>NW_026294469.1:56132000-57584500 GCF_007827085.1 Peromyscus californicus insignis | reverse complement strand
GGGAGGGCAAAGTGGAGGAAGAGCTATGGGGAAAGGTTAATTAACATGAAAGGTCTTGTGAAAGGCCATATAGAAACCTACTACAGTAGAAGTTCCCTAGAGTGCATACACGCAATGGAGTCCCCTTATAATGAGGGAGATGCTGCCCCAACTCGACATCAGATGCTACCAAATAAAACACTCAGTACCCAGAACAGATTGTATCGTTTTTAGTTGTTGGTCAAAGAGTGTCCCGCGGCCACCTCCCATTATAGGCTATTGAGGATGCTATGTTACCCTCTATTGCCTGGTGGTGAGACCCTGTTGAAGACAAATGTCATTGAACATGGAGAAGTAGAGCTGTAGTGTGCTATTAGAGGAGAAAAGCAATCATCAATGCCAACCAGCTATGAACCCTGCAAACTACAACAGAAACCTGCCTGCAAGATATATATACCCATTGGTGCAATAGTTGCCCAAATGTTGTGGGGGTTTTCAACCACCTTTTGGTGAGATTTAAAGCCTACTCTACATGGTTTGCTTATATCCATGTCTGCATCACATGTGTTCTGGATGCCAGTCAGAAGAGGGTATCAGATCCTCTGAGACTGGAGTTACTAACGGTTGTGAGTAGCCATGTGGGTGTTGGGAGTCAAACCGGAATCCTCTGGGAGAGCAGCCTGTATTCCCAACCACTCTAGCCCCAACAATCGAGCTTCATTTTATAGATATTTAAATAAGACTTAATAGTGCTCATACACTATTCTTTATAGCAACAGAGGCAGAACTTGAGCCTGAACCCAGGTCCCCTGACTCCAGGTTCTGGGAGACCTGCAGAAAACAGAGGTGGCCAGGCTGTATATCCTTCCTTCTATGACCACTGTGCCATGAGAATCAGATGCCAGGGCTTCTCTGTGACTTGTTTACCAGTCAGGACCTCAAAACAGGCCTGCACAGGTCACCCTGACATATTTAAAAAATTCCCAAATTCTTCAGAGAGGTCTGTTTTCCACAATGCATTGGCAGCTCAATTGGAAAGTTTCTTGAGCGATTGTCAAAAATTGTTTATAGATTTGAAAACTGTTTGGGGTTTGCTGTTGCTTCTGTTGTTTGCCTCTTCGTATCATCTCATTTTTCAAAATTTAATAAACACTTTGCAGAGGAGCAAAATAATTGGTCACACACTTGCAGGCTCCCAGATTTGTTTTACATGTTCGTGCAATTCAGAGTAACAGAAAACATGTTGAGGCCCAGCGCATCAAATCATGTCTGATGCTGTGGTCAAGATCAAGGCAGAAGCAGCAGGCATCCACAACCCCAAACCACATCATACACACCGCCTCTGACCACAGGGCTGCAGGGCCAGACTGTGGACTCAGTGACGTACATGGTACCATCAGGCTCATGGATGGGAGCTGCTGTGGTAGGCCCCCATGGGACTGGAAAATTTACCAATTTGTGAAGCAGAAGGACACAGCAGGCATTGTAGGAAGCCACGAGAGGCAGCAGAAGCCCATCTTTCACTCATTCACACACACACACCTCAGTCCCACCAAGGACTGCCAAGCAGTGTTTGCCTTGAGAATACTTGAAAGATGTGATGGCTGACTCAGCAATTTTACTTCTGTGGCCCCTGTCCTGTGACCCGCAAAAACCCATTGGCCATATGAAGGTGGATAGGGGGTTTGTGAGTTGTCTTCCATCCCCCAAGCATTTGTGAGGTTTAGGTCCAAAGCCAGTGCCTTGCTGATGGAAGAAGGGAATGTTCATATTCTTTGACATGCAGTAGCTCCATGGTTAACTATATCAAAAATGCCAGCATAACCTGTGTCCCAGGGGACCATATGACTCTGAACTTGGCCTTCCTGGTGGGAGGTTGAAGGTCTCAGTGGTAATTTCAAGGTTTGTGGGATGACAGGGCTGCATTGGATGAACTGTATGACCTCTATGGGACAGTGCATTCAGGGCTTTAAACTCTAAGCTCCAAATCAGTCAGAGAACAAAAGGACTTTCTTTTTCTTTTAGCCAGGTCTTGCTGTGTAGCCCAGGCTGGCCTATAATCACTCTATAGCCCAGGCTAGTCTGGAACCAACCTTATAGCCCTAGCTGGCCTGGAACTCACAGAGATCCCCCTGCCTCTTCCTCCTCAGTGCTAGGATTAAAGGTGTGAGCCACCATACCCGGTCCTAGAGAAGTTTTTTTTTTTTTTAATTTATTTTTAGTGGTGACTTAGAAACATATTGGTGTGGATTTCAGAATTAAACATACTCCTCAAGGTCCATATGTGAAAGTCAGAGTGTTGGCCAAGAAGAAGCAGGACTCCTTGACCTTGAGATAAAGAGGCATCAGGCTCCACTGAGCCAGAGGCTATTAAGTCTAGAACAGCTGTGAGATCCTTCCCAATGACAGTGCCTCAGCCATGTGGGTTTGAGAAGACAAGCTTGCCTTGGCTTGAAGGCCTTTGATGACCTAACTCAGGGCAGCTTCCCTCGAGAGAATGCCCCGTCTCAACAATGTCTACCCATCTATCCCTACCTATAAGTAGGGGCCCCTCTCAGCAAGCTTTAGGAAACAAACTGCCAGAGTTAGCTTACACCAAAAAGGAAAAAAAATACTATTTTGTCCTATTTTGTTAATTTTTAACGTTAGAAACCTAGCATATGCCTATAGAAATGATTTCTCACATCATTAGACCAAAGTGATAGAGTGCGGTGGTGTATTGAACTGAACTGACAAGTTTGGAGACTCTGAGTCAGCTACTGTATTAGTCGACTTCTCTTATTTCTGTGATAAAAGACTAGAGAGAAGCAACTTCAGGGAGGAAGAGTTTACTTTTGATCACAGTTTAAGAAGACATGGCCCATCAAGGAAGAGAAGGCTTGGTGGCCGGGACTCTCTAATGAGTACTGCTTGTTATATGGCAGAGAGAGAAGCAGGAAGTTGAACTGAGTTGGAACACTGATACTCCCAACCCACATACACATATGCAGCACTCTGTCCAGTGAAGTACCACCTCTTCTATGTTCCATAACCTCCTGGAAGGGCACTGCCAACCAGAGACCCAGTGTTCAAACACATGCCTCTGAGGAATAGTTCACACTCAAACCATACAGCTCGACTGTCTTCTTTCCTCTCACTTGGTATCCACAACACTCTCGGCAACAATGTCCACTTCTACCTGCCTGGTTCTTTAACTCCTCCACAGACAACTGACCCTACTCATGTACTCATATAGTGGATATCTCCTCTGTCCATTTCTCTTTCTTCTCATGAGAAAAACAATCCAATGGCCAGCACTAGTGACATTACTAAGCACTAGTGCCAGTACTAAGGGAAAAGGAATTCACAAATAACAAATGTTAAAGGTAAATGCATATGCATCATCAAGGGTACTCCGGTCCTGCTAAACTCCTTTATAACCTACACACACACACACACACACACACACACACACACACACACACACACACGATTTCACTCACTTCCTCATTCTTATCTAGTTGGGATCTTAGGCAGCGTGGGTTTTGTTTTCTTTTTATTGTTTAATAATTTCAAAGATGCATAGAATGTGTTTTGATCCCAGCCCCTCCCCTCTAATTCTTGCCCTATTCTTTCTACCAGTTTTCCTCCGGACTTCATATGCTCTTGTATTTCTGGAATTTTAAATCTCCTAAGTCCACCTCATGTTTCCAGTATGAGAACGGGTGTAGATCCCTCTATTGAAATGCAAGTAGCCTGTCAGTGGCCACATCCACGGAGAAAACTAAACTGACTTTGCAACCCCAGCTGCTATCTTAAGACAGGGGTGGAATTTCATGAACCCCTCCTCAATCCATGCTGAGATTTTGGGTAGCCTGATCTATTGCAAGCAATCACAGTGACTGTGGGTTCATATGTGCAAGGGCCTTGTCATGTCCTGCAAATACTGCTTTTCTGCAGATGTCCATGACCTCTGACTCTTATAAACCTTTTATCCCCTATTCCATGACGATCCACTATGCATTTACTTGTCTGTGCCACTTGTCCTGTGTTCTCTAGCACTATTCTTGTATAATTTATCATTACAAATGCATGATATTTATTTGTACTTAGAATTTATTACTTGTACATATTTAATTGCCTTGAATAACCTAGAAAGGATCTATATTTTTGCAGCATAATTTTAGAAGAAAAATGCATTTAAAAAAAAGCCAACCACAATGAAAAGTTTGAAATAGAACCACTTTTTAGTTGAACATTTTTTCTTTTCTTCTCTTTTTTTCCTTTCCTTTTCTCTTTTTCTTCTTTTTCCTCATCCTCCTCTTCCTCTTCTCCTCCTCCTTCTCCTTCTTCTTTGCCTCAATAATCCTTTAGACATGAGTTGAGAAAGACTTTCCACAAAATGGTTAAGGCTCTAGGGTCGAACTGTCTGGGTTCAGTTCCCATTCTTGCTGTATATTACCCTAGATTTGGGGAAAACTTTAAAGAACTCCCCTGAGCCTGGGCATCTTAAGCTGTTTTCTGTTGTTGCTGAGTATGTTCTACAACTCACCAATTTAGGGACAAAAACTCCAAGTTTGGGTGACCCTATCTGTTTGATTTCAAATGTAGTTCCCCTTGACCTCATCCCAGCATGGTAGACAGTATCAAGAGACAGCTCACGCAGTGAGAGAGGCACACAGGGTTTCAGATACCAGGCGGATTGATTGGTTGATTATAACAATTTCCTCTTGTAGAAACCAAGTGGAATCTCCCAAGGGCTACATACTACATTAATACTTTCTGAGTGCAATGTACCAATAAGCTAATATCCTTGTCATAGGCCTTCCCTTTGGAAAGTTCCATCTCGTCTCAACATTACCACATTGAGGATGGCGCACTCAGCACATGCCTTTCAGACATATCACCAAATCATATACAAACCATGGTGCGGAGTCTCTTCATCTGTACAATGTACCAAACACATGGTGGACTTATAAGAATTAAAGGAGCTAATGAACATACAGGGAGATCAGCTTGGTACAAAGAAAACTATTTGTGTGTGATTTGTATTGTTATCCTGGCAACATTACCTTTATCCTGGGTTTATAGTTAGACACCTATGATTGGAAAATTATCAGTTAACACCCTTGAGATACATAGCTGATGAATCAAAGACCTGAGACTTGAGACTGCGTCCATTCAATCAAAGTCCATGCCCATCTATTATACTGCGTGTGTAGCTTCCCCTTTAATGATAAAAAATACAAGAGTGTGTGTACCACATCATAGAACCCAAAGACTAAAGACCTCCTAATGTTTAAGTCTCTTTATGTAAGTGGCTTATACTAAAATGATAAAGAATTAAAAAATGTTAATGGCATAAATTAATGGGTTAAACTCTTTTGGATAAAAAGTGATTGTGTGATTGAGTTATTGACTATATGTAGGCAAAGGAAGAGAAAGTGGACGAAATTGTCCTTTTCCAGAGTGAGGCTCACAAATGGTCCATAACAACTTCTTCAAAGAGTCACATTATTTTTGCTTGCTGGACTCATGGTTGCTTAACTGATGCTCTGGTCTCTGCTATTCCACTTCTTGTTTGGAGAATGAGTTTTTTAAAAAAAAATCATTCCTTCTAATTTATAACTTGTTATATAAGAAAGAAGTCTTTAAATGTCATGAATTTTTAATTTTTTTCATTTAGTTGATTCTCTTGCTGAGAAAAGTGACTGCCAAAGAGCTGTGCCTAGCTTCAGCAGTAAACACCAGGATCTGGTTCATTAATAATTTATACATAAATAATCAAACAGAACGAACTGGCAGGTCCCACAGGTGAGTCACGCAGAGTCACAAAAATGTCGCTATGTTTAAACGAGGCAACTCTGAAGTAAAAATGTACTCCCAATGTGGCCAGAGATGTGTTGGAGAGACCACAAATATCAATTCTTTACCTACCACACTACTCTTCTGCTTTTCTTTTCTTTTATGAGAACACGACCCTGATGAAAGTCTCAATAGGCCACTCATCCCACAGAGAGCCAAGCTGAAGGCCTCTTGCAGAGTCTGTCCCATGCCCCTTGAGGGCTGTTGAGTGTACACCTTTGGTTGATTCAGCATCCATTCTAATTGTTCAGTCAGCTTCAACTTTTCTTTCTTCCTTACTTCAGACACCACCATTCTTTTATCGCTGGTTGTAAAGGAGTTATGCTGTAAAGTCCCAAGCTCAGAGGCTTGAAACAAAATTAATCTGAAAGTTCTTCAGATAAAAGTGTCAATTTGGGTCTCCATGAGCTGAAATCAAGGTTTTGCAGAGCTCCACGCTATTTGGAGGTGAGAAAGAAGGGTGCCTTTCTGTCTGTTTTCATACTCTAGAACCTTCCCACGTTGTTGTGCTGAGGTCCCTTTCCTCTGTCTTCAAAGCAAACAATACCATGCCAAGTCCTCACATCCTGTTACTTCAGATTTCTCTAGTGGGGCTGCCTGCTCTGTAGACCAAGCTGGCCTTGAACTCACAGAGATCCACCTGGCTCTGCCTTCCGAGTGCTGGGATTAAAGGCATGAGCCACCACTGCCCGGCAACCTTATCAATCTTAGTTCTGTCTTTTACTTGAACTACCCTGTACCATGTCTCCTCACATATGTGTATATTCTAGAATTAGGGCATAGACTCCTTTGGAGAGTCAAGATTCTGTTACCACAGTTATTCATACAGTCACCCTAAGCATTTTCCACTGACTTCATTCTGCTGCTTGTTGGAGTGAGCTCATTGACCCAGAGAGTAAAGGGTTTGTCCCATCGCCATGCCCTTCCTAAATTGCTTCTTCCTTTCAGCTCAGCAGCTTCATTTCTCTCAAAGCCCACCTACATTCCAGGGCCAATTACATTCTGCCTTATGCATGGAGTTTTTTCACTTCATAATGCTCGTTACGTTCTTTCCTCCCCCTCCGTCCATTTCTCATCTTCCATTAAAATTCTATTGTATTGGCAATAGTTGTTTTACTTACAGAACTGCCTCCTGTTTGCCCCTTAATGTGTTTGTATTTGGTTTCATGTCCTGTGGATCAGTCTCCTGGAAACTAGGACTATGTCCCACCATTTCGACTTCTTTTTCTTTCAATTTTCATGTGCTCAAAAAAAGAAGAATGGTTCCTCTAGCCTCATTGTTCCTGAGTAATGTTGACCTTCTTGGGCATATTTCATAGTAAACCACATCATCGCAATTTGACTTATTTATGTGAAAGATTGATAGACATATAGAGAATTGAAAAGTCACATGATGAAAGGAATGATCGACTCTCCGAGTTGAAAGCTGGAAGAACTTCAGAAATGATGGGAACAGCGACTGTGAGGGAACCAATGCCGAGGAGGCTTGGTGGTGAGGAGGACTCACAAGGCGCATTATCCAGGTTTGGGGTACATCATGTCCTGACTTCCTGAGTAGAGAGCAGTGCCAGCAAGAACACTTGGATTGACACCCAAGTAGGACCACCTACAGTGGTAGAAGTTTCTCCCTAAAAAACAAGGTGTTCATAAAAAAAAAAAAAAAAAAGATACAGAGACGCTGGGTAGACAAATTCCCAATGTGCTTGGACTAACTCTAAAAGTGAAACTTCCACATTAGTTGGAATTAACAACAAAGAAGAAATAGGAGCAAAGGGTACAAGTATAAAACAGCTGTGGGTGAGGATAACTTTAATGTGCTACAATCAGTTTTAAAGTCTTTCCCTCTAGTCTCAAAAAAAAAAACACCCTAATTTTCTGGAAAAAAAATAAACAAAATGCCAAATGGGGACACTACCAAGCACTCATACTTACTGAGCATCTATTACAGCCCAGATATTGTGTTAAATGCTTCAAGTTCTTTCTCACTAAATCCTTTTTGACTGTCCTCTAGAGTGGAATTCCATTATTTTTCTTAGGTAATGATAAGGAGATGCATAGAGAGGTTCCACCTAGGGTGCATACTTTCTACATACTAACTGCATGGGGACGCAGCAAGAAGACATGACACATAAGCCCTGGACATCAATGACACAGGAAAAGGAAAGGCCCTGGGAAGGAGCTGTAATGTGACACAGAGACACTGGAGCCTGTGCCGGAGGCCACAGAGAGCAGGACTAAGCAGCTAGCAGGACATTTCATGCTTGGACAGATGATCGCAATGACACATGGGAGTAACTCTCCTGGAACTCCCTATGGGTGCAGAAAGAGCTCAGAGAAACCCCTAACCCAGAGGAGGAGAGGGAGGGCAGCTTCAGAGAGCTTCTCCAACAAAGTAGGTCTAGAAGAACATGGAGAACATGATCTTGGGCAAGGAACTAGTCCAGAAGATATGTATCTAGAAGAGAAAGGAGCCAGTGCTTGTAGGGTGCTGCAAGCTCTGTGATCAAGTACGTAAGTCATAGTGAGAAGCTAAAAACAAGAATGGCTGAGATGGGCCTGGAAGCAGGTTACAGGCAGTGGTGAAAGTGTTTTAAACGCCACACTGGGATGATGTCCATCTACAATAACAAGTCTGGATTTGCTTGGGAGCTGGGAGGGAGAGTATTAATGTTGGATTGGTGTCATGGAGCCAAAGTCAGACTGGGGAGCTGAGGACAAAGGGGGACTTAAAGCCAGGGGGCTCTCGAGAGTGTCTGGGTGACAATGACAGATAGAGAGGTAGCTGTAGAGTGCCGTGCATGAGACAGAAGGAAGGAAGTCAAGGAGATGGGATGACGTTGGGTTGCAGAGAAAGTTGTTGTCCTGGGGGGAAGGGACAGATAAAGGCCCATATGGATGTCACTCTGACAAGGTGGGACAGTTCTTTCCCTGAGCAGAGACACTCCATTTACCTCCCCCATTCTTCCCCCTTCTCTTTCCTATTCTCTCTCCTTTAAAAAAAAAAATCTCTAGCCTTTTACAAGTCAGTCCTAATGTGGGATTGTGCCTGAAATCTGCATTCACAGCACCTGGCATGGTGCTGGTTGCATAATGGAGCCTCAAAAAGCCGTACATTCTTCTAGTTTTTCCCACTTTGAACTGGGTGACTCTCTTCTTCCATTTTCTCATTTCTCATAGAGAGAACCGAACTTCTGAGGTGGATATAGGTGGATATACGGACTCGCAACGGCACACTGACTTGAAGAGAAGCTGTGAGGCACGATCAGCTTCAGCTCCACTGATCCATCTCATGACAATAAGCTGTCTATCAAAAAAAGTCTTCTCACTGGCTGCCGGGGAGAGAGCTAAGCTGGTAACTTGCTTGCTGTGCAAACAAAAGGATCTGGGTGTGGGTACCCAGAACTTACACAGAAGCCAGACATGGTTAGCTTGTGCCTGTAACCCCAATTATGGTGGGGTAAAGCCGGGACAATTCCAGGGGCTCACTAGACAGCCAGTTAACTGAAGCAGGGAGAACCTGAGTCAGAGAAAGACCCTATCTCAAAAACTAATATGGAGGGTGGTAGAGGAGGACACTCTGGCCTACACACACACACACACACACACACACACACACACACATACACACGAAGGAAACTAAAAGTCTTCTTATGGACTGCACAGAGTTAGCCACAGAATATTGCCATTCTCTCTTGCACAGTCCTAGAGTTTCAGGTCAGAAGTGAAGAGTGTGGGCGGGACATGAAGGTCTAGCCAGAAAGAGCTAATGTGAGTAGCAGCCTGCCGCTGATGAAATAAACAAGGAATGCGATCCTGCTTGCGTCTCTTCTCTTTGCCTTGTTCCCATCCCAGGTGATGGCCCTGGGGACAGAGCACAAGATGTTAAGAAGAAACCAGAGAATGGAAACATGTGGAGACAGCAGCAAGTCACCAGAACCATGATTTCCCAAGTTAAAGAGATGGTCTGAAAAGTGCTCTCAGAAAAAAAAAAGAAACAAAACAAATAAAAATGGAGACAGCACACAACACTTATAGTGCATGCTTTGCATCAAAGGTAATCTGTAATAAAAAATCACTTTAAAAATCACTTATTTATTTTATGTGTTCCTGAGTGTATGTATGTGTAACACGTGTATGTAGGTGTCTCAGTGTCTACAAGAAGGTGTCTGGATTCTCTGGAACTAGAGTTACAGGTGGCTGTGGGGCACCAGATGCGGATGCTGGGAATTGAACTGAGGTCCTCTGTAAAAACAAGTGCTCTCAATGCCAAACATCTTTCCAGACCCCCCCAAAAAATGCTTTTAAAATCAAGAATTTTCATAACTTGCATTCCATTTTTCGAGTCTTGTCGAGTAGGATAGCCATAAGAATGAGATTCTGATATGTTTATGGTCATCACTCAAAAGATTCAAAGCCATTTGTGTATGTCCAAGTGTGTGAGCAAGGTCATTGTGTGGGTACACCTGTATGTGCCTGTGGAGGCTAAAGGTCAACTTCAGGGTGCTCCTTAGGTAACACCCACTTTGCTTTCCAAGGCAGGGTCTTTCACCGATTCAGGGCTCCATAAGAGAGCGAGACTGACTGGCTAGCAAGCCCCACGTATCTTCCTGGCTCTGCCTACCCCAGTGCTGAGGCTACAAACACTTGCCACCATGCCTATTTTTTTTTACATAGGTTATGAGAATTGAACTCAGATTCTCGTATTTGCAAAGCAAACATTTTATCAAGGTAACTGTCCCTCACAACCCTCAAAGTCATTTTACTTTTGGCTTTCCATCATTGTTTGTGTAGATACCATTATAAACAGTCTGATTTTTTTTAAAATATAAATCGAGCTGTGCTTTATCTATTTGAATGGTTTAAACTACATCATTGAAAAAGGACATTACTAAGCCTAGTATTGGAAAATCATGTTGATTATGTATTTTACATGATCTTTATCCAAGATGCCTGATTTGTTTGTTGTGGTTTTTCTATTGAACTTTATCATAAATATATTCCATGATATGTTTTCATAATTAATATGCAAATAGATGTATAGTTTATAATTAATTTCAACTGGGCACAGTGAAGAACTTGAAAACCTCAGCATGGAGGCATCTTTTTTGGTAGAAGTTCAATGAAATCCCCCAAATGTCTTTGTTTTTGCAATCCATAATTTGCAGATTATTAATACAATAAATCCTTGTTGTCTGTGAGAGTTGGCATCATACCCATGAACTCCTGTGTAGAGAGCTCACGAAAAAAAAAAAAAAGAGAGAGAGAGAGAAAGAAAGAAAAAAAAAGCATGTGGTTTCAGTGTATGCTCGTTACCTGCTTCTGACACCACAGTATCTTGGCCTTTTATAGATGTTATAATGGCCTCTGCTAGAAGCAGCTGCAGTCATTAGCCACAGGACAGGTTCAACACACAACCTTCATGAAAGGAGGCCTGGACCAGCTCAGGCTTCTGGATTCCCAATCTCTAGCTCAGGAGAGTAACATCAGTGGTACATTTATACACAGGGAAAAATATTTGATTACTGACACGGATTTCAGAAATCAGTCTCCATACTTCTTTGCTCCTTCAGCGGGAGGTTCAGTTTGGTTACAGGGCTGTCTAAGGTCATGTGCCACTTAAAAGACAGAGCTAGGCCTCAAAGTCAGTGCTAGCATTTTGGTTTATCTGCCCATGTTATTTCTTCCCACGCCTTCCCCAGTGCATGCTCTCTCTCTCTCTCTCTCTCTCTCTCTCTCTCTCTCTCTCTCTCTCTCTCTCTCTCTCTCTCTCTCTCTCTCTCTCTCTCCCTCTCCCTCTCTCTCTCTCACCGGCTCTTTTAGGGATCCTGAGGAGGGACAGCAGGAGAATTTTGCAGCACCTGCTCTTGTACGTCACACCATTGAGCTCCATATCTGGACTTAGAACTAACACACTGATGACTCCATTCCAGAATTTCACTGGTCACATCCTTTGAGCGGGGAGGGAGGAAAGCCACAGTGAAAATCAAATCCATAAAGCAAAGTGTGTTCCTTTTGAAGTCGTCACAAATTCAGCTGGGCCGGTGGGGGTTAAAGAGTTGACAGTACCAAACACTGAGACAGAATCATTGGTGCTCATGGAATTAGGGTTCACCTTTCTGAGAGCACCTCCATGCCAAACAACAACCAATATCCCAGTGTCGCTGGAGGGAACAATGGCGCCCTGCATTTCAGGGAAGATTTAAAACCAAGATCCTAACTGCTCGACATCATTAAAAATCTCCAGGCAGTTTTCATAAGAGCAAGGGGGTGGCTGCCTGAGGTTTTGGCTGACAGTCAACCCAACTAATTACATTCTGTCTACTGTGTCCTCCTGCAGTTTCAATTGGATGTGTTATTTTATTTTATTTTTACTTCCCGTCCTAATCTGAATGTAGGGATGCTGTGTGTTCCTGAGCAGATACTGCCGTTCTTCCCGGTAATAGAGGCTTTGTGGAAAGATTTGCTTTCTACTCACAGAAAATTTAGTGGACTTTAAATAATTCCTCTAAATGATCCTAAGACCCTGGCACCACTCTGTTTGTAGGTAGCAATTTATTTATAATGTAATTTCCTCTCACCAAGTATTGACATGAGCAAGAATGCTTAACCCCAAGGTGATGATGTCTCACTTAACAGTGTCACACCAATGGCCCTGAACATACTTTTCTCCTCCCTGGTTGCAAACTTTACTGTTGGCATTACTGGTGGATTACACAGGCAACCCACACATTTTAAGGCACAGTTAATGAAGAGAAAACACACGGTCCACTTATCTACCCACTGGTCCATAGGTAAATCCATCTGTCTATCTATCTATCCGTCCATCTACCCATCTTTGCGTAAGCCAAATACAGAGAAAGGGGGATTTATTAAAGTCCTGATTTTTTGTTGTTTGGTAGAATTAGTCTGTGAATGTCACCAGATGTGGCCATTCGTAGACTATCACAGAGTTCTTTGGTGGGAATTCAGGAAACAAAGCACGGAATTCTTACTCCTTCCCTTCCCTTCCCATTGTGGCTGCCAGCTTCGTGACCTTCAACACATCTTCTCATATCCTAACTAGACACACACTGAAGAGAATGAGGGAGCTCTTGAAAATTCCTAGAACCTGCAATGCTTACACCTTCCTCCGTGTTTGGAGAAAGAAATTAGAGACTTGCACATAAAGCATTTGAAACAAATTTCTTTTTCCTTAAAAAAAAAAATTAACAAAATGTTCAAACTTTTTTCTGGAGAGATGGTTAAAAGTACTTCAAGAGGACTGAAGTTAAGGCCCTTGTACCCATGTACCAAGCCAGAAATCTTGACACCTTCTTCTGGGTCCTGTTACACTCACACAGGCATGATCATACACCCACGCATGTGCACATATTTTTGTGCACATATACATACTAAAATAAATAGTTTCGTGTGTTATTCTTTTAAAATTAATTAAAATACTTTAAAAGGCCTTGACTAGTATTTTGAAAGGGCTGTGCTATATAGGCTAGGCAAGATCTTGACTCCATCTCTACTACCTCATCTACTTCTCACTACAACCTTATCTGGAATTCTTGTTAGCTCCTCTCTATCTTAGTTACTGTTCTGTTGCTGTGAAGAGAAACCACATTCATGGCAACTCTTATAACAGAAAGCATTTAACTGAGGGCTTGCTTGCAGTTTCAGAGGGCTAGTTCATTATAATCATGGTTGGGAACACGGCGACATGCAGGCAGACATGGTGCTGGAAAGGTAAACGGGAGCCCCATATCCTGATCCTCAGGCAGGAGGCAGAGAGAGACACCAGGTCTCAAAGGCCACTCATCCTCCAACAAGGATTCACCCACTCCAATCCTTCCAAATAGTCCATCCACTGGGGACTAAGCATATAAATAGATGAGGGTATGGTGGCCATTCTTATTCAAACAGACATATTGTTTTAGAGACGGAGAAAGAGGGACATAAGAAGGCTTAGTTGTCCAGAGTAGGAAATGGAGGGGGCTGGAATTTCACTGGGAATTCAGAAGGTTGCACTTTTCACCCCTGAGTAGTGCTACCTCCTCTGGGACTTGCACTTAATACATGTCTCATGCCTTGAACACTCATCACTATAGCAGTCAAAAGTATAGTCCCCTCTCACCACCTCCTGAGATGAAGATTTGAAAGACAGAGAAATAAGATCGTCTTTTGTGTGTTAAGCTCTCGGCCTACACTTGGAAAATTGAAGCAGAGATATTCTGAATTATTTGAAAAGAGAGATCTTTGCTTTCTTTTTCCATCCACGTTGATCTGGTATTTCAATCACTTGCTTCTCAATGGTTGAGTCTCCTTTGCCGTCAGGCTCTCCACATACTTTGTGCTTCTTGGGCTAGACTCCAGAAGACAGCACACGGCCTAGAGGATAAATTTTCTCAAGGTATCAGTCAGAGAGGATTATGTTTTCCCTAGAAACAATGAAAGTGTATTCTTGAGTGGACTATTACCAGAGATGAAGCTGGAAGAGAGAATTCTATGGAACTGAATTCTACCTGGCCACGTACAGGTAATGCATGTGTCCTTGTTGGAGTATGGTTAGCTCAGATATCCCAGCTTTAATGTGGTCCATCTTTTGGTCATATAACCATGACACTGCTTACTTTAAGTGCACTTGATGGCCCTTTGAGGATGACCATCCGGCCCTGTCATGGTCACATCTACAGGGAAAAGATGTTTTCTACATGACAGCTCTACTTCCCATTGTCTACTAGTTTCTGAAGTACTTCAAGCACCTCCCATCAAGAACTGTGCTCCTATGACTGTCCTTGACACCAGCCCCCGTCAGTACAACTGTTCATCTCCTGAGATCTAAGCCTGAGAGTCACAGTGATCCCATAGCAAGTCCAAGATGCACACCCCACCCACACAAGCACTTCTAAAAAGCTTCCCTTCGGGACACACATCTGTCTACTGGACACTACACACAGTGTCCTGTGAGCCCCTCCTCTGTGACAGGAACCACTGTGGCTCCAGTGAAGCAAAACAGGCAGTTTGATTCTTAGTGTCAGCGTCAAGCTTTTGGTACCCAAACCTGTGGTTCTCAGTGAGAGCTGAGTTGAGCAATGCTGATTTATTCGTCTTTATATCTTCACATGAGCATCTCCATTTGCAAGACAAAAAGAAGTATAAAATAAGAAATCGCTGCAAAACCGGAAGTGTGGAATTTGTATTTGTCAGGATGTGGTAAATGTCAAAATAATAAGCCTCTCAAGGGAATAAACAGTCTCCTCTGGAATTCTTGCCAGGGCTATTATGAACACACACACTGCCAGGCCATGTTTGAGGCACAGGGTAGAATCCCCCATGCCTTCTCTTTGGCTGAACATCTTTGTGATTGAAAATTCAGACATCATGACATCAGTAGCAATGTGATCACTAGAACAAATCCTCAGAGGATTTGAGACGGTTCTGGTTCATTGTAAAGAAGGAAATGACTAGATGGAACTGCCTCCAGACTTCATGGAGTCCAGCTACTGTGTGGAGTACATACAGAATTGAGATCCCAGAAAAGACAAAAAACCAACAAAAACCCCACTTTGTTGTGTTAATGTGTTCTAAGTGGGGGAAATGTACTCTTGAGTTAGTAGAAATAACTTCTTGGTGTGTCTCTATGTCGATCAATCTTAGCCCAAATAATTAATTATAAAGTTAACCAACTAGCAAGATGGTTAATGTTGAGTTAAACAGTCAGTACTTAAGTGAAGTCTGAGGATGTAGGCCTGGGTTGGTGGCTAGGCAAGATACAAGTGTGGTTCTTGCTTGAAATTTCACTGGGTCTAGTAAAACAGACAAAATTGCATGCAGAAAACAGCCAGAAATTGCAGCTTCTAGATCCAATACGAGGTCATGTCAATGATTCTCATGCCAAGGCAATTTTGCCTCTGAAAGGATATGGCAGTGCCTTGAAAGTAGGGGTATTTATGAAAGAGGGTTTGCTACTGGCATTGGCATGGTACTGCCAAGCATCCTCTAACACATGAATAGCCTTCACCATAAGGAGTTATCCAGCCCCAAAAGAAGTGAGATGGAGTGTATATACCACACTGCTAAAGGACTGGGAGACATTCAGCTCAAGAACTGGAGGGCAAGGCGATTGGTGATGTCACCAGAAAGGAAACCTGACATGGGTATTTGAAGACTAGAAGGACAAGCTGTGGTGACATGCTTGTCCCCTTTTCCCACCACTAGTTTTCTCAGCTGCTGTCTGCCTCGGCTTCCCTCTTGTCCGTATCAGGCATGTATCAAAGCCAGGCTAATACTTAAATAAATATTTATCATTTGCCAGGACCTTGTGAGCATTTCACAGGTCTTCTCAACTGTTTGTCCTTGCTCAACTGTTTCTGAGTTGGTTCTATTTTAAAGATAACAAAACTGAGTCATGGGAGGCTACTCTTTCCCCCATTATCACACAACTGGTAGATGTTAAAGCTGGATTTTTAATCCAAGTACTGAGATTCCCGCCATGACATTATGGCACCTCTTCTTCACTGAAGGTCTTTGACGATGCACAGGGATTAGATTTTGTTCAGGTACTTTCTGCAATGAAGTAATGAAGTGTGTCTTTGGAGAATCACTTAATCAACAGTATCCAGGGGTTAGCAGGCAACATCTAGAAAATCCCAGGGAAGTAAGCTTGTCCAGCTCCTCTCTTCTGACTCCAGGGTGACTCCTCTTCAGCTGCAATGGATAATGGGAGGGGGGGGATTTTCTCTCTTCTCTTGGACACAGTCTTTGATAAGAAGAACTAGACTACTGAGTTTAGAATCAGAGCTTGAAGTACAGTTGGCAAAGCAAATTTCAGACTGGTTAAAAAAATTATGTGCTTCCCCACAATTATTCTTTTTGCTTGTTTGTTTCTGAGACCGAGTTTCTCTGTGTAGCCTTAGCTGTCCTAGAAATCCCTCTGTATACGAGGCTGGACACAAACTCAGAGATCCACTGCCTCTGCTTTCCAAGTACTGGGACTAAAGGCATGTGCTGCCACACCTGCCTTACAGTGAAATTATTTTTAAGAGGTTACATTAAAGAATGCTTGTGTGGAATGTCATGACATTACGCTGTTCATTCAAAATAGGAATTTATTGTTGACCAATGCATGGAGTCGATCCCATTTTGTTAGGATAAAATGATGCTTTTACTCCTACACAAAAATTTCAGAAGAATCCAACCTGGTCTTGTAAATAGCAGTGGTGGAATTTCAAACTTACAAGGGGAATTTAAAAAAAAAAAGAAAAGGAAAAGGAAAAAGGAAAAATCCTCTCTTTAGGCCTTGAGGAAAGTTGACTGATACACCATCATCCTGGGTCAGAGGTCACTGCTTTCTTGGAGACCATTCCCAGAACCATCCCAGAGCAGGGCTGGAACACAGGAAAATATCTCTAGAGGACTCGGCCTGATTTGTCACTGAACATAAATCTTCTGCTCCCCATCAACTCCCTCTCCTCCGACTGCAGAAAACAAAGGAGACTGCGTCAACACCAGCCCTCTCTACCTGTCTCGGAGGAGAAGGCATCCTTCTCTTTTTACCTTGTAGCGTGTTTAAATGAGTGGCGATCCCCCTTCCAGGAATTTCAAAGACAACACGTAGATAAAAGAGATGCTTCAAAAGCACATCTGCCCTCCTACAGGCGATGCCTTTGCAGTATTATCCCTTTTATTCAAAGACATTAAAAAAAAATACATTTATTTTCTTTAAGTACCTAGCACTAAATAGCATTCAGAATACCAAAGGGAATATGAGGTATGATATTCTAGCTTCTGCCTTCAGGCAGTTTACAAGAAGTAGCTGGAGCATAAAGCAAAAGCATAAATGTGCTCCTGTGTGCGATGCATTCAAGGGGAGAAGCCCCAGAGGTCAGGTGAGGAAGCATTTATACCTGCTCTGCAAGCAGCCTTGAATTCACGAGGAGGCAGGATATACTTCAAACAGTGAGTCTAAGCAGATGAGGGGAAATCTAATGAGGGCGGGGAGGAGCAGGGGTGGGTAAAGAGAGGGCACATGGACAGTCTCTGCAGCGTGTCAGTGTGGCCAAGGAAAATGAGGTATGGCCAAGGAAAAGTCCCCAAAGCAAGAGGATTGTACCACATAGGAGTGGTAGCATCCCAGCTGTCCCACCTGCATGTTCTCTGTCTTCATAAGAGCACAATGAGATAGGCTCCATATGTGGCACAGTTTACAGCTAAGGCCACTGGGGTCACCTGCCTACTGTGACATTATTTGAAGAACTATAAAGCCCAGCTCAACTCTCCATATTCCGACCTTAGGATTCTTTGTTTCTTCCTGCTCCAAATGAGCCCTCTTTACTGCTCTTGGTATTTTTAGGTGTGTGTGTGTACGTGAGTGTATGTGAGTTTGTGTATGTGTACATGGGTATGTGTGTATATGTGCATGAGTGTGTGTGTATGTGTGTGTGTGTGTGTGTGTGTGTGTGTGTGTGTGTGTGTGTGTGTGTGTGTGTTTGTGTGTGAAGCTGCATGGAAGACAACTAGGAACTACATCTTTGTCTAGAGACAAAAACCAAAGGTCCTGTCCTACCAAACATAGAGATTATGACTGGTCAATTATATCCAAATATGGTTTTCAAAATTAGGCCCTAAAAGGTGTATTTTACAATCGTGTTTCCACAAATGATCAGAATTTTAGTCTGTATGAGGAAAAGTCGATCGGCTTAGCTAAGCATCGTTTTCAGCTCAATCCTTTGAACTCCAAATTAGGAACATCAAACTTTAGCCTCTGAGGAGCTTCCAGACCATGGCTGCCCCTCCCTTCCCTTCTCTCTTTCTCCCCCGCTCCTTCTCTCTATTTGCTTGCTTATTCTTATCCTGTATTCCCTACATGCTGGATTACTGGGCCCCGACACCCATTTTTCAGCCTCCTCCCCACGAGTCTTCTCCTTTAGTTCACCAATCCAGTCTGTAGGAAACACAGGCTTCCTTCTCCAAATTCATTAGAACCTACAGGGCTTCCTCTCATGGAACATTTATTTTTCCTGCCTGTTTTGTTGGTTAAAACTCCTGTGACGCTAGGAATCAGCTGTGGATACCTGCGTGAGACCCACACAGGACTGAGCCCTTTAACATTCCACAGGGAAGGGGTGGGAGGACTCAGGAGGCCCCGCCCTCCTGGAGGAGCCACTAACAGTCAGTGGTTGCCAGAGGAGGGGTGTCATTTCCTTTAGTAGTGTAGGCATCGCGTGAGTTGCTGGTACTCTAGTAAACAGCCCATCCGTGTTCCTGCAGACGACCCTGTTAAACACGGGAAGAGAGAAAAGAAAGATATACAAAGAGGTGGGGGGGACTGGCTGATTGGAAAATAGAAGGGGTCAGCGGGAGTAGGACAAGAGCAGCTAATGGAGGAGACAGGATCACTGTACTTTATAGATACATACGTGTGTGTGTGTGTGTGTGTGTGTGTGTGTGTGTGTGTACGAAATTGTCAAAAACATTAAATTTAACCAAATATTTTCTAGTAGTAATATGATTGAGTAATATAATTGAAGTTATAAAAAGAGAAAGCAGGGACCGGAGGGATGGCTCAGTGGTTAAGAGCACTGGCTGCTCTTCCAGAGGATTCTAGTTCAATTCCCAGCAAGCACATGGTGGCTCACAATGGCCTCTAACTACAGTTCTGGGGTATCTGGCCTGTCTCCTGACCTTCATGGGTATCAGGCATGCATGTGGTACACATAAATACATGTGGATGAAACACTCATACACATAAAGTGATAAAATAAATCAGCAGAGAGAGAAAGCAGAGGGCTAAGCCTTTACTTCTGTCTCTCCCGAGACAACTCTCTCGCATTGAGCATGCGTGATATTAGAAGTGAAGAAACCTGCTTGTGTATAGCTGGGTGACAAATGGAGGTTTCTGACCCACAGGACTAGGTGGGCATTTATCTGAGTATTCAGTTGGGTTTGCAAAACCAAATCTTCACCTAACTGCAAACTCGTGGGATTTTTTCCAACGACACAGAGATGTCACAAAGAGCCTCCGTGCAGGAAGCACAGCCAGTCCTCAGAGGACTGAGCTGGAACCTGGAGAACCATCAGGAGCTAAGGCAGCTCCTCTCCCAGACTTGCTCTTCTCTCCGGGGCCACATGATCCACCATCTGCTCCCCGCCCTGGCTCCTCTTGCCAGACGCTCACTCTGCACCAAGTTTTCACGGGCCAAGAATCACCATGACCTCTAGTCCCTTGTCTCACAGTTCGACTCTTTTTTTTTTTTTTTTTTAATTTTTTTTTTTTTTAACCAAAGAGAAATTCTAAATGGTATAAGTCATGGATCAGGTGTCTGGCCTTGGTCCCATAAACTGTTTCCAAAGAGCACTTAAAAATCTCATGGTAAAACAAGACAGGGGGAACCCAGTACTTCAACCCTGTAGGGAGCTTGCCCAGGAACAGTTCTAAAGTGAACAATATATACATACATATTGTGGTAAACTATATTAATTATATTGTGTGTGTGCATTTGCCTGTGTATGCATGTGTATGTGAGTGTGTGTGAGTGTGAATGTGTGTATTGTGTGAGAGTATGTGTGATGTGAGTATGTGTGAGTATGTGTGTGTGTGTGAGTTTGTGTATGTGTGTGAATGTGTGTGTGTGTGTGTGTGTGTGTGCATGCACGCGCACATCCGTAATGAACAAGTGGACAAGCTAATACTTACAGGATTAGCTCCTACATTTCATATTGAAGAAAAATGAGGAATGAGTTTTTCTCCCAGTGGTAAAATAAAATCAAGATACACTTGTTGGAGACTTGTAAGGACAGGGAGATAAAAATAGACA
Organism: Peromyscus californicus insignis; assembly: GCF_007827085.1. Classification (NCBI taxonomy): domain Eukaryota; kingdom Metazoa; phylum Chordata; class Mammalia; order Rodentia; family Cricetidae; genus Peromyscus; species Peromyscus californicus. The sequence continues at coordinate 57,563,876 of NW_026294469.1, read as the reverse complement.
GGCTGCAGAATTCAATAGAAAAGCGTGCATTTTGAAAGTGTTATTTAGGAAAGAGTCTACTGACATCTATATCCAGGGTGGGCAGAATCTGGAAACGATGGAGGGTAAGGAGCCCATTTAGAGCTTGGATTTTATAATCTTCTGTTCATGATCCAGAGCCAGACCACAAAAGTTTAAAGAGTGTGGGCTAAGTGGCCCTCACTCAGAACACAGCATTTTGTCGGAGATACTTAGAGATTAGAAGCAGAAGCAGTAGGTCTGCTGTGTAATATTTACCGATTGGAGCAGCTCTACCCTACAGACATCTTACACATAAATTTAACTATTATTGTGTTGCCCTTTTCCAAAAAAGGGTAAAGTAGATTTGTAGGAGCCCTTAACACATGTAAATCCCCCACCTCTTTAAACCGAAGTGCATTGTATTAAAGAGCCACATAAATTTTACAAGTATTCTGTCCTTTTGAGATCACGGTGCTGTTTTCTTTCTTGCAACACAATTAAAGGGATGCCTCTTTGCAAGCCAGTTTGGTGAGCTGTGATGGGGGATATCTCACAGAAGACAGCCCTTTTGCCAAGTGCGCAATTGCACTGAGGACATAGCGAAGTGCAGAGCTTCCCGTCTCGGGCATTTTAAGGGCTCTGTCAGCAAACAGCTAACTGTTTCATTGGTCACTGCAGCCTGCTTTGAACTTTATTTACTCACTGCGCTTTCTACTTCTCTTAAGACTGGCTTTAAAAGAAATGATTTAAAGCAGGATTCCTTTAAACAGTGACGAGTCTGTGAAACTGATTAGTGCTTACAAAAGAATGCCCCAATTGATAACAGTGGAATCTTAAATTCTGTATTTTTCCACCGCTAAGGAACACCCCAGGCAGAGATGTGTGAGTTTTGTCTAGTCTGTTCTTAACATGTTTACTCAAACTTAGTCCTGAAGGAAAAAAAAGGTTTATATTTCAAATTAAAAGTGATCCATACTAAAGGATTTTTCATTTTTGTACATAGAACATTGAAATGTATTTTGTGCCAGAAATTGATGACAATTGTTTCAGTCAAATATATTAAACACTGCCATGACCCTGTAAGCTCAGCCAGAAGAGGGACAAAGCAGAGATCTGGACGTCTTAAGTAATCAGGCTTAGAAAATAACATTATAAGTTGGTTCTGGTTGAGCAAAGAAGAATCTGGAATTCAACAGTCTCTAAACTCGGTGATTTCAACTGTGCTATGTGATATCTGTGCCTCCCATGAGGGTAAATATTATGAAATCCTGACTTTGAAATATGCTTCCTCAATAGTATCCAAGAACATGATTTTTGTTGAGTGCACGGTATTCCATCATATGGCTTTGTCTTAATTTATTATGATGTTGACTTACCAAGCCTATCTTCTGACTGCTAGACATAGTTTGTACTTAGTAATCTCCCAGATAGTACAAATAACTCCAGTTAACATTCCTACAGATAAGTTCTATCTTTGAAACTTGGTTCCCTGGACCCAGTCTCCCTCTGGTCTCATCAATTCACTCCACCCCTGTCTTCAGCAGTTTTCTCTTTGGAAACAGTACTATTGCCCCAAACAGAATCATCAGATGTTCAGACTGTTCTCAAAACCTGCACCATCTAACTGTAATCTCCTGTTTCCCCAGCATCTCCCAAGGCTCTGCTTCCTGATGTTTGACTGCATCTAACAGTTGGTTTCTAGACTAGCATCCAAATCACTTTCCTTCAGGCAGAGAGGAACTGGTTGGGGAAGGTGCTATCAGCGTCTTTACTACTAAAATCAACAGGGAAACCACTCTTAGTCAGATGACTGTGGTGGGAATATAGGAAGTGTAGAAGCAGAACCATCAGACATGGCTTTTCCATTTGAACTATGGAAAAGGCTGAAGTGTAACTATAGAGGGAGAAGGAACAATTATAAAGAGGAAGGGGGAAGGAGGCTAGGTAGACTGCCATTCTAATAGGAAAGAAAGGGAGAATCAGAGTGCCTTTCCTCAGAGGGTGGTTGGCACAGATCAGTAACCTGGAAGTAGAAGAAGAGACTCAAGTCCTGGGAAGTAGTTGAACTAATAAACTGGTTCTCCTCATCTTCTTGTTGTTCTTCAGTCATGCCGACATCTAAGCTGGACTGGAGTAGACTGCACAAGTGGATACACACCACACCAGTGTACAAATGCATTAATGCTGACATCTGAGCTGGACTGGAGTAGACCACATACATGTTACACCAGTGTGCAAATGCATTAAAAAATTCTTAGGCATGTTTTATCAATACCCCTGGGAATATTCCAATGACACTAAACATGTAGTGAGATGGAACCAGCTGCTTTGCTATGTCTCTTCTCAGAAATACTTCTCTATGGGCTGGGAAGGATTTTCTGTCCCATTGCTGGGAAGGCAGACGGTTTTCCCAAGAAGATGCAATTGAGGATTGATAAATGGTCTTTAAACAGCCATTGGAAGAAACTGGGTCATCCTAAACTCTATATTCTTACTAGATAAGTGAGATACAACAGTTTGAGGTCATGGCTGAGGTTATTCAGAGACACGCAGGTACTGTTAGCTTATTATCAGTCCCGAAACTTTTAGATAATGCCACAGCCTTCTTTCCTAAACAGATTCAAACCACATACATTCAAAAAGAGTCAAATCAAATGCTTGCTGTGTTAGTTGTTTTTCTCATTGATAGGAGCAATGCCATGAAAGGATTTATTTGGGCTTGCGGTTTACAAGAAAACATATTCCATTGTGATGGGAAGGCTTAATGACAGGCAGATAGGTGACTCTTCATCTTGCATCTGTTGTTAGGAATCAGAAACAGATGAATCCCAGTACTTATCTGCCTTTCCTCCACACCCCTTTAATCAGACTAGGAACCCAGCTCATGGTATGGTATCCCCCACATTCAAGGTAGGTCTTCTCTCTCCAGTTAAACCTCTGAAAATGCCTTCATAGACATACCCAGAGGTAATACTAAATGCAGTCAAGCTGTCAATGAAAACTAATAATCTCAAGTCCATCCCTTATCAACCTGACTCCAAAACACATTACTTTTAATTCATAAATTTTTATCCCTATTTCTCCAGGGCTCATGTCAATCTTATAATAAAAAAATGTGTCTAGCCCAATTGTAAGGGTATATAAAGCCTTACAAGTTATAACATTGTTTGTTATAATGTTGTTCAAGTGCACAAAGTCTCTTTTATGGCTGAAGGAAATCTCTTAACTGTGAGCCAATGTAAAATAAAAAATAGCAAACCATAAACTTCTAAGGTCACAAAATAAAATTTCCATCCCACATGGGCAAAATAGTGGCAAACTAAGGAAAAACTGGATCAAAACAAGGCAGAAATTCAGTCGGACAAAAATATGTCTGGCACCTGAGCTCTTGGAACCATTCAGGCTCCAACAGCCTTGGGTCACACCACCTCTTCAGTTCTTCTACCAGAATCAAACTTAGCCTCTCTTTTGGGCTGCATCATCCCATGTCTGCAGCTTTTCTTGGTAAATCTTCCACATCCTGAAATCCCCACTGAAGCTTTCCCTTCACCTCCAAGGCTTTCTGATACATGATTCCACATCCAGTGGACTTTCAGGTCTGCATTGTGGAGACTCTGACCCTGCCACTCACGGCCTGGCTTCAGTAGCCTTCTGGGCCCTTACTTCAAGTCTCTGCCGCCCTGTACCTCAAGCATTTTGCCTCCCTGCCAAACTAGCACAATGTAGATGATGCTGCCAAACTCTGTTGCCAGCTTGAGATGTGGTCTGGCCTCATTCTCACACAGTTCTAGTGGCCTATGTGTGTATTGGCCAAACCTGGAGAAACGCATCTCTGGGTGGTTACTTTTGAGCAGGGAACCCTTAGCATAGTTTTCTCTGTTCTGTCTTTCTCCTTTCAAACAAATTTTCATTTTGGCAAACTGGAGGTTTTCATGGATGCAGCTTTACCCTCGGGATAGCTTTTCTTTTGCCCAAGTGCAAAATGTAAGCCTCCTCCTTCATTGCTCCAATCTCTTAAGCAACTACAGATAGGTTATCTGCACTCTTCTTGTCCACTACTTTAAACTCACTCCCACTCTTCTTGCCACACTTGATGTGTTCACATCTTTCTGCTCTACAGACTGCTTCCTCACTGTCAACCTTGATAGGAGCAATGAGCAGTAACAATTCCACAGCCTGAATGTCATTCTGTCTTGAAATTTTCTCTGCCAAACAATTAAGTTCATTCCTTCTGAATTCAACCCCATTCAGATTCTGAGACCATTTGGGGAAAAAAATACAGCTAGATTCTTTGCCAGAGAGTAACATGAACGACCTCTAGTCCACTTCCTAATACAGACCTTGTTCCCACTCATCAAACCGATGAGTGGAGACTTCACTGTCCCTGTTTCTATTATCATTCTTACTCTCACATTCCCACCAGAATGGCCCATTGATCCCTGCCTGCAACCCTTGAGAGCGTCTCTATCTTCCGTGTCCAATCTCTTCTACTTCTGGCTACAAAGCTTATAAAACACACAGACAGGTTGTCAAGGAAACAGCCCAACTTCTTGGTCCTAATTTTCTCTGTTTGCTACTTTTCTTGTTGATGTGACAAAATACCTGGGGAAGAAAAAGGAATGTAATGACCAGGGAGTTATTTTTGCTTGTGCTTTAAGGGAGAACGTGGTTCTTTATGGCAGGAAGACATGATGGCAGGAGTGGAAGGCAGTTGGTCTCATCATGCCCACAACCATGAACCAGGGAGAGATGATCAATGATACTCATCTGAGCTTGTCTTCTGCCCTGCTTTAAGTCACCATGGGACGACAGATCGTGTGATGGTTGCGTGACCATTCAGGGTCTGCACCTCAGTTAAACCTCTTAGGAAATGCCCTCATCACAGACATATTCGGAAGTGTGTCTCTGAAGTGATTCTAAATCCGGCCATGTCGACAATGACAATCACACCTGCTTAGAACCCCACATTAGCTGTCATTGGACATTGTTCTCTATTCAGTTTTCCCCTATCTATCCTGATATTATTCTTTCAAGGACTAATATATTGTCTACTTTTCACCCAAGCCATCATCTCTACTACTTTGAACCCCTTATAGGGGGATTAGTGAGAACTAGATACTCAGTCTATCTGTACTCTAATGGAGTCCCTGCAATGCCAACTGATGCCGAGCACCACACTCCTGGCTGGCATTGAAAAGCAGGCCTGTTTGTACAAAGTAAGTTGTCAAGAAAACACTGACCAGGTAGGCAAATTTATTTGTCTCTTCATTTCCTCTGAAAGACCTCGATCAGGAAGTTCAAATCAGATCTATATATGGTTACAGTTAGGTACTCTTCTTCAGACTTCAGTTTGACTTCCAATGGCCACTTGAGATTTGACAAGAATCCGTTCCGGAGTTTAGCAAATGGAGAAAATGAAAAGAACTTCATCAAAGATCCCTGTCTGTTCAGGCGGCAGGCAGGGGCCAGTTGAAGGGCAGCTATCCCTCTCAACTCTGGGTTTGATTGACTGGCCAACTCTCAACATTTTCAGGAAAGCAGTGCAATGGAGAAAATGTAGTTGGCAGTTTAAATCAGATAACTTTTTTAAAGGTATGTTGAATATAAACTACCAGGTTTTGTCCATCTGTTTAAACTTAAGTAGACGAGCATCAGTCTAACACTGCCCAGGCTACGTGATGAATATGCTTTTGAAATGAATGCTTTCAGATGGTTCTTTTTACAAAAATGTGCACAAAGATGTGTACTGTGGCAGTGGGGTTGGCCTTGTAAGACATCTGGCCGCAACATGGGCCTCATTAAGTTACACCTGTAAGTGCAGGCTCATTTTTTATACCAGTAATATTAATAATAAAGGGCTCATTGAGTAAGATTATTAATGGTGCCAGGTGGAGGATGTGGTATTACTTACAGCCTGGTAGGAGATTGGTTAATGTCTCCTCCCGCCAACGTTTCTGGTTTCATGTTTATAGACAAAATACTCCAGATCATGGCTGGCAACATATTCCATTGAGAAAATGAATTCCTCATTTTCCCATCAGCAAGAAAATTAATAACAGTTAGTGGAAGATTTGAATGAATCCGCTTTCTAATTTTGAACTTACATTCTTTCCAAAGTGCAGGTAAGGTATTTGCCAATTAATTCAAGAAACATTTGAAAAAGTCAGCCTCGGAATCCTCCTCTCCCTAACTTGACTTCAGCGTCAGTTTTTCAGGGCTACCTATTTCCCATCGCCTCTTACTTTGAGGGACAGACATCTCTGCTTTTCCCTTTGTGGCCACAAACTGGAAATTGAAAGAAGGGGAAAAAAAAGACGACGAAGTCTACAACCTTCCCTTCCTTCTGTGGAATGTTTTCCTGCTGTTTTACTGTGCAGGACTTGTAACAGAAGGAAATAGATGCTTGAGGTAGGGCACTCTTTAACGTGTATTACTACAGGTGTTAGCGAGTCTGGTAAATTCAAAGTATTGTTTGATTTGGCAACCAGATCCGCAGACTTAGAATATCCACTCATGCTTTAGCTTCAGATTACATGCAAGCAGAATAAAAATTGAAATTTAACAAGGCAATTGTTGAACGTTAGTTAAATTGCTTTTGAGTAATAAAAATCCAACTGATTGTTAAGAGCATGCTTATAAAAAGCATAATAGGAAAAAATGCCTTTTATGTATCTTTAGTCATTCATAAATACACACACATAAACTTTTGCACAACTGCAAACTGGTAACTGCTTTAGAATCTATTTGTATCACTCTTGGCAGTTTAAAAGTGAGTTTTCACGTAAGTTGATAGCTCTGTAAAGTACTTGGTATTGTGCAGCGGCAAGAAAACGAGAGTTCAAAGCGACGATCCCAGGATCCGCAGTTAGCGAGCGGCCTCTCCAGAACAGAAACCTGCCCCCTACGGAATCTAAACTTTCATGGTGTTTTTCCACTCCTCCATCTGTTTTTGCTTTCTCAGCCAATTAACTCCCCTCAAGAAAATTCTAAAAGCCAGCCATGTCTTCCACTGCTACCTCATTTTGGTATAAAGACATAATTTGGATGGTTCTCATTGAGTTAATGAAGAGTAGAGAAAGAGAGCCTCAAGGAGTGTGTAGTATATAATTCTGTTTCCGGGACGTTCAAGCCCATCAGAACTAATGGAAGGTGACAGAAGTCAGGACTGTGGTTAGCTCCAAGTTCAAGGCATTGGCTGAGAATGTGAGGGAACTTTGAGGTGTGGAAATGTTCTGAATTTTAAAGTGAGTAGCCAAGACACAGGTGTGTTCACATGAAAGTTGAGATGGCACATGATATTTGGGGAGTTCACTGCACCTGCATCATATGCCAATAAGTAATTAACTTGGGGGCTTGTAGATATGGCTTGATGTAACCGTACTTGCTTAGTATATATAAATGTCCCTAATATAGTGGTTCTTAGTCTTCCTAATGCTGTGATACCTCATGTTGTGGTGATTCCCCCAACCATAAAATTATTTCATTGCTACTTCATAACTGTAATTTTGCTACTGTTATGAACTGTAATGTAAATATCTGATATGCAGGATATCTGATATATAACCCCCAAAGGGTTTGTGGGTCACGGGTTGAGATCTGCTGCTGTAATGTCTTAGGGGGAAAGAATTACACCAATTTCTAGATCCCTGTGGCCTTTTCATCCCCTTTATCTATTCTAATATTGCCAAGTTATTTCTCTTATCATTTAAGACAGCACTTTATAAACTGTCTGCATTCATGACTGACTCTCTCTAACAGCAGAAGCCATTTATTCCTTTTGTGGATGTTTTCAACATATATTTACCATGACACTTAGCATTTATTCAATTATTGGTCAAATCCCTGGAAAACAGAAAACAAAGTGAATGAATGAATGAATGAGTCCATGGCTTTCAGCTTGCTGGTTTAGAACTCAGGCCTAAGATATAGGTAAAGCTTTCTGTTGCGTGATAGGAAATGGTTTCATAGATGGGGCTTTCCATGAAGCCCTAAACAGCCAGCTCTCGAGGGCTCCTACCACGACACTGTCTAGTGTGCCACCCACAATCGAGAGAGAAATGTGAGCCCCAGGGGAAACATCAGACTATTCCTGCTGTTGAATCTGTTGGCCTTTCCACTACATGGCATGCCCTACTTATATTCAAGAATGAGCCTTAACTCCAAGCCTTTTACATTTCTCCCTAGGTCCTAGCCTGTCACTGATTCTGCAATCACAGAAAGACATCCTATCAAAGCCCAAACCAGACCCTGGTAGCTTGCACTATCATGCCAGACTTTCTTGTTTCTCTGAGGGCTACAGTGGAATTTTTGAGGGCAACTCTCCGTTCTGAAGACCTCACTTCCGGAACACTTGGAGGATCTCCTTCAGTTTCTGCTTGCCTGTTGGGTTTGCAACTCTCTTTCTGGAAAGCCTGGCCTTCAGCCTAACAGTGAAGAATGCAGCCTTTTTTTTTTTTCCAAGCCTCAGCTTTCTCTATTAGCATAATTAGAATAACGATTCAGGCCCCTACAAACTGCTTTAAACATTGGTCAAGAACTTGTATAAACAGATGTTCAATAAATAGAAAAACATGTGACCTGGTTCAAAGTCTAAGTGATTATCCTGCCTCTTGCTGGCTGATCACGGTTCCCGGAGACTCTTCTCTCATTACTGAGCCTCCTCTGAGGATGAATCTGGACCTGGAGGAGGCTTCACTCACTTGTGTGCTACGGGGTAGAGGCTAGAAGAGATGGGCATGGGAGGTATAAGAGATGAAATTGAAGGCTTATTATGCCCTCTACTCAGTGATGGTGCCAAAGAGTTTTCTTGCCAGTCATTAGGCATGAACCTATTTCCTAGACACAGACATTTAGTCACACTATATGATTCTCGTACATGAATGGCAACTATCTTTTAAAGTAAGACTTGATAGCTTAACAACAAGTGAACAAGAGCTCAATGGATTGGACTTCTCTTGCATTACACATTTGATGATGAAGAGAAAGAGGCATCAAAGATATTCCTTTGGTTATTCTTTCTGACACGCATGAAGTACCTTTTGAGAGAAGGAGTATATGCAGTCACCTTTCTCTGTGCTCCTCCATGCTTAATTTGACATGAAACATGGCTCACTTGTTCTAGTGGCTACATGCTGCCTTTAAGAATATCTACACTGCCGGGCGGTGGTGGCGCACGCCTTTAATCCCAGCACTCGGGAGGCAGAGCCAGGCGGATCTCTGTGAGTTCGAGGCCAGCCTGGGCTACCAAGTGAGTTCCAGGAGAGGCGCAAAGCTACACAGAGAAACCCTGTCTCGAAAAACCAAAAAAAAAAAAAAAAAAAAAAAGAATATCTACACTAATTGTGAAGACAATAGGAATTTTCAGAATGGTGAACTTGGAACCAGAAGGTGGCTTGAAGCTATTCTGTGGTCAAAGTGACAACTTCTTTGCTCAAGCAGCCCTCCAGTAGCCCAGGCTAGTGACACTGTTCTTAAATGAAGATGCAGCCACATCCCACCAACGTCCACCCCTCTCTTCGTTTTTGGTGGTCCTGGGAGAACAAAAGACCTTTAGGTGGTTAGTGCATAAGCAACAGGTGGAATTGAGAGGACACAGAGTGAGGGGAAGAGAGTAGGAGCTGGAAGGCACCCAAGGTAAGCATGAAGGGAGGTGAGTGGGCGTGGGACGTCTCAGATGTCATGAGCGTCTTGCGTACAGAAATGGCCCAGGAAGTGGGAGAGATGGAATCTGCAGCCTGGAGGAGGCTGCTTATGGCCAGAGACTTGCTTCTTCCCACAGAAAGCACAGGGCAAAGGTGAACAAGGAGCGAAAGAATTGGCTCCATTGCTGGATGAATCGAAAGAACATTGGGGAGCAACTCCAAGATGATTTGTAGGAACAGAGATTGCTTCCTTCTTTTAGCTACATGTTCTAAAAGTCAGGGGGCGGAAGCAAGTGGAAGGAACATTTATTACGTGCCAACTCCGCGCCAGACATCCTGCTTGCACTTTTTAACTTCACCTCATCTAAACTCCATGGGCGCCGGGGCGTTGGTAAGCCCAGAAGCCACATTCTGGAGAGCAGAAACTCCCCGAGGTCGCAGGTGAAGCGGGCAGGCTGGGGTCAGGTGTGCTGACTGCAAAGTGTGCCCGCACATAGCCACACGGTGGATCCCACGTCCCTGCTATTTCTACGGGGCTAGACACGAGGTTCACAACAGATGCTTTGACATGTTGTCCCTGGGATTTTCAGGGACTTAAAAGGGCAAAGCAGACATTCATAAATGCAAATGATTTAAGTAGATAAACTAAACGTACTTTTATGAAAGCAATTAAAATTCTAAATAGCAACCATTGAACGACTTGAAACTAACAATTTCAACTTCAGTCATCCAAGCAAGTTGATCATAGATATTAAAGCTTCCCAGTCTAGCAGTGTTCTCAAAGCTTCCAGATACCCCCAAGATGCTGAAATCAAATAACTAGGTTTCAGAGACCTCTTCAGGGCTAAGTCATACTTACACCTTATATCTAACACGTAACATATGTCTTAAGACAGGATCTGGTTTAGGGTGGGGCTTGTATATGATGTGTGTACAGAAATGATGTATTTCACCCCAGTAGTTATTGGAGTTAAAATATTTGAACATATTCCAGAGAAATTTAACTACATCCTTGAACAAACTCCTGCTTCCTTTAGCATCATCTCCAAGCACAGCCCGAGTCTCCCAAGGGTAGCAGATACCGAAATGAGAGGACTGGGTAGAAAGGCTGTTTGAAAAGAGAACCAGGGTGGGATGGGGGAGACGGGGGGGGGGGGGGGGGGGGGGGGGGGGGGGGGGGGGCAAGGTGGCAGTAAAAATCCTTGGAGGTCAGTGTATGTGTATGCTAGGGATGTCTTATCAATTGCTCCCTGGTCAATACTTTGTATACTGTGAACTTGGGGTACAATGGAACCGCTCAGAATGCCATAGGTGTTAGAACCTACAGCCAGCCAGTCCCCGTGAGTCTCTTCCCTGGTAACTCGCGCTGTTTGTATAGAGTTGGGGACATGAAGAAGGCCATGGAAAAGGCTCCTGCCATTGATAAAACTCTTCTCTGCAGATTGAGCTCACGAGGTCTTCACCAGAATATTCTGCAGAAATAGATCAGGCCTTACTTATCAAGGTCAAGCTATGCCGGCCTCTGTATGCTATATTCTGTCATGATATTAAATTATATGAGTTTTTCATTCCTTATGCATAAGATAGGCTTTTCCAATATAACAGACGATAAAAATCTGCCTCTAAAGCAGATAGGGATGAAGGAGGAAGATGCTACGTGTGAAGGTGCCCATCTTTATCATTCAAACCGTATTAGCCACTATAAAGACGACGGCGATGATGAGAGGATCTTAATGCCAGCATGAGGCATTAAGCCCTTGCAGGGCTCAACCATGTATGCTCATTCATTCATCCCTATGAACAGATGATGGGGTGAGAAAGGCGAGTATATTAATTTTCGTTTGACAGAGGCGAAAACATACAGAAAATGATTAGGCAGTCTGCCCGAGGCCACACAACTAGAGGCCAGATTGATGAGAAGATCGGCCTTCAAATTCCGACTCCTCCCGTCTTTTCCATCACGTCACCCACGCACGTGGAGGCACGTAACAGGGTAGCAGCGGTAACAGCGCAGAAGAATCCACAGCCTACCGTGACCACTCCAGTAGTTGAGGGTTTCTCCAAATGTGTCCGGTCCTGAGGGGTCGAACACACTCTACAAATGGACAAGGGCAGGATCAGGTGTCTCAGCAGAGCTTTGACGCCACACAGTCCGCAGCCACCTGCCCAGAAAATAAGAACTTCTTTACCATAAGTAACCCAGGAAGCCAGCCTGCTTGCTGTGGGCCAGGGAGACACACGTGCTAGCCAATCCCACAGGGCTTCTACTCTCCACTTAGTGCCAGGCCACCACCAGCTTGCCTAGGCCAGCAGTATCCTGTCAGGCCACACCTGAAGCTGTCCATTTCCCACTCGGTGAAGCTTGCCCTTCCTTCCTCTTGCCTGTGAGACGTGGAGCAAAACTAAAGACTCGGACTCCCCTGGTGTAGCCTTCTGAAAAGCAGCTGCCCTTCTGTTTGCCCTCGGTTGGTCCTCGTTCACTTTGTCCGATGCCTCAGTCGGTGTGCCCTGGGAGAAGCAGATGGAATACTGAAGGCAGACTCGGCTCGTGGGGGAAGGAACAGACCGATGTTTCTCCTTAGGGAAGCAGTGGCAGAGGCAATGGTCTCTCCCTAAACGGCAGGCAGGTCACTGGATGGCCCCCGACACGCTCCCGAACTCCGCTGTCTCCAGGCTAGCTTTTAAGGAGTGGGAAGGGGGAGCAGGATGAAAATCGAGTACAAGCAGTGAGTCTAGCTGGGATGCTCTGTGGTTTCATTCATGGCTTCCTCAGACAGGGTGAAAAGGCCTCTTTGTTGGAGAGAAAAAGCGTCTCTTGCCTCCTCTCTCCCTGACAGGGAAGACGTAGAAGGGTCTCTTGTGCATTGCTGTCCCTTGAAGGATCTCAAGCCAACGCTGGAACTCCTGTCCCTTACTAATTTTGAGGACAAAGTAATACTTTTGTCTCTTAAAATGACAGCCCAGCCAACAAACAGAAATGAAAAACAGAATCCTCCGGCCCTGTTTCGGCGTGAGGCCCTCGATACATTCATCTCTTCACTTGCTGTGGCTCCCTTTCATCCTTCGGTTTTGACATCTCAGGCAGGGAGGAAGCCCAAATAACCCATAACGGTTTACAGCTTCAATGTGGAGCCGTAAAGCTGTTTTTCTATGAATATAGATTATTACATTTTTTTTTCACAAAGCAAGTAAACAGATGCATAAAAATGCATTATTTCCCAAGCATAGGAAATCCTGAGATAAGTGTAGTGCTTTTAATTTGTTTTTATGATTACTTGTAATTAATTAGCATCAAAAGTAAATTATCAACATCGAAATTGTACTATCAGATGTGAGCAGGGTACTCCAGGAGTGACTGGCAGGCTCAGCTTTCTACCGAGGTAGGAAAATATTCTTTCTTCTTTCTTTCTTTCCTTCTTTCCTTCTTTCCTTCTTTCCTTCCTTCCTTCCTTCCTTCCTTCTTTCTTTCTTTTCCTTCCTTCCTTCCTTCCTTCCTTCCTTCCTTCCTTCCTTCCTTCCTTCCTTCCTTCCTTCCTTCCTTCCTTCCTTTGCTTTTAACTATGCTTAAATGAAAGTCTCAAAAGCCAGGAACAGCTCAAAGGAAGACATTTAAAACAGACTGGTAGGAAAGCCCTGGCTGTTGTTTGCCGAGTGACAAATCGTGGTAAGGGGTGAAAACACAGCACAAGGAGCAACTATGTAACTTGATCGCATTAGGGCAAAAATAAAACCCCCTTTAAAAAAGAATGGCGGGCGGCGGTGGCGCATGCCTTTAATCCCAGCACTCAGGAGGCAGAGGCAGGCGGATCTCTGGGAGTTCGAGGCCAGCCTAGTCTACAGAGTGAGATCCAGGACAGGCACCAAAACTACACAGAGAAACCCTGTCTCAAAAAACAAAAAAAACAAACAAACCAAAAGACCTTAGAACTTCTGGCTGGAGAGATGACTCAGCAGTTAAGAGCACTGAATGCTCTTCCAGAGGACCCAGGTTCAATTCCCAGCACCCACATGGCAGCTCACAACTGTCTGTAACTCCAGTTCCAGGGCACCCGACACCCTCACACAGACATACATACACTAATGCACATAAAATAAAAATAAATAAATTCTTGCGCCGGGCTGTGGTGGCACATGCCTTTAATCCCAGCACTTAGGAGGCAGAGGCAGGCGGATCTCTGTGAGTTTGAGGCCAGCCTGGTCTACAGAATGAGTTCCAGGAAAGGCGCAAAGCTACAGAGAAACCCTGTCTCAAAAAACCAAAACTGGAAAAAAAAAAGTGTTATGAGGGTTGGGGATTTAGCTCAGTGGTAGAGCGCTTGCCTAGCAAGCACAAGGCCCTGAGTTCAGTCCTCAGCTCTGGGAGGGGGAAAAAAAAAGAATGGAAAATGAAGTCAGGTGTGGCGGTACATACCTTGCTTGTCATCCTACCACTCTGAGGAGTATGAAGAAAGAAGAGTGAGAATTCCGGTCTAGCCTGGGCTACACAGTGAGATCCTGTCTCAAAAACAACTAACCAATGACAACAACAAAAATAACAACAGGTTAATTCTGCTGAATGACGCTAGTTCATACACTTGCTCCAATCCCTAAACATGGGAAAGAGTTTGACAGGTGTTACCATTTTCTTTAACTAACCCCTATTTATTATGCCCCCCCCCAGCCCCTGCTGCCCCCAAAGACAAAAGATGTGAGTGTTTGCTGTTGGTCATTTTAAAAAGAGCCAATCTGCTGGTCTGTTCAATCGAGCGATTTCACTGACCTCTGTCTGGTTTCTCTGACATTTACTGCGGGCTCACCCTGCCGTGAGCTGTCCTTTGCAGAGAGCGCCAACAACAAAGAAAATAGATATTTAGTAAGCAAACAGATTTTTATCTGAGAAGACTCTGTGTGGGGATTTAGAAAACACAGGCCCATCTATTTTATTAACAAGAATGTACTTGAACAACCGAGAACTCAATATCTGCAATACAAATAGAATTCAACAATAGAAAGTGGGGGGGAGGGAAAATACGATTAAAATCCCAGTTTTTTTTTCCTTAGCACCCCTCCTAACAATGAGGGGCTCCCATCATGAGACTGTGTAGCTTCCAACAAAGTTAAATAAAATAGATTTCCTTTTGACAAGTTTCATTCTGTGTCAAGCCCTCCAACGGCATATAATATAGTTCTTTGTTTGGGGAGCGCCTTCTGAATGGAAACTGTATGCCTGTATTTTTCCAAATAATCTGTTGGGAAAAATAAAAATGGCTACATGTTGCTAGGGAGCTGGGGATAGATTGACACCTATTCTGACAACAGTATTGATGCAAGAATATAACGTAAAAGTAAATTGCTTCCCAATCAAGATAGTTGAGGAAGTGGTGACCCCAGACCAGTTCATCATTATCTTGCCCACTTCCTCTAGGGATTCTAGTCTCGGTGACCCTGTTGCTGCAAGTGACCTTTGCAAGTCACTAAGGAACAGTGTCAGAGTTTCACAAGCCCCAGGGATGTAACGCTAAACCAGACCAAGGATGTCTGTACCGTAATCATTGTTCTAGAAAAATCTACACTAAATTGTACAAGAATACTAAATGTCAATGAAAGTTCAATCCATGCCAACTGTGTTCTTACTTAAGTGTCTAACTTAAGGTTTTGTCAAGTGTTGAACTGTTCCCACCTCCCCCATGCACAGCTGCTGGAAGCAGGAAGTGGGCAAAACTGAGGGATCTATAAAATTTCCATCCCGAGTATTTTGACACTGAGATGTTTGCAGGCTGTGACACTGACAATGAAAATGCATTCCCAATTCCTTTCAAGGTTGTTGTCTTTCAACTTTCTAGAAGGTTGGATCACCCTTCCCCAAACAGAATGTTAAAGACACCATGAGAGGAAGTCACTAATATTTTTTTTAATCCAATGACAGAAAAATGATAAAGCTATTCAAAGCAGAAAGGAGGCAAATCATTGTCCTATTTACAGAAAGTGTCCCTTGGTACACTTCACTGAAGTAAAGTACATTCACTGAAGTCACCCCACAAGAGGGGAAGGAAGCCCCTGCATTGAGTGCCAACGCCACTTCTAATTTGGAATTTGGTTTCCAGTTGTGAACACACCTTGGATTTCTGTTAGGAAGCTGATTTTCTGTGGATCCAGTCAGGTCATTCAGCTCAGTGGCCACTGGGTCACTATTTCTTTGTAACTCTTGATCATCCATCATTCTTCGTGGGGGCATATGTTGGTGGGAGGACAGGTGTTGCTAGGGGGATTTCCTCAAATCTCGACTTCCTAGGTCCATCTGAAGATCAGATCCTAATGAGGGGTAATCTCCTAGACACAAGATCAGCCCCGAGTACTAGGACTACTTCCAAGTCAGTCTCTACGATGCGTCAGTAGTAGGGTATGCTTGAATGTGAACCATGAGAGACAAAATCACTTTCAGTCATATTTTATTCTGATAACTGTTAGAATAAAGTTCTGAAAAATCTAGCAGGGCCATCCCTGGAAAAGATTAGTAAAAGTTGTTTTTCTGGACTGACCTCCCTTTCTAGGCCTTTCAAGCAGTACTCTGAGTACTTATGGAGTACTCTTATGGCGTTCTCTCTGAGATGCCTCCTTCAAAGCCACACTTTGTAATAGTATGATATACGAACTTCAGCGTGAACACTTGGATATATTTTCATGCTTTGGTTTGAAGTGGGTGCACCTTTGTGCCTTTCTCTCTTTTCTCTTTTCCTCCTTTGGTGACTTTCTTTGAAACACACTACTGAGAATCTTTTCATGACTCTGAACAGCGCTCCTTTGTTGGTATCAAGTTGTAAGTGGTAGAGGTTCCAGAACATTCTTGTCAGGACCGCTCTTTGCTCAAGGAAATATCAGGGATGGGGTGGATGTGGTGACAGAGTTCTGGGTTTTACTGTGGAGAGATCCAACAGGGAACATTGGAGAGGACACATGATATGAGTTACAAATACATGGTAAGTAAAATACATGAGAAGTTGAGTTGCTGAGGGCTAGAAAGATTAGCATCCCTCTACATCTCACACAGAATGCAAGGAACACTTAAAGTTCTCCAAGCTCAATCTGTAGAACATTTATGGTTGTGATAGATGAGGGGCATAGATGTTTTTTTCTAAGAAAATCTTAAAATATTATCCATCAAATAAACACCCAACCTAACAATGTAATATCAGAACGTGTATCTAGTCTCCGGTGATTTTAACTGTAGACTACAACCTGAAGTGGTCATGGAAGGGACTTCTAATAGTTGTAGCTAAGTCCTGGGAGTGTGTTATGGAATTGCTGAGGCTAGCTGATTGGTCTGCTGGTACCAGAGGTCATGTAAATCACGCATGCCTCAGCACAGTGTCTGGTAAAGGTGGTCAACCTTCTGCCTCTGTTATTCTAGAGAAATAACTCAAACTAGTCATTACCTTGGAGTATAATTAATTCCATTATATATGCATTCTATGACTTCCTGTTAGGGATGCTTCTGTTTTTGCTGGTGTGTGCCTGTTGATGTTAAGGTGTGTCCAAAAATGTTTCCACGTTGGAACATTAATACTTAGTACAATTATGTGGACAGCGGGGATCGTCATGAGGTCGTTAGTTCAGGAAGGTTCTGCCATCATGAGTAGATTAATTTCCTTGCCATAGGAGCATCCTCCTATAGATACCAAGGTTAGAGTCCCTCCCGCAATCGCACTTACACTCTCTCAGCCTCCTGCCATGAACTGACCCAGAAATAAGACCCTCACTGGAAGCTGCCACCTTGACACTGAACTTTGCAACCCCCCCCCCCCCCGAAATGTGGGAACTTCTTTTTTATGCTATAACTCGCTCTGCTCCTTGCACAAACACACTAGAGCACAACTGACACAAAGAAGCCGGGCTATTGCAATAGCAAATATTTGCAAATATAGAAGAGGTTTTCAAAGTGGAAAGTGGATAAAGTCTGGAGGAATTTGGAGGGAAAGCTTAGAGTGCATGTATGGAGGTGTGGAGCATTGGGACAATTCTGAAGAGACCTCAGAAGAAGTTTCGAATTTCTTAGAGGTTACTTTAAATAGACATGATCAGAATGGTGGTGGTATATGGACAGTTAAAGGCCATAAGGTTTCTGATAGAAATGAACCAGAATTGGGAAGAAGATAAACACCATCCTTGTACTACAGCTGCAAAGACTTGGGTAGAATCCTGTCCGTGTCCTAGAATTTTTCAGTGGGCAGAAATGAAAAGTGGTAAGCTAGGATATTTTAAGGGAAAAGAACTGAATAAAATATTGAAAGTTGCTTTTAACCAGGAACACTAAAATGGGAGGGAAGAAACAATTTAAAGATGGAATTGATGCTTAAAAGGAAGACAAATGGAAAGACTTGAAAAATGCTGAGCCTAGCTATACAAAAATATATAAAAAAATAACACTGCTTTTGTGGCAAACCATGGTGACACATGCCTGTAATCCCAGCACTGGGGAGGCTGCAATAGGAGAATTGCTATGACTTTGTGGTCAGGATGGTCTTCCTTGTGAGCTCCCTGTCAGCCTGGATTACAGGTTAAAAGTCTATCTCAACAAAACACTGTTTTATAGCATCTTTTGGACACAGCAGGACTGTTACACCCATGAATTCACAGCAGCTCAAGTTACCTGAATAAGACTTGCATAAGAACAAGCCAGTTGACATGCTAGCACATATGAGGGAGAGGTTCACTCTTCCCCACACCCAACTGAGGAGAAATTGGTATCTCTCCTCAGATAATGGTTCCTGGGGAAGCAAGAGCCAGTTTTCTGTCAAGCTGTTGCTCCTGATAGGTTGACTATGCTCCATTGAATATCCTTCCACCCAGGAGTATATGGGCAGCACAAATTGCACTTGGTAGGGGGAAAAGAGAAATGGGGGACACAAAATCGGGAGGGGGTGAAGAGTTGGAGGGTAGATCTAGGAGAAGTTAGAGTTGAAGATGACAAAACACAGTCTACAAAATTCTCCAAGAATTAATAACAATATTATATTAAAATATGTTTCTGGTGGATATTAAAGGTGTGATTAAATTACCAAGACATTCATATAGCTCGGTTTGCCCCAGGAATGAGAGAATGACCCATTTCTTAGCCCTCCCAGATAACCCAGGTCTCTGAGAACAAGGTTTGCCAAGAAGTGCCTGTGGGACCCAAGTGTTCTGGGGCCCCTGCTTCTAGCACCTGCCAGAGAGCTCCATGGATGTAACAGTCATACCTTATATCAGGTAAAGGAGCAGTTTGTGCCTAGTTCCATAGTGTACAGATGAGAATCCTTGATAATGGAAAGTCTTGATGATGTTTCAAAGAACCAGATCTGCCAACATGCAGAGCCATGCTGAGCATGATTACCTCCTCCTACAACTCAAAAGATGCATCTAACATTCTAAGGACCTATGAAGGAACCTGTCACATGGACAGCGTTGCACAAAGAGGGCCACCACAGTGATGCCTAGCAAGACCCTGAGAGTGGGGCAGCAACCTGACCCCCAAATTACAACACCAGCAGTGTACAAGTCTGGCAGGCACCAAATTTCATCTCCCCCAAACTGCTGAGTGGATACAGCCTGGCAAAACCCCAGAAGCAAGGCCACCCAAGTCCTTTACAAATGGGATTTGCAGTAGACGGTTAGTGATGAGAGTTCTGCTTTGATGGTGGCTCTATGCTGTTATTGTCCATTACGCAGTGTTAGAAGGCTGAGTGCTGTGGATATCACTTGATATAAATAAAGCACTGATTGGCCAGTGACCAGGCAGGAAGCATAGGCGGGACAAGGAGAGAGGAGAATTGAGGAAAGAGGAAGGAAAGGGAGACCAGCTAGAGCCACTGCCAAGACAAGGAAGATGTAAAGTACCGGTAAGCCACAAGCCACGTGGCAAAGTAAAGATTAATAGAAATGGGCTGAATATAAGAGTGAGAGCTAGACAATGACAGGCCTGAGCTATGGCCAAGCAGTTTAAATAATGTAAGAGTCTGTGTGTTTATTTTATAAGTGGGCTCCGAGTCTGGCGGGACTTGGTGGTGGGAGCTGGAGAAAAAATTCTCCAGCTACAAATGGCGCCCAACGTGGGGCAAGAGTTTCCACCTAAAAACTGAGAAAAAAGATTCTAAAACGGAGCTAAAAACAGTTCCTAATTGTCTCTCTCAAATGAGCGGCAGCTGCCGGTTTGAGCTACTGGCATGTGCACTCGATCTGCAGTATGGCGGGAATGAGACCTTTGCAAGTGGCACTTTGAGCTGCATGGTGGATTTAGCCTTTGCTGGTGCAGAGCTAAAGGGGAGGTTTCTGGGCTGCACGCTGCTTGGATAAAGGCATGGACCCACAATGGCTCCCAGAGCTGGCGGTAATACCGCCGCCATGTTGGGAAGCTGAGATGGGCGGAGCCAGCAGCCACAGCTGCTGCAGCTTAAAGCAATAGACTCACAATAAGACAGATTCAGAGGTAATAGTTTAAAATGTGTGTAAAATATATGTAGGCTTGAAAAAGACAAAAAAGGTGATATATTGAGTTATAGAAACAAATACATAGTTTTAAAAAATAAAGTCTTTAAAGAGACAGTAAAATTAATATAAAAAATAAGCCATGTGAAGATGAATATTACACAGAAAATCTGGATTGTGTTGTTTTGGGGATTTTTAACTGCAGAAAAACATTTGATTGTAAAAGCTGTTGAGTTATGCCAAAATGTATATTTTAAAGGTACCTTGACTTCAAAATTTGGATATAAGGATATGTTGCTTTGGAAAGGAGATTCTGCTTTTGTTCCCACAGAAAGCCAGAGGCTATGGATTTGTTCCAGATTAAGATACATCAGGTTTGACCAGCCAAGACCCCCTGAAAGGTGACACCAAGGCCCAGATGATCCAACATCCAGAATGGTTTCAAGGCAGCTGGCTCAGACGATACAGCCTCACGGACTACTCCATGATACTAAAATTTTCTGTTTCCCCAGAAGATACAGCGCCCCCCTCCAGCAGGAAGTAGTAAGAGAAGCTACGCCCAAATTCCCAAATATACCAAGCTGACTTTAGAGATGTGTAAAGGTTAAAACCTTCCTTTTTAAGAAAAGAAAAGGGGAAGTGCTGTGGGATGGTCTGTATGTCAAATGTGTTGCTGATTAGTCAATAAATAAAGCACTGATTGGCCATTGGCTAGGCAGGAAGTGTAGGCGGGACAAGGAGGAGAATAGAGCTGGGAAGTGGAAGGCTGAGTCAGAGACACTGCCAGCCGCCATGATGAGAAACAGCATGTGAAGATGCCGGTAAGCCATGAGCCATGTGGCAAGGTATAGATTAATGGAAATGGATTAATTTAAGCTGTAAGAACAGTTAGCAAGAAGCCTGCCATGGCCATACAGTTTGTAACCAATATAAGTCTCTGTGTTTACTTGGTCGGGTCTGAGCGGTTGTGGGACTGGCAGGTGGCAGAGATTTATCCTGACTGTGGGCCAGGCAGGAAATCTCTAGCTACAGCTGAGCTCCAGATAAAAGGACAATTTTAGCCTTTGCCTCCCATACAGAAAAGTTGAACTCACCCCTTTTAGAGAGCATAGAGCTAAGGTAGTGTGGTATTTGTTTTTGTGTCAGGACTATTTTTAGTTAACACAAGTTTCATTCATGTCATGAATGATGTGGATGATTAGTACTCTTTTGTATATAGGCACCACATCTCTTTATCCATTCATCCACTGATGAACATTTAAGTCATTACCATTTTTTTTGATAACTACAAATAACAGAGAACATGGAGACATTGAGATCTCTTCAACAGGCTAATTTCTTTTTCTTTTTTTGGTTTTTTGAGACAGGGTTTCTCTGTGTAGCTTTTTGCCTTTCCTGGAACTCACTTTGTAGACCAGGCTAGCCTTGAACTCACAGAGATCTGCCTGGCTCTGCCTCCTGAGTGGTGGGATTAAAGGCGTGCGCCACCACCGCCATTTTTTAAAATAAGTATCTACTAAGCTATCCTTTATTCCCATCTAGTTATTATCTCTATTTATTGTTCTCAAGGATGAGATGGAAAAACTACAATTGGTAATTCTCCAACTAAATTTACATTGCTTAGAATCAAATGTTTGAGGAACTGGGATGGAGAAGTCAGAGCTTCAGGAGGACTGACTCTTAGGAAAGAACTCTCTGAATGTACAGGATCTCAAGGTTCAAACACTTAAGTCTGCCTGTCTTTTCAAGAAGCATCTAGACAGATAATACCTTGAGATGGGCCCTGCACATGTCTTGTGTGGACAGTCTGAAAGACTGGGTATTCCTCCTTTCCTTCCTCTTTCTTTTTCCCTCTCCTCTTCCTCCTCCTCCTTCCATTTTGGATTTCCAAGTTAGGATTTCTCTGTCTAACCCTGGCTATCCTGGAGCTTGTTCTGTAGATCAGGCTGGCCTTGAACTCAGAAATATGCCCCCCTCTGCCTCCTGAGTGCTGGGATTAAGAGCATACATCATCACCACCTGGCTTCCTTCCTTTTCTTTCTTTCTTTCTTTCTTTCTTTCTTTCTTTCTTTCTTTCTTTCTTTCTTTCTTTCTTTCTTTCACTTTTTGATTGTTTTGGGGTGTGTGTGTGTGTGTGTGTGTGTGTGTGTGTGTGTGTGTGTGCAGGTGTATGTATGCTTATGTGGGGTATATGCCTGTGTCTGTGCATGTCAGTGTAAGTGTGTTCAACCAGATGTGCATATGTAGAAATCAGAGTTAAACTCAGGTGTTTTCCTCCATCATTTTCTACTTATCCTTTGAAATAGGATCTCTCTCTGAACCTGGAACTCTCCTCAGTTAGCGAGACCCCTTTTCCTTAGTTTAGAAAAACCTAAAAGGATACTAAAGAAACTGTTAGTCCCTTTTCTTGTTGTCATGACAACAATAACAAAAGCAAAACTAAGGCAGGAAAGGACTATTTTGGCTCACTGTTTCAGGTAATCATGTGGGGAAGGCATGGCAGAGCTCTAGACAGACTTGTCATGTGGTGGAAGTTGCCCACATCAAGGTGGATTGGGAAACAGAAGCCCACAGTAGAAGCAGGTCTGGATTATGAACCTCTAAAGCCTGTACCTGGCAGCCTACAATCACCAGCTACATCCCAGGACCTAAGGGTTCTATAACTTTTGAGAACAATGTTACTCGTTGGGGACCAAGTACTTATCAAATAAATGATTCTGCAATCAAGCCATAAGAGGGGTGATGCTCTTTGATCAGTACACACTTGAATGAATCATGAGCTTACCCAGTGGCACATATCAGCAGCAGACCTGGCACCACACTCCCCAAAGTTTGGCCCTGAGTAAGCAACTCCCTGATTTTATAGTTTCCACTATTTCTGAGAAAACTAGCCCCACATTCTGAGTCACAGTGAGCAGAATAAAGTTCAACCCAGAGTTCTTTTAATCCTTCTCCAAGTAGAACACGCTAAGCTTACACAATGGCTTCCTTCTAATTAGCTATCCAGTTAAGGGACATTCTTTCATGGAAAAACAAAACAAAACAAGAAACCTTGATCTAACAATCAGCCGCACAGCCTGTCTAGACTTAACTCCAATCTCTACCCCACAAAAATCAACTCTGTCTTGGGATCTACCATGTTGATGAACAGAAAGACTTTCTGCACAATTACAATTCTTTTGACCATTGTGAAAAGTTAGACTAATGAAGAAAATGGTGGAATCTCATTAAACTTCCTGGTGCGTCTTCACTCAGTAGCCTAACAGAATAATTTGGGAGCAGAAAAAGGTAATTAAAAGTCTTTAGAAGTAGGCAAATGGCTGAGGTCTCATAACCATAGGAGTGGGTTAGGCAAGTAGAGTCACTACAAGAAGCTGTGTGTCGTCGTCGGGAGGTGGTGATGCATGCCTTTAATCTCAGCATTGAGGAGGCAGAGGCAGTTGGATCTCTGTGAGTTCAAGGCCAGCCTGGTCTACAGAGCGAGTTTTCAGGACAGCCAGGCCTGTTACACAAAGAAACCCTGTCATGGAAAATGGAGAGAGAGAGAGAGAGAGAGAGAGAGAGAGAGAGAGAGAGAGAGAGAGAGAGAGGAGGAGAAAAGAAAAAGAAGGAGGAGGAGGAGGAGGAGGAGGAGGAGGAGGAGGAGGAGGAGGAGGAGGAGGAGAAGGAGAAGAAGAAGAAGAAGAAGAAGAAGAAGAAGAAGAAGAAGAAGAAGAAGAAGAAGAAGAAGAAGAAGAAGAAGAAGAAGAAGAAGTTGTGTGTCAAACAGAACATTAATTGAGTTTGAAGGAAAGAAATTCAAGTTTCACTGGGAAGAACTAAGGAAGATTTTGTGTTTTTCACCTCTCCATGTCAGGTTGAGAATTGCCTTAGGAGTCATATCTAGAGCTATAGTGCTCATGTAGTGTGTACAGGTACAGTAGCCTGGCTGGGTAAGTATAAAGGGACAAATGGAGTCAACTCCATTCCACATTCTACTCCCTTAGTTATGTGTCCTTGCAGGAAGTGCTGTCTATCTGAACAAAAGGATGTTGTTATGGGGCCCTAGTGTACACGTTAGCTATCCCTCTTGAATAATGTTTTCTTACTTATAGGAAGATAACCTGAGCTTGTTCTGGCACCATGGCATTTACTACAAAGAGGGGTGGTCCAAAAAGGCTATCCTCTCTTCAAAAAGGAGAAAAAACAAGCCAGAAGAAATGACCTCCCAGAACTAAGTCATCACAACTCATGGGTGCAAATGGTGGGATTTGTTGGTAGGGTAGGGGTGTAACAGACCCAGCCTAATGAGAATAGGTGTCAGAAGGGTAAATTTGAGCTGTGCTATGAATAAAAAGAATAGAGAATCCTCTAAAGAACTACTTACTTCCTCTTACAAACCTTAGCAGCTCTGAGTTAGAAGGCATGGTGACAGCAAAGTAAAACTGCTACAGCTAGGGCGTAAGGTACATTGATGAGGTGGGTCAGGGTTCAAGAGCAAAGATGGAAAAGGAGAAGGAAGCAAGCTCATGGCTTTCAGTATTTCTCAAATAATAGTCAGGGAAATTAGTTCCTCTCAGAGGAAAAGGCTTGCGCTTCCTATGCTTCCTTATATCAAAGACTCAATGTGTGCACTAAACCACTTTCCATTTTTGTTTTGGTTGTCACAAGACTCCAGTCTTTGCTGTGGAGACTCCTCACAATTTGGCACACCACATTTCATTACCAAGCTCTTTTATTATTACCCTTAACCTAACAGGATTCCTAACTCCCTATTATCCTTATATGTTCAACCATACTAAGTTTCAGAATGTTAACCATACATAGAAACATTACATAGTATCCTTTGTCTGACACTCCAACAGCAACTGTTTCTTAAGCATCTTAGATAACTGGACTTATTGGAGAAGTCAGAGGGCATTATTTGGTGTCAGCCTTCAGTTATTCACTAATAACCTAGCGAGAACATATCATGTGCTGATAATATGATAAGCATGGTAATATATGCAGGGTTAATACTTAATCTGTTTGTCTTGCTACGAGCATATTTGAGATTGAAATACTTCACTCCTTCTCCTTTGAGTGGTATATAACCTTGAAGTCTGACAAATATTTCACTTACTATGCAGATACATCCAAACCTTCTCCCTCTAGCCCTCACCCCAAACCCTCAGTCTATCACCAGAAGCTTTAATGTAGGATACAGCAAGGGCCTTTGCTCTCAGGATGGGACCACCATCCTAATGGAATAGTGCCTATGTGCTGACTTTAATTCAATATTTTGGGTGTCACTCTTGAGTATTTGTTAGGTGCTAAATGATCTGTCTTACTGTTATCATTGTTATAAATAATAATGTCTGTAATTAATTAATAACTTCTCATGTTGCAATTTAACATTTATAATTACCCACTGAGGGAGTCATTATTAGTCCTTCTTCACAAATGAGGCAACAAGCTCAATGAATTTAAATGACATCATCCGAGGGAAGCTCCTAGACACAGAAGGGACATTTCTGTAACCTTGGTCACTGCAAGACTGTTTGCAGCTTGGGAAAGCCAGAAAAGACAGATGCAACAGTGTCCCTTTGGGAACAGGAGCACACTTCTGGCTGGACAGAGGACATTGAGGCCTGTTGGGCATATGGATTTATGTGTGCCTCTGGATTCTCCTTCTTACGATTGCCCCCAAGTTTGTTCATGGTTAAGAACTCTGGAAATGACAGCCTGTTCCATTTTATTCTATTTTTCTTGGGCCTCTAATAGACCTTACCATTCGATCAGCTGGAGCAGAACAGACTGTACCTTCCTGGCCCCTAGATCCATCATCTGGCTTAATTCAGAAGCAGGAGCTCTGGACTATGATCCCAAAGCAGAAGCCTCCTTATCTGCTTCTTGGCTCCAATGTAAGGAAAATTTTCACACTTGCTGTTCTAATCGTTCTCTGCTGTCACTTGTCAGTTTCTTTGATTTTATTTACAAAGGGGGAAAGTACCTCATCTACAAGGCACACAAGTTTAGTCTAGCAGCAGGGAAACTTCTTCAGAATCCAAGGGCAAGAAGAGATGCTGCTTTACAAAGTAGGGAAGGATTGAGAAACCCAAGGGGTGTGGTAGACTGCTCAGTCAGCCAGACGCCTGCTGAGCGAGCATGAGGACTAGAGATTGGTCCCTGTACCTGCATAAAAAACCAGGCATGGTGATGGACACTTTAATCCCAGCACTGGGGAGTTGGAGACAGGAGCATCCCAGAGACACTCCAACCCAATCAGTGAGCTCCAGGTTAACTGAGCAACCCTGTCTCAAAAAATATGAAGCAGAGGAATGGTTGAGGATATCTGATGTTGACCTCTGACCTCCATATGCAATTCCATACACACACAGACCTGAATATACACAGACACCCACAAAGACACATACACAAACAAGAGAGACAGAGACAGAGATGAAAGAGAGAATAAGCAACTTGAATCAGAATTTCAAACTTAATTGATTGATTGGTGCCCCCATGGTAGAAGCAAAGCGAAGATTTGAGACCAAAGGAAGAATCAAAGAGAGGAGAGATGATCTTTTGTTTTTTCCTCCTCTAATCTTGTTTTCAGTCTAGTACCTTAACAACCACATTTAGCGCCCACACCAATCACTAATTAAGAAAATGCCATACAATTTGTCTACAGCCCAATCTTATGGAAGCAGTTTCTTAATTGGGGTTCCCTATCTCTCAGATGACTTTAGCTTGTGTTATGGTGACATAAAACTATACAGCACAGTGTCTAAGCCAAGAGATACCTGAACCAAGTGAGGCCACAGAGCCAGCCAAGCTATACAGACTTTAATACTTTTTATAGCCCTTTAATGATACTATTTGGGTCTTTGGGCTGACAGAGCTGATGGGTGGTAGGAAGAGATGGGCAGTGTGAGGAGCTTGGCTATTTTTCACACTGGAGTGAGAAAGAAGACAAATGGTAGCCACCAAAGGCAGTGAGCAGAGGCCAATGTCATTTTCATAAGGCTTAGCCTAGCAATTTACCTGAGAGCTGGGGCGAGGAGGGTGATGGTCAAAACTGGTTGTCAACTTAACAGGCTCTAGAGTCACTAAAGAGACAAAACTCTGGACACACCTGTAGTAGGAGAGGCTCATAGGGTTGAAGAAATTGGCTCAGACCAGTAGCCAAGGCATGCACATAACATACTCCTTAAGAGCCAATCTGGAGTCTGCCTGAGGGCCTAACAACAGGAGCTGTCAGAGTTCCTAGTCGATGTCAGAGTTCCTGATCATGCAGAGTCTGCCTGAAGGCCTAGCAACAGTTGTTGTCAGAATTCCTGATCGTGCCCAGCCAATGAGGGACGACCACATAGACTGGGTGCTGGGAGAAGGATATATAAGGCCTTCCCTGTTATTGAATAAAAGAGTTCATTATTTGCTTTCAATGGACTCCCGCTGTCTGTGTTGTTGAAGCTGAGCCTTCTCATCCCCTCCCCCGAGGGAGTTGTTAGAATCCAAGCAACACACACCTAAGAGCAATTATCTAGATTAGGTTAGTACCATGGGAAGAGCCCTCTTAACTATGAGTGATAGTATTCCACGGGCTGGTGTCCTGTACTAAATAGAAAGGAAACAGTGAGCTGAATCCTAGTATCCAGTATTCTCCATCTCTCTCTCCTCTGTCTTAGACTGGCCTTGAGCTATGAATGTAGTCAAGAATGACCTTAACCTTTTTATCATGCTGACTCCAACTCTGGTAAGCTGGGCTTGTAGTCATGCTCCACCAGGACTGGGAGCTACAGTCCTGAGGACAGAACCCAGGGCTTCAAGCATCCTAAGTGAAGACCCAAGCAATAAGCTGTCTCCCCAACCCTGTCTTATGTTTTCCTCTCTCCAATTCTCAAGGTGAGGGATGTTCCATCTTTTACCTTAGTAAATTTATTTGAACTGCAAGTCAAGACATTTTTTTAACCACAGTTCAAAGGAAAATGCCCACGTATACTTGGTTGAAGTTTCGTTTCGAGAAGTCATACGTTCAGAATAATGGAGATATTCAGTATGATCATTCTGATTTCCTTAACTGGTATTACAGTAACATTCTAAAGTAATATAGTAACATAAATACTAAACGTAATTTAGAAATACAAACTCCTTGTTAGTCATTAGCAAATTTTTTTGTGTGGGGAGAGGTTTAAGGCAGGGTCTCACTCTGTAGCCCTGGCTGTCCTGGAACTCACTATGTAGACAAGGCTGGCCTTGAATTCACAGAGATCCATCTGACTCTGCCTCACAAGCACTGAGATTAAAGGCTTGCACTACCATGCCTGGCCTGTATCGTCTAATTTTTATGACTATCAGTTGTTTGTAATGTTTATCAATTACTTAAATTCTCTTCACCACAGTCTTTTAAATTGTTTCCATTTAACAACTGAATCAGTTAAAAATCAAAAAGACGAAAATAATTTTCGTGACATGTAGCTGGTAAGTGACCAAGCTTTGATTCAGAAGCTGAATTTTAATGTCTCCCGACTTTTTAAGGATAGATTGCTTGTTCAAGTCATTCCGATGAGCTTAGAGCAGATATGTCTAGCACAGAGCCTTGATGAGATGCATACAAGCCTTGATTGTTTTTTTAAAAAAAAAACAATTAGCTCAGAAAATATTAAAAGAAAAATCAATCATGACAGAAAAGACCACAAACTTTTTTTTTTATCAGATTCTCACTGATGACTATCAGATCAAGTAGGAGGCTGTGGCCAAAGTGGGCTTCCCAGGAACTTCAGCCCAGCAAAAGGAAATTGGTTTCAGTTCCTTCATGTTGGAGTTCTGACCTATGCAGCAAGGTCTCCTGCTGAGCTCGGTTGAGAAAGACTGAAGTCATTGCTGGATCAGCAGAAAAAAATCAACAACAAAAAAATCCCTGCGCTAGACATATCTGCTCTGAGCTCACCGGAATGACTTGAACAAGCAATCTATCCTTAAAAAGTCATGAGACATTAAAATTTCAATGCCGAATATTTGATGATGGTATGAAATTGCTGATTTTCGGATGTGATCATGGAATTGTGGCTATATTTTTGTAACTTTATTTTGTTCAGAAACGCATTCCAAAATATTCGCCAATAAAGTGCTCCGATGTTGGCAATTTGCTTCAAAATGGTTAAGGACTAGGGTTTTGAAGTGTTGGGGGGTGCAGTGCTGGGAAAAGAGTGAGGGAAGGTGAACAGAAAACAAAATAGGTTACAGATATATTATTTTTGAGGTTGGTAATGAGTAATCGTCAAAACAGAAATTTTTTTTTTATCTAGTTATAAACTTGAATTTTCAAAAGTACAAACTTTACTTTTGAAGAGCTGAGTCAAATATTCTTAAAAAACTAGATACTTACTATCATTATGGTGTGGGTGAAGTCTGAAAGTTGGGTGGGGATGTGCCATCTTGCTGTAGGCTAATGGCTAGCTAGAACTGTGTTACTCTCTCTAGCCCTTGTAAATAAGGCAACAGGCTCCAAAGAGAAAGGGGCTTGCTCAAAACTACATTGTTACAGAATAAAATGGTTCATTAGTGTGGGGTCTCTGAGCTCATCACTCTCCTTCTTACACCTACCCCTATCCCCAAGTGCGTGTGTGTGTGTGTGTGTGTGTGTGTGTGTGTGTGTTTCTATACCACTGTATCACGTCTGTAGATTCCTGTAATTGCTTCCATAGCTAAGACAGAGAACATATACTTGCAGTGAGGATCTTCGTTAAGGGGTGTTTTATTTTAATAAGTTGCTACCACTGAGCATGAAACACATCATCTGAAAAACTACTATTGGCCCCTAAAGTCTTGTTTCTTACTTAGATGTGGGTCTGACTAATGAAGAGAACTGGAATAACCAAAACCAGAACCTGAATGAAAGAAGATAAAAGTAAATTAGTCCGTCTGTGCCAACAACCAAGAGCCCATTTTCAGAAGTGAAGAATAAAACTGTTTTGTAAAAGTGTACAGAATGGCAAATTCCAGTTTTCAGGCATTCGATCAATCAACTTTACTCTATTTTCCCCTCGAACAGGTAACTTGACTATAAAATAGGGGTTTATTTTTAAGATCTATAAAACTGAATGAATATACCTATTTCCAGGGAAACTTTTGAACATAAAAATGAAGAAATAGAAACAAATACTTTGGAAATGGCAAGGTGGCAGAATTACATTGAAAGTAGAACAGTGACCTCCAAGAGCAGCAAATTAATGACAAATGATTAGGCTTACGTCAAAATTGTTTTTGAAAGCACTTCCAGGACACATAGTAGTTTATATACTACTACATACTAGTTTATCAAATCTAGTGTAAGTCCTGCTTTTTCAGGGCTATGAGATGGTCACTGGTGCTCTCTACAATAATTCAGCAAAGCAGAAAAATTGTTGAATGTCTTGAATTTCATCCAAGGAAAAGACCATGATCATTTTTAAAACCTGGAAACAAAAACAACTTTACTATAATCCATACATAAACAGATCAACACCCAGAGACACACAAGACTTCCATCTGTTTTGAATCTCTGACACAACAATTCTGAAAGACTATTCAGACTTTGAGGTTGGGACAAACGTATTTTTCACTCTATGAGATGACCAAGACTTTATAAGAAAAAAGGTGATGGCTTAAAAGTGGGGTGCCTGGGTGTCAAGTTGGCACTAGGGATTTGTGATTGCTAAGAGTTATCAATAATTTGACAAGATTTAGAATCCCCTAGGAGTGAGGTCTCCAGCAGGCCTGAAGGGGTCATCTGGATTATGCTCGCTGAGGTAGAAAGACCCATCCTAAAGGAGGCAGCACCACTCTGGGGTTGATTGAGTCCTGGACTTCATCAAAAGGCAAAAACTAGCCATATGCATTCATTTCTTTGGTTCATAAATTATAAAGCAGGTGCTTCAAGCGCTGGGCACTTTGACTTCCCCATGAAGGACTAGACCCTCAAACTGTGAGCCACAAGAAATAAGGAATAAACCCTTCCTCCCTTCCTTAAATAACTTTTGTTGGGGTATTTCCTCACAGCAACAAGAAAAGTAGCTGAGAGTCTCAGATGAACAGTAACACAAGTTTTAGCTTTAGTGTTTTATTGACCAAACCACTCTCTTAAAAAACTGTTGGCCAGCCGGGCGGTGGTGGCGCATGCCTTTAATCCCAGCACTCGGGAGGCAGAGCCAGGCGGATCTCTGTGAGTTCGAGGCCAGCCTGGACTACCAAGTGAGTTTCAGTAAAAGCGCAAAGCTACACAGAGAAACCCTGTCTCGAAAAACCAAAAAAAAAAAAAAAAAAAAAACTGTTGGCCTAAAGAATGTACTGTTTTACAGCCTGGAGTGGTTTTTGAAATTATACCCATATACATACATACATACATAAATACATACATATATATGTTTTTATTTATGTGTGTGTGTGTGTGAGAGAGAGAGAGAGAGAGAGAGAGAGAGAGAGACAGAGACAGAGAGACAGAGAGAGAGAGAGAATGCCAAAGCTATATATATAGGTCATAGACAACCTGTTGGAATTGGTTCTTACCGACCCCATGGGGTCACAGGGGTCAAGCTCAGGTCATTAAGTTTGACAGAAAGCATGTTTACTGCTGAGCAGCCTCCATGAGTACTTACATTTGGAGTCTTGCACTGTATGCTCAGAACCCCAGGGCAGAGCTCCCTACTAAAGACAAACCATGTAGTTCATGAAGTCAAAAGGACTTCCTAGGAGTCCGTGAGGGACAGAAGCTGTTAACCTGACCTTCCCATTGCCTTGGCATCTTCATCTCTGTTTCTTCTAGATGTTTTCCCTCTCCTTTGTTGATTGTATCTTTAGCAGCCCTCCTCGTGGGAGCGCCGAACCAACATATGCCTACACATAGATCCACTTTTGGGCATGTCTACTACTCTTACAAGTTATTTTAATTCCCGATATGTCGTGTAGTTTTATCTTTCAAACAAGTGTTAGGAGCTAACTCTTCCATAAACACCTTTTATCCACTTATCAGCAAAAGTCACTCTGGAAGGACTAAAACCTACAGAAATTCCAGAAGTGGTGGCTTTGAGTGGAGGCTGTCTTGAACCATCGTTTTTAGCATTAAATGCCAAATCTTGTGCTCTGTGTACTGCCTCATTAGTTATTAATGAGGCAGCATATTTGTTCAAAATTTATGATTGTTGATTTGCCCCCATCACTGTATGAAATATTAACATAGCATTTGTACTTGCAGCCGTTTACAGACGTTAGATCGTACATTTGCATATTCATGAGTACTCATAAATGTTTAAGGAGACAGTGCAGAAAGCATGGGAGCTGTCAGCCAGCCAGTAAAAAGGCATATTTACAGCATTAATAAGTATTTGAGTTTATAGGCCCCAACGATGAGCAACAAATTAAGTGAAACTCTGGTTTGCCTATTGTAGAGAGCTAGGGATTTTGCTATTTTTTTTAAAGCTTTGTAAACTTAAATTCATTTCATAAATGCTGAACAAACGCTTAGTGTTTAATCACAAAATGAATGGCCTCAGTGTGAAGGACTTGTTCAGAGCATCGGGCATTTAGAGACTCCATCCCATTCTTGCTAATACAGTTGTTTTTCCTGCCTTGGACTTCCCTTTTATTAGAGTGATGTGGGAAAGCAATAGTCTCTCCTGTGCTCACCAAAACCATTGTAGTTCTACTAAGAAACTGGGAGGGATGATACGTCCTGGTATCACTGGACAAGCCAGTGTACTTGATACTGAGTTTGTCAACCTAAAGCAAGGAGCATAGTATGAGGGAAAGACACAAAACACCCAACTCACTGACTTGTCTGTGGGTTACCAATAACCACTATATACAAATGGCCACTAAGACCCAACCAGTGCTATTATAAGACAACCCACCTCTGTGGTTCTCTTGAGATCCATGGTAGAAATCATATAGACTTGGAATTTTATGAGATGGAGAAGGAGATGCTCTATTAGTACATGAGCTGTGATTTCTGTTGTTATAGTCCAATTGTTAAGCTGGTCAGAATTTTCCCTACTGGCATCCTCAGATGAAACCTATAACAGGTCTCCTTTGTCCAGTCCTTACTTTGATTTAGTAAGGACATGCCAGTCATCCTGGGTGACTTAGCTACACCTAGCTATTTTCATTTGATATTCAGCTCAGGCAACTTGGTCAGAAGGCCTTAACAATGGGTCTGGTATTTCGAAATCTCACTAGCCAGAAGCACCATTGCCCTTCCTGAATGCCCCTCCATGAGGCATGTTGGACCTTCTAAGTATTTCTGAAGGAATGAGGAGCTATGAGATATTTTAGGGGACTAATTTCAACAGCACTTGCATTCTGCTTTATAGATTAGTGGGAACAGGATAGATTACTCAGTGGAATGGGATCTTCTAAGAGTATCAAAAAAACAAAGAGAAGGAAATGCCCTGTCCTCCTAGAAATGTTGTGATTTCCACTGGGGGAGGTGAGGCAATATGGAAGAGGTTCCAGAATATTTGCTTTAAACCTTCTCTGTTTCTCTCTCAGATCTTCATCAAAATCATGTTGGACCGAAAGCAGTGGGATATTTCTTCCTGTCCCAGTTAGCTTCAGCCATTAACTTGACCCAGCTCACACTGATCTCAATAAGTCTCGGCTGAGGGATTGCCTGTATCTGATTGGCCTTGGCTATGTTTGTGTGCAATTGCCTTGGTAATGATTCACGTTGGAGGGCTTGGCCCACTATGGATGGGCCCATCCCTAGACAGGTGAGCCTGAGCTGGATAGGAAGCAAGCAAAGCATAAATCTACAAGTAAGTCGGTGTGTAAGCCAGGAGGCGGCATTCCTTCATGGTCTCTGCTCTGGTTGCCATGCCTTGACTTCCCTCAGGGATGGACTGTGTATGACCTGGAAGTGTAAGATGCAATAAACCTTTCTCTCCTGATGTTGCTTTTGGTATTTTTATCACAGTAACAGAAAGTAGCTAAGACGCTTCCCCTTCCTTTGCAGCAATACCCTGTCTTACAACATATCCTCTTTTGTAATTATGTATTTCTTGTGCCCCTTTGTTTGAGGTCATGATGGCAAAAAAAAAAAGTTACAGAGAAAAACACATTGATTTCCTAAAGGAACAATCTAACCTCCTATGCAAGCAGCCTTTGATAAATCAAAGACAAGATATATTCCCAATACACACACAGACACACAGACACACACAGACACACACACACACACACACACACACACACACACAGACATACACACACACATTCATGCTCAATCCTTTCACAATAGTGTTCGTTAGCTTTTTATCAACTTGACACAGAAGAGAAAATTCCTGTAGGCAAATTTGAGGACGTTTTCATGACTAATGATTGATGTAGGAAGGTCCAGCACTGTGTGTGGTGCCATTCTTGGGCAGGTGATCCTGGTTGTATAAGACAGCAAGCAGCAAAAGCAGAAAGAGCAAGGCGGTAACCCCCCCCCCACACACACACACACACATACACACTCCAGGTCTCTCCTTCAGTTCCTGTCTTCAGGGTCCTTCCCTGAGTTCCCTCAGTGATGGACTGTAAGTGTCAGATGAAAATAAGCCCTTTCCTCCCCAAGTTGCTTTTGGTCATGATATGTATCACAGTGATTAAAAGTCAACTAAGACAACACCTATTTAATTTCTAATCAGAATAAATTATTTTCTTAATTCAACATTTACCTGTAATGATTTTCATATCTGCATAGCAATTCAGAAAACAGAAAAAGCTATTTTTAAATATTTGTACTCTACTTTTCAAGAAAAAAATGTAAGTAGTGAACAAAACAGATAAACATATATCAGATCACTATAAGACTCTCTTAAGCTTGAATCACAGATTTGTGGGGTGTGATGGCTTCTCTTGGGGGAGGAATGTGTGGAACATAAGAGGCTAGCTAGGGAGTTATTGTAGTAAGCTGGTGGGATAGGTCAAAACTCGGACACTCGCTGCCAGCATTGGAGAAACTGTTGCCTTCCAAAGGTGTTTTGAAGATAGGACCAATGGGACTTGGGCATCTAGTATAAGAAAAAGTCAAAACTAGTTTAATGTTTGGAACCTGCATAATTGGAATAATATCCGAACGGGGTCAGTGGCGGGAGGTGCAGTTTAAGGGTGGGAATCAGGATTCTGTTTAAGGCAAGTTTAGAGTGCAAGTCTCAAATGCAGAAATGCAAACAGGCAGCTGGGAAAAACAATCCAGAGTGTGGGAAGCAAGTCCAGGTCAGATATGCAAATGCAAGGGTTATTGGCATATAAATGGCATTTAAAGCGATTTTTCTGGGCAAGATGGTATAGAGAGAACTTTAGATGAAAGAAAATAGAGGCAGATATGGATCCTGGAGTATCTTACAATTAAAGGTCATGGTCCAAGAAGAATCAGACAAAGGAGACAGCATAGTATTAGGAACAAGAATATTATGGGGTGAATATTGAACTAAAACTGTTTCCATGGAGGAGTGTGTGGAATACAGATGGTCAGTTGGGTAAAGGGGCAAAGAGAATTCGCCACCAGCCTTGAAACGTGACAGCCACCAGTGCCTGGTGCTGACTGCAGCCATAGGTTCTGAACAAGACAGTTCCAAAGAGATAGGGGGCAAAATGTTCACCAGCAAGTGAATTTCGACAGAGACATCATTGAGATCTAGTCTTGGGCCTAGTAAATGGGTGCCCTGGGAGGAAAGAAGGAAATGGAGAAAACACTGTCTCTTCCTGCTGTAGGGGCCTTCTCTGAGCTCTTGAGGCAGGAAGAAATGAGCTCTGTCTCTCATTCAGCCCACCTGACATGCTGAACACTCTATATGGAAGCCAGGCTTCCCTCCGTTCGTTCTCTAGTCCATGAAACCCCGTCCCACCACTTCAGAAGTGCGATCTGCCCTGGCCATGGCACCAACACAGGGAACTAATGGGCAGAGGTCTACTCTGGCACTCTGGTAAAAGAAAAACCCCAGATGACAGGCTTTTTAAATGATGTAACTAATAAGGCTCCTGTCTATCTCACCACACGTTTTAAGGAGATCCTGAGAACTTAGAGCCACTGGTTGGTTCATTCTTTCTCTTTGTTCTAGGGTTGGGAGTCAGATCCCCTGAGCTCTATTTTAAGTACAAATAAAATCATGTGGGAAACAAAGGCTCCACAACTTAGGAACATTTGAGGAGCAGCCTAGCCACGTTGATGAGTTCGAGGCTAGTGAGAAACCCAATCACAAACATAAAGAAGAAGAAAAAGACAGGATGGTTGCTAAAGACTAACACCCAGACTTGCCCCCCATGTGTTCATGTAATCAGCACATGTATGAGCATACACATACACAAACAGAAAAAAAAAACAGACAAGATAAAGAAATGGTTGATCTCTGTAAATTAGTCAATTGGTTATTTTAATAAGCAAGGCTAGTTAGTACAATTGACATAGTTATTAATATTTACATATGTACATATATGAGTGTATAGGTATATTGGGGGAACAGGTAAAATTTTCAGTGACAAATAATTGCTCATTTAGCTTTCAACAAACTGATTTCCATTAATGCTTTCATAAAGATGAACAATTATAACTTATGAGGTAAGCATTTAGTTTCTATTGCAATCATGAGGCAAGCTTTTGTGGTAGGCAGTTAGGCCTTCCAGATCAGTCTAGCCCCAACCACATCCTTTTTTATGAATATGACCATGGGGCTGGAAGCTCCAGCCAGAGTCTCTCTCCTACTTGGAATAAAGCCTAAGACTTTAGTTCAAACCCTCTTATGTCTATCAGCACTGCCTGGAAATATCTGGGGAGAATTTTCTCATATGTTTCCTTACACATTGTATTAGTATATGTATTGTATAAATCATTGACTCCCATGTGCCATCATTTTCTGTATGCTCACCATGGTGACACCAGGTGGACAATGTCAGCCTGGGTGAGCCTGTGGGAAATCCGTGCTTTGCTGTTGGTCTCTGCTTTGACGTCACTGCAGCTTGTGTAGAGTTTCTTCTTTTCCTCCTTTTCTGAGCTGCCGTCTGTGACCACAGCCTTGATCTTTCACTGGAGGGGAAAGGGCTCATCCACGCTTTGCTGTTGATGCTACCTTTCCCAGGACTATTGGAGTGCCTCTTGCCATTTCCAGAGAGACAAAACAAAACCTCAAATAAAGGGAATCCAAAAGGAAAATTCCAAATACCTCAGGGCCTAGACAAGAGAGACGTTTTTGCAACAAGAAATTCCCATCACCCTTTGAATCACCCTTCATAGAAACCATTCTAGAAGTTGGTCCCTCCCAAAAAGAAATGTCACCATACTTGGTACTGCAGGACCCAGCAAGGTCTAGACCCTTGTATCATCCACCAAGATTCATCATTCCCTGCAGTTGAATAAATCATGGGGATCCCCCTTTCCCAATTAGTACTCTTCCATCCTACAAACAAAAGCCTTTTACGTGGTGAGCAATTTGTAAAGCCTAAGTTAGACTCATAAATGGATATTTATTTTTATATAAATCTTGGCAAATTGAGGCTGTAACTTTACAGAGGTGATTACAATTTGAAACATAACAGAGCAAGCAGAAGATAATAAAGGGTCATTATTTACAATGGCCCTATTTACAATGAAGTGCTAAATTTATTTTAATAAATATTAATTTTGTACTTATGAATAGTCATTCATAGACAAGACAATAAAAACTTTCACTTCTGCTTGCTAAGTCTTTATGCGCAGCATACAAATCAAATCCTCATTCAATCCCACATTCATACTTTGAGCTTCTGTGTTTTATCAGTGTAGTCAAGTTTCTTGTTTCTTAAACCTGTTTTCTTTATAATAAATGACTTTATAGATTTGGTTCAAACTCAGCTACAAATGTAGCAGAATTACACCAATAAACCAAGAAAGAAAAGGAAACGCCAGTCCATTTTATCAGCATGTTCCAGTCACAGGTGAAAACCATGGTGGTTGGCAATTTCTTTGTGTGGCAACTACTCACAAGGCCCTTCAACAGAAGGCTCTTAATAGCAGAGTCTAAGTCACTGCATTTTCCTCTGGTGACATTTTTATTTTCTAATTTAGCAAGGTTTTTTTTTGTTTGATTATTTTTTAATAACCTTAACTGATGACAAAGGGAAAATTTTCTTCAGGGAAAATATGTTACATGGCTGGAAGTTTCCCACTCCTCCACCATAGTCTAACTTAGGACGATACATAGTCTGATTTGAACCCAAAGAATAATACTGTCCAAGTAGATTTAATGTGATAAAAGTGTCTCACTAATTTGGATTAAGGAGAAAAGTAAATTTGTGTTGAGACATTGAGTCTTGTAACAAGTCTTTTCTCTGCCCCACCAGCCAGTTCTCAAATAATGACAAGGAGACCTCTTATTAATTATGAAAGCTCAGCCTAAGCTTAGGCTTGTCCCACTAGCTCTTACAACTTAAATTAGCCGGGCGGTGGTGGTGCACGCCTTTAATCCCAGCACTCGGGAGGCAGAGCCAGGCAGATCTCTGTGAGTTCGAGGCCAGCCTGGGCTACCAAGTGAGTCCCAGGAAAGGCGCAAAGCTACACAGAGAAACCCTGTCTCGAAAAACCAAAAAAAAAAAAAAAACAACTTAAATTAACTTCCTTCTATTAATCTTCATTTTACCATGTGGCTATTCACTTTTCTTTCATTCTGTATGTCTGACTCCTTTTATGTCTCATTGACATCTCATTGGTGTAACTCACGTACCTAGATTCTTCCTCTTCCTCTCTTTCCCTGGAAATCCTGCCTATCTCTCCTGCCTAGAATAATGGATGCTAATAATTAAGAAACAAAGAAGAAAATTTCTTCTGATAAGACATGGGTAGAGCCAAAAGAACTCCATGGACTTGATGAACACTATTGTTTTAACAATGTTCAATTATTGCCACCCAATTGGACCTTAAAGTCAACTTTAGCATCTGAATGAGAGTCCTATGGTCCCTGAGATGAACCTAGAATATCCAACTCTTGCTTTCTTTAATATCAAAATATCACTATCTTTATGACTGTCAATTTTTGCATACCAAATTAAGACATAACCACTAAAATATGAATTCATTCATTCATCTATTCACATAGCTAAACAATGACACAAACATTAAATTATCCTCATTAGCAATAGATACTGTAAATAAATCTTTATTGTGAGGCACAGAATGAGATTTGCTTCTGCTATGATCACATTTATACAGAAGGCAGTAGACTGTGGTTCCCAGTAGCTGTTCCCCTTTGCTCCCCCCCACACACTGGCTATGAGATGGGTCAGTAGCGTATAAACAAACAGATGCCTGTAGAAGAATAGGGACTCCTCACTCAGTACAGCTTCTTCATTATCAGAGTGCTCACTCTTGGAATCTAGTGGCCATGTAAAGAGGTCCAGAGTATCCTGGGTAAAGAAGAGGGACAAGGAGAGGGCCGAGGGCTGGGGGTACTACGTCCTTCCAGCTATCTACTCTGGTACCCTAGTATTATAATTGTAAGGGCTGGCAAGAATATTTCAACCCCAGAAATGTTTGGAGCTGAATCATAAGAGAGAGCTCCGATGAGATGGACAGAAGAACCTACTGAGCACAGTCCACAGAGTCCTGAAGAAAATCGGTTTTAATTCACGTAATTTCAGGGTTGAATGCTACACGGTAACAGATACTGGCAACATCAAAGGACTTTAAAGGGAAGAAAAAAATAGGAAGAGAAAGAGGAGTGGGGAATTCATGAAAAAAAATATCCTCCAATTTTAGTTCTATGCATCTAAAAGTTTATAGCAACTAAACAACTAAGTAAGACTTACAGCTTTCAGATACCAATAATTTCCCTGACTTATATATAACTATTAAAATGAATTATATTGTCACTGTCTAGTACACATCTTCAAAGATGGTAAGTTCCAGAATCAGCACCCCCCCCCCAGGAAAATTCAGCCACTCAGATGATCAACTGTGAACTTTGTGTTCAGCTTTGTGGAAAGTATCCCATTTAGAATCAACCACCAGGCTGTTGGACATAACTATTCCATCTCTAAGCCCATATTAACCGAAAATTGCACTGCTAGAATTATAAACTGCCATCTGCAAAGGGTTTTTCAGCCTCTACTGTCATCTAACACCTGCCTGTCTGGTTAAGGGCACTGACCCTTTGAAATTTTAACAGAGGATGCTTTTTAAATTTGTTTCTCTTCAGTTATTTTAACATCGATCTTTATGTCGTCTTTGGATATCCAATCCTAAATCACATAGCAAACGCTCACAATTTATCCACATTTAAGATTAATCAAGAGCTGAGGAAGGGGCATTGGAAATAGCTTATAAAGACTAGGGGGGGCCGTAAAGGAAGAAGACCACACAAACATCTGAAAGTTGGCTCCAGGCTCCACAGAACATCATCTTCCTTCTCTCCTCAACAGAGAACCAATGAGATCTCATGCCTCTGTCTCTCAGGGGATTCTGGGAGTCTGAAGAGGCCAAATTTTCTTACCTGCAGCTTAAAGATTAAGGACTTAGTGGCTTCTTCAGAGGCTGCTTTCCAAGGGTTACAGATAGACTGAGGGCAGGACCCGCTGCGCTAGAAGGGAGAATGCAGACCCAGTTTGGGCAATCCTGCTGTGTGCATGGCAACTGCTTACGTTGGAGGACAAGTGTGGTATTGAAATCTCTGGCAACTGACAGAAATTTGGAAGAAAATGGTTGTAAATTATGAACTCTTACAGCTAGTTGGACGAAGCTGGAACTATGCAGAAAAGCATTAATTCCTTAGAAACCCTGTTTTCAAATGGAACCTAAATGAACCAAATTCTTCTCCAAATGTCTATTTTGAAAGGAAAAAAAAATTTAGTTTTCTAAGATGAGATGATATTATGGTTCCCAGGCTGATCACAAACTCATAGGCTCAAGGCCCCACCCAGCTCAGACTCTTAAGTCGCTGGGATGACAGGACTATGCCCCCAAACCTGACAATAGTAATTTTAAAAAATCTTTGCTTTAAAAAAAAATCTAGGTTGTCTTAATTTACTATTGCTGCGGTAACAAAAATATCATGAGCAGTGGCTTAAAACAATATGAATTTACTCTCTTATGTTCTAGAGAGCAGATGTCCACATTGGATTTTTCAGGCAGGGCTAAAATCAAAGTGAAGGCAGGATTGGCTTCCTCAAGATCCTCTAAAATAGTGGTTCTCAACCCTCAGCCTGTGAGTTGTGACCCCCACAGGAGTCACACATCAGAATTTACATTACAGTTCATAACAGTAGCAAAGTTACAGTAGCAATGAAATAATTTTGTGGTTGGGGGGTCACCACAGCATGAGGAACTGTATGAAAGGGTCGCAGCATTAGGAAGGCTGAGAACCACTGTTTTAGAGGGAATCCATACCTTGCTTCCACCAGCTTCCAAAGCAGCCAGCATTCTTGGCTAGTGGTGGCTTCATTCCCATCCTTTTGTCATGGCATGACCTTGTCTTCTGACACTGATGTGTCTTGTATCTCTTCCCTAAGGATCCTTGAGATAAAACTACACTCACTCAGAAGATTATCTTTCGCAAGATCCCCAATCATGTTGCAAAGTCCCACTTGTCATGTAAGAGAAGAGCCACAGGTTTGAGGAATAAGTTAAATATCTTTCGGGGAGGAGCTATTATTCATGTTATTGACTTTATCTTTTGATCACCCAAATCACCCCTTTTTCAGTCAGTGCTATTTATAAGGCTTTTTAAAAATTAAATCATTCAAAATTTCTGCTTCATAAGTTAATTAATAAACCCCAAACCATGAAGTGTTTGGGTCACGCAAGGATTTTTCAGTGCCCAGGATCATTGCTGAGAATTGTGACTTTTCATTGTGGAACATTCAAGACGCAAAACTCACCTAGCTGGAATGGACCCAAGAGGAAGGACCCTCCAGTCCACGGCTCCAGTGGCAGGGACAGCTTCAGAAGAGAGCTGTCCAAGGAGCAGAGCTGTCATCCAGTGAGAATGGACACCCAGGACCCAGAACGCAGGACTCACGGTGCAGGGACCTAGTCCTCTGCACTCCGCCCCTGTGCTTTGCATTTTTACTTTTTTTAAGTCAATACTTTCTAAATTTTAGGTTTTATCTTTTTCTGTCGTTTTAAAAATGCATCACACAACTCTCCTTGCTCACCTTCAAATTCACAGCCTCTTTTTAGTTTACTAATTGTTATTGCATGCCTATCAGTATACACGCGCGCGTACACACACACACACACACACACACACGCACACGCACACGCACACGCACACGCACACGCACACGCACACACATATCCTATTGCATCCAATATATGCTACCTATAAGTATGTTTTCAGAGCTGATCACTCGACACTGGACAACCAATTGCTGTGCTCTTCCCTGAGCAGGAACACTACTCTGGTTCTCAGCGTTCCACAGTTGCCTGTAGTCCTTTGTGTAGCGTGGAGGCCTCAGAGGCTTTTCTCTGTCCAGCTTGGCGTGTTCATTGGTGTCATCCTTGTTCAGCTCACATTTGAGCAGTCACATCAGTGAGACTTTGTAGGTGTAGCTTCTGATATTACTAGGAGACACAGTCTCACAGCAAAACCCCTTACAATCTCACACACACACACACACACACACACACACACACACACACACACACACCCCTACCTTCCACAACATTCCCTGAGCCTTAGGTGCAGAAATGTTTTGTAGATGTGTCCACTGGGACTGGCATCCACAACTCTGCGTTTTGATTGGTTGTGGTTTTCTATCATCATCTCCTTTTATCGCAAAGAGAAGTTTCTTTGT
Source organism: Peromyscus californicus insignis (assembly GCF_007827085.1). NCBI lineage: Eukaryota > Metazoa > Chordata > Mammalia > Rodentia > Cricetidae > Peromyscus > Peromyscus californicus. Next base: position 57,521,055 of record NW_026294469.1, on the reverse strand, counting down.
TTTTCAACGATTTATTTATTTTTACTTTATGTGCATTGACGTTTTGCCTGCATGGATATCTGTGTGAGGGTGTCAGAGGCCCTGGAACTGGAGTTACAGACAGTTGTAAGCTGCCATGTGGGTGCTGGGAATTGAACCCTGGTCTTCTGGAAGAGCAGCTGGTGCCCTTAACCACTGAGCCATCTCTCCAGTCCCATTTTATTATTACTTTTTTATATATTTCTTGACGAGGGGTGAAGACTACACTTATCTGTGGGACAAATGTTTATAGATTGCTGATAGAGATTATGCTGGATTAGTAAATTAGTGATTGTAGATTCTCCCCCGATAATTGTGACTTCACCAGCGCTGCACAATCAGATAGATTTCCAGTACCAGACATGGTTCCCCTCTTGTTAAGCAGGTCTTAAGTCCAATTAGAGATAATTGACTGGTGGTTGATGATTTCCACCATGGTATTAGTGCCACTATTACACCCTCAGGGTTACCATGCCGTGCTGAAGTGGTTGAGGTGGTTCATAGACATCATTGGTGGGTAGGTGGAGCCCCAGTCTTTCAAATATCTTCCCAATTCCACCAAAGCACTTGGCGAGACAGATTGCATCAAAGACAACCATAACATTTTAGGCAGAAGCCATAGGGCCCAGGTCTCTTGTTTTGCTGCTAAGAAGTAAGGAGAATTACTGAGGGCCCTTCAGTAAGACAGTACCAGAGCCAAGATTGAAACCAAGCTCCTCTACCATGCAGCAGTATGTCCTTTACACCCATCATGGTGCCATATCCCTGCCTCATTTAGAGGGGATGCTACCAATAACCCCAGTGAATGCCCAGGACCACGGGCAGTTCCAAACCCTGTATTTCCTTATATTCATTTTCTGTACACTCAGATCTCTAAAGAGGTCTAATAGACAAATTAGGACCAGTAAGAGATTGCAATAACGTAGCAATCAGACAAATTATTGACAACGTAATGTAATAAATGTCACGTGAATTATGTGAAAGTTCACAAAAAGAATTTTATTGTGTCATGCTTTAAATTGAATGAGACAAATGTTTTAACATTTATCTCATACTGTATGTCAGTGTCATGTTCTATTGTGCTGTCCAGGTGAGGTGTAGGGCCCTCTCTCCTGAGTGCTTCAGCAGGTGAGGGGTGGGGCCAACTCTGTAGGGCCCTATCCTCTCTGCCTTCATCTGGGTCAAGGACCAAGTCATGGCCCTTGGCAGGAGCCCAGACCCAGACATCTGGCCCTGGGTGGCGGAAGGGCATCTGCATCAGCCCATTCCTCACCACCTCATCTTTTCACATCTGCCTCTCTCACTTACATATGATTCATTCTGCCCGCCTCCTCTCATATTGCTACCCTGTACTCACTCATCATAAAGGTGCCTGATTGCCCAGAGCCAGAGAGCCTGGGCAGGCTTGTGGGTGAACTTCTTTGTGGGATGAATTGCTAAACGGTCTTATTAGTAAAAACCCGGAGCTAGATATTGGGGTAAAAACTGAGAGATCAGAAGAGCAGAAAGAAACCTGCCACATTCTTACCACTTGAAAATCCTCAGCCAAAGAGACCTACTTCCTGTATACACACACCTATATGCCTTTCTGTTCTGCATCTCACTTCCTCTCTCTGCCCAGATACATCACTTCCTGTCTGTCTGTACAGACCTCCAGACCTCCATGGTTAGTGCTGGTATTAAAGGTGTGTGTCACCATGCCTGGCTCTGTTCTCCAGTATGTCTTTGAACTCACAGAGATCTGGATGGATCTCTGCCTCCTCAATGCTAGGATAAAAGGTGTGTGCTACCATTACCTGACTTCTATGTTTAATATAGTAGCTGACTTTTTCCTCTGATCATCAAATAAGCTTTATTAGGGTGCACAATATATTGGGGGACACAATGTATCACCACACTTCTTCATGCCCCAAGTACAGGGACCTGGGGCAGAGCTGGTACAGCAGGTTTTAATCTGAAGACCTTCTGTGATGATGATGATGATGTGTGTGTGTGTGTGTGTGTGTGTGTGTGTGTGTGTGTGTGTGTGTGTGCTATGTGTGCACACTTGTGCACTTGTGGGGGCCACAGGTCAACACAGAGTTCTTCTTCTATTGCTTTCCACCTTATTTTTTTGAGACAGGGTCTCTCACTGAAACCCTTTTGGGTAAAGTTGGTCAACAAGCCCTAGAAATCCTTCAGTCTCCACCTCCCCAATGCTAGAATTAGAGATGTATGAGGTAAACCCAGCTTTGATGTGAATAGTCTTTAAGGATTCTGTTGTAAATGGAATAAAACAGTCACCATGTTTTCAAAGTCATCAGCCCAGATTTGAAGAGGGTTCAAGAACCCTGTCACATTCTCATAAATTCCGTGTGTATTCGGAAGGTGACATTGTTCATGCCAGGGAGGGAGCAGAGCTATCAGTCTTCCACACACCCCTGGAGTGGCCATAAAGAGAGAGACATTCATCTGAACTTCACCGTCCCAGCTCTGAGCCAGGGCCACCCCAAAGCTGCATTGCGGAGGGCTGTGCAGAGCAGCAGGTGTCTAAAGAGGCAATGCATGTTGTTAGGAAAAACCATCCCCAAGTCCCGAATTGGCCTTTTATCACTGTCACTCTGGCTTATAGACCCCTGTAACGTGCAGCTTTCAAGAAGGGGAACTGACTTTAGTAGCCAGTGTCCTGCCAAGAGCTGTATAATGCACAGCATAAAAACGATGAAATGTTTCTCTAGCTACACCGCTTTCCCTGTGCACACCAACTCCCTTCCCTGGCTGGGGGGATCATAAACACAGACAGCCAAATGACACTTCTTTATTATTTCCCTGAGTTCTTTTCTTTGCAGATGACCTATAGAAGGGATTTAACACAGAGCTGCTGGAGTCCCCACACTTCCCCGCGCCCCTCGGGCTGAGGCTGCTTGATTTCTTTGGGGTGTTAGAAGTATGACCTGCTCCATTAAGGAGCGAACAAAGTCCAGCTGGATATAGCGAACTCAGCTGGGCTCTTTGCTTTCACACAACCGGCTTGATTAGGCGAATGGCTGTGCCCTTGTCATGCGGCGCCTCGCACAGTCTGCAAAGATTGGGCTGCCATTGATTTCTGCATAATATGGATTCACACTGCCTTTCCACAGCAGAGTGGCTTTCACACCCCACAATAACCTAGCAAGCATTGTTGTTGTTGTTGGATTTTTTTTCCTTTCTTTTTCTTTTTTTCTCAGTTTTCTGCGGCTGCTTCAGGCTTACAGTAGGGTTTAGTTCTAAAAATCTGTCACTCCTGGAGGTAATGTGTGGCTTATTACCCAACACTTTACAACACATTAATTCCAGCTTGATTTAGACATTTCCCATTTGGTGACTTAGTGACGATTGTGCAAACATGCCATGTTCTAAGTCAATAACTTGAGAGCAGAAAGAGACAAGCAATTTGCCACCACCCTGTTTCCCTGTTACCATAACACGAAGACGTTTGCTTATTGGGAAGGGGTGTTCATCTCTCTTTCTTTGTTATTGACCCTGAAGATCAATAGTCTTCAGTGGCCTTACCATTGCCTGTCTGTGCCTATCTTCTTATTGAAAAGAGAGATCATGAAACTTCCAAGGTAAAGAGATTTTTATTAAACACGATGAGACAATTTGTGTAATACGTAAGAAGCAAAATGTGCCAGATGGGCAAACCTTACCTTGATTCAGACGTTATTTTCATTTAATGGCTGCTTTTTAAAATAAGTAAGACTCATTCGGGACAGCTCCTGTGCTGAAAAGTACACAATGAAAATTAGATAATCAAATAAACAGTGTGTGTGTGTGTGTGTGTGTGTGTGTGTGTGTATGTGTATGTGTGTGTGCAACAACAATAGATGTAATACACTGTGGCTCATTCACACTATGAAACAAGCCTCAGCCATTACAGTGATATGGATCTGTATTTTATTAGATGTTCTACTATTTAGTGACATAAAACCACAAAACAAATTTACAGAATATCAATTGTCTCTTTAAAAAGATAAAACACTATAAATTCAGATGTATTGATTATTTTCTAACAAAGAACTTCATGGAACTATAGACTATAGTGAATTATATTCTAATATGTCTGTGTTTTTTGTGTTATCCATGAATGGAGTAATTAAGAATTTTAGTAGGTTCGACTATTTTAGGTGAGTACAAGTTTATCATTTTGTTACCATAAAATATCATTTCATATTGATAATATTTTATTATATCTTTATGTATTTTCTGTATTTTATTAATCAATTCATTTTTACTGTTATAACTGGAAAAGTTTGAGAGGGTTGGGGCTTTCAGTTTTAACATGATAGAAATCTGACTCCAATTCAATTACATGAGCAAAACTATATTGGGTTCCCACCATAGGCAGGCCAAAGGATACAACTTGAGGTATAACTGGGTCCAGGGGCTTCCTAATGTCACACACTGGTCACCTCTTCCCAGAAACAGTCCCTTCCTTTCCTTCTGTTGGCTCTACTTTTGTCTGGGTTATTTCATTCTTCGAAAGGATTATCCTCCGTTTGCCTGGAAAGATGATCCGTGTAGCTCTGGCTTCATAACATTGATAGCTAAGAAGGCCTCCCATTTCAGTACATTTTAATAATAGTGAAAACTTCTGACTTGATGCCCTTGAGTCCTGGCCTCATTACTGGGGGGGGGGGGTGCAGGGGGAGACTGTCACTCATACACACCAATACAGTTCTATTAAGTGACTGGGATGCCTCAGAATCGAGACACAAAGCAGATGTCCTGATTCACCTGGAATCTGTATGCGAGATGGTAACATTTAACAGGAATTCACCAGCCATTGTTGGTGATGTGGATCAAGTTTTCCCACCCCAGTTTTGGCTACTCCTGCCCTTCCTGCAGGCATACAGTGCCACCTACCCAGAGATGACATTTTGTTGTTACTGTGGAAACATTGTGCCACCTTTGTGTTTGATGACATGAGTCAAGGAGCAATTTGATACTGATGAAATACTGCTCCATAGCAACCCTTGTTTTATATTCAGAACACTCTAAATAGATTACCAAGTCTTCCACGCCTAGAATAGGCTCAGGTTCAGCCATTAAAACATCTCTCAATAATGCTTGGATCATAAGGCTAATAATTTATCACCTGAACAAGTTCAAGTTTTTCTTCCTCTTTCATCCCATCTGTATTTTGGGGTGAATGAGTTAAAAAAGAAGGTTGGTATCTGAAAGGAAGGGAGTAGAGAGAGAGGGGAGGAGGAGAAGGGAAAAATACCCAGTGAACACACAGATGTGAGGTAACATGGGAACAGAGAAAGAAGCAGTCAGGAAAAGGGAAGGATGGAGCTGGAAGGAGGGAGAAGAAGGGGGAGACGGGAAGGGGGAGGAGACAAAGACAATGACAGAGACACAGAGACACAGACACAAAGAGCTCTAAAAGGACCAGGTGAGTCATGTGTAGTAGTACAGCCCTAGCATCACAGCTCTCGGGAAACTCAGGCAGGGGAATTGCCATGAGCTCAAGACCAGCCTGGACTCCGCTGTGAGTTCCAGAGAAGCCTCAGCCACACAGCAAAACCCTGTTTCACACTCCAAAAACACACCAGTCAATCAGACAAAGGGCAAAGTGATCCTATGCAATTGGGTATTTAATTCTTACCCACCATGCTTTCCCTGAATTAATAGGTTGCAAATTACCACTTTTTTGGGGAGCCCACAAAGGTTTTCTAGTGCGATCTGAGCTTGCTTTACACAGCAAGGCTGCATTAGGGGATGGCTTGACCACGTGCATGGTCACCAGGTATTTGGGATGACCTGCACTTGACTGTGCTGGGGGAGGTCTTTTGCTCCACCCCTTGGCATTCCTTTAAAAGCCCTTTAGAAGCGACAGAAGTGGCTGGTGGGTTTTGACCCAGGCCCTCCCGAGGCTATCTTGTGTTTCTAACTCTCTCTCTCTCCTCTATATTTCTATATACATATTCCTCACTTCTCCCTGCTCAAGAGTATCCATGATGGTAAAATGGGGGCAGCCCCCCCCCCCCACATACACACACTTTGGATATCTACCCATCTCTAGTGGTCTTTCTAGAAGAAGCAGTTGAGATACTAGATTAACAATTCTGAATGTCATTTCAACTTCTGGAACAAACCGAATGCTCAAGACTAGAATTGGGTAAAAGGCACAGTTCCCAGGAGTTAACCAGACTATGGGAAATGTCTAGAGGCAAATTTGAGTGGAGGATGAGTAATCCACCTTGAAGCCATAATGGGGACTGGGAGCTCATGGAAGTGTTTTAAGGAATAAGCTAGTAGCATCAGTGATGACTTTGGAGATAGTAAGAATTAACTGCACATAGGGAAGCCATCAAGAAATTTAGATAAATGTAAAATGTAAGGAGAGGTCATGACATGTCTTAAATGACAGAGACAAAAACATGGAGAAGATTCTTTGAAGCAGAAAGAATTGAGATTTTTTTTTTTTAAACACCACATTTCCATGACCAGGAAGGCAGTTAAACAACTTGTGGAGTGTTCATATTGTTTTTAAAAGGAGTCAAACAATGGGATAGACTGACACCCATGTATCCTAGACATTATGTCCAAAGACAGAAACTATATGGACCTCAGACACAAAGTATGGTTCAATTTATATGATATTATCTTCTTTGTTCTTAAAAAAATGTTATGTTTATTTTTATGTGTGTCTCTGTATGTCAGTCTGCATTTATGCCACCTGTTTGTGAGTGCCAACAGGGGCCAGCAGGCAGCATCCGATGTCCCAGGTCTGGAGTTACAGGCAGTTGTGAAACACCGTACGTGGATGCTGGGAACAAAGTTCCAGTCCTTCCCCAGAGCAGCAAGTGCTCTTAACCACTCAGTTACCTCTCCAGCCCTTATATGGTATTTTGTCACAGGCAAAGGTCTGCTCTGGTGACAGAACTTGGGACAGAGAGGCTAGTGAAGGTGGGGACTGGCTGGGAAAGGCTGAGAGGACTTTCTGGATGGCAGGAGTATCCTGTCTCTATTAAGGGTTTGAATACACAGGTGCACATGCTTGCTAACATGACTAAAATTGTGTCCTTAGGACCTGTATCCGTCACTGAATGCATTGTTGCCTGGAATTAAAGTGAACACCTGACTCGAGTGTGGCTGTGGTCGTGGGAAATGGAGTTGTAAACACATGAATTGATTGTTAGGGACTATACCTACAGTGAGGTAATATGGAAATAGAAATTATATTAACAAGAAGGTCCATTATTTTCTTTTAGGTTTTAGTATGTTTCTTGGCCTCCCACAGGAAGGCGCCGGGCACCTTGTGGTGAGGAGAGAAGGCTTCAAGAATGACATCGTAGTCACACCATTCTTTCCCTAAAAGACCTTCAAGTAGTCTTCCTTAAACATGTGGTGGCATGTGTGCCCACTGGCCACGTGAAAGCACTTGTGATGGCAGCATGATTCCCTTTCTCTGGGTGTTGTGAATTCACCCTCAGAGCCTCCCTTGAGCTGACCAGTAGAAGCCATGTTGGACGTGAATCCTGTCTTTTCATGACAGGCTCTCACACAGCGGCAGAATACGTGGACTTCATGTAAACCCTTGTGCCTTCCCAGAAGTCAAGTGAACAAGTCCAGAAATAAATAGGAGGCAACTGAAGAATCTGAGGTGAAGAAATAACTTGGAAATTCAATAAAGAAGAAATGACATGTTCAATTTGAGAAAGAAATTGCTTTATCAGAACAAAACCTAATAGGCTTAAAGCCCAGTCCTTCAGTGCTACTACCATGCTCAACTTCCTCAGAAAGAAATCCACCGTCCTTGCTGAGTAGACAATCAAGACTCTTATTTCTTAAAAAGCAGGGAAACAAATTGAAACAATTGCTCATAAGATGAAAATCATTTGATTTTTTAAAAAATTACAAGTATTTCTTTAATACTTTTTCCTATGTTCAGCTTCATTGAATTCTTTTTCACATACTTGAAAGGTGCTCATTGAGCAAATATGTTTGACCATTCTTTTTAGATTCTCTGGCTTGCAGCTAAATCAATTTTTTTTTAAATGAAAGTATAATCTGAATTCTCCAGGGGTCAAAATATGTGTAGGAAAAATACCTATTGTAATTGCAACCCACTCATTTTGATACCCAAATCAATGGCAGCAATTGTTCCCAGGAGAGGACATTTCCCATGGAGTTGCCCTCGATATTCCTTCTTTTGATGAAGAGATGAGACTCACTTAGGGCAAGTTCAGGGTCAGCTACTATGTAAGGAATGACAGCATCACATATTAGGCACTCATATTCTGTGACTTCTTCATGCCCCTGCATTTATTTAGAGAGGCAATAAAATTGTTTTATGAATGTCTTGAAAGTAGAAAGCATGGCTTCATATCATCATTGCAGCAGAGTGCATGAACTAGTCAGTGTTTTTGGAGATTGAGATGGTATATTAATGAAAAGTACAGAATAGTCTATGTCTAGACACACAATCTCTGCTCTTTCAGCTCCACACCACTTAATTATGGGTTTCTGTGATTTGAGTTCAGCTGAGTTGATGAATAAGATGAGACACAGTTATAGATTTAGAGAAAAATGTCCCTTGAAGAGATGGTGATTGGACTACTGTTGGGCTCTGGCTGTATCCCAGAGACCACTCTGATGTTTGGGCCAGTAAGGTGCTATTCTTCAGCTTTCCTGGAATAATAAATCCATATAACTTGATGTCACGAAGCTCTATTTTGTATTATTTAGGATTTTTTGAGATAGGGTCTTCTATGTAGCCCAGGCTAGCCTAGGACTTACCATTCTCTGCCTCAGCCTCCCGAGGGCTGGAATTGTACGTGTGTGTTGCTGTGTCTGGCTACATGGCTCCATTTCTATTAATACAAACTGTGTTGCACAGTTATATAAGATTTGCTGCAACTATCCCATCATATCCACTTTCACATTTGGTTAACAAGAGAGACTAAATTAGACTGCGGTGCGGTGTTTCTTGCAGGTGGTGCCTGGAGAGCAGAGACATCTGTGAACTTGTCCAGAACACACACTCGGTGGCTAACCACAGACCTAAATGTGGACTCAGGCCACAAAGCCCAGTGCCCTCGATGCTATACTTAAACTTGAGGATCACTCTTCCAGACTACAGACCACAGCTTTTCACACCCTTAGGTGGAAAAAAAGAAAGAAAGAAAGAAAAGAAAAATATTTCCCTTAGGAAAATGTGACCAACTAAGCAAAGAAAGTGGGGGGAAAGGTGAAGAATTCTATTCCCAGGGAGTTCTAACAAGCACCTGGACTATGGGCTCTGAGACCCGCATTTGTAGCTAAGTACTCCTTGGAGCCAGGCTGGCAGGATATGTCTATGATTCCTGCATTTGAGAAGCTGACCCAGAGGATCACAAGTTTAAAGCTAGCCTTGACTAAATAGCAAGATCCAAGCTAGTTTGAGCTACATAAAGAAACCCTGTCTCTAAATAGGTAAATGTCCAGTTGAGATTAACTATATCCTACTAGACACTGTGTTCTATGGATGTCACCTTAAGCAATGTGTCTACGTTACTAATATGAGGTGAGGAATTTTCTTTTACAAAAGTTACCCTGGTTCAAACTTAAAAGCAGCCATTTTTAAACATCTAGCCAATGATATCGAGTCCTGTTTTGGAAAAATGACTCTTTCAGGCATGCCATAATTTGACAGGCTTTCGTTACAGTATTAATATCCGATGGGGGAAATTACAAATGTAAATAAATTATAATAGGCCACTTTACTATTCAGGAGAAATTCTTTACATTCAAACAGTAACTCTATAATGTCAAAATAACCAGTAGGTATTAATCAGTATTTGGCTATGTAAATATTTGCTTGTTTCCATAGTGATTGGCAAGCCCAGATATGAGAAAAAAAATCCACACATGCTATCACTTCCTAATAATATGCTCATAAAAACACGACTCGGGCCAGTCTGAGAGGAGAATAAACACCATTAATTAAAAGATTTATAAAATAGAGGGGGAGGTGGCGAATGGAGTATTGAGTGCAAAAATGAACAAAGGAAGAAAAATATACCTTTTTTTTTATTCTGAAAGAAACTTGAGCAACCCTTAATTATCTTTCAAATGCTATTTAGAATTTTTCCCAAAATAAAACATCTGACAACTGCTGAAAGCACACAGCACCCCCACCCACAAAACATACACTTTTAAAGTGGATATACAGCCATGGCTGTGAAGCGTGTTTGAAAAAAAAAAAAAAAGCGAGACTGTTGGCATTTCACTTGAAATCAACTGAGAAGTTCTTTACTAAAGAAGTGAGAAGCTTAAAGCTGTTTTTCGAAGCTTTAGGGGAGTCAGGCATATTCCAGAGCAGGAGCATTTGGTCAAAGAGAAAATTAGTAGCGTGGTTCACACATCGCACAAGCAAACCTACACAGGAACCACAGTTGTCTTCAATAATCGGTCCTGTTAACGGGCTCTTGGTTATGAAATTTCTTCACAAGGCATTCACGAGCACGATGGCTGCATTTAGAAACACTTTTGTTCTTCTGAGATCTGCTGGGATAATGCAGGAGAGCACCCCCACCCTCAACACACACACACACACACACACACACACACACACACACACACACACACACACACACAATTTCTAAAATAACAGCAAACATTTAAAGTGCAAATATACCCTCAAGTCAAAAGAAACAAGGAGATGCCATGTAAGGCTGTTTCCCTTGCTGCTTTTGATAGGTAGTCCGGTGCAAAGTCAGTCAAAGTTGGTCAGTGCAGAAAAGTCCAAATTGAAGAACATTTTAAAAGATCTTTTTCTGAACACAGGTAACAGCCATATCCAAAGTATTATTGTGTAGGAAGAAATTGAGGTAACCAAGTGGTTATTATTTTCAAATGCTGTATACCTGCAAGAGCATGGATTAATACAATAGTTAAATGCCTAGAAAACAAATTATATAGATAATAGAAGGGATTCTCCACCTTCAAGAGCAGTGCTAAAAAAACAAATAGGCTTAAAGAAAGTCACTGACCAATTTGATAGTATAGATCAGCATAATTTTTTTTGAAAAATGAACACTTGATTGGAAAGCAAAGCGATAAAAACAAAATAGAAAAATATATGCAAATATTATAAGAGGCAAATCTAATAAAGAAATGAAAGAATCATTTCACTAAAATTTAGTGACTTTGTAATTAGGACAATAATTGTTCTATTTCAACCCATTATACTGATAAAAAAAATCTTCAATGGTTAAGAATAAACAGTGTGATCAAGATGTGCATATTCGAGCTCATTCATGCTGTCGAAAACAGGAAATATTTACAAACAATTTTCTTCTTTTCATCTCTCATAAGACAAAATGTGTTTAGCCTTTGCTTCAGCAGTTCGGCTTTCAGGAATCTTGCTGTAGGAAGGGATAGAACACACTTGTGTGAAAGTTTACGTAGAATGATATGTACTCTGGCATTTAGCAAAGATACTAAATTAGAGGCAAACTAAACAGCCACTCAGAGTTTGTGCAGTATATAGTCTCCCTAGAATCACTTTAAAGCTCTAAGATGTAGTATTAAGTCAAGAAAGTAAGCCCAGATTGTGGCCACAGCTCCCACAAGAAGAATGAAATGAAGAAATGGATAGAGCAACCGAGGGAACGCCTTCCTCAGTTTTTCCCTTTAAGCTCCATCCTTCCAGTCCTCTCCGACCTGACAGCTAGCAAAAGTTACCTTTCTTGCTCTGAATCCTGCTACTGTCAGGACTTCCTGTGAGTAGCCTCATACATTAGTGATCCTTCATTCACTCGGCATGGTGTTTTCAATTTTCAGCCATGTTGTCTCACAGGTCAGAAATCCCTCTCCCTGTTAAGGCTGAGTAACACTCCATCCTGTATGCTCTGAAATTGTTTAACAGTAAGTCCGAACCCTTCCCATAATCTGTGAAAATTAAAGCTAAAAATATACCTATAATGGGCACCTATAACAAATGCCTGTGTCAAAATTTTGGCAACAGCAAAATTAGATTTTGAAGCCATTAGATGCTTGTTGGAGATCTAGTCCTATAGTCCGAGAACGTTGCTTGGTTGTCTTCTTCACTCAGCTATGAGCGAAGTGTAGAACTTCAGCAGGAAGGGGGAGGGGAGGGGGGGGAGAAGGAAGGCACAGCTAATGTTTACCAGTTAAGCATTAAGCTCATTTACTCTCTACACTAATCTTAGAACATGGATCTTATCATCATCCTCCATTTTCAATGATCCGAGGCTTCCCCTGCCCGACACAGGAGCAGTGAGACTGAGTCCCTCAACTGCAAAGCTTCCTGAGAACACTGAAAACCATGGACAGTATTCAAAAGGATGCCACATCTGTTTACTAGAGTGCTTACAGCTGGACGTGGATGGTGTTTCTAGATGGTTTTCTTCTTCATTCTCTCTCTCTCTTTCTCTCACATCCTGACAATTGAACTGCAGATACTAATCGATGAGATGACCCAGCAAATGAAGGTAAGCAGAGAATTAACAAATCAGCTGGGGGGGTCGGGGGGGTGGAACACATGAATATGGTCAAAGCAAAAATCCCAATAGTCCTAAGACTCCTGAGGCTTGGTTCTTCTCTGTTATTGAGATGTTTGCATACTGACAATTGGCAGGTGGTACACTGAAGTAAAGCCACCTTTGAGTCCCAGAAACACTAGAGAAGGAGATTAAATTAGTCAAGTAATTAACCGAGTTGCCTTAGATTGATGTTAATGTCTTGCTGTTATTGTAGATGTGAGCTCCATGATAGATCTCCACATACAGTCACAATTTCAATTAAAACGTTGATGGAAACAAGGAGGCTGCCCACGATGCCATGCTTATGTGTAGAAATAGATAACACAAATGAATCTGGTTGTGAATCTCAAGCTTCGTTCAACTCAGGGCGGGAATGATGGTTCAGCAGATAGACGCACATACTGCTCTTGCAGAGAACCTAAGTTTGTGTCCCAGCACCCACTTCTGGTGACTCACAACCCACTCTAAATCTCCGATTCCAGAGGACCTGACACTTTCCACCTCAATGGGTACTGTACTCAGTGAACAAATGCACACTTAAACACAAATGCATACACATAATTAAAAATCAAATTAAAAATAGTTCAGCTAACATCCAGAGTTTTGTTTGGTTGGTTTTGAGGTAATAGACTATGAGGTCACAGAGATCTGTGTAAGGTACATGAACTTCTCAATTACATGTCATGTATAGGCATCATTAATCTAATCACATCAAAATCAAATTTGCTGTCAACCCCATGAGACTAGACTTCTCCAGCAAATCCTGAATATCACGGGAAATTAGGAAGTCCAATGAAGAAAGATAGACAAGCTCATGAATTTTCATGCCCTGGGATTGGAGAGTTGGCTTAGAGGCTAAGAGCACTGACTGCTCATTCAGGAGGCCCAGGCTCAATTCACAGCACCCACATGGTAGCTCACAGCCATCTGTAACTACAGTTCCAGGAGATTGGAGCTTTCTTATGCCCTTCCCTCCTCTCCTTAAAACAAATCTTAACATTGTGATCCAGGTACCTTAAGTGGAATTCTGTTATTTACTACAAAAAGAATCTTGACTAATGACCAGACTATATATTTTTTTTCAAGCATCCAAGCCCCAGATTACATCTCTACCACTTGGAATGGCGATATCCTTTCTGGGTGGAAAATTTCCCAATTCACCCGCAAGGAGCTGATCATTGAGGTCGGACAGAAAGACAGAGGAAGTTATGGGGACATGAGATGGGAGGGGAATTCCTCACCTGAGTCTGACTGAAGCCTTTGGTTAGTGGAGAAGAAGCAATCCCATTTTAATTAACGTCTTCTGTGTCTGTTGCCAACACAGAGATGGCATGACACAGACAGGTAGCTTATGCTAAAACACCAGAGAACCAGGTTCAAGGCCCAAGATATGGAACCATGAGTGGATCCTTGCCTCTCCCCCACCCTTTTCTGGAATCTCAAAACAAATAGATTCTTTCCCTTGTTTATGATGAAGCTATCCTAACTCTGACATCAAGATTTACCTTATGGATTATAATTCTGCCAGGTGTTCTCAGAAACCATCCTGTGATCTCATTCTGTTCTTTAGCAACCCTTGAAGACAGTGGCTTCCAAACCCACCAAAACGGTACATGTGGCTATCATAAAGATAACAGAGAGACTCGCTTAGAGAGTAGCTGGCAATTGGCATGTGTAGGTTCTTTAAATTTATTTATTTATTTTTTTTTATTTTGTGAGTGTGCATGTGTGCATGTGCCATGGCATGTGTGTGGAGGTCAGAGGACAATTGGCTGGAGTCAGTTCTCTCTTTCCAAGGGATCGATCCCAGGTGACTAGATTTAGCAGCAAGTGCCTTCTATTCCCTGAGCTATTGCATATAGGCCCAAATGCAGGTTCTTTTATCTTAATCTCAATTAGCAACATGAACTCTGTTAGTATTCTGCTCTCACTCTTCCGGGTGTAACTAACGTCCTAGTCAGCAGGGTGTTGCAGGCGACTGCGTACAGCCGCGTGATCACGCAATCCCCGCCTTAAAAAGCGGCACACGGACCCCCACCCTCCCTTTTTCCGTTTCCTCTCTGCTGTCTGCTCTGTCCCACTTCCCTCCCTCCGCCAGGCCTGGCTTCTCCTGTCCTATCCCCTCTTCTCTCTAACAAAGCCCATTCTAACTCCGGCAACCATGGCTCGTGACTCTTCCGCCAACCAACCAGGAGCGTTTATTCTTTCAAACTCTCCTCTCACACATTGCACGTCACACAGAGATGTGTGCTGAAGTCCAGCGGAACGGCAGAACTGGGTAGGGTTGCAGAGGTGCAGGACCCCAGAAGCAAGGCATGGACTGGATTGTCAACTCTGGAAACCAAGCTAAGTAAAGCCCCAGGGACAGTCATTTCTCTGTCCCTCCGTCCCTTGACTGGTGGCCAGATGACAGGTCAGGGAGGCTCTTATGTTAGTAATAGCATTGCAGCCATAATCAGGTGTGTGTGTGTGTGTGTGTGTGTGTGTGTGTGTGTGTGTGTGTGTGTGTTTTCAATGAATTCTCAGGCCTGTTTTTTCTGATAGGATTCTAACACATGCATGTGGCTCATATGTTCCCAATGTGCTTTAATAAGTTTATGGACAACAACCTTTTGACTTTTAAGACTAAGTATGGATTAGCTTCCAGATGAAGCTGTACAAGTGGTGCTGTCTACACGTCTACCCAGCTGCAGAGTCAATCTTGTCCTTCCATTTGTACTCAGAATGGATCCAAATGCTGCTTGGGAAATGAAATCACTCAGGGCAAGGTCCAACCTGACAGCCACTGCTCCACACTGTGTAGAGTAACGCAGAACAAGGTGGTAAGTTGGAGTGGGGCACGCTGGGTCTCTGTACTGGCCCGGCTTGAGAAGTCTTGGCAGAGAGGCACATCTGTTCTCACGGTTATTCATCATGCCCTCATCCCTGATTTTTGCCATTCACTCAGCAAGCATCACACAGTTGAGGCTGGAACCTCAACAGCAGATAAGAGTGCATGCCTCCAAGGGTGTCTTGAAAGAGTTTAGGATTCTGCATTCTAACTCACAAGGCTCCATGAACACAAATAAGCCCCAAGTACGTCCACGACAAGGACCAGACTATCACCATGCACAGCCAGGCCATCAGCGTGGGGTTCAGACCACAGTAGCTGTCCAGCTTTTTGGAGTTCCAACATTTGGGCTGCTACCTGGATTTTTCTCCATTTTGTTGAATATTCCACAGCCAGGACTTTTGTATACTTTTTTTTTTTGGTTTTTCGAGACAGGGTTTCCCTGTGTAGCTTTGCGCCTTTCCTGGAACTCACTTGGTAGCCCAGGCTGGCCTCGAACTCACAGAGATCCGCCTGGCTCTGCCTCCCAAGTGCTGGGATTAAAGGCGTGCGCCACCACCGCCCGGCATTGTATACTTTCTTTTCAAAGAGCCAGAAGAAATGAGGAAGGTGGCTATCCCTGGAAGGACCTGGAATAAAAGGAATCCTATCCTGCTAGTTATCTCTAGGTGGAAACAGATAACTGTCTCCTTCCTTAAGGGTTAGTGTATGTGTGTGTGTGCGTGTGTGCATGTCTGTGTCTCTGTGCGTGTGTGCATGTCTGTCTTTGTGCGTGTGTGCATGCCTGTGTGTGTGTGTGTGTGTGTGTGTCTCTGTGTGTGTGTGTGTGTGTCTGTGTGTGTGTGTGTGTGTGTGTGTGTGTGTGTGTGTGTGTGTGTGTGTTGGAAGGGTGTGGATCAGTGATGGGCTAGGGGAGCACCTCCCAAAAAGGCAGTGCCATGCCCAGAAAGGCAGGCTAACCTTAAGCTATGCTTTTCAGAAAGGAACAGTAAGTATCCCAAGTATCCCTTTAATGAGATGCTAAGGTTTTTTTGTTTGTTTGTTTCTGTTGTTGTTGTTTGTTTTTTATTTTTTGTTTTTCCCCCCAGAATTCCTGCCCTCTAACACGGACTCACAAGGAGCACAAACATCCTGGTTTGTAATTTGGCCTTTGCCTTGTTTTCTAAATTACTCACAAAAAGCCTAAGTTTTTCTTCTCCCCCTGTACATCTCTGTGTTAAGCATGAATTTCCCAACACCTGAGTTTCTTTACTCTTCATCTAAAGCATTCTGCCTACCACGTGGCTTCCTGCTGCCACATGGCTGACCTCCATGTGGCTGAACCCAAGAGGCAGGTCTCTCTTTCCCTCTCTAATCCTGTCTCCTCCTCTGGGAAGCTATGAAGATACACAGCTTACCTGCCCTTGGGTTTTTCTTTTAAACTTTGACCAATTGTCATTAGGATTCCTTTGAGTTATTCCTTAAATTCTCTTAGTAATGAGATGGAGAACCCAAAGAAGAACTCTAATTTCCCCCAAGCTTTTTACTATGCAACTTTTGCTGCGAATATACAGTTTGTCTTTTCAAGACCCTCCCCAATATATACATGGTCTCTGTTGTCTCATTCTTTGTAATGAAAAGGCCACATGTATCCAATAGAACAAACACCACCAGAAAGCATAGAACAGGTAAGTGGGGTTTCTAAGCCAACATCTACCGGTCCAGCTTACAAGTGACAACTGTCCACTTCTTTTAACATGCAGAGCAGAACCAAATGACTCTGAGTCACTGTGGAACATGTCCATTGATGATGTCTGAGAATTGACACCATTGCTTCCATAAGTCAGTCCTCTGTCTGTTCTGCATGACAAAATTTATCTCACTGGCCCTTCACTGCAGCTCTAGGAGACACCGAATTAGTCACCCAGAGTCACACAGCTGAGATGCGGCAAAGCATGGTCAACTGGCCTTCAAAGCCTTCCTGCTCTACTCCCCAACTCTGTCGAAAGAATCCTAATTTTCTCAGTCCTTTCTCTCCAAGGAAAGACAATCTGTCACCTTGGGGCCACTGTCTCTCTGTGGGAGACTTCTCAAGCTCAGGCCGTCCTGATGCTCTTCCACCTCCTCCCCAGTCTTGGTGGCTTCCTTGTCTTGTTAGAATCTCTGCTAGGCTTCAAAGACAAACACATACTTCCTCGAGTTAAAGAGCCCTTGGTGTTTTTGCTAAAAGAATTAGACAAAGATGAGAAGCGTGGGTGGCTAGGAAGAGAAAATTCCTCATCAGAAACAAATTCTGTAAAATGACCGCATAGTTTGGGTGTTTTGTGGAGATCTGGAAGGGAAACAAAGACCCAGTTCCGTCTCTCCGGGAACCTGCCCTCTAAAATAGAAAATATTGATACAGGCGCCAAAGGAAAAGGCTCAAAGACAACTGCACAAACATTAAAAAAAAAAAATTAAACAAGAGACCAAAATATTGACAGAAACAGCCCCGCAGCCTTGGACAATTTGTTTTTGCCTCAAACTTATTTTTCTCACTTGGCTTTTGCATGAAAAGAGGCATGTGGCTGAGAAAACTCAGAGGGTGGCGGATCAAAGGAGGGCAGGGGACAGCAGTCCTGGGAGGGATGGGGGTGGGGGCGGGGCGGGTGGAGGTGGGAAGCCTCTTGGAAGCAATAGTACTGGGGTCACCTGTGCCCCATAACTTGAGTTCTACTCCACCCCACACTTGGCTGTCAGTACCTTCCAGTGTGAGAGCCAAAGTTAGATTTTAAGTTTTAATTACTATGCCTTAGAGATCCATGAAACAAAAATGCCTCTAATCTGTAAGCCCCTTGCCCAAGGACAGCTAGTTCCTGACATGCTGGTGGCTATTGTTTATGGGAGACAACAGGCTACATGTCTTCACTCCCCTAAACAAGTTTGTTTAACCCATCTGCTCCAGATGTGCTTGATCAGGTGTGGGCAAGAGGGGCAGGAAGTGTATCAGTATGTACGCTTGCCCCTGATTGGACTCGATGGGAAATACTTAAGCTGCTGCAGACTTGATTTGGGGCCATTTTTCTAGGGAGCCAGAGATGGACCTGGCCAGAGCCCGGTCCGTATTTAATGGTAAGTATTTAATTAAAGCTTGCTTCAAATTTGGCTTTAAACTGTGGGCGTGGTCTTATTCTCGGTGGGATTGACACCTATGGGATGTGGGAAGGAACCCTGTCCACTCTGGTTATGTCTCACTGATGCAGAATGATGGCGGGGGCAAAAAGTTGAGAGCTGCATTAAACAACTGTGTCAAAAGGCGGACTCTAAGTAGGCAGTAGGATCACGCTACCGAGAAATAAACAACAAAAAGATGCCTGTGATCTCGGAGGACCCTCTGTTTTCTGTGCTATTCTACCCAGACAAACAGAAGCCAGATTTTACCACCATTGTATATCATGAACACAATAATTCTAACCTGTCTGGCAGGTAAATATCCTAGATCGAGCACGCATGCGCAGGATATATATATATATATATATATATATATATATATATATATATATATATTATAATATATATGTGTGTGTGTGTGTTTAAAAGGGAATAAAGAGTGTGTCAGAAACTGCTGGGTCCTTGCTCAGCAAAAATGCAGGAAGTCACTGAAGAGGAAGAAGAAGCCTGGAGAGAAAAGATGGGTGGTGATGAGCGTGCGCACGCATATGCATACACACACACACACACACACACACACACACACACACACACACACACGCACACACCAAACTCTACCTTCTTCCTTTTAGATTCTAAGAGGAAGCAACCAGGAACGCAATGCAGACAGGGAGAGGGGAAGTGCTGAGGACAGAGCTGGGGGAAGTCTTCAAAGGAGACACTTGCTGGAGGGCGCCTGGGGGAAGGAGCCTCATTTCCTTTAGGGGAAAGAAAGCTATGATGCTTTAGACAAAGCTGAAAGTTAGAGCAAGAGAACACTGGGACCATAGCAGTAGCTTTGGAGGCCAATGACTTCTGTGTACAGGTGCCATCTGCTACGTCTCCGCTGTGTGGCTCTGGGTTGCTAACTCAGCATCACTGTGCAACTGGAACTTTGGAGACCGCAATAGCTAATACTGATGCAAGAATCTGAGAGTGTCTCTGAGTGCCGTGCCGTGGTGCCTTTCCCTGCTCTGTTGCATATAGCTTGACAAATTAGGGTCCCAGAAACTCAATAGCCACCAAAGCCAGCCCAAGCTAGAGGCTTTTAGGTTCTTGTCTCCTGAATTTGGAGCACAAAACTCACAGAGCCCAGAAGGTAAGTTTTCGAGAGAAGTATTTTGTGATAGGAACTTAGTAGAGAAAGCCGGCAGTGTGCCTGCATAGTGGAAGGGTTACAGATAGCGGGAGACCACTCAGCTCCACTGCCTTGGAGTCAGTAAGGCTTTTGTGGATGGACAGGAAAATGAGCTGGTCAGTCCAGTTTGTGGTCAGTCATGTTCTCTATGTGGTTTTCAGGAAAGGGGTATTCTTTGAGGGAAGAGATAAGAGAAAAGAGGACCCTCTTCCTGGTGTCTCTAGCCACTGGGTATAGCAAAACCAGAGACACCAGCATCTGCAGCTCTATAAGGACAAGGTTAGGGAGAGTCCCAAGGATGTTTCTAGCTTTTAGCTGAGGAAGAAACTGGTTGCTTTTCTTTGGGGTCTTTTTACCATAAGCCGCCTAAGCCAATCTCTACCCTCAACCTCTTCACTACCAAGTGTCTCCTGGAGCTACAGAGAATGGTCATCTTCCATTGCAGATACTTAAGTGGCATTTCTTTTCTCAAGAAAGGACAGCAAGTGCAGACAATGTCCTTCAATAATTCCTCATCAACAACTATTGGTGAACTATAACTTCTTTTTTTTAAAGTTTAAAAAATCAGTATTCCAGAATTACTTCCACCAGACTTATACAAAAACATGCTTACAAGTGCAGTGCTAGACAGAAGAATCAGTTTGGGGAGCGGGTCGTTTGGACCACAGGATTTGGCAAAACAATTACTCTCCATCTTGAAAAGTCCTGGGAAAGTACTTGGATGTTTTAGTCATTGAAACAGACTTTACAGTTAGCTCAGGAGGTTGTGTGGGGTGTAGAGTGACAAGTACTGAGTTCATTTGCACATGGAGAGCCTGCAGACCAAAGGAAGGAAAATTCCAGCAATTGACATCAAAAATGAAAGAGCCTGGGTCTTGCTCCAATGTCTCTCTCATCCACCATAACAGCAGGGCTTTGATCTTTGTGCAACCTGCTCCAGAAAACACACACACACACACACACACACACACACACACACACACACACACACACACACACCCCGCCAAAGAAGCACCTGGCTTTGATTTTAGAATGCTCCATTAGAAAAACCATGCTCCAAATATTGGCCTGAAGTTGTCCAGGGTCAAAAATGTCAAGATGGCTGTCTGTTCCATGCTGATAGAGTAACTTCACACACTTTCATTCAACAATACTAGTTGGGAACTTTCTCTATGCCATGGATTCTTGGAGTACTGAAGTTGGATTTTTCCAGAAGTAGGTTCTCCAAGACAGTCACGTACCCCCCCCCTTTTTTTTTTTCGAGACAGGGTTTCTCTGTATAGCTTTGCACCTTTCCTGAAACTCACTTGGTAGCCCAGGCTGGCCTCGAACTCACAGAGATCCACCTGGCTCTGCCTCCTGAGTGCTGGGATTGAAGGCGTGCACCACCACCGCCCAGCAGTTACATACTCTTCAAACACAATTCATATGTGTAACTGTTGGAGAAGTCCATGAAAAAAAATCACTTCAAACAAATACACACACAATGAGTGATTTCATCAATCCTAAAAATGACGTTCTAGCTAGCTTTTTTGTCAACTTGATGCCATCTGGGAAGAGGGACCTTTCCGAATTGCTTTTAGGTCATGGCCTTTATTACAGCCATAGAAAGCAACTAGGCCACATACACTTCTGCCAAGCTCAAGACTGTCTAGTAGGAACAGGATTGGTCACAAAAGAGCTATTGCCCCTTCTGTAGCCCCCTGAGCAGGAGTGAGCTCCTGCTTTATCAGGGTACCTAAATACACCTCCTGCTTGGAGGCTTGGAGCTCACCACCATAGAAGAGTCCACCAAAACAGTGGGAAAAGGAGATGCGCAGATGTCTTGGGTCTGGTTACTGTCAGAAGGGGGATCCCAGATACCATTGAGCCTGGAGCCTTTAGTTTCTCTGACTTGCCAGGCGCAGGTACCTAAGAGTATCCCATGCCAAGGTGGCTTCCAATGTTTAGTAATTTTCAGAATCCTCCTTTCTCCTAACATTCCTGCATCTGCATATTTTTGTCTTTTTGGGTAGATTTAGGCATCTTCAAAGAAAAAACTGCACAAATGCACACACACACACACAATTCAGAGATTCTGCATAGGATATAAATGCTCTGTTATTCATATTTAGAACCAACATTGTGCAATTTTAATGGTGAACAATAAAATCTATGTAAATGTGATATTATTGTTTCTGTTTATTTGGAACAACATTAATAGCAGATAAGAAAAGGTCTGGCAAGTCAAGAGTCAGATGCTGGAAGAAAGTAAATCTTAATCTTGTAGTATTTTTAGCAGTACCCCCACTCTTAATTATTTGTTTGTTTGTTTTGAACAATGGCTCCTGTGTTTTAGCTTTGTGCTAGGTGCCCCAAATGATGTATCTGGCTTTGCTAGCACAGCCTGATGAAAACTAGTTGGAGAGTAAGGGAAGATCTGGTTTAAAACACTCACCTCTCAATTTCTAAATGTGTGAGGGAATCCAGAGTTTTCCCTGGGAAGCTTTCTATCTCTTTCCAAGCCAATTCCCACTTCATTGATAGATCCTTAGGCCTGCCTCTACTTCCCCACCTTTTATGAACTGTTCTAAACGTGCATGTTTCTCTGTCTAGTGTTCCCACATGGCTGGGACACAACTACTTCTATAAAACTATGACATAACTTTTCCTCATAAAATACAACTGTTTTAGTCAGAGAGTCCCCAGAGGAACTTAAAACAACACACGCTCTTGCCACTCTTCTTTATTATCTACAGCAATCACCTGATAAGACCCTACTACTGAAGACATCACACACCTTGGTTGTATCTTATAGAGAAATCTAAGCTGGAGCTGAGCTGGGAGCTTCCTTCCTGAGAGCTAGCTTCCACAGTATTGCCTGAAGGTGCTATATAGAATGCTATAAAAACAAACAAACAAACAAACAAACAAAAACTCCACACATTTGTAGTCTTACCTGATTGTGATCTCTACACTCTAGACCACCCACCTGCCAGGTAAAATGTGTTCAAGGGTGTGATAGTGGCACAACTGATGTGGAGATAAACAACAGATGTCTGATTAGGATTTAAGGTTTGATCCACAAGAGGGGTCTAATACCTGATATGACTGAGGAAATCACAGGCCATAAGGGCAAACTACTGCTGTCGTTTAGCTAGATTATCATTGTACCTAATTGTCTTAAATATTTTTGTTTGTACCCACAGACAGATGCTGCTCCCAGCCTTAATCAGAGAAGCTTCTTTTTGCAATGAAGGGCACTGGGTGTGGCGATGCATGGCTGATCAAGGTGCTGAGAATAGATGACAGTTGAGTGCTCAGATTTAAGTAGTACATCTATACTACCCGCCCCCCTAAAGCTCAGGGATCAGCACAGAAGAAGCAGTTGAGGCACTATAAGCACCAAACAGTAAGGAGAAGAGCGTATAAATGCTGTCTTCTGGTCACAGGACAACCAATTCATTGGTAACCTCACAGTAGCTGTGGTTGTCTGCAATGGGCCTACACAATGGGCCTGTCAACAGTCAATCCTGTGTTGGGCAGGGACTATGGTGTCTGAGCCCTCCTTGGTGAACTATTGGCTAGCGATGAATCCTGTGAGAGGGGACAGTCATCATCTTCTTTCATTGCAGCCAGGCAGCAATGCAGCATCATTTCCTTATTTTGACGGGAGAAACACACTTAGTCTGGGCCCCTCTCCCTCTCCCTCCAACGTCTCTCCTACTTTCTGCACACATTCCCCACATAGACTCACAAACCACAGTCTTTCATGATCAGGTGAGTACTTACAATGTTTTAGGAACCTGTGCATAACATAATTTAATGGAAAAATGACAAGACTCCAGTACAAAAATTAGGGAACTTTAAGAATTTGTAGAGAACATGAATCCCTTCAGAATTTGAAGTAACTTTTCAAAAGATAGGCATCACCAAAATCCTAAAGGAGAGGGCTCTAACTCCAGTGAAGGAATGACTTGCTAGCAAGGTGGGAGCAAGGAGACAATAAAAAGTTCCTTCTTTCATGTCCTTATATAGGCTTCCAGGAGTTGTGGCCCAGATTAGAGGTGTGTCTTCTCACCTGAAAGATCCAGATTAAAGGTGTGACTGACTCCCCACCAATCTGGGTTAGATGTGGATCTTCCCACTTCAAATTAAGCAAAGATTCCTCACAGGTGTGCCTCTCCAGTTTGGGATTTTAGTTAATTTCAGGTGTAGTCAAGTTGACGGCCAAGAATCGTCATCACAAACACTAAACTGGAAGACATAACATATATGCAGTCGGTCCTGGAGCAAACCCATGCAGGTGCTGTGCATGCTGCCTCAGTATATGTGAGTTCATAGTTCATAGTGGTTTTTATCACAGTAATAGAAACCCTAAGACAGCATATTTATGGAGGACCTCATTATGTTGTGAGACCTGCAAACATGTAATAAACACATCTCTCTCCTCAAAAAAAAAAATAAATAAAAAGACAGGCATCGAATTGCTCACAGAAACTGAGCTGACCTGTTGCAAAAGTTGAGTGAGTAATTAGTCAATATTCATCATGAACACCACACTCAAGTTTTTCTTTTTATGATATCAGTAGTGTAAGTTATCAAAATCTTAAAACTGCTCCATTTCTGACTTTGAAAACACACCCCAGATTACTCTTCTTTTCCACCTTTCAGAGTGATGGCGGGGAGGGGCGGTAGGAAGCCGCCTTACATAAAACAAAGAAAGACAATTTCTGCCTTTAGATATTCACCCAGAAGTCCTTCTAATTTCATGTCAACATGCACACATTTTTCTGAGCAAGGAATTTGGCCGAGATCAAGCAAATGCTAATTTCCCGCTCTTGTCAGATTTAACAAATTATGTGTAACTCGGTGCATATGCTCATCAAGTTTTTAGAGATGAAGAGCATATTTGCCCTAGTCAATATTCATGTCTTTCAGAAAAGTCTTTCTTTCTTCTGTTAAATGCAAGGACTCCTGCTTTTTTATTCTAAGGGGACGTTCTTCACCAGACCAAAAAAATAGCAAGGACTTGCTTTCTCATTCTGATGTTTCCTTCATCAACAAGCCTGAGCATGAGCAGTGGTTCTGACCGGCTCTCCAGACATGACAACCTTTAACAACCAGGGAAACGCGCCTGGGCTGCGAGCGTTTGAGATCTCCAGTTAACTGACACCTGAGTCATGTTGATCTTGTTTATATGACAACCTCATTATGGCGCATAATGGCTCCGCAATCTCCTAGCAAATACTGGGTTAAAAAAGCCTGGAAGATGCTTGTTCTCATTATTAATTAGCACGTGTCCACTTCGCCAGATCCAGTGCCCAAACTTCATTTGTTATGTTCAGCCAAATGCATGAATAGCTTCGGAGTAATTATTTTCCAACATCATCTAATACCTCTCTGCACATCAATTAAAAATCCTCTTAACAAGGAACTGCATTTTGCTGGAGATCAAATGCCTGGTCCAAAGCTATATCAATCATGTAGAGCTAATTAGTGTCCTTGCTTTATATCATTTGTTTTACTTTATTATTTCATTGTACACTTCCTAATGAAACCAATTGAACAATTTTTAAATCTTTGTTCAATTAATTGAAGGCTTAAAGGCCAGCTACCTAGTCAGGCTTTATTCAGTTTGAATAGAAATACCAGGGAGGGTGGGGAGAGAGGGGGAACCCCCTTAGATATGTTATTATACCTATTTACCTTCTGAAGTGCCCGCTCTATAGATACAGGTTTTAAAAGGTTTATCCCTCTGCTTATACTGCTTGCGAATAATTCATTGCTTGATACCTTTTTTTTTCTTACCTTTCTGGCTTCCCTGAGCTATTATAGAAGGAGAAGTAGAAACAATACCACGAGGCATGCAGGAGAGTTCATCCCAAAGACTGTCTGTGTGCTCTGTAAATTATTGCGTGTTTCTGTCAGTGTTTTATAAATGGGATTGTACAGCTTGCTACCTTCCTACAAAAATATAAGAAAATTAAAATGCTGAGCTGTAAAAGCTCTTTGGTATCGGTCTTTTGGGTCTGGAGAGAGCTATGGACTCTAATACAAATATGAATAGATTAAATACATACTAACGACCCGAAGTTGGAAACTATAATGAAGGCAAGAACAAATCCCAACACCTTGGAGTTTCTGCTTGCTCATCAGAACTAGGCTTCTGGTCCAGCTGAGTAGGACACACAGAGGCAGGAAGGGGAGCCTGGTTAACCCCAGAGATGACTTCCCGGCCTGTGACCTCTGTCGCACCCAGCCTCCTGTTGGGTATTCATTTTGATTTATGAAACTTTCCGGTGCTCCAGAACCTTACAAGAGGTTGTTCCCCAGTCACAGAGCTATCGCAATTAATTCAAAATCAGGGGGAGTTAATGTTGGTAAAAATAGAACTAATTTTCTCTGGTGCTGGCACCTTTAGCGGCCCCCTTCCTCACAAACATGAATCCACTTTAACTAAACAAAACTGACAGATCGGCAGATGTCAAGGCTTCCAAGGAATGGGCTGTGGTTCTCTCTGGTCTGTGCCAGAAGGGGAAAAATCAAGACCAAATTTTCTGAGTAGTTAGGTTATATTAAAAACTGCTACCAAGTTGGACAAGCATATAAACTTACGGCATGTATTTACACAGTTATTACTTTGAAAATAAACTGATGGGAAGAAGTCTACCCAAGAATAAAAAGGGTGAGAATTTTTTTAAAGCTCTAACAAGGTTTGGAATGCCTCAGGAATCACCAGGGGGTAGAGATGAAAACACTTGGGAATTCCCTAATTTACTTGTTTTTCACCCAGACGTCTGTTCTTTATAATGATTAAGTTACTAACCTTTATTTGTCAGTAATAATTGAATTTTACACCAAAGTGAATTACCGCACCAAATGAACTGCTCTGCTGCAATTTGAAATAGCCTTCTTTGCGAATTATCCCCCATGATTTATATTAAACCTATAGGGAAGGCAGAGAAAAACTGGATGGGGATGGGCGATTTTAATTTTAATGTACATAGATAAAAGTGTATGATAGCTTCTCAGGGCTCTCCCAGTGAATTTAATGAAGACAGCATTCTGGTTCCAGCAACCATTTAAAACTCTGATGGTGGGTCTGGCTCAGTGGTTCAAAGCATGTAGTACTCTTGCAGAAGACTGGAGTTCACATCCCAGCACCCACCATAAGTGGCTCACAACACCTGTAATTCCAGCTCCTGGGGAGCCAACATCCTTTACTGGCCTCTGCAGAAATATATACTCACACATACATACACACACATATACACATATACATAATTAAAAAGAAAAATAAGCCTCAAGAAAACATCTGGATGCAGGGGCCAGATGCTCAGTGGTTTTGAACACTGGCTACTCTTCCAGATTGGATTCCTGTGGTGGTTTGAATGAGAATGGCCCACATAGGCTCCCATTTGAATATTTGGTCCCTCCCCTTGTTAGTGGAACTGTTTAGGAAGGATTAGGAGGTGTGGCCTTCTGGGAATAGGTGTGGCCTTTTGGAGGAAGTACATTACTGGGGGTAGGCTTTGAGGTTTCAAAAACCCACACTAGGCCTAGTCTCTTATTCTCTGTCTCCATCTTGCAGATCATGTATAACCTCTTAGCTGCTGCTCTATTACTATACTTGCCTACCTGGTGTCATGTTTTGCACCATGATGGCAGTGGACTAACCCTCTGAAACTGTAAGACAGTCCTCAATTAAATGCTTCCTTCTATGAGTTAGTTTGGTCATGGTATCTCCTCACAGCAATAGAACAATAACTAAGACAATTCCCAACACCCACATGGTGGCTCGTAACCATCTGTAACTCCAGTCTCAAGGGATGTGACACCCTCTTCTGGCCTCTGTGAGCATCAGGCACATGCGAGGAAAATTCTCATATATATATGAGAATATATATATAACATATATATAATAAAAATGAAATTTTAAAAAATTTTAAAACATGGATGGTACATCTGAGTAGAAATTTTCAAAAGGTTTTGAGATTAGAAGAAAGCATATGCCATTCTAGAAAAACACAGAAACACTGATCTTTTCACTTGTGCTCATGTTATTTTAATTATTCAGAAACTCTGGTTTAAATGCTTCTGTAAGATAACACTCCTTTTTGCAACTGTCCTCAGATCCCTATTAACATTTTCGTGACTATCTTTTCTCCAGCTGACGTGCAGCCGGACACCCTGGTCCTGTTTCTTCTGAGGTACCTGCTGCAATCCTTCTCTCCTCTCCTACCTTCTCTCTGCGGAGTTTTCAGAGCTTGTCCCCCGGCCCAGCAATCCCAACAGTTAGTTCCCTGGTCGTTTTAGCATGGGCTTCCCCAAATTTCTGTCTTAACAGGAATCGTTCTGGAAATACAGATTCCCACACCAAACCTCCAGTTCTGAGTTAATAATTTTGAGAAGGGCTCAGGAAACTGTAAGTTTAACAAACTCTCTTGGGTGTTTCTACCCTCAAGAAAGCTTTTTTTGTTTTGTTTTGGTTTGGTTTTTGGTTTTTTGAGACAGGATTTCTCTGTGTAGTTTTAGCGCCTGTCTTGGATCTCACTCTGTAGACCAGGCTGGTCTCGAACTCACAGAGATCTGCCTAGCTCTGCCTCCCAAGTGCTAGGATTAAAGGTATGTGCCACCCCTGCCTGACCTCAAGAAAGTTTTAAAAACACTGGGGATGGAGGGAGAGCTTGGCATTGTGGGACCTATCTTAATCCAGGCATTCAGGAGGCTGAGGCAAGAAGAGCTCCAAGTTTGTAGCAAGTTTCTGCCACATAATGGAAACCTGTATCAAAATAAATAAATAACTACAACAAAATTGTCCCAAACAACACACTAACTGAGAGTCCCAAGAGCTCAGCTCCAACTTGCTTTGGCTCCTTTTTCAACCTTCACCTGACAGAGACAGGCTGGATGAGTCCACAAGATCCTTACTAAGTTCTCTAGTCTCTTCCATACTGGGGAGAAACACATGGAATAAGAACTTCTTTCAT
Organism: Peromyscus californicus insignis; assembly: GCF_007827085.1. Taxonomy (NCBI): domain Eukaryota; kingdom Metazoa; phylum Chordata; class Mammalia; order Rodentia; family Cricetidae; genus Peromyscus; species Peromyscus californicus. Next base: position 57,492,414 of record NW_026294469.1, on the reverse strand, counting down.
TCCTTTATTTGTTGTTTATCTGTGTGTGTGTGTGTGTGTGTGTGTGTGTGTGTATCTGTCTGATGTGCACCTGTGTGCATTTTGTGTGAGTGCAATACTGTGCATATCAAGGCACTCCTATTGTTTATCTGTGTGTGTGCATATGTGTGTGTATGTGGGTGTGTGTGATGTGATGTGTGTCTGATGTGCACATGTGTCCATTTTGTGTGAGTGCAGGACTGTACACATTAAGGTACTCCTGTTTATCTGTGTGTGTGTGTGTCTGTCTGTCTGTCTGTCTGTCTGTCGGGTGTGTGTCTGATGTGCATCTGTGTGCATTTTCTGTGAGTGCAGACTGTGCACATCAAGGCGCTCCAGTGGAGGTCAGACTCTACCTCAGCCATGAGTTCTCACCTTCCACAAGGTGTCCTCTGCTATCTGCCACTGGCTGTGCCAGACTAACTGGCCCATGGGCTTCTGAAAATCCTTTGCTCTCTTTGTCCTATCTCAAAGTAAGACCACTAGAATGACAGATGTATCCTACCACCCCTGGCTGTATGTGGGTCCTAGGGACTAGAACTTAGGTCCTCGTTTTTGCTCAGCAGCACTTTACCTGCTGAATTGTTTCCCAGCCCCATTGTTTAATTTTTGAGACAGAGTCATGCCATGTAACTTTAGTATTGCAGGTGTAAGTCACTAAGCCTACCGAATATTTTGCCCTTCTAACTAGATTTACGTATTTACTGTATGTGCCCAATTACAGGTATCTATGTCTATCTCTATCTTCAGCTATCACTATATCTCTATATATCAATCTCTCTCTCTCTCTCTCTCTCTCTCTCTCTCTCTCTCTCTCTCTCTCTCTCTCTCTCTGCGTGTGTGTGTGTGTGTGTGTGTGTGTGTGTGTGTGTGTGTGTGTGTGCTGTGTTCATGTAGATGTTCACAGAAACCAGTAGAGAGCATTGGATCCTGTAGAGCTGGAGTTCTAAGTAGTTGTGAGATGCCTGATGTGGGTGCTAAGAACTAAACCCAGGTCCTCTGCAAGAGCAGCAAGTGCCCTTGACTAGTACAGCCCTATAAAACCCATTTAAAAATTATTCTGGTGTGTGCATGTGTTTCCATGTACGAGTGTGAGACTCTGCATACAGATGTCTACAGGTTCATATGTGTGCATGTGGAAGGTAGAGTTTGACCTTGGGCATCTTCCTCAATTGCTCTCCACTTGCTTATTTTTGTTTGTTTTTGGTTTGGCTTGGTTTTGAGACAGGGTCTCTCTCTCTGAGCCTGAAGCTTGACCAGTTGGTCATTGGGTCCTAGATAGTCTTCTGTGTCTTCCCTACCTACAACCAGTGCCTGGTTTACAGATGTGGACAGCCACATTGATCCTTTATGTAAGTGTTAGGAATCTGAATTAAGCTCTCATGCTTACTTCACAAGCACTTTACTGACTGAAGCATCTCCCCAGCCCCAGAGAACATCTTAAAGAACTACTTTTCTTTACTTCAATTGAGTCTTAGTTCCAGAAGATTAAATACCTGTGCTGTTTGGTTTTTTTTGTCAACATCACACAGACACGGACATATCTGGGGGGGGGGGGGGTCTCATTTAAGAAAGTGCTTCAGTGGAATTGGCTTGTGGGCAAGTCTGTGGGGACATTTTCTTGCTTGATGATTGGCCTGGGAGGGCCCAGCCCACTGTACTATTTCCTGGGACAGGCGGTCTTGGGTTGTGTATAAAGAGTAGCTTAAAGTGGGACACTGATTCAACGGACCAGGCAAAATTTATTAGGGAGTGAAATCAAGAAGGTGCACCCACGACACAGCACAAAGTAGACACCATTGCTGATCCGGCTGTCCTTGCCCTACCGTTCTGCCCAAGGGCGATGGGAACCAAACTGGAAGCCGCCCTTCTCCACTGCTTGCTCCTGCTCCGACCATCCAAGAGAGCGCGGGATCCCCACCCCACAGTTTAAAAAGTGTCCTTATCCTAGAGAAGGCCACGCCCATAAAACCCACAGGCTCCATCCAATTGGTCATTGGGCCGAATGGCAGACACAACAGTAGCTGAACAGGCCAGGAGGAGCAAGCCAGTAATCAGCATTCCCCCATGGCCTCTGCTTCAGGTCCTGTCTCCAAGTTACTGCCTTGAGTTCTTGCCCCAGTTTCCTTTCATGGTAAACTATGGTTAGAGTACAGGGTAGGTGAACCCTTTCCTTCCCAGGTTGCTTTTGGTCATGGTATTTGACACAGCGGTAGAGAGAAAATTGGGACCATTCATTCTACTTCACACTCTGTAGAAAACAATAATTGTGGGTAGAATTTCCCTTCCTTTTTTAAATTTACTCTCCTTTGTCCTCCTTTATTTTCATTCACAGAATCTCTGTCAAAGGGCATTATTGTATTTACACATATTCAAGAATAATCCATATTGTTATTTTGTGCTTCTGTTTAAAAATTTTAAAAATACTGTATTGCTTTGGGTCTCATTCTAATGCGTGCTCTTACTCAGCACTATACTTCTAAGCCATGTTCATGTTCTTGTGTGTGAGTATCGGCCTTTGTATGCGCACAGTCTATGTTGCTCAACCGTGTCAGTCATGTTGATGAGACATTCTTTCTATTTTGTCACGGCAAAGACTATATTAATAAACGTGCCCATACATGGGCCCTCACATTAGAACAGCTATGGGATAAAATGCCAGGGGAGGACCTGATGCACGCACTCATACCAGCTCTTTGCTCTAGCTACAGCATCTATAACGCTGCAGAATCGGTAAAGCTACAGAACCTATAACATAGGGAGCAAGAGAAGTTATCCTCACCTTTTTGACTTATTTTCAAATCATATGGAGGAAAACCTCCCATTTTCACTGTTGCATGTTAGGGCTAAAGTTTTCTTATAGGAACTTCATTATATCAAGATAGTTTCTTTATAGTTTGATGAAGATTTTTTATAAATAGCATGACAGAGTGTTAAATTTTGTCACTGTTTTTTTTCTCGTCCTTCATTCTATGAATGGGATGCATCAGATTGACTGGCCGTCTTATGCTGAGCCATCCTTGCTTTCCAGGGTTAAATCCTACCTGGTCGCAGGAAGCAGTGCTGAGCTGGTTAATTCCTTCTCGCTGTGATCAAACACCCGGCAGAAGCAACCATAGTGGAGTCGGTTTATTTTGTTTCCTGGTTCAAAGGTTACAGCTCTTCATAGGAAGGAAGATATGGCGGTGATGGGAGAAACACACGGATGTGGCAGCAAGGTGGTGAGATGCCTAGTCCCAGCTTTTAGCTCTCTGAAAAATAGAGAGATAGGGCTAGAAATGGAGCAGTACTAATCTCTAAGTCATGCCTCTGCAACCCTGTATCTGCCAATGAGGTGCCATGTACAAAAGTTCCACACACCACTAAAACAGCACTACCAACTGGGATGCTGTTCACTGCATATGTTTTATAAGTAAACTCACTCCTACTTTATGAAGACATATTTTACAATCCTGTTCCTTGTAATGGAGTATATATAACCTTTGATATCTCCTGAAATAATATGAACTCTTTTTTTTAATCAATGTACTGAGTTATATAAATATGTTTACTCATGTTAAATAATCCTTACATTTCTGTAGGGGACTCCCATTGCTCATCATGATGCATTATTTTCTAATGCAATGTTGGAGTCAACTAGTGGGTATTTTAAGGAAATTTTCATTAGCTGCTTATTAAGTATAGAGGACTTGTAGTTTTCTTTTCTTATGCTTACCTGTTTTTGATAACTACATGATTCATAAAATGAGGAACACCACTAATGTTTAAAATTATAAGGGGTATAAAATTAACTTTATTGCTACTGTTCCTTTGCTTTGGAAGGAGAGAGGTCCAATTAATTAACCCTTAAAAAATTCTTAGTGTATATTAATTAAATTAATTAATTATTTAATTCTTTCCTTTTAGTGATTTAATAAATTTATGTTTCTAGTAAATTGTTCATATTATCTAAAGTTGGAATTTTTATACTACATAGTAATCCATAGCATCTTTGCATTAAAATATATTTATCTGATTTATTAATCTTTTGGACAGTTTTCTTTGTTGAATATTTCTTTTGTACCCTTTTTGCTTGTTGGTCTTGTCAGAAGTCTATATTAATTATTTCAAAAATTGGATATTAGGCTGTCATGGTGGCATGTACCTTTAATCCCAGCACCTGGGAGGCAGAGGCAGGTAGATCTCTGAGTCTGAGGTCAGCCTAGTCTATAGAATGAGATCCAGGACAGTCAGAGAGACACAATGAGACCCTGTCTCAAAAAGACCCCCAAAACAAAAAACCCATAAGACAAACAATCAAACAAACAAACAAAAAACCAGGATGGTGGCTTTTTAATACTATTCATGATATTTGTTTCATGAAGCATTGCTCATATTTTATCATTTCCTTGAGGAGGCTCTGATTCTCTCTTTCTAACTTTTTGAATTAAATCCTTAGCTTATTCAATTTTATTTCTCTATGCATTTATTTTAAAATGCACTTTCCTACTAAACAAAGTCTTGTTTTTCCATTTCTTTTAAGGCCTATCTTGTAAATGTTCACTGTATACTCATAGAAAACATGCTTTTTCAGTTTCTTGGACATTATCAAACTTTAGTTTATTTCCATAAATCTGTTCTTATATTTTTTTTGCTTTAATTCCATTTCCAAAATATGTTTGATAGAGCTCCCAACTATGTTTGATTTATTAATTTCTCTTCATTTTGTAAATCAGAAGCCGAGCCAGAATTCACTGATTCACTTTAACCACCTTCATCCTCAAGTATTTACCTGAGCAGAAATAGCTGGTGTATTAACGATGAGAACCAAAGCAAGTTTAAATGCCATTCTCATACTGAGTGTGGCCTTGCTAATGGCCTCAAAAGATTCCAAAACTGCAGTTCCATCAATATTGGATGATTTGGTCTTCTTTGGTCACTTTGTGCAGATTAAAGTAGACGTGAGATATTGCTTGTGTCTCTTGAAGTGTAAAAACAGTAAGACATAGGCTCTATTCTCAAGAAATTTATTATAAGAAGTTAGCTAAGGAAGCCATTTCCTCTGTGCCACCCAGCAGCACAGCTCTATGGGTGGTACTAGGTACCTCGAAGTCACAGTGGTAGCACTACGTAGAGGAGGGAGACAGTAATGCCACTTGGGAGAAATACCCAAGGTTTGAAATAAGATGGTTTTTGGTTTTGTATCCCCCGAGAGACAAACAATGTAAGTGACTTATCAGTAGTGTGTGTGTGTGTGTGTGTGTAAAGAGGTAAAAGGAAGGGAGGAGCTTTGATGAAAAGAGGAAGAGATATGTTTTAAGAATTGTTGAAGAATATGCTGTATTAAAATAGAACTTCCGGTTCCTAGTTCAGTTCATTCCTCTGAACTCCTCCTTGGAAACTTCTGTTAAAGGTTATAAAGGGAAGGACTACTCTGGGGCTTGACCACTGTCAACATTTCAGGTTATGGAGGGTCATGTGACCACATGCTCTTTTCCTTCAGTAGTTCATCAATTTATGGCTAAGAGCAGAGGACAGGCGTCACTAGGCTATCGGGAAGCGGTGGCTTAGCGCACAGCTGTAGCTAAAGAACAAAGAGATAAGGGAGATGGAGCACTCAGCTGGTGAAGTGACTGATGGCTAAAATCAAGGCTGGAGATGTGATAAAGGGTCCGAAGTCCAACCCAGTGAGGTTGACAAACAGTCTAATGGTGGTAGGAGACTGCGTGGGTGTGATGGAAAGCAGCCCAGAGGCTTTCCAGGTGGAGCTATTCTGAGTATAATCAGAAGAACAGACTATATTGAACAAAGAAATGTTGGAAGGGTCTTAGAACAATGCTGAGACTACTCGGAGTTACATGGGGTATTTGAGCGTACACTGAGGAGACCCGCTATGGGGGTGGAAGAAATCACAAATGGCAAAGCACCCAAATCCACGGCTTTGGTAAGCACTGCACGGGGGGCAGGAATAGAGAGGTGAGTATTGAAGGATGCCAAGGACAATAAGAGCTGATAGAAGACTGTTTGGAGACACGCTATATGCCCAAAGAGGGTTTCTGAAACTAGAATAATACTGAGAGAAGCAAAGGGGGTCAAGGAATGCAGTGGGGGCCTCTCTTCTTCTCCCAGGCACTTGGGGTGTAGATGGAAAAACCCCTACCTTGCAGCTTCAGGAGGCCCTATGACCTTGGGAATCGCAAAACTGCATCCAGACAGAGTCTAGGAGTCATTCTTGAAGGTTGCTCGGGTGGAAAAGGGAAAGAGAAGAAAACCCAAGTTGAGACAGGCAATAATGAGTGTGGAGACTGCAGAGAGCCTGGTGAGGTGGAGCCCTGGCCGGCAGAGGCGGCACAGCTGGAGGGGTGATGAGGGCAACATCAGCAACTTTGAAGTCCATGTTGAGTTCTATGGTCAGCAACAGGTAGAGTTCCAGGGGCTTTCGATCGACTGGAGCCCCAGGTGATTAATGTTACCAAAGTTAATGTTTTTACATTTCACCAGGGGCTGGCTCAGCAGCAAGGCGTACTGAATGTTCTAGCAGAGAACTGAAGTTTGGATCACCATACCCATATCAAGGGACTCACAACTGCCGGTAACTCAGCTCCAAGGGATTGGATTCCCTCTTCCGGCCTCCTCTGGCACCCTCACACATGTCTCATACAAACATATACATACATAAACAAAAAAATAAAATAAACCTTTAAAAAACAAAGTCAGTCTGACCTGCTGGGCAAGATAGAGCAGTAAAGAAATTCGAATTGGGGACTTCCTGTCAGGCCTGGAAACTTTGTAAGCACCATTTGAATTCACCCACCAGACTTCAAATATGACAGCTTTGAGCTGCTACCTTTATTGTCATCCGATCACCATGTGGCTGCAGTAGGCATTTGTTCGGCTCCTGCGACTCTATGGGTTGTTTCCTATCACAAGTGGAGATGTGCAAAGTGGATATCATTGAGGGAGATGGCCTGTCTGACCCGGACAGCTCAACGTCTGAATTGTGAAGAACAGCCTGATGGTGTCACGCAGTCCCTGCCCAGAAAGCAACCTTCCAACAGCCACGCCAATGCACCACATGGCTGTGGCATCTGCCTTCCAAGCGCAAGTGGAGGAAAGCAGTCCTGGCACAGGTCACTGTCCAGGTGAAACCTCTCGTCTTCTTCCTGTCACACCATTCATTATTTCCATATGGGCCACTGACAGCTGTCAGTCAAGCAAGACATACTCTGCCTCTGGCAAATCTCAAGGCATACAAAAAAGAGACTAACGGAAGCCTGTCTTAATTAGGTGCTAATTAAACATTCCAGCGAGGAACCTCCAATCAGTGTGACAGAACACGCCAGTGCAAAACAAGGTTTCGCAGCAATATTCCAACAGACTGATAAGGATTAGCCTCTCTGGGAGTTTAAAAAAAAAAAAAAAAAAAAGAAAGAAAAAACAAAACAACAGCCAAATGCACACACACATACACACACACACACACACAAGCCCTCCAATGTCTTTGTCGAGTTGAGGAGGAAGCAGGACTGGACTTAAAGGGAAAGAGAAAAATGAAGGAGGGCATCCCTAAGGAGGTGCCTTTCTCTTCCCTGGCAAGGGAAATGTGGGAACACTCAGCCCCTGGGGGCGGTGGTCCCAAGGGTGGAGAAGCAGCAAAGGCCGGGCACAGGCATGGACTCCAAGGGCACCACTGTTCTCCCTGTCCGTCCTAATGCTGGCTATAGACCTTAGTCATTGTGAGCCTCAACCCCTCCTTACTCAGCACAGCTACCTGCTCATCTCTCATCTCCACACAGTGTCTCCCGAATAACTGTCCAGACTTCCGGCAATTCAGTTCCCACTGAGACCTTTGCGATAATAGCTCTTCTGTTTTTTAGCAAGATAACTCTATACAGACCTAGATATTGCCTCTATGAAATGTCTTTTAAATGTTATTAAATTCAAATTTCCCTACCTAGAAAGTATGTGGTTCACGGTGTTAAATATAGAAAAAGCATTTGCACAAAGCCTGCATCAGATTAGTTCCCTGTTTAACTGATATAATTAAATATCAAATTGATCCAGTGTGGAATATTACTTTGTGGTGGGAGCTGTGCCACCAAATACTTAAAAGCTTTTGTTGTTTCTTGGCTGCAAGGGATCAAATTAAGCCATAGTTCCACAGGCCTCATTTGACTTGAAATTTTTTCTAATGCTAAAATGCTTCCCATGATAGTGATTAGTTATCAGTCAGCGGTAATCAGTGAGCTAAGACAATCAAAGATCACCTGAAGCTCAAGGCACAGCCTAGGTGAAGTGGACCAGTGCACAGCACTTATCAAATCATTCCGAAGGTCTATTTTTATTTAATGGTACAGAGAGAGAGAGAGAGAGAGAGAGAGAGAGAGAGAGAGAGAGAGAGAGAGAGAGAGAACATAACCAGGAGTGTTGGAGTTATTCTTTAGAAATATTACCTGTACAAGGAGTAGGGAGCTGCCCTTCTGGGTAAAGTGCTTGCCATGCAAGTAGGACCTGAGTTTCACTCCCAGCATCTGTCACACCAGCATGCCCTTATAATCCCGGGGCTAAGGGTAGAGTGGTGGTGGACATGGGCAAAGCCCTAGGTCATCTAGCTGAACTAGTGAGCACAGGCAAAAACACACGTTACACACGTGCATAAACCACACACACACACACACACACACACACACACACACACACACACACACAGAGAGACAGAGGCACAGAGACAGACAGACAGACAGACAAACAGAGACACAGAGTGTTAATATTAACCATAAGGGAAACCTAGACATTTTTTTTTTCAAAGATTCATTTATTTTTGTGTGCATTGGTGTTTTGCCTGTATGTGTGTCTGCACGAGGATGTCAGATCCCCTAGAACTGGAGTCATAGACAGTCGTGAGCTACCATGAGGGTACTGGGAAATGAACTCAGATCCTTTGGAAGAGCAGCCAGTGCTCTTAACTGCTGAGCCATCTCTCCAGCCCCAAACCTAGACATTTTATCTTTATTATGATACTAAAATTAACTTGAGGTAAATTCAAAAGTCGCCTTGCCACCCATGGTCTAGCGGTCAAGGACATCAAAACAGGAGGTACACTAGACTTTGTTTGGGTCTCCCATGGTTCAGTGGGACAGTGTCTGCAAGAAGGTCAGCAATGTTTTAACAGTCTCCACCAATATTACGAAGAAGAGCTGTGTAAGTCTATTTCTTCCTCAAATGCCCAGCTTTTCAGCCTCTCCTCCTTTGTTTCCTCTGAGATAAGAACCCAACAACCAATTCTTTAATGTTCTGCTCCCAAACAAAAGCAGCCACAATGTTTTCCTTAGTGGACTTCAAAAGTATTTTGACATGACTGTTGTGACTGGTATGTTTTTCTCTGTTCGTGTGATCGTGATCACGTTGAGAAAGCTGAGAAAACTTGCTGAGTTGGTTTTTTTGTTTGTTTTGTTTTGCTTTGCTTTGTTTTAAAGAGGTTCAGCTTCAATGTGTCCAACCAAAAACTTTTTCATCCAGAACAGAAGTCAGGGCCTGGCAGCTTCTGTCGTCCTGGCTCAGACGCTACTCAGCCCCGCACCTTGCTTCCCAAATGAGGTGTTCCTAGCAGAACCATTCCCTCGGGGACCGCCTCAGATCTGTTCCTTGTTCTTCCCCCCAGGCTGCTCCGTAGACAGCTAACTGAAAGTCCCGTCTCTCAGTTTCTCAGGCTCCAACTGGAGAGCACAGAACGAGAGGTCCATCCTCCTGTTGCCAAGCGTGGACCACCCGCAACACACTCACGGTTCTAGCTCCAGGCAGGGACCCAGTTCCCACTATGGATCAACCTGGATTCTCATCTTCTCCCTTCTTCCTAGGAACCCAGCCTTACCTGCTTTCCGGTCTTTCAACAACTCTCTAGCGAGTCCTTTTTATTTAACCCCTTCTGTTTGAAACATCTGGTTGGTACTCGATATTAGAACATCAAAGATAAGAGTTCTTTTCACTCTGAAATTAAAACATGTTTTAACATTGATCACGTAGCTTTCAGATGGTGATAAAGACAGAGTGAAATACAGAAGCCAGTGGAGAAGTAGTTCCTTGAACCGCATGTCCCAGCAGACTGTGCCATGGAAGCTTCTAGTAGCACCTTTGTTAGTAAGAAATGTAGCCTGGAATATCCAGGTACATGTCTCATTAGAATTGGCATTAGGAAAGGAAACCAAGTGTCCCCCAAACTTGATTTAGTGGGTATTTTGTCAAAAGTGTGCCCGTATAGACAGCACAAGGGAGAACTCAGGTCATTCTCCTGGTACCATGGACATTAAAGATATGGTGGTCACTGTTGCCTGCTTGGTCAGAAGTTATCAACAACCTGCAGTGTAAAAGCTGGAGTTACCCCAAGTCACAGTGAAGTCCAGGCAATATGTGATCAGAGACCCTGTTCTACTGGGAAAAGAGATCCTCCTTTTCCTGCTCCACCAACATGCTAAGTGTAGAGGGGTTTATCTTTGGGCTGCCAGCACACAACACACACACACAAACGACATGGAGGCGTATTATTTATGAAAGCTCGGCCTTAGCTTAGGTTGTTTCTACCTAGCTCTTGTAACTTAAATTAACCCTTTTCTACTGATTTACTTTCTGCCTCGTGGCTTTATTACTTCATCTCCATACTGCCCATTCTGCTTGCTCTGCATCACCTGGCGTCTCCTCCTTTCTTCTTTCCAGAGCTCTCTGTCCCCAGAAGTCCCACCTAACCTCTTCCTGCCTAGCTAATGGCCATTCAGCTCTTTATTAAACCAATCACAGTGGCACCTCTTCACACAGTGTAAAGGAATATTCCACTAATGTAGATAAAATTCTAAACCATCTTATTAAATAAGAAACACAGAGCCAAATACAGAGTTAAAGCCAAAGAGATCAGAGCAAGAGTCATGACTACCTTATCTGACCACCTCGCCACCATCACGCTCGAGAGAGAGCTTCTTCCTGTGTGACTTGTCTTTTTATTGCCTTTCTGTTCTGCCTTCTCATTGGCTCTAAACCCAACCACATGACTTCCTGGTCACTGTTTGTGTATACAGATGTCCAGGTCTCTGTGGTTGGTACTGGGATTAAAGGTTCGGGTCACCGTGCTTGTCTGTGTCCTTGACCACACAGAGACTCTGCCTGCCATGTGATCAGATTAAGGGCGTGTGCCACCACCGCCAGACTTCTACTTAATGGCTCACTTTTACCTCTGATCTCCAGGCAACTTTATTTATTAACATAAAAATAAAATCACATTTCAGCACAAATAAAATATCACTATACACTAATATCCGGAGCATACTGATTAGCTTTTAATTGTCAGGTTGCTGCAAGCTAGAATCAACTGAGAAGACTGCCTGACTTAAGGAATGGTCCAGATCAGGTTTCTCTGTCAGCATGTCTGTCTGGGATTGACTTGACTATCATTTGATGTAGGAAGACCCAACCCATGCCCTAGGTCAGACCCTTGCAAGCCATGTGAGAGTGAAGAAAGCTAGCTGAGCATAAGCAGTGAGCAGGCACACTGCATGGGCGCCATCTTTTTCTCTGCTGGTGACTATGGACGTGAGGGATGAGCTGCTTGAGTTCCTGCCTTGACTTCCCCAGAAAGAAGAACCATGATGCAGAATTACAAACCAAACAAATCCTTCCCTTCTCCATGTTTCTTTCTGTCAGGATATTTGTCAGGCCAACAGAAATGACACTTGAACACAAAGTAAGAAACCCCTGACCTCCTAAACTTAATTTAAAAGTTTTTAATTGTGGTAAAAACAACAACAACAATACACACACACACACACACACACACACACACACACACGACTTAAAATGTACCATCTCAACCATGTTTAAACAATATTTTATTAAATATCACAAAATTTCATACTATGTATTTTGAACATATCCATTCCCCTTTCCCTGGCTCCTCCCATAACTCCCTCTCTGTCTCCCTTCCTTCTCCATCCACCTTTGAGGCTTTGTCTCCTTTTTGTTTCTCTTCTTTAACTTCTAGTATTTTCTTTTTTGTTTGTTTGTTTCTCTGTGCAGCTTTGGAGCCTGTCCTGGAACTCTCTCTGTAGACCAGGCTGGCCTTAAACTCGTGGAGATCCGCCTGCTTCCTCTGCCTCCTGAGTGCTGGGATTAAGGGCGTGCACCACCACCGTCCAGTAATTTTTAATATTTTTACCATGGAGCTCAATATGTGTTACCTAGCTAATCTTGGGGGTGAGGCCTATCCTGGTGTATGGTTGATCTACAGGGAGTCACATTGTTAAAGAAAACTAACCCTCCCTCTCCAAGCACCAGTAGCTGGTGCCAGTAGCTGCTCAGCTAGTGGTGGCATTGCATACCCTACACTTCCTGGGATTTTGTCTGGCTGGAACTTGGGGAGGTCTTGTGCATGTTGTCACAATCACTACGAGTTCATAAGTGCAACTGTGAAAAACACTGTTTCTTGATGTTATCTGCCACCTCTGGCATTTCAACTATTTTGAAATGTTCAGATCAGTAGTGTTATGTACATTTACATTGTTGGGCAGCTATCACCGCCATCCATCTTCAGAACTCTTCTCGGCTTGCAAAGTGAGTATGTACACCACTAACCAAGTTCAATTCCTCTCTTCTCCCACTCCCCAGCGACCATCTTTCTAACTTGTCACTGTGATTTGACTATTGTAGATACCTCAGAAAAGTAGTATTATAGAGTACGTATCTTTATGTGATTAGTCATTTCAATTAGCTCAAAGTCCTCAAATTTTATCCATGTTGTAGCATGGCAGAAATTACTTAATTTTAAGACTTAACAAGATTCCATCCTATGTCTGCACACTGTATTGCTTATCAATTCATCTGTCAATGGGCATTTGAGTTTCTTCCATCTCTAGACTACTATGCATAATGCTACAATGAACATGTGTGTATAATCTCTCTTGAGAACTTTATATCAATTCTTTTGGATATTTATCTAGACTAGAATTTCTGGATCCTATGGTAATTGTTCTTTTAACTATTAGGAGATCCCCGTACACTTTTCCATAGCAACTATACCATTCCCATCAGCAAGGTACAGAAAGGATGAAGTTATGAAGTTTCTCTTCATTGATACCTCTGGTCCTGTATATATATATATATATATATATATATATATGATGTATTAACACTGTCCTTCAATGAATGGTAGTTTAAAAAAAAACTCAATGTATTTCAATTTATCTGTTTTTTTTTTCCTTTCTGTCTGTGCTCCTGATGACATATCTAACCCAAGGCCAATGTCAAGTAGCATTTCTTTATGTTTTCTTTAAAGAGTTGTATAGAAATCCACCCATCCATTTTGCACTAATTCTGCATGTTATATAAGGTGTAGGTTCAATTTCATTGTGTTACATGTGATCATGCAGCATCCCCACTATCCCTTTGTAAAAGCTAGCATTTTGCTTGGTGAGAATGCTCTTTGCTCCTTGTATATCATTTGTCCATGCATACATTTCTGGGTTCTTAACTTATATGTTTAATTTTTGTGGTTTATATATTTGTCTTTATGCCAGTACTACAATGTTTTGATAATTGTCGTTTTGTGATAAGTTTTGAAACCATGAAATGTGAAACCTCCAAATTTATTCTTTTTTTATGATTATTCTAGGTATTTGTAAAACCCTGAGATTTCACATAAACTTTAGAATAGATTTTTTTTTCTAATTAAGCAAAATCTGCTAGTGGCCTTGATTTTGAACATTATTAAAACCAACTAAAAACCTGCCTTCCAAATTCCTGAGATCATGCCAATACTGCATTAGGACATTTCTCTACACTTATTGGTGAAAAGGCACACATTGGTGAACAGGCACACATTGGTGAATAAGCACACATTGGTGAACAGGCACACATTAGTGAACAAGCTCAAGACACTGACTCTGCTTCATATCTAAGCCTGAGGTGGCCTGAAAGATTCTAAAGGGCACCCCTTTTGTAGAAAGTGGCAGAGATCCAGGCTGTGTCCATACTGTAGTTGGCTGTGTTGAACCTGAGATCTTCAGGCTTGCCCAGCAGAAAAAAAAGCAGGACAGAATAGGCACACTAGTAATTAACAGCCTGCAGGGAGGTGTGTTCACTAGACAAGTGAAACACACACAAATTCACCTGCATTTCAATCACTAGTACTAGGCACTTAGCCCTCAACCACACAGGAGGATGAGGCTCAGACTGAGGATCATGTGGCAGCCACCATGGCCGCCCCAAGCATTTCTTTGCCTTTGAAAGACACCCCTTACACTGTGGGTTGCCTTCCTGTTTAATTTGGTGTTTGTCATGGCTTCCAGTTCTACTGTATTTTGAGAACAGAAACAATATGTTGCATATCGTGGTGTCTCCCATCATATCCTGCAAAATGTGTCTCCTATGATGCATTCAACATTCAGTCTAAGTACTCGAGTTCCCACAATGTGCACTGTTTTTAGGGACTGGGAACACCTTGGTATGAAAATTCAGTGAATTCTATGTATCTGATTTACAGGATCCATTAAGTATCCACCCAAATGAATGTAAACCCAGAGTCATGCTGAGTATTACAAAGGACAAGCACACTATACTAAGAAAAAGTATATGATCTCATAACTAAATTTGCAAACAATGGTGCTATTGAATAGACTAAAAGAATTCCTTATGTGGACTGTGGAAAATTCTGCCCTATGGAGGTTCTAAGACAATGAGGGCAGGGGGAAGAAAGAGGTAAACATAATGGTGCCAGGCAATTAGCAGGTCCTTCTGAACTCCCTGGAGGAGTCAAATTTTCAAACAGCATTCCCCAGTCTCCAGTACTGTGCCTGGTGTGATAGGCAACATGTCAGGAGTAATAAAGAAAAATAGCAATGTAACTACAAGCAGAAGAAACACATCTCTGGTGTATTTCCACCCTGCCAGCACTTTTCTGTCATACTCTAATGGGATCACATGAATAATTTTGTTTGCTCTAATAGGAACCCAAAAATACATAATCTCATCAGGTTGTTTTGATATCATGGTCTGAAGGAAATGAATGTGAGCATGATGAAAAGAAAAGATAAGCAATATAAATACAGCAAAATGGAATATTTGTGGACATGATTATTTTAGATATTCATATGGCATCTGTGATAAGAGTGTTGTCTCTGCTCCTCTCTCTTTCTTGATGAACTATGGGTAGTTATCCGAGAATGGCAGGCGTCTCTGTCTTCCTATGTTTTTATACTGGGAAAAGAATGTGTCGCTTTGACTTACATATGTTTATTTATTTATTTATTTTGCTCAATCGTGTACTTAGGAGCTTGCAGTCTGCTCCCATGGCATAATCCAAATGACTTGGACAATTTGTTATTGTCAGCTTTGGAAATGAGAATACGAAGGCACCCTGCAGCCCTGAAAATATATCAAGTCAAATTCTAAAAGCAGTTATTTAAAATTATTTCAGTAAAGCCTCATCTTTTCTTCCTCCTCCAGGATTGTTTGGAAAATTTTACTTGGGTTTTGCCTGAGCTGTTAGACAAGTTACTCAACTTCCTACTTGCTTGTGGGTTGGGTTGAAATCCAAAACTAGATCAGCCAGAATTCACATACTACAGAGCATGCATATAATAAGCATTTAATAAACACTGGTTGAAATTAAGTCAGTTGAATTGAACTGAACTGAACTGAAAAATTAAAGACTTGTGTGCTTCAGCAAATTAGAACATTCTGTTAAAAATGGACAATCCAATCGCTCGCCCTACAGCAACATGGTCTGCCCACACACAAAGTGTAGGTGTACGAACAATCTCGTGCTTATCCAGTCGTGCTCACCAGCACTGAAAGCAGGTTATTTTTGTTGCATAATGTCATTGTGAATTTCCTGTCTTTGTAATTCAAGAAATATGGGCCTTTGCTGACCAAAAGGAAGAAATGAATTATTCAACAATGATGTTGGAAAATTGGCTCAGTGTCTGGAAAAAAATAGTCCTCAGATTTTCACCTCAGACCACCCAACACAATAAATTCGAGCTGATATTAGAGAGTGAAATATAAAAAGCAAAATCCCCCAAACCTGAAGGAACATCTCTGGTGAGGATTGGCAGAAGAGCAATGTAGGGAATGAGGGTACCTCAGCTTGTGCTTCGTACAACTGCATTGTCTTTTTACAAACAAGAGAAACAGTGTTCAAGCATGATTGTTAAAATGAGCAGAAAATATGACATGAATATTTTGTTAACTATAGATAATGAAATAAAATTGGTTCGCTAGCATGATTCCTTAATGCCAATAAGAGCATCAGACAAAAACAAAAAACAAAACAAAACAAAAAAACTAGTAAAAAGATGAACTTGGAGAAATATTTTTAAAACAAAGTCTTACAAAGCATTAATATCTTCAGTGTGTAAAGACAGTTGCAGTTTACAAAGGAAAGCATGGAGGATGAATTAGAAAAAGAAAAAGAGTCTGAGGGGGATATAATAAAAACATAACGCAAACATAAGCATTTCACCGTTGCAAAAGGATATTTATCATAACCTTATTTATAATTTTTTAAATTGGACTCAATCTCAATGCATAACAAAACAACACCAAGTAGACTACTGTTTGGAGAATATGTAATTGTGTAAGTGCAAAAAAGGCTTTAGAAATATACAGCAACTTGTAAAATGTATGTACATGTTATTTAAGCAATTTTTTAGTGTGTGTGTGTGTGTGTGTGTGTGTGTGTGTGTGTGTGTGTGTATGTAAATATATGCCACATGTGTTTGGCTGTTGGAGGAGGTAGAAGAGGGAGTCAGATCCCCTGATGCTGAAATGTTACGTTTGTATGCCACCTGATGTGAGTATTAGCAACTGAACATGGATCCTCTGGAAGAGTAGCAAGCACTTTGTAGCTACGGAGTCATCTTTCCAGCCCCTCTACCTGTGTTTTTATGTGCATATGGAGGATTGAAAAGGAAAAGCATGAATATATTAACAATGCTTATCTTTTACCAATGAGATTGTTGTTATTTATACTGTTTTTTATGTACTTCTTGTTTTTTCAGTGAGAATCATGTATAATTTTATGAGGAGAGAAACATAATATTTGTGGACATGATTATTTTAGATATTCATATGGCATCTTTGATAAGAATGTTGTCTCTGCTCACCGCTCTGTTCTTGATGAACTATGGGTAGTTATCCGAGAATGGCAGGGATCTCTGTCTTTTATTTGAAGCCTGGCTCATCTTTCTTAAAAAGTTATTCCAAAATTTTTAACCTGATAAAACAGCACAGAGACTCTGAGTGAAAGGTTCTAAAGGTATCTCTGTGTGCCCAACTGTCGTGCAGTTCTGCTTAACCGACAGCAGGAAAAACAGTGGCTTGATAGTGCTTTGACCCACGTAATATTATCATCTGTGCCCACACTCTATCCCTATTGTCCTGTCTCCTGCTGGTCTGCCTCTTTTTCACCAAAGTTCTACATAACACTGACACTTTTTTTGAAAGAGATCATGCCCCCACCCCGTCTCTGAGAAAAGCTTAGACGAACCACGTCAGACTAAATAGGTGAAAGGTGGCTCTTCGGGGACCAGTTCATTCATTTCTTTTCTCTGGTGTGTAATAAGTCCCACGCATCCTAAATATGCACGGACCATCTTGACGCCTTCAGACATGAAGGTGTCTGTCAGTCATACCTCACCTCTTGTCCATTTGTCCTTTCAGGATGATCTACTGTCTGGTTGTACTTGGATGGTCGTTTCTGTGGCTGTTGCTTGGTAGAAAAGTAGACGGAAGAGTAGATAAAGACAAAGGCAAGTAAAAGACGCCATTCCACGTGCTGCTACATATTTCACTTTCAAAGCTCTCCACTTTCTAAAACTGTGCCAGACCCTTCCATCATAGGGTAGTCTTAACCGTCAACCTGTTGAGATTGAGAATCACCTCAGAGTGGGACCTCTGGTATGTCTGTGAGGGGGGGTTTATGGTAAGGTTTAATTGACATGGGAAGACCCTAGCCCATGAGTTGAAATCCTGGATGCAATAAAAAAAAGAAAGTGTGGGGAATACCAGAATTCTCTCTGTGTGTTTCCTGACTAAGGATGCAATGTGACCCCAGCCTCATGCCTCTGCTGCCATGCCTTTCCTGCGGTGGATGGATTATCCCTCCAAACCAGCAGACAAAATAAACTGCTTTTTTCAGATGTTTTGTCATAACAGTGAGACATGTGATTAACAAAAGCCCCATTCTGAGTAAATTGTCTTCCTTCACAATGCCTAAAGTTCACGTTTAATGGAATGAGCAGTTGAAACACACATTGACCCTTTCCAGATAATCTCTTTGAAAAATCAAAATATTTCTGGGAAAGGGCAAAAATCACTAGCCCTTTGGCATGCACAACATTTAAACCAATTCTCTGCCTATGCACACAAGAGCTTAGTATTCTTCAAGATTTCATTTGTGAGCTGGAAAATTTGGGGACATAAAAGCTCGGGGCTCTAAAGTCAAGGAGAATGAAAAAGCCAAGAACATACCTGGTGATCTTCATTACACAGTGTAGGCAGTCATCCTCTGTCTTGCCCCTGTGACCAGAGCACTCCTTGCCATTACACTGAGAGGAAAGTTCTGTCTAGGGTAACAGTTGCAAAGGAGCCGCTAAGTGCCTTATAATGGTACAACTTCTTTACCATAGAACCATAAAGGCACAGTGATTGAATCTGGGAACCTACCCCATCACCAGATACTCATCCCTAGATTAGTTCCTTTATCATAACAGGAAGAAAATGACAATGAGACCCCTAACAGAGAGTCACACATTGACTGACCTGGCCCTGTGTAAGCCTAAACAATACAATGTGAATTACAGAACATGACCCAGTTACAGGAAACAGGAGCAACACCAATGGGGGGGGGGGGGGGGGCGGGGGGGGTTGTAAATGCAATTCTCCCTACTAAGGTCTTGGTAAACACCCTTTTTGACTCTAGAAAAGGGGATAGAGCTCCTGTGTCTGGAGGGAAGACTATCCATTCATCTAATGACTGCTATGAATCTCCAACACGCCCACTGAAGCCATACCTTGGCCTAGGATAAGTAATGGAATGTAGTAATAGTGTTTCCCCAATTCTCTTCCATCTGTGTCATGGTGGCTGCTAACAGAGACACATGGCCCTTAAGTTATCCATCTGTGTTCCCAAAGCAAACACGGAGCCATGTTTTCCTCAGTGATCTGCTCTGAGTCTAGAGCAAAGTGCATGGCCTGGGAGAGAAAAGTCAACTTTGAACTGACCTCTGACTCCTTTCAAGGCTGGATCTCACTGCTTTTGACAGTGCTTCCAGAATGCTTACTTCTACAGAATGCACTGTTCATTCTAAAGGGTGACCCACCAGAACCACAGAAAGCACTTGGGATCCAGGACCTGTGATTTTTCTCTAGGTTATTTATTTCTTTATTTAATCCAAGAGACCACATATGATGAATCACAGT
The DNA here is from genome assembly GCF_007827085.1 of Peromyscus californicus insignis. Lineage (NCBI taxonomy): Eukaryota > Metazoa > Chordata > Mammalia > Rodentia > Cricetidae > Peromyscus > Peromyscus californicus. The sequence continues at coordinate 57,472,956 of NW_026294469.1, read as the reverse complement.
ATTGAAAGTGGGGTTTGAGAAGAACTTGGAAAGTTTGGGGATGCACGTAGTAATTGGAGATTATTACCTACTTTATATTGTCATTTTGTTGATCATTTATGAGGGCTAATGTTTGAACATTCATTCTCCAAGGTTCTTATGAACTAATGATCTGGTATTAGTGATTTGTGGGTCTTTAAGACTAAATAATAGTACAGATGCAGGATACCACTAGAGAAAATAGCTTAGATACACCAGGCCCCTGGTCCTTCTACTCAAAGGCAAATGATACAAGTCAACTAAACTACAAAGTATCTCAGACAGAGAAACTTAGAAAACACAGTTGACTCCCAACCTACAGGCACTCTACCAGCATGTATGTGAGTCACTTTCATGTGAGTGTGTGTGTGTGTGTGTGTGTGTGTGTGTGTGTGTGTGTGTGTGTGTTTGTGTGGTCTGGAACTTACTGTGTAGACCAGTCTGCCCTTGAACTCACAAAGACCCACCTGCCTCACCTTCCTAACTGCTGGAATTAAAGTCATATGAATATTTTTAAGGTAGGAATAATACCCTCACTTGTTAACTCAGGCATTGAGAGGCTGCTCCCATGAAACAATAGATAGTAAAGAAACTGTTAAAGCTTAGGAGGGGACAGTTCTGCTAATAAGACATGTTTTCACATAGTAATAGCACCTGTAGGAGCCCATATATGGAAAGAGCGGTTTGCCAGTGGATGGAACTTTTCCAGCTTTCCAAAGTGAAAAACAAAAACAAACAAACAAAACCCGAGAGATTCCTAAAGTCACGGTGTGGTGATATTTTATTTGTGCTGAAATGTGATATTTTATTTGTATGTTAATAAATAAAGTTGCCTGGAGATCAGAGGTCAAATAGACATAAACAGAAGTCAGGCAGTGGTAGCCCACGCCCTTAATCCAATTACATGGGAGGCAGAGTCTCTGTGTGGTCAAGGACACAGCCAAGCATGGTGACACGAGCCTTTAATCTCAGTATCAACCATAGAGACCTGAAGGTCTATATAGACAGGCAGTGATGAGGAAGTCATGTGGCTAAGCTTAGAGCCAATGAGAAGGCAGAACAGGAAGGCAATAAAAGCACAGGTCAGGCAGGAAGAAGTTCTCTCTGTGGAAGCTACTGCTGGTGGTAAGATAAGGTAGTCATAGCTGGTGCTCTGATCTCTTCAGCTATTAACTCTGTATTTGGCTCTGTGTTTCTTATTTAATAAGACTGTTTAGAAATTCATCTATATCACAGAGTTCATAAACTATTTCCCATGAGCAATAGGAATGCATTCTTCCCAGATAAAGCTGCTTTGAACAACTGCTCAATATTCATAATTACAAGTTTCTGAATCTTTCTTAAGGAGACCACACATACTGCCAGCCTAGCCTAATGGAGTCATGAGACTAAGATCCCATTGCCTGTGGAGCCTCAAAGACCTTCAAATGAACAGTTTTGACTGCAATCCCTTACAATTCTGCATTTTTTTCATTAAGAGCAAGACTAGAGAACATTTTATAACCTTTAACAATGTTTCTATGTTTTTGGTCCATTCATAACACTTATACTCTTGCAAGTATATTGATATTACAGAAGTCACAAGTATGAATGTTGGTGGGCCGAATGAGTTCACTGGCCTCTGAACTACACAGACAGCTTATCTGGATTCTTCATAAAGTTCAGTCGTATGGTCTCCAACCCTGAACTTTCTCTCTCTTGCTTCCTTAAACCTACCTCTTCACAGCTACCAGAAGGAAAGAATAAATATTCCACATGATAGGAATCCTAGTAAATTGGTACTGAGATTTTTGTGGCCATTGAATTACATCCAGAAAGACATAGATACAGTTACTACCATTTGGTACTGTTACTTAATCCTCTTAAGCCTCAGTCTTCTTGGCTATGGAGGTGAATAATATTGGTCACTAACCTACCTGGGAGGCATGTCATAGGGATCAAATGAAATCATACATGGAAAAGGCGTGGCATAGTGCTCTCAACACATACTAAACACTTAAATATTGTAAAAATTGCAACCATGCAAGGGATTGATTGAATTAAAATCAAATCAATAAACATATTTTCCTACTATGTGGAGTCACTGTTATAGAAATGCTTGTTCATTAACGTATACTCAATTTGTACTCCATCAAATGTTTATCAGTTGTTTGAGTAGATTGCAAGAACTCCAGGTTAGTGGATTGTTCTGCTTTCACTGGGTTGAGGCTGGGATAATTTAGGCAGAAAGAATACATTCATTTCATTGGGATTTGTCCAACGCATGTGGTTAAACAAATCTATTAATAAATTGTGACTTCAGTAAGTGAAGGTACACACAGGCATCACGCATGCCGAAACGATATTTTGTTAATAGACTGGCCTGGCAGGTTGGAGTGTTCTTTTCAGCTTTTTAGCAGCAACAAGCTGCTTCCTAGTCAAGAATCTTAAAATAACTATGTCATTACATAAACATTCTACAATCTACCGTCTGCCAATCCATATTCTGTTTCTTTGGGAAGAAAATGAACCAAGATGAATTTGAATGCCAGTGTTCTTTAAGACCGTGGACATCCCAAATGTAAGTACTGAAAGACTCATGGTCCAGGTATGTCTGACTTTTGCAATATTATTTTATTGCAAAGGTACAAATTGTATAATCCCACCTGCTGGAATCAGCATAAACAACATGCAATAATAATATTGCCATGGAGATAAGGGCATAAATCATTGTAGGTGCTGTCAGCATGGCCAGCTGAGCCTTGGGGACTCCAAGATGATCCCCACAGCAGAAGGAATAGCAAATATGGCCTGTTTAACGATTCCAACAGCACCTTAGAAGTAAAGTGCATTAGAACTAAATTGGATGTAGTTGGATGTCTCTACCCTTCACAGGTAGAACTCAGGTAGCAATGAGCAAGTCAGACAAGTCCAATAGATCCCAGAGGGACAAATCAGACTCTCCAGTGAAAACTGGAAGGCATAGCAAATAGAGGAGGAGGCAGATAATAAAGGGGGAAGCAATCTCAGGAAGTGGTTAAGTGGTTCTTATGGAAGAAGTTGGCAGTGACGAGAACTAAGTAAAGGGGCAAAAGCCAACAGTGTCTCTTGATGACTTGGTAGGACCGGATCACAAAGAGCAAGTAAAGCAAATGACAGTGGCTCTTGATGACTCCGTAGCACTGGATCACAAAGAGCAAGTAAAGCAAAGGTTGAGAGACAGAACAAGAGACAGACTCACTGCCGAACCACTTGAGCAGTCCCCTCAAAACAGGAGCAGTACTGGTGGAAATAAACTCAGTCAACATGTTAAGTAGATTGTCCTCAAAGATGACTCCCAGCAAACCAAGTCTCATCACACTGATTTGGGGCCAGCCATTTGGTCTTTTCCAACCAAAAGAACTTGGCAGGGATGGACACAATGGGTTTTCTTGTTTGTTTGTTTGGTTGGTTGGTTGGTTTTGTTTGAATTTTGCAACTTTTAGTTCTATCACCCAGAATCTTTTCTCCTAGAAATCAGCTACCAAGTTGTGATACCCCCATATTTTCTAGAGAAGTCAAGACATCAACAGTTCAAACAGTGTTCACAGAAAATCCCATGCCAAATTCTAGCCATATAGAGGATATCCAGCCAAGTGAAGGTCTAGTGTGGTCCATCACATGGAACAGAAGAACTACACAGCTGATCCCAGTCAACTCATAATTATAGAAGAAAAGGTGGTAATTTCTCTAAGCCACTTATCTGTGGGGTATTTACTATCCATCAATAACAACAATTAAAAAAGAGATCTGTGAAGGTCCCAGGCATGTATAAGAAAAAAGTTAGCACTGATTATACAGGGGACAGTTGGAAATATGAATTTGAATATCTTAAGGAACATTTAAATTTTGTTAACAGTCTCTTAAAGATAGAGAGAGAATAATACAATACATTTGAGTTTCCTGTCAAAGAAGTTGAAACACAATAGTTTATAGCTAACAGGTAAAATTAATTTATCTAAACTGTCTCCTCTTTGTTATATAACCATGATTCAGGATAAGGTGGAGTAGAGAGTTTAAAGAATTTTTCAGTTCTCAGTTCCATAGGTCACCAGAATTTATCCTGATCATGGAAATTCAGCATCATTCTTCTCCAAATATTGCTGTTTCTTCATATGTTACTGTAACTAAATGTGATTTCTCCAATTTAGGGTCTCAGTCTCAAGCAAGTTCTCTAGCCATCATGGCTATGGGTTACATAAAATTACTTCTATGTTTGTTTCAGAGGAACATCTTTGGGAAACATCATGCTATAGCAGGTAGAACTTGGAAAGATGGCTAGAGATAAGTAATGCCAGGTTACTAGTACTCTAGAATTCCCCCAGGAAGGGAGATGGTACCCTGTGAACCATGGGGAGCTAGAAAAGGTCAGAAGTTAAGGGGTGACTTGAAAAAATTACCTATGTATACAGATAATAACTTAGGAAGAGGCCTCTCTTGCTTCTGAAAGAATTAGGATTTTTATAGTATGAAATCACAGAAAGGCAATTTCAGCTTTCAGATTCCCAAACAGTAATGAAAATCACGGCTTTGGATTTTCAGGAACGGAAGTTTTGTAAGGAAACATTCTTTGCTCACCAGGTAGCAGATCACTAATAGATTTGGCAGAATGTCTGAGTACATAGGACAGAATGACTAATCGCTGTAAAATCCCCAAGTCTGTATCCCCATCACCCACATGGTGTGAGACCAGTAACTCACAAGTTCTGTTCACCGTTATTTTACCAATCTACATTTTCTCTGAGGCGAAATTAAAATAATCAGGTAGAGATAGCTATAGGGCGATGTATGAGTTTGTCTGCAAACAACAGATGGAAAAAGACTAGATGGAAAGCAGAAGAAAGTTGTATTGCCAAGCCAGGCAACCTGTAGAGTGTGCAGGGGCCAAAAGGAACTCTGGAGCCCAAGGAGTGACTTGGAAACAGGAATCAACAACAATGACTCAGCCTCTGACTGCAACTCCAGCAGTCAGATCCAATATAGTTATCACTAATGTCTTCTATCCCAAAGAGCAATTTATCACATTCTTTGAGGATATTTCATCAAGATCTGGATTTTGACAGCAGCAACATATAACCAGGCCTCCAGCTCATGTAGAACGTCCCCTTTACAGAGCTCCAGGACATGAGTAAGCCACAAAAAAAAGGGAAGTGAGAGCCCTTGACAGCCACAGGAAGTACCAGGGGTGTAAAAGATAGCATGAATCTAGATCTCACCTTGGAGGAGAGGGGTAGGAGATGGAGACGGAGCAAAGTGGCTTGAGAGTTCATCTCAGCTGGCAGAGTGGAGATAACCACTGTACGTTATTACATAAATGAATCCTAAGGCATCCTGTCCTGAATATAGTTTCGTAATCCTTCCTACCCAAAGAACCAAACCAACCAGAAGAAAAATATTCCTTCTATCTACAATGGACCTGAACTTCTTATCTCCACCAGTTCTCCAAAAAGGCCCATCTGGGTATACATGACTTTTAGTGGGAAAAGAAACTAGGCCTTGGGAAGGTGTTTTATCACCCACACCTCTAAGCAAAAAACCAAGAGCAGCACACAGGTTCTACGCAGGTGGTGCTTCTTTGTGTTCTTCATTCATAGGTGTTTCAAAAGTTCCAGCCTTCATGCCTGGCCTGAAAGGCTACTGACGCCTTCACAATGATCCTAAATGCTTATCTGTCTTAACAGATGAATCAGGGTACAAGAATACACATCCACCCTTCACCATACTTCTTTAGTTCAACTAAAGTAGAGGGCTGTAGGAAGAGTTGATAGCTTCAGGATCTACTTCTGTAAAGTCACTCACCTGTTTTGTTGGCAGCAGAAGGGTCCTAAACATAAACACTTAGATTTTCTTGCTGTTGTCTATACACAGTTGTCTATAAAATGACCAAGGAAAACCTGAAAGTGGAATCCATGCCCTCTGCTCAGACCCTAGGATTGCAGAATCTCATTGACTTGCCATGTAAAGTCTTAAGAATGTTGATTTTATAGACTGATATCTAAGGCACAGAAAAGCCTTAAGAAACCTGGAACCAAGAAAATGGCAGTTTGCCTTTATGATTGGGATATAGGAAAGGATTGAAAAAGTCATCTCTCAGATAGCTAAGTATCTCTTGACCTTTCTGAAGGTGGGCTTTAAACAGGTATGTACCTAACTCCGAGGACTAAGTATAATCGTGACAAATTCTGCCTGACTCCACCACCCAAATCACCTAAAACCAATAATTTTCTAGTCTTGTATACCTTCATTCTATCAACCTGAAATCTGAGATGATGCTAAGAAACAAAAGAAACATCAACAAAAATAAAACCAAGGAAGACAGAATTGCATTAAATGTGTTAAGTGTTGATATGACCATGGGTCGTCTATGTTAGCAAAATCTTGAGCAGTACACTCACATGTGATAGTCATAAGCTGCAGAGGAATTTCATTTCTGTCCACCTAAAGGGATCCCAGCTCATGCTAAGAAAAGGAACAGGGTATCTTTCCCCTTCACACCAGCAACTTTACTCTCTTGAAACAAGAGGCTTCACCTCTCTGTGGAGAAAAATGCCTACCATGTAAGAGAGAAGGAATGTGTAGTGTAGTTCAAGTGGCACCAATCAGTTAAACACCAGAGAAAACTGAGTATCACTCCTACTTGCAATTCTGGTATTGAGATAAGAGCAGAGAAGAGACATGAAGACCACAAAGACAACAGAAATGGCCTCTGCATCTCAGAAAATCTCTAGAGAGCCTCAATCATGGGGGACTAATATTCACCTGATTATCTAACTTGGCCATGTATAACCCTGAGAAGCAAATTGCCCCTACTGTCTAATCTAAAGCCATGTAAGAATGATCATTCTATAGACATGGGCAGAAGGTAGACTCTAGCTTCTATCACCCTGGATTCTAGAGGATGGAGAGTGGAGAGTTTTTAAGTATACAAGTAGAAAATAAAAGATTAGGGGGGAGATCAAAGGTATGTTTGGAAGAGGAATTCAAAGTATTAACTATCAGACAGTCTCATACCATAAACAGGTTTCAAGACCCAGTGTGGATCAGGGGAGCCTGAATCTGTCTCTACCCAATCCCTCCGCTCTAGGAGAGGAACTGAGGACCTTCTACCCAAATCATCTGTATCCCATCCAGCTGTCGACGTCTTGAGCTTTGCTCTGTTGGGTTTTCAGATTGCTGGCCAATTACAAGGGGCTTTTCTACATGGAAAATTGCTTGGGCTGAGTCTCTGATTGATAGCTCTGACCACAGACCTCCAGAAGGATAGGGTACTGATGCTTAAGAAAGGACATTGGCCTTTCAAGAAGGGTTCTTCCTTTGTGGACTTCTGAAAGTTGTATTTGTATACAACTAAATGTATCTGTGGGGTCATCTGAGGCAAGAGACGCTAGATGCAGGGCAATGTGAAAGTGGGAATGATTGATGGACAGACAACAGCTGGAGATGGAGGGCACAATTCAGGTGAGGCAAGTTGAACACAGGACACATAAAGACAAAATGAAAGAGGAGAGCCAGTAGACTAAGATGCCAGCTTGGCTGGCACAGTACCAATGCCATGTTCTGAAACATGAAACAACTCTGCAAGGAAGAAATAATTTGAGATTCTAGAGACAAAGGGAAGGTTGCATTAGAAAGAAGAGTGAATGGCGAGTTGAGCCGCAAGTTCCAAAGCAAGGACATGAAGGGAAGGGTGGAAGTGTAACATACTATTCAGAGAAGTCAACTCAGGACCATTCAGTCTCCTTCCTGGGGTCAGCAGCTGACATTTGGAGACACATTCTAAGACCCAAGAGGCCATTTATTCATGGACTAAATGGAGTTCCAACTTTGTCTTGTGCCCTAGTCAAAAGAAGCAAACATATTGCCACTTACGAGCCATCTTCAACACACCTACACTTCCGACTCAGTAGACACTTTTGTACTGTTGCATTTTTTTTTTCTTGTTTTATTTTCAGCTGGAAAGAGCAGCCAATCACCATTCTCGCTCTAGAATATTCTTCTGTGGAACTCCAAGTTAATTAACATTTACTGAACCTTCCTTGGACACATGGCCCAGTGCCAACTTCCTAAAAGAAAATGAGAGTGGCTATGTAGGCTGGTGCAGAAATGAGAGGATATAAAGCAAGGAAGTTTATCAGGTCAAAGCCAAGTTTAACACTTTTCTTTCACGTGGTTACAAGAGCCCACTCTAGCAGTAAACAAACCCACGAGTGGTAGGAAGCATTTGCATTGATAAATACATGGTATTTAAGGGCTTCTTCTAATCACCTCCCTTCAAATAATTAAAGAATATGAATAAATGTTTGTGAGTCTTTTCAGGCTAATGTCTATGGAGCTTAAGCAGACCCTCTGAGGCAGTCATAGTCTGAGACATTAATCTGCAACTGGACTCTGAACTGCTGCATCCATTATTCTTTATTACACACAAGCTTTGCACTCCTTTTACGTGTGACCATAGTTCTCAACCAGGGCTGCCCCTTAGTATTATGGGTACTTGGGATGCCAAGCTGTATCTACTAGATGCAACAAATTTCTTTGTTAATTTCCTAGAAGGGCATAAGATGCAACCCAAGGAGATTGGATCTATAGGTCCACTCTTACGGTTTGAATGTGAGGTGTCCTCCCTAGGCTGATGTGTTTGAACACTTGATCTTCAGCTGTTCTCAGTTGTTTAAGAAAGATGTTGAATGATCAGGTGGTGGAGACTTGCTGGTGAAAATGGGCCACTGAGGCAGGGCCTTGAGGGTTTATAGACTGGCCTTATGTCTTTGTTTCCCGAGTGCAGATGCAGTATGGCCAGCCATTTACATCAGACTTGTTTGTTTGTTTATCACAGCAGCAGGAAAAGAAACTAAGACACCTACCTATCAATCATCTCAACTTTTCCAATCTACTCTACAACTCCATCGACTGCTCTATCTCCAACTACTCTCTACAAAATCATAAGCCACTAAGGCAGTAACCTGAAATTCCTGTTTCCCGTGCTTACTTGTTACACCACAAGGATATATCTGTCCCTCTCCATGCCCTTTGTACATAGTCCTTTCCTTCAAAATCCAGTTAAAGCCAAGCAGAAAGCAAACCTATTCCCAAATTTGTACAATCCAGTGTTGGGGATATCTCGATATTTTGGTTTACTATGGTCTGTGAAGAGAATTCTATGATTAGAGTCACTGTTCAAAGAGATATGATTGAGGACAGATCCATATTAATCAATCACTGCCTAAGTCTGAATTTTCTAGGCATACTGACTGCAATTCAGAGACAGCCAGGACATGGTTAGCTGTAGCTGGAGAGTTTTTCTCCAGTTCCTGCCAAGCCCCAGCAGTCCCACAGCCCACTTACAAAATAAACACACAGACTCTTATATTATTTAAACTGTTTGGCCTAATGGCTCAGACTTCTAGCTATCTAGTTCTTACATCTTAAATTAACCCATTTCTATAAATCTATACCTTGCCACATGGCTCGTGGCTTACCAGTATCTTACGTGTTGGTACTCATGGTGGCAGCTGGTAGCGTCTCCTCATTCAGCCTTCCTGTTTCCAGAATTCTCTTCTCTGCTTGTCTCACCTATACTTCCTGCCTGGCTACTGGCCAATCAGCATTTTATTTATCTGGAGCGATATACACAGAAGTTAGCTGCAAAATATAAGTGTCTGTCTCATAGTTTTAAGCTGAATTATCTGTGTTGCACTCAAACTCACCCCCATGTTAGACATTTCTGAGGCCTTTCAGTGGGAACATTCCCCTGGAGCATCAGATACTCATGCACAAGTCGGACTATCACTTACTGGTCTATGGAGCAGACACAGTACCACTGGGGTTGTGATAGAAGAATTTTTGAGGCTCTGGAAAAATCAAGTCTGTGTACTTGAAAATGAAGCTCAGGTCTTGAGGCAGTTCAAGCCTGACCTTCCTGGCTGTCAGTCAGGATCTGAACAGTTAACCTGGATGAACAGTGGAAGTGCCAGTTGGAGGGGACGGGTCATAATTCTTGTCAGAAGTCCACTGACACAGGGATGCGAGGGGTCCTCTGTTTCTGTGTCACATTCAAATATCAGGCTTGTAAGTATCACGTCTACCTCTGCACTGGGCATAGGAGGGAGACAAGAGATAGAAGAAAGTTTCTGATAATAATTCCTGTCTGGAGATGCTTTTCTGCCATTGAAGCAGATGATTCTGAACCAAGTTAGACTGAGAATGTCTTTTACCTTTGAAGCACAAATTGTTAGAGGGTCCTATTAGTAAAAACAAACCCGGAGCCAGGTATTGGGGTGAACGCTGACAGATCAAAGAAACAGAAACAGCCACAGTTAACCTCATCTTGCCAATTCCTCCGCTGATCTCGTTTCCTCAGACTGGAAGCCTCTGTGTTCTCATCTGGAATTGATCTCAGCTGAACTGCTGCTAAAAGCCTAAAAGCTTAACAGCCTCTAGTTCCTGTTTTTCACACCTTATATACGTTTCTGCTTCCTGCCATCACTTCCTGGGATTAAAGGTGTGTGTCACCATGCCTGGCTGTTTCCAGTGTGGCTTTGAACTCACAGAGATCCAGATGGATCTCTGCCTCCAGAATGCTAGGATTAAAGGCGTATGTGCCACCATTTTTGGGCCTCTATGTCTATCTAGCGACTGTTCTGTTCTCTGACCTCAGATAAGTTTATTAAGGTGCACAATATATTGGGGGACACAATATCACCACATACCTTGTGGCAGGAAAACAAAATATCCCATTTAAGATTTCCCTTCAGTAATACCTAGTTACCCCCATGGTGTCAATATTCCCAAGGTCTTGGGTTATTCTTGGTGACAGCATGTGCTCTCAGAAAGTAAACTTCTTTGGTTCTGCCATTGAGTGAAAGAACTTGCTTTGGGAAGAGCAAAATGAAAAAGAGAAGAGACATCAAGGTATCAGAAACGACAATCTGAAAGTTTAAAAGGCCAATCCATCAAAATATTCTGCATGCAGGCAAATGGATGGAACTAGAAAAAAAAATCATCCTGAGTGAGGGAACTTAGACCCAGAAAGATAAATATGGTATGGATTCACTTCTAAGGGGATATTAACCATTAAGCAAATGGTAACCAAGCTACAATCCATAGACCCAGAGGGGTTAGGTGAAGAGGAAAGGGTCTAGGGGGCAAGCAATAATCTCACTGGGAGAGGGAAATAGAATATATTTTACAGATGGACTGGGGCCAGGTGGGGATGGGAAGGGATCAGGTGGGAGGAGAGATGGGGTAGAGGGAGAGAGTACAGGAAGAGACAGCTGGAGTTTTGGGGGAGGGGCATTTGGAGAGTGGTGTGGAAACAGTACAGTAAAAATTCCCTGCAATCTATGGAGTCCTAATGAGGACTCCTAATAATAGGGAATAGGGAGTCTCAGCTGGCCATCTCTTGTGGCCAGGAGAGACTCCTGTAACAGGACTAGGTTTCATTCCTTTGAATTGTTGGCCAATGGGGTCCCATGGAAACTCCCAAACAACCCAGGCTGTTGCTAAGACAAAAAGTTGTTCTCTACAAACTGACAGCAAGGCCCCACTGCAAAGATCAACACCCGCACACCTTACTGGACATGGAGAAGTGGAGCTGGTGCCTGTGTGGAGCCTTCACCCCTATGTTCTAGTGCCTTTGGTGCAGGAAGGTACTCTGCAGGTCACTGAAAGAGAAACATGAACACCTAACCACAAAACCTGCCTGAAAAATATGCTAGAGCAACGGTGGCATAGAACTTGTGGAAATAACCAATGTCTGGTTTGACTTCAGCCACTCCATGAGAAGGAACCCCCACACCTGACACTGCTTGGGTAACCAAGAACCAGAGACTAGATTGCCCAGAGACCTAGGGCAAAACCAAACACTATTGGTCAGTAAATAAATAAATGAATGAATGAATGAATGAATGAATGAATGAATGAATGAATAAATAAATAAATAAATAAATAAATAAATAAATAAATAAATAAAATGATTCCTAATGATATTCTGGTACTCATAGATTAGTGCCTTATCCAGTCATCATCAGAGAAGCTTCCTCCAGCAGCAGATGGGAACAAATGCAGAGACCCACAGCCAGACATTCTGCAAAGAGAGTCTAAATTGGAAGTCTCCATCAAATCCCTCCCCTCAGAGCTCAAGGAATCCCACAGAAGGAGAGGCAGAAACATTGTAAGATCCAGAGGGTTGGAGGACACCAGGAGAACAAGGCCCTCTGAATCAATTAAGCAAGGCGCATATGAGCTCACAGAGACTGAAGCAGCAAGCACAGGGCCCGCACGGGGCTGTACCAGGTCCTCTGTGTGTATATTGTAGCTATTAGCTAAGTATTTTGATGGGACTCCTGACTGTGAGAACAAGTGGGTCTCTGACTCTTGTGCCTGCTCTTGGGACTCTTTTGTTCCTGTTGGGTTCCTGTGTCCAACTTCAATATGATGGTTTTTTGTTTTTTATTATTGTATTTTATTTTGTCATGTTTGGTTGTTATCTCTTAGAAGCCTGTTCTTTTCTAATGAGAGACAGAAAGAGAGTGGATCCAGAGGGGAGGGGATGTGGGGAGGAGTTGGTAGGAGTAGAGGGAGGGAAAACTATAGTCCGAATATATTGTATATAAAAAAGAAATCTATTTTCAGTTAAAAAAATGAAAAAAAAAAAGACATTGCCTTGGGTCTCAGAAGAGACTTCAGACTTTGTACATTTTTTGTTGTTGTTGTTTTTGGAGACAGGGTTTCTCTGTGTGTAGTTTTTTGGTTCCTGTCCTGGATCTTGCTCTATAGACCAGGCTGGCCTCGAACTCACAGAGATCTACCTGCCTCTGCCTCCTGAGCGCTGGGATTAAAGGTGTGCACCACCGCTACCTGGCCTCACACTTCATACTTTTAAAAAGCATTGAAACTGAAAGACTATGGGGACATTTGAAGTAGGACTGAACATTATGTTATGGCCAGGGGAGCAGGGAAAGAATTTGCTGGTTGAATGGCAATGGCCCACCATTGGCTCATATGTTTGAGTACTTAGTCGACATGTAGTGGAACTGTTTGGGAAGGATTAGGAGGTATGTCTCCAGAGATGGTCTTTGAGGTTTTAAAAGACTTTTGTCATTCCCACCTCCTCCTCATCCTGTTTGTAGATGTGAGCTCTCCATCATTTCTGCTGCCATGTCTTTGTTCCACCGTCATGGACCCTGACCCTCTGAAACCATAAGTCCAATTACACACTTTCGTATGTGTGTGTGTGTGTGTGTGTGTGTGTGTGTGTGTGTGTGTGTGCATGTGTGTATGTGAGTGCATGTGCATATGTGTGTGTATGTGTGTGTGTATTTGTATGTGTGTAAATGTTTTTTTAATAATTTATTTTTTGTGCATTGGTGTGAAGGTGTCAGGTCCCTGGAACTGGAGTTACAGACAGTCATGAGCTACCATGAGGGTGCTGAGAATTGAACCCCAGTCCTCTGGAAGAGCAGTCAGTGCTCTTCACCACTGAGCCATCTCTCCAGCCCCATGTGTAAATGTTTTGCATGACAATTGAAGTGCTTGTACCAGGGTGAAGCTTTCCTACTTCCTAGCTGTGAGATCTTGTACAAGTTGCTTCACCTCTCCCCACTTCAGTTTCTTTGTCTTTCAAAGGGGAATAACGATGCTTCCTCCTCATAAGTCATTAGAGCGGCAAAGAAAGGAAACCATTAAGAACAGCAGCACCATGTGATAAACTCTCATGAACTGTCTGTCATGTCAGGACAGTAAGATTCTTCACACCTTGTTTTAAGTTGTCCTCGGTCATTGCTCCCCACAGTCCTACGCTACCTCAGTTCCTCCTCCTGTCTGTAAGGATATCCACAACCTGCCTTAGAACTGCTGGAAAACTCCTATTCCTGAGAGAAAATCTTGCACCTAGAAGCCTCTTCTGACCTTTATCAAAGAGTTTACTATTCTGACACTGGAATTGTGTGATGATCACACTGGCCGTATGCTGTGCACATGCTGCCATCAACCATTGTTCTTCGTTCTTCCATGAGCTGCTTGATGATAACAACAGGGTCTTCTACTGTTTATTACCCAAGACATACAAGAACGTCCAGCACAAACTATGTATGTCTTAGACATCCAACTCTTCCTCGCTTCAGTTGGGGGAAGCAATATATGTCACTATCATCAGTGAAATGTGTACAGATGTGATGTGCTGCCTCCAGCCCGAGGCAATGTGAAAACCTAGCGTGATTTCCCCATCTTTCTTCTCCACTGGTGTAGAGAATGTGGAGTCCCCTCATGGGGACAGCAGAACCACAGGAACTAAGCAGCCAAGACTGTTGCTTCACTGTATTCAGGACACGTGCCCTGGATGGTCGCCCAGACCCACAGAGGAGTACAGCGTCACCACTGTACTCAGGACAAACTTGTCCTGGGTTAAGCTACTGTGAATTTGGATCTATGCAATTCTGTGTCCATGTCTCATCCATCATGCCAAGTACAGTTCAAAAAATATTAGTTAAATTGAGTCTTATTGAGTCATTATGTTTAGTAGTTATGTAATAAGAACTATTAGTAAGAAAGATTGTGTTTTTATGTAGTTTGGTTTAGTCATTTTTTAATTTTTCCTGTGTGTGTGTGTGTGTGTGTGTGTGTGTGTGTGTGTGTGTGTGTGTGTTTATGGTGCACACTTGTGTGTATGCCTGTTCACATATATTTAGGTACATGTGTGGGAAGACACATGGCATATGTTTACATGTAGAGGTCTGAGGCCAATGTGAGAGGTGCCCCCCTTGATTGCCCTCCGTCTTCTATCTTGAGGCAGGGTGAGTCTCTCATCAAACCTGGAGGTCATCATTTCAGTTAGACTGGCTAGCCAGCTTGCTCCACATGATCACAGGCAGGCTGCCATACCCACCCAGATTTTACATGGACTCCAGTCTTTATAGTTGTGAGGCAAGTGCTTTGTCCACTGAGCCATAGCTATAGTTTTTGATTTTTGAGACAGTCTTACTCTGTGGCCCAGGCTAGCCTATAATTCACTATATAGCTCAGGATAGTGTCCTGTATATTATTGTTTTTGTTTTTTTTTGCTTTTTTGATACAAGTTTTCTCTGTGTTAACTGCCATGGCTGTCCTGGAACTCACTCTGTTGACCAGGCTGGCCTCAAACTCACAGAGATCCAGCTGCCTCTGCCTTCTGAGTGCTGGGATTAAAAACATGCACCACCATCATTCAGCAACTACATCTCTTTTTAAACATAAAATTTATTTATTATTTATATGCATATTGTGGGGCTGTGAACACTACAGGAGGCCAGAGGACAACTTGTGGGTATCTGTTTTCTCTTTACCATGTTGGTCTTGGAGACTGAACTCAGGTAGTCAGTCTTGGCAGTGAGTGTCTTTTCCTGCTGAGCCATTTCAGAGCCTTATATCAGGCTCTTAAGTACTAAAATTATAGACACTACTAGGCCTGTGCCACTGTGAACCAGCCGACACATAGTTTTTAACCAATTCTCCTACAAAGAATTATTTTCATTGTATTCCAAAGATCTGGTTTCTTGTGTTCAATAACATTATCTCTCAGTAAATATCAAATACTTTCCCCTCATAGTTCACTAAAAGTAAGTGGGAACTATGAAAAAAATTAACAACTCACAAAATTTCTTCTACCTTCTAAAAAACATACTATGCTTCTGGAAAAAATATGATAGAGAGAACTGTAAATAAATAATAAATTTCCAAGAAGTCCATTTTTAATAAATGTTGAGGATCCCCAAAGTGAGAAAAATCTGTGTTGGGAATTCCCATCTGAACTGACAGCCTCATTTCCATCTCCACAAATGTGCTTCACAGAAATTCCAACATGAGAAATGAGCAGAGAGACTGCCAGCCCCATCTCTGGGTTCCTATTGTTTCTTGGGTGAATTCAGGGAGTTAAAAGCGTTACACTTCCTTTTGCATGCAGTTGGCTGCTATAGATTTATTTCCCTCTGCTCTTGGAAAGAGGGGAAACTCAAATGAGAAATTCATCAGATGCCAGTCAGAATGAAAAGAGACCCATCACACTGTCTGCAAAGGAAGACATACACGATCTACCATTGTGGTTTGCTACAAATCATAGGAAGCCTCTGTGACGATATGAAACAATGAAATTGGAAAAATACATATCAGTTGCCTACCCATCCATATCCCATAAATACATAATTAACTTTCTGAACATGGATATTTTTGGCATTTAAAAATGCATATTAATTACTTGATATTCTGCCCATTCCAGGCTGTTTATGTAAATATTGAGTTGAGAGACTTCTTAAAATGCACAGAATATACTTGGTTATCTACAATAGTAATTGCCTAAATACATAATTAAGGTATTTTTAAAAACAGGTATTATAGACTCAGTAATCTTTAATGACCTTTGCATCATTCTAACCTAAGGTGTCAAGACTTAATTAGAATTTGAAATTTACGGATCATTGACCAAAGCATCATAATTGGCTTGAGGATAAACACCACTGCTGATCATCAGTGAACTACTTGCTTAAAACAACTGCTCAAAATGCTATGTTATAAGTGTACTGATTTATCCACTTAGAATAATTCTCATGGAGAATTAAACTGTATTAGTCAGGGTTCTTTAGAGGAACAGACTGGGGGAGAGAGAGAGGGGGGGGGGATTTATTAGAATGACTTACAGGCTGTGGACCAGTGAGTCCTACAATGACTACTATGATAGTTTAAATGTAATTGGCCCCTGTAAGCTCATAGGGAGTAACACTATTAGGAAATGTGGCTTTGTTGGAGTAGGTGTAGCATAGTTGGAGGAAGTGTGTCACTATGGGATTGACTTTGAGGTCTCCTATGCTCAAGTTCTGCCCGGTGTGAACACAGTTCACTTCCTGTTGCCTGCAAGATGTAGAACTCTCAGCTACCTCTCCAGCACCATGTCTGCCTGCATGCCTCCATGTCCCATCATGATGATAATGGACTGAACTTCTGAAACTATAAGCTGGCACAATTATAAGAATTGCCATAGTCATGGTATTTCCTCACAGTAATAGAAACCCTAAGACAACTATCTACCTGTGTATAGTTCAAAAATCCAGTAGTTGTTTAGTCTGCAAGGCTGAGTGTCTCAGATGGTCTTCAGTATATGCCAGAAGTTCAACAAAGTAGGCACTAATGCCAATGAAGAAATGGACTTCCCAGAGAGAATGAGAGCAAGCAGGCAAAGAGAATAAGCTCCCTTCTTCCATGTCTTTTACATAGGCTGCCAACAGGTGTGGCCCAGATTATAGGTGGATTTTCGTACATCAAAAGATGTGAATTAAAGGTGTATCTAATTATTTAATTAAGAAAAAAAACCTCACAGCTGTACCTAGCCACTTATGTTTTTGTTAATTCCATATGTAGTCCAATTGACAACCAAGAATAGCCATCACATAATCATTTTGAGTCTTTAAAGTAGGCACTTCAATTTATCTTCAGTTGATGTGGGATTCCTCCCATTTACGTAAATCAATGTCATCTAGTTAGTGAAGGAGAAATTTGTTAAATGTCCATCTTACAATCTATATCTCACTTCCTTGCCTCATGATGACACTGATTCAGACAAGAAGCAACAGTGGGAACCAAAAGTATTGGATCAAATGCTGCAAGAAGAAAAGGTAAGCTTCAAGGTAGCATGGATCATCTACAGAAAAATTGCATACACTAAGGTATAAAGAAAATGTAATAAAATACAAATGTGATCTCTAAGTGGTTGATATACATGGGTTCAATAAATGATGCTTTCTATGTTTGTAAATATAGCTATAAATCTATATCTACCTGTCTGCCCATCAATCTATTCACCAAATGGGATAGCGCATTCTTGCCTACATTTTCATATATTTCTTGTATTGTCAGTAGTATCTATATATGCTGTGGACATCGCTCTGTATGCTGTGAATGTGTTGCTCTGATTGGCTGGGCGGTGGTGGCGCACGACTTTAATCCCAGCACTCGGGAGGCAGAGGTAGGTGGTTCTTTGTGAGTTCGAGGCCAGACTGGTCTACAGAGCGAGATCCAGGAAAGGTGCAAAGCTCAAAAAACAAACAAAAAAAGAATAAGCCTCCGTGTGTGATTTATTTGGAAGCTGGGTGGCGGCTCCCCTCCAAAAGTAAAAGAGCAATAAGAACCAACAGTTTTGGTGCCCAGCATGGAGTTAGAGTAAAAGAAAAACAACAACAGCCTTGGGCAAGGGCATCTAGTCCCGGATCAATCCAACTAGCCAATCAGATCAAAGCGCCCCCCCCCCCCCCCCCCCGTCCCATCTTGTTGACTTATATAAAATCTGCTTGCTTTTTTTCTCCACCATTTTGTTTGTTTCTCTGCTCCCCTCCACCAAGAGGTAGTCTTTGCAGTTTGATCCCCAGTAAGCCTTTCTTTCTACCCATAGAGGCATCTGGTTCAGTGGTTTCACTGTGTGCTTGCCTACACAGATCGCCATGCAAGTAATATTAGATAGTTTTCAGTATGAAAGTGATACAATAAGATAGACTTTGCTATGATGTGAAATGACCAGCATTTTAAAAGATCTCTCAGCTATCTGTGTGCTACTGGAGTCACTTCATGGCTGCCAGATGACACAGGGGAGGTGGAGTCCCATCTTCAAGTTTTTCGATTTTCATCAACGTACTTCAGAATAGACTGAAGAAAATTCTATTAGAGCTAAAAAACAAACAAAACAAAAAACAGGGCAGGCAGCTGCAAGGAGAAAGAGAATGGAGAAGAGAAGAGGAGAAACAAAACAAAACACGTTATTTGAGTTAAGTTACCATGGAGGTCAACTAGTCAAATGGCAGACAAGCAAACACATGTCAGGGAGGAGAGCTTAACAAAGATTAAGGAAGCCCAAAGTACCAGAGAAAGCATCCTTAGAACAAAGATTAAAGAAACAAACAAAAACAGGAAACTACGCTTTTCTGACTAATTTAAAAAAAAATCAAATTCGACATAGGAAACCACATTGTTATGACCTGTAAAGTACTGTTTCAGGGGGCAGGAATTCTATCCAGAGAAAGGATGGGATCTAATTAGAGGGATAATTATTCTGCCTATCCCTTTAGCATGACTAAAGGTGACTTTGCCTTCCAAAGGGTGGTTCTGCCTCCCTGAAGGGTGGCCTCATAGTCAGGCCATTGGGATACCCAGCTGGAATGCTGGGTCTCCACCCAGGCCAGAAATTTTACCCTCCTGACTAGAAGAGACTAACTCTCCCTTAATGGGAGTTTATTGTTGTTGTGTCCACAGAGTAAATGGATTACAGAGTGGAAGCTGAGAGGGTAGTTAGGAAGTAACTGTGACAATGAGGGAAGAGGTAGCAATGGCTTGAAGTAAGGTTGAAGCATGGAGATGTAGAAAAGCAAATAGGTTTAAAGCTCTGTGATTGGTCAGCTCACAGTGGAGCATGAAAGAGGCACCGAGTACTGTCTCTGGAGCACTGAGCTACTACAGAGCTGGGAGTGCTGAAGGAAAGGTGGGCTTGTTTCGAATGAATACTCATCACTCTAGCCATGTGGCATAGTCAAATGGCACATTATCTAATCTTAGATATTGAAATGAGGTATAAAACAAACAAAATTATTTTTGTTAAAATGGGATTTTGCATTTCCAAATGAGAGTTCTAATTTGAATAGCATATTAGTTACTTTTATTTTCACGATAAACAACTTAAGGGGAAGAAATATTTATTTTAGCTTGTGGTTTTGGAAGGTTCGGTGCATGGTTGATTGGTTCCTCATGTTTGGACAGAACAGCATAACTAAAGATGCATGTACCAAGGACAGGTGTCCACTTCATGGTGGACTGGAAGATGTACCACCAGCTAGGGACCAGCCAGTGGGGGACATTTCATATTCCGATGATAACAAACAGTTAGGCCTGGAAATTATTCCCTATGCCAACAATCCCACCATTCCACCATTGCTCAAATACATCTGAGATTCTTCCCTGGGGAGAACCTACTACTATTATGCTGCTAAGTGGACACAGTATTAAACCAACTCCTAGTGACTTATCATTATACCCATAGATCAATGCATCTCTCAAGTCTCATCTGAGAACCTTCTATTTGCAGTAGACAGTGATTAACAGGGAGACTCACAACTGGCCAAGGTATAGGGACTAAGAGACTACAATGTTCGGCCATCAACCAAATCTATATTTATATATTGTTATATTTGGTTTATATTATATATGTGTATATATACATATATATTTATTTGGTTTATGTAATATATGTTTGGTTTAATACACATATAATATAGAATAGTACTAATGTATCTAATACACATGATACACACATACACCTCCCAAGGCTCAGGGATCATTGTATAAGGGGGAGGGAGAGAGAGCATAAGAGCTAGAGGCAGTGAGTGACTACAAGAAAATCCCTTCTGAACACTGCAGAGCAGCTGCACACATGAACTTCCAGTAATTGTGACAGCGTTCACAATACCTATGAAAGCCCATTCCAGACCACATCCCAGCATAGAAAGAGGAACTAAGCACACAATCCCACCCCTAGTAGAGAAGGGACCGGCAAACATTAGCTTCTTGGAGAAAGGGAAAAGTTTTCTCTAAGAGCATATCCTTCCTTTGTAACCCCTTTAACCACTCTCCTTAGAAGGCCACACACACATTCAAGAATATTTGGGCAGCACAAATTTGTCTTGAAGAATTTTTTTTTTTTTAAAGCACACCAAGTTGGGTTGGTAGGTAAGGGAAAATGAATCTGGAAAGAGTTGGGGAGAGGGTAAATAAGATCAAAATACCATGAATGAAGCTCAAAACTCTCAAAAAATTATAAAAAAAATTAAGCCACCTCTGAGAGCCAGCTGCAATTTCTCTGCTGTCAGCCTTAGGTTCCAAGGGGCCTCCTGCGTCATCCCAGAGTTTTCTATGTATGAGCCAGAGGCGCAGGATAGGCATCCATTGGTTTTTATTTTGTTGTCTCGTCTTGTTTTACTTTGTTGTATCTCAAGATCCCAAACACACTGAACTTTCTCACCCTCAAGTTAGGGTATAATACATAGCAAACTGCTGACATGTGATCCATTATTTATTAATTATGTATGTAAGAGTGGGTTTGTCACTTTATCAGGATCTCACAATTTTATCAAATAGAGTTCAGCATCATCACCGAACTTGTTTCTTAAACAGTCAGTCCCTGAACAATTTTTATCACGTTCTAAAATAACAAAATCGACACACACACCACCACCACCACCACCACCACACACTAATCTTAAGGAAGAGGAAGAGAAGGAGCACAGAGGAGGGCTTACAAAAAGAAGGAAACTGAGGAGGAAAAATACCCACACATGACACACCTTTAATCCCAGCACTTGGGAGGCAGAGCCAGGTGGATCTCTGTGAGTTTGAGGCTAGCCTGGACTACAGAGTGAGATCTAGGACAGGCACCAAAACTACAAAGAGAAACCCTGTCTTGAAAAAAAAATTTCTTTTAGATATATTCTATTAAGGTAGCTAGGATCACTACAGAGCCTCTCAAAATTTTGAATGTAGAAAGGAAAAGTCCACTCATATGCCCAAGGCCTGATATATTGAGGAAAATTAGTTGTCCATAATTAAAATAGTAAGTATGATAATGGTCAAACTAAGTAGTCTTGTCCACTTAACATGACCACATGGGTTCAAGCAGACGCTCAGCAGATGTTCAGCTGACAGGAGTTTTCTGAATCTATTGTGGACCATACACACATGGACCATTGATTTAAAGTACAGATTCTGAAGCCCATTGAACCAGAAATGCTGTACATGCACTGATATTTTTACAGCTGGATAAAACACATCTGGTAATCATGAAGCCCACACTACCTGAGCTCCGGTTTGGGCTCTATCTCTTGATTTCTGAAGACTTCAGAAATATCACCTGACTCCTCCCGTCTAGGACATTCTGTTAAAGATGGGATCAGTCTGCTGATTTCTAATTTGCTTTCTTGCTATAGGATTCTGCATGCCGCAAACTCTTCAAACTCTGCTATTTTTACTTTCTGAGTGGTCAAGCAGTTAAATGCAAGCAGACCTTGAATGCACAAGTGTTTTCTGACTGCTGGATTGTCTGAGCTTTGACCTCACGTTTATACCTCACATTTATCCTGATCATCAAGAGAACTATAGCATGGCTGGCTGGCCTGTTTTGTAGTCTTACACTATTATCCCATACCTCAAAAACATGATGATTCCATTAGTGAAGGATCATGGACAGATATTAGCATATATTTCAGGTTGGCCATTGGGAGTTGATTCTATGATTATATTAATGGTGTCAAAAGTGTTTTTTTTTTTTCCTTTTTTTTTTTGGTTTTTCGAGACAGGGTTTCTCTGTATAGCTTTGTGCCTTTCCTGGAACTCACTTGGTAGCCCAGGCTGGCCTCGAACTCACAAAGATCCGCCTGGCTCTGCCTCCCGAGTGCTGGGATTAAAGGCGTGCGCCACCACCGCCCGGCTGGTTTTTTTTTTTTTTTTTTTTTAATCTAAGAGCGTAATTCTAGAATTTAGATCAAACTGTAGTTTTGTATGTTTCCCAAAACAGAGTCAAAGAGGAAATTAAGTTTCAATTTAAAAACATGTTTAAGTGTGAAACAATAGGGGGCTGAAATTCTGTTATGAGGATATGATCACAATGATTCAATTAACACTTTATGTATGTTATTTAAAATATAGCTTATAGCGGGTATGGTGGCACCTACCTTTAAGCTCATCATTCAGGAGATGGACTCAAGCAGATCTTTGTGACTTCAAGTCTAGTTTGGTTTACATAGTGAGTTCCAGACTAGACAGAGATACATGGTAAGCTCCTGTTTCATAAAAACAAACAAAGGAATAAATGAATAAATGAATGAATGAATGAATATAAGTAAATAAAAAATAAAATGCACCTTGTATATTGTTGGCAAGCATTCATCACTGAATAGATGTCCCATTATTTGGGGCACATATTCCATTTAAGCCCTAATTGTCAAGCCTGACCTTCCTATGGCCCCCATAGGCCATATATTTGAAAGCTTGGTCACCACAGAGTGGAACTCTTTGAAAGGATTAGAAGGATTAGGAGGTGTGGCCTTGTTGGAGGAAGTATGGGCTTTAGGGTTCATAAGTTCATGCCCCATCTAGTCAGCCCCTCTCTTTCCACTGCCTGCAGATCAGAATGTAGAATTCTCAGCTACTTCTCCAGCACCATGCCTGCTGCCAAACTCCCTGCCCTGATGATAATAGATCAAGATTTTGAAACTGTAAGCAAGCTCCCAATTAAATGCTTTACTTTATAGGGGTTACTGTGGTCATGGTGTCTCTTCACAGTACTAGAACAGTGATTAAGATGCCTTCTTTAGGATTTCAAAGTCTACAGTGTGTGAGAATAAACTAAAGCTAATAAGTGGTGAGTTTCCCTACACTATTCTGTTGAGGAAGTAGGTAGAGAATTAGACTGATCAGGCAGGAGACATTTGGTGGGGAGAAGGCTTTGCTGCCAGCTCAGCCTCTGCCATGTCATGAGTCATGGAACTGGCAGGCTCTGACACACAGACAATCTTAAGATCCTCTAATGCTTGCCAGCTCTCCTGAGTGATGGGACCCAATCAATGCCTTCCCCTTTGAGAAGGAATGCTTTGAATTTTTCCTTTGTGGATGGGGAATACAAAAACAAATTTCCATATATGATAAATTAATAAAATGTCTCCATAATTTAGGAGAGAGTCTATATTATCCATGGCTGAGTTTTTCCTTCATGCAAGAAAATGGAGACTGAAAGGGAGCCATTGACTGCCAAGGCTCCTGGGACAGGCTGCTGGCAGCTAGCTCTCTGAGGAAGGCAGCAGATGGCCTCCAGGAAGCCTGGGGAGTCAGCCAAGGTTTCCCTGGAGAATACTGGATGGATGTCCCAGTTACTTTGGGTCCACAAAGCTTTTAGGTCCTAATCAAGTGCAACCCTATTATAGATTCTTAAAACCCACACTATGAATGGGTTTTGCTTCACAGAAGGAAAACATCTCATATGTACAGGAAGAATCCACTCTTGTTCCCAAGTAGGTAAAAATCACTTAATACACCCAGCTTGAGCTAGTTATTGAAACAATTCCAATCAAATTCATGAGTGCTTTCTGAGGACTCACAATTAATCTACCTGCCCTCCTCATCTCAAATTGATAAATCTGGTCATGCATAATATTTGGTCACTTAACCAAAAGTGACATGAGGCTAAGTTGAGTAACCTTTTCTGGTAGCACTATTTCTGGGAAGAGTTCATAAATACTGGAAATAGATTTTTGTTTCTACCATGATTAGTAAGCAGCCTAAACTTACACTAAATCTTAGTTTTTCCTGAGATCAGTTCACACACATTCACTGGATGCTTATTCTAGTTGGACAATGGCAATGCAAGGGGATAGCTCACAGCAAATCATGCAGCATGATCATAGCTCTGTTTTAAAGAAGACATCAATATACTTGTTGACAACTGCTAATTCTGTTCAATATCATGTTCAAGTTGCTGAGTGAGGAAGAGGATGTACACTCAAGAACACTTGAATCTGGCAAGAAAAACAAAAGGTAATTTGGATAGATTGTACCTTGGAATGGACAAAACACCATTTTCCAAAGGCTCCTCATGTGGCAAATGCCCTTTGTTGTGGGAGTTTGTGACTTGGTAGACTTGGTGACCTCTTCAAAGAAAGACACATCCGATCTGCTATGAAATTTGGATGCCCATTTGAGTAGTCAGATGCCACAGAGTCATTTGTCCCTTCCTCAAGCCAGGAACTGTTACTCATCTTGGCTGAGGATTTTGGGTGCAGTGCAGGGCGGAGATGTTCCAATGTGGGTTGTCAGATCACTCATTCTGGAATGTTTCAGACGTACTGTTCTTTACTGAATAACTATGAATACACTTGCATTTTAAATTTCTATCATCTTTAATTCTCTTGTACTTTTGTAAACATTTCCTACTGAAGAAAAGGAGACCACAAAAGGATGGGTGGCACCCCACATGCCAAGCTCTGTGCCTAGGTCAGATTTCTCTCTGTTTTCAGTACAGAAGGTCTGATTGCTAATGTCCAGATTCACCTGATTAGTCAAAGCCTCCATCAGATCAGAACTCTAGAAAGTACTCAGAAATCTTTTGTTAGCAAGTGTGACATCCTTCTAGAATATTTACTGATTATTGTATTGTATTTGGCATTTTCCATATTTAAATATCCACATATAATTGCTCTTAGGGCACATACACACACATGTACACACACACACACACACACACACACACACACACACACACCATGCATATTTGACACATATTAATTTCCCCTCTTGCATCTAAAACTTATCATAGTACATGAAAACAAACAGGTCACATTTCATAAATACTGTTGGACAGTGTTTCGCTGGAAAAAAATTACCAAGTACTTCTAGTTTCATGGTTAACTATTAATCCACACAGGGCTGATGTTCTTCAAAAGTTTATTTTATATATATACACTTTTAGAGAGAGAGAGAGAGAGAGAGAAAATAAATGGAAATAAAATCATATGATAAATTTAGGCAAATATTGAAGCAATGGCTATCAATACTTCAAATCAGTGCTTGGTCAGCTTAGTCTACTTCTTTCCATAGCATGAAAATTGAACAAAAATTAAACAAGGGGCCTAGATAGAGAATAAAGTTCTTGATGGGAAAACTCGAAGACTTGAGTTTTATGTATATACCAAAATGAACAACAAATAAATAAATAAAATAATGATACAATGGTACAGAATTACCCTGGTTTGAACGCTTATGTCTCTCTGGACTCCATGCTGAATGAAGCCAGCACAACAGCATTGAGGCAGTGCCTTGGGAGGTAATCACACCATGGAGGCTGTGCTCTCAGGAGCAGGATTAGTGGCATGAGTGTCTTGATAAGGAGGCTGGAGGGAAGAAGTCTGTCCCCTTTGCATTTCTGTCTGGCATCATGTGAGGAGACACCATCTTTGAGTTAAATTCCAGGAAACCCATATGATTGCCATGCTTGAAGACATTGTCTAAACAGCTTCCCACCTCCTTCACCCTCTTCACACTCAGCCTCTTCACACTCAACCTCTTCATACTCAGCCTCTTCACACTCAGCCTCTTCACACTCAGCCTCTTCACACTCAGCCTCTTCACAGCCTATTGACTTTTACTCCTACCCATCCTAAGAAAGTTCTCACCTTATGTTTGATACCAGCTATGCTTCCTATTTGGAATGTTCTTCTGTCAAATGTTTACATCATTTGGTCCCAGCTAAAGGCAAATCTCCTTAGATATGAGTCAGCCTTATATTCAATAATCTCTATTACTAGCTGCCATTTGTCACTTTACTCTTTGCCTTAGGCTGTTGGGAGACAGTGACCTTCCCTATGGTTTTGAATTAGTTTAACGTTTGGTACATCCTAACCCAACCCCTCCCTACCCCGTACTGACTAATTGTATGTCCACTTGACACAAGCTAGAGTGATCTGAAAGGAAGGAGGCTCAGGTGAGAAACTACCTCCATGAGATCCAGCTGTAAGGCATTTTCTCCATTAGTGATTAATGGGGGGGGGGGGGCAGCCCATGGTGGGTGGTTCCATCCCTGGGCTGGTGGTCCTGGGTTCTATAAGAAAGCAGGCTGTGCAAGCCATGGGGAGCAAGTCAGTAGGCAACACCCCTCCATGGCCTCTGCATAAGTAAGCTCCTACCTCCAGGTTCCTGCTGTTTGAGTTACTGTCCTGACTTCTTTTGATGATGAACTGTTATATGAAAGTGAGTGAAATAAACCCTTTCCTCCCTAAGTTGCTTTGGTCATGGTGTTTCATCACAGCAATAGTAAGCCAAACTAAGACATCCCCCATTACTCTTCTAAAAGAAATAAATGAATAACTTGCTTTTTTTCACTCTATCACAGCATTCTGATACTGATTATTTCATTTTAAATTTTGTTATTACTAACTGTACACTTGGCATGCTTTGAATAATTAATATTTTAAGGATCTGGATTGATATTTCCTTTCCAAGACAGAAATTAAAGAAGGAATTTCAAATAATTAAGGAATAAAGTGGCTCAGGGCCCCATTTTTCATGGCACTACACTTCTGTAGATCACAAAGAGAACTAACTGACTTGGTAAAATCATAGTTTGGACTAAATTTCAATGACCGGAGAAACTCAGCAAATGTCAAGGAAACCAAGATTAGTTAAGGGGTGACCTGAGGACACCCATTTGTTTGGAAAATGTGACCTTGCTTATTCATTCATTCACCGTCCACATTGTTTGAGACAGTTCCTTGTTTACTGCTCCATACTCTGGCCTATACGAGTCTGGTGACTCTCCTCAATTTGTCCTTAGTTTCCAGTTCTAAATCAGGAAGGCAAGATGAGAGTCAAACTCACAGCCAGCCTCTGCAGCCCTGCTGTGCTAGAGGTACCGCGGCACAGTGTTCTCTACCACTGAGGCCAGGATTGAAGTGGGAGGTTGTGTCCAGCTGCCAAGAATCTCCTGTGAGTTATTTAGTGCTGGAGAAGATAAAGTTTCTTTAGCATCCTGCAGGCAAATGACCCTAATTTTGCTGCTGAGAGGCCCTTGAGATTTTCTTTAGCGCACTGGGGAAGGCTCACTCATTACTGTAAAGCATCAGGAATTCTAGACTATTCTAGAATGAGAACCCCTGAAGTCAAATTGTGGCTTATTCTCCCCAACAAGTGTATCTCTTTAACCTTCATCGATGCCTCAGTACAGCGTGATAGTAAAGATTTGTGGAGTGAACACAGGTTTTCGTCTCAAAGAGTTTGTCGTAGTTTATCAGCTTATGTGAGATACACTGTGAAACCTGTCCAAGTATGGGGTTAGGTTCAACGATGAGAGAAAAAGAAAGGCCATGAATGTGGTTAAACTCTGCCCAGGAACATGGACATATGTGCATGCCTCCTGCACACGACACAGCTTCTTGTTCCAGATTGCCTACTCTGGGAAGACACTCAAGCCATCCAGCTACGTCTGCTCTGTGCTGCAAATTGAACTACCACAGAGGCCAGGCAAAGTTTATACATCACTGTACAGGCTGGATTGGCAGGAACGGTGACAGGTTGAAGACCCAGGTTCCACCAAAAGCAGAGAATGACCGCTCACCCCCTCTCTGTTATGGGGATGTACAGAAATGTAGATTCAGATCTGCGAGACGTTCCGTTTGTTGTTGTTTTTCAAAGAAGTCAAAGAATTAGAGTGAACACAATGATGATCCTTTCATTATAGAAATGCAACAACTGACTGACTCTAGAAGGTAAAGCAACAAGCAGTGTGCTGAGCAAGTCAAACATGACTGTGGACAAGACGAAGACACTGGCTTAGATACACACATTTGTGTGTAAATTTCGTTGTTTTAACTTAGCAAGTGGTTATGTTGAAAATCGGCGTCAGACTCAGTCAAGCAACCGCACGATAAGCAAGTTCTAAGTGTCTGCAAAGAAACCATTTGAGGAGAGTCGGCTTTAAAAATATCTCTTCGGAAATGTCATGGGAATACAGACAAATGGAACAACACATCAGAGATTTCAAAACAGAAAAGACAGCTCAGCTCCTAAATGAACAAAGACGGAACTGGAAAGGGAGTCACAAAGCTTCATAAATATACACACACTTCCCCAAACTTATGTACAAGTACATGGCTTTCTACAACGCACAGATAGTTTGTTCTTGCTTTGCTTTATGCAACTTTCTGATCAGAGAGAACCTAACATTTTAAAAAATTGTATAATTCATGTGATTTAATATATAAAGTGCAGATTCTGGCATGCTAAATATTCAACCAATTAATTGCTGTTATTACTTTTAATCATTGTAGTGATAAAAATCTAACATCTGATAAAATATTTATTGAGTCTTACCAACTTTTATGTTTGTATATTTTCTTATTCTAATAACTGAAAGACTAACTTTGGTAGGGGCACAGTGTACCTGATATAACTAAAGGACCAAAGTTTACCTTTTATTAAAGGACAACTTAACATGGACTTCTGGGAGCTTATAGAGTAGTAAGCCTCAGTTGCCACGTGTCATTTCAAGCTATGTCAGGCCTTAACACAAGTCCCCATTTTAGCCACATTCATTAAAAAAGAAAACAAAACTGATCATCATTATATCAACTTCGCATGCACAAATTCCATACTGGGTCAAACTTGCAAACGTGTAGGGGACATGAAGTGATTCATTACATTTGTCCTTGCTATAGGAAGTCCTAGTATATTGATTCTTATTTTCAGATGCAAAGTTGAGCACCCACAGATTTATCACTTCTTGCCTTGCTGACTCTGCTGCTGAAATGTCACACTTAGAACTTTATTGCCGCATGACGAGCTGCCATGACTGTGCACCGGTACATTTTTGATATATTGTTCACTAGAAGAACATTGTGGATCAAATATGAGGACTCAAAAACCACAATTATAGAGCTCATATATGATCCCACCACACCATGTCCTTTTTAGGCACCTCCAGAGTCCAGGGACTCACAGGAGCTGAAAGCAGAGTCCCTGGCCATGGAGTTTACTTGCTCTGCTCTGAGGAGACTTTGGCCAATCAACAGGCAGCATCTGGAGGTTGTGGAGCTGCCTTCTTCCCAGTTCTTTTGTATGTTCTTTGGTCAAGAATATCCCCCAACAATCAGGATTGGAATGTACTTCCAGGCTGTTTTCAAAGCAGCTGAAGCTCCATGGATAAGAGCTGTAAACAGGGCAGATTAAAAGTGGAAAATCTGAAAGCCCAGCTGAAGCTTTTTCAGAATGACCCCTTTGTAGGCTATAAACTCAGCTGGATTTATTGTGAGACGACATGGGTTTCTTTTTCCCAGGATTATACAAGGACAAATGTTGGGGATTCTTTCCTGTGGGATGGGACAAGATGGGCAGCAATTTAGGGGAGGTATATAGGAAAGAAAATCTTGTTTATATTTTTACAAAACATACTTGACTATCAGGAAAACACTACTATACAGATGGTAAGCACATGCTTTGACTGAATTTTTCCTTTCCATGCAGTATAAAAATAGATTTGGCATAGTAAGAGAGATCATTAGAAGCAAGAAAATTAATCAACACTATAGTCAGCAGTGGAATACCTTGATAATATCTGTATTATCTTCAACAACTCTTAGGTCATTCTCTGTTTCTTGGTCACTGCCTGGCAAGTTTATTTGAAGTTGTATCACATCATAAGGTTGGGATGAGACTGGTTGTGGTGTGTGTTTAGGCTTGTGTGAATGGAAGAATGAGAGAATCCAGTGCCTTGTTTCTTGCTGTTTTGAAGGTTGGGGAGATATTTGGTAGTTACTTGAGTGTTTGACTCTGGGAATCAAAAGAGGTCAGAGCTGAAGATATGAGTGTCTGGATGTGACACATATCAACATGGAATTTAAAGATTAGGAACTAGGAGAGCTTGTGTAGAAAGACTGTTGAAAAGAGAGACAAAAAACAAAAAACAAAAACAGAGAGACAATATCAGGGTTGATAACCAGCACACTCTAATAGTCTGAGTCACATAAAGGGGAAGGAAGTAGCTTGAGATTCAGCAGCCAGACTTAACAGGAGAATCAGCATGTCCAACACCTCCAACAGACACAGCAACCATGCAGCAAAATTCAAGATGTGGTCACCATGCCCAAAGTGACAGGCGTTAAGAGGAAGACAAAGCAGTAGCCATAGATTCCAAAATACTAAGATGATTGGCAAGAGCAATTGGTGGAAAGCGGAGAACCCATAGGAGGGAAAGAGAAGAGAACTAGCTGACATGATGACCACAGAGATGATGTAGTAGAAGAGGCAAAGCCAACTCACCCGCCTCAAGTTGTATTTGCTAAGTGTTTTGTCAGAGCAACAAGAAACATATTTCCCACTCTATCCTCAGAGCACACATCCAAAGGGACCGCTACCAAGCAGCAAGCAAGAAGGTGTATTAAATCACCATGCTGGAGCCTAGCATCGGAAGTAGAGACACCCAGGTGATTAACTTCTGTGACAGGAAAGGGAGTGCATCCAAAATTGCAGAAAGATAGGTGACCCAAGCCAGAGGAGTGGCATGGAAACTCAGGCTGGGGATGAGCTCACACCGCAATGAACACACTTTAAAGTGGCAGCATTGGGCTGGAGAGATAACTCAGTCAATAAGACTGCTCTTACAGAGGACCTGGATTCAGCTTCCAGCAAACATGGTGTCTCACAGCCATCTGTAACTCCAGGTCCAGGGGATCTGATGATGGCCTCTTGGGACACTAGACATGCTCCTGGTGCACATGCATAAATGCAGGCAAAATATTAATATACTGAAAAAACATCAACTTTTTCTTTTTTAAAAGAGGGGACTCAGTCCAGGATTGGGGAACTCTATGGCATTGCTATATGAATGTAGATGTAACAGTTTTATTAAATAAGAAACACAGAGCCAAATGCAGAGTTAAAAGCCCAAGAGGGCAGAGCAGTAGTAAGAGCTGAGACTTAAAACTGCCTTCTTACCCTTCCTGCCGCTGCCGTCCTTCCCCTCAGAAAGAGGCCTACTTCCTGTGTATCTGTCTTTTTATTGACTTTCTGTTCTGCCTTCTTATTGGTTGTAAGCCCAACCACATGACCTCCTTGTCACTGCCTGTCTATACAGACCTCTAGATCTCTATGCTTGGTATTGAGAGTAAAGACGTGTGTCTCCATGCTGGCTGTATCCTTGAACACACAGAGATCTGCCTGTCATGTGATTGGGATTAAAGGTGTGCGCCACCACTGCCCAGCTTCTGCTATGACTTGCTATTAGCTCTGATCCCCAGGCAACTTTATTTATTAACATACAAATAAAATCACATTTCAATACAAATAAAATATCACCACATATGAGCTTCTGGGAAGACCAAGTACCAGGAAAGTAGGATGTGTCCATACTGCCCACTGGCTGGAAAACTAAATGTGTGACATCTCTGTAGGATGGGTACTAAAGCCATGCTTCAGGGATAGTGTTTTGGTGGTTTTGCAGGTTCCATAAAATGATTAGATATGACAGGGAAGGAATATGAATAATGAAGAACACAAAAGAACTATAACCAGAGGAATAGCAGTGAAAAAAGGTCCTTAGGACGAGCTTACACACTATAACTAAAAGCACATAAAGAAAACTAATATCATGAAGGATAAACAAAGAACTCAGGATCAGAATTCATTCACAAAGAAACAGAAATAATAGGGCAATCATCTTAAAAAAATGTGAGTAATGTATTTACAGCCTTCACTGAGGTAATAGAAGGAGTAATACCTACAGGCATAGAACTAATTATGAAAAAGATAGATAACATGAGCAGAAAAAAAAAAGAACCAGTGGAACTTTTTTTATAAATAAACCCACTTGGAGATGAAAATATAGTCATTGAATTTTAAAACCCAATAGATGGAATGAATCCCAGACTGAGCCACACAGAGAACTGGAAAGTAAGAATGAGGGGCTGACACAAAATTTAGCCCAGAGATGTTATCTAAGTTTTTAAACTATGAATGAAAACTCAAAATATATAAATGGCTCACTGAGCATTTGCATCCTATGTCTAATGAATGAGTCAGTAGTAGGGGTTATTTGATGAGGCATTTCTGAATGTTAGAACTTTGTAGAGTTGGGCATGGTGACATGGCTCTGTACTCCTGGGTAACTTGTAGGCTAAGGCAAGAGGATGGCACCTACATGGCCTATGGAAACTACAGAAAGAGTTGGATGCAAACTTATTTAACTTGACCAGATGCACTGATTTTTTTTTTTTTTAATTTCAGAGCTGGCATTTAGTTCCATGGTAGAGCATTTGTCTGGCATGTGTGAGACTCTGGTTAAATTCCCAGTGCCACAAAAAGAATGTCTAGCCTTCAGATATATGACCTCAAACCAAAAAGTCAAATGAAACCATTAGTTTCTGAATCCTGACCATCAATACAAATTCTTAAAACTACCAAGCAAGAAACAGAGGTTAGTTACAGAGGAAGTGCAAATGAGCCAAGGGCAAAGCTGTTCAACAACAGATGTCAGAAGACGATGAGATCGGAAGTTCAACATATAAGGAGAAAACCTTTATCTATGTAGATGTTTTATTTTCTGGAAACAAGGTCTCACTGGCTTGCCTGATACTGCCTTTGTAGATCAGGGTAGCTTCAAACTCAGAGATCCCCCTGCCTCTGCTTTTGGGTGCTGAGATTAAAGACATGTGCCACCGTAACGACCTTTCTACTTAGAATTCTAAAACAAACAAACAACAACAACAACCACAAAAAGCACAATACACTTTTGAACATGCAAAGACTATTCCAGACCTTTTTTGAAAGAGCTGCTTGAGGATATTCTGTAGCAGAAAAAAAAAATCTATATATGATATATATATATATATATATATAACATAAACTAAGAAATAATATAGATGAGAGTAAAGTAGGTAAATAAAAGTTAATGTTTATTGAATATAACAGTAACTTATGCAGTCACTTGTTATAAATAATTTAATTCCAAGTTAATCTATAAAATTAGTACAATCACGCACTAAAAAATCTGGGATTTTTTTATGGAACTAGACAAAATAATATTAAATTGCACTTTTTTGACAAGGCAGATCCTGTAAAATGCCAAGTAAATCTGAAGGAAAAAAAAGAGAAAGAGAGAAAGGAATTGCTTTAAGGGGAGTTACGTTTGTTTGTGGTCTACATGGGACCTTTCAGGGATCCCTGAAGGAGCAACGTGTTCTTCCAAAGACATTCTTTGATGCCACAGACAGGCCCACAGGCAGAGTGAATAAACTCTCTCTGACTCAGGAGAAATTAAATTCACATGTTTACACATGACTCAGTGAGATCAGCCAGTGGCTAATTGTGATTAAAATATCAAAGTAACAAGTTGTGCCTCCTGTTCAAACACATCGTCCAGCCTATAGAAGGCAGGACAGTGACTGGAAATGAAAGAGACCTTGGCAGACAGATGTGTTTGTCCTTTTCCCCAAGACACCGTTGGTGGTTCTCCTCCTGGCTCCAGGGGAGAAACATTTTGAAGAAGATAAAAATATCCACCCCAGAGGTACTGCTTCACACGATCTGGGATTGCATCCGAGCACTAGCAATTTTTTCAAAGATTTCTTCATGGTTCCACTGGGCATCAGAGACAGAGAAGCCAGACTCATAGGGTCCTTCATTGAAAAACAGGGTTTGTCATTAAAACCTTTAAAAAAATGTCAATTCCAACTCATTGTGTGTAAGGAGCCTATGAAGAGGTCAGAGGGCACACACGGTCTCCTTTTATAAGGAGGCAGTTTTTAATAATGTGGAAATCTTGAACAATTGAAGAACCACTTATTCCCGTGAAAGACTAAATAAATGCTAGAATCTAAACTTTATAAACATTAAAACCTACATTTTTTTCTGCTTCCTTTCTGCAGTGGTTTGAGTGAGAAATGTCCCCCAAGGCTCATGTTGAACACTTGTTACCCAGTTGGTGGCACTGTTTGGGGCAGGCTACGGAACCTTTATGCCTTCTGTCATATATTCTGTAGTGGGTTTCTAATGAAGCCTAGCATGTATGGAGGACACATTAATCCCAACACCTTGATGGGGAAAAGATCCTGTGACATCT
The DNA here is from genome assembly GCF_007827085.1 of Peromyscus californicus insignis. NCBI lineage: Eukaryota > Metazoa > Chordata > Mammalia > Rodentia > Cricetidae > Peromyscus > Peromyscus californicus. The sequence goes on along the minus strand of NW_026294469.1, from coordinate 57,438,269 downwards.
TCTTACTCTCAGGAAAGGTGTTCCTTAGTTCAGATCACAGTGTAAATACAGAAAAAGTATTCATAATGGATGACTCATTGGGACTGAGTGAGCGAGCGGTGTATCCTGGCTCTGTCCATTCTGACCAGGGCTGTGTCCCTGGCAGCCTATACTCCAGTGGGTTTGGGGGATCCACACATGGAAATGAATTTTACGTGGCAGAGACTGGTTCATCACCCGAATCCTTCTGAAATAGCACTTGAGAGTCAACTGCTCTTTATGGTGGAATGACCATTGGCAAATGAGACCCTTGAATGCTTTCTCCCATACTCCACCCAACCTCAATTCTGAGTGTGGGGGAAATTTCCTTTTAAAGCTAGAGAACCATGGCTGTGGAGATGGCTCGGTGGGAGAGTGCTCTCTGGGCAAGCATGAGGACCTGAATTCAGATACCTAGCACCCATGTGAAAAAAAAAAAAAAAGCTTGGAAGCTCATACTGGTAATCCTCGCAGTGAGGACCTGCTGCATGCTGGCCAGCCAGTTTAGGCAAGTCTGTGAGCTCCAAATTCAGTGAGAAACCTTGTCTCAAAAACTACAATAAAGGGGCTGGAGAGATGGCTCCGAGATTAAGAGCACTGTCAGCTCTTCCAAAGGTCCTGAGTTCAATTCCTAGCAACCACATGGTAACTCACAACCATCTATAGTGAGGTCTGGTGCCCTCTTCTGGCATATACGTGTATATGCAGGCAGAACACAGTCCACATAATAAAAAAAAAAAAAATAGAAATAAAAAACAAACTACACTAGAGAGTGGTTGAGGAAGACACTGTGTTCACCCTACCCTCCAGAGACAGAGACAGAGTTGGATCCAGAGGATTGAAGAGGTAAAGGACATGCTCTACTTATATAGAGGCCAAACGAGAAGGAGGTGGTGGGCAGTTAAAGGCAGGGTGTTATCATAGTCATGGTAAATGACCATTTTATTCATCAAATGAAGTAAAAACGGAGAGAATTCAGCGGCACCAGAATGAGTAGAATTGACTTGGGGGAAGAAATAGGGTGGGCGCATTCCAACCCTGCACAGTAAAAGTGAATAACCACCAGGCATGCGCCAAATTCCTTAGACCGACTCAGCACAGGCCTGTGTGAAGCAGCAGCGGAGGCCGCCGTTCTTTAACATGCAGGAACAAACAAATGACCCCTGGAGCCAGGAGGCAGCTGAACGCTTATTTGCACAAACATTGCACTCAGTGGCGGCGGTGTGGTCCCGCGGAAATGAATAGGAGTTTTCTCCCTGCTGTCCCGGGCATTCTCCTGGATGATTAATTGACAGCTCTCCAGCCAAGCCTTGAGTTCCTTCTGGAAGCAGGGCCCCTGGGTGCACACCTGCCACTGCAGAACTGAAGCAAGAAAATGTATTGTCTTCCTCTTTCTCTTCCGAGTGCTGCAGCTGCTGGCCTGCTTGAAGGCATTCTTCCTCACTTAGGGTATGAACCTGAACATCTCTGACTTGCCGGGGTAAAGGAAAACTATACATTTTCTGCGGGTTCAGCGATGCAGTCCTGTAGAGACCGACTTGAAAAATCCCCGCCACTCACAAGGTTTGGGGAGCTGATCTCGCCTCCCTGCTTCTCTGGTGTCCCTGTTCACTCAGTGGCTTTCTGCCCACATTCCAGAATGCTATACTGCACTGTGACAGCTGCAGTGGTAGTCTGGAATCCGGGGGACGCTGGTGGGGGCCTCTGGCATTCAAGAGCAGAAATATTTAGCCCGAGGAAAGCAAAGCCAACCGAGCTGTCGGTGCAGAATTCATGAGATGTCCATCCGCCACACAGAGTTCCAGGAAGACAAGGACATTAGACAAATCTGCGGTGTGGAAGATTTTCTGTGGCTTTCCAAAAATTAAAGTGGATTTTTGCTAGCCCAAGACACGTTTGAACTGAAGTTTCTTGAGGTTTGTTAGCAGGATTTGTGGTGCCCTCACACTTTGACTGAAGGATTTGACGTGAAAAAAAAAAATTCGAGAAGCCAGAGACAATTAGGAATTGCAATAAAAACACATGTGCCTGGGTATTGTCATTTCAGTTGCTCCTATTCAGCTCTAATAATGTTTTTCATTAATTAATTGTGTCTTGATTTATTGTCTGTTATGTCCAAGACACATTGTATGGCAAATAGAAGCTAGTTCTCTATGGTGAATCTTAAGAGACCAATTTAAGTATTTTTCCTGATATCATGAATTTGGGGTGAAATATCTATATATATAATAATCCACTCCTCTCTTGTTCTTAAATTAACTAATACTTACAACTTAAAATTTTCTTTGTTCATGTTAATCTTGCAATTAGAAAAAATAATCCAGGGGCTGGAGAGGTAACTCAGTGTTTAATAAAAGTACTGGCTGCTCTTTCAGAGGAGCCAAGTTCAATTCCCAACATCCACATGATAGTTCACAACTGTCTGTAACTCCAAGTTCAGGTAATCAAATGCCCTCTTCCCTCTGCAGGTACCAGATATGCACATGGTACCTACATATATGTGTAGTCAAAACACCTAAAAAATCATATACATAAAATAAAATAATAATTTGTTAAAGTTAAAAAGACCAGCCAGCCTCAGCTGGTAAACCATGTCTCTTGAGTAACTGTATAATAATAGCATACTAAGGTGTGGTGGTTTGAATAGGAATGGTCCCCAAAGGCTCATATATTTGAATGTTTGGCCATTAGGGAGTAGTGCTACTTGAAAGGCATTAGGTTGTGTGGCCTTGTTGGAGTAGGTATGGTCTTGTTGGAAGAAGTGTGTCATTGGAGGTGGGCTTTGGTTTTCAAAATTCTGAGTCAGGTTTAGTGACTTTCTCTATTCCTGTTGCCTGCAGATCCAGATATAGAACTCTCAACTTCTCCAGCACCATGTCTGCCTGCCCGCAGCCATGCCGTCATGATGATAATGGACTAAACCTCTGAAACTCTAACCTGCCCCCAATTAAATGCCTTCCTTTATAAGAGTCACCATGGTCACCGTGCCTTCACAGCAACAGAACACTGACTAAGACAAAAGGCTTTAGCTTATTCTGCACTTCAAAGGCACTGTGCAACCAAATACAACCCTACTCTCCCTGAAGCTGTGATTTGGGCTGCTTAAACCAGGGTATAATCTCTACACATGTGCTTTTTGAGTCGTAACCCCCAAAGTGGGATAAAAGCAGCTGATCTCCCTCTACTTCTCTGATGATCAACGTCACACCTTCAGACAGCCTTTCTTGTGCTCAAGAGTGAGCACATAGAAGTTTGGCCCCAAATTTCAGACCTAAATCTTATTGTCATTTACTTGGAATTTTACAGTGAACTTCCACAAAGATACTTCTCTGTGAAATGGTCATTTTGGTCATTAACGAGGTATCTGCAAGAGTTAGTCACCTTTCTGTCACCATGACAAAAATACCTGAGGCAATCAACACAACAGCAGGAAAGGTTTATGTGGGCTCAGTGTTCCGGATTTTCAGCCTGTGGTCATGGTTACTTGGCCCTGTTGCCTTTGGCTCTGTGGATGTCATACATTATCACAGAAACATCTGCTAATAAAGGATGTGAATGAATCACTTCATGATGAGCAGGAAGTAGATGAGAGAGAAAGGAAGGGCCCACTGTCCCCAAAAGTCCACTTCAAGTGTACATCTTCAGTAATCTGACTTATTTCTATGAAGCTCCATTTCCTAAAGGTCCCACTATCTCCCAGTAATATCATAGACTGAGGACCGAGCTTTCAACATAGGGCCATTGGAGGACACTCAAGATCTAGGCAAGGATACTCTGCATCCAAAAAGCCACTTGAAAATGCAAAACAGTCCTTACGTGAGAAATTTATCATAATGCTATCTTTATTTCTTTTTAGCACTTTATTATCATTATTTAACTTAATGTGTTTGTGTTTATATGTGTGTGCACATGTGTGCCACAGTCTATGTGTGGAAGCCAGAAGACAGCTTGCAGGAACCAGTTCTTGATTTCTACCATGTATATTACAGGGATGAAGCTCAGGTCATTAGGCTTGGTGGCAGAGACCTTTACCTGATGAGCTCTCTCTCTGGCCTCACCATATTACCCTTTAGTATTGTCATTTGCAGGGAATTATTCCATCATCATAGTAACATAGCATAGTCTATGATGAAATTCTGAAAAGGGACGTGAACAAATGTTGCACGTAGGACACCCATTTGTTCCACCTTCTTTCCAAAGGGATTTTGGGTTTGATGTCTGGAGTTCAAGCAGCCATTTTGTTCCATAAAATAGAAATCATCCCTTAGGAGAGTAGAGCAGCATAAGATAAGGAAGCTGGATGCAGGATGACTTCAGGAAATGGCTCTGCCTACCCTTGGGTTCCAAATTTATATTGATATATTATATACATAATGTATATATAATCTGTAGGTGTGAACAATAAATTATGTCTTGTTGAACCTTTGTTACTTAGGTCTTGTGTCATTTACTATCACCTATTCCTAAGCCTTTTATGGCATGACTAGATCTATGTCAAGCCAAGTGTTCACCTCTGCACCACCTCATACCATTATGCACACTGTCCTCAGCCTTCTCGGTGATCTTCAATAAGACCTAAATGGATTGTGTTTAACAACAACAACAAAACATGAGATATACATGCTAAATATTAAGCACTCTTATTATACTTAGGCCCTAAATATTCCAAGATAGGCTCAGACTTAAGCTTCCCCCCTCCCCCTACTTAGAGAAGCAGTATTCTGTCCCTGACCTGCATGGTAGTCTCAGGTTGGGTTGGTCTCACTGTGTCTGCTTTACTTTGCCAACCTTGGTCTTCTCCAAGGCCATACAGTATGAATAAAGAGTCTGATCTTGCTCCTTGGACAATTAACAGATCCTCTCAGTACCCCATTTTCCTCCCCTGTCTAATGGAATGGTCCAGAGAGGATGAGGTCACACTCAAAGGCTTTGGTAGTGGTGCATTGCATATCCCCAAAGTGTATTAATTATCATTATGGGCATTGTTTTACTCCAAAAGAGAAGGTTTTTAAAAAGCAGAAGGACCCTGGCAGGGACATCCTCTGCTGTTTGAGGAGATGAATAGACAGGGGCTTCAATGGTGCCCTCTTCCTTGAGTCACTCCCAAACCAATCTCCTATTTCATGAGTGGGAGAAAAGTCATTACATGAAAAGATGCAGTGTCTGCCTTCCTCGTCCACTTAGCTTAACAAAGCTTCTCGTCTAGTAAATTCAGTTCTTTATGCAAAGGTCACAGGAAAGCAAGTAGGTGGGTAACATGGAGCAGGCAGGCATAAGCGTCCTTAGGTCCTTTGCCTCTGAGTTACATCAGCTGCTCTGGCCCCTGACTTATCAGACTTATGGTGCCATCTGATCCTTGTTTGCCCGCGGTGCTTTGCAAATGTACAGCATCTTTTAAAAATGTATTTTTAATACTTCCCTTGCCATCTTATGGAATAGTCTGCAGAGATTTGTCTGATTAAAGTGTTGTTTTTAACAATCATTCTGGGAACTGTCCTCAGCTAGGGCAAACCAGTCTCAGAGGAACAATATTTTCATCTGGCCAATGTAAAAATGATGATGGTGGGGGAACCGAGGATGGAGCTGCAGGATTTGCTTCCTCTCAAGGAGAAACACACAATGAGTCCTTATCTTATTTAACAATGTCTCCTGGAGCTTTTTGAACCAGCCTTTTCTCAGAGTGATCTCATTCTGACAAAGTTTCCAGGAAGACAAGATTACAGTATCCACACTTTCGCTTTCCATCTTTCTGGAAACTTCTATGTCAACAGAAAGAAGAAAAGGGCTGTATTCATTTGGGAGCTTGCAGCTCGGTGGCTTACAGCTCCTGGTACTCCTTAACTAGTGTCTTTGACCAGCTACCATTGTTTAGATTCCGTTCAACATTATCCTCCAGGAATTCATAACTTCCTGGTTGTTATGGGGCCCACCACCTCCCCCTTAGTCTCTCAGGATCCAGAACATTGAGCAAAAATTTAATTAGAATCACAAATATCTGAGAGAGAGTATTAGTTTATTTTCTATGAATCTTAGGATTCAGCTTTCATATAATACTGTCCTGAGAAAAATATGTATATCCAAATGAACATACCAGCCCAAAAGATGAGTGTCTTGTTTCTACCCAAACTAAACCAGAAGTTGAGCTGGTATGGAAGGGGCACTATTTTTTGACCAAGAAAATGGTGCTCTGCTCTGAGAAGCAATAACCTTATTCCTAAAAGCCATTTTGAAGATGAACACACGTGTGACAAAGAAAATAGTTATGTGGTTTTAGGTAAAGATGCCATTACTTCTGCTAGCCAGACCACCTCCCACACACACATTTTAAAGTGAGACACTTAGACTGCTGAGTGTCTCAGCAGCTAACTGCTGCTTAACTTAGCTTAGCTCTTACAGAGAACCAGAGTTGGTTCTCAATGCCCACATCAGGTGGCTCATGATCACTTGTAACTCAAGCTACTGGGCAGTGGATAATTTCTTCTGGCCTCTGTGGGCACCCACATACATATGTGCATTTGGGGACACACACATGAATGAAAATAGAAATCTTTTAAAAATTAAAAAAAAAATGAGCTACATAGTGGTGTCTTAGTACCTCTCCTCTTTATCATACCTGTGAATATGAATGTTGTCAGGTAGTTCTTTCTTGTACCTACCTAGATAGGGTCCCCTATTCCAACACATGGGGCAAGGGAGTGCACAGCCATCTTGTCCCTGTTATATGAAATTTAATTTTGATGGTGGTAAAATGTCCAAGCTCACTGAGTGCTCTGACTCTGTACCCCCCCACCACCACCTGTAACTTATGTACATCATTTCTGTGACTGAGTCACTTCAGATTCCTAGCAGCTAGGACGATTTCTGGCAGGCCATAGATAGACGGTAAATGACTGCTTAGTTATTACTAGGAAACAGCTCTTACATCCATGTTATCTGCTAGGCCCTGTTCCAAGAGCTTTGCAAATATTAATTACTTAATCCATATGGCATCTCTAGGAATTAGTTGCTATTATTACTCCATTTGACAGATGAGAAAAACTGGGATATGAAGATTCAAAAGCAATTGGCTCCTACATGGCTGAGTTAAAACTGAGAATTCTAAAGAATGCAGTCTTGATCACCTCTCAACCCTTCTTGTCTCTGCTGTCATCACAAGCCTAGGTCCTGTTTGTCTTACATGACTTAAGTGCTTCCCTGAAGTTCCTGCAAGTTCTACAGAATGTGGTTCCAATCCCTTATTTGTAGACTACCAGTGGAACATAGAGACCATCTTGCTAATGATACTAGGTCTTAAACTTCAGATAAGGTTTAACAAAGGGCATGGAACCATGGTTTTTTCTTCTTTCTCCCAAAGTAACATGGTTTCCATAAAGATATTACTATATAGATAAACAAGAAAATCATAGTTGGTCCCAACTCTCCCAGTATCATTTAGAAAGACAAGAGGAATGTGGGTTTTGTCACAGTTCCTAAAACAATACAATGGCTGCATATCACTAAAGACAAATCAGCGCAGATATCTGGAGACCTGTGACAGCACAGGGGACCCTTAGTGTGGTGTGAGAGGCCAGAAAGAATAAACCAGTGCTTCCAATCACTTAAGAAGGGTTCAAGAAGCCATGAGACAAAAGTGAAGATGTCAAAGTTGTTCTGTGTGCTGACTCACTCCTTCACCAATTCCCACAGAGGTAGACTCTAGTCTGCCATCTTTCCTGAAAGAGCAAGGACAGCAAAGTTGTAAGTGGATGTCCCAAGAAGCTAGATGGCCAATAGTAAGCATTGGAGCACAGAGAAGGAAGTTTGAAAGTTTGCTTAAAAGAAGTTGGTATGGGGGGGGGGGGGTCGGGGAGGGAGCCAAAAGTTTGTTTTTCTTATTTGAAAATCTCACACATGTATATACTACATCTTGATTATATTCACCCAATTCCCTCCTTCCAACTCCCTAAGATCCCAATCACACTTGTCCCCCAAATTCATGTCCTCTTTCTTTCTTTAAATAACCCACTGAGTGCAACTTAAGGTCCCCTTGTGCACACAAGGGAGGGGGGTCACCCCAACTCCTGGTAGGCATATCTACAAAGAAAAGTGATTCTTCCCCAACACCCATCAACTGCCAATAGCTCATCAGCTAGGGGTAGAAGCCCCTCCTACATCCATACTAAAACTTTTTACTGGCTTCATCTTTTATAGGTCATGTTCAGGTTAACTATTGTGAGTTTATGTGTTCAACAGCCACATCATGTCCAAAGGATAGCATTTCACAGCCCTTCCTTCATATCCTCTGCCTTCCACATTCTTCCCCTGATTTTCTATGAGCCTTTGAGGGACAGTTGATACAGATATCACTTCTACCACAGAGGACACACGGTTACTTATCCTCAGTACTTTCACCATTTATGAATCTCTGCATTAACCACTATCCACTGAAACAAGAAATTTCTTTGACAAATCTATGAATATGGATGTAAATATTTAGTAGTTTGATGTGACCATTAAACAGAGAAACATCAGTGGGCTCTCTCTCTCTCTCTCTCTCTCTCTCTCTCTCTCTCTCTCTCTCTCTCTCTCTCTTTGTCCTTATGAATTCTTTAGCCATGGACTTTGATTGTGTTTATGGAACCAAGCATGAACTCCCTCCTGTCACGCATGCAAGCCTCAAATCCCATCGAGAGAATGGTTGGTCACCCCCATACACGGCCTTGTTACTATGGCATCATTGGGCACAACTTGCCTGTCAGGTTAGTATTGCAGCATGTAGTAGCTGTAGTTGGCTGGCTATGACCACTGACATCTTTTCTTCCCTGGAAGAATACGTAGCACCTTCTGACACTATGGAAGCTAAATAGCAGAAAGGGAGTTAGGAAGAAGAACCATGAATTTCCTATCTCCAAGAAGTAAAATTCACTCTTGTTTTTACCTATAGACTTACCAGAGACACCTATGGCCCAGAAATTTTTCCACTCAGCGACTAATAGTGAGCATGGCCAGGCCACCTTTCCAATATTCCTTATTCTTCTATTTTGTTCTGCAGCCAAGAACATGGGTCGTTTGGACCACATGCTTTCTGAATATCAGGTTAGACTCCAGCTGTTAGAGTCCTTCAGTTCTGGTTTTCATCCTTTAAAAATAGAACAGACCAAATAACACTAGCATACAAATGCTTAAAGTTAAATAGAAAACAAAGATTTTTTTGCATACTTTTCCCTATCCTTAGATCCTAAAGAGTCATTTAAATGAAATGCAACTGGAGGGGGTTGGATCAGTGGCTAAGAGCACTCGCTGCTTTTGCAGAAGACCAGAACTTAGTTCCCAGCACTTATGTAGCAGCTTCACAACCATCCAAAACTCCAATTTCTGGGGATCTGGTACCTTCATCTAGTCTCCATGGGTACCAGTCATACACACAATGCACACACATATATGTAAGCAAAACACTCACACACATAAAAAATAACCTAAGGTTATCAATTTATTTCTAAAAATTAAATAAATGAAATTAAATTAGTCTTCAATGCCATTAAAGATTTTGACTCAGTCCATCTACTGGACCTTAATCCTGTGTTCATTTTATAAACCATAGGTTTCTCGTTGACTCCAGATATCGGCTTATCTTTGCTTCAGCAGCAGGGGCTTTCATCTGATTAGTCCCCTCTGTGGTCCACCTGCTTACTGCGGTCCTGCTCCCATTCCTCCTCTTCTGCGATGCTTTCCCAGCCAACACCAGCCTCAATCTACCTGGCTTTTTTCAATGCCCACTACTCACCGCTCTTTCCAAAATGCAGTATTTACTATCATGTGCTTGCTTTGCTTCCCCTGATCAACCCCAACTTTCATACGGAATCCTTGCCAGCATCGTGTCAAATGAAACAAGCCGAACACCAAGAGAAAAATACTACACGTGATGTCTTTCTCTCACTCACTAACGTGTCTTTTGGAGGCATTTCCTCAATTGAGAATCCCTCTTCCCAAATGAGTCCAGCTTGTGTCAAATTGACAGGAAACTTGCCAGAATACAACTCCAAACCGTTCAGTACAGCCCCTTGCACATATATGGTAGATGATAACTATGTGCCGTTAAAGCTACTTATAGTGTTTATAGCAGATTTAGATAGGTAGGTTCTATACATTAATCAATTGAATTGGTTAGTTACTAGATTGGTCGACTCACTAAAGTTATTGCTCATCCTTATTAAAAAGTGAACAAAGTTGGGGCTCACTCAGTATGAAAGGCCCTTGGGAATTGAGGCAGATCCCTGCTAATCAGCTCAATCATGGGATGCAAATTGATTTTAGGTCAACTCACAGCATAGCATATACCTTTTCTGCTGGACGGGTGTGGAACCTGAGACTAAGTTTCCTCCTCCACCTCTAACACACAAAATGAAACAAATATAGACACAAATAATAGGAAAGTAAGTTATAGATGGTCCTTTAGAAGTCAATTTTATCTGCGCATCTAACCATAAAAGCAACATCTGCTCTGCTAAATACAGGTGTTTTATATCCTTGTCATTAATTGGAGGGGACATTATGTCATCATACATCAACAGTTAAGGTTGGTTAAAGTGCCACTTATCTCAGGTGCTGCCATTAATCAGGTTCTTTCGAGCTTGGTGACTCCAGAGGTTTGGCTGGAAGCTGCTCTAAGTGAATGAGTTTTCCCTGTAGGTTTGAGGTGTCTTTTTATTATCATTTTGAATGAAAACCTTGGGACCCAGACATAAGCGGCTGTTAAAGACCTGTTTCTGATGCTTCAAAGAAGAGAAACATCCTTCCTTGCCTTCATGCCCCGACTCTCAGGCTTCTGCCAAAGAGCTGCACTGGAGAGGAAGGAACTTCAGCATGGGCTGTCATCACATTATGTGTTAACCCATTCAAAGATCTCAGAGCACCAGCCCCAGACAGCTGGTGCTTGAAGCAGAGAACAGCAGCAGTCAGTAGAAGGTAGCACCTTCTCTTTCTGCCTGGCACTTGGGGGCCTCTGGATGCCTCCCTGGCTATTCCAAAGCCAGAAGAGTCTCTCTTTTTCTCCCCCCCCCCCTCTCTCTCTCTCTCTCTCACACACACACACACACACACACACACACACACACACACACACACACACTCTTTGCTTCCTCTGAAAATATTTGTCACATTCTTTTCCTGCAGGGCCCTTGGGAGTATCATACATTTTCAGAGCAAGAGCAGCGGTTTTTTTTAGAATGCGGTCTCTGTGCCTTCATCACTTCAATACCTAAAAAATAATAGGTAAAATGTTCATGTAGGCAGTTGAGAATTTACATATTGATCTCTGGACCGGAAAGAGGAATTCTCAGAGCTTCCAAATGAGAACCGGATCTATCTAACACTTGATCTAGCTATGTGATAACCCTGAATAGAGAAGTCAGCTAGCCTGGGCTTCCAAGTTATGGAACTGCAGGTTCACACATGGATGCTGTATTAAGCTGCAAAGTCTGTGGTCATTTGTAAGACAGAGCTTGGTGACAGATGAGGGAGACAGCATGGCCTGGACAGCCAAAATCATCTAAAGACCATGGCAAAAAAATCTGGTCTTTGTTCTGGGAACAACAGAGGCCTCTGGCGGGATTATGCTGGATTGGCAGGATTATATTTGCTTTGTTCTTTCATCGCTTCTGTTTGCTCTTTTCCTCTCCTTCTGAGTGAAAAATCCAAAAGGGTGAGGGACAGCAAGAAAGATGGACAATTTCTAGTTCAACCTTTCTAGCTTCTGAAAGGAAGAAGAACAAAGAGAAGGGAGAAAAAATGGGGAAGATTCATCTTTATTGGTCCAGATTCATTATGCACAGAAATGGGTTGCATAGTGACATTTTTATATAAGTATTTGATGTACTTTGGCCACATTTCCCCTTTTCCCCTTGTGCTCAACTCCCTTCCCCCCCATCCCATTAGTCCTTTTCATTTTCCCAAGGAGCCCAGTTACTATTCTAATGTTTAAAGTACATGTTAATTCTCTCAGCAAACCAATTATTAGAGCTATTTTATTAAGGATGAATTAAGATGTCTGGTATTTAGCATCATTCCAAAAGTCATCAGCTTGGGAGCCTGTAGCTATGATTTGAGTCCAAGAGTGGTTTAGCTCAAAATACACTCTACCACTGAGCTACACACCTAGCCCTTGAATCCAAGCTCTTTCTCAAATTCATTGCAGTAAAGACACCATTTTGTCTGCCTCAGCCCAGCACTGCCTTAAATGAGGTCTACAGATTATAAAAAGTACAAGCCCGAGTGATGCCTTTGCAATAGGGGTCAGGCAGATCAGTCCAGTTGAAAATAGGCAGTTGACCATCTACAAGAGCCTAGTGACCAACCCAGAGGGCATCCTTTGTTATCTCTTCCCTGTTTGCCTGAATAAATGTTCAGTGCCTAAGAACTAGAGCAAAGGCAGTGATACCAACGTCTCTGTAAAGACCTAGGGGAAGGCAGAGGAGTTTTACAACCCCTTTCAAGAACATCCAAGCTCTGAATTAATTATGTCCAACATCACTTTTTTTTTTAAGCAGGTGGGTGCTGAGATATACAGGATGCAGAGCTAGAATTGAATCTACAGATCCAGGCCAAGGCACTGTGGACAATTTGAAGAAAATATCCTGTCACTCATCAACCTCTCCAAAAATCAGTATCAGAGAGAAATGTAAGTACAACATGACCAATACCCTGAAGATAATGGTGACTGCTCTATACACTATGCCTGTTTCAATGAGTTTCAAGCAGTGTGCATCTGCCATGTCCCCTAGAGGGTTATTACATTTTATATTCTTTACCTTCTTTTAAAAAGAAGAATGTACCACTTGCTTGGTGCTCATTTACATGCCTGTGATAAATTACTGTAACCAGATTAGGGAGATAACATAACCAGCCTATTAATTACAATGATTATTATTTAATGGAAAATAGGATTCTAGGCACAATGCGCAGTAAGGAGAAAACTTAGTAATGCATTATACAGAGTGGTATTTTATCTTAAAGAGTAAGATAAGTGTCCAGCCAGTGCCACAATCTAGAGAATATGTTCATTAACTCTGCAAGATTTATATGTATAATTGACCATAATACTTTAACACTATTTGCTTGATTCAGCAGTACATGAAGAACAAGAGAAAACTATAACTTCAATTACATTGATCAAATCACTCGATGGGCACATGACAGGCCTGGTCTTACCCAGGAATGTGGGTGCGGAGAGTTCGACAATAGCTCAAAATGGTTTTTGCTTTTGAAGGTTTATTTACTTTCATTTTGTGTGTGAGGGTTTGCCTGCATGCATATAGGTTCACCACATGTGTGTCTGGGGCCTGCAGAAGCCAGAAGAAGGTGTTAGATCCCTAGAAACTGGAGTTACAGGTGGTTGTGAGCCCCGATGAGGGTTCTGGGTACTGAATCCCAGTTTCTTCTAATAGCAGCAAGCACTCTTGAATGTAGACCCATCTTTGCCCCCCCCTAAAATCTTTTTAAATTAAAAATTACGTTTATTGCTACTGGTTGCATTCACTGACAGTTTATTTTCAAATGCCTTCAAATACGATTCACTTAAAAAGAATCACAAGCGTAATTTGGGGATAAATATTGATACTCAAAGAGATACTGAGCTTCCTGGTCAAATCCTGATTCCATCAGCCCCTTCAGCTGATTTTGTCTCACTTCGCTTAGCAACAAAGCTGAGCCTGATTGCTTCCCTGCTGTCCTGGAGTTATATGTATTCAAACAGAGTTCACGCCTTGCAGCAAAGTCTGAACGAGGTTTTGTTTGTCCATTCATTTGTTTGTTTGTTTTGTACTCTGTTTACAATTTAACAATATTTTTAAATAAAAATGATAATATTCTTTTGGGACCTATGAAAAGTTTGTGAAATTCAAATTTCAGTGTCCATTAATAAAGTTTTATTGGAACCTATCTATGTGCTCCCAGTAATATATTGTATATGGCTGCTTTAGTGCCCCAAGAGCAGAGTTGAATATTAAGGCCAGAGACCATATGGCCAACAAAGGTTCAAATGTTTACAATCTGGCCTTTTACAGGAAAAAAAAAGTTGCTGATCCCTGGACATAAAAAGTAGCATATGGATTCTCAAAGTTTGCTATATATTAGAATCTCCTAGAGGGCCTTAATAAACCATTTGTCCATTGTTCATACACCAGACTGATTAAATAAGAATCCCTGGAGGTCAATTCCAGGACTCAACAATGTGACAGCTCCCCAAGGAATTCCAGTGTGCACGCTAGAACTGAGATCTGAGACCAGCACTCACACACTGGGCAAGGAAGGCACACAAACTTAACATGTTGTAAGCCTCAGCAGAGTCTCATGAAGTGCTCTCACAGGGGCTGGTGCCAAAGTTGAGTTTTCAGAGTCCCCAGGTTCTTATTACCATCAGTATGCCTCTAAGGAGCTCCTGGGTTCTAGTGGGTTGTCTGCTGACTGATATCCTTGAAATAATAAATGCACAATGCCCTCAGTAAGTAATCATAAACATTCACTAGAATGTCTATGTGATCAAACAACTAAAATAATTAACTGGGTGGTGCTGTGGGATGTCTTTCTGTATGCTATGAATATGTGCTGCTATGATTGGTTAATAAAGAAGCTGCTCTGGCCTATGGCGAGTCAGGTTATAGCCAGGCAGGAAATTCAAAGAGTGAGACAGGAAGAAGAAAGGCAGAGGCAGAGTAAATGCTGCCAGCTATCGCCAGGAGAAGCAAGATGTGAAAGTACCAGTAAGCTATAAAGCCATGTGGCAATGCATAGATTAATAGAAATTGGCTGGGTCGCCGGGCGTTGGTGGCACACGCCTTTAATCCCAGCACTCGGGAGGCAGAGCCAGGCGGATCTCTGTGAGTTCGAGGCCAGCCTGGGCTACCAAGTGAGTTCCAGGAAAGGCGCAAAGCTACACAGAGAAACCCTGTCTCGAAAAACCAAAAAAAAAAAAAAAAAAAAAAGAAATTGGCTGGGTCAAGTGGTAAGAGCTAGCTAGTGAGAAGCCCAAGCCATTAGGCCACACAGTTTGTAAGTAATATAAGCCTCTGTGTGTTTACTTGGGACTAAGCAGCTGAAGGACAGGGGTGGGAGAGATTCCTCCCGACTACAGGACCTGACAGGACCAGAGAAAACTTACCACTACAGGATGGGTCCACATACTCTATGTGAGGGGAGGGGATGACACTGATTTCCAGAGACCTATGATGGAGTTAATAAGAAAAGATTAGCTCATAATAAACACAGTGCAGGGCAGTTCCACCTCAAATATCCCCCCCTTCATCATAACCAGTAAATATACCCAAATCTCATCAACCAGAAGATGGACATGGGTAGGAGAAGACTAGACTAGAAAGGTGAAGTATGGAAGCTTTGAATCCACCACCAAGTTCAAATAGAGTGTTATTAGTCATTGTGTTACATTGAACCAGTTGCCTGCCTCTCAAAACCTCCATGTACTCACCTATAAATGAGGAGAAAACCTCCTACCTCACAGAGCTGACTTTTGTTAAATCTATAAGCCTTCCCCTCCCCCCCCCCGCCCATTCTTATTTTGAAGGGTTGCAAAGAAGTTCTCTTAGCTTAGGTCATAAGGCCCAAGGCCCCACCACACAAATTTGTCTTTCACTGTCTAAAGCCCTCGCTTGAGTACTTGCCCTGAATAGCTCAATGTGAACACTTCGAAGCAAGGAATTACATTTTACACTATTATTCCCAAATTACATCACGGTTCTCTCCACGAAGGCTGCAATGTGAGAATTTGGTGTACATTCGAAAATGTAAAACTTCACTGAGGCCTTAAATTCTCCATGGAGTTTTCTGAGTAGTAAACAGACAACAGTTTCTCTTTACAATTTCCTGCTACATTAGTCCAAGATTCTCTCTATATTTCACATCTCTTCAGCTTTAGAACTCACTATAACTCTTAGGAATATGTACTCTGGATGGCATGTTACCACAAAGTCTTGTTTCATTCATGTGATGACGTTTTATGCTGCTTGGCCTCTTGTATCTCACCCAAATATCCCTACCCATATCTTCAATGCTTTTGTGACTCTTAGGAGTCTCAACACCATTTTGTTCATCACATAAATTCTTCCATGACCAAATCAGGAGGAGTCTCATTCTATAAAACTTCATGCCACCCATTCTTTCTTTTGTCCAGTTTAAGACTTTGCTAATTATCAGTCACTGGGCCAAGTGGCATGCACTGCAACCTCTGAGTTACCTCCCTTGCTGTGAGTGAATCTTCTGTTACCACAATATACTCCTGAGCTTTGATCTATTCACCCTATGGTTTTCAAATACAAAATACTTTTTATGCTTTCCATGCCAGAATTATTATCATCTAAAATACATTTCCCTATTCAATAGACTAAATAAAATCCACAAGTAACAAAGACATTGGATGCTTTTTAATTTCTTCAGTATTTTCACTATCTGTTATCCATCCATTCTCCTTACTTGCAAACTGATTCTTCTTACTCTTACTTTGTCCATTTTTAGTACTGAATAAAATGAAGTGAAGGATTATATGAAACAAATCAACGGTAATAATGCAAGATAATAGAGTAAGACCCTACAAGTAACAGAAAACACCTGGAACTGAACAGAGAGGTCTTGCCCTTCCATCCCTGATAGTCATATCTACCATGAGATACTTTACATTTGTGCCTCATACTAATGTTTTTATATCTCTGAAACTATATTCTGCTTGTTATATACTGGATTGCATACACACACACACACACACACACACACACACACACACACACACACACACATCAAGAAGCTTCTGCCTTACACATTTGATTTGCTTAGTTGGTGCTCGTTTACTGATTTCTTCATAAAAATAGACTTCAGAGATGCAGATTCCTATCCACACAAACCAAAAGGAAGTGGTTGGCAAATGTCTAATACAATCACCCATTATTATTATCTGCTGCAGTATAACAAATGACCCCGAATTTAATGTTTCAGTCTCTATCCTGAAGAATACTGTGTTAGGGGAGAATGCTTAAGCAGTCCTAGGCACAATGTTCCTGTGCATACTCTGAAGAAAACAAGGAAATGTTTGTGAGATTAAATGAGGTCATATATGAAAAGCTTTTATCATAATGTCTGTTGCTTGGTAAGTACTCGGAACACATCTGCCATTGTTAACCAAATATAGACTCCTTCATCCAAAAAAAAAAAAAAAAAAAAAAAAAAAAAACCTCCTGGCTAGTCCAAGAATGAATGAAAAAGATGAATGATATTAATGACAAAAAGTATATGTTGCAGCAAGTGTGATTTATCTTTTGAAATGTGAGGATTGTCAGTTCCTCCATCTTACCAAATTGAAATTCCAATGGAATGGATTATTGTCCAGGAAAACATAAATCACATACTTGAAAAGGATTTAAAAACCAGAACAAGCCAAAACCATTAAAGAAAGAGAAAATAGATGTAAAACCATGATCCTCAAAACCATGTCAATAGGCATTTTAACCTCTTTCAAAAAGCAGAAAACCCCAGTATCATTCAGATTTTCCAGTTATAAAAAGATATAAACATACAGCTCATTTAACAAAATGAGGGTGATCAACCAAAACTTGTTGAAGCACAAAACACACTGTAGCCATACTATGAGCAGGTATTAGTAATAAAAAGCCTAAATAAAATACAAGTAAGTTAATTTTAGATTTGTAGCAGAAGTTCGGTATCATGCTCAAGGAATGTAAGGATGCTCTCAGAGATGGTCAGTTTTGGTTGTCAACTTGACTGGATTAGGTCATGGTTAGGAGCTTAGTAGAATACATCTTTGGATGTGTCTGTAAGAGTGTTTCCCAAGAGAATGGGTCATACTGGCTCTGACCTGATCAATGGATTCATTCCTTGGTGGAATAATAGAATGGCATTATTAGGAGGTGGTCAAAGGATGGAGATACTAGAGGGATGGGTCACTGGGAGTATGGCCTATGTTTTCCCCTGGCATCTTCTTCTATTTCTTTGTCTTTGCTTCCTAGCCATCACGATGGGAAGTGTTTTTGCTGTACAATGCCTTGCCTGCCATGATAGACTGAAATCTCTGAACTAGGAAGCCAGATAAATCTTCCCCACTTCAAAGTGTTTTTTTGTCGTGGATTTGGTCAAAGGTACAAGAAAAGTAACTAACTCTTATTCCAAACTGTAAAATGGATTAAAAGAAATTATCAAATTAGAAAGCTAAATGCGAGAATCCATGTAACAGTCTTTAGAGGAAGTAGATAAAAAGACAAAATTCACAATCAATTCCCAATCTAAAAAAGAAACATAGAATTTTGCTTAACATTGGTTATAGACACATCTCTTCCTGAACGATTCTAGCATGCCCAGGGGGCAATTGTTGGTTATCACCATTTTTTAGTTAAGATTATTTTGAAATTCTAGTTAATAGAACTCCAACTAAAAACAAAATATCCAGAAGATTGGAAACAGTAGCTGAGAATTATAGATATTATGGTTGCTTGCACATAACAGATACTGGCTAAGGAGATTTGTTTGAAAAATTATTATTGCAACTGAAATCCTTCCTAGTCCTTGGCTGCTTTATCCTGTCACCACAAAGGGGTCACACGATTATCTTTAAAATATAGAAATCTGAGAATTGGGGCTGGAGTGATGCCTCAACTGTTAATAGTACTTGTTGCTCTTGAGAAGATGCAGGTCTGGTTCCCAGCACACAGACTCATAACTGTGTGGTGGCTCATAACTATCTGTGACTCTAGATCCAGGGGATCCAGTGCCCTCTTTTGGCCTCCATGGGCATGTGTGTGGTTCATATATATATATATATATATATATATATATATATATATATATATATATAGTCAGGTAAAGCACCCACATACATAAAATAAAAATAATTATGAAAATATTTTTAAATATGATAATTATTAGTTATTTTTATTTTACCAGTGGAAATGTCAATGAAATGGAATATTTTCTAGGAAAACATAAATGACACATTCAAGAAAGATTTAAAACTTGAATAAGTCAAAACTATTAAGAAATAGGAAATAACTGTTAAAACGTGATCCCCACCAAAGGATCTTACTGGTGTCTATGGGTATTGTAACCAGGGTTGAGACACTAGGTTGGTTCTCAGGCTGTAAGAACTACTGATTTTTTTGTAAGATGTATCATTAAGAAGACAAGCAATAAACTGACTTAGTAAAACAATATTTTTCTATTTACTTATTATGACAAGCTTAAAATATATAATAACAACATGATCCTATTCACAGTAGCAACCAAAACCACAAACAGGCTAGGAATAAACTGAACAAAAGTACCCAGCATCTTTTGACTGAGGGTCCTATGAGAAAAGTTGGAAAAAGAAAAGCTGTGTTCATGTAGAAAGAATGTCTAACACTGCTTAGATTTTTCTGTAATTTAATCTAAAATGTAACATAATTCTTTTGAACACCCAAATGGAATTTCTCTTTGGGGATTAATAAAATACTGTTAGGGAAAAAAAAAAACGTTTGAAATCAGAGAGTGACTACTTGAAGTTTTCCACAGCAGATAACCAAAGACGTTAGGAACCACGATTGTTGAGTAATCTTGAAATTGGTGCCAACATAGACACATCAGGGAAATCAAGTAGAAAATCCAAAAGTAGTCCATGTATATTTAAGAATTTAAAAAATGACAAAGATGACATTTTGAATCTGTGGAGGGAAGATAAATTATTCGATTAATATGAGAAGAAATGATGAGTCTTTTTTTGTAATCCTAAAGTTGCAAAAGACTTTCTACACATGATACCACAAAAATAAAACCATGAAGGAAAATGAAAATATATTTGACCTCCAAAAACATACCACTTAAAACTATCTCTCTGGGGAAACTAAGAAAAGGATGCTAAGGAAAAAAAAGTACTAACATTTTCTGGTCCATCATGGTATCTTTAGATCCTGCCATATAATAGATGTTAACATTAGTAGATACATGAAGGAAATATTATAAAGGAGAAAGAAAAGAAACAAAATCCTCAATATTTAAAATGAGCAAGATATAACCAGAAATAACACACAGGGGGCTTAGAGATGGCTTGGAGATTACGAATATTTGCTGCGCTTGCAGCAAACCTGAGTTCAGTTCCTGGTACACACATGTTGGTTCACCACCACTGATAACTCCAGTTCCAGGATCTGATGCCTTCTTTAGGCATATGCATGAGATGCACATATACCTGTGTAAGCATACACACATACACACTCACTCACAAATAATAACAAATAGGAAACATGAAAAAATAAGAATTGTGTGAGAGTGAAGATGTTTCTGGGGGAGACTGACATTGGATATTAATAGATTGATCTCTCTCACCAATGTGAGTGGACCTCATTCAGTTATCAAGAGCCTGGATAGAGCAAAAAAACAAACAAACAAACAAACAAACAAACAAAAAACAAAAAAAAAAGAGAAAAAAATTTACTCCCTCCTTTTTTTAATTTTTAGATTTATTTATTTTATTATTTTATTTGTGAGAGTGTTTTGACTGTGTGTATATGCACTATGTGGGTGCCTGGTCCTGGAAGAAGTCAGAAGAAAGCATGAGATTCCCTAGGACTGGGGTTGCAGATGGTTATGAGCCACCTTGTAGGTGCTGGGAACTGAACCTGGGTCCTCTGCAAGAACAAGTATGCTTAACTGCTAAGGCTTACCTGGTTTTCCAGCTTGCAGATGCAAACTGTGAGACTTCTCATCCTCCACAATCACATGAGGCAATTCCAAAAACAAGAAAATTTCCTATTAGTTTAATTTAATTAGCAAGATTCCTGTTTTTCTGGAAAACCCAAACTAAAGCAGCCACAGCTTGTGTTCTGCCCACTTTTCAGGGACATGCCCTTGCTCGTGTCCCATGGAAACTCATTTTCAGGGCAGTCTCCAAAAGTCTCATATAGATTTCCTTCCTTTACCTGCCTTCTTACAATATCAAAACAATTTTGTTGTCTTCCAAAATAGAGACCCTGGAAGGCAACCATTATCATTTTGTGATTAATAAAATTCCAAGGACAGAAATACTGATGGGATCATGTATCTATTTTTTCCGAAGGGAAAGAAACCCACAATGCTTTTAAATAGAGAATAATCTAATAATAAAGAATAATTAACAAGAGACATTAACACTAGCCAGCAATCCACCTCCTTAAATACCATCAGCCCTGAGAAAGGCCAACAGAAGTTGGATCCACTCCTAGCTCAGTAGGTTCAAGATCTAATTGGGCAATGTGAGATATTATTATCGAACCTCTCAGGACTCCTTGGCACTGGCAAGAAGATTATTGCAATCTCCAATTTAATCCTCCCTGATTTCATCCCAGATATTTATAACGCAGCTGTGTGGAAGGTGCTCCTGGCAGGAAGTTGGCATGCAATCTCTCAGGCTGGGAGCAAATATCTAATTCAAAATGGGGGGGGGGGGGAGGCCCCAAACACCCAAATGGATGGATTTGTTCAAGTTTTAGAGCTGCGGAAAACAGATATATAGAGCGTGACTTGATAGCAAAGAATTGATAGATCTAGATGGACTCAGTGATCACAGGTAGGTCTGTCTAAAGATGATCCCACCCAAAAGACTATCAACAACAGAAGATTTGGCTTGTCAGAATCAAATTTCAAAAAATTTTGACATTTAAATATCAATAATGCTTGTCTCTTCCTCTCGGCTTTTTATCTTTCCTTCCTAATCCCCTCCCTTCCTTCTTCCCTTCCGGCATTTCTAGAGGAGAATTGTGTAGGACGTGGCTTTCTTAAAATGTGCCACTTATGTGTGTTTAAGATACAATACAAAAGATATTGCAGATTCTTACAGAACCTCTAAGGTTACCTGAGCTGGAGTGGAGGCAGATGTCTCCAGTCTGGAAGACTTGACAATTTGTTGGGCTTGGAAGATACCAATCAACTTTATCCTAAAACAGAAATCAGAAACTAGACTCCACCAAGCAGTAGCAATTAGTGAAACAGTTCAAAGTGGAAGGCAGTCTTTGATATATGTAAAGATCACAATTAGCTTCTGGGCAGTTGAAACTACTAACAGTGATAGTGTCCCTGACTCAGGCCACCCAGCAAGACAGCACCCACTTCCACTCAGCAGTGGCCAGGCATGCCTGAATGCCAACAGTGCCCAAGGCATTTAAATAGACAGCATCTCCTTTTGTTGTTCACATTCATCTTTGAAGGGAGCAGCCAAAGGCTAGTTTCTCTAGAACACAGAATTTGCTTAAGAACTGTGCATATCTTGTATATATCTCTGAATAAGCTGAATCAGGGAGATGAGCTGGGCTAAGGGTTAAAGCCTGGAAGGTCTTGGAATTTCAAGATCCTTGTCAGCATGTAAACCAATGTGTATTACATGTATATATGTGCATAAGTATTTGAACACTTATAATTTGCCATGGACATTTCTAAACAGATCACATACACTTTTTTATTTTATTCACATAATTACTCTGAAACATACCTGATAAACGTCAGTGGAATGAATGGCCAAACTTAAGTCAGTGGACTCCCTGCTTCACAACCACAGCATCATGACCTTTGACCTGACGTCTGCTGGGAGGTATCATGATGCCCGAAGAGACAGGGGATGAAAGATCACTGACTCAACACAGCAACTGAGTTCAAGAATAACAGAGTTGACAGAGGAGGCCGTGGTTTAGGTAAGAAAGGATGCAATTTTAAAGCAAGGATGTGATAATGGGATGGATGAGGCCCAGCAGCATTCAGGTAAACCAGCCTAGGTGATGTGCTGGACAAAGATAGGATAAAGAAGAAGGAATGATGATGGTCAGGGGTCTGACCTGAATACTGAAGGGAACTTAATGCAGTGAAGAGAAATGAAGGATGGTGTTGCTTGGAGGGATGAAGGTTCTCAATTTCCGCTTCAGATGGTGTACTTCCTACTGTTATGCCTACTTGACACAAGTTGGAGTCATTTGAGAAAAGGGAACTTTAACTGAGAAAATGCCCCCACTAGATTGGACTATGGGCAAGCCTGTAGAGTATTTTTTTTTTCATTAATGATTGATGTGGGAAGGTCTAGTTCACCGTGGGCAGTACCATCCTTGGGCGGGTAGTCCTTGGTGCTATAAGAAAGCAGGCTGAACAAGCCAGTAGGAACAAGCCAGTAAGCAGCACTCTTCCATAGCTTCTAGATCAGCTCCCGCCTCTAGGTTCCTGCCTTGAGTTCCCTGAATGATGGTCTATGGTAAATGCTTTCTTGCCCAAGTTGCTTTTGGTCATGGTGTTTTATCACAGCATTAGAAACAGATGGAGTAGGTATAAAGTATCTACTGAGCATATTCATGCTAGTGTTCAGTTGAGTAAAAAAAAAAAAGAGTTTGAAATCTCAGGGTTGAGATCTGGGATGGAAAGTACCACTTTCCATCAATCTGGTGTGAGAATCATGCTCAGAGAGGAAGGAGTAAACTCCCAGAGATGCTTGTCATCAACTTCTTGTAAGTAGAAGGACACTTCTTACCTACTCTATGGATTTCTCCCACCAAGATGATCTCTCTGTTCTGTGTGATGTCATAGCAGCCCCCCTGTCTTCTGGACTTGCTCCCTCTTCTGCCACAGCTGGCTGAGGGCCACCATCCCGAAGTTTAGAAGCTAAAGATACTCAAGAGCAAACTTGGTTCTTCCGAGTTTTGTTTCTCCTTTGCTCTTTTCTTCCACACCGAGTAGAAGTTGCTCTTTCCCTTTTAGCTGGTTGATGGAAGCTAGGCCATTCTCCACTGCCCCACACTGCTCTAGCTCCGACCCCTCTGCTGACATTAACACTGACTGTTCTCAACACTCTGCCCCAGGTTCAGAAAGTACCATGACTCCTCTACCAAGCAGAAATGAAGAGTGCCATTTCCCGGGGCCCTCTGTGCTCTGTCTCACACACCCGCATTTACATTCCTTCTCAGCTTGTTTCCAGGCTGCTAGTTTTGTTTGCATGTCTGGCACTAGGGGTGGCTCCCGGGGCTTTTTACAGCCCTCTTCTCTCTAGCACCCAGAAGGAAGGTGGACCACTCTGACTCTAATTTGCCACTGAAAGCCAACTGGCAGGTGGCTGGGGTGTCGAGAGGGTGATGATACTGCGATACTGTGGGGGCCCTCCCAGCAGGCAGAGGAATCGGGGCACCAGATTGGCACCCACAGATGTAGCTTCCAAGTGTCAACAACAGCCAGAATCCTGAACGCTGAGCCCTCCTGTCATCCCTCACTGTCTTGGAATCTTCTTGGAGTGGCGTGAACGATAATGTAAAGGAAATTTCTCAGAAGCCACACTCAGTTCAGGAATTAGAGAACTGAGATAGTATCTCATCCTCTTCTAGATTTATTAGCATACAGATTCATGTGCGAAACCATCTTAATCTCCTCAAAGATGGGGAGAGCGTGAAAGTAAGACATATGCCAGACATGATGCTCTTCTGATTACCTCCCAGCTCCTGCTCTCCTGCTGCTGAGATTTGGGGTACCATGTCCTATTGCTTGTAAAGCTTCCTACAGCCCCCCCCCATACACACACACACTGCCAGAAAGGAGGCTTCTTGTTGTTACACATGTCTATGGAATTTTCCCAGTAGAACTCTTGGACACTGGAAACCATGAGTTTCTAAGTTTCTCTCCAGCTGTGGCTCTCCCTCAGAAATCGCTTCCAGTAGAAAGGACTTCAGCCTCCTTTCCCCTCAGATCCTTTTCTTTCCTTCATCCTCATCCTTAAAAATCTGTTTAAAATGTCTATGTCTTTTTATACACTATGACTCTTCTTTGAGAATCTCATACCTATGTTCTGGAGTGTGTCTTTACCCTTACACTAAAATAACCTTAATAAAATTTCAACTCTGCTACATAAAGAAATGTATTTTATCTTAAATAAAACTCTGAGGTAAGGGTTAGATTTGTGTCAAACATCCCAGGTTAATTAACAGTAAGGCAGTGAAATTTTATATATAGTGGTCAAAGATGGTCACAAAGAGAAGGATTTGAATTAGGATTCAGCAAAGGTACACTGAGGACACAAAGTGTTATACAGGCAGTGTAACACTGGAACGCTGCCCTCAGAGGATACATGTCCAGGTTAGAAAAGGAACCAAGACAGTAAGAGATGTCAGAATGGTGGCAGATGATTAAATGACAGAGACATGTGATGGTAAATCCTTCTATTGTCTGAACATTGGACTGTGAAATGAAGTTTGGTTTGTGAGCTGATTGTTAGGGATTAGCCTTGATATCAACATCTCTAGAAAGAATCAACACTGAAGACAAGGAGAACTCAGACTGCAGTATAGGCTGACACACTCAGTCCTCCAAGCAGGGCATGACCTTGCTCAGTCAACTATCTGAAGCTACAGTAACCTCTGCAGGAGCTGAGAGTTTGAGCCTTCCTATCAACTATTAGTAGTCAAATGAGTCCTCAGTCCAGGGGGTATCTAGACAGGATCTCTCCATGTCCACCCACCCATGCTATTATCGATGAGGAATTACAGTTGCTAGAGATGTGCGAATATAAATCTTGCTTTGCGTCGTGCATAAGGAGGTCGATACTGGGGAAGATTCAGAAATGAGTTGTTAAAGTGATAGTTTATATTCTCTGAGAAAAGCTGACAGAATCAAAGAAGCAAGTCCATCAAGAGACATCCCTGCCAGATTAATCTCACTTCCTTGATTATTTAAAGCTCTTGGGGGATTTGATAGGCTGAGTCGATCTAGATTTCAGAGACACAACAACGATACATTTTTCAGAGTGTGATGCTAGGCTACATGCTTGCTACACGAAACGGCCTGTCTCTCGTCTCTCTGTCTCTCGTCTCTCTGTGTTTCACTATATGTCTCTCTCTCTCTCTCTCTCTCTCTCTCTCTCTCTCTCTCTCTCTCTGTGTGTGTGTGTGTGTGTGTGTGTGTGTGTGTGTGTGTTTGCCTTCCTTCTCCCTCCTTTCTTTTTTAAGTAACTTAACTAGCCCTGTAAGATGCTCACTGCTGACAAGGACAAGGTTAACCAAGGGAAGCCGATATGCCATCGGGTTCATGAACAGTCACAGTCTCTTCTTCTAGGATTTAAACCAAGAAAGAAGGAAGACAGGTGGGAAGGGGAGGAGTCAGGAAAGGAAGGAAGGAGGAAAGAAAGAGAAAGGGAGGAAAGTGAAAGGAAGTGAAACAAAGGGAAGGAGGGAAGGGAAGCATGATGACGAGGAGAGGAAAGTCAAGACACAACAGCAGGCCCTGACAGGATGCTCGTTCACGTGGTGACTATGCTCGGGCGGGTCCAAATCAAAGCTGAAGGGGGCAGAAAGTAAGACTTTCATTTAAGCAGCTGACCACACGAAGAGTAGACAAAAGCTGTCGGGTGGGTGGAAATCAGTAACAATTGCGCAGATAGTATAAACACAAAAAATGATAATGACGACAAAATTAGGAATTAGTCAAGTTAAAGGTTTATATTGTATCAGAGCAATGTTCTGGAGACGAGTCCACAACACCTGCTGGGAGGGTACTGAGTCTAGCTGAGCTCTGCACCTTGGTAGCACGCTGGCAGGCCAGCAGCAAGGTGATGGTTAGTACAGCAACACCGTGGCTTTTCCGTGGGCTCCCAGAGAGACATCCAAGGAAGAGGTTAGTCCTGGTGAGATACGCACCGGACGATAGAAGGGATATCACATTTGGGTCTGGGAGGGGCTTTAAAGAGCAAAGCACAAGCTGGAGTGTATGTGGAGAACAAAGGGAGAGGTGAGTAGTTCAGATTAGCTGGAAGACCAAAGGGCCGAGACTCTGCAGACAACAGCACTTACTTCACCGCCGGGAAAGAAAGACAACCTTAGAACCTTTGAAAAGTTGTCCCAAACACGTACTGTACTCAGTATGTCTCTTCCAGAGGAAGAAAGGTAAGATTTTAAATAACAGCACCTCTGTTCTTTCTATCAATGAAAAATGAATGGAGCAATCTATCTCCAATCATTGAACATCTTGGTACTGACTATGCTGGGCTAAGCCAGTGGGTAGACTGCCTTCACGGAAAGGTCTGGTAGAGACCCCAACACTAAATAAACAGTCACCATCCAGATGTATAAGAAATGGTTTTGGGGAGAAGTGGAAGGTGTGATCAGGGTTCTCCAAGGTTTTAGACTCTGGATCACTTTTATTTTTATTTTACTGTTATTTTGTTTTATTTGTGAGCTTGAGGAACAGAAAATAAAATCATTAAAATATAAAGAACAAATGGGAGAGAAGAGTGAATTGTTGTGGGTAAATTAAGATATTATAGCAGGATTTAGCCAGGGAAAAGATTTTAAGTAATGAACTAAACTAAAACAGGCCATGCAAGTGAGGAGAAATTATCATATTAAATATTCACTTTGAATGTAAAATCTAAATGACTCCAGGATATATTGGACAAAACTAAGACCTGTATTAATTTACTCTCTTTGATGTTTTATTATTCGAACAAAAACTGATTTAAAATATTTCATACTATTTGTAAAGAAAACATTCACTAAGTCCATAAAATACATTTGGAGGCAAGAGATTTGAAAGGAATGTTTAATCTACTTCATAGAATAAGTATTTTTAAAGGGTTAGGTAAATGTCATTAAAGTGGGCTCAAAAGAGCCCTATAATTTGAAATAAATTTCTGAAGTTCAGGCTTATAGGATCAAAATTAGGATTTAGTCAATGATCACCTTCCTGTGCAAAGATACTTCACAGAATATTTAAAATAAGCATGAACCTGTGCAGGTTACAACGATGTCTGAAGAAAGAGCTGGTGCAAAGGTAAGAGGAACATGAGCTGTGTCCTCACAAGTGTCCCCGAGACAAGAGTAAAGCAGGTGATCTACTTCAAGGCATGGTGCCTTGCAGGATAGGGCACTCAGAAGCAGCCCGGCAGGTTCCGGAGGAAGCTCCAGACTGAGCTACGGCAGAAGCAAAGAGGGTTGGGGATGTGACCTGAAGCAGTAGAGATGTAGACAGTGTCAACAACTGTCTGGAAAAGGTGAGTGGAGGAAAAATGAGATGTTCCCCGTGTCCCTTCCACTCTGGTTCATCCAAGCATGCTGTTGGATAGGACTTTGGGAAGTAAATTCTCCAATCCCGCTGGCATTTTCATTATTGCACACTATGGTTTAGCCATCTGAGCCAGGACATGGACTCTAGTGGACTTTCTTCTTGGCAAAGACATGCAAAGATTCACTAGCTCCCAAATCCTTGATGACCAGACTGTTTCCACCCTAATGTTCTAATGGTTGGTGGTAGTGCTTCTTTAGTATTAAGTTTCTGGCTATCTCCATGTCCCACCAAGTCCCAACTACCATTTATAGCACTCCAAGCCCACCTCAGAGCACATAGGTTTGAGGTCTTCCCAAGATACTTTGGTTTGTTTTACCTGTAGCTGAAAGTTTTCCTGTGTCCCACCTGGCCCACAGTCAGGATAAATCTCTCTTGCTCACCAGTCCCGCAGCTCATGGCGGTGGCTAGCAGCGTCTCCTCTGCTCTCTTTTCTTCTCTCTCTCCAGTTAGAATGTCCCGGCTAGCCTTCTTCTGCCTCACCATTGGCCAAACAGTTTTATTTATCAACCAATCAGAGCAACACATATTCACAGCATACAGAACGACACCACCCACCATTTACCTTTGAAGGAAGTTGTGAGTACAGATAGCTCTGGAGTTTCTGGATCTAACTGGAGTCAGGGAAATGTGAGTTTGAAGATATTTAACCCCCAAACTACCATGGACAGCTCTGGATCTTGCATCCATAAGAGATGGTCTGTGACTTTTAAATAAAAATACCGTGAAATGTTTTGATTGCAATCCCGCATCCTTTCTTTCCAAACGTCAAAGGCTTTTATTAGGTTGCTAGTCCTATGTCATTTTCCCCTTGTGAAGTCAGAACAGTCAATCAATTCTCATTTTCCTTCTTGAATGCTTCTTGCCCACTACAGGCAAAAATAACCATCCTGGATCAAGAACACAGTGGGCCGGGCGGTGGTGGCAGCACACCTTTAATCCCAGCACTCGGGAGGCAGAGGCAGGCAGATCTTTGTGAGTTCGAGGCCAGTCTGGTCTACAGTGTGAGATCCAGGAAAGGCACAAAGCTACGCAGAGAAACCCTGTCTTGAAAAAAAAAAAAAAAGAAAGAAAGAAAAAGAAAAAGAACACAGTGGGACCAAACCTACAGAGCTGGCTGAGCCTTGACTTCATTATTACTTGGTAGTAACCCAAACTTTCCAGCCTTGATTAGACAATGACAATCAAGAGCTTCAAATGTGGTACAGCATTCAGCTCTCTGCCAACCCTGTCATCATTGTGAAGAGTCCACCATTTGCCTGTGTTTCCCTTGAGAGCCACCTAGGGAGTTTCCCACATGGAAGGATGGGTTACTTATCACGGTAAGAACTAGTACAAGATGGTAAGGCTCGAGTACAGACCACCTGTCATCTCTCATTAGCTGGATATTCCACACCAGGGACTTGTAATATTAAAGGGCCCTGAAATTATTTACATCAGAGAACTGAATCACAATTAAATACTACATCGAATATTGAAATATCATTGCTATTTTTTATAAGAAAGCATAAATGATAGAAACAAGGCAGGCTTCTTACAGAATTAGCTTGCTTCTATCATGTCTTTAGGTTTGTCATTTAGCAGGAGCCTTGGCAGATTTATCTGAATTCCTAGTTCACTGCCCACCTCTGCTCTGCGAGAACTCACTCTGTGAATAGGGAGTGGCATGTGCTCACAGCTGGCTGGAGCTGTGGAGAATTTGATGTGACCTCTGACCAAGAGAAACTGGGGGAAGATAAACTAATCACTCATGAATCTTAAACATAAGAAGCCCAGCTCTCAGCCTTGCTTCTGCCAACACGCCTGCTGGCTACTTGCTACAGTACCGCCCACTGTGACGCATGCTCTTCCCTCTAGAACCATAATTCCAAAGTAAAGCCTGCCTTCTTTAATTTGCTTTGGTCACGGTGTCTTGTCACTACAGTAGAAAAGTAGCTAAGAAATGCACCTCACCATGAGGATTTAATAAATTAATACCCCTAAAGCAATTAGAAACAATGCTTGCCACCTGGTAGGTGACGGTGTTGGAGGATAACCCCTAGAGCTGAAGGTTACTGACCTGTGATGGATGCATGGCATTGCTATGTCAAATTATCTGAGATGAACAGCTTAGAAGAACAATTTTTTTTTGTTTTGTTTTTGTTTTTGTTTTTCAAGACAGGGTTTCTCTGTGTAGCTTTGCGCCTTTCCTGGATCTCACTCTGTAGACCAGGCTGGCCTTGAACTCACAGAGATCCGCCTGCCTCTGCCTCCCGAGTGCTGGGATTAAAGGCGTGCGCCACCACCGCCCAGCTAGAAGAACAATTTTATGTTTGTCCAACGTTGCAATCCACGATTACTTAGGGTAAAGGCAGTAGATCATTATGTAAGGGCACAGCAGAGAAGAAAGCTGATCATCTTGTGGCAGCCAGGAAGCAAACACAGAGAAAGAGAAGAGGACAAGAGGGGAGAATGCACTTTCAAGGTCAGGCCTGTCTCGGCTCACAGCTCAAACTGGATTATAGAAGGAGAGATTAAAAAAAAAAAAAAAAAAGCTCATGCATGGCATTCCTCGGGAACCTGTGAAATGGGTATCTGACTGCCAGAAAGGGTCATTCCCCTTGGCAGGTACAGTGGTTACATCTCAAAGCCCATGCTAACGTCCAGACTCCTTTGGCGACTATTCCCGTGTACCTATTATGAACATCAAAGCCCCCACACTAGTCCTGGCCCTTCTTACCTCTTCCACTGTGTCAGCTCCCAAGCTGTTTCACTTCACAGGCCTCTCTCCCCTCAGCTAAGTATCCTCCTTATAACCCCCTTGGTTTTTCCCTGCCCCACTTCTCCAGCCTGGCCATGGCCAGTCTGTTTCTTTTTCTCTCTGCTCTGGACTTGTCCAGATGCCTCTGGCCTTCTTTCTCTCTCCCCTGCCCCCTCTCTCTCCCATAAAAAAACCCTGCCCCCCCTAACTGTGGAGTGGCCATTTTGGTGGTTTCTTCACTGCATCTTCATTTAAATCTGGTGCCAAAACATAGAAGAGGAACCTGGGCCCTTTTCCAAAGGAACTAGTCCCTCCTAACAAAACCAGGCTGCCAATTTGACCCTCCTAACGTACGGATCATTTGTGTCTGCTGGCTTCTGGCAACCCCCATATTTGACTCCACATTCTGGAGTTCTCTCCTCCTCCTCCACCTGCTCTAACTACTCAGCTCTCCTTGTCTACTCAGGGAGTGTCTCTCTTAGAGCTGCCTGTTCTTTCTCTCTTAGCTCCTGGAGCCTATGACAACATTGCACCATTACAGCAGGCAGCCTCCCTACACGCCATCTGAGCACCTATTACATGGAAAGGGACACCTCTCTATTCTGTCCTGTTCTAATCCTTCTTATTGCCCTCCCTGTGTCTCTAGTCCTACGTTATTAGAATCCTCCTGCGGCAAAATTCTTATTTGTAACCCCTTTTCCTAAGACTCTCCCATCTCCTTGCTCCCGCCCCACCTAATCTGTCTTGCTTCCCACTCCTGGAGATTTCCCTCTCTCCTTTTCTTCTCAACTCCTCACCCCTGCCTTCCCTAATCTCCCTCTTCCTGGTACCCAGACATTTCATTAAAGCCTCATGGTCTTAGGGCAAACAGCTTGGCCTCAGTACAAACTAGATAAATCAGTCTCCATGCCACAAATATGGCATTCTCAATTTTCAAAGTTTCATCATTGATGACAACTTCTGCAGCCACATAGGGAAATGATCTGGAAAATCCCTTATCTCTAAGCTTTCTCTACTCTCCACTCACAAAACCTTATCTCTAAGCCTTCTTTGTTCTTTGCTCTCACCCCTCCGCTGATCACTTGATTAAGTTTTACAAAGATTTAAATGTCTTCTGGGTGTGGATAATATTAAAAATTATCACATGCTGTTCTGTTCTATTGAAAAAGCTGGTTGTGCAGTTTGGATAGGGCCTGCTTACTCCGGACTCAAGCCTGTCTGTTTAAATATTTTCTCCTGTGCCACTGTGGTGGTTTGAATAAGAATGACCACCATGTGCTCATATATTTGAATACTTAGTCACCAGGAAGTAGAACTCTTTGAAAGGATTAGAGGGATTAGAAGGTGTGGCCTTGTTGGAGGAAGTGTCTAACTCCAGGGGCTTTGAGGTTTTAAGAGCCAATGCCAGGTCCAGTAATTCTCTTTCTTTTCTGTTGCCAGCAGATCAGGGTGTAGGATTCTCAGCTGCATCTCCAGGTCCATTTCTGCTTGCATGCCGTTATGCTCCGGACCACAATGATAATGGACTAAACCTCTGAAACTGTAAGCAAGCCCCCAAATAAATGCTTTCTTTTAGAAGAGTTGTCTTAACTATGGTGTCTCTTCCCAGCCAAAGAACAGTGACTATTACAGTCACTTTGGCCACCTGACTGACGGGGAGACAGAGCAAAGCAGAACAGCCCAGGAAAACACTATGCGCTTCAAAACAGCTAAGTGGTAAATTGTTCCCAATAGAGATGACTACTCCTTATCTCATACTCATTTTCTTGGTTTTGTTTACTATCTTTGAAAGCAACTAACTCTCTAACTTCTACCCGCTTCTGTATCTGTAAAACTCTTGCTGAAGTATAAACTTTGTTTTACCTCAGGATTCGTAAGGCCATTGTGTAAACTTTCTGAATCTTGGAATTTATACGTTCATTAAATGTGGCCAAAAATTCTATAAAATCTGTAACAAAAAGCTTAAAACTTGCAACCAAAGGTTGGATAGTTAAAAAAAAAACTATGCATAGGTAATCTTAATTTGATACAGCATACTATATGTATAACTTGGATTCAATTTTTTGTTTATGAAAACAGTAATATACTAACAACAAATGTTTGATTGAGGTTTATAAATTCCTAAGCTTATAAAGGTCCACTCAGGTTGACAACCGACTTAGAGATGTATGTGTAACCATTCATGTTTTTGCTAACTGTTCGACACTAGGCTTCTAAGCTATCTTGAAGGAACAACATATGTTTGATGATTAAGGTTTATGAATTCCTTGGGTCTATTCAGTCTATCAAAAATTGACCTGAAGATGTGTTTCTAGTTGTATCTTTGATGATTTTATTAAGCTTTAGGTATTTGGATAAACTGAGTCATATTTTTAAACACCTGATATTTGGTAAAGGTACACTATTTAAAAAATCCTGAGGTTTCCAGTTTCCCTGTAGACTGAATTCATGGTTTAACATTTTATTTTGATGCTAAAAGTATCTTCAATCTGATATTTCTGAGGTTCAGATGTAACAGGGACAAAGTTGTAAATCCTAATTTTATAAAAGCTACTAACTTGAAAACTGTTCAAGATAATTGAGACGTGCTAGGGAATGGCTAGTCACTCTATAAATAATCAAATTCTTTCTTGTACTCAAAACTATGTCTGTAGTCGTGCTAAATACAAATGTAACTCATGTATAGGGACAAGTTTTAGCCGTTTGTAAATGCTGTCAAAGTCCAGCCTGAAGCAAGGAATTGGAAGTCAGTAAGGTTTGTTCACTGTAAAACAATGGTCAGATTCAACTAGATGATAATCCTCACCCCCCGAGAGAGATCTGATGAATATGGCATTGAATGTGTTTAAAGAAAACTGCTTCCCCGAGAAACAGAAATGCCATCTTGTTGGCAGCAGCCTTGTGGCTATCTCAACCACCAGGGCCTTGTGGGGTTGACTGTTCCACTCTGCTTCACCAAGGCAGGCCAGTTCTCCAAGTTTCTCCACCACAGAAAATCTCTCAGATCTTCCGAGTGCTGGCCAAAGACTAACACCACCGTCCTGTCTGGTGGCCAAAGACTGATGCTGCCCTGTGTGGTAGTCAAAGACTGACGACTTCTTCCCCCGCCTGCAAAGCCATTGAAGTCACTTTGGAGGAGCCCAGGTGGCTGTCCAGATAGTGGGTTCTCACAGACAAAGTTACCTGACAGTAAGCAAACCAGATTCTCTCTGTGGAGTTTCCACAAGTCTGCCATTGCCTGTCTGACCCCACCACCACCACCACCTTTGACCTGCATCCAGACTCCCTGGGCCCCTGAGACAACTCTCACCAGGTATGATGTAGAGACTGCATCACCCATTATTATCATCAATAAAAAGCCGGAAGGTCAAGTCTAAAAGGAACCCCAAAGTGATAGCCTTTGCTCATTTCAAGCTGGACTGATGTTAGAGAAATAAAAGCTCACACACAGCATTCCTCAAGGACCTGTGAAATGTGTTTCTGCCTTCCAGAAATGGCCCCTTCCCTTGGCATATACCTGTGGTTACATATCAAAGTCCTTGCAAACCAGCAGACTCCTTTGGTCATACTATTCACATATACCTATTATGAATATCTAAGCCCCTGCCACTAGTCCTGGCCCTTCTCACATCCTCCACTAGCCTAGCTCCCAGGCTATTCTAGTTCACAGGCCTCTGTCCCCACAACTATTTGTCATCTTATAACCCCCATGATTTATCCACACCCTACTTATCTAGTCCTTTTCATGGCCAGTGTGCTTCTTTTGTCTTCTGTTCTGGACTCTTCCAGATGCCTCTAGCTTCTCTCTCTCTCTCTCTCTCTCTCTCTCTCTCTCTCTCTCTCTCTCTCTCTCTCCTACAATAAATACCTTCCCCCTAACTAAGGAGTGGCTGTTTGGGTGGTTTCTTTACTGTGCCCTTATTTACACACAGTGGCTCATTTCCCCCAGCTAAGCCCCATCTTCTGATGCTTACATCATCTTCCAATAGTACTACCTCAGCCAGGGATGAAGCCT
Organism: Peromyscus californicus insignis; assembly: GCF_007827085.1. Taxonomy (NCBI): domain Eukaryota; kingdom Metazoa; phylum Chordata; class Mammalia; order Rodentia; family Cricetidae; genus Peromyscus; species Peromyscus californicus. Next base: position 57,403,422 of record NW_026294469.1, on the reverse strand, counting down.
TTAACACATGAACTTTTGAGATATTTATGATACAAGCCATAATAGTATTCAAAGCCAGGTTCAAATAGGAGATTTTTGTTGACCTTAAAATGTGTACAACTACAGTAAGTAGAACACTTTTGTATGTTGAGTTGTTTCCCCCATTAAATTTCTATATGGGCCAGGTACACTGGTCCATACCTATAACTCCAGTTTGGGGAGGGTAATTGAATAGAAAGAGCATGCATTAAAATTATCCTGGGACACATAACAAGATCTTATCAAAAAATACCAGTCCTACCAAATCCCATGTAGAATTCCTGGTAACTGGTACTTCAGCCTGTGCCTTTATTTAGGAATTGGGTCATTGTAAATATAAATAATTAAGATGATGTCATATTAGAAATAGTTGAGCCCTACTCTAAGATGACATGGACATCACATGCAAAATGATGCAAGGTGAAGATGAAGGCATAGATCAGAGTGATGTGCCTCCAAACCTAGGAACACTGAAAATGGCCAGTAAGTCACCAGGATCATCTAAGCTCTGAGAGAGTCTTGGTGCTGTTCAAAGGAATAAAGCTAGTGGATACCTTGACCTAGGGATTCTGGCCTCCAGACCAGGAGAACACAGATTTCTATTGTATAAGCTACCCACTGTGTGATACTGAGCTACAGCAGCAACACTAGCAAGCAGATTTAAGTCTGGACACAGATGCCAACTGTAGTTAATACAGCTAAGAAGAATGGCTTTGACAAGTGCTGGTAGAGAAAGAAGTTGAGTACTGCACAGTCTCTGGGCTCAAGGACAGATACTCCAATGGAAGAGAAATGTGCACTTGTGCATGCATGCGTGTGCTCATGCACACACGCACACACACAGAGAGGTACACACACAGAGGCACACACACAAAGGCATACACACAAACACACAGATACCAATACAAACTTAATGTTTACTAATTAAGTAGTAAGTCAGGGAAGATTCCCTCTTTAGTCATTCTTAATGCACCCCTGGGTAGAATATATTCTTGCAAAATTCTTTAAAGCCAAGAACTCCATCCTCTTGGATCCTGCATGCCTTCTCTCATCCCGTCTTTTCCTCAGCACACGCTTAGGGAAGCACCACCATCACTGCCACACAAGTGTGAACCTCCTCCCCCTTTGTCCCCTCAACTTTCTTTGCAGAAGATGCTATGCAGTGGCAATTCCATTGCATTACAAATGGTGTCCAGGAGCCCAAGTAGAGTCATTGTTTTCCCAGATGGGTGAGAATTGGGTGACTTTCTTTAAAAATCCCACTGTTCATGGGCATGCTGCTCAGACATACATAGTGAGGAGAGAGATATGAGAGAAAATATATATATATATGTTGTGTTTATGTTTATTCAGAAAGTTATAAACACAACATATATTTGGGGGGGTTATATTATATTATATATATGTATTTGGTTTTTATCATATATATATTATATAATACTGTTTTTTTTTCTCCAGGAAGGTATCAAAGCCACAACAAACAAACAAATAATAAATATTCTTGCACTAAAATGATGAGTCTCACTTCAGTAAGCAACACATTATGCGCCATACTGGTATAATAAAGCACACATCTCCTCGAATCATTCGCACTAATACAATGTCTTCAGTGCTCATATGATTACACTTTTACAGCCTGTTAGCAAAAACACATACAATTGTAAAGTGCTGCTAATGCAATGTGACAGAATAGTGTTATTACAAGAAGAAGTTGTCAACGCCAAGCAATTGATTTTCCTTCCTCTCCGCCCAGGCTCTCCTGGAGATGTTTATTATGTACTGTGGGTACAGCCATTTCTCTGAATCAATTCTAGTGTCACATAGGGGAAGGAATACACAGACAAGAAGAGCGGATCACACTACTCGAGACATTTTAATGGGAAAAAGAATTTCCTTTGGGGATGTGCTCCTTCCAAAATCTTCACGAAAGCTTCAGGTATGAGAGTGCTCTTCCCCCAGGAAAAAGACCTGGGTTTTGTTCTGCGGTACCATCCATGATCATGTATTTTCCTCTCTTCTTTTATCTTCTTTTGTTTTATAACTGTGTGTGTGTGTGTGTGTGTGTACATATGTGTGAATGTGACATGTGTGTGTTGTGTGTACACATGTGTGAGTGTGATGTGTGGAGACGAGTATGAGTGTGATGTACATATGTGTGAGTGTGATGTATGTGTGGTGTGTGTGTGGAGGGAGCCTCTAGATGGCCAGAGAGCAGTGCTGGTGTTCTCTGTGACTTTCTACTCTATTCCTTTGAGTCAGAGTATCTTGCTGAACTTGGAATTCATGGGTTTTGGTGAGGCTGGCAGCCAGCAAACCACAGCCACCTTGCTGTCTCTACCTCTGTCCAGTACTGGGGTTACAAGGACACGTGGACCATGCCTATCTTTTTATGTGTATTCTGGGATCCCAAGTCTGTTCCTCATGCTTCCATAGCGAGTGCTCTTAATGACAAAGCCATCTTTCTAGCCCCTCTTTCTGCTTAAAATGTGTCATTTGAGGTCACTTTAAAGTAGGGACTCCAACACGTCTGCCAGTTCCCCTCTAGACAGGAGGAACAATGGAGGGAAAAGAGACAGCAACAGAAGAAGAAAATGAAGGAAATCAAGAAGAAAAGCTATTTGGTGACTGGATGGTCATTATTTTCTTACAAATTTGCACCTTTGTGTCAAGGTGACAAAAGATTCCAGAAACCAAGAAAAGAAGGCTTTCAAGAACCAAAATTAATTCTGGGGCCAGCACCAACAACCTGACCTGGGATCATACAAGAGTCCAATGGGGTGGAACTAGGGGATCATCAAAGTCCAATGTAATCACTACAGCTGGGAAAATGGGGGCCCTAAGAGTCAGGGCATGTGCCCAAATTCTTACCAATCTAGAGCTCAATCTAGTAGCCTTGCTTTTGCTATATGCTACTGTGCTATGCTGTGCCTTCAAGTGAACATGTGTATCAGCGAATGCCATGGACCTTGACACTCATTTTTCTGTTTTTCTGATTTGATAGAAGAGTTCCACTGTTATGGGAAAGGTAGTGAAGGCCACAAATCCCTTCATGATCTTCTGGAAGTCATTACCAGAAGAAACCTCAAAAATCTCTCCCGTTATAGATTCTATCTTGAGATGCGGCACCTTCAAAGAGCACTAAAAGAACCGCCCCTCCTCTGTGCTATTTAAATACAAGATGCTTATATTGTCTTCCCTATCCCACTTGTTAAATGCATGTACCCTTCGTTGGTAGCTAAAATAAATGCTGACTCTCTCTCTTCTACTCAGCAGGTTCTTATTATAAAATGTTCATGAATATCCAAAAGCCTATGTGAACCAGGGTTATGCTAAGGTTCCCAAATATTACTGCCCATTAGTGTTGTCATGAAAATGAAGTGCCAGCCAGGTGGCCATTTAACAAAACAGGGCAGTTATGCACTATAGACTCAATACTGGACTGTACTCAAGATCATCTATCATCAGGATGGCTTAAGATTCCCCAGTGTGTGGATGAAGGGAGTAGGTGTGGGTTGTACTCACTTGACTTTACTCTTTGGCTTCTGATACCAGCTAGTAAACATGCATAGGAAGGAAACATTTAAGTTGGGTCAAAAATGATCTGCATTGAATTGAAACTTGTAGGTATATAATCTCTATTGGAGAGGAGCTTCTCCCTCTCCCTCTCCCTCTCCCTCTCCCTCTCCCTCTCCCTCTCCCTCTGTCTGTCCACTCTCAAGTTGCCCATATTAAGAAATAATAGTGAAGATGTCAGGTGAAGATGCCAGTGTTTCCTGGTTTATCCAATAAAAAGAAAAGTGATGTCCCTAGAAGTCTTACTAGACACTTAGCTATTCCACATTTCAGTTCTACAGCAGACAAATGGAAGAGAATGTGAATTTTCTTGTCTTTCACATTCCAGATCAGCTGATAACACTGAACATCTATCTGTGACAGACACAGCACTGAGTACTGTGAGATAAAGATGGATGAAGGATGAAGTAGAGTCCAGAACATCCAGAAACTCTTAACACAGACAGGAGGGGAAAGTTGGAATTACTAAAGCCACCATCAAATATTCACCGAGCCAGAATGGAAGAGGTGAATTCCTACCCAGGGTATCCGTCAAGGTACCTTGGTCCCCAGTGGTAGTCATGCCCATCATTAGTGGCACAATAAGTATCACCACTACTCTTGGTTCCTCTTCAACTTGAGTGCCTTTTGCTCTCTTGTGGAAAAGACAACCTCCATTACTGTATGGATTAGTAAGTTGACTGGTATATGTGCATTAGTGAAATATCACATTAGCTTTGACAATTTTTGTTTTCTATTTCTTCCATTATAATGGAATGAAAGAGTTCTACTCTCAAGTGTTGGCACAAAGGAGAAGAAATAATCCACGCATTGTTTACTGGTCTTCTGAAACAGGTCATTTACCAAGGAGAGATTAAAATAGCCTGGTATGCAGAGTTCATCTTGGAATGCTGTATCTTGAACCACCCAAAATTTTGTCACCCCTTGATGCCCAGACAGTACCTAAAGATCTAGATACAACACGGGCAGGCTCTTGGAAAGAGAGCTTAAAGTTTTTCCAGAATTAAATATCTTTGCTGATATCACTCAGGGAAAGCCAGACTTAGTATATGAAATTTATCCCCCCCCATAAACATTTCTTAAGAAAATTTGGTACAAAAAATATAGTTGGCTTATATAATTTTTTTCCGAGTTTTATGTTTTTGTGCATATTTAACTTACCATGCTTCAATGCGTGTAACTGAAGAGTTCTAAGTTGATGTGATTTGTTAATAAAGTGTCATGCACATATGGGTGAACCTGGAGGAGCAAAACAGCTGTGTTCAAATAAAAAGACTGGGTCTTTGTGGCCCATGCTTTCATCTGCTGCCTCTCCTGCTTTTCCCCATCTCTCATCCCTCTTCCTTAGTTTCTCAGATCTAGCCTCCCTTCTAGCATTCTCCATTTCTGCCTCCTACTCTCCTTTCTTCTTTTTTTCTCCAAATTTCACTCCCCCGAATACCCTTCTCTATATCTTACTCAGATTCATACTCTTTCTGTGTTTCTCTCTTCTCCCTCCCTCCCTCCCTCCTTCTCTCCCTCCCTCCCTGCCCCCCCCCCAGTCAGCTCTCACACCACATTTAACTACATCCTCTAACTCTCCTCTCGTCTGGGTGGCTCGCTGACTTCCACCTCCATCTTTCCCGAACGCGAGTCCCAGATGGAGCCACGCTACTATGTCTTGCACTGTCCTCTAAGAGAGGCTGTCCTGATCCAAACAGAATACAACATCTCACACTGCTGACAGCCTCCCAAGTGACACAGGATCAGCAGACTTCACCAAATGTGTTGGAGTGAGAAGAAATTGACCCTCTCCAATTGCTGCAAACTCCAAAGCAGATGAATAAAGGGAATTCAGCCAGTTGCGTTCAACAGTCTTCGAAACGCACCCCACAAACCTTCTCTGCCCCCCTCCATCAGCGTATCTTCACACTTTCGCTTAGTGCCAGCTGGTTCGTACACTCCAGAAGCATCACTCTCACGAGTCCCTGAAATTAAGCCTCTAAATACTGGGCGGATCTGCCTTGGTCATCAGCTAATCTTTCTGCTCCCCCCCCACCCCCCGCCACCCTGGGATTTTCTTCACCTGGGAAACTTTCATAACTTGCATGTCAGCAATCAGATGAGTGAAAATGAAAGAGGAATTGGACCAGAGAAATTCAGATTTTTTTTTTCTGTTTTAAAAGCAAGTAACATCAAGGGCAAGGCTCCCCTCCAATTCACTGGTGACTGAAGAAGCATGTGCTCCATGAATACAGAGCTGCCTCTCATTTTTTGTCTGTGTGACACCCTTTGACAGGAAGATCAAATGATGTGAGATGAAGCAGTTGATACTTGTAATCTATCCTGAGAGTTTGTAGCAGTCTGGTTTCTACACAATGGTAAGCCAGGAAGTTGGAGAAACCAGAGCACCAGGACTAGGGAAATATCTCAGCAGGTAAAGGCACTGTGCTGGTTTGAAAGAAAATGGTCCCCAAAGGGAGTGGCATTATTAGGAGGTCTGGCCTTGTGGGAGGAAGTGTGTCACTGTGGGGGCAGGCTTTGAGGTCTTTTTTGCTCAAGCTTCCCTCAGTGTGATAGTCAGTTGACTTCCTGTTGCCTGCAAGATATAGCTATGACTTTCAGCTCTAGCACCACGTCTGGTCTGCCTGCATGCCACCACTCTCCCCATCATGATGATAATGGACGGAACCTCTGAAACTACAAGTGAGCCACCCCAATGAAATGCTTTCTTTATAAGAGTTGCCCGTGGTTATGGTGTCTCTTCACAGCAATACAGACCCTAAGACTGGAATTCAAGTTCAGTCCCCAGGACCCATGTAAAAATCTAGACACAGTGACATAATCTGCGATCTCAACATTCCTATAGCAAAGTGGTCAGCAGAGACAGGGGACAGCCAGAAGTTTGTGGGTCAGCGAGCCTAAAGTACACAGCACAAAAGTGAAATAAGAGAGACCCTGCCTCCACAAGATCGAAGGCATGAACTGACTCACTAAAGTTGTCCTCTGACCTCTACACACGCACTCAACTCACCACAATATGATTAATACTGATTTTTAAAGAGAGAGCCTGGAGCACAGTTAGTGTTTTGTTCTTCTTTGTCCCTGTCTGAAAGAGGCTCGGGGCTGACTGCTTGACTACTAAAGGGTGGACCTTAGTGTCACCTTCCTCATTTTCCCTGGGACTTGAGCGTTCTCTCTCTCTCTCTCTCTCTCTCTCTCTCTCTCTCTCTCTCTCTCTCTCTCTCTCTCTCCTTCCTTCCTCCTCCCTCCCTCTCTGTCTCTGTCTCTGTCTCTGTCTCTGTCTCTCTCTCTCTCTCTCTCTCTCTCTCTCTCTCTCTCTCTCTCTCTCTCACACACACACACACACATGCACAAACACAAACACACACAGAGAAATAATCTAAGACAGTCCCTATCTCGACCCTATTGCTAGCTATAAACAACTTCAGGCCACCAACCATATAATACCCCCATGATACTAACATTTCTTTTGAATTTGTGCATGTTCTCCTTCATGAAGATGGTTCTTTACATGGTAATTAAACTTCTTCGTGTTGTATTTGCCCCTTCTTTTTAGAGATGTCCTAGTTTATCTTGACTAAAATTAATCCACAATGTTAATACACTTTGAGCTAAAAAAAAAAAAAAAGACATTTCTTTAGCAAAGTAATAGAATACTGAAAATCAAAGAAGACCATCATGGGAGATATTTCAAGTGTCAAGATCGGCAGAAGGCAGAACTTGAGGGTAAGATGACTTTGCCCAAGTCTGGAAAGTCTATGCCCTACCTGGTGAATGCCTCTATCTCATCAGAGTCGATTAGGCTACAGTGCTTACAATGTGTGAGCGCTGTCTGTCAGACTCTTTGGGGCATAGATCTTTATGACCCAAGACATCCATTAATACCAGAACTTGATTTGAAGCAGCCAAACATAGCTCAGGGGGTTAATGTTTTGTATGTAGAAGCTGATAATGCCTGCAAAACAACCCATGGCTGTAGATACTATAAACAGCACGTCTGGACTCCAAGGAGCTTTTATTTTGTGCTTCTTTACAGCCTTAACCTTTTAGTCTAAAGCCTCTTTGCGACTACGAGAAAAAGAGGGCAAAGGTTAAAAAAACAGAACCAAGTAAGGTAAGCTAACAAGGAAAGAAGCTTCCAAAGTTAACCACTTAGGAAGAAAGAAGAGATTTTCAATGAATGCTTGTCTAATATTAGCATTTAGAATAAGAAATTAATCACTTGACTAACAAATGCTCATTGAGTGCCCAGGTCATGCCAAGCTTGGTGCAGAACTCCAAAGGTGACGAGGCAGAGCCATGGACCCTGGCATCACAGTTGTGCTCTGGAGGATCGGCAGACACCCAGGTGCAAAGAAAGAAGTCTGGTGAAGTTGCCAGTTGATGTGCATAAGATATCCACGGGCTTATGAAGACACAGCAGGGATGGCAGGATGAAGAAGGTGGGGGTAGGAGAGAGGAGACCAGAGAGGCTAGGAAAGAATCCAGAATCTCTGGAAATCAAAGACTTTCATTGGGCTAATGTGAGTGCAGAGCATACAGAGTAGAGAAAGGTGAGGGGCAAAACCACAGATACAGAGAACCAAAGTCAATAAGGTGTGTTAGACAGTTTAGCTGAATCCCAAGGGCCATGGGCAGCTGTTGGGGACTTTTGAGTAAGCTATTGATGTGGTCATCAGATTGTGAATTGTGTCACAATCAATGTAAAAGGAGAAGCTACACTGAAAAACTTTATTTTTATTTTTTTTATTTGTGTGTGTGCTTGGACACACACACGTGTGCACAAATGAACTATAATGCATGTGTGGAAGTCAGAAGACAATTCTGTGGAACTGATTCTCTCCTTTCCCTTTTCTATGGGTCCTAGGGATTAACCAGCTCAGGTCATCAGGCTTCTGCGGCATGTGCTCACTGCACTGTCTTGCTGGCCTAAGAGGCTACATTTTAAAGAAGGGCCTGTTACTATGCATGAAGTACTCCTGGTTGTTAAATTTATGTCAAGAAATGTCTGAAAGACATCATATTAAAATACACATACTCTCTCTCTCTCTCTCTCTCTCTCTCTCTCTCTCTCTCTCTCTCTCTCACACACACACACACACACACACACACACACACACACACACACGTATGTGCGAGCCCATCAAAAATCCTATTTACTTAACTGCCTCACAAAATCATACACTTGTAGCATGAATCTTTAACAGTCTTATCAATAAAAACAAACCCAGAGCCAGGTATTGAGGTGAATTCTGAAAGATCAGAGAGACAGAACAAGTCACAGCCAACCTCACCTCGCCAACTCCTCAGCCGATCCTGTTTCCTCAAACTGGAAGCCTCTGTGTCCTCACCCGAATGGATCTCAGCTGAACTGCTGCTAAAAGCCTAAAAGCTTAAAAGCCTGTAGTTCCTGGTCCTCGCACCTTATATACCTTTCTGCTTCCTGCCATCACTTCCTGGGATTAAATGTGTGTGTCTTTCCCAAGCAAGACATGAGATCTCAAGTGCTGGGATGAAAGGCGTGTGCTACCACACCTGGCTCTGTTCTCTGTGTGGCCTTGAACTCACAGAGATCCACGTGGATCTCTGCCTCCTCAAATGCTAGGATTAAAGGTGTGTGCTACCACTACCTAACCTCTATGTTTCATACAGTGGCTGTTCTATTCTCTGACGCCCAGATAAGTTTATTGGGGTGCACAATATATCAACCAAACACACTGATGTGTGTTTGTGGTTGGAAGGCCAAGTGAGGGACAAGACTTAGGAGCATAAGGTCTTGTCTTGACTTGAGGAAGATTGGGCAAATCAGGTAAAAAGTATTTGTCGCCCTTTAGGACAAAAGTCACCAGCCAGAAATTAGCTCTCTATCTACGAGCTAGTCAGCAAAACTCTCTGGAGCTGGAGCTGCAGGTGAGAGAGATGATGGATTCTGACCCAGGTCCTACGGATCCTGTAGTTGGATCAAGTGCAGTGTGTGCAGAAGACTCTTGGGTGGACAGTCATAGACTCTAGTGGGGAGGACTTAGTCTAAAGCTTTCTAGTTGGTTTTGGCAAAGCCAGAGTGAGGCATTTTCATCCATTCTCCATCCCCCTACACATGCTGCTATTGTCTTGTTAAACTGGGTCTGTTAACTTCATTTGAAATAGCATGTTCTTTCTGATCTAGAAATGTAGAGATCCAGGATCAGCACATGTTCATGCCTCCTAACCCAGGGCTTCCACAGGAGCCCCAGGAGCAACGTGACAGACATTTGATAGAGCCATTGTTAATTGACTCTGTTTTCATTGTTTGTTTGATTTTATAACTCAACTAGTCTCCAAGGAGTAAACTTTCTAGTCCACCATATGTACTATACAGTTAATTATAACACACTCCCCCCCTTACCCATGGACCCTGAACATAAGGATGTTTCTAGCCTACATATGGTGAACAATACTGTTCATGCATTCTACCCTCAACGCATTTCCTAGAGCCCTCACACAGTGGACATTAATGACTTCTTTGGGCCCCTTCTGGTTTCACCAGATGAACAAAAATGAAAATAAGCAGCTGTCATATTTTAACTTAAAAAAAAGGAAGAAATTCATCAAGCCTACTCCAATTTGGAGAAATATTTGGCTTAGAGAGGGGAATGGGCTGTACCACGGATGGTAAAAGCTCTCTGATGAATGCACCATTTCCTGACATTTAATTTGCACAATTTGTCTCTTATTATTTGGCAACTCTCAGAAGATTTTGGAAGCAGGGAAAAAGGAGTGAGAACTGCTGTAAGAAGTAAGACTGAAGCATGGGCATGTGTGGGTCACCGAGTTCAGTGTCCGGGAGCTAGCTCACTCATCAGACCCTGTCTCCGAGCCAACCAACACCTGTTGACAATCCAGTCCCCCCAGATAACGGCCGTGAGAGAGAACCAGATGGAAGGCTAGCCAGCACACAGCGCGCTGCGATAGAACAAAAGCCATTTGTGTTAGCTACCCAACACTTGAGACCCCAGAGAACTCAACCGAATCTAAATTTAGACGTGATGGATCTAAGGATCTATTGCCACACACCTAGATAGGGAAAGTTGAATTTTTAAATCACACACACACACAAAAAAATATTAAAATGTTTTATCTGTGCTTCTGCAATTCAAAATGACTGAAGCTGTGAACTTCAAAGTTGGCAAGCCTGTAGTCCTCATTAAGGAAGGCAATGGGAGCCAATTTCGAAGAAAAATGGTTTCCTATTTTTGAGTGGAGGTTTAAACAATAAGTGTTGAGACTAAGATGAGGAGCATTTCCTCTCCCCTCTTAGCTCCCATTTGGATAATGATCACCAGGCAGAAGCTAAAAGTAGACTCGTCTCCTTTGGACTTCTGAACGGAGACACCTTTCCTGATCCCCTCTCTGTTTGTTTCCCTTCCAGGTTTCTAAGTCAAATTCAGTTGGTTATCATGAATTTGAGATGGGAAATTAAAGCATTTCCAAAGCCAGGTAAGTCCTCGGATGACTTTATGCTGACCAGCTGCCTGGAGCAGTCTAGCCCCTCATGGGATTCAGACGGCTGTGGAGCAAGATGCAGGACAGGACAGGGACACACAGGAGATGGTTACAACTCAGTAACTTTGGAATTTCCTGATTTGACTGCAAAGATTTCAGTCTTAACACTGTGTTAATATTGGTTTTAAATACATACATGTTTGTTTACTGGGGCACACACACATACACACAAGACTCACATCTATAAAATGCACCAGCGTCTTGGTGAAGCACAGCGGCTGTTGAACAGCCCAGTCCAACATTCTGGAAAAAAAAATGGGGGTGGGGTGGGGAGGGCTGAGTTAAAAATCTTATATCCAGTCAAAGCTGCAGTGGGAACGGAGGCCCTATATTAGGAACACTGTCTTGAGAGCTCTCCAAGCTTCCTCCAGACAGCATTCCTTTGCCAAATTCCCAGCATGGTTCCTGAAACTTGGAATTGACAACGAAAGTCCCCGACTTTATTCTTCGCTCTAATAATTGTATTGTAATAAATGATACTTTGAAGGCCAGCTCTAAGTGAAGTGAAGATATCTGAGGATCTACTAAACATTCACTCTCAACACACAAGAGGCTGAAACTGCCCAGAGGTTCTGTTCATGCAACTGCAAAACCATAGGGCCAGACATAAACAGTCGGCCAGCGGGTTAAGTTCACAGGAACCGATGCATGCCGTGGTTAGCATTCTAGACCAGAGCACCTCCTTCAGTGGTGCTCCGGATGTCAAATGACATGAGTAAACACAATCTTGGAAAAGATAAGAGAAGGGTGCAGTAGTCTAAAATTCGAATCCATATATCATCAGGACACAACAGAGCAGGCAACCTCAGATAAATACCGCCCTTCGTGATGCTTGTTACTGACTAGGCTTACAGGAGAGCTTTCTTGGACGTTTATTTATTTATTTTAAAGAAAATCATCTAGCTTTTCCATCACCTAAAACTGCTCATATCTCCAGGGACAAAGGTGGGGTGTTTTTTCTTGCAAAATGAGGGTGCAGATTTGTCCTGCCCTTTCTCCCATTGACTTCCCCTCTGTCCACGGGTTTCTTTTCCTTCGTTTTTTTCTCCTTTCTAATTTTAATTCTTAACATGTGAGTTAAATCCAAGCCTCTTACTCCTGAAGTTTTCCCCTCCATGGTTGCACAAGGAATTCCAATTTCTCCAGCCTTGCCCACAAGCCCTCCATGGTAATCTTGGCTTGTTTTCACATTCTTCTGTCCACTTCCTTATTGGTGTCTATTAAATGCAAAGTACAGGGATGGGGACTAGAAAGACATGAATAAGGTGTTCTACTGGTACCAAGAACTTAGGGCCTACCATGAGGTACACATCATAAACATCAGTGTATGTATACACACACATACACACACACACACACACACATATATATATTTCAACTTATTTATTTTTATTTCATGCATGTTGGTGTTTTGCCAGCATGTACCTCTGTGTGAGGATGTTGGATCCTCTGGAACTGGAACTAGAAAGTTGTGAGCTGCCATGTGGGTGCTGGGAATCAAACCCACATCCTCTGGAAGAACAGCCAGTGCTCTTAACCGCCCAGCCATCTCTCCAACCCCACAAACATCAATTTTTGTAAGGGAAGTAGGGCTAAGACCTGGTTGATTGACATACAATTTATTTAATGGAAGGGGACTAGAGAGATGGCTAAAAAGATCACTTACTGCTCTTCCAAAGGATGGGAGTTCTGTTTCCAGCACCCAGGGCAGGCAGCTTACAACTGACTATAAGTCCAGCTTCAGGAGATCCGACATCCTCTTCTGGTCACTGCCCAAACCTGCACTCACATATACATACACACACATACACACACACTCACACAGATAACTTCAAAGACAGAAAAAGGAGTGATATATAAATTGACACTAGAAACTTGAGTGGGAATTTACCAAAGTATGTGTAGAAATGGAAGAGGCCACCAAAAGAAGTGGGAGCAATGTGAGTGAAGTCACCGAGTTAAAAAGAAAGGGAGGGGATGGGAGAACCCAGTCTTTCCAATTGGTGGTACCTCTAGTGGCTGGAGCAGGCACAGAGGACTGAAGTAAGTAAGAGAAGGTTTGCTTTGGCAAGCCACTGAAAGTTTCTCGGGAAGGGTCTAAAGATATCACTAACCTAGAAAGGATAGTCAAGTTGTGTTTTTGGATAATTACCAAAGTACAGTATGTAAGGTGTACCATTCTGCCTTTCCCAAAGTTTAGTAAAGTCTGACTAGTGCAGCAAATGGGAACTGTTTCTCCAAGCCAAGTTGACTAATAAATCGACCAATCTATGTTTTAATTCTCTGGGTTCACAGGTTCTTCTTTCCATTTCTTATGTTTCTAATTTCTTACGTGAGAGCCTCGAGGGTCTGACTTTTGTAGGGAATGTATCCTATGCTCTCCTGAACCTCCTGAAGCACCAGACTAAGTAGACAAGGAAAATAATCAATTAAACACATCTGCATTAATTTTTCACATCATAATGCCCTTGTCCACCCATGGCGACTTTGTACTTGTTTTGATTTGTTTGTTTGTTTGTTTTTGTTTTTAAACAAGTCTTCTGGACCAGCTCTTGAGAAATGTTATATTCTGCTTCAGTGGGCTCAAGCTTGCCTGTCTCTCAGCTCCCTTGTATCATGGCACCACACTTCAGGGACTAGAGATCTGCATGCTATGGTAGTATGCCTTTCCTGAAACTTGGTGTCTATGATTAACCAATTATTTGGGTTTAAGAGAAGTTAGTTATCCACATAACTAATAAGCTGGTTGAGGACAGAATATGCCCCACTTTCACATCTCTTATGTGAAAGTTATATAGTCAACAACCAACAGCATATTCCATCTAACCATATGCTCCGCTATGCTTTTGAGCCCTTTTCTGGCCCTTGGGTATCCTCAGGGTTCATTTTAAACTCCTTAGACTATGTTGAAAGCAGCAAGCATGACCTGGCCCTGTCGCCTCTCTGACGGGATCTGCCACCCCAACTTCCTGCACTGTGCCCTGTGGTCACACCCAGGCTGTCTCTTCATGTAGAAGGTCTCAGTGATAAATTCCAGTTACAGAAGACATCGTTAGGACAATGGAAAGGAAGTTAAGGGAAAGGGGAGAAACACCTGTCAACTCCCTGTTTCGCCATCTTCCTGTCCTGACAAAGGTCTCTCCATCATCTAGACCCAGGCTTGTCTTCTTTTATCAGAACTAAAACTCTGGCCTGCACTGGGAGGAATCAGCAAGCACTTCTTTTATCATTCTCTGTCTTCCTTTGATTCCTTGGTTTCTTTTTGCCAGGGTACTTTCTCTAGGTGTGTCTGCTTTTGTTATGTTTATCCACGTTTTGATCTAATATCCAATCACTTTTCTGCCACTCTATTTCTATCTCTAAGAATTTTGGGTTTTCTCTAGGAATATCTTCTTTAGCCTTTATGTCTTTCTCTTCTGAAATTTCATTTGCCAACTGTCTAAATTGCGTTCCTGTTTGCAACTTCTGGAAATTTAATGAGTGCCCAGTAACTTCCGGCTCTCGCCTCCTAATTTGGCAAGGTATATATACTTAAGAGTTTGGCATCCAAGTTTATTCTTCTTGTACCAGCTACCATTCTGCAAAACTGGACTTCATAGTGTCTTGGTCGCCCCCCCATTCACTGAATGTGTGGTCATCTTTTCCTTCACCTCAGGGACAGCCTGCTGCACACATACAAGTTAGACTTACTTTACATAGATTTCTTCATGGTTGCTGGGACATGCATGTAACAAGGACAAGGGCTGATGATGCCCCAGCTTACACTTCTGACCTGTTGTAGAGACCTACCTGAGGACAGCTGCCAGCCAGAGTGCTCTCAGAGCAGGAAGCCTGATAAGCAGCACCACAGCTGCTCAGGGAATTGATCCAATCAGAGCTTGTTTAGAGGCAAAGAGACGTCAAGTGAAGATCTCTTCCCCTATCGGGTTACAGAGTGCTTTCCCAGAAGCCACTAGATATCTAAACACTCATCAGAAACTTAAGGGAAATCCTCACCCAGCTGCTTTCTTGCCTAAATGACTTGCCTATCATTAGCCTGATGGCTTCAGGCTTGGAGTGAGGGCTTTGTCCAGATGTGGTGGGCAACAGGCCCCAGAACATTCTTCTGCTTAAGTGGTGGCCTGAAATCTGCCATCAAAAGGCACAAGGCAAGCGTGCTTTCAAGCTCTATAGAGGATATTAGCATATTGCTCAAATGCCCTCTTGGGCAGATTTCTGTGCGTGTATGCATTCGATTAGCATGCTAAGGATATGCTTTCTCATGAAGAGCAGGGAAGAGCTGACACCTTTAGTGAGAATGGGCAGATTCTGTTAAATCAGGGTGTGCCATAGGTAGCTCAGTATATTAGCCCCATTCACAATCACAGGCCCAAAGAAATTCGAAGGAACCCAAAGGAATCCAGTTGTGGTCCACTAAGCATTTTAATCAAAACAGCAAGCTTCTGTCTTCAAGCAGGTGGAGACGGCTACATTCAGTGGCAGGAAATGCACAATTGCCCTGTAGGTGTGGGGACATGGAGAAGGAGCTAGACAAAAGGAACTGCTACATCCAAGGGGAAGAAATGCCACCTTGCCTCCAGAACCTCGGAGTCTGCAACATGCTGCCACTTCGGAAAGCATTTTGATGATTGTTTTCTGATGTATCACAAATGTCTAATAAGCCAAGGTCCTGCTGGCATGTAGAAATGAAAATGTTTTGACCAACAAATTCTTTCACATTTCGGTTTAAGGGTGATAAAGGGAAGGCAATGTGCATTTTTTCCCTTTATGTCATTTTCTTGCAAAAGAGGGAGAAAACAAACACAGATGCTTTAAAAATTTCAAGGTGCAAACTAAATTACACGATGCCCAGGAGTAAGCAGTAGCATTCCTTTGTTTGAGCATGGAATAAAAGACACATAATTAGGAAATTGGGAGTCTATTAATTTTCCAAATTTACTCATGCAAGAACCACTGAGCTATGGTGATATTTGCTTACCTCGTCATTATGCAAAAATATATTAGCTAATTATTTTGACTAATGCAATTAAGATATGCATATTTAGCATAAACCATACAATAGAAATGTTACAGTCAGCAATTGCCGGGTTGTGCTCATGGGTAGCAGAGAGGCAAAAGTCCCCGCTCAGTCTCCAATGGTAAGCCACAAGACTGCTACAACTCTGCCCGCACTGTTATTATTAGTTCGGTTGCAGTAATTAATTTACTTTACAGCATGACTAGGTGGCACACAGCTAGCAGCGGTATTCATTTTTGTTATGAGACACCTGAAGATGTCAGCTTTTGAGCAGTGGTGTCTGCACCTTTAATTGCCTTAATCAGTGCAAATGCAGTATCTCTTTCAGGGATCCAATTAAGAATGCTATTGTTATTTTTCTTTTTTTCCCTAACCCTTTTCTAATGAATGCCGGCGCTAGCAAAAGTTAAGGTGATGGCGGTAGCCGAGAGGGGAGTCTTCTGTTCTTGACCAGCAAGGCCTCCGCTGAACCTTGAGCTCTTAAACCCAAGCACAAGGTTGTCACTGAGCCTCCATGGACTCCATCTTTCCAAAGACCTTAGCCATTCCGTTCCACTTGCATCCATTGGCAAGCCCAGGTCCACCCAATTCCCTCTGAATTAGAGTCTGTATTTTAACCACATCCACATTGTTGTGTGATTTTCTTTTCCCTAGGGAGATGTGAAAAAAAAAAATATTTGAATAACTCCAGATAGGATACCAATGGCTGAAACAAAGAAGTCATTCTATAGTAGTATAGCTTGGCGAACCACAAGTTGCTTACAGAAGCATGGGCAACTTGTGTGTGTGGCAACATCACTAACATCTCTCTCCCAGAGACTGTCACTGCTTATGAACCCTCAGGAAAAGCCAAGGCCTCATGAGCTCCTCCTCCCTTATCCTCCAATGTGGAGAACCATCAATAGGTCCAACCTTTGCAATTCTTGTGTAGGTGATTACAGCTGCTAAGAGTTTAGGAGAGCAATGGCCATGCCGTACCTGGACAGTGCTCCACAATACTCAGGTGACTAGCAAGTCTATGGAGGTTTAAGAAAGGCTGCTAAGAAAAGGAGCCAGAGCCAGCTGTCCACTGAGTAAAGTCAGAAGATTTTTACTGTTTCTGTAAATAGACTATGAGTCCAGAAAGAATTCAGGGACAAACACAGCACGTCTGTTACCTACTACATATGCCTTTGTCTCTGGAACCGTGTTGACCTAGGACAGTTTCATGCTAAAGTTTGTGATTTAGGGAGAAGTTAGGATTGTCCCCTAGGCTGAGAACACCAGGAGGGTGAAGCAAAGTTTCTGAGACAAGAAAAGGGTTGGAAAAAAAGAGAGTACAAGGGGTCATTGCCCTGCCCCACAGCGCCGCCTCGGAGCTAGGACAAGAAGGGTTTGTCCTATATGATTTTTCTAAGGACACCTTTGGCCTAAGGATGTCAGCCAAATACTAACAGCACTTCCCTCCCATTCTGCTCTAGTGGCACATTTCCCCACTACCTCCACCTGTCAGTCTGAGTTCTTTGGCTTCTCTTTAGTGCTTTACCTCTTTGTCCTTGTACAAAAAGAATTATCTAGGTCACATCACAGTCCTTAGGATACCTGGATTTTAACTTTGCAGAACTTTCTTCTGTTCCCAGAAGTTATCCTGACTGACTCAGATCTCTGACCACACAAATTTCATGGCAAGTGCTCCTTCTTGAAAACACCAGAAAGAGATCTTTGGGTCCCACTCTTGGCCTCAAGCTGGCTCTATAGTTTCAGGCACATACCTTCCACTTGAATTTCTAGTCTTTGTGCAACAGCTGAATGTTTGTGTTTACAGAGGTCAAGATAATCTAATCACCATTTTACCAACTTCTGAATTGCCTAGGCCACAGCTTAGAGATAATTAGGAAGTCATTATCAACAGTGAAAGAGATATCTCTCAGCTAGCAGAAACAGCAGTATTGATGAACAAAATATATTCTAATTTACAGCATAGAAACCATCGTGTGAGCTCCTGAGTCTACTGAAAACACAAGCTGAATTTCTAACTCCCAATATCTTAACTGTGACCTTATTTGATGGTAGAGTCCTTGGAGAGGGGAGGGACTAAGATGAAATTAAGTCATTAGGACAGGCCCTAATCCAACATGACTTAAGTCCTTAGAAGAAATAGAATTAAAATATGAGAGAGAGGGGGTTGGAGGACCTGTGAAGACACAAGAAGGAGAAAAGGCCAACTACAAGTTACAAAGAAAAGCCTCGAGGCAGGAGAAATGGCTCCCTCAGCAAAGTGCTTCCCACGCAAACCTGAGGACGTGTTAGGATTCTCCAGAACCACGGAAAAAAGCCAGGTACGGTGATGTGCGCCTGTACTCCTATCACACAGAAGTTTGGGGGGCTTACTAGCCAGCCAGCCTCACCCAACTGATGAGATCTGGGTGAAAGGCCATGTTTCAAAACATAAGGTGAAGGGAGATTGAAGAAAACATTCTAAATCAACCTCTGGTCTCTACACACATGTGACCATACTCAAGAACACATAGACACATAAATGTTTGATCACACTGTGAATCCCAAGATTGCATTATTTACTGGAAAAAAAAAAAACATGTTTCTGGTTGTGCTGTGGTTCAGCCCTAGCACACACCTTTAATCCAAGAGCATTCTGCTTGAATATTGTAATCTGGATTAAATAAAGTCAACCACAGGTTAAGAGGTGGAGTATGCAATCAGTTGACAGGAAAAAACCATAGATAGTAAGAGGGAGTCAGGAAGATGGATAGAGAGATGCACAGTAAGTAGAAGAAAACATTCAGTTTGAGGACTTTTGTTTTAGATGGCATAAGAGAGAGGTCTCTGTCTGGGATGTCAGCAGAGGAGGAAAGGTCAGCTGGATGCTGTCTCTGCCTCTCTAAGCTAGCAAGCTTTGACCATAGCATCTGGCTCCGGAGTCTTTATTCGTAAAATTGAATGACTGAGATTTTTGTTGAAAACAGCACACACACACACACACACACACACACACACACACACACACACACACACCCACACACCAAAGAGGCCTGCAATACACTCTTCCCTGAGAAGGAAGCTGCCTGCTGGTGCCTTGATCATGGATTTCTGCCTGCCAGAACTGCCAGACAATAAGGATATATTGGTTAAGCAATTCTGTGTATTGTTTTGTTGTAACAGCCCTAGGAATTCACAAAACTGCTTAAAAAACAGATATATGTGTTCACATATCTATATGCTCATGGCATCAGTTATAATAGGTATGATGGGACAGGCATTCACTAAACACTGAAGAGAATAGCTGAATGACTAGATGAATGAAGGAATGACTTAGAGAACCATTGCCAGGTCTTTAAGAGCCCAGTCCTTTTTTATCCAATTCATAACTGCTGTTTCTGTGGTATGTTCCTGCATTCTGAAGTAAAGACAAAATCTGATTTCTGAACGAATTTCCTGGAGAAAGACTATGGAAACCTTGGTCCTACCTCTCCAGTCAGTCATGACGGGGGAATTGTTGGTCCCTCAAAAATCTCTTCAGCATTTCCAGAAGCATGAGTCAGTGGAGTGGCAGACGTATTCACTTTTACATATTAGTCATATATTTGATAGTGTGTATAGAAAATGTATGTAATAACATAACATATACTTTAAATTTATAAATTTGGACAGCTGTCATGACACTTGAAAGAGAATTAAAAATACTGCTGCATCCATTCCTGCATGCCGTGCCAAATGGCTAAACTTGTCAGCCTTCCCACAGACAGTATTTAACATTTGCTTGACTGTTTGGAGTTTTGAAAAGGAAATCACCAGGTGATTTCTGGGCAGCTGGTCAACGGTAAATAACACTATGTCGAGTAAAATGTGAGTCTAAGATGAACTCTATCCAGCTTGTCTTACTTCACAGCCTACTTAGGGCAAAATACCCAGCAAAGCACCAGAACCAGGAGGAGGACCCAGAGGAAACGGGGTAGGCATCAGCATGAGAAAGTGATGCAGCACTCAGGGACTGCCGTTTCAAGCATTGCTCTTTTGGGCTGAGGATGGCAATATGTCACGTGCACTCCATCTAATGAGAGGCGGTGCCCATTTGGCTCCTGTCAATCTGTGCCTAGGGGGATGCAGACCTACAAGAAAACCTAAAAAGGCAAATGATACCCCAAAAATCTTCCTCATTTTCATCTGTAATTATTTTAATTCTGAACTTTCATATATGTACACAACAAAATATGATCATATCTACTCATATTTTCCTCCTCCAAATCCCCTCTCCCATACTCAATACATAAAACCATATGAAGTGGGTGAGCAGCCTGTTCCAGGCCTATGGGCAGCCATTATGTAACTTTGTACTACTCCATGCTCAAGGATACTTCAGGCCAAAAGAGAAGTCATATTGGTTTCTCCTAAGGAATCGGATTTGAAGTTCCAATGTATATGAAACTGCCTTTCAAATTAAAGTTATACATTCTATATACTCTTTAAACTATTGTATAAAATTCCCATGGTGGGAGAAACCTACATTGACACAACACAATGCACTATGGAGTTTTGTTCACTCTCCATCTTTATTAGCAGCTGTAATACATGCCTTCCTGATTTTATTTAGTTTGATCAAAATATTCAAATCAGTTTGCTTTTTCTGAGAACTTAATAGCAGACTGTAGAGTGGGAGCCCACTTGGATGATGGGAGAGGGTGAAGAAATTGTCCAGAAATGGAAATTCATCTCTAATCACCAAGTGTCAGCTGTACTGTGGCAAAGTTAAGTTGTCCTTTGGAACGGAGCTAATTTTTAAACTGAGTGCATATCAAAAACATTAGCTATCTGTTGTCAGGCCTTTATGTGCCACATGCTGAGTTAATTAACACAAAGACACTTGATATTGGAACCCTCCAGAGGGGAAAACAGAAAGTGGTCTAGGTGTGAGAGCTGACAGAGGCCTTGGGGTGTTGAAAACACAGGGGTCTGTTGAGTTTTTATTCCTTTCTGCTCTCATGATGCGGGGTCAATGGGTCTGTCAATCCCATTTCTGTTCCATTGTCTTTTGTAATTCCCAGAAGACAACGATGGATAATGAAGCCTTACCACCTTCCAAAAATTAAACATCCAAACCACCAACTTACCCTCTGTCCTGGTCAAAGACGAGGGACAGGCAGAAAAAGGACTTGCCTTCCAAAAGAGCAGCTCTCTCCTTGGAGTCCACTGCAATAACAAAAACTATATATTCTCTTCAAAATGTTATTCTTTTCGATGCATTTATAGAGAGATGAATTTTTAATGTCCAGAGGAAAACATGCACCAAGTTTCTAATTCTACACTGTGGTGTACACACAGATGCACACATGTCCCTTCTTTTGGAGTTACTCCATAGATAAAATCATTCCATCCTTCATCTGTCCCTAGGATGTAGTAGGCAGTGTCTGTCTGGGAGACTCAGACATAAAAGTCATGATACAGAGAGGGACAATATGATCTTTGAGGGAGAATCCATGGCAAAGTATTGCCTAATATGAAAGTCAAGAAATTTCATGGGACCTGGCATTAAGGACTGAGAAAAAAAGGAACAGAAACAGACCCCATGAAAAGTGAAGAAAAAGGCTTATAATGGTGATATATGACTGAGATTTCAAGCATGTATGTTGATAGGCAAATGCAGGAAGCAGAGTGTGGACAGGAAGTGATCTCACATGGTAGGCAGTCCCAGCATTGGAGTGAGACATGTAACTCTTGCTAAATGTGCCATCCCTGGAAATCCCGCAGATGCTCAGAGTTATAGTTTTTAACTCTACATTTAGGACTGATGATGACATCTGCATGATTTGGTCACATGAGGATAACAGAAAATGTGTGTATCAGAATATCAGAAGCTCTCTAGGTAATGGTCTTCAAAAACACTGACTCAGGAATCAGCAAGTTGCTTCTCTTCTTAATCATCATGAGTCCTAGTTACTTTTAAACTTATTTGACAAAACACCATGACCAAAGCAACTTATGGATGGAAGGGTTTATTGGGGCTTACAGATTCAGAAGCTGAAACCATAACCATTATGGTGGGGAGCATGGCAGCAGGCAGGCAGGCATGGTGCTGGAGCAGTAGCTGAGAGCTTACATCCTGATCCACAAACACAAGGCAGAGAGAGAGAGAGAGAGAGAGAGAGAGAGAGAGAGAGAGAGAGAGAGAGAGAGAGAATGATGTGGGCTTTTGAAATATTAAAGTTTCTCCACACACAGCTTCTCCAACAAAGTCACATCTCCTAATCCTTCCCAAACAGTTTCCCCAACTAGAGACCAAACATTCAAACATATGAGCATACAGGGACCATTCTCATTCAAACCACCACACCTTGCAACTTTGGTCAACTTGCTTAAGGTCTCTATGCCTTTCTTCCCCATGGAGGAAATGAAATGACAAGAAGGGACTGGGAATATGACTCAGGAGGTAAAGTGCTTGCTGCATAAACATGAGCACCTGAGTTTGATCCCTAGCATTCACATGAAGCTGGTTCTGCTTACATGAACTTATAATCTCAGAGGTGAAGAGATGGAGGCAGGTGGATGAATTCCTGGGTCTCTGGTGGCCTATTTGCCTAGGCTAATTTTCAAGCCCACAAGTCCCAGTAGGGGACCTTATCTTAAAACTCATGCTGAGGAAACAGCACCTGAGGTTGACCTCTGACCTACACATGCAAAACATATGCGTGTGCACACATAGACAGGAACATGTATGCATACCAGCATACATACAAACAATGACAATAACATAACAGTACTTACTTCATTGGTTGCTTAAAGAGGTTAACTAAGGTAATATATGCAAATTACTCAAGTAGTGTGTGTGGCATACAGCAGCTATTCTATGTGTATTAGCTATTATGAACTAGAGTCTTAACACAATACCTGGGACAAAGTAGGTTGAAGTCATAGCCATGATGTTGCTAATGCTGATGGCGATGTGCGGAATCTTCACAAAGGTGGCTGGGGCAAAGCAACAGGAAAGAAACAGCCACTCTAAGAAGATAGGGAGTGGGGGGAAAATGTCAGAACACTCCTGACAACCAAGGCTCACACCCCACCCAGAGGGGGAACACAAGAAATCTCCCCGTATTAGGAGACAGGCCAGACTGAATCTCCATATTCATGGCTATCATGCTTGGCCTTGGTTCTGTGTGACTGTGGACTGAGAAACCCATCAAAGCCAATCACTGAACAGTAACAGAGGAGCCTTGAAACCCCTGACACCTGCTCTGCCTAACATCCCAGTGCTCATCTCCCCTGAGCCGCTCCTGCAGCTCACCCCACAGCACCCCTATTACTGCTGCCACCATCATCTTGGCTAATTTTGCATTAGCCATGTGGACTGTCGGATGGTTTCTGCTGTATTTTGTTGCCCTTTCAAATATTTCTTAAATAGAAGATTCTACCATCTGGTGGACAATCTGCCTGTGTGCTATCTCACCTATCCCAGTGTGGATTCTACTCTTATTAGGGAAGGAATGCGGCAGAGAGGAGAAGCTGCCTGCTAGAATGCTGCCTCTGGCCACCTGCAGCCCAGTGTCGCTGATCTGCTCCCTTTCTCCCAGTGGCCTGGTTCTGCCTGCACAGCAGTCAGTTTCTATGCTGAGTAGGGCTTTCTTCCACTCACTCCATAGCCAGGCTATTACTCATGGGTCTGCAGGGAACAGATGTCTCCATAGGTAGACCTTTCTGACCTGTGCTGACGTTTTACATACCTAAGCATCAAATGATGATGCAGCCACTCTTCCAATGTGGAAGGGAGAAAGAGACTAAGGCTTAGTCAAATCCCATACTTCAAATCTGTAATTTATCAAGGAAGAAGAATCTGTTCAAAGTGCTCAGGCTGTCTATGGTACCTGGAGAAGGAGAGCATACATAGGTATGTCAGCAAGAAGAAATATAGATAGGTGATAAATAGAAAATAGATAGATGATAGATAGATAGATTGATAGATGATAGATAGATAGATAGATAGATAGATAGATAGATAGATAGATAGATAGATGGATGGATGGATAGATAGATAAGTAGATAGATAGATAGATAGAGAGAGAGAGAGAGAGAGAGATGGATGGATGGATGGATGGATGGATGGATGGATGGATAGATAAGTAGATCGATAGATAGATAGATAGATAGATAGATAGATAGATAGATAGATAGATAGATAGATAGATAGATAGAGAGATAGAGAGATAGATAGAGAGATAGATAGACAGACAGATAGATAGATAGATAGATAGATAGATAGATAGATAGATAGATAGATAGAGAGAGAGATAGAGAGATAGATAGAGAGATAGATAGACAGACAGACAGATAGATGGTAGACAGATAGATAGAAGATAGACAAATAGATGACTGATTGGAAGGTAGATATACACACACATGACTATATGCCTAATGGAATTTGACATGGAGACTCAAGGCACATTTACTTTTTGTTGTATACCAGGACACAACAGTTTGCTTGGGAGAAATGAAGTGCTGATATTTTAAGATCCCTCTGTGGTAGCATTAAGATTGTTCCTAAAATTCCTTCCATGAGGAGTATGTGAACAGGTCTACACCCTCTTTCTAAGACTTAGAAACAAAATAAAATAGGATTTTACCACAGTCCCTCCTGGGGAACTTTTGAATTAACTGTGTTTACTTATATAGAATGAATGAACAATTACTGGCAGTGACCCCAAAGCAGCTACACTAGGAAGTCTCCATCCAGCATGTACGATGGCTTCTCTGTAGCTGTATAGATTGAAAGAAGACCCTACCTCTTGTCTTCCCAGCCTCCATAATGTAGCTCCTCCCTGAGATGTCTAAGCCACTAGCAGTTAGGGCAGAATTGCCTACAAATGGCTGGGAGGAGTGGCCAGATACTCAGATGAGAGTCCAGTGACCATCCTGGGCCCTCCTTGTAAGAGGGAATATCAGCCATCCACAGACCTGATAGTGATGAACTCTAAAAGGTAAGCAGCAGAATGGCCTGGAGGAGAGAGTCTTACAATGAATTTAAGAACATTCTCAGGTCTTGTTTGGCCAGAACAAAGCATCTTTTATGGCTTGTTTTCCAAGAGAGTTCCAATGGAGTCCATGACTGAACCCTCAGTGATTTTTCAAGTTGACAATTATTGGTAGGTTAAGAAGAGAAACTCTAGAACTAAACTGTCTAATGTCAGACTCAGGCACTCCCTAGGTGAATGGACATGGAACCAGTTTCCCCACCTATTACAGTACCTATCTCATAGAGATGTTGGATTCAAGAATAGAGCTTCATATATACCAACCACCCTCCTAAGCACCGTAGAAATCGGCCTGTGAATGGTTACCCTCATTTTCCTAAGGGCCCATGGCTCAGACCCAATGCCCACCCTGAGCTGTGTTAATTGTGCTCCCTGTTACTGCACATACTCCTGGAGATGTAACATGTGGGCTCTTCCTGTCACCACATATGGATAAGGACTGCAGCTGGACCACTCCACACACCTCTCCCCTGCTTTTTGTTACATAAAACAAGGCAAGAAGTGAGCACTTTTCCAGACCTGCAGGTAAAAGCTCTCCACATTAGTCCAAGCTAAGATGGCATCGAATTTATTGCCTGTTCAATGTCCTTTAAGATTCCACAAAAATAAACATGAAGACACCAAAAAGGGAACCTTCCACAAATATAAAATCCAAAGATAAGTTCAGCAGGTGCCCTGTATCAAAATTCTAATCTTAGTAATTATATTCTTGCTCTAATTACAAATTTAGTAGAACTAGAGGTTTTTGTTTTTTAAAATAAACCTCATAGATTAGGAATGTCACGTGGTTGACAGGCTGCTTGCCTAACAGACATGAGACCATGGATTCGCCACCAGCATCCCAAAGCCAGGTATGGTGGTACAAGCCTGTAACTCTAGTAATCTTAAGAAAGAAGCAAGATTGGGAATTCAAGATCAAGATGGCTACATAGTGAGTTTGGAGCTAGCCTGGGCTATAAGAATATATATATATATATATATATATATATATATATATATATATATATGAATAAAACTTTGTACTAGTATTTGAAGTCTTGCTTTGGGGTTTCTTTGGGAGTCAAAAATAAGAAATGTATCAGTGGCTTCTCATACTTTGTCTCATGAGCATGAATAGCCTCATCCACCCAGAAGCAGATGATAAAATTCTTAGCATCACCCCTACCTTCCTCTCACTTCTATCTGTTTATACTAAAAATACAGTGGCCATTTATCTAATTACACAGTGGATACTTTGTGAGATAATAATTGGAGCTAACACTTAATGAGTAACCATGGTGTAGCCAGAACTCTGTCAATCAATGTATGTTAACGTATTTTATACTCATCACAACCCAATGAGATAGGAAATTCATTGTAACTTCTATTAGAAAATTGAAGAGACAGAAGTAGAGGACCTGTTTTTGTAAATACTACATGACCTAGACAGAACCATCACTGTTCATCTTCCTACCCCCATGAAGAAACCAAAGTAAATATAGAAAAGTATCTACATACATTAGCTAGATGACAGATGATGGATAGACAGACAGATGATACAGATAGATGATAGATGGTTGATATATATATATATATATATATATATATATATATATATACATACACATAAGAGATAGATGCAGAGATAAAAGATAGATAATAGGTGATAGATACATAAACAGATTATAGATAGATAGATAGATAGATAGATAGATAGATAGATAGATAGATAGACAGATTTAGATAGATACAGAGATAGATGTATAGATCCTGGAAGGTATACTCTCATCAAAGGACAAGTCAGGGATTACAAAAGTTTTGGTTTCATTACATGTTTGAAAATCCAGATTTTTCTAAAGATTATGGCTTCTTGGTACAAGATAATTAAGCATTGAAAGTAACAGAAGATTTCTCTTAGGCCAGGTAAGGCCTTGATAGATAAAGGTTAACACAGTAATGGAGCCTTGGCAGATGAATTTCACACTCTTAGGGTTTAGCCAATGGCAGACAGAAATACAGAATCAGGGAAATATGTGCAAATTTTCACTTTGAAAATGGTGAGTATGAATTAATCTGGTCCTATTTTAAATTCAACAAAAAGAAAAATTATATCTACCAACAGGAGCAAGCCCCTGAATGTTGAAAGAAGTAGTCACTACCCCCAAAACTAAGAAGAAATCAAAATATGAAAATGAATTATCATAAGAGCTAGAAGAAAATTTTGGAAAACTCTTGAATATCAGTAACGAGATTGGAGAAGTAAAGGTCTTTCTGAAATAGGAACAAAAATACATTGACCTAAAAATAAAACTGGATGCCAGAAGGAAGAGAGGTAAGCTAAAATAAAAAATAAAATATAATTTAAAGACTATAATGAACAAGCAAATACTGTAAGAAATAAAATCAGTGTTGTGGGAAGAAAGCCTAAAAATTCATTCATCATGTAAAGAAAAGGAACAGAAATCAAACTGAAGAAATATGATACATAGACAAAACATGTAGCATTGAGAATTTATAGGTAGTGTCCGAATTAACTGTCAGTGTCCAAAAAATAATCAAGAACTTACTTATAGAAAAGTTTCAGGAGTAAGTTTACATGCCAAAAAAAGGGGGGGGGGAGAAACAAGGGAAAATGATCTAAGAGCAATACAGCTTCAATAAAGAAAAGGAGATGAGAAAAATGGAGAATTAGAGACAGAGAGAAACTAGGAGATCTAAAAGAAATAAACAGGCCAAGAAAGGATAAAGAGAAAAGTGTGAAATTACAATCAATTAATGAAGCACCTTCACAAAAGGGAGAGATTAGTCACAGTAGAAGATAGTGTAGATCCCTGCCCTTAACACCTTTGCACACTCCAGTAGGGAGTCAGTAGGCCCCAAGGTCGGCCAGTGAGAAGCAAGACTCAGTGATTGAATACCAGGGTTCTTCCATCTCACTGATGGGACGACTCTAAGAACTGTGCTTGAACTGCCTCCCAGAGTCACTCCAGCTGACTCAGCACAATTCAGCTGCAGGTGTGTGTGGAGCTACTGAGCATATAGCATATTCCTTACCTTGAACCCTCTTGTAGCAGGAATCTTAAAAGGTCTTATTAATAAAAACAAACCTGGAGCCAGGTATTGGGGTGAATGCTGGAAGATCAGAGAAGCAGAACAAGCCACAGCCACCTCACCTTGCCAGTTCCTCAGCTAATCCTGTTTTCTCAGATTGGAAGCCTCTGAGTCCTCATCCGGAATGAATCTCAGCTGAACTGCTGCTAAAAGCCTAAAAGCTTGACCAGGCCAAAAGCTTCTAGTTTCTGGTTTTCACGCCTTATATACCTTTCTGCTTCCTGCCATCACTTCCTGGGATTAAAAGTGTCTGTCACCATGCCTGGCTGTTTCCAGTGTGGCTTTGAACTCACAGAGATACAGATGAATCTCTGCCTCCAGAATACTAGGATTAAAGGTGTGTGCGCCACCATTTTCTGGCCTCTATGTCTATCTAGCAGCTGTTCTGTTCTCTGACCCCAGATAAGTTTATTAAGGTGTACAATATATTGGGGGACACCCTCTATCTTCTTCTATCTCATTTCCCCACTTACCATGACATCACCTTCCAAATTATCTATTTGCTTTTGAACTCTTGCCTCTGAATCTAATTAGTTGGAAATTTATATTAAGACACCCCTGATGGAAAACCAAAACAATACCAGATTGTTTTCAAATACTCATGGTAAAAAAAAAAAAGCTTTCTTCAGATTTAAAGAGAATGATTTGTGACCTGTGAATTTAATGTTCAATCAAGTTATTGTCATCCATAGGTGACAATAATAGAAAGTCATTCCCAACAAAGTGAGAGTTTTGAAGATCCCCTTTAAAATACCCCTCTAGCCTTTAGAGAGATGAATCAAAGAAATTCAACACGGAAGATTTTGTGAGTGTCTGAAGCCTCCTAAGCTCTTACGAGCAGCTTTTCCAATCATTGTTCTCATGTTTGATGTCATAATAATGGCTGCCGTGTACTAACTAGATGGTCATAAGAGTCAGGTACTGCGATGAGGGCCGTGCATGCAGTATCTCACTTCCTTTTCATAGTAACTTGATGATCAAGTTATATTGTCACCATCAAAAAGGAAACAGAGCTATTGAGAGATCCGTTCCTAATAACGACACAGCTCCAAAGTGTTAGTGGATCGAGACACCGTGGCCTGGCTCCAGAATTCCTTCTCAATCACTTTGCTTTACCCTTAGCATTCTTTAGGGGAACTCTGGACTCTAAGTGATCCCCACTTCCCTCTCTTACCATCCTAATATTGACAATGACAGCTTGGTCCAGGACCAAACACTAAGGCAAGGGTGTCTTCCTTCCTCAGCTCTCATTTAGATGATTTTATTTGTAGAAGTTGAGTTGACCGAAGAAATGATCCTATGCTCTTTTAAAAATCTATCTCAAGACACCAGCTAGACTGATAAGTGGTTTAGCAGAAGGCATCAAATAGAATTCCCTGTGGTTGTAGAAAGTGCTCCAGTGTGCACTGTCCTATGGTAGCCAAAGGCCGCATGTGGCTGCCAGAGAAGTTGAAATGAACCTGGATGGACCAAAGGCATTCATTTTTAATTTTAAGAAGATTTAATTGGGAGAAATTGTTACATGAATTGCCACATGTGGCTATTGATTATCCATTACAGGGTACCCCACAGCTCTAGATCCCCAAGAGCCTGTACACCCTGTTTCACTGATCTTGGTGGCTTTCCTTACAAGATGCTGTCAGAGCCTTCAGCCCCCATGAAGATCCCTTAACATAACACTCTCCATACCACATTCTTCACCCTCAAGTTCACCATTGAGGGGCCACAATTACTTTGTATTGTGATGAGAAATTGTGTAATAAGGCTGTTATATAATGTGGTCACAGTCATTCCTAACTCACACTTTTAATTTTTTAAAAATATTTATTTATTTTATGTGCATGAATGCTTTGCCTGCCTGTGTGTATATGCACGCAGAACTAAGTTGTGAGTTGCCATATGGAATACTGGGGACAGAACCCAAGTCCCCTTTAGTAGCAGCAACTACTCTTGGCTGCTGAGCCCTCTCTCCAGATCCCCATTTGTGTGTGTGTGTGTGTGTGTGTGTGTGTGTGTGTGTGTGTGTGTGTGTGTGTGTGTTTTCCCCTAAGAAGTAGCAGAATTCTCTTCAAGTCCCTTTTATGCAAATTACTTTTAAAGTTATAATTGCATACATTTGAAAGGTACAAAATAAATTCAAGACACTTACATGTCTCCTTTGCTGCCAGACATACTTAAGCAGCAGTAATGCTTTGGGAAGGGGAATATTGCATTGCTTGATAAAATAGTTTGAGAATTTCTG
The DNA here is from genome assembly GCF_007827085.1 of Peromyscus californicus insignis. Lineage (NCBI taxonomy): Eukaryota > Metazoa > Chordata > Mammalia > Rodentia > Cricetidae > Peromyscus > Peromyscus californicus. The sequence goes on along the minus strand of NW_026294469.1, from coordinate 57,372,920 downwards.
AGCAGGCCAACTGAGTATGCAGTAGTGTCGTGACTTCCTGGGCCCTGCACTGAAGGCTCCTGTCCATTCGTTCACCACCTGGAGTATGTTTGTGCTGTGTGTGTCACAGAACACAGACTGGTGTGTTACATTCAGACATCATAATAATTGTAGTCATTGCTTTATCAATGAAAACCAAGCATGGTGGATTCGATCTTCTGAAGAGTCCTATTGCTTACAGTCATTCAGCATGCTCAAGTCACTGAGCACATAGCCCAGCTGCTCTCCATGAGGTAAACGAGGTCCTTTCTCTGCTGTGGGATGGTCTGTATGTCAAGTGTGTTGCTGATTGGTCAATAAATAAATCACTGATTGGCTAGTGGCCAGGCAGGAAGTATAGGCGGGACAAGGAGGAGAATAAAGCTGGGAAGTGGAAGGCTGAGTCAGAGAGACACTGCCAGCCCGCCACGATGACAAACAGCATGTGAAGATGCCAGTAAGCCACGAGCCACGTGGCAAGGTATAGATTCATAGAAATGGATTAATTTAAGATATAAGAACAGTTAGCAAGAAGCCTGCCACAGCCATACAGTTTGTAACCAATATAAGTCTCTGTGTTTACTTGGTCGGGTCTGAGTGGCTGTGGGACTGGCGGGTGAGAGAGATTTGTCCAGACTGTGGGCCAGGCAGGAAAACTCTAGCTACACTTCTCCAAACCCCACAGACTATTCCTGAAAAGCGACACCACCCACCATGGGCACAGGGAGCCAAGAAGCCCATTGGGAGGTACCAAAGATTTATTTCATCCTGCCTCTTGCTCTCAGCCAATTTGTTTCCATTTCCTCACCTTTGAACTAATGCCTAGACGGGAGAGATGACTCTGTGGGTAAAAAGGGCTTGCTGCATAAGTGTCAGGACCTGAGTTCGAATCCCTAGACAGCACATAAAAGCCAGACACTGCAAATCTGTAATTTTAGAACGACTATGGGTAGTAACAGAGAAACAAAGAGACCCTGACTCAACCAAGGTGAAAGGAGACGAGGCCTGACACCCGAGGTTGTCCCCTGAACTCCCCATGTATGTTTGCCCCCACAACCACATACGCAAACATACGTGAGCGCACACATTGTACACACATTATTTTTAAAGAACCATTTGTCCTCTGGAGACTGTGCCCAATCTCTATGCCTTTTAAACTGATGAATAACTATGACAATTGCTGTTACATTTTTAAACATGTACAGAAAAGCAGAGCCAAACACACTGGGACTACAGTGAGATTATAATATTTTAAAGAACTCATATTCCAACTGGGACTTCACTGGGGTAGTGGGAGTCTGTGAAAATCGGGAACTGAGAGGAAAGTGCCACTGGTAGGAAACCTGAGAGGGAGTCTCCAAAGTGGTGCAGTCAGGACCCCGAGGGAGAGATGCTCTTCCCATGGTTTATGGTTATAAGTGAACCCTCTAGCACGTTTACATATTCTGATTATTTGATCCTTGTCCACACTTGCTTAGCATAGAAAAATTCTCTAACTATCTTTTCTCTACCACAACACCCTAAAAAAAAAAAAGGAAAGAAAGAAGAGGGTGTGTGTGCTTTATTTTACAGCTAATTTACTGTGAGCACATAGCCCAGCTGCTCACGATGAAGTAAAAGAGGAAATGGGAACAGAGGGATCTGTCTAATGAAGGAGGGCGAGAGAGCGAGGAGGAGGTGGGGGAAAGGCTAGGTGCTGTATGTATGATTAAAAACAAGCAAGAAACAGTAGAAAGCAGATACGCTCTTCTGAGCCGAGGAACAAAGAGCAGATAAAAATCAACGCAGAACAAATAATCTATTCAGTGCGGTGTTTTCACTGGGCAAAAGAAATCACCCTCTTTTCTACTGTGCAGAGTTATACTTCAGACTTTGCTCCTGAATGTGTGTTATCATTGGTCCGTAGACAAAAGATCATTCTAGAAACAGATGTTAAAAATGCACGTAGTCCTGCAAGAAGGAGGTAGACTTAATTAGACAGGAAAAAAAGAGAAGAATGAGTTAATGCAGGGACCGATGGGAAAATGATATCTCCAGCTTTTGAGACAGAGGACGGCATGCCTCATTCACACAAATGATTTCCTTTTAAAATAGGAAAGATCACACTCTTCATTGAATGTTTTGTTTTTTTTTTACCTACCCTGCCCCTGAAGAAGATTCCCCGCTAGCTCTGTCCCCTGAAGAGACCACATCACAATGGCCTACACTTCCTACTTTTTGCTTTTCCAACTTCAATATTCATATGGACTGAAGAAATTTCTGAAGATCAGCTCTTTCCTTTAACAGTACATCTTGCTACGAGGAGAGGGGGAAGGAAGGACAGCTAATGGGCACGAAGGGGAAATGCATTGCTTTTGATATTGGGCTTTATATAAATATACTGAATTAGTCTGTGTGAAAACGGTGTCACGATAATGAATGGAAGCTTGACTCTCATCTGTCAGTGAGAGCGGGTTGCAAAGCTTCTGGGAAACCCTGGAAGAATTGGCCCATCTTCCTGTTGCAGGTCCTGGAACCAGTAGAGCCCTGGTGTTTCCTCCCTCCCAGCTGGGGGCTTCTGAGACTGGGCTCATCCTCCTCAGGATTCCTTCAGCACCAGGGGAGCGCCTGTCCCACCTCACATCCTGTAGCGGTTCTTCAGCCTGCTGCTCTTCAGAGGAAATGGATGGTTTCAGTTGCTATTTAATAGCAACAGTTGGGAATTCTAACTTCCTGAAATTTGAGTCCCACTTAGTAACTTGGAATAAGGCCTTGATCCTCACAGTTGGCAACTAAAATCTAAGGACACTATAGTGAATGGATCTCCCCCCTACTCTTGTTTACGGACGTTTTGCTTGCCTGTACATATGTGCACGTTCACAAGTATGTGACTATATGTGGAGGCCGAAAGTTGACCTCAGGAGTTTTCTTCAGTATCTCCCTACTTCATTCAGTGAGGCAAAGTCTCTCAGTCAAACCCAGCTCTCGTTAAAACAGCTAGTCTGACTAGCCAGCCTCCTCCAGGATCCTGTCTCTGCCTTCTGAAAACTGGAATTGGAGGCTGGTTGAGAACCTTACCAGGCATTTATAGCTTCTAGGAATCTAAACCCTATCTTTACTTGAGTGGCAGGTGCTTCAACCACCAAGTTCTTGGAGACATTTTTTTTTTTTAATCGTTACAAATAAGAAGTTGCTACAAGTACATGGTGGGTTGAGTAGAGACCAGGGATGCTGCTAACTGTAAGTCAGTCACAGGCCAGCCTTCACTCCAGCAAAGGACTGTGGAGGTAGGAATTCTGAGACAGATAGAAATGTAAATATGGAGAGAGAGAGAGAGAGAGAGAGAGAGAGAGAGAGAGAGAGAGAGAGAGCTGTACTTTCATCTACTTATATTTTTTAATTGAAATGAGGAAACACTACCTCTTATACAAGAGAATGGGGTAACAGAAAAAGGACAAAAATATTTATTTGATTAACTTTATTTTGCAGGTTAATTAAATAAATATATCACATAATCGTCAAGAAAATTAACTTACAAAGACAAAACTCTAAAATTCCTAAGTACACAAACATGAAAAGCTAAGTGTGGTGGTGTATGACCGTGATCCCAGCACTGGGGAGGTAGAGGCAGGGAGATCAGAAGTCTGAAGTCACCCCTGGCTACCCTGTGAATTTGAGGCTAGCCAGGCATACCTGAGACCCTGTCTCAAAAAAACAAACAACAGCAAAAAGCAAAAACCTTTCAAATTAAATTAAGTGAAAGTAAAAACAAATAAGAAACGGATGTCACTTTTTATTTCTTGACATTTTAGGGATATTTACAGTATTCCTTAGGAAGACAAGACCACAAGGCATTGTTAGAGAAATGCTTTCCAGGAGCCTCAGAAATACTCTCAAAGAAGCTAGCCCCTCCCTGCTCTACACACATTGTGCCTACCGGTCCTGGTGCTACAGAGAGTCTTCCTTCTCCTCTGCAGATCAATGCTCAGTACTCTTGGGATCAGCTCATTCAGAGGGATGCTGGAAAGTAGACAGCTATACCAACTGTCACCTCCTGAACATCTTCTATACACTAGGCCGTCTCTCTAGATCTTTACAATCTTCCCCAAGAAGACGTTGATAACACTGTTCCACAGCTGTCTAGAGAAAGGCTGGAGCCACTGAAATCAGTTCCATAGCCACATAGCTAACGCTTCCTTGAGACTTTGGCACAAATCTTTCAAGCTTCAAAAGCTTGGTTGGTCCTTTAGCACAGCAAAACAAAATCCACACTTGACAATGTAACTCAGCTTTCTCTGTCCCCTAGGAAACCAAAATGAATTGATAGTTCCTTACTTTAGTGATCCTCAAACTTAAGTAGGCATCAGAGACACCTGGGCAACTAAAAAAAAAAAAAAAATGGTGGACTGGGCTGGAGAGATAACTCAGTGAGTAGGATGCTTGATGTGAAAGCAGGAAGACCTGAGTTCAAACCCAATCACCAGTACCCCTGTGAAAAACAGAGTGGAACAGCACAAACATCTAATTCTGCACTAGGGGAGAGAAGAGAAAAGACTCCTGGATCTTGCTGACTAGCCAGTCCATGCAAATCACTGAGCTCTAAACTTAGCAAAAGACCTGACCTCAAAAACCAAAGTGACCAATAGAGGAAAACACCCAAAGTTTATCTCCGGCTTCCATATGTATACACACATACTGCGCTCGCACGTGCATGTGTGTTTGTGTGACTCTGTGGCTAGGACCAGAGCCTGGGAATGTGCTGTTAGCCAAAAATTCTCATGCAGATGGTTAAAGAACAAAGCTTGAAGAAACATTTCCCAAACCCATCACGGTCTTAACCTTCAAGTGTGTTATGATCCTAGATGCTGGTTCCTGGCATTAAGCCCCCATAAATGAATAAGCAGTTACTCATCCACTTCAGAAAATCTCCCACTCCTGTCCTTGCTTTGGACAAAATAATACACTCACCTCCATCATCAGAGTGAAATGTCCCAGGAGAAGCAGTAGTCTGGGAGGGAATAAAGGCCGTGAAATTATCTACAGGCCCTTCTTCACACTGTCCATCATACACTGGATTCAAAATGATAGATGCTCTGAGTTGTAACTCACCAGGAAATCAGAAGCCTGTACCTTCATTTAAACTCAACTCTGTCATAACTAAACATGGATGTGTTGGACCCAATAGGTACTACATGGATGAGCAGGACAGGGAACCATCAATCCGAAACTTTATCTATAAACTTCACAGTGCTCATCACTGAAGGAAAGCTGTAAAGATTGTCATAAAGAGGAAAGGGGACCATCTGCACTGGCCACACAAGGCAGCACAGTCCTGCAGGAGGCAGGTGACCTGCTCATGGCCATGCTATTATCCTCTTGGGTGCAGGCAACAGGAGAAGGAGCTGGGCAGCCACAGCATCAATTATACAATACCTGAATCCCTTGGGACAGCGCCTGCCTCCCCCAGGAGCTCCAGCTTACGGAGTATGATGTTTCCCACAACCCAATTCATTTTTTGCTTAGGAAATATCAACCACAAAAATGAGTTTAACCTTTTGAGCTTCAGTTTGGCACCTCACTCGTTTCCACCCTCAAATGTTGTCTCCCACCCCATCTGGCTGTGGCAAGACTCATTCGAGGACCAGACATCTCTAAAATTAGGCATCGGCTGAGATTTATGCTGATTCTTTTGATTCAGTCCAGACTTGTCAACTTCCCTGGAAGCAAGCAGAGTGTTCCATAAATTACTGCAGCCTTTAAACAACCAAACTATTTTTAAAGGGTGGTCTATATCAAATGCAATTAAATCTGAATTGTTGCCTCAATAACTCTGCCTTCTTTCTTTTCTTGTTCCCTTACATCCCTAAGTGTATTTAGCTGGAACTACATTAAGGACCTTGCTCATCATTTTTTCTTAGCCTCCTGAGAAATGCAAAGAGCAGAGACATTTTTCATTTCCAGAGGTGTGGAAATGAAGTGTCAGCATACCTTCCTTAAACTGCCCTGCCCATTAAGAGTGCCACCCTGATCCTGACTCCAGAAAATATTCTTGTCCTGAACAGTGGAGACAGCATGGGAATTTACTGAACTCCAAGAAAGTTATAGAGCCCAGGGGCTAAAATGGATCTCAGAGTCTCCAGTGTGAGTGGCACTGGTCTACATGCTTGTGAGTTCTTTGATACCTTGAGGCCCTATAGCCCCTAGACTCCATGCTATCCCGAATGAGGCCAGCTTCCTTTTGTAGCTATCTCTCTGATAAGGCACCACATAGAAGGAAGTGCCCGAGAGCCTACCATGTTCTCTTCTTGCTCAGATATCACAATGCGATGTGTGATTAATCAGGGTTGTGTCCAAGGATGTTCTTTGTGAAGAAGGGAAATATGATTGACAGCAGCTTTTGAACTTCATCCTTTCCTCCTCTAGTGATGCCCATCTTCAGGGCATGTGGGTAGGAAGTTCAGGGGCTTTCTCCTTGGGCATCAGTGAAAGACTTGAATATGATAATCTGCTGTCCCTCCTCTCACCGAGCCCTTTTTTACCAACCATAAGAAACTTCCAGACTGGCCTCCTCCCTTCCTCACTGACTTAATGAATCACTTCCGGCCTGCGAGAGTCAGCTCTGCTGTCCCCAAAGACCTTGATGATGTGGTCAAATTCCTTATGCCCTCTTGGTGGGCACAAGTGTTACATCCTGACAGCCACATTACATCCTAGATGGGGTTCATGTCTTTTGAAAGTGTGTAGAACAGGGTGTTTTGCTTCCCACCTGAGCCCTAACCCTGAGCCAAAAGAGGTCAATGAAAGAGAGTCCTGATCTTTGGGTCTCTTTCACAGGCGTTAGGGACCTGTGCACACCCCCTGTCAGGGGGGAGGGGAGAGGCTGCCGAAGCCGTACAGCATTGCTGCTGCTGAAAATCATTGGCCAGAGACCTGACCACAGTCTCTCGGTCACCAGCTGCCACATCTCACCGACCAAATTCTCTCCACCCTGGAAACTATCTATAGCACGTTGTTCTCTTTTGCGACCCCCTAGTCCTGTCCTATTAACTTAGTATGAAGTAACGGTATGCCCTCTCCCAAGATGTTTTATTGCCATCTATCAGAAAAAGGCAGTAATAACTATTTTGAATCTGGTCATAGAAACATGAGCAGCTTCCCCTGGACTTATACAATCAGTCCTTTACTGATTTTCATCAGAGAAGTGAACCAAACCAGGCATTGTTAAATGTCAGCTCACCTGCTTAGAGATCTCAGGACTTCTCATTTGGAGAAGAGCCTGGTGTTAGACTTACTATAATCACCAACTGATAATTCATCATCCAATCCTTTAGTTCTTCTCCATAGAAGAACTCCATATCTTGAGTGGGACATTCTACACAGCATCGGACCAACCCTTATTGTAAGACATCTGTCATCCTAGTAACCAGGCACCAAATGTCAGGGGCAGTCTCTGGTTGTTGTGGATACCAAAAACACCGCTTTCCACAGTTCCAAAAGTACACTTAGGTGACATCATACCTTCTCAATACTCACAAGTGAAGACCACTTGATGATATGTTTTGTTTTGGTTTGTTTGTTTTATCTGCCTTCATCTCTAGAGTTGTTCTTCAGGGAGGCAAGCAACTGTCCCACAAACCTACATTTCCCAGTACCTAGCACAGTACAAAATTACTTATCACATCACCGGAAACAAAGCAGCCCAGATGAACCAGGAAATTACCCTCTGTACTTGGGTCATAGGGTAATCGTTATAGCTTGGAAATGAAATGTCCCCCCTCCATACTCACATGTTCAAGGCTTGTTCCCCAATACAATGTTCAGAGGAGGGGCTTTGGGGTAGTGATTATATCACCGGAGTTCTGACCTATGAATGGACTCTTTGTGATTAATTCATCAATGAATTCCTAATTTCTTGGTGGTATGGAGAGGTACTAGAAACTAGGAGGTAGAGCCTGGAGAGAGGCGTGATGATGAGGGCTGTGCCTTTGGGGAGTTAGCACTGCAGCTCCCGGGGTCCTTGCTGTCCTGGGGTGATCAGCTCTTCTCCTCCACATCCTCCTTCAGCCTCAACACCACCCAAAAAGCAGTGGTGCCAGATATCTGGTAATTTGGCCTCAACACCATCATAAAAGCAGTGGTGACGGATGACTATGGATTAAAATCTCTGGAACAGCGGGCCAAAGGAAACCTTTCCTTTATAAGTTGATTTCCCTGGGCATTTTGTCACAGCCATAGACTGTCGATTGACACAGCAAATCAAGATTTTTCCCTCCCCTTGCTTGCTGAGGAAGATCCCAAGACAGCTCACCTCAACTGAGGCTCAGAGGGCTTTGTCTCTCAAACTGTCTTGCCATTAGAGAGCACCCACTGTGGCCACTGTTGTCCTCATCACACACAGCAGAAACAAGGCTCATCATTGACTTTGCATAGCCTCAATTTCCTTAGCAGAGTTAGCTCCCTTTACCCATGGAAGATTCATTCCCAGGCCCTATGGGAGTTCGAAGCTACAAGTCTTGCATGTGTTTATCTGTATATAATTATAAAGATTAATTTATAAATCAGGTATAGAAAGAAATTAACAATAATGAAATCAAATATACAACAATACACTATAATAAAAATTATATGAATATGATGTCTCTCTACCTCTCTCAAAATATCTTATGTTTAAAAGAAACACTTTACAGCTTCTATTTGACACATTCAAATTTTCAGCGTTACCACTCTTGCACTTGTGGCCATTTATAAGTGAAATAAGGACTATTTGAACACAAGTCCCGGGTTTCATGACAATGGATTCGACAATGAGATAACCCCTAAGTAAGTAGTGGGTGGATAGGGCATACGATGTGGATACACTGGACAGAAGGAGGGATCAGATCCTGGGTGGGACAGGGTGCAACAGTAGGAAATCTCATCACACAATTCAGATGGGCACACAATTAAAATCTTAAGACTTTGCTACTTAATTCTGGACAGTGATTGGATGTGGGTGACTGAAACGGTAGAACAGAACATCAGTCGTGAATGGCATGCTACTGTCATTAGTAACGGTTTCCATTCATTTGTAGCTGGAGAACTGCATGGAAGTGCTTTGGCATGATAGGGTGGGAAGAACAGGGCAAAACCTGCTGGACAAATGCCACTGTGGAGTCACTCAAGAGAAGGCTCCAGGGAGGAGCTTGGTTAAGGTTTCTGCCATGTATTCGATGTGGTTTTCCAAAATCGTGTCTGGGTTCATGATCTTGCAGTCTCTGTTGAGGAGAGACCTGGCAGAGCAGGTTGGTTGTGTGCTCACCGTCCTCATGTCTTGTTCATTGCCTGCTTGAATCCCCAAATCCACTCCCAAGAGAAACAACCCTGTTCACACCTTCTACACAAACCTCAGCAAAGGTTCCGCAAAGACCATCCCAGGGTCAAGTCTTCCCTGCTATCTGTTTTTACAAGGTCTGGTACCAAGAATACGTAATAGTCCATCATGTATTTCCATTTGACTGAGCTATAGCTCCCAAATATCTAGCCAAACATTATTCGGGGTATTTCAGTGTTGGTGCTTTAGACATGATGAGTATTTAAATCAGTGGGCTGTAAATAAAGCCGATTTTCCTACATTAGTGTGGGTGGGCCACATCCAATCAGTTGAAGACTTGAAGAGAACACAAGATGGAATTCCCCTGAGCAAGAGAGGATTTTTCAGCAGATTACCTGTAGGCTTCAGATGAAACATCAGTTCTTCCTGGATCTCCAGCCTAGTGGTCCTACGTGGCTTTCCATCCCTTTGTAGTCACAGGAGTCAAATTTTAAACCCCCCCCCCTATGTGTGTGTGTGTGTGTGTGTGTATGTGTGTACGTGCACACATGCATTCTGGATTTGCTAAATGATTTTTGCATTTTAAAATTACACATAAGTAAGTACCTACATAAGGTCCTCAACTTCGCCTCATAACCAGCCTAGATAATTACCATTTGTCCCTTTAAGAAAGTTTGCTGGTATTTGTTCAAAACCAATTATCTTTGTCTCTCCATCTATTTACCTTGCCAATGATTGGCTATACACTGCATCAGCCTGCCCAGTCATATAAAACGCAAGTCCCTGTGGGGGCCAATGGGAAAGACGTATTTGCTCCTATGGAGGACTATCTGTAAATGAAACCTAGAGCTACTGCAGCCATCTTGCAGGCATGTGGCAGGCTGGCCTGAGCACATGGCCACCTCATTTCATTTGACAAACCAAAGGATAAGGCTTTCCCATGACATCAGAGTTACAGAATTAGTATCCAGCCTCAGTGCTTCTTGCTATGGAAAACAGCAAGGTCCTGTAATATTTATGATAGTTTGAGTCTAAGTTCTCATTATACCTCAGCACATCCTAGGGAGGTGGCCGAAAGCCCTGGTGAATTCATTGTCTTCAGCACCCCTGCTTACCTGATGCTAAGTTCGTCTAGAAGACTCTCTTCTCTGAACTGAGGAGACTTAAAGTTTCCAGCACTGAGAGGCAAAATGCAGCTTCCCATGAACAGGCTCAGAGCATCTGAGTAGAAGCATACATGCAAACATATATACATACATCCATACATATCTACATACATGCATACATACTTGACAAGTAAAGACCACACTCACCTCCCACCCTTCTTATATTTATTTCATGTTTCATTAAATCCCCAAAGAAACAAATCACTGATATTTTTTCAAGAAAGAGAGTCGTCTAAAAATTCCTAATTATACTTACACATGCAGGGGGAGATCCACACCAGTGGCCAAACCATCCTAGTATTGGTTGTTACCATTTGTTTGTTTATTACTAGGACAAATGCTTGGCTTTAACTAGTACTACTGGCTAAATAATACGGCAGGGATGGCTTTCTTTTTGCCTTACACCACTCAGGCAGCCGCTTGGGTGTTGAAGATCATGGCTTTAGACTAACATGGTTAGCCTCACTGCAGCTTCCTAGTGGTCTTTGTTTCCACCGTGCCCATTTCTCAGAAGGAAGAGAAGAGGTTAAAGGACTTTGCCCATAATACAAGGTACCACCATTGCGGTCAGTGTCATATAAAGAACATAAATGGGTATTGGCTCCTTTAAGCTTTATAAAGCTGCCTCTGTTGGTTGTGAACCTAGCATGTAACAGCTGAGCCATTTCTCCAGTCCCAAAGCTGCCCCTTTATGGCCTTGTTGTTCAAATAACCACATCCCAAAGTGGGTCTATTGAGACCGCCCAGCCCTGAAGGTAGGTTATAGTAACGTGCTGTCTACAGGATTTCAGTGTGAATGTGAGACCCTCATACAGTCTCACCTTTTCCTAGAGAATCGATCGATTCTTAGACACTTTGCAATGCCAGAAGCTAACAATAAATGAAATAAAACACACACACACACACACACACACACACACACACACACATTTAACCCACACAACAGTCCTGGCTTTGTTTTATTTCAAATTATGTCAGAATCCTGTGATTTGGGGATGTGTGAATGAAGTCCACATTTTAGAAATATATACTTAGATTTAAAGGACTAGAGAACCCAGGCTGGGGATGGGCTTGGGAGTCTCCCGACTCTAAGCCCCCACTCTCCGTTCACCCGGTCCAGTCATCCGATCTCTGTCACAGTGTCAGGAGCTCATTGCTAGAAGTCTCTGCCGAGCATTGGCACTGAGTCTGTCTTCCTGCCCACAACCCACAGGTTGTAGTTCTGCCCACTGGTACCTCCCCGAAAAACTATGATTCCTCTTTCGCAAGCCAAACCTGTCGACATTTTAAGGCTGCCACGGTACAACCCAGAGTTTTCTCTTCCCCATACTGAACCCCCAGTTCCCTCAGCTATAAAGTGAGGACTCCAACCCCTTTTCTCAGAACATGGCCTACGGGGAATATGAGCAATTTAGAGGAGTATCGATATCCCCCACCTTCCCCTGGTCCCACGCGCCTTGCATGTTTCCACTGACTAGCACTTCCATGGTGTTACCCTGGGGTACGGTTTGTGCTCCTAGGAACCTGTTCATTTGAGCCTGTTCTTCTTAGAAAATCTTTGCACCCAGTGACAGCCAGAGCACAATCAACCTGCCACTCTAAGCAGCCTGCCTTTCTTTCAGCATCACAAACAACGAGGCTGTTTTGATATGGGCTGTCTTGGTGGACAATTACCACCCAGTGGCTGATTTCAGATGCACGCTAAACATTGGCACGTCTGTTTTAAAATAAGTAAACTCTCCATGTGTGAATATCTCCGTGAGCAGTGTGTTGGAAAGTTCCACGTGGCAAAGAAAGGTGGTCAGAAGCTTGTGAGGCTGGTTTGAATGAACACACATATGGATAACAGTGTTCTCCTAATCCCCACAGGGTCCCCGTGACTGGGGAGTCTTCAGCATAGGCTTTTAGCTCTGAGCCAATAAGTAATCAACCAACAAGCAGTGTCGAGGATCTGCTCTGGGCTGTATATAATAATTGGGAATGGCGTCAGAATATAGTCCAGTGTGGCTTGAAAGCACCTCCCCTAGAAAGCGCCATTTCGCTGTGGAGCTGAGGCACGCGTTGGCAACACAAGGCCTTACCTACTTAGTATGGATGCACGGAACAGATGCTTGGGATAGACCCACTGTGCGGAGGGGAAGAACACTGAGAACCAGGAGGAGCCTTCTCTGTGCTCAAATACAGGCATTCCTTCCTTTATGCCTTTCACCAGCTTGACTCTGGTTTCCAGCCCCCATCCATGCAGAAATGAGAGAAGTAGGTGTTGACGCAAGACAGCAGCGCTCGCTGCTCTGGAACGAGTCAGGAAAAGGCTGCAAGTAAGAGACGTCCCAGCTGAACGTAAATGAAGCCCGCACACAGTGAGCACTGAGCAAGGGTGGGGAAGACAGCGGGAGAGGTGGCCCAGAAGAACAAACACTGGCTCATGGACTCTGAGACGCGGCTCCAGGCTGCAGCTGGCAGAGGAGCTGAACTTCCACCATTGCCGTCTGGCTAAGCAGGGACCCCTCGGCACTTGGCAGAATGGGCCAGGGGGCAGCCCTGTCCTCCCACTCCAAAAGTCATGGCGGTCTCTGCTCTCGGCCTATTGAGTTTCTAGAATAAGGAAAACTGGGCTTTAGCCTCCTTGAGTTCAGCCCTCCGTTTTGAATCTGAGGAAAGACCCATCCAGGAAAGTTCCAGGACATGTCCAAATCAGTGTGCCCTGTAGCCAATGCTTCCTGCTTGGGCTGGGATTGAGTTCGGGCTTTCCATTTTCAGTCCAGTCTCTTCCCACTCATCCAGCCTTTTGTTCTCAGCACCACTATTTCCTCAACCTGCAGGCTCTCTTTTCCATGGACAGGAAGGTCTCAGGCAGCCTAAACACCGAAGCCCACAGCGCTTTTTGCCCATGCTCATTAGATGGACCTGCCACAAACCTCACCGGGAAGGGAAGGCAGCACTGTGCATAAGTAGCTATAAATAAAAACCCCAAACTAGTGAAAGTTTCTAGATCTCCTTTTTATTTAAATGTTCCTCATTTATATGCAACCAATTCACAAAAGCCCACACACCAATCTGTAATGCACCTGGTATTGTGAGAGATTGCCAGTTTGGTAGTGTCAGCCCCTCCCCCCCTTCCCCCACCACACACATACACACAATAAAAAACTGCACTGGAGTTCGTGTCCTTAGGGTGTAACTGTCCCCTTCATTAAAAACTGAATCCCCCCCAATAAACAAAACAGTAGAATATACCAAATGAAGAGGTCATTGTTTATTCTCAGTCTTCTGATAATATCCTTCCAGGTGTTTTAGAGAGCAGCTATGTCCAGAAACTCTGCCTGGTGGCCTTGCGTCACAGTTTACCACATCAGAGCCACATGTGTCCATCTGCTAGGGCTTCTGTCCCTAAGTGCCACACGCTGAGAGATGTAACATCGGTCCCTTCCTCTCAGCCTAAATTCAAGGTTCTGGTGGGGTTAGTCTCTTCTGAGGCTGTTTTTCCTGGCGTAGACAGTCCTAGTGCCCATCTGCTTCCTAATGTCTTTGTATGAGAGCACCAGAGATACTAAATTAGCCCCCCCCACACACACACACCCTTAACCGCTCTCTCTGCTAGCCATTTATCTCTTTGAAAACTATCTCCAAAGGTAGCCCTATTTGGAGATGCTGGGAGCAAAAGATTTCACATAGGCATTTTGAGGAAAGACAACTCAGTTCACAGCGCTGAGACCTGTCCTCCACCTTACAAGCATGTCAGCAATCCCAGCACTCCCTAAATACTTTGCACACCATTGACACTAAGGTTCTACCTAAAGCAGCTTTCAGGGCCAAAATTTGCAGAAAAGGATGAAAATAAACTAATATTCTCACCCAAAATTGGCATCGGGTACCAGAGAGAGACTTTGTTTACCAGGCACTTTAACAGAAGTCTTTTCCTTCAGAGGTCTCCATGGAAAGAAAACTTTAAGGACAGATTAAGAAGGCATCCATAGAGAATCCATCTCCTGATGCCTCTTTTACAAAAGGAACTGATCTCCTGTGTTCTGGAGAAGGAGAGTGGAGAGCTGATTCAGCCCTACCAGGGTAAAAATAGCTAAGTGGACAGCTTAAGCAAAACTCTGGAGTTCACCTGTTCTCCTGTGATCAATGGCACAACAGTAGATCCAGCCCCCCAAGTAAGAAGCCATTGCAGCATCAAGGATCCATGTAAAAATGGGCTAACTGAAACCGAGGGTGGTGAGGAGCGGGCTCCGATGGAAAACATGCAAACACTTGGTACGTTTCTCCATGAACAGCTGTTAGGAGACCAGTACTCAGCAGGAAGCCTCGATAGTACTAGTCTCATGTCAAGGACTGCACTGTAGAATGTGCCCATCAACACCAACACGATGAGAGCAGGTCACATGCCACGGGGAAAGGCTGCAACTTCCCAACACCATGGCCAACTTCCCAAAGTTGAGCTTTTGTGTCTGGCTGGGATACGGTGTATGTATACATCAAATTCACTTTCAGTTCTGCCAAACTGGGTGGGGGGGTCTTTACTGTAAAGAACCATAGTCATGTTGGATTCACACAGCTCTGTGGATTTCCAAGATCCCTGAACTTGAACTTAAAATTGAACTCGGCAGCTTCACTCCTCACAGAGAAGTCAACTAACTGTTCTGGAAGGGTGAATGGAGAGACACACGCAATCTCCGTGCTCTTTGACTGTATTTGAACATCTTATGAGCCAAGTGTTTATGTGGTTAGTTCCATTCAAGTTTGAAAGGGGAAAGCTAGGAGCTTAACAACAGAAGGGAACCAGGGTTTTGGAGCTTAAGGAAACACACACACACACACACACACACACACTTTCATTGAGGGCACAAGAGGTGGTTTAGGCATAGCAAAGAGGAAACCTGCCCCAGTTTGTCCATCTTTAAGCATTTGTTAGAGACGGAAATGTCATGTTGACAAACAGCCCCCACTAAAGGCAGGCACAGCAGGAAGCATGTACCCGCCAGCATGGAGATCAGTTGCTGCCTCTCCCAAGCTCAGATTTTATAAGTCAGGAAGCCTATAACCTACTGTGCCTTCAGGGGCTCTGAGGACAGCTCGTGGGCAGGAAGGGGTCTCCTCCCGCCTTGAGCCAATCACCAGAGGACCCGAACAGACAGCTGTGGGGCTGTTGCTCCCCATTTGTGAGCGGGTAGCGAGGCACTGGGTCTAACTTTAGAACTACGCTCCAAACTTTGATCTCCCAGCACTGCTTGGCTTTAGGCAAAACTGAAACTTGAGAGCTGCGACATGTTTTTTAAATCTTAATCCCCCTGGCAGTTTTAGAATAAGAACAGGAATTATTTTCAAATGAGAATCTTTGACTGCATCACACAGGCTTCCAAAATTAAGCAGAAACACATGGTGGATTTTATTATTAAATTTCCCTTGGAAAACAATGGTTTAGATTAGGGGGTGGGGGTAGTTTGATAAAACTTTGAAATATGAAGCCTAAAATTTAAAGTTAAAAAAAAAAAGTGTGTGTGTGTGTGTGTGTGTGTGTGTGTGTGTGTGTGTGTGTGTGTAAAGATCATTTCGGAGTTTTGCCCAGCACTACCATTATTAATCTGTTTCTGACAATGTTTAAATAATTGAATGCTTGAGGTCTGAAATATGAACGATTTTTTTTTTTTAAAAGCTGGGAATCAGGTACAAGGTTTTTCTGAAGTCCGGACTACCTGATTAAAATATCTCCCTGGAAAGCATGTTTTTTAAGAAAATGGAGGGAACATGTGATTTCACTGTGTCATGACCTGCACCTGAGTCTATCTGGCCTTCAGCAGGAAACCTTCAGCAACGTGAACAGGGCCACAGCAAGGGCCATTGGCATCTTTTCTCATCAAAATGAATCCACCGGCGACTCTCCTCTCCTCCCAGAGCTGTTCCCAGAAAGGGATTTGAGCGAGAGAATGTTCCTGGAAACATCGGTGTTGCAGACCTCCCGGGCACTATTTAATTCTTTCTTCCCTTAAGGAATGAATCAATTACTACCTTCTTGATGAAGCCTTTCTGATCAGCTCATTTAAGTTCCCCCATGTCCTCATCAGCCTGGATCCCACGTATCGCTCACGTGGAACTTATTTCCTGCTGGATATGGTTAGTGGTCTTAAGAGTGCAGTCTTCTCTTTTCAGCTACCTTAGGAGATCCTCAGTGGCAAGAAGCAGCTCTTCTCCCTTTCCTTTGCAACCCCCATCGGGCCTAGCTCAGTGCTCTGCACCAGTGGCTGGGTTACCAAGCCAGGGACAATGGCAGGGCTAAGTGATGCTTAGATGTTATCTTCTAGCATCACCCAGAGGAAGCCCTGGGGAATAAGCATAAGAAGGAAATGATGCACCCTGGTGTTGGACAGCCGGCTGGGCTCACAGGGGAGTGAGAAGCACCACTCCAAGGATTCAACTTGATGGGGCAATGAGAGGAGTCAAGGGAGCAGTTGGCCCCACTGCGGTTCTGGAAATGACTAATTTTCTCATTGTGGTAGATTCTCCTAACCCTGACTCACCTTAGTGCCAGGCCCCGTTTTAAAGCTTCTCTGATTAAAGGGACGACGTCTGTGCAGGGCATTGCTGGTCTTAATATTATCCATTCTCCACACACGCACACCCGCCAGCTTCTCCTGCCATCTTTGAAGCATTTCGGAGCCAGTATTAATACCAGTTGTGGGAAAACAAGAGCATCACTCACAAAACTTTGTTTATGCCACTAAATTCCGGTTGGGAAGGGTTGCCTTTTCAATTCTAAGAAACTTCCCTTTGTCTTAATAAAAAGCTCAACCCACATTTCGGGTACAGACTTCATCACCCAGATCACAAAGAAAGGTCACAGATACGGAGGAGAAAACTGCCCAGGTGAGTTGGAAGAAAGTGGTGCCCATCACTGAAGTCCTTAGTGTTCAAACTGTGGTCCCAAGCCAAGCATCATCACAGGGGAGGGGGCAGGAGGTGTCTTAGACATGTAGGATCCCAGCCCACTCTCCTCACCCACCAAATCTGGTCTTTATTTTTAACAGACTCCTCAGAGATTAAGGACCATGTTAACATGGATCAGAACATCCCATACAAGCTTGATCCTCACCAAAAACAAACGAACAAACAAAAACCGACCGAACAACAACAAAAATCAAAGCAAAAACACTTCTCCTGGCAATCTATCCCTCTGTGGAGCATCACAGGGTGGTATTTACCCTTGCATTTTATTTTTAAGTACAAATTTCATACAAATCAATAAATCAGCTGCATGCACAGAGCTGCACCCAATGAGGGATCTGCCCCTCTCTATGGGGAAACTCTGTATGAAGGTGAAGGAAAGAGTGGGCTCATGCTTCGAATTGTCTAGGACAATGTACATGTAAAAGCACCCCGTTATGTGTTCATGAGGCAATGGGAGTGTTTTACATGGTTCATGCTGGTTGGGTTCAGATGGACTGACTAGACAGAATTCCCATAATAGAAGATTTGGTCAGATTTGAACAGTTAGCAAGTAGCCTTCATAAAGGGTTAGCCATCTCTAGGATAATTTAAAGAGAGAGGGTGAAGCCAGGGATCCATTGAAGATGAGAGGTAGAATGGGCAAAATCTAAATGAACCAGAGACGAAATGAACAGGACTAGGACATGGACCCCAGGCCTGTAGTTCTACTCTGAGCCTGGATATAGAGGCCAGTGATTGTGCAGACAGGGTGGAGGCAACAGGAGGTGTGTAAGAGGCCACAGATACGATCACAGTGACTCTCACTATTTAATGGCTGCTGGCATGGCATCAGGGCCTATGACCCTACTGTGAGATACTTCTACCCTCCTGAGCATCCTGGGAGATCCTGGCAATTTCCTCAAATCCACAGGCATCAAATTATCTCTTGTTCTAGGAGTGTTGCTCCTCATCCATCTCCCATAGAGGGATGCTTCATCCCTGTGGTCCTATAGCATGCCAAAAAGCTGAAGTCATGGTTGTCAACCTCTTTACTGTTGGGTAGCAGCCCTTTAGCTGAGCTTTGGATGCCCAGGGGTTGGCAAAATCCCCATTATCTCTCATGGACTCCACAGTGTCTCTCCATCATTGGCTTTTGTCCCTCTTTATTCTTACCCCATCGGGTCGATGTGTCTGCCCTTTAACCATGGACCTGACTCCTGTGTTTTTCTCCGGTAGGAGCAAGGATGGAATAAAGAGGAGAACGAAATATAAATGGACCCAGAGAGGACAGTTGGAAGGTTCCCAGGAGTCCCCATGCCTAGCCTAGCCCAAGTTTACCACAGCAACACCCTGCTCCGGTTGATCAGTTTATTAATAAGTGAAATGACTTGAAAGGAAACTTCAAGGGGGAACGTAAAAGGACAGCAGCCTGAGGGAATGGCAGCAGATCTACCCACTTTCACTCCTTTGTTCATTTATTCAACACCTAACACAGTGTCTGGCATTGAACAAGCAATAAATATTTGCCAGCAAGTGACCAAGTGAACGCAGGCTTTTGGCAAGCCTGCTTAGAGCATGTGCAAATCTTCACACTAAACTTTAAATATGGCAGAAAATACCCCAACCGGGCATCCAGGAAACAAACTCATGATCCCTACACCCAGGTGTGGTGATAATGCCAGTGAGGGACAGAGAGATGCCACGGGAATGCATGGAAAAGGCTTGGTGAGGACCCTCATGCTGGCAGCTCAGCAGAGATGTGGGGCAAAGTGAGGTGCTATTTACAGACACTGAATCACAGGACTGGGGGTGCGTTCACTGGAGGAGTACCTCCACCCACCCCTTAAAGCATCTCCCTGGGGACAATGACTATGAATATCATTGACTGACAGCCCAGGTCTCCGGGACTCTGGATTGAAGCTGGGCCTGGGTTTCCTATACTCTGGGATAGTTCAAGTCCACTGTCCACAGTTGATGGTAGTTAGCACACAGGTAGACAAACAGTATGGAGGTAGCTTGTGCACAAAAGAAAAGAAGAGAAATGGCAGAAAAAATGGAGGCAGCTGCAGGCCAGATCTCAGGGGATTTACAGTTTAATCGTGAGAAGGACTGGGCAGATTGAAAGGGGAAAATGGCCCTTTCAGAGAACACTGAACTGGGGTACAAGGTGGAGAAAAGCGGCCTTCAGAGCAGAAGCGGGACTCCGGCAGATCTCTACCCAAATCTACTGCTTCAAAGACCAACTCAAGTGTCCTCTCAGGTGTTTTACCCAAAGCATAAGGCTGAGTTTGGTGGGGATTTCATCGGGTAAGGGGATAAAAGTTCAGGCAATTCTCACCAGTTCTAAGGCTTTTCTGGCAACCTGGCGTTCAGCTACAGAGAATTATGTTGTGGTACATATTTGTGTTTGAAAGCATGCCAGTACACATTCTACAGGCTGAGGTCTCTCATGCTTAGGGGTAGAAAGGGTTTCTATTCTTACATATCCTTTCATCCTAAATCCAAGGCACTTAATAAGAAGTCAGTGTTGGCAAAGGCTGTGGTGTGTGTGTGTGTGTGTGTGTGTGTGTGTGTGTGTGTGTGTGTGTAGGGGAGGTTTGATATGAGTGTTTCTGTGTAGTATGTATTTGTATATGTATATGGGTGTTTTGTGTGTGTGTGTGTGTGTGTGTGTGTGTGTGTGTGTGTGTGTGTGTGTGTAGTGTGGAATGTGTGTGTAGTGTATCTATGAGAAAAACAAATCTCTGCTGTGCTGGGAAATACAATGTTTATTTCATGAATAAATAATGGAAATTGAATGAAATGGTCACAATATTGAATATGTCACAGGTTACATTTTAACTTACCTTGTTCCTCAGCCTCTAATTGTCCTTTTTTCCTGTCCACTTCTACTCTGTCCCACATGCCAAATCTCCCTCCCCTGTTCATAAAAGTGTCTCAACACCAAATTGCAAATCAGCTCCAAACACATGGAATCCAAGTTGACTGAAGCCATTTGGATTTCGGAGAAGATATAGACTTACCTTCTTAGATGTCAACCTTTAAAAATCAAAAACCACTAACCAGCTTTTCAAGGTAAGGGCAACTGCTGTGACCAGGTGAGCCCCAGGCATCTATGAAAGCAAGAGCTTGTGTAGCGTGGTGGCATTTCCAGCCATATGTCCAGACACGGGATGTAGGAAAAGCAACAAGACAACGAATCAGAAAAGACCAGCCCATTTAGTCCCCCCCCACCCCCCCTTCGTGCCTCATGTGCCTTCAGGTACACAGCCAGATCCATGACAGATGGGACTGTCCATGAGGAAACTGTTTCCTACTCCCAGTCATTCAAAAACAGGGGTATAATGTAACCAGTACATTGTGAGTCATATAGCTAATCTCTTAAGCAAGATCTCAAATGCCAGATTCATGAGAAGAGAGGCAGATGAACAAAGAGAAGTAGTTGAAGGAAAGTGAGCTCCAGAGCTTGCCAACAGCTCAGAAGAGCTCAGGGCAGCTCACTGGCTTCCACTTGCTGGAAGGCCTTTGGCCTTGGTCCTGCCCTTGAACTTTACCCAGCCTCTCTCTAGGTGACCTCATTCAGTCCCATTCTTTTATATCATGCACTGTGGCTTTAACGCTAAACCTCCACCTTGACCAGCAAACCCCCCAGTTCCACCCGCCTCTGCCCCCAGCACCGGGAACCTAGATGCATGCTGCCCTATCTGGCTTTCTTTTGGATTTTTAAATTTCATTTTACGTGCGTGGGTGTTTTGCCTGCATACCTTTCTGTATACCAAGTGAGTGCCTGGTACCTGAGGAGGCCGGAAGAAGCCATCAGATCCCCTTGAACCGGGGTGACAGATGGTTGTGTGGGTGCTATGAATTAAACCCGAGTCCTCTGAAAGAGCAATTGGTTTTCCTAACCCATGGGACAACACTCCAGCCCTCATACCTGGCTTTCTTACATGGGCACAAGCAGAAGACCACACTTTCCAATGGGATGCTCCTACAGGAGACTTCTACTGGAGGTCTGAGCACCACGAAGCAGAGTCCTCCCAGAGTTGCTTATGTCTTCCCAACCTAAGTCTCAGAGCCACAAGGGCTCTATCGTTTATGGGTGTTCTGTCCAAAGCTCCAAGAGATGGAATCCAAAAGCATGATGCAATGGTTGGTGTCTGACCCCATGAAGTGAGAAGGCTTGTTCTGCAGCAATAGAAATGGCAACAAAGCGTAAGTCCCTTCTGCTGGTGATGCCTGGAAAAGGTGAAGGAAGAGGAGAGTTGAAACACACCTTTTCAAAGAGGGCAGTGGACTTGTTTGAGTTGGACATCAAAGCCTCCAGGAATTCATCAGAGTTCCACACAAATGAGGTCTTTCAGGATGCAATTCCATCTCCCTGAATCTTAATATTTTCGAGAATTACTTTAAAATACTTGAACTGAGGGGGAGGGGGGAAATCCCTAAGTTATCCTGCCAATTTAACTCATGCTTTCGACCCTTAAGAAATCTGAAGCACAAACTCTGACAATGTGAGATACTACAACGTCAAACAATTGCCAAAGTCTCCTCTTGACATTTGAAGGCTCCTGCCAGACCATGTTCCCACATAGGCAGCTAGGGGTAGTTAGAGAGGAAGCTGCCACAATGGGAAGTTCAGAGAAGCAGACCACAGGATATTTTTTTTTTTTTATCAAAGAAAAGGCTAAGCAAAGAACCATTTTAACCGATGCCTGGCTTCTCCATCCTGCAGCCTGGACTGAGTTGGTTCTTAATTCATTCTTCAGGGAAGAAATTCATACCAGAAAAAAATGTCCTTTGTATATTTCTGTACTGTTGGCTAGAACCAGAGATTCCCCACCCCCATTTAGAATAAACAAGTAATCTGATACACAATAAAATATATTGAAAAGGCAGTCCCAACAAATACTGGTAGGACACTAATCAGAACAGGAATTTGCTGATATTCCTAGACCCAAAGAAAATGGCAACTTTTGGCTGGCACAGTTCACATCTATAAGCTAGTGAGAATTGTGATGTGCATAACTTACCTAGAAACAATGGTCCTTGCATGGCTAATGGTCTGCTTAATATAATTAGGACCATAGTGTTAAATTGGCACCCTCCCAGGGATATGATAGAGGCATGCCAGATTTCATGAGAATATAGGCAACATAGAACCCTACTCTGGACAACAAGAAATTTGGTGATGTTAGTTATATAAACATATCCTTTCTAAGTGACAAGAAATCTAGTGATGTTAGTTATATAGACATCTCCTTTCTAAGTGACAAGAAGTCTAGTGATGTTAGTTATATAGACATCTCCTTTCTAAGTGACAAGAAGTCTAGTGATGTTAGTTATATAGACATCCCCTTTCTAAGTGACAAAAAAAATCGGCATCTAGTTCCACTGCTTCATTATGTAAATGAGAAAAATCTCAGCTCAGGAAAGTTGAGCTCCTGTAGGCAAGCTCCCTGATATGGTTATATAAAGCTCTGTGTTCCCTGGCAGGGGCATGAGTCTCTTCTACTCCCAAGGCACACTGTGGGTCAAATTCATTTCTCTCCCTGAGAGAAATGTTTCCACATCTCAAAACCGGAGATGCTAATAGCACTCACCTTACATTATCGCTCAAATTATAAAATACCGAATGCAGCATACTTGGCATTCAGTGGGTACCCAGTCACATTCAGTTGCTGCTGTACTTGCCCAGGATCATGTGTGAGCCAGGATTAAAAAGCCCAAGTGTCCAGACTCTCATGTCATTCCATTAGAAAGAAGAACATTTTTCCCCTTCATTTCCCTGGATCTATGTCATCTTTCAGAACACTGACCAGCACATTTGTAAGCTGAGTAAAATATAAATAACTTCAATAAATCTGTTGTTTTCCCAGTGAAGCTCAGAACCCATCCCATAGCGCCATGCTGAGTCCATAAAACTGTAGGCAGCTTCCTTTGGGACCAACATTTTCTGGCTAATTAAAATGAATGTTGTATCGATGAAAGATTATTTTAAAATGGCACTGATAGTGTTTAGACATTGTCATAACATCAACCGGTGGATCACTAATTTGCAAATTTTACTAAAGATCTTGCCAATTAAAACCCCTTCTAGACACTCTCAAACACACTGTCTGTGACAGCTGATAGACCACATGGTAAAGACATGATCACATTAAAAACACACAAGACTGTTATCCCTGGAAGGGTTGTGGGAGAGAGACAGGGCATGTCCCCGAATCGGATGCCACTAAGGCAATCCAGCCAAACTGTCAGAGGAGGAAAGCAAATCTTTGGGCTTTATTTTTTTCTCTAACTGCTTTCCAAACAAACAGTAGAGCTTCTGAGAAAGTCCGGGGGAACTGGGAGTCCTGCAAAATTGCCCTGTGGATCTCTTAGGGATACCAGCCAAGAGAAGTGAGCCTTCAAAACAAAGGAAAGTCTTGGATATACAAGTCAGCTCACCTGGGGACTGTGGGTGGGACCCTAGAGCCCCTGAGACCAGATCACTCTTCTGAGAGGTTGCAGATAGGACAACAGGAGTGTTCAGAGTGTCTTAGAAACCACCCCAATCAACAGCCACAGTGAATTCCTGCAAAATCAAGTTTACAAGCCCAGTTCTGCAAGAAGCTGCTGCAGGGAATCTCCCATATTTAGGAGCTAAATTACAGCAATAAGGTATATCTGTAAATGGGAGGTTTTATACACAGGGCCCCAATAAGCCAATATTTATTGAGCATCCACCAAATATAATGCAACTTAATCATGGCAACAACCCTCTAGGTTAATACTGTCATTTCCAAAAGCCAAAAGAGGAAAATGAGGCTCAGGGATGTTGTGGACCTCACTCCTTTACACACAACTTCCACAGAACAGAGATGGGAATCTGTATCAAGTCATACCTAGCTCTAGGACCCCGATCGTAATGGTGCATAGGATATCTCATCTTGTCCCTAAGACTTTTGGTCTAGCCACATACTAATATATGGAAGATTCCGGTCTTCTCTGATATCTACACGTAAAATTTCTTCATTCATGGTATTTAGTAACTTTCAAGTCATAGGCCTATGACAGATCTGAGGCTGCTATGCACATTCTGTATAGACCGCACAAGAGTAAAGGTTTACTGAGGCTCCAGACTCAACATCTGTGATCATTTATGAAGAAACATTAAGTTAAAATGGGTTTATTAAAATAAAGAGGTAAGTAAAGAAGAGCTACTGTTTACACAATTTCAGTGGAATAACATAGTATCCTAAAACTTAGTGGCATAAAACAGCATGAATTCAGTGGGTGAAGAATTTGACAGAGCCCAGCGGGCCAATTTATCCTTCATCTGTGTGTGAGTACTCAACCAGAAGGTTTGACACCCATGACGAAGGCTCCATAAAAAACCCATAGCTCTCATCTAGGAATTGATGGTGCTTGTCAATGGGGGAATCAGTTCCTGGCCACATCCACATCTCCATCGGTGCTCTCCGGCATATTCATGGCAGGTGACTGAGTTCTGAGGGCCAGCTTCCTAACACAGAGAACCCCAGGGATGTTGTATGACCTTTATGACCTGATCTCAGAAACCATGCCGCCTTGTTTCCACCACAACCACTCAGCAGAAGCAGGTGGATAAAATGATCCCATATTCGAAGGGTAGCAAAACAGACCCTTCCTCAAGCTGAGAAGCACTAGAAAATCCTGAGGAAGAAAAGGAAAGACTCTAACTGTTGAGGCTGTTTTAGTAAAATAAACTATGCCACCACTGGGAGATATTTGCCAAGCTTGGGGGCAGCATACTCATTATGAAGAATTTTTTTTAATTTATTTTTTTAAAACAAATTCCTTGCTGGGCATGGTTGAGTACACCTTTGATTCCATCACTCAGGAGTTAGAGGCTGGCATAGATCTCTGTGAGTTCCAGGCCAGCCTGGTCTACATAGTGAATTTCAGGTTAGCCAGAACTACATAGTGAGAATTTTCTCAACAACAAACCAATCTCTAAAGTATGCGATCTGAAATTCATTGAGTAAACAACTCTACATTAAGTTTTAAAAAATGAGGTTATATCTCTCTATAAGTATTGTGTTATAATGCATTTTAAATTTTAATTAGTGTGTAATAGAATATTTTTTGTATGCTCATAAATATCCAAGACAGCAAAAAAAAAAAAAATCAGTGAATGTCAAACCATTGCTTTTGGTGCTCCTGGACAGGCAAGATTTACTCCAAATCATGTCATCACTGTTCCATCTACTTTAACCCCAAGCAGAAGAAAAAACTGACCTGATGCTTTCTACTGAACTCAAAATAGGCGGGAAGCACCATTTAGTTTGAAAATATTTGGGAATTTTTAGCTAAAAATATGTCTCATCTCTGTGCAAGTAAGAAGACCTGAGTTTGAATTCCCTAGTATCTGAATAAAAACTAGACATGGCCACATGTACCTGTAACCCCAATAGGGGACAGAGACAGATGGATCTGTGGACTTCACTGGCCGGCCAGCCTAGCCAAAACTGTTAGCTTCTTCAGGTAGGGACACTGTCTCAAAAAGAGAGAGAGAGAGAGAGTAGAGTTGTGCATGCTTTCTCATACACTATCTACACAAGAGTGGGGAGGTGGAGAGAGGAAGGAAGGAAGGAAGGAAGGAAGGAAGGAAGGAAGGAAGGAAGGAAGGAAGGAAGGAATGAAGGAAGGGAGGAAGGGAGGGAGGGAGGATAGAGGGAGGGAGGGAGGGAGGGAAGAAAGGGAGGGAAGAAAGGGAGGGAGGGAGGAAAGAAATATTTGAGAATTTTTCAGGGATTTTTTTGGTTACCAGTTTCTAATTTAAGTGCACTATGGCCCAAAAGCACACTTCGAATGATTGCCAACACTTGTTAAATGCTTTGACACTTCTTTTATGTCCCCAAATGTGATCAGTTTGCTGTATGTCCTGGAGATGAGTTTGCATTCTGATGTCTTGAGATATTCTGTGTCAAACAGATCATACCACTCCACTGCGTCACTCAAGCTTTATACCTCACCAACTCACAGAGTACATAATCTGTTATTGAGATACCAGTATCAAAATCTCTGGCAATGATGGAGAGTTCATCTACTTGAAATGCTTCTATCTTTTGTCTTATGCATCTTGAAATTCTGTCATTAGGAGGAAATGTTTAGGACTGTTATGTTCTCTTGATGAACTGGCCCTGACATCCTTACAGAGCAGTTGTCTTTCTATCTACTAATATTCTTTGCTACAATATAGGTACCCCAACTTCTTTTTGACTAGTGTTAGCATGTCTATCTGTGTCCATTAACTTTAAACCTATTAGTGTCTTTATTTAAAGTAAATGTCTTATATGTGGGTATAAGTGGGTCTCTATTAAAACTATATAATCAGATAAAGTTTAGAATTTTTTTTTTTATCAGGAGGGCTGCAAGGGCTTATGGCCCAAGCCAGCAACTGCATTAACTGCACAGCTCTTTTTATACCCATCAAATGAGAAAGCAGAAGACAAATCAGCAAAGAGCACAGGACAGAAGAATTACAGGGAACTCAGAATATCTCAGGTCCCCATTTAGCAAGATACACTCTGGAACAGCAGCTTTTAACTGGCTTGTAGAACCTATTACATTTGTTATAATTGTCAGTATTGTTAGATTTGAGCCTACAATCTTGTTTGTTTGTTTGTTTGATTGATTGAGTCATTCATTCATTTATTCATTCATTCATTTCTATTTTCTCTTGTGGTCTTTGTCACCTCCCCTTCTGTCTTAGGGTTTTATTGCTGTGGAGAGACATCATGACCATAGCAACTCCTATAAAGGAAAACATTTCACTGGGGCTGGATTACAGTTAAGAGGTTTAGTCCATTATTGTCATGGTGGGAAACGTGGTAGCACACAGGCAGACATAGTGCTGGAGAAGGAGCTGAGAGTTCTACATCTGCATCAGCAGGCAACAGGAAGAGACTGAGGCATACTTCTTCCAACAAGGCCACACCTACGCCATCAAGGCCATATCGCCTAATAGTGCAGCTCCCTATGAGCTCCCTATAAGGGCATTTTCTTTCAAATTGATACACCTTCTTTCTCTGCCTTCTTTTGAATCAATTCTTTTAGTGATTCATTTTATTTCCTTTGTTACCTTACGAGATAGTCTTTTTATGATTTTAGTTTTACACAAGGGCTGATAGCACACATACTTAACTTATGTCCATCTACCTTCAGGTAATAAATATGCTACCATCTCCTATGGAACACAAGAAATCACAAAATCATGCATTTCCGTTTCTTCATTTCTTCTCTGTGTTATACCATAATTTTTACTTTTATATGTTACAGGCTAAATAATACATATTCCTTTATATTTTATGATATATTACATAAAGCAATATATTTATATTATATATACATTTACTTTAAATGGTTGCTAATATTTTAAAGTGATTTAAGTAGTACAAAAACATTTATATTCCTTGTTGAGACCTTGGTTTTTCAACCTCATTGTTATAATATTCTTTTCTGTTGAGGGTAGTCCTGTGCCCAGTAGGATGCTTAATATCATTCCTAGATGCTAGATTAGATGATATAGCATTCATTGTATATGTGCTCACACAAAATGTGATACCTCAAAATATTTCTAGTCATTACCAAATGTTCAGAGAATGGCATGATCACCCTCAGCTTGGACTCCTTGGTGAACTGCTTTCAAATGTCCAGGGATGTGTTTACAATCACCCTCAGCTTGGAACCTGAACAACATGAACAGCCTTGTTACTGGAGAATGCCATTTTCTCTTTAAAGACTCTTTAATGTTTCATGTATGGTAGATGGTGCTGACAAATGCTTTCGGCCACTGTATTTCTTCAAGCATTGCTATCTGGCATTGTTTTTGAAGGATATTTTCACTGGATGAAAATCATAGGCTGTGATATTTTTGCTCTTTCAGCACTTCAAAATTATGGCTTCATTGTCTCCTCATCTAGCTTGCTTCCAACAAGAAATCTACTGCCATCCTTACCTTTATTCCTCTGTGTATAGCACACGCTTTCCCACCTCGCTCTTTAAAGTCCCCCTCTTCATCACTGATGCCAAGGATGCTGACTGTGGCAAGCTTCAGCATTATCTTTTTCATGTTTCATGTGCGTAGGGCCCATTCACACCAATGTAAGGTTCTTAGTCTACAAACAGGTATGCAGTAAATGTGAAATTCTT
This sequence comes from Peromyscus californicus insignis, assembly GCF_007827085.1. Taxonomy (NCBI): domain Eukaryota; kingdom Metazoa; phylum Chordata; class Mammalia; order Rodentia; family Cricetidae; genus Peromyscus; species Peromyscus californicus. The sequence goes on along the minus strand of NW_026294469.1, from coordinate 57,344,345 downwards.
TTTTTAAAAGAGATTGTTCATTTATTTTATGTGTATGAGTGCTCTATCTGCATGTATGCCTACATGCCAGAAGAGGGCATACAATCTCATTATAGATGGTTCTGAGTCACCATGTGGTTGCAGGGAATTGAACTCAGGACCTCTGGAAGAGCAGCCAGTGCTCTTAACCTCTGAGCCATCTCTCCAGCCCCATGGAATTCTTTTGTTTGTCTTTTTATATCAAACTAAAGTCACTCAGCACCAACCCATTCCAATAGACTGTAGGAAGTTCAATTATAGTTATTGTGTTTCCCTTCCCTCATTAGAGCAGAAAAACATCTCTGGGATTGACACAGTTAAAGAAGTCCTCCAGTTATGAGCCATTGACTGCATGAGTCGCCACAGTGACACTAAATGCACTTGTTCCTTGCCAGTGTTGTCTCTAATCTGTTGCGAATCTTCAGGCTGTCAGAACCCCATGACCAAGCATAAAGGTATTTCACTAGACCTAGTACTTTCTACAGTCTTCTCTCCTGGAACCATATGATGGGGTTCCACCTTTCTGTACTTCAAGGAACTCTGTCATTCCCCAGGCTGTCCCCCCTCTTCTTTTTCTTCCTCTGGATATCCAGCACAATTTAGTCAACACATTTAGTTTGGGAAGAAAACCAAATAAGGAAATCAGAGGATCACAAACATACTTGGCTTTCCAACAAGCACAAATAGCCGAAGCAAAGAAACCCACATACCGACTGCTTCCTTGAGAAGAAAGCAAAGGAGGAAGTCTAGAGATCAAAATCCAAGCAGTTGAGATACCTTTCCCATATATATATATATATATATAAGTAATAATGTGTGATGAGAAGAATGCAATGTAAATTAGCAAAATCAGGAGTGACTTACAAAAGAGCAGTGATGCTCTGGACCTGGAAAAAAAGAAGAGCACAAGAATGAAGGAGGGAATCTCAAGGACAGGTAAAATCATGTGCAGACACCTGAAGTTGTGGGGAATCCTAAGCACTGTGAAACAGTGAGTTACGCAGAGGAAACTGAGGAGGATATTTCAGCACAGTTAGAGAAAAAGCTGAAAAACTTAGTCAATAACGAATCATAGAAGGCTTTACGTACTAAGCTATGAAACTCAGATTGATACTGTAGGAGTTAGAAGAGTGCTGAGTGACATACACAGCTCTACTTTTAAGTTATTTTGTCAGAGAACTGGGAAACAGGAGCAAGCTTGGGAGGTGGTTCAGTGGGTAAAATACTGACTGTAAACATGAGGACCTGAATTTAGATCCAGCACTTACACAGAATGTCCAGAGGGAGAGAGCACATCTCTAACCCTAGTGGAGAGGGAGCTGAGACAGGAGGACCCCTGTGACTTGCTGCCTAGCCAGTATAGCCAAAACCATGAGTTCCAGATTTGGTGAGAGACCTTGTTCCAGAAAGTTAAGGTGACGAGTGACACATGAGGGTACCTGACATTGCTCTCTGTCTGCCACACATGAATAAATGTGTGCACATACCCATACAAATATGTGTACAGCACCCACACACCCACACATGAATAAATGTGTGCACATACCCATACACACACACACACACCATGGATACAGAAATTAGGACAAAAAGAAAAAGAAAAGAAACTGCATTCAATTTCTACCTGTGCAAAATGGTACACATTGAGCATGGCACACTTCCTACCGGTCAGGAATCCAAGCACAGTCTTGTGTCATCCTTTGCTCACCAAAGGAGTCCCTCACAAGCCTACAGGCAAGATGCCAGCTAGATCCAAGATCTCATTGGGAGCCTGGCTAGAAGATATGCTCTAAGTTCAGACAGTGTTTGGCCATGTTTAGTTCTAGAAGGACTGTTTGACTGTAAGTCACAATTCCTTTCCTGCTGTTGACCAGGGGTTACCATTTTCCTGCCACTGGACTTCTCTGAAAGGCATGCCAAAGCATGGTAGTTTGTTTCTTCAAGGAGCAGCGAGACCAGGCGCATACCAGCAGAATGGAGTTCCATTCTCAGGTACCATCTTGGGCGTGGCGTCACCATCACTGCCTTCTGGTCCTTCACAGTGAGTCCCAGCTCTCACAACCCCGTAATCAGGTTAAGATTCTACAAGGTGAATGAACTGCCAGAAGAGCAATTCTAGAACACCATGTCAGAGTCCATCTCCCTCAAGAAGAAAAGAAGCATCTTATTGGTGTCTGCCTACTGGTTCATAGTAGGAGGTCACAACTGCTAGTGCTGTAGGTCAGTAAACAGAATTTCTATTGGCACGACACTGTGTATCTATCTCCAAATTTTCTGCCACCTGATCAGTTTAGACTCATCTTTAAGGAGAACCAAACAATTTATTGGTTTAAGGGGGAGTTCACTTATACTATAAAGGATAAACATCTAGCTTACATAAAAATCTTTGCTTTTGTGAGAAAAGACAGATATTTATCAAACCCATTCCTTAATTTAAATGGAAATTATATAGTTACATGAAGATGACATTTCTTTCTCTTTGGGGGGGGAGGGAGGGGGTGAGTACTGAGGAACAAACAGAGCTGTATATGCTAGGCCAACACTGTGTCCCTGGACAGTTTGGAGTGACACTAAGAGTGTCACTAAGTTACACAGCTACTCACCTTTTAGCACAGACTGGCCTTGAATTTATGACCCTCCTGTCTTAGTCTGCATCTGACGCATCTGACACATCTCAGGGTCGTGTGTGTGTGTGTGTGTGTGTGTGTGTGTGTGTGTGTGTGTGTGTGTGCTCTGCCTGCATGTGTATCTGTGCACCATGCGGACACCTGGTACCATCTAAGACCAGAAGAGGGCATCAGTTGCCCTGGGACTGGAGTTACTGTGTTGTGAGCCATCACATGAGTGCTGGGAAGCAAATCCAGGTAACCTGGAAGAGCAGCCAGCCCTTTACCTTGTGAGCCATCTCTCCAGCCTCTCAGAGTCGTGTTATTATATAGCTCACAAACAGTAGCACTAACGAAGATTCTGGAAATGAGAGCATAGTTTTCAAGCTGGTGAGTAATCATATTTAAAAACAGAAATAGAAAAGATCTGATTTAGTAACTTTTCTCAGAACTTGACTTTTTTTTTCTTTAATTTTTTTCTTTTGTCTTTGCTATGGGGTTTGATTCCAAAGTTTAGGCCTATTTCATAAGTTGATTAGGAACTTAGGTTTTTCTCTTTGCATTTATAAAAATGGGTGTAAGGATTAGAAGGTTAGTGGGCAAAGCGGGTACACATGTGTTCCTGACATACCTGTTCCATAAAGTTCACTATGAGAGAAATAGTCCTTCAAAATTCTAGGCCTCCAAGTCCTCATCTAAAAATTGATGGCACTGGGCTAAATACTTTCAGCTCCAACACTCCATGAATACATACTTTTCTTACCATTCAATCATCTTGAATTATGCCCAATTGTTTTAGCCTAAATTTGAAAGGCCTTCTGGGGCTTGTAATTTGCAATCAGTCACTTCAGGATGAGTGTCAAGAGAACAGTCTCAAGTCTGGGATCTAAACTGACTGCAAAGTGGATCTGTGGAGCCTGCAGTGGTAATAAACTGACTGCAGAGTAGGGGGTGGAATCCAGCTGTGACAGTGACTGGTCTTTTAGCACGCCATCATACATGTAAGCTTAACTTCTTCATTCTCAGAGATTTCTTAAGCAAGGATCCTGGCTCCTTTCTAGGTTGTGCAGTTAGAGACTTCTAGTCTCTTTTCTCTGTAATCCCCAGTGCTCAGGGAAGACCCAGATCCGTTCACACCTATCCTTAAACTGTACAGGCTGGGCCATGCTCCCTGTGCCTCTTAGCTCTTCATCACCCATAGAGAGTATTTCCTGCCCACACACATGCTTTAGCAAGCACGATCTAGTACACTCTATTCAATAAATATTGATTGTGCTTGTTCTCTGAATGAGAGACATTTATCAACGAGTGTGTGAACATATACACCATCACAGCTGTGTTCTTTTGAAGTGAAGAACAAAAGGTTGCACAAAAGCATAGAATGAGGACACTGAGCCTACTTCATATAGACATGACTGAGGAAGTGGTACCTGAGCATCAATCTAAAGGATGTTTAGTAGCAATACAAGGAGGTCAGAGAAAACCAACATACCTGGTTGGCAATGATCAAGAGAAGGATGATATCTAGGGAAATGTCAATGGTGAATTATGAAGGTCTTGGTCTTAAGAGTTGTACGACAAAGAATAATATCCAATTTGGATTCTTAAAGGATCATTTTGACTAGAGTTTGAAGACAACAGGATCCCAGTTAGGAAAACAGTGAACTAGACAAGAGATCATAGTAGTGAGGTCACAGAAACAAATAGAGATACAGAAAGATGGACAGAGTCCCGAGACATTGAAAAGTCTTGGTTGATGAGCTTCCATGAAAGGGGCTTGGGGATAGAACTCGGTGGGTAAACAGGAGTACCTGAGTTCAGATCGCCAGCACCCAGGTAAAAGCCAGGCATGACAGTGCATGTCTACAGTCCTGGCGTTGGGGGGTGGAAATGGGAATACCAGTGAGTCACTGGCTAGATAGTCTAGCTGAATTGGCAAGCTCCAGACTCGGTGAGAGACCCTGTCTAAAAAATAAGACAAGAATAGAATAAGACATTTAAAATAGACCCTGGGCTTCCAAATCCTTGCACGTGGATTCACCTCCACCCCACAACATGCGTTCACTACATGCATAAATTATATACATAATTTTTTTCAAGAGATGAAGCAGCAGGCTCAGATACATTATGAAGTGACACTTTTAGGTGTTTAATTTAGACAAAGGAATGCATAGCAGAGATTTTTCACTGAGCCAGAAATCCTGGAAGTAGTGAAGCTTTTGTAAACCATTTATAACTCAAAAATTGGATTATGGGCCCAGAGAGATAGTTCAGTTGGTAAAAGTATCTGCCACCAAGCTTGATAACCTAAGTTTGACTCCTAGGATCCCAACAGGGCAGAAGGAGAGGGCCCACTCCAGCAAGTAGGCCCCTGACCTTCACATGTACACTGTGGCATGTGTTCACTCACATATGAACACACACACACACACACACACACACACACACACACGGGCCTACACACAGACACACATATGCACACACTATATTATAATGTAATAAAAACAAAAGAATTGGATTATGAGTTTGGGCTAACTCACACTGAGGGCTGAGATACCTTGGCTACCTGCTCTTGGAGGTGACATGACAGACAGCATGTATGTGAACAACGTGAACATGTGAGAGTCTATGAGCATAGATGCTAGGTGGAGACCCAGATAAGATAGAGACCAGCTAAGAAGACATCAACAATTAGAAGAGAAAGAGCACGGAGTGCTAAGGGACCGCAGTGTCCAATGGGCAAGTGAGGGAGAATGATCCCTTGTGTCTTACATGGAGTTGTCATGGCCATCTCACTGGCCCAGGAACCTGATTTCAAGTGGATGATGCTTACAGTGGTGAAAATCTGCCAGTGGAGAAATGAATGGCTGAGTACTATTTACTCTACATCTAATGACAGAGCACCCAGTATAAACAGCTTAGATAGAGGAATTCTGGATTTTAGCTCATGGTTTCAGAGATTTCTCTTCACAGTGGATCCCTCGACTGAGCCTGTGGTGAGGCAGAATAGCACAGGAAAACAGCGTGTGGACAATGAGACCATTCATCTCCTGGTGGGCAGGATACACAGATACCAGAAGGAGCCCTGGACCAGGGACAAACTTAAATAACATGCCAGTGACCCACTCATTCCAGATAGTCATGCCCCCCCCTCCACTAAAACTTCCAGTCTCTCCAAAATCGTGCCACCAGCTGAGTGAGGACCAAGTATGCAGTAACGAGGCTAAACGGCATCATTTCCCAGTCAACCTGTAGCAGGAAGCAAATCACGAGAACATAGAATAGAGATAACATTGGTGAAAATGATGAAATAGCAAGAACAGGGCAGGGGACACAGTGTGAGAGATACAGGTGGCTTTAGAGAAAAGAAATAATCCATCCCAGCCCCAGGAATTCCAGAGAATGGATTCGGATGCTTACAGTTCTGAAAGTGTGGTAGAAGCAATGCACAGAGTTCTTTAAAGTGAATTCTATTTCCTTTTAAATTAGAAATGTATTTTTTTTAATCCAGAGAATGAAAACAGTAACAGAAGTAAATTCTTGTGTGAGAGAATTCTCCCAAATAAATGAACTACAATCTTGTGCTCTCATGATCTTAACAAAAAAAAAATTTATTTTAAAGATCATCTGTTTACTAAATATTAGTAAGCTTTCGATGACTTTCTTTTCACTATTCAGTCTGACTTGGATCTGAGTGGCGATTGTATTTACTAGAATGATTTATTTCATCCATATGAACTAAAATCACATTTTTCTAGCATCACCTGTGTCAAATGCTACCAATAATTCCTTCCTGAGGACCCCATTCAGAATGCAGCTTCCTGGATCTTTAACAATGGTGTACATTAACTTAAGATCTTACAAGAACACCTTGCCATCTCTCTTATTTCAGCAAAAGCTCAAATTCTAACTAATTCAAGGAAATAAATAGTCTCCAATTTTGCTGTTTTGAGGGCTGAAGAGATGGCCCAGCAGTTAAGAAAGCATACTGTTCTAGCAGAGGGTCCAATATGACCTTCCGGCACCCATATTGATTGGATTACAAGTGTCTGTAACTCCAGATACTGAGGATCCTAGGATGTTGGCCTCCACAGGCACCTGTGCTCAAGTACATATACCTCACACTGCACACACACACACATACAGAGAGAGAGAGAGAGAGAGAGAGAGAGAGAGAGAGAGAGAGAGAGAGAGAGAGAGAGAGAGTTTTTAAATCATTGTTTCAATTTTTTGCAATTCCAAGAGTAGCAAAAACATTATAAGAAATATAGTGGGTAAACTTCTAGTTTATATGAATTTGTCCAATTCCAAACTTACTTCCAATCCACCCACTGTTCTCTGGGGTTTGCATCTCCTATGTCCTTCTGTAGTCAGTTTTATCTGGTTCCTATCTTGAGCATATTAAACACCCTGTAACATAGGGCTCCTTTTGGCTCTGGTCTCTGAAATCATGTCTATTTTTAAGTTATTCTTTGATTCTGAAGACTTACTAAGGCATTAATGAAGAGCAACTTGGTGGATGTCAGAGGAGCTTCCACTGTAGGGTTGCCAAAAGTCGGTTTGATTGCAGGGGCCTGTCTATTAAAATCACAGTGAAGAGAGGAGCTCTGTAATTAAAGCTCTAGGTGCCGGAGCTTACACAGGCTTCCAAAAAAGATAAGATGGAGCCAATATAGGTGATTATTTATGGCTGTTGCAAGCCAAGCCAAAATGGGCAATAATAACTCAGGTGTCAGGATATTTAATTAAAAAGCCAATGTTGGGAGAATATTTCTAATGTGAGTGATGGCCTTCTGTTACCTGAAAAATGAAAGCACTTTCGTCCACACCTCCAGGAAACTCATGCTCCTCCTCTCCTTTCTTCCTTCCTCCCCTTCCTCCTCCTCTTCCTCTTCTTCCTCCTTGTCCTCCTCTTCTTCCTCCTCCTCGTCCTCTTCTTCTTCCTCCTCCTCTTCTTTCTCCCCTCTCCCTCCTCCTCACTCAGGACTGATTTGATCACTGTTCTTCATATAAATCCCTGTGATTTAAACTGTTCTATCCCAGTATTGGACTGACCTTTTCAAGAGAATTGACAATTTCCTCACCACTAAATCTACTAATTAAAGTCATTACCAACTGTGAGCACTGTCTTTCCCCTCTCACTGTCCTCCTTCAGTAACAGTTAATGGCATCTAAAGTAAGGCATGGACTGTACAGAGCAACAGACTAGACAGAAAGCTCCCACAGAAGTAGAATGTGGGAAAGGAAATTCTCAAGAACTAGGGAAAACAGAAGGGGTGTTGTGTTGAGAGCAGTCAGAACCAAGAAGATGAAAGGTCAGCCTCCAAGTCAGCAAGAATAGACTAGAATATTATTTTGGCAGGACATAATGCCAAGGACATAATGATAAGAGACAACGATACCTCCATCTGGAAGCCAAAAAGTGGGTGAGGTTAAACAAACAATGAGTGAAGACCATTGTATTAACTACTACTTGTCACTGTGGCCAAGACATGACAATTGAGAACTGAGCAGTTTGAGAAAGGAGGTGTTTATCTTGGCTCACGGTTTCAGGGAAATTAGTTCATCATACTAGGGGAATCTGTGGAACTTGGAGTGGCTCTGTCCTTGACACAGGAGTTTGCAACATGGCCTTTGCTGGCCAGCACCAGAAGCAAACATCAAAGCCCATTACAAGGACCCTCTTCTAGATAGGCCAGAGTCTCAGGGGTTCCACAACCCCCACCCCCAAACAGTGCCACCACAATCTGGGGACAGTTTAAACACATGAGTCTTTGGGTGCCATTTCACATTCAAACTGGAGCCCTGGCACGGACAACTTAGTGGCAGAAGCAACTTGTTGTTCTCTTGGCTTCAGAGTATTCATTCTGCCGTGACAGAGCCAAGTACTTCATGTGATAATAAGTTGGGAAACGGAGAACAAAATTGGAAGTGGACAGGGATAACACACTCCTGGGACCTGCTCCCAGAGACCTACTTCCGCCAGTGAGGTTCCACTTCCGAATGTTTCCATAATGTCTCAGTATAGTTCCACCAGCTATTGTGAAACCAAGCATTCAAAACATGAGCCTGTGGGGGTCATTTCATATTCGAGCCATAACAAGCATGAATAGTACGCATGTACTGGGATGCATGCTCACAGCTGCCATTCTCACCAGACAAGAAAGAATGCACAGAAGGAATGATGCATTATTGAAAACAATGCTTTTACTTATTTCCACAAAAAGCTTAGTTTGACATTAAGATATAAATGTACAAATGGCATGATGGGAGAGAGTAAACCAAATTTCACTTTTGCCCAGGAAATTCCATGTGTCAGTTTAATTCTCATTTAGGAAAGAATTTTCCCAGTGAATCAAGATGGGCCATGGGCCACACAACTCTAAATCTTCATTTTACTGTTGCTTCCCCGAGCACACTTCCCTCCTGCAGTTGTACAAGATGGCTGCAGGTTTGGTTAAAAGAGCTTTGCGTCTGTGTGTGTGTGTGTGTGTGTGTGTGTGTGTGTGTGTGTGTCTGTGTGTGTGTGTGCATCTGTGTGTGTGTGTGCGTGTGTGTGCGTGTGTCTGTCTGTCTGTCTGTGTGTACATCTCTGCACATGTACCTATGAGTGGAGTCTAGAAGGGGATGTTGGGTATCCCTCTCTACTACTCTCCACCTCATTCCCTTGAGATAAGCTCTATCACTGGTTTGAATTTACCCTGCTTTGAACAACGTATAAGCTAGGTTAGTGGCCAAGTGTCGATGACTAGTCTGCCTCTCTCCCTCTCCACAGCTCTGGGGTTACTAGCACGTGCTCTGTACACGTGTGCTGGGATCCAAACTTAGACCCCCATGCTTGCACGGTAAGCATTCTTACCCTCTGAGCATCTCCCCAGCCCAGAACAGCTGTTTTTGAGATGTCCCATTATATGACACTCAGATCCCAAGGAAGTCATGACACCCAACATTGTGGCATTTGTTCTCTTCCCATCTTGATTACAGATTACGTACAGAGAAACAAATTGCAGTTAATGGCCTTTCATAAGGAAATTTGTCATGTTCCATTGCACAGTGGGGCAACCACAGATAATGATAATGTATTCTTTATTTCTGAAAGCCATAATACAAGAAGGGATTCTGAGAGCTTTATCGACGAAGAAATGAAAAATGTTTGAAAACAAAGATAAACTTACCCTGATCGGAACAACACAATACATACATGTGTGCTTTTAAGAAGGAATCACACGATACCTCATAAATAAGTTTGATTTTGTTTCAACTTTAAAAATCATAATTTTAACAACCGACAGTGAAAGTAATTTTAAGGAGAAATGAGTCATTTGGTGTTTCTCTGGTTCAACATTGAAAGGTTAAATAGAAGCAAAGGCCGCAGAGGGAGATTCTGGCCTCCCGTTTTAACTGCTTCTCTGCTTGAGCTGAGACAACACATCTCATCCTCTCCGACCTCCTACGTGGGTTCATATTGGTGTTTCTTCTGGATCTCGGGCTACCAGACTCCAGCTAAAGTGCTCCATCAGCTTTCCTGGGTTTGCAGCTTGAGGTGGCAGACTGTGCGACTTCTCAGCCTCTGGAATCATGTGAGCCAATACTTTAGGGTGTAGATGCAGATATATGGATTTCCCTAGATAATCCTAAGGAAGAAAATAGGAGGCATTCCTTAAAAATAAAAATTTACAAACTGCTCAGGCTGCCAAGGGGCCCAACCTCTTCAAGGTACTGGGCAAAGCCGGTTCAGCCTCACCCACCAGAAGGAGTTTTTGAATAGTTTAGTTATTTGGGTAGTAAAAAGAATCATTAGAAATTTTCAACTACCAAAAAAACGAGAAAAAATGAGACAGCTTCTGAATTTGTTACTGACAAGGCCAATGTGTGCTGCAGAGCCGGTAATAAATAAATATTTAACCAAACTATATCTGATTAATAGCTAGATAAGTGGCTCATAAATTAATTTGTGTAAGGAATGTGTGCTGACAGCCTGGTATTTGTCTAGCATCGTTAAGAAGGTATAGTTCTAACTTGACAGAGTTTGTACTCCAATGGAAAAAGGATATTAAGCATGAAAAATCATGCTCCTAAGTGCCAGGCATGGTGACGCTCAACTTTAATTCCAGCATTTGAGAAGCAGATACAGGTGGATCTCTGTCTGGTCTACATAGCGTGTTCAAGGCCAGTCAGGGCTACATAGTGAGAGACCCTGCCTCAAAACAAAAATCATGGTTCTATGAAGAAAAGGCATAAATTACAGAAGTTATAGCAGAGGAGAAATGAAGTCAGGGATTTCCGAAGCTCACCTTAGTAGCTCAGATCAGGGCAGTGGGATGCAGACTGCATATTGAGATGAGTAGAAAGAGGGATGAATCAAAAGCCAAGAAAGAGGAAAAGAAAGGAAGAGCCGCCATCATGATGGAGTGAAAGAAGTCTTGAGCCTGTATCCATGAGTTGGTCAAGCTGAGAACCTAAGTGGGAGACTAGAGCTGAGGCTATCACTGTGAACAAAAAGACACAGATGTAACCACAGCCATATTCACAAGGAAGGGTCGCATCATGGGTCAAACATACTGACAAGGAGAACCCAATAAAGGAGTGGGACAAATGTCTGCATTAGAGATGACAGCATTTATCTTTAAGGATAATGACAAGGTTGTGGTCTCCAGAGAATAGGACCACAAGACCCCACTGACTCAGCCTTAAAACTCTACAGAGAGACCCATTTGAGCCTCTGTGTGGGTTCAGGTCTGCCCCAGGTAGCAACTGACAAACTGACAGACACAGAGCAGTCTGAAGGCACAAAGGCAGGAGAAGGAAGCAGAGGACAGAGGTCCTCTTACACCTGCTCCTTCCCGGCTGGATTTAAGGTCTTCAATATGATTCTACTCTTAACCTCCAAAAATGTCTCTAATAAAGATCTTCTGAGTCTTCCAGTGGATAGTTTTTTTAATAGTACAGAGGAGGGTGAAGATGAGGAGGGGGAGGGGAGGGGAGTGGGAGAGAAAGAGAGAGAGAGAAAGAGAGAGGGAGAGAGAGAGAGAGAGAGAGAGAGAGAGAGAGAGAGAGAGAAGGAGGAGGAGGAAGAGGAGGAGGAAGAGGAGGAGGAGGAGGAGGAGGAGGAGGAGGAGGAGGAGGAGGAGGAGGAGAATGCATATGTTCAGCACGAGCTGAACAGAAAAGAAGAGTCTAGGCTGACTTTCATCACTAATGTTAACTTCAGAATGATGTGGAAAGATGGGAATTTTTAAGAATCCCGAGACTTCATTAGGGAATACAGTATAATTTGGCCTAATGAGGCCCCAATAATTTATGGGAGAATCTAATAGAGAAGTAACAGGACAAAATGCTGGTGTTCAAAACCCCATGAAAGCAATACATCTCCTGCTAGTAATGATTATGTGTCTTTTATTATTAAAGATGCAATTAGAAGAATTTGTGTTTTTCCCTTTTGTATAAGGAAACAATAAACATTATATTTGATATTCTGGGGTTTTTTTTTTTAATATAAAGTGACGCTAGAAATGTAACTAGCTGAGCTTTTTTTTTTTTAAACAAATTGTCTTAAGTGACTGTAATGACAACTTCAAGATTCTTTTTGTGGTTGCTTCATTTCTATTAAATGATACACACAAACAATAAAATCACACACGCTTATGCATACCGTGTGATGTTTTGACATGTATGTATATTATATAACATTTCAGTCAGGGTAAACATCACGTTCCTCAAATATTTATCATTTTTTATGGTGAAAGCATTAGGAATATTTCTTTGAGCTTTTTGAAATGTAGAGTACATTATCATTATCTCCGGTCCCCCTACTGTGTCAGGCCCAGTCTAGACAGAGTATAGGCTAATTATTTAAGTTCAAATACAGTACACAGTATTCTGTAACCGTGTTGCTAAAGATGCAGTAGCTACTGTATTTTAAGCACTATGGCGGGGCCAGTGCATCGCACTGTCTTTAAAACAATGCTGTGTCTCATGCAAAATGAGTACCATCAAAAACACTGGGAATGGACTGGTCGCCTAATAATTTAAAAGAAGACAATGGAGCAAAGGAGGCCCAGATGGAGAGAGCCCTTGTTCGAAGGAATCCTTATGTTCATGTCTTTGTACCAAGTACCGAGAGTTATAATCATGGCCACCCAGTAGCCAATTGAAGAATTGAAGATGTTTATGATTTTCTTGGTATTGATTATAACAGCAAATATAACCTTCTTACAAAGGGAATATTATCCATGGTATAGACAAAAGAAAAAGTGATAGTTCACAATGTTCATAGCAATCCACTTTTACCTGATGGCGTTTGCAGTTTGAAGGGAGAAGTAAGTAACAGCAGTGAACCATGGGAGATCACCTATGTTATTCACTTTCAGATCTAGGGATTAACTTTCAAGTCAAGATTCCCTTCTGTCCCCCAACCCTCTTCCTGCTCTTGGCTTACTACGTGTTATGGTTAAATGCATCACATGAAATTGTAGTTTGGCATCTGCCCATCAGCAGACATAATGTAGCTGGATCTTCCACTCTGACTGCAAGACTCATCTAAAATTGTACGCATTTTCAGAGTTATCAAAACTGAGCCATAACTGATGTATGACATCCAAGCTTTCCATGGAGCTTTTTTCCCTTATTTTTAGAGCTACTTTGCTCAGCTGTGCCTCCTGGTGAGATATGAGTAGCCTGGCTCTGCTCACGAGACCCTCACTCCAAAGAAGAGCTGATATCTAAGTAGGTATGCAGATAGGGGATGGAGCTGGGATGGTGGGCATCAGACAGAACCCAGAGAAAGGACAGTGTTGTTGAAGTCTATATCTCTGCTGATGCCAGTATGCTGTAAAAAGCCAATGTCTTGCAAATTTCGCCCTATACATAGGGTTTGATATATATGAACTGTTACATTTATTCTTATCAAATATTTTCTTAGTAATTGATTGGAGAACATTTTTTATAGCCACATGTTTTTCACCTTTGTAATATCAGAAAAATTATCTTGCCAGTCGCTTGAGAAAGTCACCAAATGACTGAACGCTTCTACCCTGGGCGTCTGCACAACGCTTTTGTGGAGCAAGTAGAAATGATCTGCTGGTCATCATCAGCTCCGCTTTACAGTGGCCAAATCAACAGCACACAGGGAGCCCTAAGTCATTAAAACAGCATGCAATATTTTCTGACCGTACGCTTGGGCTTCTGATCCATAAGCAGAAAGAATAAAATACGTTTAAAAATAATCACAGTCACACAGAGTTTTAATAGGAAATTTTGATTATATTCATTCAACATAGCAAATCTAATTATATGAACATTCCCAAGTTCATTAGAATGAAAACATAAATGAATCAACTGAGTGTGGAACATCTTGTGGAAAGAGGTCATTCTTTTTTAGGAAAGGGAGAATTTAAATAAAACACCAATAAAAAAAACTAACTTTTCCAAAAAAGGCAAATAAGATATCCTTACACTAGAGAGCATAGTATAGCACCTAGAATAGAAGGTCCAAACTGCTTCTGTGGAGGGCCAGGTAGGAAGTAGTTTGACTTTGAAAAAGAAAATCCATTGCCGAGACTCTGACTTTGCAACTAGATCTGACAGAGCCAGGGACAGCTTTTGCAATACGTGTGGCAGGATTCCCATGAAACTTCATTTAAGAAGTTTAAGCTACATTTGACCCAAGGACCACAGATTGGTAATCCTTCTAGATAACGATGTATAATGATGTATTACATGCTCCTTACTAGAGTATCTATCTGTTCCATAGTTATTTGTTGTTTAATCTTTGAGCAGATAATGAGCATCCTTCATTCAAAATCCAGTAAAGGCTATCTGGTGAAAATGAGTGTCCCCTCTTACAGATTTTCTCCACTTTCATCCATGCCCATTTTTCACTTGTCCTCAAATACACTTTAATTAGTTTCTTCTGAATCCTTCTAGGAATGTTCTAAAGCCATGTAACTCATGGAGCCTTCAAAAATAAAATCCTGCTTTAATTCTCAAGGTATTCTTAGAGAGAGAGAGAGAGAGAGAGAGAGAGAGAGAGAGAGAGAGAGAGAGAGAGATTTAAGAAAGCCAAGTCATTATCCAGGGCCACACAGTTGGCTCCAATCCTTCACAAAAGACCACCTAGAAAAGCATGTTTTTCTAAAAACCTCACATATATACTAAGACTTAAAAAGCAGTCTCACATAGAATCATGCTGGAGAATTTGAGAGAGAGAGAGAGACACACACACACACACACAGAGATAGAGAGACAGAGACACACACAGAGACAGAGATGCAGAGAGAGACAGAGACAGAGAGAAGCTGTTGTGAAGTGGGAAGGATAGCCTTATTGCAAAAGCTGCCATTGACCATCTACCTGTGTGTCTGCATCTCACATCCCTCCAAGATTTGTTCGTTCCCTCTCCAACCAAACAACGAAATGTTAAATGCAAGCTGGCTATGTCATGGAGTGATGAAGTTGACATAATAGTTGACACTGGCAGATGCCATCACCTGGAGATCACACTCTTTCTCCTTCTCTTGGTTTATTTCTCTATCCTTAAGCTCTATCTATTTTCTCAATAGCATCATTTCCTCTCTAGTGAACTGTGTTCCCAGCACACCAACGTACCCACATGACATCCTCATGTCTCTCTTTCGCTCTTAACCCCAGGCATTCTTTAAAGGTTAACTCAGGCTGAGCTCAATCCAGGACAATGTTATGATAACCTTGGCAAAATTCACTCTCTCTGAGGAGGGATTATATGAGCAAGAGATATCGAGACCATGATTGGAAAAAGTACAGAGACAACTAGCCAAACTAGTGGAAACACATGAACTGTGAACCAATAGCTGAGGAGCCCCCATGGAACTGGACCAGGCCCTCTGGATAAGTGAGACAGTTGATTAGCTTGAACTGTTTGGGAGGCCCCCAGGCTGGAACCAGGACCTGTCCTTGGTGCACGGCCTGGCTCTTTGGAACCTAGGGCCTATGCTGAGACATTTTACTCAGCCTTGGTATAGGGAGGAGGGGACTGGACCTGCCTCGGCTGAGTCTACCAGGCTGGGCTGACATCCCAGGGGAGACCTTGCCTTAGAGGAAGTAGGAATGGGGGGTGGGTTGTGGGGGAGGGCTGGGGGTTGGGAGGAGGGAGGACAGGGAAATCCGTGGCTGATACGTAAAATTAAATTAATTATAAAATAAAAATATTTTTTAAAAATTCACTCTCTCCAACTGTGTGTGGTAGCGAATACTTGTAATCCAAATACCAGGAAGCTGAGACAGGAGGTTCAAGAGTCCCAGGCCTGGAACACAGGCCTCTCCGAAATCCTCTCCTCTGTCAGCTCCAGTAAAGGGATTAGAGAAATGATAATGAAATCAGTAGCAGTTAGCCCACTCATTTCTTCCACATGTTCATATCCTCCGAAAGAAAAACAACTTTTATTTCTGTTCGTATTAACATTAGTTTGCAGTGGGTTTCCAGCCCAATGCTATTACAGTTGTTTACCCCATTAGCTTGTTGAGATTTTGCCACCTAAACTTTTCCAGCCTCCCTTGCGGATGGCTACATAAAGTTCAGGATCAATGGCTTTCAATGGTTTTTACATGAGTGAATAGAAATACTGATTAAAGACTGGTAATGGAATGGCCCACATGCCTGTGGATCTCAAAGCAATTTACCAAGCATCATTATATGATCTTATGACGTTGAGGGCAAGCGATCGTGCCCGTATTTGCTGAAGATGCTGAGAAACCTAGGGCCCATTTCTCTCACTGTGCTATGCCCCACCAAGCTGACGACAACTCTGGGAACTCTTCAGAAATCAGTAGGGAGGCTGGAGGAAGCTTGGCACTGCAGGGGTTTAGAGGTTAAGGCTGCCATTCAGTTGTCCCACCAGGAACCACACAGCAGACTGGTTCCTTCCAGAGATTAGCTCCTTCCGGTTGAGCTAATGGGTACCTTTTAGATCCAACTCGTGCACAGCATTTTAGAGCTACTGACCCAGATCGTTCATTCAGAGAGTCTACTGCTGGCCAGGTGGAGACTTTAGGGAAGCCTTACGTACTTCCCCCACTGATGTAGAAAAAGAAAACTCTAATTTTCCCAATCAATGTGATAGAACATTCCTTTGGATTGCCTTCCTCCACCATCCCCCCTTATTAGGCAGTTATTAGACATTTCCTTTCTAAGTGCAAAAGCAATTACTGCCATTTACTGTTTGAAAATACAGGAAAGAATGATAGAAACATTTAACTCATGCACAAGTATTTCATGAACAGTTAAACAGTTAACATTATTTACATACTGCCTTCAGGTCTTTTATTTCTTTTCCTATACAGTTGCATATAAACAAACTGAATGCAAGACTATGGAGAACAATTCATATCACTGTATACTTTGTTTAACCCTCTAATATTTAGCCATACATTCCATGAGTGAGTAAAAATACACCACTTACAGATTGATGATGGCATGGCACACTTGCCTGTGGTTCTCAAGACAGTCTACCAAGTATCATTGTACGGTCTTATAATGTTGAGGGCAAACTTGAATCAATCCCAAGTTTTTGTAGTTATAAATAAAGCAGTATCACTACCACTGCATAAAATTTTTTATCTGTCTCTGTTTATTTGCTTAGAATCCCTGGTAACTAATGGAATGATGACCACAAACACCTTAAAGCAGTGGTTCTCAACCTGTGGGGTTGCAACTCTTTCATTGGGATCACCTGAGATCACTGGAAAACACAAACGTTTACATTGCAAAATCCTAACAGTAGCAAAATTAGAGTTATGAAGTAGCAATGAAAATAATTTTATGGTGGGGGGTCACCACAACATGAGGAACTTATTAAAGGGTTGCAGCATTAGGAAGGTTGAGAACCACTGCCTTAAAGACTTGGATCCACACTCTCCAAAATTGGTCCAAACTGTGCTCTGATCAGCAGCAGACTACTAGAATTTCCCAAATAATCCTTTGTGATTTTATTCCCATCCAAGTGTGCTCCTATGGTTACTTTTCATGTGATTTCTCCTGGACAGCAATGTTGCCAGGAATAGAATGAGATATTTAGAAAATACCAGGGTTTCCGTTCCCAGTCTACGTGTACAAAGTATTCATGGAAGTGCTCCCCACCCACCCACCCACCCACCCACCTCTAAAACAAAAGGATCTGAGCCCTGTTCTTACCCCATGATTTCCTATGCTGAAGAAAGAACCAAACACAAACTAGGTTTTCTAAAACTCAATGAAAAATCTCTATAAACTAAGTTGGAATATTCCCTTTGCTAATCAACAAAACAGCTTTCTTATTTTTCAACCTGTGTAAATGGCTCAAAGTTTCTGTTTTTCTCAAACTGCCAAGAAAAAGATTCATTATTCTTTGCACATATACTTCTACATTTTGCTGTGAAAGTCAATATTTATTGCACTCTTTTCCTGCATTTCTTAATGGAACATGTGTGTGATTATTGAATAAACATGAATGTATTGAGTTTTGCAATGCTTCTACTCCCGTAATTTGTTAGGATTTTTTTCTCTCTTCTAACTCAAAACAGATTTATTTTTCTAATAAGATTTTTGAAAGTTCTTCGTCCACAGTATCCACTAGATTTATTTCATTTTCAAAATATAAACTGCTGCACCTGGGCAGCAATTTTTTGATCACCTCAAATGGTTTATAATGGTCTCTAGCATAGAGCAATGGCATGCACACCCACCAGATGTACCTCAGTTCATGCATTACATTCTGGTTCAATATTTTTTGGTCTGCTTATTCCATCTCAGTCTCCCTGACTGCATTCCAGGGCCTTATTTCATCCTCATTTGCACATCTTACAAGACAGCATCTCAGCTGAATAAAGAATCCTTTGAAAGATTTCACTTGGCGATTGAAGAACTAATACATTTCTGATGAAAAAGCTTATTATTGCTGGTATAATTATTATCGAGCATGGACAAAGCATTTCTATGATAGTCTCAGCTTTACATGGTATTATCTGTTCCCCTAGAGCATCTTGGCAATATTCGTCAATCATTTTCTCTACATGAATTCACAAGACCAATAATTAGAAAATCAGAGGCCACAAAAGGAAATTTTAATTTTGGATTTTATAAACCTTGTAATGGTTAGTCTAGCATGCTTATAGTCTTTTGTTTAATATGTTCAAAATAGCTCATAAATTATCAATAAGATTTTCCTTAATACTTGATGCAGCACAACCACAACGAAAACACAAAATTTAGTGCAGAACATAAATTTTTTCTGATTAGAATTCTCATCTCTGTGACCATCTCTTAGCAGAGTCTACCTGAGCTGATTTTGCCTTTAGTTCAATGAACAAGTCCTTTCTTTGTGAGCCATTAATGGACCATGAATTGTTCTAATCCTCTAGTGACATGAATTTTGTAACCTTAAACAAGCATATTGGTAGTAACATTTGACTTTCATATTTTAAAAATGCTCAAAGTCTGTAACGAGACCTCACTAGCCTAACAGATATTCCTGTATCTCACTAAAGTAAGACAAATCCACAGAAGTTAAGAGAGGCATTGTAATGCATACCATCTGGGACAGTTACAAAATAGTCAACATTTTCATTTTTATTAGATTTGAAAAATTTGCCTTATATTATATGTATGCATGAGTCCCATACAAGAGGTCAGAAGAGGGCACTGAATCCTCTGGAACTAAAGTCACAGACCACCATGTAGGTACTAGGAATTGAACCTGGGTCTTATGGAAGAGTAACAAGGACTCTTGACATCCGATCATCTCTTCAGCTTCTTTATAAGTTTTTTTGTTACCAAAATAATGTTGCTTTGAAGAGTGGAACATTTGTCTGGGGATTAAGCAGTCCTTTTTATAAAGATGTCAATATTTATAGAGTATTTAATGCTATTAATAATCCTCCAGCTGTGTGTGTGTGTGTGTGTGTGTGTGTGTGTGTGTGTGAGAGAGAGAGAGAGAGAGAGAGAGAGAGAGAGAGAGAGACTACAATTTTTTTTTTACAAAGGAAAACTTACTTTATTTCCCATTTTTCTCTTCCTATGAGCTAATTACATTTCTTTTTCTTTTTCTTTCTTTTTTTCTTTTTTTGGTTTTTCGAGATAGGATTTCTCTGTATAGCTTTGCACCTTTCCTAGAACTCACTTTGTAGCCCAGGCTGGCCTCAAACTCAAAGAGATCCGCTTGGCTCTGCCTCCCGAGTGCTGGGATTAAAGGTGTGCACCACCACCTGGCAACATTTCTAATTTTTTAACTTCTCCTGAGGTCAGAATCACAACTCTCTTAATAGCCACGCTCATGACAACACCATCCAGACAATCATGAAGCAACTCAAATTTAATAACCCCATCTGAAAAACAGCGCCCTAAATGTACCTCATAACTCAGTCTCTCTTCTAGTCTCTCCAGTTGCACAAGCAATACAACTATTTGCTCAATCTGAGACCCCTGGGGTCCTCTTTTCGTACCCCATTCCTCCTCTCAACACAGAATTCAAACTTAATTCCACAAGCATGCACCTCCAATATAAGCCAAGAGTATTGCCTACCTTCTGTCCACACCGAGTGGTGCAGATAACTTAGGCCAATGTTGTTGCTCTTTCTGTGACATGGACTTTGTAGACTTGTTACTTAGACTTACCACACTCATTCTTCTCTCTAAAGTCTTCTTCTTGTTGTTGTTGTTGCTGCTGCTGCTGTTTTTCCTATTTATGTGGTACTATCCCCCCTTGTAGTTTTGCACATCTAACATCTCAAAAAAAAAATCACATCTGTTTGAAGGTCACTCTTGACCACCCTATTCTGTCTCTTTCATATCGCTCTGCTCATTCACTGTCCATAGACTATGTCTCTTTCAAATTATCTTCTAACTTACTTGTCTACCTTTTTAATGGCCTAGCTCTCTTCCTAGAATATACACCCCATGAGAAATGGCAATTCATCTTTTAGATTCAACACTGTAGCCATTACACCCTGATATATATAGCATGTCTTCCATAAATACTCATTGAGTGAATACATTTCTCAATCAGTCAGAAAGTTAAGATATTGGCATGCCACTCAGAACTCCTCACAAGCTCCCAGAACCTAGAATTGATTGTAGCCTGTCTCCCAATATGCTATACAAGCCGTATCAGACTAGTCACTATTTTTCAAACACACAATGAAATTTTATGACCACTGCCTTCTATTAGACCATGACTTCATCCTCAAACATCCTTCCTGAACCTTGTCCAACACCCTTATCCCCAGCTCTACTCAGTTAAATTCCACTTGGTACTCAAAGTTTATCCCAAACATCGCCTTTACCTATGGCTCCCTAACAGCCTGTGTCACATGGTAGTGTTCTTAGTTATTTTATGAGGAGGTATGTCCACCTCTTGCTTCTGTGGATATGCTGGTTTTTGAGAGAAGAAACAGCTACAGCCATCTCTTTGTTTTTGTTTTTTATTTTGTTTTTTTAATTGTGCATCCATATTTATTATGACATAAAAACCCAGAAATGGAACCACGCTAGATGTCTATCAACAATGGAATGGATACAGAAAATATGAAAATAGATACAATTCAGGGGGGTTCTGTCGTTGCTGTTTATCTCTTGTCTTTTGGGGGTTTTTTTGAGATTGTAATATAATTACATCATTTTCCCCATCCTTTCCTCCCTTCTAACCCTTCCATATACCCCTCCTTACTCTCTTTAAAACCATGGGCTCTTTCTTCATTATTGTTGTTACATACATGCAAGTATATTTATATACATATATATTCCTAAATACAACCTGTCAGTCTATTTAATGTTTCTTTTATATATTTTTGGGAACTATTTGTTATTGGATATCCAATTGGTAGGTATGTTCCTCCCTGAGAAAGACCATTTCTCCCACTCTCAGCTTTCCTTAGTAGCCTGATGTTCTTTGTGTAAAGTTGAGGCCTCCTTCACTTTCCATGGCCATGTTACATGTCCATTGTTGTTGTTCTTGTTCAGCTTATGTTTCAGCAGTCATGTTGGTGAGACTCCAGGGATATCCCTTCTGACATTTGTAGGAGACACAATCTCACAGCAAACTTCCCGTTTCTCTGGCTCATTCGGCCCTCTCTTCTGAAATGATCCCTGACCCTTAGGTGTGAGAGTTGTCCTGTAGATGTAGGAGTTGAGACTGGGTTCCACAACACTGCATTTTGATTGACTGTGATTTTTCTGTGATGGTCTCCATCTGTTGCAAAGAGAAGTTTCTCTGATGAGGACTACACTTCTCCATGAGTACAAGGGCATGTGTTTAGAATGTAGTTAGGGATTATGCTAGTTTAATGAAGTGGTGGTTCTCCTCTGTGATCTCACTAACCCTGGGCAGTTAGCTAGATTTCCAGTATCAAACCCAATTTTCCTCTTGTTGAGTGGGTCTTAAATCCAATTAGAGAACTGTTGGTTATCACTGGGTACATGTGCCACTACCCCACCCTTAGGGGTTATTGTGCCATGTTGGTCATTGTTGTGATTTATAGACATCGGAGCTAGATAGAACTGTTGGTTGCTTCCCTCTTTAGGAGGTTTGTTTGATGCATTATGGTACCATGAAATCTAGCCCTTGGGGAGGCGGCTTTCAGGTCATTTCCAGCTCGGGGGCCTCTGGGCCCTATGTCTGAAGCACGTGGTGTCTTCAGCAATAGGGACTTACCTTATACCTCTGGGGTCAACAAAGGGCAATAGCAATGGCCTTTAACTCGTTGGAAGTCTCTTAGACAGCCCTCACCAAGAACTCAAAAGGGGGCTGCTCACACTTGGTGTTGGAGCTTTTGTTAGACAGTCTTCAGTTCCTGGTAGGAGCATTTTCAGCCCCTATCTCTTTCTTATTACATGGTCTGATCCACACTGAGGACTTGATCTGAACTGATGAGAGCTGAACCAGATTATGAAATGATTCAGAAACTAAATGCTGTGTCCCAAGTTGGAGACTTTACACTCACAGAGGATTGTGCAATATGTAGTTCAGTGATTTACTGTGTAAAAGGAGTAGCTTTTAGTGTTATGAGAACTCTTCTGTCAGTTTTCTCTGCCTATTGCGAGAAGAGACATTGTCAGGAGTCACTGACCCCATGTTTCCTGTATCTCTGTCTTAAATCGCCAGCTGCTTATTTAGCCTTTATCCCCATGCTTGGCAGACACTCCAGGGCCTCTCTCACACATGTTTTTCCTTCAAAATGTTGATATTGGGCTGTATCCTATATGATAACAAAATACCAGATTTCTCGGGTCATCAGTTTAATGCAGCTGTGGTTGGTTGGGGTTTGTGAAAAGTCACTATTTGTCATGTGTTTATAGAGTGGCCTACTAAATTAGGGCTTTTTGTTGTGGTGATGGTGGTGGGGTGCGATAGAGTCAGAAACTTCATCCCTAAAGCCATGGTAACACACACACACACACACAGCTTTAGTTGGCATGAGAATGGGAGTTGCATGGGGCACAGCATCTGTGGATGCTCAGCAGAAAGTATAGTAACATAGTAGAGAGCCCAGGAGGAAACATTTAAGTGGTTTCTCCTTGAGTTAATCCACTCTGGGTTCATTAGAGTCAGGGAAAAGTCTATAGTGTAGCAGTTTGGGGACATTGTCTTCCCAGACAAGGCTGACTGAAGAGAATATGTGTCTAGAGGGGACAAGAGAGTCTGCAATATGGGAGAAGTGTAGTAGTTACAGGCAGGCATTTATGATGCTATGAAAAGCAAGACCAAGGCCTAGATGAAATAGGCATAATACACAGTTTACCAAATGCAATGAGTTTGAGACAGACCAAAATCCCAACATCCCTTCCTCAGATTTGGTCCATTGGTCTGCAGCTAGATAAAAGATTCCGCTGTGGATGAGATAAACAGATGATTCTACTTCTCAGTGGTCCCTCTGCTGGCCCTTGCCATGGCATGGAGTAAGGAATGCCTGAAATTTATAGGAGGAAGGCCTGTGTTTTATTCTTTCTCTCTTTCCCCTTAATAATTTTTCTACTCCTCAATACCTCATAGCAACTTTCGTCTTTCCTCTTCTCACAAAAAGACAGAAAAGCCACTACCTACCTACCACCCAAAAATCACAAGTTCTAAGCAACAGGTTGAGTAGACCCCTACCCCCCCCACACACAAGTTTCGGTTCCACATGGCCACTCAACTTGCAGCAGCAGTATATACATATGATTGATTCAGAACTAGCTGGCTACAATTTCTTCAGATCAAGGTGGTTCGGTTCAATTGTGAGGATGAGAAGAGATGGAACTGTTGGAGCCATAACCTCTACAGGGTGATATGGTTACTAGGAGGGTCACTGGGTGCTGGTGATACAGACTAAAGACAAGAAAATGGATTTGTGTGAACTGTACTTGGGAGGAAGAGCACAGAGCGGGAAGAGGAGGGTGCCAACAGTGAGTCTGAATGTGTCTCTCCAAAGGGAACTTCAGAGCCCTCTCTAATCTTGAGTTGGGGGACATAATGGTCTGCTCCAACTTTCCAGTTCCTCCCAAAGTCCCAGCAGGCTAAGGAACACAGTTGATGGCTTAAATATTACCTGTAAGCTAAGCATGGCAAAGGTCACACATTTAGTCAGACATTGACCGGCCCTTCTCTGCTGTCAACATAGTGCAACACAGTGTGAAACATGTTTCCATGAGAAAATTATAGCTGACATTTGGGGAGTTAACCTCATTTCAGGTGAAACAACACAGCCTTCCTGAGAAGACATCTTACCAGAGGCTCTTACAAAAAAAAAAAAAAAAAAAAAAAAAAAACTCATCCTCCCCAGAATTTACTAGGTTATCTGCTAGAGAGAGGAAAAAGGACACATAGTCTTTGAAGGCACATCAGCCTTCTAGTGGTGGATAAAGAGGGCTTTCTGCTGTTTGTTGTGGGGGTGTGTGCATGCAGGAACATGCGCCTGAATGTGTGGGGAAGCTTTATGTTTATTTAAAGAACTACCTGCTGGGTTTCAAACTACACAGAGAGATAAAAGTCAACAAGAAATAAAAAATAATAATCAAGTGTGTTTATGTAGGACCTTGGCACCCACCCTGCTGAGCTTGGAAAATAATTTAAATGCGTGTTTTTCCAAAAACAGTTTGCAGGGTTGACATGCAGTCCATAAGACAACAAATATTATTGAGACAAATTATAGATGCTAATCTCTTATAATTATTTTATATCAAATGATTCAACACTATTTTCCTATTACTTGGAGCAAAACTACTATGTGCTCATGCAAGTTCCCTAAGAAGTGCTAGAAAGAATGACAGGAAAACCCCCAGAGGGCTCCTGCATCTCCATCCAAGCATCTCCCAGCATTCCCACTGAAGTAAAATGTCTCATCCCAGGAAGTCAGAGCAGCACCTTGATAATGAGCAAAGCAAATAAATAGACTAGGCTGTATTACCCAACAAGAGATGTTAGAAAACAAGCTAGACTCCTTGGGGTTCTGAATTAAACACAGTGAAAGTGCTATAAAGTTTACTGCCAGGGTTAGTCCCCTTAAAACATCAAAACTATCTGCAGAGGCAGGCGCAGCTAAGCAGCTCACATCGGTTTGGCTCCAGCAATTACAGTGTGAGATACGGTGCTGTGTGCCTGCACCCCTGACCAGCAGTCAGGCCTAGAATGGGGTTCAGTTTGGGACCCCCACTTTAACAGAGATTAGCCGGCTTGTCTCCAAAGTCAGAAACTACCACAGTAGATGATTCAGGGATTGTTTCACAGGAACACATTCAGTGCAACTGGGAGCACGAGGCTGAAGAAAAGGGACAGAGGCTGAAGAAAAGGGACATGGAAGAAAGGGGAAATATGAAAGGCAGCCTTTCAAGTTTCAACTGTTTCTTCACACGGCGTTTCCTGGGTTTTTGTAAGTAGTCTATGAGCTCTCTGTCTTGATAGATTCTTCTATGTAAAACTGGATTCCCCTCCGTTTGTCCGTCACTCCAGATCCAACTCAGCATCACCTAACCAGACAACCTGCAGTGAGTCCCCTCCCTCCTCTGTCCCTGCCACAAGCACAGTATTCTGCATTCATTAGCACTGCACATTTTTTCCATAAAAACACCTTTATATGGCAGTATCATTATGTATTCCAATACCTGTTTCTCTTCTAGTGAGCCATTAGAATTAAGTGGATCCTACACTTCCTTATTTATTTTTGTTCATCTTCACTGAATTCATGCTCTACACTAAACATGGCATCAAAGACTGGAGCACAAAGCCAAAGAAACCTGGCCTCTGTCCCTTTAGAACGGAAAATGCAAACCGCACAGACAAGATGAGGATGTGTCTCATCTCATGTTTTCTTTTTAATACTGTGTTAGAAGTGCAGCAAAGAGAGAAAAGAAAGGAAATAAGGTTGGAAAGAAGTTACATTCCAATTATCCATTGACACATATTAATCTATGTAGAAAAGTCAGTCAAATTAAGAATTAATAAATAAGTTTAGTAAGACTATACTGCACATGACCCATACCATTTGTATGATATTAAATAGTTACAAGAGATTAGCATCTAAAATTTGTCTCATTAATATTTGGTCTCTTAGGGACTGCATGTCAACTCTACAAACTGTTTTGGGGGAAAATGTGCATTTAAATTATTTTCAAAGTTCAGCAGAGTGGGTGCTAAGGTCTTACATAAACACATTTTATTGTTATTTTTTAGCATAAAAAACCATGAACAACAGATCAATAGAAGATAAAATGGATTATAGCACTTGACCCATATTAATAAAAACATGTGTGACTTTAAAAAATAAAGTTATCAAGGCAAATCACTAGAGAAAGAGTAATCTTCCCAAGAAATGATTTGGGAAATACTGGATACCCCTGTATAATGAAAAAAGTCAACTTTGAGCAATATATTATATTATATCCATATATCATTCCAGAAATGGACCGCTGTGCAAAAAATTAACACATAGCCCTCAACTGAAAATCTTAGAGATGGAAAAGTAGAAGAGAGCCTTTGGAATCTGCAAATGTTTCTTAAATACATCACCCCAAAATGGAATAAATTGAAGAACATCGGAATTGAAAGTATCTGTTCTTTAAAGGATACTGGGATTGAAAGTATCTGTTCTTTAAAGGATACTGTTAACAGCACAGAAAACAAGGCATAGGCCATTGGAAAACACTCAAAATCTCGATAGCCTGTACCGAGAGATTACAAACAACAGCCAAAAGCCAATAGTCAAAAATCTGGCACACAACTGCTTTTAGTGAGGAAAAGGTTTGAGTGGGCTCTTCTCCACAGAAGGGTGCAGTAGTAAATAAGCAATGTCATTATCTTTTTTTAAAGCAGAGTAAATCCTAATTGGATATGACTACATATTGGAAACAAAGAAGACTGTGCCAATGTTGGGAAGAGTAGGAAGCAAAACAGTAGTGCCGCTTGGAAAGGACAGTGACAGTTTTGGGTTTGGGGTCTTTATTTTTTTCAAAACTGTACACCTCCCATGTGATCTGACTTGTCTGCTGTTAGGCCACTAGTCAAATATACGTAGAAGCTTACATCCATCTAAGACTTGAACATTAATGCTGCTAGAAATTTATGTATAACAGACAAAACCTTGAAGCCTTCCAAATGTCCATAATTAATGCTCACTCTGGGCAATGGACAAGGTTCAGTGACAGGAGGGAAGAGGCCATTGATAGGCTCTTCACATGGGCAAGTCTCTGAAGAGTCCCAGCTGAAGGGAAGACCACACAGGACTCAAGGAAGCCTTTGGAGGTGATAGAGAGGTTAGTTATCCCAACTGTGCAAATGACTTCACGTTTGCTTGGAAAACTTACTGAATCCTTTAAGTATGTGCAGCTGGTTATTTTCATCACTGTACATAAATGACAGGTGCCTTGTGGCATCACAGCACGTGAGCAGTCCAAGTTTCTCCCATTAATTGTCTGCAACTCCAAAGGAAAGAATGAGGCCATGACCTTGAGCACGTCCCTTAAAGTCACCAAGCCTGGTTATTCTTCATTTGGAAAACAGAAAGAGTGGTAACATTTACTCCATAGAGATGATATGGATAACAATTAGACAAAAAATAATAATCAAATGTATTGTAGTGTCTAGGGTACTAAGAGGAAGGCAGAGCCAGCTAATGCCAAAGCATTAGACAACAATCTGAATAGCTATGGTAGTTAAGAGACTTTCTTTTCTTTCCCTCCCTCCCTCCTTCTTTCCAACAGTGGAGATAGCACCCAGGTCCTTCTATAAACAAGTGCTGTACCTTGAAGCTGCTTCTCCAGCCCCAGTACTGGACATGTTACTCAGGAATGAAAGATACTTAGTTGAACACTTGGGTCAGAGTGCCACGGATAGAGATTGTAATGAAAGCCAAGGGAGCTTTGGTAAACTGAGGACCTGGCCTTCTTCTTCCTCTTAACCCTCAAACATCTATCTTCATTTTGATGGGTATTAACAGCACCTATCCCCTCTCATCATGCCATAACTTCTAAATATCCTGCTGTACATGCTGAGATCTCCACAAAACCTCTCCACACCTCTCTCCCAAGGCTCAGTGGCAAAAATCAAAAAAAGTTCCAGTCCTATAAGGATTTTGAATTGTAGAATATCCCTAACAGATAAGCAACCTCACCCCCCAATTCATCACACAGGACTCTTTCTCCATAGAGCAACATGTACATGTCACTAAGAGCAGCAAAAATACTCCAAGGGGGATTTGAAGGAACTTGTTCCATATTTATTACAGATTTCTCTTTGATGAGTTCCAGTTATCAATGTTTTCCAAAGCTTCTGGTTCATGAGAATGAACTCTGCCACTGTAGAACTTCCGCTTTGAAATCTCTAATTGGCCATACAAGCTGTAAGAAATGTGTAACAGACACGGCCCCAGCGTTCCCTCCATTTTATAGGCCAAGGAGAGGAACAGTTTCCTTGCTCAAGGCCATGCAGAAGGAGAACACTGGAAGAGCAAAGGGGCTCAGAGCTCCCGGGTGCCAAGGCCATGGATGGTTTCCTCGGGCTCGGGGGCCTGACATCTGTGGCCAGTTAGCGCTTGGTTCGCTTGATGCTGGGATAAAATGAAGAGCGGGCTGTTCTGGGCCTCGCCTTTTGTTTCTTTAGACTAAGGCTCTTAGAACGGCAGATGCCTCAAGTTACTCACTGGGTGGACATGGGCTTCTTCTCCTTCTATTTTTGAATCGGCAGGTCCCTCTCTAATGATGAACAGTCCCAAACCTGCTTCATTCCACATGCTGAAAGAGGGCTATGGGAAGTGTTCGACCTGAATAGCAGAGGATTCGTGATTTGCATGCACCTTTTGAGTCAAAATCAAACATTTGCCCTGGATTGGCCCGAGTTTAATTAAAATGATGAGGATGTGTGATAGGCATTTGGTCTAAGGCAAAAGGGATGTGCAGTATTGAAATTTGGAACAAACATTTTTTTAAATGAGCAATGCATGGTTGGCAGTGATAAGAAATGCCAAGACTATGTATTACATGGGATCACAGGTTGAAAATAGAAAATATCCTAAAAATTCTGGCGCAATGTGAAACTGTTGTGGGAAGGTTTGGATTGGATTACATGCTCTATGGATAATATCCTGTAACTAACACTGTAGATGTTTCTAATCTTTTCTATGGTCTTTTTGTGGCTTGTCAAGTCTAGCTGATGAGCTGCTCATCAGGGCCAGCAGATTTTCCCCTTTAGCCACACAGGAAAGGGGGAAAAGGAGGGTTGCTGTTGTTGTTGTTATTATTATTATTTCTCTCTTAGGGTTAAGCTCTGAAAAACTGATCACCTAAGACCACTGAAGAAACAAAGTTGAAATGGCCATGTACTGAAAGTGGGTAGCTCATCATTCGAATTGAGGACTGTGAAAACTGACATTTCCGCTGCGAAGTCTCAATGTGATTGTCATTTAGGAAGGCCTCCCATTCCATTCTGTTCAAATAGGCATACATGGACACTCAGGTAAACAGATTTGCAGGTACACAGTACTCATGGTTTTGAAATGAAGAGAGTTACATGAGGTAAAACTCCAACAAATGGGTAATTCCTCATTTTCCTGGGTCCCTTTAAGCTTCATTTACTAAGTAAATATTAAAATTGCTAAATAAGGAACATGGAATGATTTAGAGGCACAGTTATCATACTTCATTATCAAGGTAGATTGGCCTCACATAACAGACTTCAAATGACTGCAGAAATAATAAATATGTTTTTCTCCCCGTTGATTATGTTCTCTTAGCCCTCATTGGGATCAATCCATCTTTTAATCTATGCTAGTAGCTCTAAAGCCATCTCCAAACTCTAGTGATTTAAAGATGGGTGATTAAGTGACTCTTGTCCATCTCAGTGAGACAAACCCCAAGTCTGGAAGTCCAAGAGTCTGCACTCAAGTCTTATTATGGGCTCAAAGAGGAAACACAGACAGGAGGGTGGACACGGTCACTGAGCTGGGCCTCCTCCTCCAGGGAGAAAGTGATAGCTACCGTACAGCAGAGTGAGGTAGACCAGGAGGCACTCGGGCTTTCTCCTACTATCTTTACTAATAATGTTTCTCTTCCAAACAGCTCCAGCCCAAGTCCCATGTTGAGTTTTAAACAGGACCAGATAATGTTTCAGTATCCTCAGGGAGCTCAGTTATGGCTTAAGAAAAGGCTTTTCATTTTAATCCCATCCTTTTTCTTCTATTTACTCCAAATGCTTGAAAATACAGTCTTGAGTTTTGTCTGCTGCCAAGTTGGACATTTGCTCACATAGTTTCATCTTAGGTAATAATATTGAGCAGGAAACAATGGCCAGAGAGCTCCCCATACCTTAGCTACAAAACTAGTGTATGTATACACAACAGGCACAAAACCACACATCAGTCCAAAGGTACACAAAGGAATGGCTGGCTGCTTCAAGTTCAGCAGAGGCATGAACATCTGTTCCAAACATCCTCTAGAGTAGAGTTAGGCTCATTTAAACAACTTGATATGCCAGACAAATACATTTTCAGAAAAGAATGCGTGGCTGAAGACCTCACAGAATCAAAACTCACATTTCTTGAGGCTAAGTTTTCACAAGCATAAATATAAAGGGAGGAATACACAAAAATCGGCTGCCCTTACAGCTGGGCTTCTTTTTGCTTTGAGACTCATTTTTTAAATATTTTTATTAATGCTTTGGGAATTTCATACACTGTGTTTTGACCATATTTACTCCCTCTAAACTCTTCTGAGACAGCCCCCCTTCCATACCCACCTAACTTTGTGTCCTCATTTTTTTTGTTCATTTGTTTGCTTTTTAAAAACCCATTTAATCCAATCTATGCTGCCCATATATTACTGAACATGCAGACACTGGAGGATGTTCAACCTAGCAAGAGCCATAATCTTAAAAAAAATTAACTCTCCTTCTCCCAGCACCTAACACTTACCTGTAGCTCCTCAGAGACAGGGAAGGTGCCATGGTCACATCTCCCTTCCATGCAGGTCTTTTCCTGGCTTGAGCTTGTGTGGGTCTTGTGCATGCTGTTATCACTGTTCAGTTCATACATGCAACTACCCTGTTCTATGCAGAAAACAGTTCTGCTTTAGTCATCCATTGCTTCTGGCTTTTACAATCTTTCTGCCCCCTCTTCCTCAACGACACCTAAGGCTTTTGAGGAAGGGATATGTTAGATCACCAATTTTTAAAGCACAGGCTCTATGTCCACCACCTTCTCTCATAGACACTTAACATAGCATTTGTGACAACTGACCAATATTGCTTACCTTTTTTATACCTTTGAGATTAGCAGTAACATGCCACAGGATAAACATTAGATGATTCTCCTATAGGAGGGAAATGAAAAAAATCTTATAAATGGTATAATTAACATTCTTCAGTCATTTACATCTTATAATTATTGAGCATCAACTGTAAGAACAATACTGTCCTAGGCAGTTGAATTTAGACTATAAGAACAGTGAGTGTTAGATCAGATCACTCCCAAACAGGGGAAAAAAACTGTGTAACAATGAAATCCAAGACTTTCTGAACATCCCAAAGGCAGTAGCAGGAGGCAATGCCCTCATCTATTCATAACTCCTTTCATTCCCCCAGCTCTGAAATTGTGAAATTATTTCTTAATGTTTCAACTTTTTTCTAATTCACATTGTCATTTCTCTTTATAAAATGCTTAATAAGTACTATAATGCTATTTAAAATTTGTATGATTCCATCTGCTAGCTGGTTGAGTTGTCTTTCAAATGTCTCCAGATAACTATCTCAATTCTTTAATTAGAGAACAAAGGCTGATATTTATGTTTCTATTTTGATGCAAGAATTTTAAAAAAAAAAAACCTATGAATACCAGATCATTAAACAGCCAGAAATATTAATGACAAATAAAATTAATGATCAGAGAGTGACATTCCCTTTTTAAAGTCTATTGTATTCTTAACTTAATTAAAACTTAATGTTGAAGTGTTACTCTTTTTAAAAAATTATGAAACAAAAAAACGTACCTTGATTTCAGATACTGACTTACCTCAGACACAGATGACAATGGGTGAGAACTTCAGCCCATAGGGCGACAAGATCACCGCATTAAACCAGCACAGCTTTAACTGATCATATTTCCGGTGCACTATCCATGGGCATTCTGACTCTACAAGAGCTCCCAAACTCCTTCCCTCCCTTGGGGATTCCAGTGATGCCCCCGGGAAGCAAGCAGAAAAGATCTTCCAGCAAGAACTGACTTGACCTCAAATCATCCCACCCGGAATACTCTAGAAGGAACTGGAAGATGTTCAGAATATCCCCCGCTCCACAGTCGTCAGCAGGTGATTTCATCCACAATCCTGTTTTATGGTCTCACCTGTTTCCTGAAGTGCCCACGATTTTCTCACATGGAATATCACCTTCTAGCACAGAGGAGCTTGCTTTCACGTACAGGAAGAAGGTCTTGGAATTCATGGGAAATGGCTCCATTCGTCAGCTGGGGATACTGCTAATAACCTGCAGCAAATAGAGTCATTAAGTGCAAGGGAAACAGATATTAAAGCACAGATTTAGATTACAAGTGAGTGTTGTTACGGTGAGATGAGCATGGGGCCTATCTTTGTTGAACTTCTTGGAGGAGACCCTAAGACATTCCATTTATTAGCCAACATAAAGGAGCAAGTACTGAGATTCTCTTCAATTTTTCCCCAGTACAAATTTTCTTTCTCTTGTTCCCCACAACGTCCCGAGGGGCCCTGCACTGTCTTTTTGAGAAAAGCATACTGAGAATCAAAGGTAGATGAAACACACCACAATAACTGGAAGCTGAGTGTAGATGTCTCAGTACCAATTAAATGTAAAAGGAAATCAAAGAAAAATATTCTTAATTGAAAGTTATGCACGTATAAGCACGTAGGACTAAATGTTCTTCCTGAAATAGTTTAATTCATTTAGAGAACAGAAACTCTAAAATTTATAAGGGTCACCCTTGACCTATAGAACAAGTCCTGATCCAATTCCTAGAACACACATTCACAGTCAGACTTTGATTTCAGAAGTCTTGAGTTCTTTTTTTTTATAAAAATAGATATTTTTCATAAGATATATTGATCACAGTTTCCCCTCCCCCAACTCCCCTCAGATCCTTCTCACCTCCCCTCCCATCTGGATCCACACCCCCCTTATGGGAAAACAGGCATCTAAAGAATAATTATAAAATAAGATAAAATCAGACATAACAAAAACAAACTGGAATAGCACAAAACAAACAGATGAAAGAAATCTCAAGAAAAAGCCCGAAAAACGCATATATAGGCACAGAGACACACATGTTCACACACACACACACACACACACACACACACACACACACACACAATCCCACAAAATCACAAACACAGAAGCCACAATAGTGGACAAATGGACGAACTCCTTTGTTCCACAGCATAGCCCTTTCATTGTTGTCTCTGAAACTGTAAGGTACTGCTTAACTTTCTATTTCAAACAGCTTAGGGCACTGGTGTCTCAGGGAGGGGAGAGGATCTGTACAGCTAAAAATAAAATATAAAACATTATGAGACAAAGAACCTCCCAAAACACCACTGAGTTCATTTCGTGTTGGCCATCTACTGGGAGTGGGGCCTTCCCTTAGGAGTGGCTTGTACCCCAGTGAGACTCTCTTGGAGTGTTTATCAATTGGAGATCTAGAAGCAGCAAGTCAACATCTCTCAGTAGCAATGGTGTCTACTTTCTTCCCATTCTCCTCCCTCCTTCTCTCCCTCCCTCAGTCCATCCATATCTCCCTCTGCCTACCTCCTCCCTGGCTATCATTGAAACTGTTTCTGAAGCCTTCAGAGTCCAAATGCTTAGAAGGACCCAAAATGTCTCTGGCACATTCTCACTCTGCTGTTTTAAAACCTGCCCTGTACGTGAGTATGAACATGGCTCCCAGTCAAGAGCACGGCCTGCTTCAGGCTGCTTTAGGAACCTTTTAAAAATCTGTAGACGATATCAAAGGCACGGTTAAGGTAGGCAGAGGACAGGAGCTATCATGACATGCATGATCAGAGAAGGAACTCAGCTTTTTCATTGGTGGTTTTGCAGAATGTCAAGTATACTCTTGACTCTGTGATAATACTAATTAGGCCCTCCTCATTACAGGCTGGGCAGACTTCTGTACCATCCTCTTGAGGTGCAGCAGTCTTTAGCTCCGAGTACTGAGCATGCCTATAGAAGAGCCCAAGGGGCATAGCTACACACACAGCAGACTTTTGTGCACCTTTCAGACGCTTGTGATGAAATCTCACCTGACCTTCACTACCTACCCCTAAAATACTTCAGAAATGAGAGCAACCATTAAGACTATCCTCGTAATTAAAGTCATCCTCTCTCCACATCTGCTTCTTTACTTTTGCTTCCTCCTGTCAGTTTGAAATGCCCTTACCTCTGACATGAACATAGAAGTGTCTCTTAGCTTAGAGATTCAGCTAACTACAATTTAACACCCCAAGGTCTACAAGCAACAGGTTGGTTGCCTCATGGACAAATGCTTCTGTTCCAAAATATAGCCCTCTCACCCACTATTTCTGATACCTGAAACTCTAAGGTGTTGCTTAACTCTGTTTCAAATAATCCAGGCCTATCTGTATCTCAAGGAGGGTAACATTTTGCTTACCCAAGTGTGATGTGTGATTTTTTTTTCAGATGCTTTAAAGGAAGTGGGTTTTATAAGAAGAAACATAAGTGAGAAAGGAAATCAGGAGAAAAGAGAGGGGAAGGGGAGGGAGGAGGGGAGAAAGGGAAGGAAAGGGAGGGGTGAGAAAATTTCAGGAGTCAGAAGAATTGAGGGCTACGTGGAGCCGTAGGGCCAGGAAGAGCAGGAAAGAGAAAGGTGTAAAATAAGACTCCTCAGAATACAGCAAGGATGGATGGCCTTAAAAAAAAAAAAAATCTTTTGAACCTTCTGTCTCATTTCTTTCTGAAGAGTATTTTCCAAAACAAAGAATTATAATTCTAAACTAGATGTACAAATTTCCCCAAATGGCTAAAACTGAGTCAAGTCCACAAGTATCACGAGACCATTTTTAAAAATACAATTTAAATGTAACTCCCTCCGTGACGTCCGCTGCGCCTGCATCTCCTCTCTGAAGTCCTGTAAGTGTCGCTTTCGGAAACAGTTGCGGCAAGGGGCTCTGCATGCCTTGCTGGCTGCTGGAGGGGAATACACAGAGAGGAGCAGGCATGCCCTGCACCCTGTAACACATTTTGAGACTCCTGTAGAAGACTGCCTTTCTTTCTCCTGGGATGTTCAGGGTGAAAGCACAATTCGAAGTGAACACACCCGGTTCTAACCCTTGCTCCGAGAGTGAGCAGCATACAGGCTCTCCTCTTCTGTTCCCTCCAGTAGAGAAAGTGAACAGGTTGTGTGGGACTCAGCTTAGTTGCTCAGCACTAAAGACTTCTAAGGTTCTGAGCTCCCGAGTAAGGTCCAGGAAAAGCATTGCCCAGATGTGGAGATGAAGACACTGCTCTCTGCCATCTTAGCAACTGCTCTTCCTGTCAAGCATGAGGGGTCCCATTTTTCAAATTGTGTCGAAGACACAATGTAAAATTATCAAGATGTTCACTAAAGTATTGTGAATCACAGGTTGAGCTATCAATCTGTCCACTACTAAAACACAAGCTTTGGTATTTTCAAAAAAAATGATAGTAAGATTAACCCCAGCCACGGGCCTTTTCTACCGGATTTACCGAGCTCCCTCCACAGTGGGGAAGGTTATCTGAATGAGCTGCTGGAGTGACGCTCCTCCCTGCTAATGCAAAGCCAGGCCTAGGGCCTTCTGGTTTACGCCACACGCTGATTTGGAGGCAAATGTTTTTTCAACAACATCACTGAATTGAAAGCATTTTGAAAAATCTGAAGTCTTCAAAGAAGGCTGTTTTAGCAAAATGAACCCTAGTGGGTCGTCGCCGTCATCGGTGACATAAGCCAGCCCTTTTGATTTAACTTGAAAATGTAGGCCTGCCTTGGCAGACAGCTCTAAATGACATACTGTTGCACAGGGCACTCTGAGATACAATGAAACTGTGTTTAAAATACATTCCCTATGATGTACCTCTTATTTATCAATAAAAACAATGACATCTGGCAGCTTTTAACATTGTTCCGGCAGATTTATTTATGAGTAAGCCACCCAGGCACTCCCATGAATCCAAAATGTTCCAGCAGATCTGCGATTTTTTTTTTTTTTGAAGTTTTATTCACTCAGTACCAATAGGTACTAAGGGGCTGCTATGGACCGTGCTCGGTGCTAGATTTTGTGATAGGTATGAAATTGTTAGAGAAATCATGCTACCAATTTAAGGAACTCGGAACTCGGTCTATTTGGAGAGAAAGAGCAAAGAGCCCCGTCCGTTAAAGCTTCCTTCTTTAATAAGAACTCATTGGAGACACACCTCTCTTTTCTCTTTCTCATCTCTGTCAGCTGGAACATGACGGCATCTCAGGGTCACATGACCCTATCTCGTCACTTATTGATGTGTAAGGGAAATTTGTAAAGTTAGTGACATCTACAGGTGGTGCTTTTCTGTCTCACATCTCTGTGAGGATGCTCTGGTGCCCCTAATCCTCTTCATTATTACAGTCACTTCCCCTTTTCAACTCCTATATAACAATTTCTTCTGTAAAATTCCATTCTAGAGGCTGGGGAGATGGCTCCTGAGCAAAGTACTTCCTGCACAAGCAAGGAGACCTGACTTCAGACCCCCTAGAGCTACATAAAAAGCCAGGCATGGTGGCATGGACCTGTGATCCAGTGCTGAGGACCAGAGATGGAGGAGGAAAGGGGTTTGCTGGCCAGTCAGTCTAGTCATGTGGATGGCCTCCAGGTTCAGTGAGAAACCTACCTCACAAAACAAGGTGGAGAATGATCAAGGGAGACTCCACGCCGACCTCTGGCCCTGACTGACACAAGACACAGGGATGTATGTGTATCTGCATATTCAACCCACATAGCCCACCTCTGGCATGTGTGCTTACACACTACACATACACACACACACACACACACACACACACACACACACACACACACACACACGAGAGAGAGAGAGAGAGAGAGAGAGAGAGAGAGAGAGAGAGCCAGAGTGTGGATATGCTATGTATTGTCACTCAGCTGCCACTCAGTTCCACTGATTATCATTACTTAGTCAATCCTGTTTCATCTGACTCCTTACCTGCCCCTCCTCCAACACTCAGGCTGGATTATTACAAAGCTCACCCCAAAATATCCTACTATTGCTGTAAAGACATCAGTGTCGTCAAACTGATGTTGAAATTTCTTCTGCATTCACGTGAAGCTCTGATGCATTTAGGTAAATCAGGCCACTTCTCAATCTAGAATGTTTGCCAGTTTGCACTCCAGCTACAGATACTCTTAGAGGCCGAGTCGGCCCATCAGTTCGAACCTAGCTCTCCAGGCAATAGGTGATAAGCATCATCATTGTTAATCACTGTGGAACTTCTGCAAGCAGTGGCTCTGAGTTTGCAAGCTCACACGCTGTCACTCACTTCCACACTATTATTTTGAGCGTGTTAGTACTTGCCATTTATTTATTTAGAATATTTTCATATTATAATGAGTTTCTCACACTCTTGTTTTCTCCTCTGCTCGCCAACAGTTATCGATCTGTGAAAGTGTCCCTGTTCCAGAGAACAGTTCATCTGTCTCATGGGGGGGCGGGGGGGGGGGGGACAGTTCATGGGTCCTCTCTTTCCGTGTGACATTGAAGGATGAAAGCTTCCAGTTCAAGGTTGTTATCGGGGAAGCCACCCAAACACCTTGGAGATGCTCACAGGAAAGGGCAGTGGCTCCAAGGAGTGGGACAAACTTCCTGAGGTAGAATAAGTGAGCGAAATTTTACCAGGAGGTTCAATAGTCAGGATGAATAGGAAAGCCCAGCTCCTTTATTCTAAGTGAAGAATGGCGATCCTGAGGCTTGCTGCTATTAAAGAAATAAAGCTGTGTATTCAGGTGATTAAATCAAAGCATGAAAAGGGAGAACACATTCCCTCGTGCCAATGACAAACCTCCCTTTGTGCTCAGAGCAAAAGTTTTGAGACATTCAACAACAGGTCAGAATAACATTCTGTGTTAGGCACACCATATTCCCAACCAAGCAAAATGTCTTTGGGTATTTTTTCCCCTTAATTTCAAAGCCTTTTGATTAAAGTATACCAGAAGGGCACTGACTGAGCAGGCTGTCTCCGTCCTTCTGCGGAAGGTTTCAATGGCCGCCGTACACTCTCTAAATCTATTTACTTCAAGGCTGGAATGAAACAAACATGACAGATGGTTTTTAAAAAAAATCAAAGGGGAAGTTCTTGGAACACAGCCTTCAAAATAAAATTTTGTTTCTTTCTTTCTTTTTTCTTTTTTTTTTCCTCTTTTTTGGAGCAGCTGAAATGATTTTTCAGAACATCTGATGAGCGATTTTAATACTTCAACTTTTCTCCTCCTCGCATCGAGCCCATTCATTTGGAGACTTCTGTTCTTTTGTTTTATTTCTGTGTCTTTCTTTGACAAGACATAAAGTCTGAAAACGACAATATGCTGAATGAATGGGCCCATAGGATACTTGGCTGCGGAGGGACGCCGGCAATGTACTTTTGATTTGGATAGGATAATAGAACACTTAATGGAAGAAATCATGGAGCAATAAAGAGGAAAGCTAGTGAGTCTTCAATTCTGCTGTTGCTCATGCACACAGAGCCCTTACCCATCTGCAAGGACCGTGACTAGGAGGCTGCTCCAGACTTCTGAAAGCCAAAGAGCTCAACCATTAGGGAAATGCCAGGAGAGGCATGGAGGGTGGGGGTTTGAGGCAGGATCAAAGGTGGTCCTGTGAGGAGCTAGTAGGTTTCCCCTTACCTATGTGCAGAGAAGCACTCATTCAAGGCCACCAACAGGGTCTCGCTTACAAAGCTGGAATTTTCTTTTTTTAGGGAGCATGTGAAACCAACCAATTCAGCCCAGTCTGTCAAAAGTAGGTAAAGGCCCCTTTTCAGGTGTGATGAGAGAGAGAAAGAGAGAGAGAGAGAGAGAGAGAGAGAGAGAGAGAGAGAGAGAGAGAGATGATTGTCAGGCCTCTGGACTAGGTCAGAATGAGTGCTCCAGAGCAACTGTAGATTTAGAGATTATCATTTCTACTTTCAAAGGCATAGCTAGAGGTGTAGACCACATGTTAACTTCATACTAGAAGATTTAGACTTCTATGAAAATGAAGCATGCAGTTTTGTTTAAAAACAAGTTTTGGTGTAAGGGAACCTTACCCAAGTCTCATATCCTCACCAGTCTTACCTTGGAAACGGCCTTTCTTAATTGTTTCGTTATTTGAAACACAAATCCCCAAGTCTCGTGTTTAGGATCTTAAGGGGCTCAAAGGAAGTAATGGGAAGGAAAGGTCTATCCTTGAAATGGTCTCTTAACAAACTGGGTTGCCTATCAGGCCTCATGGAACTAGCCCAAAGGCAAGTGTGTTCTGCATGGGAGGTCACAGCTCTGTCTGACTACAATCCCTATGAAGAGAACAGAACAGTAGTCAGTGAAATCAGCCAGAACAGAGGATCAGCATCACATGATTGCACTTACTGAGCATCGAATGGAGCCACATTCAGAGGCAGGAAGTAGAATGATCGTTGCTGGGGTGGAGGGGTTGAGGGTTGTCCCAGAATGAACACAGATCTTCAGACATGCTAGAAGCAACCTTCCACAGACCGTCCATGTAGCACTAAACTTCAAATTTTGTCAAGAGGCTAGGCTCCCTATCACTCGCTTTTTCATCACAGTAAAAGGAGAAGAATGGTATCAAAGGCCTTACCCACCAGTCCCACAATGCCAAATGTTGACAACAGTAGCCCAGTCCAGCACAGCCATCACCGTCCTGATGTGAAGTACAGAGTAATAACTAAGCAAGGGTGACACGGAGCCGTGCACCAAGCGCTGAGCAAACGGCTATGATGGAAGCATTTTGAGTCGTAAGAGAGAACAGCTCCATGGGTCAATGAGGCAAGAAGGAGAGGGACACACAGTCTCCAGCTCTGGCTGAGTACTCTATGCCAAGCCCTGTCCAGTGTTTTCAGAAAGCAAGATTACATGTGAGAAGAGACTCCAGAAATAGATCAACACATCCCAGCCCTAAGAACAGTTTCTGGCCCAGAGTCAATGTTTCATAAACATTTAGTGAATGAACGTAACATGGAAATTTCACAGAACCACCTATTACAAATTGTATTTACTTAGCTGACAGCAAGTTAATGACATATTTACAAAGCTTATAACAAAGCCATTTGGTTTGGCAATGTCATTTCACACTAAAAAAAAAAAAATAGCTTATGCTTTGACCCAGATATTCCGATTTGAAATGTCTGCCTAAAGAAACCCTGCGCTGAACACAAGAAAACACATGCATGGGTGGTCAGGGGCCCATTGTTTATCATGGCAATAGCTGAGTACATTTGGGGTGACTTCTATGGTAGAGTACTACAAGGTACTGAAAACGAACAAGTCAGACCCATTAAAATGACATCAAAAGAATCTCAAAGATACTCCACTTGAGTAAAACTGTTGCAGAAAAAACATGCTACAAACATTCAAAGCACACACACACACACACACACACACACACACA
The DNA here is from genome assembly GCF_007827085.1 of Peromyscus californicus insignis. Taxonomy (NCBI): domain Eukaryota; kingdom Metazoa; phylum Chordata; class Mammalia; order Rodentia; family Cricetidae; genus Peromyscus; species Peromyscus californicus. The sequence continues at coordinate 57,303,604 of NW_026294469.1, read as the reverse complement.
CACACACACACACACAAATGACTCTATAAATATACACATGTTAAAAAGAGGTTTGTAATGCCACTACACATCTGACATTTAGTCACATAGCTATAGGTATACAGAGATGAAGATATTTGTACGAGACTCAGGCAACTTTTAGGGGTTCATAAAACACAAATGCATTATGCTAAATGAAAGAAGCAAGACTAAATCAACTTCATACTGTATTATTTTGTGTGTTTGAAATTTTAGAAAAGGCAAAATGCTGGTGATGGGAAGAAGGGTGGCATTTTCCAGAGGCTAAAAACACCAAGTGTGAAATGGCATGCACAGGCCCAAGGGAGACTTCCGAGTGATGGAAATGACTCATAATATGACAGAGAGGGTGACTTCACAGGTGTTTACCAAAGTTCATTTAATTGAACACTTAAAACAGGTACGTTTTACTGCATGTAAATTATATGCCAATAATTAACAGATTTCAGTAATAAAGGCTACTTTTGAGGAGTTGTAGGTGTGATGTAGGCATTGTTTCTTTTATGAGAAAGCATTGTTGGTTTTTTTTTAATATTTTTTTCTTGGCTATTGTGTACTTTTTTATATTACCTTAAATTCTTTCTCCTCCCTTACCTATAAAATTACCATAAGCTCATTTTTTTCCTCTAATAAAAAAATAGGCGTTATGTAATGTTTTTAGTTGCTTTGATATTATTGAAAGGGTAATGTTTGAGGGAGAAGTATGCAGCACTCAGGTTTTGCATGACAAAGAATACTGGAAGAGTCTGGGACCCAGTTCATTCACTGACTTCTGCTCCCTCCCCACTTCCGGCCTCCAGTCTCTCATTTGAGGGCCAGAGGAGCAAAGAAGGCTGAACACCCCACCAATCTCTCAGTTCTCGTTCAGCCAGTGGCCAGTGCGTGGTTCACTTGAAAGTCAGTTCACTGAAGAAAATGACTGAAAATAAAACTAAAAAGTAGGCTTGACATCATGAGAAGCCATTCCATCACTTATGCTACCTCCAAGACTGAAGGTCTCTAAAGTCAACATGCTCCGTTCCGTCTAGATTTCTCCTTGCCACGTGCTTCCCTTCGAAGGGTTTTATGCTATGGAAAACAGGGCAAGCTCGTCTACTGGGAGTAACCTTCACTTTGACCAAAACAAATCACATGTCCCATATTTTAAATTGACAATGAAAATTCAATAGGGTGTGGATTTTAGTCTCCAGTGTTTGTCTTTTTCTTCTAGTAAGGCTTTAAATATTTAATTATATATTATTAAATTATGTGTACGGTATCATAGTTTCTATTCTGGGGCTGTACCAAACACCCCAACAAAAGCAGCTTAAGTGGGGGAAGAAAGGGTTCATTTCAGTCCCAGGGTACAGTCCATCATTGTAGGGGCAGTCACAGCAGCAGGAGCTGGAAGTGATCATGTGACCACATGGTAGCCTCAGCACAGAAGCAGAGAGGGAAGGATGAACGCATGAATGTGCTCAACTTGCATGAGTCCCCTCTACGAGAGGGGATAACAGTCTTTTTAGCTATTTGTGTCTTTAATGAATTATATTATAATCTATATTAGGAAATTAGAAAGGGATACTGGCTTTACATAGTTCATCAATTCAAATTGCATTCATAAACACATGGGCACACCTAGAGTAATATCTGAATATATGTCGTAGCACCTCAGCCAAGGCAAGTTGACACAGAAAAGTAGCTATCAAGGTAGAGAAGAATCAGTTCCATTTATTTTGATGCCATGAGAGAAGCTGGGACACCGACATCTGAGTAGAATTAGAACCCAGTGTAAACATCAGTTAGCTAGAAATTCATTCCCTTGTCCCCCACCTTCTTAAGAATCCATGGAATATACTTAGAGAGAAAGCTGGGCAAACCCCTGTGCAAGCTGGTGTCTTCTACAGAGTGATCTCAAATCTGGATAGAGGTAGGGACATTGGTTCATCCTGAATGAATTGATAAATCCATAATCCCTTATCTGCAAACTAATTTTGAAGCCTTTCCGTACCTTTCTTCTGTCCCTCAGATTCCATATCAATGATCATGGTTACAATTCTTTTCTTTCCAGATGTCTTTTCTTTAGAGGAGAGGTCCACTGGCTTTACCACTTTGATCCCTAGGCCATCTGTCTTGGTGATGACTGACTATGGTCTGTGTGAATGCTGGCCTGCAATGGCAGACTATCATGCTGGCCTACAATGGCAGACCATCCTGGTTCACAAGAGACTACAGTTTAACTTTGCAGTGCCTACTCTAAGAAAAGCCCTTGGTCTGAGGAAACCAAAATAAATGCCTACCCAGGGGCCTGCCTATCTCTCTATACCACCTCTCTCTCTCTCTTCGCATCTCTATCTCTCTCTGCATCTGTCTCTCTCCCCTTCCTTGTTGGCCACTCTTTGAGCCTTCTGATGTCCAAGCTTCATACCACCCCAAGTCTTTGCACTCACAGCCCTTTCTTCCTGAAGTGACTTTCCCCCTTCCCTTTCCATTCATCAGGAATCTCTCAAATATATGCTCACCCGTCACTCTTCCAGTAGAGTCTTTCCTCCATCATCTGGACGAAGCTTGAGTTACAATAGCACCCGTGACTTTATTACTCCGCCCAACAGTAGAGTCAGTCTACTGAGAATGACCAGAACCCATAACACAGCCTAGTTCACAAGAAGTGCTAATTATTTGTTGAAATACTTAACTAATAATAATATAATTGTTTCAGTTTCCTTTCTATTGCTGTGATGAAACACTACAATCAGCTTAGGGGAAGGATGGAATTACTTCACATACACTTCCAGGTCACACTGAGGGAAGTTAAGGCAGGAAGTCATAGCAGAAACAATTAAAGAACTAATATTGCTTACTGGCTTGCTTACTTGGGTTCATGCTTAACAGACTCCTTTAAACCTTCCTAGAGAATGGTACTGCCCACGGTGGGCTAGGCATACCTGTGTCAATCAACAGTCAATATAATCCCCCATAGACATACCCATAGTCCAATCTGATAAAGACAATTATTCAATTAAGATTTTTTTTAATCAGGTAAGTCTAGGCTATATCCAGATGACAGTTAATACTAACTAGGACAAAAAACATAACCACCATTTATGGGGAGCTTGCTGTGTGTCTGTTTCATGAAATACAAAAGTATGGATTAATTTAATCCTCAACAGCCCCATGAAGTTCATAACACTATTTTCATATATTATAACTGAGAAGACAAAATGAAGAGAATTCTTGAAAAAAAATGCAGCAAATCCCACTAATCAATCCATCTGGGATGAGACCCTGTAAACTTGGCCTTTCTAATACTGGGCTTCAGCCAAGTGAGATAACAGACCTCTAGCCTTCCAGATATTTCGCCTTCTTTAACGAACTGAAGCACAAAGAAAATACTTATTCCTTCTGAACAAGCTGTTTCCCACTGTAATTGTGGACTGGGGTTCTTTTTTTTTTTCTGGTGAAAATAATGACACTAATTCAGAAAATGGGCTGAAAAATCAGGAATTATGATGTATAGCATTACAAAATTGCTCACAGGGGTGTGTGAACCCTTAGCTCTGGAGGGTACTATGAATAAAGAAGTAAGACCACACCCAGGGCTACATCAAGTGGGTGGAGACAAGTCAGATCTTTATTGTCAACCAGTCACAGGCTTATTAATGACCACAGGTACATTCTGACCACTTTGGCTAGCCTGATTTAAATGAGGTTTATAGTCAGAGAGGCATATGACACCAGGTGAGTGACAACAGAGAAAACAAGGTGAGCGACTCCCAACCAATGTGCCAGAGGAAAAAGAGACACACAGGATGGATAGGAGAGTCAGTGAGGAAAGGTGGAAGTCAAGACTACCGGCTAAAGAAAGGACCTCATGATCATGATACGATGCTTCCCTTCTCCTGCAGTTCTGAAGCTTTGTAACCTGGACTGGTGGTCATAAATTCATAAAGCCATGGTCTATTCTACATCTTTCCTCCAGAAACTAAGATATCAAACCATTTCTTTCAGAGATGCAATTAGATCATTAGGTTTCTTATTATAATAATTAGGGTAAATTTAAGAAAATCGAGATAATTTGGAGATTCCTTTCAAGGAATGTTGACTGCTACCTAGATACAATAAACAAGAACCACCTCAGAACTTTCTGGGCATTTGTCTTATTCCTGCAGTACTGCTGCTTGACATAATATAGATACAAGCTACCTGGGAAGTTTGAGATGATGGCATCTGAGACCTTTTCCTACACACACACACACACACACACACACACACACACACACACACACCCCTCAGCCTTTACACATCAAATTTTCCTATTAATATATTTTTATTAATAGGTGACAATAAAGCCATATGGATTTTCAATATTGTGTGCCACATCCCGATAGGATGTCCTTTATCTCAAAAAAGATTTCAGAATTCTTAGCTACTAGCATGGTACCACATGCCCATGGGTTCAACTGTGGCATATATTCATATGGAATGCTATGGAAGTAACCAATCACTTTCTGATTTATTTAAGTCCTGTTCTAGAGAAAGAAACACATACCTATGCTACAGATATGGTCAAGAACTCATGGTTGGGAGCTCATAGGCCCCAGGTTTGAACCTGTTATTATTATCAACCAGCTCCAATGGATGACCCCATATCTATGAAGTATGTATGGGCAATACAAAATGAACTCTGTGGGTTATTAAAAAAGAGAGAGAGAGATAAAGAACAAGATATTGTAAGTAGGTGGGGGTGGATCTTGAAGGAATTAGGAAAAGGGGGAGAGGTAAATATGATCAAAATACATTGCATATATGTATGAAATTCTCAAAGCATTAATAAGATTATATTAAAATACTATACTAAAGCCTAGAGAGATGGTTCAGCAGGCCTGAGCATTTGCTGCTTTTGCAAATGCACCAGGCACAAATGCAGTGCATGTACATACATGCAAGTAAAATATTCACATGCATAAAATAAAAATAAACAAACCTTTAAATATATATTAAATTTCCTTCATTTCAGGAATTTCTTTTTCCCAATCTACTCAGCACTTCAGTAGAAAAAGCTCATGGATTCAGCAGGGATTTCAGAGTGTCAAGTGGAGAGCTTCAGATTGTGATTACTCAAAACTGGCAGTCATCCTGTTTAGGATTCATTAAAGCTGATGCACAGATTTAATTTAATTCGAAGCCAGGTCTTTGACATGTTATTCTCTCTGCAGAAACATACATATGCATTTGTAAGACTCCTGCTCAGTACTTTGGGGCTAGAGGGGGAAGTCAGAAGACAAGATTAAGTAAGTTCAATATCCAAATACAATACAAAAGTGGGAGAGAAGAGAAGAGGGAAGGGGGAAAGAAGGAGAAATGGAGAAAGAGATGGGAGACAGAGAGAGAGAGAGAGAGAGAGAGAGAGAGAGAGAGAGAGAGAGAGCAATGGGCAGGGGGACTAAGGGTTGAGAATCAAATCTGGGATTTCATAAAAGCTATCAAGTCTTAAAACATACCTTAATACACAGAAAATGAAAGAGAAGGAAAATAATTCTATAAGGAAAACCCAACAGAACAAAAGCTCGTATGAGGCAAAGCAGGATCATGCTTACACAGCCTCACGGAAAGTTGCAAACTCTAGGCTCCTGTTTAGTGCCCATCACTTTGAAACCCACAGCTCTCTTGGCATCCCCAATGGTGTGATTGTATGCTCCAGTTATTACACTGTCTAATAGCCAGCCCGACCCATTCTCTAAGATAAAACCCCGAGACTGGACTCAGAAACTCATCTTCCGATTAGTGCTCCCCCAAGCTCTCTTCCACAAAATAAGGCCAAGTGCATTTAAGTTTCTGGAATCTTCTTCATATCCCTTTTGAAAATGTAGAGTAAATATTATGTTGGCTCCTTTCTGCAGTCAATTAATGCATCCTCTTTGCCAAAGTCATAAATATAACTTTTTTCTGCTGTTGCTTCTCTTGTTGCTACATATGCTACTGATAATTACTTGTTTTTGAGTTCTTAGCCACTTGGGCATGGAAAGACATCTGAGGTTTAAATGTTAGAATTATTACATTATTACATGTCTTACTTTATAAGAGAATAGGCCATCACCACCCCCCAGTTTACGTACTAAAATTGTACTCAACAAAGGAATGCATTTACTATACTGGGACCCTAAAGTAATCAAGTATTCTTGTAAGAAAAGTCAATACAAGCACCATGGAGCCCTCTCTGTAATCGATTTCCTGCAGCTTCTGTATGGTAGTGTTTTTAGGAAACGCTCTGGTTTTATTTTTCCTGCTTAGATAAAAAAAAAAAAAAAAGATTCAATTCGAGGTGCGTAGGTCTGAGAAGGAATTGAGGGAAATCCTGAGCCGGTAGAATAAATAATGACAATAGTCTTCCATGGAAGTCTAAAGGGCTAGAATGAGAGATCCTAATGTCTTGGTAGAGTTCAGTCTGAACACTTCGGTTAGGCTTCATAGGAAAACAGAATAGAGAGCTTGTTTATATTTATAAAGTATAAATACTGCTCCTTTTAAAAGAACACTTGAAAGGGTGGGGAGATAGCTCAGCCAGCCAAATGCTTGCCATATGAGCATAAGAACTTAAGCTTGATTCCCAGCACCCAGATAAAATGCCAGATGTGGTGACATTCACTTATCAGAGACAGGAGGACCCCTGGAGCTCACTAGCCAGAAGTCAAGGCAAGTCAGTGAATTCCAGGAAAAAGTGAGAGAGCCTGTCTCCAAAAAAAAAAGCAAGCTAAATGACTCCAAAGGAGTGACATCTGAGGTCCATCTCTGAACCTCACACATGTATAAACACAAGAGCACAGGCAGCCACACCCACAAACATGAACCTACAAGCATGTGAACACCCACATGCACACAAATGAAATAAAATAATAGAATGAAGCAAAAGTTAAAAAAAAAAAGAGCACTTGAGATTCAGAACTATAAGACCTATTACCTTGCAAGCTCCAGGGAATCTTTGAGAGCATCGCCATGGGTCCTCTTCTGGGATCAGCTAGCTCCTGGAGCCAGCATGAGGCCTGGCTAGGGCGTTCCAGTTGTCATGTGTATATATACTTGCTGTATAAAATATGCTACCATGACAGATAAAGTTGTCCCTAATAAAAATGACAGTAGTATTAATATTTAGTTTCTAGCCTACTCCAGGATCCTCGCACATTCAGGGAACCAGTGGGTTCATTCCCTAAACCTATATTGTGTCAGGGTATTATCAGATTCCTTTGGTCAACCAGGCTCTAATTGGGAGACATTTTGCCATTTATTTGGCTTTGCCTTTGCAACAATAGTATTTTGCTCTACGCATAAGGAAAGGGCAAAGGAGGAAGCCACAGGAAACAAACTCAAATCTTCTTAATTTAGATTTATTGAGAAATCTAAATAGGCTTTTCTGAAGTCTGAGTTATAAAATTTTGAAGGCATTATGGACTACTAATTATATTAATTTTAGCTGTAATAAATTATGGCCAAGTAAAGGCTCTCTGGCAATAAATGCATATTTGCCTTACACATAATTTTCCATTAGTTGCTCAAATATGAGGACGCTCCAACCAGTTGTCTCATTAGTACCCTTAACCCAGGACAAGCTTGTGGTCAAACCAGTTGCCACACTGGTTTGCTTAGAGAAGGCTTTCTGACCCTGATCAGACAAAGCTGCCTACGAGCCTAGCTCCTGTCTAAGTCACTGACATTGATTAAGTGACAGTGACATCTCTGTCTTAATAATGAAACTGGCTCGGGAGCACGTTCGGGTGAAGTGCCTAACCGCACAAGCTTGCCTGCCTTACCCTCAAAAATTGCATCAGCTTTTTGGATACAGCACTGTCCACCAGAAACAGATTATAAACCATAAACAACCTTTTAAATATTGATTTTATGTTTTTTTTATTTGTGTGTGCGTGTGCACGTGTGCCATTGGAGGTCAGAAGAGGGTGTCAGATCCCCTAGAGCTGGAGTTACAGTCAGCTGTGAACCACCCAAGGTGGGTGCTGGGAGGCAAACTGGAGTCCTTTGGAAGAGCGGCACGTGTTCTTCACCATTGATCTCTCTCTCCAGTTACCATGTGTATCATTCTAAATGCTCCAAAATGCATGCTGGGCAAGTAAAGAGAAACAGGTAAAACGAATTTTAAGGCTATGCTTTGCCCTAATCCAACATATCCAAAATATTATCATTTGACTCTAAAATCAACTTAACAGTTATTAAGCACTGTATATGCTTTTGTGCTGTTTGTGACTGTCACTTGTGGTCCTGACTGGGACCACACAGCACAAAGAAACATGTCCTTAAAATCATACACATGTGTGTTTCCAGTTTTGAACGTGATGTCCTGGAATCATTCAAAGAAACCAAACAAAGAGTGAAAGAAGGCAAGTTTGGCCCAAATTTATTAACATGGAGTTTTCTAGCCTGGCCCCTCACTCCTCTTCCAGGCTTCGTCTTCTCTCTCTCACTCATCTCAGCTCCACTTTCTCCTGAACTTGACCCTCCCTCTGGGCTGGGAAATGTTCCTTGAGTTCTCAGAGAGGGAAATGCTTACTTGCTTCTGCCTCTGTCCTTGTTTTCCTTGTCAGAACTATTTTTTCCACCGTTTCTTCCTTGTGAATTCTTCCCCTTCCTTCGAGGCTCACTCTAGAAACTCAACTAGGGCTGCCAACGCTATGTGTGCCACTGAATCCAGCACGTGGCCCCGAGACATTTGAGGGTTGGTATTTACAGCTTTTAAAACTGTCGTCCTTTGTAGACTCTCAAGTTGTACAGTGACAAGAACCATACCTTGGTTTTTTTGTTTTTCTGTTTTTTCTTTCTTTCTTTTTTTTTTAAAGGCTTGCCTCCCATTTCTTAGCACATTGCTTGGCTCATTGAGAGTGCTTGCTAAATTTTGTTTGATGAATAATGAATGAACTGATGGCGTAGGAATACACAAACTCCGGAACACAGCATCACCATCTCTCCTGCCTTGAACCTCTGATTTGTGGTTGCAAGTTGATGGTGTAGGGTTCCACGGACCTCCTAATATACACTGGTCAGCTAAGCTGCTTGTTTGCTTCTGTGAAATAACCCTGTTGGAAGGTACAGCCTCTTACCCTACACTGATACAAGGTTACTCCTATGGAAACACAAGAGCAAACTAGAACTTCCTTGGAAGCCTCAGGAGCCTCAGAAGGACAGCATTTGGAGCTGCTGGGAGCCTAAGAAGGACAGCAGCATTTGGAGCTGCTCACTCACTTTGCTTTTGGGGATATTGCAAATGTAATTGGAAGGAAAAGGATGCATCAAATTTGCTTTGCCTCTTTGTAGCCGAAACCTCTACTCTCTAGTCTCCGGCCTATCTCCATGTCTCTCTTGCATCCATGGCATCACTAAGTTAGCCTGTCTGCAATTGGAAACAATCTGTGTCTACTCTATGTTTCCTCCCTGGGACAGAATTTCTCCACCAACATCTGTCGGTTCCTGACCTGCATTCGATGCTGGCCAAAGAGCACATCTTCTTGGAAATTATTTTCTAATTTCTCCCAATTAAAAGCTACTCATTCCTTTCCCAACTGTAATACATCTGCCATTGCAAGCATAATCCACTCTGTTACTTAATTATATGTTATGCAGCAGCCTCTTCTTACTATTTCCCATGCTGCATTGTGACTCCAGATAGGCCACCATCTTGGCATTGTTACACAACTTCATACCACAGTGCTGGTACACACAGTAGTTATCAAATAGTTTTGCTAGAGAAAGAGATCAGCAAAGTTTTTCTTATGCCCAAAGAAATAGAACTATGTATTATAAAAGGCTTTTGGGAGATTTTTTCTATCAATAAACAGGAACTAATTCTTAATTTAAACCTTAGGTCAATACCATGTCAAAAGTATATGAAATATGAAAGTCCCATTATATACAATCATGGTGTCTTCCAAAAGACAGGCTTGTTGTTGTTGTTATTCTAGCCTTAACTGTTTAAATAAATTTATTGTGGATGACACAGTTATGAAGCTCTGCTCCTAGAAGCTCCATGGTCTTTGATCCAATGCAAAGCAATGCTACTCTTGGCTGTCAATTTGACTATATCTGGTATTAATTCAAACCTAAGCTACTGAGTACAACTGTGAGGGGATTTTCCGGATTGAATCATTTGAGATGGGAATTCCCACCTTAAATCTGGGCCATACCTTCTAGATTGCAACCTATATAACAGACAATGAAGCCGGAAGTGCTTGCCCTTTGCCTGCTTGCCCTCACTCTCACTGGCATGTTAATTCCTTCACTGGCATTAGAGCCAATTTCTTGGACAGTCTGGTGTATGCTGAAGACTGCCTGAGACACACAGCCTCATGGACTGAACAGCTATTGGATTCTTGGAGTTTCTGTTGGAGACAGCCATTGCTGAACCATAGCCTGAAATAATAAATCCTCTGTGTGTGTGTGTGTGTGTGTGTGTGTGTGTGTGTGTGTGTGTGTGTGTGTGTGTGTGTTGTTGTTGTTGTTGTTGTTGTTGCATATATTGTGAATATATTCACTTTCTCTAGAGAATCCTGAGTAATACAGATACAGTTTCCTTATCTGTCAAATTAAAGAACTGGAACAGTTTCTATAATCTCTTCAAGATGAAAGAATGCAAAGATTTATTTATTTTTGACCATACTTCTTCTAGCCTATCTTAAAACAACTGGGGCAGACATAAATTCATTTGATGTCAATGGGCTGGTGACAAAGTTCAGCAGGTAAAAGTACTTGTTGAAGAAGCCAGACACCCTGAGTATGAGCTCCAGAACTGTGATGGAAGGAGAATACTGACTCCCAACAGTTGTGTGCCATGGAACATCAATCCCTCCCCCGACTACACACACACACACACACACACACACACACACACACACACACACACACACGCTATCATGCGCACACATACACACACATACACACACATAGCACACAGAGGGCACACACATCCACAGCCACACCAACTGTAGTAATAAAATAAATTACTTCTAATAAATAGTTACATTTACATTGAATGCACAGAGAGAGGGTTCAAGGATCCATAACCAAATTTGCAGCAGTTCAATATTCCCAGGCACTCGGAGCCATCTCAGTCTTGAAATGGAGGACACCACCTTGTTTCCATGTGACATGTCTGGGTTGAGTTTTATGTTAAAGTATGTGGATGCATTGTCAACTATGAAAGGGGACATTTTCTAGGTTGGCTAAAAATGGATAATCAGACATCATTCCTCTGAGATATGGCTTCCCAAGATATTAGAATTTTGAATGTGAATCTCTTCTTTGGTATTTTTGTGAAAATTGGTAATATATATAAGACATTATCAAAATATGAGACTCAAACTTTGAGTTTTAACTTATAGGCAGTTCTTTTGAAGGCGATAAGCAGGGAGTACTATGTGGTGGTGGTTAGTCTGTCACTGAATGCTGTTTAACATTCACTATATGCTATATCCACCAACAGTATGCAAAGCAAAGCCCTGGCTCTCTTGGAACTCGGAGAAAATTCAGTCAAAGAAAGAGGAGATAGGATCTACATTATGTAAATAAAATGATCTCTAATGAAAACATTTTCCTTGAGGCACAAACCTCATACAAACTAGCAATTCTGGGACACAGCAGTCAATCATGTTCACTGGTCTAACAGCCCTGTAAAGTCTTTGGCTTTGGGCTTCAGAACTGTCCCCGCCCTTTCCTGTGTGTCATGGGACTGATAACAAGTCAAACGTGTCACTCCCCTGCTCCAGTCATAGAAGCCCTGGATCGACCACATGGATGTCCAGACAGAAGACAGCCCTCCTCTTCTGCTTATGTAGCTTACATTTTTCTTCTTCCTCAGAAGGGAAATAAATGCATTTTTTTGTTTTTGTTTTTCCCTTTTTTTTAATGCAATCCCTGATAGTCAAAAATTGCTTATGCATAGGCCTTGTTGAGGCCTTGGGGAATTATCATTATTATCAGTCATGATGTTAATGGGCTGTCATTGTTGGCTGAAGTTGACTCATTCTAGATGCTTTGTTTACTCAGCTAACAAAAAGGCAGCTTGGAATTAAAAAAGGAAACGTGCCAACCAATTAATCCATAACTTGGTTGGAATGCTTTGGGGATTTTCTAACATTTCTTTTATTGAATTTTTGTTTAAGCGCAGTATCCTTTTTTTCCTCTGAAATTTCATTCTGGAGATTTTTTTTATTACATGCCATTTCTGCAGGAGGCACATTGAGCCACTGAGACCTCCAAGTAAATACCACGTGTTTTAAAATATTTATCAATAATGAGGCTACTAGCTCACACATTCCATGAAAATACCAGGCTGGGAAGGCGACTCATGGTACAGGTTTTAAAAAGATATCAAAATGTTCTTGCCATCCACATTTGTGTTATAAATGCTTTGCTTTTGGGCAGTGCATCAGAGTAACTATCCCTCAATAAGAGTATTAACAAGGACCTTGCCGTCAGTAAGATGAGATACAGGTATATCTACATTATAAATACAGACATTCTTGAAGGGTTTATTTGTATTACTTTTAATGATGTGTGGAGGCCAGAGGCATCAGATGCCACAAGAGCTACAGTTATAGGCAGTTGTGAGCCACCTGATGTGGGTGCTGGAATTTGAACTCTAGTCCTCTAGAAGAACAATTTGTGCTCTTAACTCCCTAGCCTTCTCTATAGGCTCCAGAAATTCTTTAAATGTTATCATTTCAAAAGACTGTATGGAAAACTTCCTGTAGAAACATAGTCAACATTATCTATTTAGTTAATATCTTTATTTTTTATTTATTTTTTTGAGACAAGATCTTCCTATACAGCCCTGGCTGGCCTAGAACTCACCATGAAGACCCAGCTGGCCACAAACTCACAGGATCCACCTGCCTCTGCCTCTCAGGTGTTGAGTTTAAAGGCATGCACCACAATATCTTGTCTCCGCTCTATTTTTTTAAAGATTTGTTTTTCGTGTGTGTGTGTGTGTGTGTGTGTGTGTGCGCGCGCGCATATGTCACATGAGTGAAAGTGCCCAAGGAGGCCAGAAAAGAGTGAAAAGAGTGTTAGATCCCCTGGAGCTGGAGTTACAGGTAGCTGTGAGCTGTTCAACATAAGTCCTGTGAACTGAACTCAGGTTCTCTGCTTGGCAGAAGACATTTGGCCTTTCTCCTTACCCATGCTTTATCTGGATGATCTCACTTGGCTCAACACTTTTATATTATGCACCAGGGTTTTTAAACCTCCATCTTTACTAGCAAACCCCCAGGATCCACCCCGCTCTGTCCCAGACTACAAATGCATGCTGCTACACCTGGCTTTTCAAAAACTTCATTTTATGTGTGTGACTATTTTGCCTAAACGTATTTCTGTGTGCCGGTTGAGTGTCTGGTGCCTGTGGAGGCCAAAAGAGGGCATCAGATCCCCTAGAATTGGAGTTACAGAGAATTGTGAGCCTCTATACAGGAGCTGTGAACCAAACCTGGGTCCTCTGGAAGAGCAGCCAGAGCTCTTAACTGCTGAGCCATCTCTCCGGCCCTGCCTATTACCTTAGACTTCTTCAATTCTGGTAAAAGTGTCAGAATGTCAGTTTTGTTTATTCACTGATAGAAAATGTAAACCCACCCTTAACTGCCTACACAGACACACAGGCACACATGCACACATGCATGCATCCACACACATGCATGCACACACACACATGCACACGTGCATGCAGGCACACACACAGATGTGCTCATCAAATATCACTGCATGGTTCTTTCAGAGAATTTTACCTTGAAATCTTTACTAAGAGGTATGTCAAAAGCTTGGTTGTGGACAATAATAGCAACACTATATTTCCTGTAGAATATATATTCTATCTATTTCTCTGAAATAACCTGTTTACCCTTACTCCAAACCAAGTCATTAGAAACCTGTCTCCTTGGCTTGCGTTGATTCTCATCTTAAAAGACATTTTATTAAATTTTGCCTTGGCAACATGCCAAAGTTTGCTTTTAGGATACAGATAGAATCATCACAGCAACAACAGAACAGTGTTGCTAACAGAACAATGTCAGGCTATGTTTAGCTATAGATTGATCGGGCTACTGAGATACTGTCTTCCTATACCACTCTGTGTCCTCTCCTGGGTCTTTGGAACTCAGTACTTCTAATCAACAGCTCTTCTGTTCATTTGCTTTGCTTTGTGTCTATGTTAATTTTGTTTTAACCTTAAAATCTGTGGTCCCTTTAAACAATTGCCTTCCTTCTTCTGACTGATGAGTCTCGTTCTTCATTTCAAATGTTAAGAGCCTCAAATGTAGCTCAACTCTCATGAACATACATATTGCATCAAAATACGTCATGATATCAGCAGACATGGTAACATGGACATGGAAGGGAGAAAATTTTGTGGGGTCCCACTCCTAGACAAAGAATTATAAGCAACTAATAACTGCTTGGAGAGGGATAATTATTCACTCCCAGGGATGAGTCCCTTATTGATTTTCCCATGATGAGTGGTCAGCCCTGAAACCATATACACACAAACAACAAAAACAGACTCAATAAGTTGCATATATATATATATATATATATATATGTGTGTGTGTGTGTGTGTGTGTGTGTGTGTGTGTGTGTGTGTGTGTGTATACATGCATATATATATTTGAGTATGTAACAGTTCAAAGAAAAGGACGCTAATAACTTGACAGTGCAGGGGGACCATCAGAAGGATTTGAGGGAGGCATCTGGGAAAAGCTAGAAGGAGAAAAAGATGAGGGGAAAGCAATGTAATTCTATTTCAATTAAAATAAGTAAGTAAATATGTCAAGAATTTTGTATGCTAACTGACTATTCTTTTTGTTTTTAAATATTATTTTCACATTGTCTCTTTACCATGATCGTCTGGCTTATTTAAATTTGTATTTTTATGAGCCATATTATTGGTTTTCCCCTTAGCCCAGTTAAATCAATCTTAGAGGCAAAATGGAGAATAAAACAACCTATGATGTTGATCCTATAGTTGATCCAAACCAGAAAGGCTATTGGCCCAATGCTTCAGTCACATTTAGGACAGAGAAGGAAATTAATCTCCAAGAATTAAAGACCAGTATAAGATAATAATTCCTAAAGATTAACACTGCCATTGCTTCATTCCAACAGTGGAGCCTAAAGCTCTTAGACCCTGCCACATGGTCAGTGTCTCAGTTTGAAGGGTATGCCTACTCAACTAAGTAGACAGGCATGAGGAGAGGCATCCTACATGCCTGTACTGCCTCACTTGAATCTTGGTCTTCTTACACATCCCGTACTGCTTGCTTGCTGGTTTAAATTGCATGCACCTGAGACTAAGTCCTTACTTCCTCTGCTCTCAGCCTCTATAGCCAGTGTCCTCTTGGCACCCTTCCCCCACTCATCATTCAAAACCATTCTGCAGTAGCACCTGTAGCTCTACCTTTGGGTAATTTTTTTTCCTTCAAGGTGTTTGAGGCCCAGAAGGGAAGGGCCCCTAGAAAAGCACTCGGCCAAAGATGAATGGATATTTAGTGGGCTCCATTACATCTATAGATGGAACAGCTCTGATGCATAGTCAAGTTATTCACAGGGGCCAAGCTCCACTCTTCCACACTTAGCCTACTCACTGACCCATCCTGTATTGAACTCCTTTTTCCCAGCAGTGCCTCTTCAGTCAACTGTTCACATAGGCTAGCAGATATCTCAGTGGTAGTGAAACACATGAACACATGCTAGCAATTCTAAGGTGCTTACTGTATGCACAAATTGCCTCTGGTATGTTTTTCATGATGGACTTTTTTTTGCATGTGAATTAATATAGAACCATCTGGGCTAAAGAGCTGGTTCAGCAGGTAAAGTGTTTGTTACAAAAACATGTGATAGTCAGAAGACTGACTTTAGATTCCCAGAATCCACTTAAAATATGAGTCAGCATGGAGACCTGTCTATAATTTCAGCACTGGGAATGAGGAAACAGGGGATCCCCTGAACAGGCTGCCTATCCAGACTAGTTTCAGCAAGCTCCAGATCAACTGAGAGACCCTGCCTCAATGAATAAGGTGGAGAGTGATCAACCAAGAGTCCCAACATCAACCTCAAGTCTTTAAACATACACACACACACACACACACACACACACACACACACACACACACACACATGCCAAAAATGGGGTAATATGAAGTGGTGTTTCAGTAGTTTAGAGTACTTGATGTGCAGCCATGAGGGTCAGACTTCATATTCTAGCATCCCATACAGTAAGTTCAATGTCGTAGACACACCTGGAACCCCAGCTACAACCATGGATGGCCATAGGAGAATCACTGAGGTTTCTTGACTTCCAGCCTAGATATAAAACATGAGCCCCAGATTCAGAGACAGAGAGAGAGAGAGATCCTACCTCAAAGGAATAAAGATTGATAGAGGAGGACACCCAATGCTTTCTTCTGGCCTCCTTGTGCACAAAAGTGCTCATGTTTGTATGTGTACAAGTGTGAACACACATATAGAGACATGAACATGCACAGACACTCAGACATATGCATAAATAAATAAATAAATAAATAAATAAATAAATAAATAAATAAATAAATCTTTAAAGAAGATAGCTCTAGCTAAGCATTGCAATGATTTTATGGCATTCTATTGCATAGATAGAGCATGTTGTTTTATACCAGTTACTAACTGATTGCCATTTAAATTAGTTGTAATTAAAATAAGGGTCCTTGTTTTATGCATTTATTGGCTATTCTCATAGGAAAACAAAATTTAAACTAATAGACTAATAGGTGCCTTTGTCTATGCATCATTCAGAATGGCAGGACAGGAAAAATAGAATGAGAAGCTATTTCCTGACCCATTCATAGCAATAGGACTGATCATCTTTATTCTGAATGGTATGATCATTTTTAAAATGTGATCTCAGCTCTGTATTTCTATTCTATCATAAATTTAGAAGACATTTAAAAAATAAAATTTCCTTTTTTCCCTCTTATCTTTCTTGTTGGAGGATGTTCAAACTGACTTGATACACTTTAATGTGATTTTTTATAAGGGTGTGCCTTCTTGCTGGTATATGATTATTGTACATAGTGATGGATTTCAGGAAGACAGCTTCATTCAAATATATCATGTATTTTGACCATGCTGGCCTCTCACTCCCTCATCTTTATCCTCTAGTCCCCTTTCTTTCCCCAGATAATCTCCCTTCTACCTTCATAGTATATACACGTAAGTGATTTTATCTACATGTGTCAATACAGGTTCTACATGTAAGAGAAAACATGCAATATCCATTGTATGAGTCTGGTTTAATTATGAGTTCCAGTTGTGTCCAATTTTCTGCAAAGAACACAACTTCATTCTTCTTTGTGGAAAAATAAAATTATATATATGTATATATATATTATATTTATCTATATAGAATCACAGTCTCTTTATCCATTGATCTTTAATGGATAGGCTAATTCCAAAACTTGGTTATTGTGCTTATGCATTTATTGTATAATATTATATATGTTTATATGTAATATTATTATTACAATAAACATGGATATGTAGAGATCTCTGTTGAATAGTGATTTGGAGTCCTTTGGGAGTTTCCCATAAGTGGAATTACTGGATCATTTGGTATCCATTTGATAAGCATACTTCAAATATATTTCTCATTTTTCTTTTGTTTTCTAAAATATATTTCTTGCCACAGAATATTTTTGTTTCCTTCATATTATTTTTGTTTTATTTTTGCTTTTATGTGGCCTAACCTGTCAATCTTTTCTTTGTACAATTTCTGACCTTGAATCAGATATAGAAAGGCCTTTTCATTTCAGAATTATAAGAATATTACTTTGGAATGTTAGTTTAGTGATTTTATAGCTTCACTTTTACATTAAAAACCTTTAAGAAGAGGTTAGGTAAAATATGTGAACTAGGAGCCGGGCGGTGGTGGTGCACGCCTTTAATCCCATCACTCGGGAGGCAGAGCCAGGCGGATCTCTGTGAGTTCGAGGCCAGCCTGGGCTACCAAGTGAGTTCCAGGACAGGCACAAAGCTACACAGAGAAACCCTGTCTCGAAAAAACCAAAAAAAAAAAAAATGTGAACTAAACTTTTAAACCTTAAAAATAATTCAATTTTTTTTACTAAGTTAAAATTTTAGTATTTTTATTCATAATTTATTTTGAGAGTATTTATTTGCTTATTTTTGAGACATGGTCTCACTAGTGGCCAGGGTAGGTTTAAATTTAAGATCTCCCTGCCTCTATCTCCTGAGTAGTTGGAGTTACAGATATATACCACCATGTCCAGCTTTTTCAATAATTCTATGAAATGTAGAATTTCACCAGCTTTCGTTTCAACTCACAGCCCATCTTCTCAAAACCACCTATAACACATACATTGTGGGGGGAGGGGGGTTGCAATCTAAGACATAAATTTTTCATTTCTTATCTGGGCATGCATTTCTTTCAATTATTATAAAACGTGCCAGTGTCATATCATCTCAGTTCAATGAGGCAAATGTGAACTCAGGTGAGAAGCTAGAGCCCACTGTCTGAGCCAGCAACGCCTCAGCCGTTTCCCAACTCTTCCCTTGTTTATATCACAGCTCTTCTTCCTCTGGTTTTTCTTTCTCTTGGCCTTTCTCCTCATCATCTGCCTTCGCCAAAACATACTCGTCGTATCTTTTTGTGGGAGACCTTGAAAACCAAATGAGCCCACTACTGGATTCCTCCATCAGATCCCTCAGCACAGTCAAGCAATTCTTTGGTATCCCAGGACAAGCCTTAAGCTAGAGAAATAGCAATGAACCTTAGATGAAGACATTGAACATTTATGGGATGTAGTCTGTTACAAATATATTTGTATGACCTCACTGCATTCTCCCTTCAGCCCTGGATAGCATATTCCTTCTGTTTCACTTCACAAGGATATAGCAACAGCACAGGGAGTGGTAGAAACCTGCCTGTGGTCTCGTGAGATGAGAACAGCAGGGGTAGCTATTGGTCCAAGACAGTAGTACTACTAACTACTCCTTGTATTACCTCCAAAACTTGGCAAGGTGGTCAAGGTCCATGCTTTGGCATCCTTCTACCTGGGTTCAAATTTCTCTTTACTGCCCATCAACTGAACAAAAGTGTGCATATTTCACCTATAAAATGGGATAATAACTATTTATCCCTCGCAGGAATAGTACAGGAGTTAAATGTGATAGCTAAACAGAGCACTTGACATCTGTTACCCAATAAAAAATACGGACCACATAAGATTGTTTATGACCACTCAAATACCAACAAGAAGGTACATCCACATTTTACGGACTTTTCCAGCCCATTTTCTAGATGGGAGTGGTCTTCTCACTGCGGTGAGTGCCAGAACTAAAAATGGTAAACTGTAGATGCTACACACCTGAATTTTTGTAGTAAGTCTGTAGAATACTGGAGATTGAAAGTAGCTGAGATGCACGGGAAGATTTGTTAACCAAGATGGAAGATTTGGTATCTTGAAGGAGCTCTCAAGCAAACCCTAAAAACAGAACTGCCACATTTTGGGCTGGGGGCATGGGGGATGGCTTTTTTCCCTCAGAATCCCTGTGGGGGGAGAGAGAGAGAGAGAGAGAGAGAGAGAGAGAGAGAGAGAGAGAGAGAGAGAGAGAGAGAGAATAAGTCTGGTCTCCTGGAGGAAGCTGCCGGGTCCTTCTAGCACAAAGAAGAACTCAGAAAAAGTCTTTAGGCCAATCGCCACAATTTTCTGATCTGTCTGTTGCTGATTGCCCCAGTAGTTTGAATTTGTATCATTAATGCTCTCCAGGATACATTGTCATCTTAGAATGCAGAGAGAAGAAATCATACATGTGCATTCTAACAATACAATCATGGAAGCAATTTATTTTGAACATTAGTTTGGAATGGGGCCTTTATGCAGCCAGAGATTTAATAAATACATGGATATGAGACTGAGTTTTCCACTTAGGTTCATCAAACACAGAGAGATTTCCCATTATGGAAAGAGAGGGTTTGGAACCAGGCTGGGGTTTTCTTTGCAGAGATTAAAAAGACAGACGGCAAGGTGCTGTGCTCAGGGGGGGAAAAGCCTTTATAATCAAGGAATTAGGATTTGTTCCTCAATCTTCCATTTAGGTTCAGCCTCTGTATGTGGGATCATTTCATATTTTACCAAAAATTTATTATTTCCATTTCCTGTGGATCATCAAGCCAACATTACCAATTCTGTGAGTCTCAGAGAAGACACTTAGGGAAATTAAACCATCTAGCTTCATGGTATCTAATTCCACTGCTCAGATGCACACGTGTGTCTATATACACTATTGGTGAATAGCACTTCCACAGCAATGGTGACATGACCCTAGAACATCACATATCGCAGTCTTCAACCACCTTAAGAGCCTTAGGAGTGGTGTCATGCAATGCTGGCTGCTCATTGTCTAATTGGCCTGCTCTGTTTTGAGCATATAGCAATCTGATCACAAAACCAGTTCTTTTACGTCCAGTTACATCAAGTATTCTACTTTTATTTATATATGGACTTGAGAATCCCAGAATGTTGGAAACGAGTCTTAATAATGATCATTCCTAAAGTCAGGGATGTAGGATTGTGAAATTTTTTCTAAGGGCTTATTTGGCACAATTAAAAGGAAAAATGTGAGTGTCTCTAAGAACGTGGCTTGTTGGCAGGTAATTGCTATGATTTCTAGAAACATGTGCATTATTAAGTCACAAAGAGAATCTGTATTTAGGAGTCACATTTTTCAATTTGAATTACCAATTCATTGGGATAGGGAAATAAACAGTTCCTGACCAGAAAAAAAAAATCAAGATGGGAGAAAAAAAAAAACCTTAAGTACTTTAGAATTAAATAATAATAACAATAAAAGCTTGTCCCAAGATGGTGCCCATAGATATGCTAAAAATAAATTCTAGGAGTGGGGGTTAAATGGGATCAAGATATGTTATATAAATGTATAAAACTATAAAAAATGAAAATTATTATTAACTTAAAAATATGTCTTGTCTGTGTTCTTTTACTCTAGAGTTTTTGTGCTCAGCTCTGTGCTTTAGTGAATAGATCAGAAGTAACAAGAGAGCTAGAGAAAGATCTCTCTGACTTTCAGATAAATCAAGACTCCATTTCTGAATGGTGCCAGAATGAATAAAGTCAATAAAGAGCTTTGAAAAATGGCCATCTCTCAATGATCACAATTGGTCCACCAAAAACAAAACAACAACAACAACAAAAACAAAATCTCAGGCATATGTTTAAAACCAATTTCCCATAACAACACTAAACAGGAATTTAAATTACAGTATATCTTTCCAATGTTGTAAAGAGAAGTGGAAAGACCTGTGGCTTCTCCACACATGGCCAACTCTTCACCTCCTTTCCCATCAAGAAAATGCTGAAGGTGTTTATTAGGAGTTTATTTCTTTCTCCCCAACACACACACACACACACCACTCACAGTCACACACACTCACACATTGAATCCTACCCTACTATCACAAAATGTGAGCTTATTTGGAAATAGAATCTTTACAGAAGTAACCAAGTTAAATTAAGATCATTAGGAGGGCATGCACCTAATATAACACAGGAGAATGTAAGTCGCAAAGACAGACAGACATTGAGGGATGACGGGGAGAAGACATATAAGATGATGGCCTGGTGAAATGGATGCACAAACCAAGGAATGCCCAAGCAGACTTGCATCCAGGAGAGCAGCCTGGACCACATCCCTCCCTAGAACCTTCAAAACCAGACAAAAACTTGAATTTGGATCCAAGTGACCTCCAGAACCATGATACAAATTTTCTAGTGGTTCTGGGCTACTCAGAATATTTGGTCCCAGGTGCACTAGGAAATTAATACAGAACTTTATTGGAATCCCTTCTGAAATTATTCAAGAGATGATACTATGGAAAGTCCTCCACAGGCTCATGATGGAACTGTGGAAAGTCCTCCACAGGCTCATGATAGTACTGTGGAAAGTCCTCCATAGGCTCATGATGGTACTATGCTGTGGGGTGGTCTGTATGTCAAGTGTGTTGCTGATTGGTCAATAAATAAATCACTGATTGGCCAGTGGCCAAGCAGGAAGTATAGGCGGGACAAGGAGGAGAATAAAGCTGGGAAGTGAAGGCTGAGTCAGAGACACTGCCAGCCGCCACAATGAGAAACAGCATTTGAAGATGCTGGTAAGCCATGAGCCACATGGCAAGGTATAGATTTATAGAAATTGATTAATTTAAGCTGTAAGAAAAGTTAGCAAGAAGCCTGCCACGGCCATACAGTTTGTAACCAATATAAGTCTCTGTGTTTACTTGGTTGGGTCTGAGCGGCTGTGGGACTGGCAGGTGAGAGAGATTTGTCCAGACTGTGGGCCAGGCAGGAAAACTCTAGCTACAGTACTATGGAAAGTCCTCCACAGGATCATGTGTTAAACACTTGTTCCTAGGTAGTGGCTATATTTTTAGAGATTCTGGACAGTTTAAGAGAGGGCCCAGCTAGAGGAAAGAGTCCTCTAGGGCTGTGTCTTGAGTACCTGCTTTTGTCCTGGGATCTTCCCTCAAAGATTCCTCTGCTTCCTGTCTGCCATGCTGTGAACAGTGTGGACATAGCTCTTGCCACCTTGATGTTCTTGCCTCACAACAGACCACGATCAGCAGAGCCAATGTCTATTGTCCAAGATCTCGAAAGCCATGAGCTAAAGCAGCTATTCCTCCTTCAGTCGATTTCGTCAGGCGTTTGGCAACACAAAAGTAAACAAATGGTGCAGGAGGGTTGACTGGAGTCTGCCTGTTGATCGTTAGCTATTTTAGCACAATGAGTCCTCCTCTCTCAGAAACTGTCCAGTGGTCAATGATAGCATTTTCCCCACGCTGGATGAAGCCCCACTCTTGTTACAACTTCAAGGAAAGCTTCCTCATTTTTCTTTATAGTGTGGAGGGAGGGAAAAAAGATTAAAAACAAACAAAAACCCAGGCCGAGTTCTTCTGTAAGTCATTATGGTCAGAGAATGTTTAGTGTCCAGCTGGTCACTAAATAAACCAGTCTGGGTGCCAGTCACACCTTCATTCCCCAGAGCTGAGTTCTGCCTACTGCCTAGAGTCCTCCATTTCCTCCTTCACCACCCTTTACTAAGCCCCAGTGGGTAGCAGAATATAGGAGCTGCACATCTTTGGCGTGGATTACATAATTTTCTTAAATAAATAAATAAATAAATAAATAAATAAATAAATAAAGTGTCCCTCTAAAGAACAGTATTGTTTTCTCAAGAAAATGAGATTTGTGACATTTTTCCTCTAGTTTACAGAAAAGCACTAACCAGTTTGCATTAAAGGTTTCTTCCTTTTTTCATTTCATTCTTTTGTGTTGGTTTGTTTGTCTGTCTGTTTTGACACAGGATCTCTCTACATAGCCCTTGGCTGTTCTGGAACTCACTATGGGACCAGGCTGGCCTCAAGCTCACCAAGGTCTACCTGTCTCTGCCTCCTGGATTAAAGGTATGCACCACCCACAACTACTGGTTGACGGTTTCTTTTTAATTGTGAATGTCATCCTGATTCTTACCAGGGTGGAATTTCCCCTATTTGTCAAATTTCAACATCATAATGCTTTGTACCTTGGAGCTGTTCTAAAGAAGTTCTACATTTCCAGGTGGCCACAAGAGCACTCTACAGTTTCACTCGAAGGTTGTTCATCAACATAGGAGAATTGATGAGGTAAATTAGTTTAAGGAATTGGGCATTATGAAACACTAATTGTTAAGTCCCAAATGATACCTGATGAAATTATATTTTCACATTTAATACTCAATGAATAATATATTTTCATTTTTATATTTAATAAAGAGCTGGGCTTCTGTGGGATGACTCATCCCTAATGGGCTTGAGAGCCAGGCCCAAACAAGTAAAAAGGATACTTTCTGAGAGCCAGCCTGGGTCTGCCTGATGGTCTTAGCAACAGCAGCTGAAACATGATCTGGAGATGACCTGGACCAATGAGAGACAGCCATGTCACACCAGCTGATGCATATTCATCAGACCTCCCCCAAGGGTGGAGTGGAGGGTATATAAGGCTTGCTTCTTCCTGAATAAACTGAGCTTGTTGTTTGGACATTCTCCCAGAGTCTGTGTGGTTTGACTCTGAGCCTACTTGGCCCCCACCCCCAAAGGGAACAACAGCAAGGACCCTGCTACAGGCTTCAATGATATTTACCATACAGACTATGAATTCAAAGTCACTCAACTTGAGGGACCTGAGATTGGAATTATTTTATAAATTATGGGGCTGAGTTTTTATTCTTAGACCAAATTTCCTTTAAGCTTATGGTCAAATCACCTCAGTTCTATTCACTTTCCTTCCTAGTCTACAAAACAAAATAATGAAGCCAGGCATGATGCTGCATGCCTTCAATGCCAGCATTTAAGAGGCAGAAGTAAATGAATCTCTGGGAGTTTGTGTCCAGCTCCGTCTACAAAGTGAATTCCAAACCAGCCAGAGCTACACAGTGAGACCCTGTCACAAAGAGAGAGAAGGAAGGAAGGAAGGAAGGAAGGAAGGAAGGAAGGAAGGAAGGAAGGAAGGAAGGAAGGAAGGAAGGAAGGAAGATTCCTAATAGGACTATTAAAATGACCCAGTATTATCTGTGGTTCACAAGAATCAATGTATTTACATAGCCACAAATCCAACCTGTGATGTAAAATACAGACAGAAGTTATACATGCAAAAAATCTAAATATTCACTATAGAATTATAATATCTTCAGTCCTCCTACCAAAGCAGAAATATTCTCTACATAATCCTCACAGGTAGCTACTCTGCCATGGCTTACATGACATTAGCAGAGAAATCCTTCCCATTACAGGGGACCTGCTCCAAGCTATTACAGCTTCAGCAACAGGAAAGCTGTTTCCAAAGCCACCTTTTGATTTCCTGTGTTCTAGATCTGTTCTCTAGGGCTATACAAAACAAGCCTGGTGTCTCTTCCATGCATTAACTCTTAGACTGTTTAAAGAGTAGTGTACATACACACACAAAGCAGCAAGTATCATTGGGTCTCTGATATGACAACCTATTTTTAAAAGCCATAAAAATTTTATTTATGTTGCTCACAAGTGAAAATCAAATGAAGATTCCGAGGGTATATATAATGTGTTGAAGGTCACAGAGCTAATGACAGAAGAGCCACACTTCAGAGACAAGAGCCTCGGATGCCACAGGTCAGGCCTTTTTTAACTATACTTTACTTCTGAATAATAATAAAGAATAAATTTAGTCCTTTCTTATATTGAATATTCCTAAGGCCTTTGTCAATCATTCTCCACTATGAAGATTCTCTAAATACCTGTGTTCGAGTGTGAGAACCTCAAAGTGAACTACAGACCGTAGCTAATCCCAACTGCAAACCTCCTCTCGGAGAGCCCTGGACTTCCTCCATGACTTCACTTTCAACTGATGACCACGTCTCACATCCTGAGAACACAAGACCACACGGACAGCTGCTCCCTCACCATCTCACCAGTAGACACAAGAACTGAGCCTCACTTCTCCCCTCCTGTCACACCTCTAACCCACTCCTGCAGCTGGCCTCTCCCAGGTCACCCTCTTGGAATCTGTCTGCCTCCCACAGTATCGTTTCTCCCCAGGGCTTTGGTTCATTCCCATTAGAGCACAAGCAAGTATTAATAT
This sequence comes from Peromyscus californicus insignis, assembly GCF_007827085.1. Lineage (NCBI taxonomy): Eukaryota > Metazoa > Chordata > Mammalia > Rodentia > Cricetidae > Peromyscus > Peromyscus californicus. Next base: position 57,277,904 of record NW_026294469.1, on the reverse strand, counting down.
ATCCCACTTTAAAAACAATGAGAGAGAGACAGAGAGACAAAGAGACAGAGAAGGAAAAGAGAGAAAGAGGGACGATGGAAAGGAGGGATGGAGGAGGGGAGTTCTGACTCCTCCACATTCCCTACAATTTGCAAAGGATGGCCTCCTTTCCTCCTTTCCTTTCTGCCCAACTCACTCTAGCAAGCTTGGGTCCACAGCACAGCCAGGGCACGGTTCTTACTGCCCTACGCTGTCTTCCAGAATGTCCCCAACTTCACTTTGCTTCATCCCTAGTGATCTTCTAGTATATTCCAGAAGCTTGTTGTGATTTTTTTTCCTTTTGACACATTACAATTTCATCCAATGGTTCAGGACTCATCCCAAATGTCATCATCTCGAAAAGTTCCTCCCTGTTCCCTAACCCAGGTACATTGATTGTCTCACAACCTCTCTGTCCCATTTCTAGCCTTGAAAATGTACACTCTGGAAGCACTCTATTTATTTGTCACCTTGCATCTTTCTCCAGTGGGATAAGAGCAAAAATCTTACTTTCACTTAATCAGGGTGCCACCAATGCCCGGTGCAACATCGATGACAAAATGTGTAGTCAATAAACCTTCACTGAACGAGGTCAACAATCACGCACACAGAATTTGTCCTGACCTTAGCCATTTCCTTAGAGTCAACAAGTTCACTATTAAGCAACATTCATTACATTGATTGTGACCTGTAACTGAACATAAGATAGCTTAAAAAAAAATCCAGTGTGCACCAAGTTATAGTATGTTATGAGTGACACAAGAGTAAAAGCCTGGTACAGTTCCTTCCCTCTGCTAAGAATGAACAGGAAAAGAAGTATCCAGAAATTATGTGAGTATTCTTGAAGGTGTGTCCCTCTAGAATCGTACTTTTAAGCTTTTGGGGATATACAACAAGTATCTGTGACAAATCACCACAGTAAAGAGAAAGGCTGTGGGAGCTGCCAAAACTACAGGATTCCTGAGGAACTGAGAGCAATCCTGTGGGAAGAAGGTCTGAGTCGGGGCAGATTTTGAACAAACTGAGAAGAGTACATTCGATGTTGCCAATCACATGCACTAAGCAGAGGCCTGCATGGTAATGATGGTCTACTGGGAATAGGGCAAGATGCTTTCCTTATCCCCGAATAGTCCAACCCACCCTTAGGCTCCACAGCAGCCATAAAGTCCATTTGCTTGCAGGGGCCATTTCCAGGTCCTCATTCTCCTCGAAATTTAAACTGTATGCTAGATATGTTCAGACAGACACTGAGGGACTTTCTCACTCAAGAATACTGTTTGAATAAACACTCTGAGGCACACTAAGGGCAGACTAAAAGAGGAAGCTTTTGGAAGCATTTTGAAGAGTTAAAGACCATTGCATTTAATTTAAGATGCCATTATTTTGAAAGTAAACCAGTTTATGAGAGATGATCTTTGAATGGTTCCAATACCAGTGATTTGGGACAAGTGAGTCCAAAGAGTGAAGCATCCTTAATGTAATTACACATCCATTGCCTGTGATGTACGACCATGTGAAGCATTACTAATCCCCAAACAGATACCTGCCGGGAGGACTATGGTAACAGCTGTTTGGTCCGCAAGAAATGAACCAAGTGAATTCAAAGTACTGAGGGCATTCAACTGCCGAATTCCCAGAGTCTGGCCTGTCCACTAAGCCCAAGATTTATTAGGAATTAAAGAGGATTCCATCCGAAGGTACATTTGTTTCCAGCATAAATCACCCTGCCAACTCATTTGTTATTGTAATAACCTTTCTCAGCATTTCTATTATTGGAGAGGACTTCTTTTCAAATGAAAAATGACGTAGCTGATTACTTGCATGGGACTTGGCGTCACACTCATTTTGGCTTCTTCTTCCAGGCAGTGAGAGGGCCAAAGAAAGGCCTTTACATCCTTGCATGCATATCGATTAACGTTAATGGAGTTCATAGGTTTATTATGCGTTGGGGAGTTAAGAAACAAGCCAGTAATGATGGAAGCTGTGCCAATGCTCTCGGTATATCCAAGAAAGCTTCAAGATTTCAAGCACTAAAAATAGTTAAAACTATCTCAGAAACTGTTTACATCCAGTAAGGGTAATTATATGAGCCTATAACTCTTTCCATCATATTAAGATACTTTAATAACCTATACTTTATTTATATCTAGCTGCTTAGTTTATTAGTGCTTATTATAGGATATGTTTTTAATTTTATGTTTTACAAAACAATTTGAATAATCAGAATTACTTTTGTGAATCTTCTTCCACTTGCAATAAGATGGTTGAATTATAAAAAGCCATTTTCTAAACATGCTAACAGGTGCAAGAAAGATTGACAGAGCCAGACGAGAAAGTATTCTTAATGTAGGCTTTCCAAGATTTTAAATGGAATTTCTTTAATGAATGCGTATAATTTTTAACAGGCCCGATTTACTACTCAGGGGATGCTGAACATAAGATATGAGTATATTTTATTTAACAATAACCATAATCAGAATTATGTGATATGTAGATTTGTACATAAATGAAAATCACCTAGAATGAGAGATCAGTTATCCAAGACTGTTTGAAAAAGAAACATTGGTAGGAGATACAAACTAATGGAAAACAGCAGTTTTGGATTATTGAAGGTAACTTTAATTTATAACAGTAGGTGGGGCCTGGGCCCATGAAGGCAGTAGAATGTTTAATTATTAAGCCATTCAGTGAGCATAAGACTACAATTCTGTCTCAGCTGATCCTGTTAATTCTATTACATCTTTTTAGGCATTTGCTATGTAGGGGCTAGTGCTATAAATACACAAAGAATGAAGAGACAAGACAAGACCCCCCTCAGAGGAGGCTACCTGTCCGGAGGACCAGCACCCATAAAACTGAAGCAAGGTCCTACCTGGTCTCCCAAATAAATCCCCTTCTTTCCTTGACTGGGATGTGGGGTGGTCATTTTTTTAAATTACTACATGTGAGTCACCCAAATTCTTTCCAATTTCACTCTACAATCTTTCTAGCCAAAAGGAATGTTACCTGAATAAGGTTCCCAGAACTGAAGTCTGGGGTGAGGTCTCTAGGAAGTAAGTTGCCTTTAAGAAGTTCTGAGCACAAATTGAATTACCAAGAATTCTATTCATTGAAAAACACATTATATTGCATCATGTCCTTCTCAAATAGAGTGAAACTTGCTTATATTAAATTTCTAGGAACCCAAGGAAAAAATTTGATATAGGATGGAATTTGATATACTCTAGAAATATTACATGTGCATGTAATAGACCTGGGTTTCCAATTTGATTGCTATACACAGGGATTCAATACAGATGGGTTCAATATTTGGGGGCGGGGGGAGTTTTCATTGAATTTGCATTTGTGTTTTTCAGGACATATACAGTATGTATTTGCTCAAAGTAAAAATCAGATTCCTTTCTAAGACTAGGAAAGGTAAATGTCCACAGGAACAGGAATTCTTGCAGGAATTGGACCAGATGAAACACTGTGAGCAACCTAGCCGCCACTTTACCCCCTTTAATGTTAATTGAGCTGGCTGGAGTTTAGACTGCTGAATTCTGGAGTGTCATCTTTCTCTCTTCCCCAGACCCGCAATCTTCTAGCCTATAACTTCTCTCTCATTTCCCTTCATTTAGCATTTTAATATCCACCCGAGAGGGAGAATTGAGAAGGGGATTACCAAAAATTTTCAACATGTGAAGAAATTTTTCTGTTACTAAGAAAGTATCACCTTGGAAAAATTATAAAAATAATCAAAGGTAGTGACTGCTACAAAACTAAAGTAAGTTGTTATTCTAGCATTTATATAAAGTAGACATGAAGCCATCAATATTATACAAATTATTGTACAATTGTACCAATTTTAACTGTCTAGCTTTTTTTCTTTTCAGCTCTGAGCCTGAGTACCATCATTCTGTTTATTTGAACCTGGGCTAGAGGAACCTATATTTGTTTTAAATCTTCCTTCCCCATGAAAGGCTCTGACACAGATATGCCACAGCACTGCTGTTCTTCTGAAAATTAAAGTTATTTGCTACTGACACATGAAACCAAAATTTATGTATATTAGTGGGGAAATGGGGTGTTTTGATACATGTATTCACTGTGCCATGTTTGAATTGGTTAAATGTGTTATCTTTTGTAACTGAAAGTTTTCCTGTGCCCACCCAGCTCCCGCATCCTTGCTGTCCCGCAGCCACTCAGACCCAAATGAACACACAGAGGCTTATATTAATTACAAACTGTAGGGCCTGTTGGCTCAGGCTTCTCACTAGCTAGATCTTACATCTTAAATTAACCCATTTCTATAGATCTATACTTTGCCACATGTCTCATGGCTTACCGGTATCTTTACATCTTGCTTCTCATGGCGGTGGCTGGCAGTCCTGACTCGGCCTTCCTCTTCCCAGAATTCTCCTCTCTGCTTATCCCACCTATACTATACTTCCTGCCTGGCTACTGGCCAATCAGCATTTTATTTATCAACCAAATCAGAGCAACCCACATTCACAGCATACAGAACAACATTCCCATCAGTCTTTTTTCCCTCAAAAACTCCCTAAATCTTTACTTCTAGTTTTTTTGGAATGCTCAGTACATCACTGTTCTCTCTGTTCACTCTAGGAGATAATGTCACAGCCGGGCTTCTTGCTCCTGCCTCATTCCTATCATCAGCCTTCAGTGTTTATTACTGATGGAACAAACTATGCATTTATTTACACTTATGGACCCTTAGGGGCTTCAGTAAACATGCTACTATTTTTAATATATATATTTTTCCTATTACAATTGTATGTGAGTGTGTGCCTTGCTTGCGTGTGTGTGTGTGTGTGTGTGTGTGTGTGTGTGTGTGTGTGTTGCCACTGAACACATATGGAGGTCAGAGAACAACTTTTACGAGTCAGTTCCCTTCTTTCACATGTGAGTCCCAGGGAACAGAGCATTAAGTACCTTGACCCACCAAGTCATCTTGCTGGCCGAAAACATGCTATATATTAAATGAGAAAACTATAAACGCCAAATCATGAACTTCATATCACATGTTTCTGTAATTCCATTTCTATAGCTTAACCATATACTTCTAAATTCTACTAATTTTATTCTATATTCTATATAAGCAAACGTAATGAAATAAATAGAAAAATAACAGACTGGCTTCCCAACAGATTATGAACTCTGAAAACTATTTGCTAAAAAAGAAGTGTCATGTGGAGATTCCGTATAATTCCCATCTTTTTCACCTGGGATACTTTACAGAATGGCCACAGAAGTTATTTTCATCATTAGTTAAATCAAGTATATAGTGCATGCTAAAATCACTAACCTCTTAGAGGTAGGGGTGTGTGCTGGAGACTCATACCATATGTGGATAGCAACCACCTCCTCAGGTTTGTCACTCACTTAGGGTGACCAACCAACCAGCAAGCCACACCTGCCACAGGAGAGCTGTGAATATGGGCTAAAATAAAACCATAAGCTTACAACACCGTAAGAATTTTGTCTTGGCTATTTGTTTTGTGACACCCTCACTCCATTCTACAGTATTAACTTTGTAGATGACAATATGATATCGTAACGTTAAAAGGTTGGCCATGCCTATGTGACACCAAATTACAACTTTGTGGGGAACAAATCATTGGACTTAAGTGGATGATGATATCACTGAAATGACCCTACTCAGCTGGGTATGGCCACACACACTTTAATCCCAGCACTTGGGATGGAGAGGAGGATCTCTATGAGTTTAAGGCCAACCTCGTCTACAAAGCGAGTTCCAGGCCACCCAGAGTAACATGGGGATGCCACAAAACAAAACCAACAGTCAATAGCATTGTACAGTCTCGGCTTCAGAGGTATCAGAAGGAAGCAGATTTGATAGATACAAGCACATAATTCACAGCATACACACGAGTGTGCTGAATAAACAATATAAGCCTTGTTTGTACACAGGCTCCAGGAGAACATCCTAATTCCTCTCACTTCTTCCAACCACCACCCCTAGTCCCTCCAACCACAAAGCCTGTGCCAGAACTCCACATCCTATGGTGCCTTCATGAGTATCTTGTCTATAACATCAACCACTGTTGAGGGAGACCAGACATTTCATCGGAGCACATCCCGACCTGGAAATCTCGAGCCCCAATGCTGGATCTAAGTCATGAGTTATCAAAAGGTGTTCTGAGTACCTCATTGAACTATCCCAGATTCGGCCTTGACCCATGACCCTCACCTTGATGGGTACCTTAAGTGCTTCTGTGTTCTCTAACTGAACCTTTCTTCCTAAGGCCCTTCCTTGCCCCTAGTCTCCTTACTATTAGAAACAGCTAGAAGCAGCATACAGATCTCAAACCACAATATACCAAAGTCCATTAAGACCTGGATAAATCTCAAAAGAGGGTTATTAAAAGGGCAAACATGAAGCTGGCCATACTTGCAAGAAGCATGAAAAGCAACCAACGAATACTTACGCTGTTTATTTGTAGTGCATGGCGGCATTTTCAAGGCGCTTTCATAACACCACTAATGTAGGTAGGCAAAGGGGATGTGATTTTGCACGTGAAAATACTTGGTTTTGTAAGTATTAAATAAATGAAACAAAGCACAGTCTAATTCTAGTTCTCAAAAGGTGACTGATCTGTTCAGGGTACAGGATGCCCCTCAAGAAATACTTGGAAGGCATTTGTCATTTCTCCGCTTTGGAAATGTCTTTAAATCACTTTCATCTCCCCAGTGTTGGCTGTAAATCGTATGTTTCAGCCACAAGTGATTAATCAAAACATATACCTATTCCCAGTTTTGTCTAGCAGAGTCAGAAGCAGTGCAAGACCTGCATTTTAGCTAAGACTAGTGACTGGAGTATGCCCACCCTCAGTGAAACAGAGCATGGGAGGGAACCTGTCCACTGAGCAGAAACTTGAAAAGTAAGGACAACTGAGGGGCAGATGTAGCACGAATCTTAAAAGGTCTTATTAATAAAAACAAACCCGGAGCCAGGTATTGGGGTGAATGTTGAAAGATCAGAGAAACAGAACCAGTCACAGCTAACCTCACCTCACAAATTCCTCAGCTGATCTTATTTCCTCAAACTGGAAGCCTCTGTGTCCTCATCCAAACGAATCTCAGCTGAACTGCTGCTAAAAGCCTAAAAGCTTAACCAGGCTCTAGTTCCTGGTCCTCACACCTTATATACATTTCTGCTTCCTGCCGTCACTTCCTGGGAGTAAAGTGTGGCTTTGAACTCACAGAGATCCAGATGGATCTCTGCCTCCAGAATGCTAGGATTAAAGGCGTGTGTGCCACCATTTTCTGGCCTCCTATCTAGTGGCTGTTCTGTCCTCTGACCCCAGATAAGTTTATTAGGATGCACAATATATTGGGGGATACAATATCACCACAGGCAGACACAAAAGTTGTCTTACCATGCTACCCCTTCTAAGTCAAGTAAGAGGTGAGTGTCACCGTTTTGTGTGGACACAGAATCATCAGCTTTGTAGATTCATACCATAGCCCACTACTTACCCAGTGACTATGGGAAAACGAATTTGCCCCTGCTCCAGCCTTAGTTTGCTCCTCTGTGAAGTGAAGATCAGGAGATGAAAAGTTTAGTGAAAATGAAGAACTCAGCAGTGCTAACCATCAGGTAGTTACTGAATGTTACATATGAGGTTCTTAAAAGGATTCCTTGCTTTCATTATAGATCTTTGAAGCACAATACATTACTAATAGCCAGCACCAACCAGTAGATTCAGAGCGCTGAGATTCACAGCTTCATACATAGTATCAGCAACTAAATATTTGCAGTGGTGAATATTTAATGCATATTCACTGAATCATAAAATGGTAAACAACCCAGCATTTTACCTGGGTACACAATTTGGAAATGCATTAGACAAAAGGCATCCATTCTTATATTCACTAGACCAACTCAACTCCCAAAGTCTTTGAAAAAAAGGCTAACTATGCACTGTGGGGTTTTCCTTTTTGTCTTGGTTTAATAGGTCCTCTTGTAAATTCTCGCTGAGATCAGCGTCCTTGGGCTTTCTGGATGCAGGGTAGGTGACTCCCCTGCTGAGCTGGGAGTCTCCTGTGCAAATATGTACTTCATCAGCCCTCTCCCCGCCCTGTCCTGTTTTTCCTATAACAGCAGGCAACCATTCACAGCCCCCCTCTGCTGTTTGCGGCTGGCTTCTTAGTACAATGCCATCCCTTATATTTTAAAGATCAGTGTAATAAACGAAATCTCCCAGAGTTATTTATTATCTCATGAATATTTGAACTGCGGAAACACTAGTTGGCTCTAAGAAGTTGGTAAGTGTTGAGTTCTTCGCCACGTAACTGTGTATGTTCGAGGCTGCCTTGTGGAATTTTAATCATTGTGCCATTTGAAAAGTACAGAGAAGCTATCGCTCCGCACATGGTAAAAATGGCAACCGCTTGAAGCCACCCATGAAGATGTTAAAGCTGAGCTCGTGGAGAGCCGTAGATATTTTCAGCATGGGCAGGAAAGAGCAAGTTTCCCTAAAAGAAAACACATTGACAACAAGGGAACAGGTTGCTTCTATTGTCAATGCCCTAACGACTTTCTTAAATTAGCTTTGTAAGAGAACCCTTTCTGCATGCTTGATGACGCTCGGACCACCCAAGTTAATTTGACCCAAATGTAATTTAAAAGATTCCATGTGTCTCAAAGAAGATTTGCTTATGTGGAGATTGAGCTCTCTCTCTCTCTCTCTCTCTCTCTCTCTCTCTCTCTCTCTCTCTCTCTCTCTCTCTTCCTCTCTCTTTTGGAATAAAAAACTTGGGAGTAGCCCTTTCCACTATGTATACATGTTTTTGAAAAGACTTTCTTCTTGTTAATCACACCCTAAGGTGGTGTTTCTCGACCTGTGGGTTGTGACCCCTTTGGAGATCGAACAGCTCTTTCATAGAGGTCACATATCAGATATCCTGCATATCAGATATTTACAGTACGATTCAAAACAGTAACAAAATTAACAGTTATGAAGTAGCAACAAAAATAATTTTATAGTTGGGGGTCACCACAACGTGAGGAACAGTGTTAAAGGGTTGCAGCGTTAGGAAGGTTGAGAGCCGTTGTTCCAAGGCAACACTTAAAGCGGGAGACTTATGCAATCCCCATTGTTCTTTGCTGGAAGCATCAATGCAAACCAAGAGGTTGGGTCTGCCCCGGATCTGCATGGACGCTTTTTCAAGTGGAGTTCACAAGAGTAAATGAGTGGACATGCTGGCAATCAGGTGAAGTAGCTTTGTATCTAAGTCAATGAAAACAAAAATGAATTCTTTACAAAACACTGAAATCAGAGAAGGAATGACATATTCTACCGCAACTTTCTGTGTTTAAGGACAAAGTGACTGAAGTTAAGATATGCCACCAGTGCTGCATCTACACTTTCTTCACAGTCTTCTGGTTCTCTGGAGAATATCTAAGTAAATAGGGATGTCTGGGTGATTCCTATTGTTTGCATTGTGTGATTTTTGTTTTGTTTTGTTTTGTCGACACAGGGTAGCTCCAGGCTGTTATCAAACTCATCGTCTTATCCCAGCCTCCAGAGTGTTGGAGTTACAGATATGCACACCCTATCCATTCTTTAACTTACTTTTACTCACCACCTGTAATGGGTGATTTCTTATTTTCTTACATGTGATGTCAAGTTAAACCCATAACATACATTTTCTAGAGATAAAATCAGTTTAGTTTTGGCAAAACTTGAGGGTTTTTTAATTTTGTTTGTTTGTTTTTCTTGTGGAGAAGACCCAAAAATGTCAGCTCTACAATTCAAGTATCTCCACATTTGAATCTCACTGGAACCATGGGAAAACTAGACGTATGATCCATGATCACTGTAAGAATTAAGTAGGAGAACGTCTAGGAAATGTTAAACCCACAGCAAAGTAGACAGCTGATGGCAGTGACCAGGGGGATGCTTGATGCTGAGAAAGCTTTGGGGTGCATTAGGCACTGCCCTGGCCACAAGCCACTGGTCACAAGGGTGGTAGATCTGTTCTCAATGTTTGGTTGAGAGCACAACAAAGTGAATCTATCCATTCTGATAAATTACTTTAGACTACTTTAATAAGGATAAAATTAGAAGTAGCTATAATTCAAGGAGATGCATGGGAAAGTCAAATCAAGTACTCTGAAGTCAAGGTTCCTAGGCTCCATACACAAGTGCCATTATGCAATGCTTGTCTTCTCACACCTGGTCTATTTCTCTTCACATAGTGACTTCTGGTTCCATCCACATGGTCAGAAATGACAGCATTTCATCCTTTTTGTGGCATAATAGTATTTCGTCATGAATACGTACACCAAATTCTGTTCCAAATAGATTAATATAGGAGATTGTAGAGTACCTAGCATATTACTTTGCATGCAGAGTATAGCCAACAAATGATATTGGCATTATTATTACAGAATGAACATCTCTGCTGCCCAAAATTAATCTTCACTGAAATTGTTTTATTCTACCTGTGACTTCAGTTCCTACATTCCTGTTGAAGTCTGTTCAATCACTCGCACAAAGTTTGTCCCAACCTTGCCCTTTCTACCACGTGTACTTCTGACCTCATTTTCACCTCATCTCCCACCAACTTCCAATTTCTCTGCTTCCTCCTCCTGTTCAGTTAGTAGCTCTTCTCCTACTGTTGCTTCAAGTCAATTGCTCTGAAACGTCTTGAAACACTCAAAAAATTATTCAGTGTGTCAATGAGCTTTTGTTTATACGGACTACATCTTTTGGAACCTACCTCGAATTTAAAACTGATGTATTTAAAAAAAAATCTGTTATTGCATTTAAAAATAATAATAATAAATAATAATAATCCTTTTCCACGGTAAAATCAGTTGTATTTTTATGAAAATTTACTGTTCTCTAAAAATAAGGAAAACAAAAATAGTGAGGTGACACATCGTTTCATAGTTTTTTGATTTTTAAAATTTTATTTTGTATGTGAGAGAGAAAGCAAGAGAGAGAATCATATGTGTAGAACCACTGTAGAACTGGAGTCACAGGCAGTTGTGAGCCACCCAACCCAGTCCTGGTAGCCAAACTTAAATCTGCAAAAGCAGCAATGGCTCTTAAGCATCCAGCAGCCTCTCCAGCCCCTGCTTTACATTCTTACATATCGTTTTTATACTAGTATGAATGTAGACAGCTGGATTATCATATTATTTCTGCCCTTGCTTTGTTGTGGAATGTTGTATGGGAAGGAGAAAGTTTAAAATATCCATATCCAACTTTGTACAGCTCTGTAGTTGGAAATGCAGCAGCATTTCCATTCTCTTTTCAAATAATTATGGATTTGCTTCTCTCACTACACATGGCTTAGCAAGAACCATTTCCTGTTTCTTGAATCTCAGGTGCAGTATGAGATGCAAGGCAGTATCCAGAGGATGCTTGTTATTACATCAGCACCAATGGATCTGTCTTCTATATTAAATGAACTGGTTTCCTGCTCATGATCTCTTATCCTCATGCAACAGTCATTTGGAAATTATTGGTTCCATAAGTTACACAGATCTTCCAAACGCTGACACATTAACCACAGGATATTTTTAATGCTGGTTTTGTTAATATCACCACCAATCTCATCACAAAAATACTCAGGCATTGGGAAGCTGTCAAGTTCATGGCTGTAGAGGGATGCTTTCCAAATTTCTAACTCTACTTGAAAGCTCACGTTTATCATAGGCAACAAATAATGTCAATTGTTTCCCTTGGAGTGACAGGCTCACTTCGCCCGTATCTGAGAAAGTGTCTGCCAAGTACACAAATCTGAGTAACTCTGGGTTTCTTTGCCAATCATTTCTTCAAGTAAAATTGATGTTTGACTAAAGAAGTGGGAATATCAGTTCTCAGCTCTCAGAATCCCATGACCACTTCTCTACATGACTATCACATTTTATTAAGCAACAGAAGTACCTTGTCCACTCTTCCATTTCAGGCAAAATGTTTATATATATATATATATATATATATATATATATATATATATATATATATATATATATATATTCAAGAGCAGAGACTCAATAAAGCTAGTAACTTCTATTGCTTCATTAGGAATATTATTAAGGGCTGGAGAGATGGATCAGTGATTAAGATTCCTGGATGCCCTCCCCGAGGACCTGGGTTCAATCCCAAGCATCCACCTGGCAGTTCAAACTGTCTATAACTGCAGTTCTAGGGGATCTGATGCCTTCTTCCGGCTTCTGCAGGCACTAGGCATGCAGGTGGTACACAGACATCTCTGCTGACAAAACACCCATAAACATAAAAGAAAATTAACTTATTTAACTAAAAAATACATTATGAAGTGAAACTGGATTTTTTTTTCTTCCAAAAGTATGACAGTGATAAACACTTGGCCCATCAGTGAAGTTTTGTACTACTGCCCTGATAAATGCTAAGGTCCAGTAGACTATTTCATACTGGGGGAATCACTGTTTTCTATGTCTCTTCACACATCCTAAAACCATGTTTTCCCTTCCCCGGGAGAACTTCAAGAGCTGAAATTCAATTAAATGGTTTCTCCCCCTTCAAATGTAAGCATGCTGATATGTCCCTGAATCTCTCCAGATCTTGTTTTGCTTGCTTACTTTATATTTAAGTATTTATATGAAGCAGTTATGGGATATAAACTCTTGCTGATTGCTTGATTGATTTTTTAAAAAGCTTTAAAAATCAACTGCACATTAACAGGTTAGTAGACACCTGGCTTCTGAGTTCCAAGAGACTGACTCCAAAGAACAGTGCTGCAGAACTGAAGATGTCCAGAACCACTCAGGTTCAGCTGGGTCAGAGAAGCCACATCCTGTTAGTACATATTTTGAAAGCTGAAGATGTTCATGCAAAAGATCTCTTGGGAGAGAACATACAAGTTGCAATTTAAAAATTGTAAGAATCCTGTTTTGCAGGGAAAAAAATCACTCCCTTGTGTTCTTGGGAGGCTGCCTTCTGTGTAAGGGAGGAAGGATCCGTTCTAGCTCAAGTTTCAGGACATACCCCATCAGGGTGGGGGAAGCATGGTGGCAGGAGTGACCCCCAGCTGTGCTGACATCTCAGCAGATCAGGAAACAGAGAAAAGTGGATAATGGTGCTCAGCTGGCTTTCTCCTTCCCCTTTGATTCATTCCAGTCCCCCAGTCCATGGGATAGTGCCACTCACATTCAGGTGAGTATTGCCTCCTCAGTGAAGCCCCTGTGGGGATGCCCTCACACATGGAGTCAGAGGAATGTCTCCTAGGTGATTCTAAACCAAGTCAAGCTGACAGTGACATCCCAAGTCTTGTCACCCTACCTGTATCACTTTAAATCACTTACATTCCACCCCTGGCCTCTAAAGTTCCAGTTCATCACACAAAATGAAACGTGTACAGTCTAACTTTGGAAGTCTTCCATAGTCTCTATGGTTTCAGTACTATTCAATTTCCAAGGTTCAAAATCTCTTCTGAGACTGGAGACAAGTTCTTGCCTGTCAACCAGTATAAAAACAAACAAAAACCCCAAGTTACATACTCCTAGTATACAATGGCCCAGCATACATATTCCCATTTCAGATGGGAGGATAAAAGAGAAGTACCCAAACAAAGGAAGACTGAAACCCACCAGAGCAAACCCAAACCCTGTATCCCCAGGTCCAGCACCTGGGCCTTGTGACAATATTATCTGGACTCTAACAGGCTTGTGTAACACTCCAACTCCACTTCTGTCACCTGCAACATGTGCAGCCTCTCTCTTGGGCCAGTGTCGCTCAGTAGTGAAGTTCACCTCTCTGGACATCCCGTGGTTTGGGCATCTCCAATATTCTCGGGTCTCCGCAGCAACTAAGCCTTTACCTTCCCACTTCATACAATGGTCTCTCAGGGTCTCCTTGCAGGTGATTCCTGACAGACACTGCATAGGTGACATGGGTTCTGAAACCTTGGTGTAAGCCCCCGTGACCTTTTTGCATGTCTGCCGGATCAACACCATATGGACAATGTTGTCTGATTCCGCTCTAACTTTAGAGGTCATCGACCCCGCTTCTACAGCGGCAGCGGTTCCATATGCCTTCGTGGCTGAGAAACCTTCCTTAGGTGGTTGTTTTCTGGACATTCCAGCTCCCTCCTTTCAAATGCTGGAGGCGTTGATGAATATAGGGCACTCTTAGGTATCCTTCTTTTCATGCAGTGCTGGGTCTTAGGGAACTTTCCTGGAACTAGGCAGTCTCACTATTCCAGCTGCTGTTTCTTGCATTCACCTTATCCACAACTTTCAACATTCTCTCCCTCCTTTTTTTTAACCAAGCTACATGCTTATCTTTCTGTTCTCTCTCTCTCTCTCTCTCTCTCTCTCTCTCTCTCTCTCTCTCTCTCTCTCTCTCTCTCTCTCTCTCTTTAGGAATAATGATCAGTAACCATAACATAACCTAGATATATCTGAAAATTTCATCCTCAAAACAACTTAGCCCAGCCTCACTCAAAATGTCAGACTCAGACAGAATGTCACTTGATGTGTGTGTGTGTGTGTGTGTGTGTGTGTGTGTGTGTGTGTGTGTATTTCAGAGTGTAATACTAATGTCCTATAGTCTAATTCCTGATTAAGTCATTGTTCCTCTCTGAATCTGCATGAGCCTGATTTTTCACTGGCTGCTTTTCTACCAGCTTTCTGGTTTCCCAGAATACCATTGGAACAGCCCTGCAACTCTGCCTAAAGCACCCTAGGGCTTCTTCAGCACTGAACTTCAGAGTTCAGCATCTTCCTCCCACAAACCACGTCTAAGGGCCTACAACCCACATGGTCAAGATTAGTCATAGCAATGATCCCACTTCTTGGCACCAATTTCCTGTATTGGTGACTTTGCTCATCACTGTGACCAAAAACATGACAAGAGACAACTTCAGAAAGCAAGTACTTACTCAGACTTACAGTTTGAGGGTACAGACCCATCACGGTGGGGAAGGCAACATTGTAGGAGTGATTGGCAAAAGCTGTGATGAGAACTTTCTCACATCTGGATAAATGAGAAAGGAGAGAGAGAGAGAGAGAGAGAGAGAGAGAGAGAGAGAAACATTAACGTTCCTGAGAGACTAGTTTTCAAACAATATTTTTAAAACTAGATTAAAAAATCCTCTGTACATACATGAAATGGCGGGCGTACTGGGAACAATAACAAAGTACTAATCAGAGCAAGAGGCTACGGCAAAGATAATGGTGCAAGGGTGTGGGAAAGGGCACCCAGACATCAGTGTGCCGAAGGCCCCCGAATTGGCCATGGTTTGGCTGCTTGTTTTCACATCTGTGTACTGAAATAGATGTGGCCAGAGAACAACCCAGTTGGAAACATTTAGTGGGTTTCATTACGATGAAGTACTTTTACCTCTTAGTGTTTCCTTATGCTTGTCGAGAACAGGGAGTAAAACTTAATATGCTCAGAAGTGCTGATGGAAGCCACCAAAAGCAGATGCACAGGTGGACAGAGACATATGTACATGTTTTCTAGATGGTTATAGACTTCAGACTAAGAAGACTTGATTTCTGAAGTCTTAACTATCAGGTTCTATTTGTCCATCAGTTTGGGGCACTCAAGTATATTGATAAAACATTGTTTTCATAATTTCTTGTTGGAGAATGAAAAAAAAAAACTATCTGCCGTCTGTGCAGCACAGACGTGTGAGGAAACCTGAAGCGAGAAGATCATGAGTTCAAGACCAGGCTGTGCCTCATAGTGAGACTTTTAAAATGGAAAGCCAGGAAGATGGAAAAAAGTAAAAGAGGGAGGGAGGGAAGGAGAGAGGGGGATAGAGAGAGAAGGAGGGAGGGGGAGGGAGGGGAAGGGAGAGAAGGAGGGAGGATTTCAAAAGGAAACGTTTGCTGAATTAGATTCCTTTAGATAGAGATGATTACTTCTGTAACATGAAGCCAGGGCAGAGCTGCTTATTATGTGGGGCAGATGGAGCAGCTGTCTGCAGAGGGAGACTGGCTTTAAAAGGGATTCATGCTGTGGTCGAACCATGGAGGCTGGGACTGACGCAGTGAGCAGAGTCAGGACTTACAAAGAAGTGCAGATGTCCTGTTCAGGGCACTGGATGAATCACTTCATACCACCTACAAAATAGAATAATGTATGTTTTCCTACCCCTCACATAAGCATTGCGGTTATAAAGTAAGTGACAATGGGGTTTTCCCCACAATAAATGTTAGGATTTGTTGAAATCCACTTGAATGCTTATCCCTGGAAACCATTTGCTAAGGGAACTAAAGATTTAGTTGGACAAAAGGAGATGAAGCCAATACTGTGATTAGAATGGTACATTTAGCACGCTGCCTCATTAACTGTTCTTTGCCAAATTCATTTAGATCATCTTGGTTATGACTCATGACAAGGACCAAGAAATGGCTCAAAGGCCCTGCAGGTCAAAGTGACAGCCAATCATTTCTGAATTGTGAGACCAAGCCAGAGGAGGGATCATAGGGGAGGAGCTTCAGGAAAATGCTACTTGGTCTGATCTTATTGAATACCATCATTAAGGATCTGGGATAGGGGTAAAGAGCCTGCTAATTAAGTCTGCAAATGAGACTAAACTGGGAGATGGACATGTGCTCGTGGACCGAGAAGGAACATGAAGGCTTCTGGAGCCACTGCAGGCAGCTGGGTTTGCACTGCAGCAGCCAAAAGCACGTGAACATTCTAGAAGGAAATGGTGAGTAAGAAGCAGTAAGACTGTTGTACATGTCCTGGGTTCTCCTGTTCCTTCCTTTAGTCTCTTGGTTTCTGTGGTGACAAGGAGACTGATGCCTGCCCTCACACCGGTAACATCACATGTGCCTACCTTGAACCCTGGATTACCACCTCTGCCTGGGGTTCTACTCTAGGCTTAGGAGCAGAAGAAAAAACAGGGAAGCAGGAAAACTATGTCCTAGAAACAGCCCCCATCAGACTGGGAGAAGGAAGTGGACAAATAGCCCTCCTTCATTTGCCTATCTTGGAACTCTCTCACCAGACTGAGCTTCAATTGGACACACAGGCTTGAGGTCATGACTTCCAAAGATTTCCATCCCTTCCCTAATACTTCCTAGCCCATCTATAAATATAGAATATGTTCACCTCCATGATCGAGGAGTTATCTCAAATATTTATCTCAGAGTCTACTTTCAACTCAAGGCAGTTACTGACCATTTCTTTTGCTAAGTATTGAGCTACATAAGATGAAGTGCTTGCCCACAATAAGTTGGCTTGCCTGGCTAATTAAATAATAAATGTTAAATAGAGTTACTACCTGAAATATCCACATGTCTGCTATGGAAGACAAGGGAGTCTTAGGTTCTAAATCTTCAGCACACTCCAAAAAGCACAGGACATTGTGTTTACCACACGCTCTACTGGCTTTCCCCTGAGAATTCTCAGTTTTAATGATACTCTCTTTGATAGCAGTCTTAGTGAGGACGCTGTACTCCAGTCCCTTGCCTTTGAGCTGGGATGAAGAGCTTCCAAACCCCATTCCTAGTCTTCCATTTCAATCTGCTTGTCCCCAGCAAAAGCCTTCTTCCTTCAGCCATCCCTCAGGTCATCCCATGGCCCTTTGAAGAACAGTATCATAATGTCCAACTGCTACACAAGTTTATCAAAGGACCTCCTTAGGATTTACAGCTGCTTTCTAACAGTCTTGCCTATTCATCAGCTAGTGTCTATCTTTCTATACTTAACAACTTACATTTTTCTCTTCCTGGATGCCCCTTATTTGAGATTTCTGTTCACGTCATTTCTTCCCCTCAAAAGGCCTCCTCTGCTACTTGTTTTGTCTTCTTTAGGGATTCTACCAAAAGTCTTCTCCCATAAACCTTTCCAGGTTAACCATTACTAAACCTCCAAGAATATGAAATCCCCTAAAGCGATAGCATGCCAAGCATATGTGTGTATACTCATATTAATTCCTTGAGTTTCTTCTAAGGATGCAATTGGACAATGTCTGTTAATATACTGCCAAAGAGAAGTTACTACACTATCAGAAATACCATCTATTTACTTAGTTTCCTTCTTTATTTGCTCAGGGAGTATTATGTTTTCTACTTTCACTTTACCTGTGGGTGATTTAAATTGAATATTTTCTTAAGCCTATGAGCTGGAGCAAAGACAATTCAAATTTGCCAAGTTCTACCCACACTGATTTTTTTAAGCAAACAGACTAGTGCCATTTTTTTTTCAGCCACTGAAATTTAGGTTCATTGTTTTATACAGCCATAGAAACTAGAGCAAAGTGTGTTTGAGTTGGCCAATAGAACACATAGGCACAGAGGATCCAATATCTAATTAGAAATTTCATGTTTGAATCACCTGAGAAAAACCGGACCCAAAGCTCCAGAATAATAGTTTAATACATGGAATTAGACAAGATGGCTCAGAACCAATCTTCTGAACATTCTTGAGGCCTAGGGAATGGCTACACTCACAGAGCTGGTTAAAAGAAGCCAATTCTCTTTCATCTCAGCTCAAACGCCTCTGAGATGAAACTTAGTGTTCTTAAATAATCTCTTTTCATTCTTCGGATGTCCCTTGAAATAGCACAATCAACTGTTTGATAATTGCATAATCTATTACTTAATTTCTGATCTATCCAATGGAACTTGTAAAATCCATGAGGGCAAGCCTGTTTATGATGAGTTTATAAAATCCATGAGTTTGCCTTGTTTATCATTATAACCCCAGAGTCAAACATGGTCATGGAGATGGAAGACTCATAAGCAAGTAAATTAATGTATTAAATTCTGATGTCAAGTAGGATGAAATGCTTCTCCTGTATATTTGGCACCAAGTATATCTCTGATGTCCTAAACAAGAATAAATTTTATTCAACAGTGAGTAAGAAATACATGATGTGTTGAGATGTTAGGTTTAACAGCATTTAACCCAGAAAACATAGATATTTATGTGGTTTTCTCCAAGTCTTGTAACTTGTTTGTGAACAGCCCAGCTCTCCAAAAATAACACCCAAGTATCTAAAAAATAATCTGATAAAGCATCATGAATAGCTATTGTAATAAACATTAGAGATCTCCTTTTCTCACATGAAAGAAATTTCCTCAGCCTCAATCCATTTCAGCTTACAGAATTAATGATTTTACCAGCAATGCCATATCACAGAATTGTTTCTTTGTGGCTCTTGTTTACCAAGCAAAGCTTAGGGACTTTGGTGCAAAGGGGGAATTATTTTAAGTGGCTCATTTTGACAAAGCATTAGAAGATATATCCCATTTTAAATGCTAAGCCTCTGGTCTGACATATAGCTATAACTATCCTGGTAGAAACTGTAGCTACCCAAGTTACCCTCTTGATAATATGCAGGTTACCCAAAGATTTGGCCCATTTTGAGAACTCCTTCCTAAAGCTTTCCCATTGTCAACACAGATGCCAGAGGAAGTCTTCTCAAGCATGTAGGACTCATCAGGATGGGAATATTCAAAAGCATTTTCCTGTCCCATACAGGGTCTGATCCCTTGTATGAAGTGAAACCAGCATGAAGTGAATGAATAAAGGACTCTTGGACGAATCAGTAGATTCTGGTGTTTGAAAATGACGATCTCAACTCTCCCTGTCATCTTGACCCACTGGATCTTACTAGTGTCTCCTTCATTATTGAACCTTAAAGCCCAACTTCTGTTAGGTCCAATAGAGTGTCCTGGAGTTCTTTTGCTTGTTTGCCTCTTCCCCACATCTAGTATGATGTCAATGATGAAGGAAAATTTAGAAGAAGTCTGAGAAGTGAAATAATGACTTAAGAATAATTCTATCTCTGTATAAAAGAGCTGTTACAGGTAAGGTGGGCGTATCCATTCAGGTACCAAGAAGAAGTCTAGAAATAATTTCTTCTCTGATATGGATCAATGTGGTTCTTCCTCGGCAGGTTGTCATCAACGGATGAGACAATATAGCTATCAAAGTATTAACTGGTACTTTTAGAGACCACAGTGAAAACAAGGGATGGTAATTATTGACCACAAGAATAGGTAATCTGTGAGAGTGGAAGGTTTCTTTTTCTGACAAGACAGCAGAACTGGTGTTGCCAAAGTACTAGAAATGTACTATTTTCTGGTACCTTCCCAAACTAAAATTGTTGGGCTTACAGGTGAGGATATGTCCAAGATGAAGTCTAATGTTAGTAGATTCCCATTTTGTTCAGGCAACTGCTGTCCTTAACTTGAGAGCAAATGTTTATAGATAGATGACATAGATACATCACCAGGAACTTCCACAATTCTCACAGGCTAAGATTAGAGATTTGAAGATAGCTCTTTCTGGAGTGTGAATAGAGACAAAAAGACATTAGAATCTGGCACTTCTGGGGAATTGGAGGTCCTCAACTTTGTGTTTGAAGATATCAACCCTGATAGCAGAAGGTCAGAGTCCTACCTGAATCTTCAATTTGAGTCTATCAAATTTGATTTGGTTAAATAATCAGCCATAATCATATCTACACCTGAAACAAAATCAGCTGCCTTTTGAGATGTGAAATATAATCAATAATAATATATAGTAAATCCATAGATTATTGATCACTTTGGAATACACAGGGTGTCTTCTATCTCAGGACTGACCCCTCATAAGAGTTACAACCAACACTCCTAAAATAAAACACGAATTAACAAAAGATAAATAAAATGAACATATTTAATCAAAGTTTCATGTGACACTGGACATGTCATAAATGAAAACCCAAAGCTCCATGGAATCATTTTGTTTCCATGTTCAGGTCTGATGAAGCAGGAACAGCCATGAAGAAACATGGTTGAATAAAAAGTTTAATTCAATGCTGATAGACTTTGTCTTAGGGACATAGCAGAGCCCCTTCTGGAATGAAAGTCCCGTTACCTTCACCAGACAAGGTGAGTCAGAGGGTTTTGTTATGGCCACCTCCTACCCAGAGAGGTGGGGGGATGGTTGCACACATATTAGAGGTTTTATGAATTATTTTAGATTCTTTTTATAAAGTACATTTGTTTTAGATAGAATAGAAGTATGCGGTGTTAGAGGACAATTGGCGGGGGCGGGTTCACTCCTTCCATGTGGGTCCTAGGAATTGAGCTCAGGTTGTCGGACTTGGCAGCAAGTGCTGTTGCATGCTGAGCATCCCATCTCACCAGCCCTTATGGCTGACTTTAAGGAAAGAAGAGAACTTATCATTGCCATCATCTGCCTTGGAAAAGAGGAATTCTAGTGTCTACAACCGAACTGCCTTAGAGGAAAAGGAAGAGGGGGAAAACAAGCGGAAGTCAGAGCGAGGCTCTGCTTCCGAGACCTACTCTCCATCACCTGGGTGTTTTTAGCTAGCCATCTCTTGACTCTTGAATATTGTTTTCTGGGCCCCCCCACCTGCCTGCTATCATGCAGTTGCCTTGAGTTATGTATGACCCAATGTTATACTTTTAAGTTCTTACACCCGAATTCCTTCTGACTGTCCTGGAGATGGTTCATTTTAGATGACCTGGGATGCCAAGACAATGGTGTCACCCAAGACCAGATCAAGAAAATAAATCTATACATCAGCTGTGTTCCACAAAATACTACATCACTCAGGAAATGTTTGAAGACTTTTGAGGGAACTCCAACCACCAACCTGATGAATTTCAGAGCTGAGAGACTTTTATAGGGACCCGGGGGACATTTGCAGAAGCCATGGCACCTACACAAATATTTACAACAAAAATCAAAGAAGTTAGTCACCCTCTGAGCCCATTTTTCCAGTTAGACTCATGTTTCTGAAGATCCAAGACAGTACAGAACAGAGTTTCTCATAGATTGATCTCTGGATCAACAGCACCCTAGCTACCTGGGAACTTGCTCCAAACACAGATGCTTGAGCCACTAACCCAAATCACACGAATCATCAACTCTGGAGACAAGGCCTAGAAATCCACCCTCTAATGAACTCTCCAGCTGGGTTGACACCTGCTATACAAGGACTGAGTCCACATGTATAAGTACCGTGAGACCTTGGGTAATGCAGCTCTTATACACAGTTTCCTCATCCACAAAAAGGGGATACTGAGAACCAAACCTTTACCAGGTGAGTATTGTCAGAATTAACAAACCAATGCTATAAACGATTCACTGCACCGCCCCTCTACAATAGTTTCTATGTTAAGTATGGGTGCCATTTTTCTACTTTTACCTTCCAATAAAACTCACAGGCAATCGTTCAGTGAAACCTCAGATTCCCACAGCATGTCCGGACTCTGAATGATAGTAACTGGATTCATGAGTGACTCTAACCACCAGACAATATTAAGATAGTTTAGGCAGAGTGTACTGATAGTTTTCAGGAAAGAATTGCAGGTAGTCTTTGGACATATTGAATTTTTCTAGTTCAGACTAATGTCTAACTTACTATTGAACCACTTATTTATCATTCATCAGGAAAAGGTACCCAAAAAGCTAGAGCCAAAACGTCCCCATAAATGACAGTATACCTGAAGATAAGGACAGGTCCCCAAGGTGGTGACCTCATTTCTCTGGCCTTAAAATGGTACCTATTTAGACTTTCTCATCATTATGTAACTTAACCACATGTCCATGGCAGCCACAGCACTCATTTGAAGGGCTAATTGGCTTGTTTCCTTGTGTTTCTTGTGCTCAAAAGAAAAGCATCCTCTCCATGTCTCAATATCCCAATGTCCCAACCACAGAACAAGACATTCCACCCTCACCATTTGTCATGGCGCAAGCAACCAAATGTCACCTCAGCAAATATTAATGGAAATGAATTGACTAAAGAAACCCAAACCCCATGGGACATATGGAACTACGCTGGACTCTGCAAACAATAAGGTGATAATGGCAATAACCTACGTTTGAGGGGAGTTTTCTAGAGGACTGAAAACATTTTACAATTAACTGCCATGTCAGTGCTAAATTTATTGGTGGGTAATTGGATACAGCTTGAGCCGAACTCAGGCTGGACGGTTCTGCTCCTACCAGTGACACACTATTGTTTCCAACACCAAACAAGCTTCCCTCCACATTCTCTGTCAACAGGAAAATACATCAGCTTCAGTTATGAACTCTGGTGAGCCAGACCAAGATTGTCTCAAAAACATCGCTACTAAGAATTTATTTTTCCAAAACGTGGAGAGATCACATCTATCTCAACTTTTTTTTTTAGAATAACCATGGTCCAACAGGGGTGCTATGTCCTACAGTGGACTCCAAACATCCTTGTCAGGGCCAATGAATATTGAATTCACTGCTGTACTTGGTCCTGAAGAAAGCTGTGGGAGTTGCTAAACTTTAAAGGTCCCCAAGTGTGCACATCATCTGTTTCCATTACGGTGTGGTATGAGAAGGTTAAAATATCAACATCATAATGATGCAAGAGATAAAGATTCCATCATGCCTGGTACAGAGGGGTATTCACAAACAGAACTAACTGATCAGAGCAACTATGGGGAATTCAAGAAATTACCGATACTATCCATGTATCTAACTGGATAAATTTGTCCATGTGTATTTAAAAACTGAAGAAGCCGCGCTGAAGACTTCCAACTTCTAATGATGACTGAATTCAAGCTCTGAATGCATTCCTGCCTTCCATAAGAATACCTCTGAAGACTCAGAAGTTAAGCACGGTAGAAAGAGGAAAAGAGGAATTCATAGTCAAGCTCTGACTTGAGCCTTGGAGAAGACATGACTATCTAAGAAGTGTGGCTATATATTGTGCACCCCAATAAAACTTATCTGGGGATCAGAGGACAGAGTCAGCCACTAGGTTAGACATAGAGGCCAGACAGGCCAGACACCCTTAATCCTATCACTCAAGAGACAGAGATCCATCTGGATCTCTGTGAGTTCAAGGCCACACTGGAAACAGAGCCAGGCATGGTGGCACACGCCTTTAATCCCAGCTCTTGAGATCCCATGCCTTTGCTTGGGAAGCACACACGCCTTTAATCCCAGAAAGTAAGATGGCAGGGCAGAAAAAGGGTATATAAGGCGTGAGGAAACAGGAACTCACTCTCTTGTGGCTGAGGATTTTATTAATAAGACCTTTTAAGATTCGTGTTACCAAGAAATAACTCCAAGACAGAGATGGTGATGTTAAGAGTGATGACAGCAGTCATTATTTGTAATGCATCCACAGCACTAAGTGCTTCGCAAGCGTCTCCTCGCTCAAACCTTGCAGCACTTCATAAGAATAATACTATTGGACAGAGGAATCATGCTTTCTATTTGAGGAGATAAACACACACACACACACACACAAAAAAAAAAAAACTCATGAATTGAAATGATAAAGAACATCATTATAAAAACTCAGAGGATGCAAAGACTTCCAAAAAAAATTATAAAAACTAGAATTCTGAAAAAATTCTCTGGAATTCTCATTTAAATCTAGAACAACAATATCACTTCAATGCATCAATAATCGAGGCAGCAATGCAATGAGGTATTGGCATCGTGATGTAGTGATATCATGATACACTCGGAAAGAAAATAGTAAATAAGGTGGTGACACATTATAAACTGTTCTAGAGGCAAAATAGCATAATGGCAATGCAGGACAGTTTTAATGTGGAGAAGAAACTGCAGTAATTCTCCTAGAATTAAGAAAAAGTTAAAAATCTTAGGAAAAAGACGTCAAAATATACAATAAAAAATTAAAAACAGAGGAAAAAATTATAGCTGAAAGAACCTCCTTCTAGAAGTAGGATAAACAGAAATATAATTATGTTGATAAATACCTCCTTTCAAGAACATTACCTGAAAAATAATAAATACACCCAGGTGCTATTATAAATGTATAACCACTGTGATAAAATTTTAAATATTGTGTGTTTTTACACAGAAAAAAATATTTCCATACAAAAAATAAAAATCTGACTGACTTCATACTTTGTGAACCTAAATGTTAACCACACACACAATAACAACAATGAGGCATTGACTGCAGCAATTTGAAAAGGAATAAGTGTAGTATACCAAAAATACTATACCCAGCTAAGTCATCCTTTTGCGTGATGAGACAGAGAGGAAGTCTGCAGGAAGAGTGGTTCTATCTACCCTTCTTTGAAAACAATAATTTAATTTAGGAACCCAGCATTACAGAAGATCTCTAGACTGTCACATGGTTGTTCATTTAGAGAACCACACCTGATCCCATGAACTACCAGAATCTGGGGGAGCAGTGTTTCTTTCACAGTAGAGAAGGCTCAAGGGTTTTCTAAGGGCTGGGAGTAGATCTCCGTGGTAAGTGCCTCCTTTAGCATGTGTGATACCCTAGGTTCCATCCCCAACACTATTCTCACAAAAAATTATAATGTGTTGTCATTTTTAATTATTCAGATTAGAATAATTAAGACATCATTCTAGAAAAGAAAATGCAGAAATCTAAGTATACATATCAACATGGGAAAAATACCCACCTATTTCTATTTTTAAATTAGTGATGCTGTTCAGTGGATATAGAGCAGGTAGGATGGTTCCCCATTTTGTGCACCATATTTTGTTTAAGGAGCTTATATTAATTAATGAACACTGAACTACTTAAAAGAGGAAATAGCGTTTTCAGATTCGTCTCACTTCCGCTAAGGGGACTGGCATCCCCAGCCTCGCTCTGCAGGCCTACAGCTCTCCAAGTGTCTATTTTAGAGAAGTAGGACACTGCTTCCAATGGAGAGTTCTCTTCACTGCCTAGTTTGCTGAGTGGGTCACCTAGGAGGTCTCTATGGCCCCTGTTCAAAAATGCCAAGACTCATCTGGGTCTCGAAGCTCAGCCAAACCAGCCAGCCAATATCGGCTTGTATCAAAATTTAGGGAACTCTAAAATATATAGGAGAAATAGAAAATTTCCCATAATGGGGACTCTGGATGGCGCTTCTTTTTTATTTTATTTTTAACCTTTTTGCATTTCTAAGACTGCTGAGAGTGGAATTATTTAAAGGCAGGACACTGCCACGTCCTATGGGGACTCTGATTTCCATGGCTCCACTAGAGAAAGGAGACCATTTTCAACAAGTTGATGCACAAGGACCTGAGGACTCCACCAGAGCTGAGCTGTCCCCACACTCTGTGGCTCATATAAAATAGTACCCAAGGAAGCACTTTACACACTCCTGAGGATTATATGAATGTTATTTATAATTATTCTCTGGGGCAAAAGGGCTGGTGTCTTAGTATTGTCATGAACACACAAAGGGCAGTCAGTTCCCAAGGAGCGTTTTCTGAACTTCTTGCCATCAGAACTGTTGCTGCCTTTCACTTTTCCTTGTGTGACAATCTGCTCTTGACATTCTGTCTCTCACAGAGATCTGGCAAGACCTGTGGTTGATCCCAGCAGAGGACACATGCATCCACTCAGGGATCCCCTGATCTGCTCACAGAACCCTACCTGTCTGGATAGTGTTCAGATCGGCTTTGACTCCTAAGCAAGAGCATATCTTCAAATGCCCCCATGTAAAAGGCATGACAGGGTTCATAAAACTTCCCTTCCTGAAGGCAGCGAGCCTCCACGCTGTAACAAGCATTAAGTACTGATATATAGCTGTGTCTTTGTGGAGTGCATCATTCACTCAAATGTGACCTGGCCACAGCAAGACTTCTTGAGACAAGCGGAAGAGGACTGTGTTGTCAGAGTGCAAAGTGACAGGGCACACAGAGACTTGAGCAGATTCTTCTCTTATGGTCCATGTGCTCTGAGAAAATGTCAGCTTGTTATCCTTCATTCTGCAAAGACCCTTCTCTAAACGGACCAAGAGCACTCCCTCCCAATCTTCCAGCCACTACTCTGGATAGTCCATTTTGGTCTCTTGCTCATTCTTCTTCTTCTGTTCAACTTTGACCTGTCAGAGTCTCAGCTTCAGGAAAGTTGGCTTCCTTCTGATGGCTTACCACTGTGTCCTCAGTACTTAGAATGTCTGGCTATTAGCTGAAACTTGGAAAATACTTTCAGTTGAGTAAATGAGTGAATTAGTGAGCAGACAAAATTCTGGCAAACCCTCTATTCCTTAAGGGAACATTTTCAAAGACTTGCAAATAATTCATCCTTTGGACCACCCAGCATTGTTAAGACATCTCACTGAATAAGACTCATGGATCCACCTGTAACTCCAGGACCAAGGATTCTCAGCAGCATTCATGGGGCTGTCCATGAATCACCTTAGACTCAAATCTAATCCAAGCATCCACCTACCTCCTCGCTCATCCTTATTCTCCCAAATCCCTGGAACCAAAAGTATTTGATCTGGACAAGCAACATTTTCCTCAGCCTTAAGAAATGGAGCCTGCAATTCAAATATTTTAATTTCCTGGGAAATTTTCTCTAAAATTCTCCTCTACTAGAAAACAAAAACCATCCTGCAGTGCAGAGCAGCACAATATCATGAGTTTCTGAAGACTTCTCTGAGGGAAAACAAGGCCATTTCCTGAGCCTTGGTTTCTTCCTTTTTGAGGTTGATACCATAATATTAGAAAGATATAAAATACCTTACAAAAAGAATCTAGGAGAATACCGGTGACCTGAAAAGCCTTGAGAAAAGATCTGTGGAATTTGAATTGCAGTTCCATTCTTGGGATTCACTTCCATCTCACCCAGGGAACAGAAGACAGAAAGCTGCACCAAAGAAAGTGTGATACAGGGAGGTCGTTCAGGGATGAGGAAGGTGGACCACAGCCTTTGCTGTGGGTACAAAGTGACCATCAGCCACGCAACAGACAGTGGCTGGATAGGACCAGTTAGTTCTCCATCCACCAGTGAAGGGAAGGGATGAAACTCAGCAGCCCCTAAATCAGAGGTTCTCAACCTGTAGGTCACAACCCCTTTGGGGGTCACATATCAGATATCCTGCATATCAGATATTTACATCACAATTCATAACAGTGGCAAAATTATAGTTATGAAGTAGCAACAAGATAATTTTACAGTTGGGGGGTTTACCACAACATAAGGAATTATATTAAGGGTTGCAGCACCAGGAAAGTTGAGAACCACTGCCCTAAATAGACAGTTCTCAGGGACCAGTAACTGTCAGGGGAGACTTTGCAATACCACAGACAGTGGGATTTAGTCCTGGAACTTTCAGCCCAACTCATCTGCCTATCAAAATCATGTAGGAGCTTTGTGTAGCAATCCATGTTGGAGCTTCACTCAGCTATTTTGATGAAGTTGATGGACACTGAGGTTCATCATGGCATTTCTTTAAGCTCTGTATGTGGTTTCAATAAGCAGGCAGCGTTAAGGCATACTTGCTCTGTGCCATGCCTTTGTTCTCACTCCATGTCTCTTTCTCAATCATTTTAAATACCTGGTTGCCTCCATTCATTTAGATTAATTCTGTTGCCATTTCCTACTGAATTTTTACTGAGCATTGAAAATCTAAATCCAGGTATGAAACCAGATCCCTGCTTAGTGTGGGGGGCCTCTAACTGTGCCTGGAGAGAGTCAGGAGTCCTAGATTCATCTTGTCCAGCTTCTGCTCTGATTTACCAGGGCTCTTGAGGAAAGCACTCCACCTTGCTGCTTCCTCTGCAACATGAAGAACTTGGACTTGGTGATCTTTGTGCTCCCTTAAGCTTCTATGTCCAGATTTCAAATACAGAGGGTGAATGCAAAGTCCTGTGGATGTGTAACCTCTCTACAGTTCCAATTCCTTCAGATCCCTGTCTGGTTAGACCTTTGTCCAGGGTGTGCCCTGCCTGTGTCCATACATCCCTTCCCTCCTCCCCTGTTCTCTTAACCTGCATCTTGGTCTCTAGCTTGACTTTTACCTGGTTTGGTGGTTTAAATAAAAATGGTTCCCAGCTGGGCAATGGTGGCACACGCCTTCAACCCTATCTCTGTTTTCTTTAACACACAGAAAATGTAGCTTGAGATTACCCAAAATAATCAGCAGCGTTTGGAAACAGTTTTGAGGGACCAGAGCATGGACTAAATTACCTTGTCAAAGGAAAAGAAACCAGAAACAGGCTGTCTCCAATGAGGGTATAGTTGAGACTGATGTCCCTGATGGAGAGGCAGTCAGGGTGTGTCTAAGTCAGGGTTTCTATTGCTGTGAGGAGACATCATGACCACAGCAACTCTTATAAAGGAAAACATTTAATTGAGACTGGCCTACAGTTTCAAAGATTTAGTCCCTCATCATCATGGCAGGCAAGCAGATGTCTGTGAGTTCAAAGACAGCTTGATCTACAGAGTGAGACCCAGGACAGCTAGAGTTACACAGAGAAACCCTGTCTCAAAAAAGCAAACAAAACAAAATGACACCCCCCCCCACCATAAGCACATATATTTGAATGCTTAGTCACCAGGGAGGGGCACTATTTGAAGGGATTAGAAGGATTAGGGGATGTACCCTTGTTGGAGAAAGTTTGTCACTGGAGGTGGACTTTGAGGTTTCACAAGCCCATGGCAATCCCAGTGTCTCTCTCCCTCTAGCTGCAGGTCAGGATACAGCTCTCAACTGCTTTCCCAGCACCACACCTGCCATGTCGACCACCATGCTCCCCACCAGGAAGCTAATGAACTAAGCTTCTGAAATGATAAGTAAACTTCCAGCTAAAGTCTTGCTTTTATAAGAGTTGCCATGGTCGTGACGCCTTTTCACAGCAACAGAACAGTGACTAAGACATCTAGGAACCTTTTTTTTTCTTTACAAATTTACTTCCTCATTTTTATCCAGCTCCAGTGCATTCCAAGCTTTAGAGATTCTGAATATACAGAGTATCCATCCCTGAATCTTATCTGAGTATGATAATTCTCCAATGTTCTTCCCAGCATGGGACCTGGGGCCCAGAGGGTGGAGATGAAGAGAAGAGGGTACAGAAAGAAGTAAGTTTAAGTTCACTATAAGATAAATGTCATCATCATAGTCACCCTAGAAGAGACAGGAGAACTGAAATTCATGCTTGCCTATGTGCGTGCAAACACACATTCACATACATATGCACAAATTTCCAAATGTTATAATCCTTCTAACACCTCTGCCTGGAGTCCATTTTCTCCTATAAATACATAATGTAAATGGGTGTGCTTGTGTTTGGATGCTTATGGTCTGTCTCTGAGGACATCCACCCTCAAGCTACATTGCCATAAAGCAATTTAGAGATGCCGGCAGCACAAGTCAATAGACAGCCTCAGTCCTGTGCTGAACCTATGTGTGATTGTTTAGAGTAACCTGAGTTCTAGCAGTCTGAAAGATGCAAAAGTAGATGGCAACAGGAGCTACTTCCTGTCACCAGGCTCTCATCACTGGGGCTCTATCTTGCCTCAGTGAGGACTTCCAAGCCCTTCCTCACTCTCCCCAAACTTCCCTTAATTGCATCAGGCCTCGGAAAATTTGAAACGTTAAATCTGAGGCTCATTATTCCACAATGATACTCAGAATTTTCTAGGGCATGACAGACTTGGCGAAGCTTTTGAACAACTCCGTGTCCCACAGGAAGAAAGACCATTTCCAGGCTGTGCCAGGATGGAGCATGGGGGGCATGTCACCATTCTTTTCTGAAGGAAATCATTCTGTTGATTGGAACAGCATTTTGCAAATGTCTACTTGGTTTTCATAGGTTGCAGCTTCCAAGCATCTCCTAACATCCGTTTTACATTTATCCTTGTTGAGGTTGCCTTCTTTCCTAAGTGGAACTAATAATCAAGGCTTTTAGAGCAAATTCATTGTTTTGGGTACAACTGTTCCCCATCCAACTCCTCACAACTACCTTCCCACTATTAGGTGGGAATACAAGTTTCTGTTCCTTTCATTAGTCCCCTTTGTCATAAAACCATTGGTGTGTTTTTGATTTCCAGAGAGAAAAGAGAGTGTGTTTATGGTTTTGCCTTTATTTTTAGACTGTGTTCTTCGAGTCTTCCTTTAACAGTGTATATTGTTACAGCAATCTCAAGTTCTAATTTATTTATTGTTAAGATGCTAATTATGCATTTGCCTTGTTTTTATTGAAACTAAACAAGCGCAAAGTTAACTCAGAACATCTCCAAAGAGTCCACTGAGCTCCAAATGTACAGTCAGGTCCTGAGAAGGAGCAGAAGAGAGCTCGCTAGATCTTTCCACCCACCGAGCCACCGTGAGACAAAGCTGCCAGTCATTTCTACAGCAGAGCAATGTCTCACTTATTCTGGTGGCTGAATTTAGTCATACAATGGAACTGCCAATTCCAGGGCTCCCAGGGAGGACACAGGCCCCACTATCACAGGTCACCTTCACATACACAATAGCAAATACTGACTGTAGTAAAAGTGTAAGAATTTGCAAACAATGAGATAAGAGACACCCTGAAGATACCCTGAGACCTTTACTACTAACTGCTTGTCACCCAAACCTCACAGTAACCCAGATGTCAGGGATGAGTGGAACTCAGAAGACCACTCAGCCCCAGTCCTCATCTTAACATTTGATGAAACTGAAGCTCAGAAATGGAAAGCGGCCATCGCAAACTGCAAGGTGATGGTAGAGCCAGCATTGAAGCCTCGGCTATTGGTGGAAGTATCAAGGCAACTCCACATCATTAAAAAGGAGGTTCATTTGGGGGTTTTACTTACAACAAGTAAAGGGATAGGTTACAGGATCCGGGAGAGGTGAAGTGCAGTCCAGTGGTGTTCTCTGGAGAACTCTGCTTAGTCATCACATCTGGATCTCAGGTCTTAAGGGCTCCCGTCTTGGCCCCACCTCCAGGGCAAGCCACAGGTAGGTGTGACAGTTACCGGAAGTCTCAATGGGGGCAGTACTTCCAGGTTAAAGCTGGAGCAGCTACCCACTACACATGGCCTCCTAACTTTTAGAACAATGCTCTTTCCAAAAGTGAGTCCTAAGGGTTGAGAGGTAGCTTAGCAAGTGAGCCATATCAGGGAGGTCTGTCCTTCAAAGTACAGTGTAGATGAATGATGGAGGAAAGTGCCCAGCATCAACCTCAGGCCTCTACATCCATGAACGCACACACACACACACACACACACACACACACACACACACACACACACCTGCCCATAAGTGAAAAGAAGACAAACTGAAACAGTCAGCCCCTAAAGAAGCCCTGGCCTACTCATCTGTTACCAATGCCTAGGTTACTTACCTACTTTAATTCTCTAAAGAACACGTTAAGGTCAGCATTATTTCGGACATCCAGTCATGAGACAGGAAGGTAGGAAGCCTGCCCAAGTCAGAAGGTTGGGAAGCAACAGATCCAGAATTCTGTCTGGGGTGGTCCAGCTGCACAGCCCATGATCTGATCCACTACCTTAGTCTGTCTCAATCATTCCAGGCTCATCTCTTTGACTCCTGGCAGGAAGCCACCCCACAGCTCCTAACCTTCTTCTTCCTTGTCAACACCACGCCAACAAGGAATTCAGGCAGCAAGCTGATAGATGTCCCTGAATGTGGAGCCTCTAGCAAGTACCAGAAAGTTAAAAAAAAAAAAACAAGACTTACTAATGACTTAAAGTGGTCTTACATCCTTCATGGTAACTGACATAAGACAGGTCCAAAGGCTTCATTGTGAACTCGGTGCTGTAAAGAGGGTTCTTCGCAAGGCTTTCCTTGCTGTCTGAAAAGGCGGCTTCAGAAGATAAAACTTTAGCCTCAGGTCCTCAGTTTCTGCTTGGATACTAGCATGAAGATGAGCCTGTGATGCCCAAAGTACAGGCAGCCATTTGGCAAAGATGAGGTGACAGCCACTAAGATAAAAGGTCCATACACTAAAGACAGACAGACGTAACTATGGCAAGATTTATGCTTCCTGTGTGCTGGACTCATTGTTGAGCCCTGGTTCTGAAAGGTGCTTACGTCCACATTGCCTCATTCTCAAAGTTGATATTTACTGGCTAGCTACCATGGATTACACTTTCTGTTCTGAGAAGACAGAAGCGTTCATAAGTGATAAAGATGCTTGCTGGAGTCATGCAAGGCTTTCACACCGAGTGCTATGCTCTGTAGCATTGAATATTCATCTTGAAGTAGTTGTTATATATTTATCTGTTATCATTTTCAGTCTGGAGTTTTGGCTAAGGAAAATAAATCTGATTCTTTGAAGACTAAATTTAAAATGGAGACACATATTTGTGGGTATATAAAAACTAATTGTTGGGCTGGCAAAATGACTCAGAGGGTAAACGTGGCTGCTGCCAAGCCTGATGACCTCCATTCTGTTGCATGGAGGGAGAAGAGAACTGTCTCTTGCAAACTGTCCTCTGATTTCCACATACATGTGCCATGGCACAAGCGTGCTCAGTTGCATTCATAGACACATACACACAAGGTAAATAAATAAATGTCCAAAAAACGTGTCCTACAGCCACCATAAGGTTACCTACTACTCAAGTCAGTGAGTATTCAAACAGAACACACATATGAATTTGAGTTCATCCTGAGCTGTGCATCACATCTGCACTTCATTAGATAGATCACCCAGGAGGACAGGAAGAAAAGACAACTCATAAGACACTCTGCCCATCTTGGCCATGTTTTCATCAAATCTAGGTTGTTGTTTGCTTGCTTTTTATGTGTCTTCTAATATGTATCCGTTTTCAGCACATACATGATAAGCACACATGACATTTACTGTCTGACTCCGGCCTATTTTAGAGCCACAGTGTGGGATGTGGCCACATAGACAGCTTTTCTGAGAGCCTTGGTGCCCTTGTCCCTGAACTGTTTGGTGTTCAGTCAGTGCACACAATGCCCACTCAGCATGGTGTACAGAATTTAAGACTAGTATCTGGTAGAAGCCACGAGCTGTGTTCTTTTTCAGCTGCATCACAAATTAGGACTCCATCATGAAGACATTACAGTAATATCCTGTTCAGATTCAAGGATTTCATTCCTAGGCAAAAGAAAGGGAGCCTGAACTGTGGAAGTAACAGACAATCCATGTCAGCAAAACATGGAGCTCAAATACCAAAAGTCAGTATGAAACTCACTGAGAAAAGAGCAACCCCCTGGTTGCCTGGGCCTTTGGTAGTCACTTGGTCTTTGGGGACAAATCTAGATAACTAGAGGGGACATGTAGAGCTGTAGTGTAGAGCCCACTAGACGGAGACTCGCTGAAATCATAAGCATTGTGATGGCTCAGAGTTTGTTCCTACTCGTATTTGTAACCGTGGCACCCAGAATTACACCCTACACAAAGAAGCACCCAGTAAAGGCATGTTATGACTAAACGAACCCAGTTTATTGTTATTATTGTTACTGATTGCCATATTTCCTCCTCATCAATAGTATACACAGGGGGACCTAACCGTGGTTTCTGCTTGGAATAATGCAGATAAAGAAATATGAGGAATATTGGCCACCACTAAAATATGTTATTCTGGTTAGTTTTTAAGGTACCAACTAAGAAAGCAACTCAAAATGTCAAGCTGTATTTAAATGACATCTTATTTTCAACTTAAGTCTTAAAAAAATCCTGGAATGAGTTTGTAACTGGGATGCTCCACCTTGTTCAAAGGAACAGTAGGTGTCCCTTTGAAACGCACAGTTAAAGTGAGAATGTGGCCCGGAAGCGGCACCCCCATTTCTGAGGCATCTTTCTGCTTTCACATAGACGAGAGCACCTGATCTCTCAATCAGGCATTGTGTTTGTCAGAGTGGCTGATCGGAGCAGTACTGACAGGAGCGTCATCACATCTAACATTTGTTCATTTCACACTCCGGCTCTCTCTCCCTCACAGGTTTGTCTCGCTGGCACCCATCATATCTCGGCTATCTTCTTCCACCACTCTGTGCACGGGGGCTTTTTTCGGCGACTTTTTCTGAGCTGAGGGAGGGTTGTTTCTTTTTTTCCGAGGATGCCAATCCAATCTGGTATTTCAAAATGCCAACGCCATTGGCCCTGCTGGGAACCGATTAAACAATTTCTATGCCTAACAGCTCTTTTCAAGTTGCTGAGTTTTTGATTTTCATTTCTTAAGGCTAAATTTTCACACACACAAAAATTGCCCACTCTTTGCATGCAAATGAAGCAGTTTAGAAATGGAAATTCAAGCACAGTGAGCCCTGCATTAATTTACAAATCCATGGCATATTTAAAATATTTTTTTTTCAAATTGCTTCACACGTTTTGGGTGTGTGACACATCGCCATTTAACTTAGTCAAAGTTATTTTGCTGATAAACTTTAGATAACTCTGAAGAGGACATCTTTGGAGAACCGTGGAAGAAACTCTGTTTTTCCACTCCATTCTTCTTATTGTTGGTTCGGTCCCACACCCTCTCATTAAAAGAAAAGAAAAAGAGATCCACTTGAGTAAGCTAGAGCTGCCTTTAAAAAAAATAAGACCTTCTCATAGAGATGACAAGCAGGGAGGAATGGAAGGGGACAATGTCATCAATGTTTTCCTTGAAGAAGCATTTGCAGTATGCAAATATGCAGAGGATCTACGGTTCCCCCATTTTGCTCCTCCTCCTCCACCTCCTCCCTTCCTATCATAAGAACACCCAATGTATTTCCATGCCTCTGAAAGAGACACAGGACACCACGTCTTCAGCGAAGTGTATCCCAGCTCTGTTGAGTTCAGATTTCAGCTGCACTGGAAAATTACAGCATGTCCTACCAAACAGAAGACAAATCAAAAAGTCATCACCAATAACAGCACAGTGTTAGGCACGGCCAGACTTGTGATCCCAGACCTCAGGAGCCTGAAGCAGACAAATGAGGAGGAGTTCAAGGCTGACCTAATCTACATGGTGAGTTGGAGGTCAACTTGGGCCAACAGAGACCCTGTCTCAAAAAAAAACAAAGTAACAACAAAAACACTACAACAAAATCTACATAAATAAATGAAATATAGTGAAGAGTCAGACAAATAGTCCATGAAACAGAATCAGACGTGAGCCAGCCAATACACACAGAGTAGCTGATACCACAAGTGTGTGGAGGAAGAAAATGTGCCTCAGTAATAAATAGGTCAACGGTTTGGTAGTAAGCAAAAAGGAAAGAAGGAAGGAGGTAGGGGAGGGGAGGGGAAAGGGAGACGAGGGGAGGAAAGGAGAAGGGAGGGGAGAGGAGGGAAGGGAAGGGAAGAAGAGAGAGGGGGGCAAGCAGATCCCTCATACCACCCACTAAATTCAGTGCTAGATAGATCAGTGACATGGAAGAAGCATTATAAAATAAACTCTCAAGACAGGAAAGAGTCTTGTAAAAGTCACTAGAAGCGATATTAGGAAAAACAAACAAACAAAAAACAACTTCATCAACTTCTATGTTTCTGAAGACCCAGAAATAACGTCAGGAATCAAGACTCAAGCTGAGAGATGTCCGCAGAGTCCCTAATTATCAAAGACAAAGAAATTCTGCAAATCAATAAGAAAAAGACAACACAAACAATCTATAAGCAGAAGAGATAGAGTCAATTCACAGACAGGACCAGAGGAGTACCTACTAAACCAATGAGGAAATGTGGAACCATTGGAAAATGCTCCATGACAATTCACAGGCAGGACCAGAGGAGTACCTACTAAACCAATGAGGAAATGTGGAACCATTGGAAAATGCTCCATGACAGTTCACAGACAGGACCAGAGGAGTACCTACTAAACCAATAAGGAAATATGGAACCATTGGAAAATGCATCGTGACAGTTCACAGACAGGACCAGAGGAGTACCTACCAAACCAATGAGGAAATATGGAACCATTGGAAAATGCATCGTGACAGTTCACAGACAGGACCAGAGGAGTACCTACCAAACCAATGAGGAAATACGGAACCACTGGAAAATGCTTCATGAAGCCACAACTAGGCACTATGCACTTCCATAAGGTGAAAAAATATTTTTTTAAATATGACAATATCAAGTGTTTTGAAGATGCAAGATAACTATGTAGAGTAATGAGCATTCCCTCACACTGCCAGTTTAGGACAAAATGTTACACATATTTCAGAATATCCTTCAGCATTATCTAGAAAAACTGCAAATGTCTGAGCCCATGAGCCACTCTGAAATAAGCATATATGTGTATATATACATGTATACATATGTGTGTATACATATATACATATATACACAAATGTATAGATTTGCAAAACAAATATATATATACATACATACATACACACATACATATGGATATTCCCAAATTGTTCTGCAGAACAAACCAAGTCAACATCCATAAACAGGAGAACACATGAATATATCATGAGTCACATAATGGAATATAGTATGTCTACACATAACCAAAAGTGAATATAATATGTGTGATGTTGAGCGACCAACAACAAGAAAAATACATATGCCTTGTGCTTTATTAACCTGGAATTCTAAAACAGGAACTATCAAGTGATGGGTTATTATGCTAGCTAATTTTATGTCAAGTTAACACAAGCTAGCGTCATTAGAGAGGGAGGGAGCCTCAGCTGAGAAAATGCCTCTGTAAGATTGGGTTGTAGGCAAGCCTACGGGGCATTATAGCCTAATTAGTGATAGGTGGGAAAGGCCCAGCCCATTGTGGATGGTGCCATCCCTGAGTTGGTGGTCCTGGGTTCTATAACAAAACAGGTTGAACAAGCCATGAGGAGCAAGTCAGTAAGCAGCACCCCTCCACGGCCTTTGCATCAGCTCCTACCTCCAGGATCCTGCCCTGTTTGAGTTCCTGTCTGGTTTCCCTCAACAGACTGTGATATGTAAGCCAAAAGAACCCTTTCCTCCCCAAGTTGCTTTGGTCATGATTTTTCATCACAGCAATAGAGACACTAACTAGGATCATATTATTTAGAAATATTATTTATATATAAGAAAACCCATATATCTATACATGAAGGAAAACAAAGGAGCAGTTACTTCCAATTTCCACCAGAGACAAGAAGGGCTAAATATTTGGAGATGTCATTCATTAGGATTCAAAAGTACTGTTCCTCTTCATCATAGAGGTTCATTTTCATTATGCTCAATTTTGTTTGTTTGTTCTATAAGATAGACTGGAGGGGTGTTCAAACACAGGATCCTTCTGCCTTAACCACCCCAGAGTTAGATTACAGACATATACCACCACAGCCAGCCTCATTATTCTTGAAATTGTACATAGATCTTAAAAATATTTCATATAGCTGGGCGGTGGTGGCGCACGCCTTTAATCCCAGCACTTGGGAGGCAGAGCCAGGCGGATCTCTGTGAGTTCGAGGTCAGCCTGGGCTACCAAGTGAGTTCCAGGAAAGGCGCAAAGCTACACAGAGAAACCCTGTCTCGAAAAAAACCAAAAAAAAAAATTTCATATATATATATATGAATATATATATATAGTTTTATGGCAATTTTGATGTGATAGCACCAAACGAAGGGCATATACACAATGTCACCTTTTCTACTCTGTCCTAGTCCAGTCATCCATATTGTAAGTTATTTCTAAAGCTGTTCTCCAGGCTCAGGATGTAGCTCAATTAGAGTATGCACAAAACCCAGGGTTTCACTGCACAGCACTGCATTCACCGGGTGTATCATTTCAGACTCCCAATTCCAGAATTGGGCAAACGGAGGCCAAGATGGTCAGAACTTCCAAGTCCTCCTCAGCAACATAGCCGGTCTGATGCCAGCCTGATAAACCTGAAACCTTGTCTCGATGCAAACAAACTAACTAACAAACAAGCAAGCAAATAAGACTACTCTTCAATGGCAATGTGGCCATCCTCTCCAGCAGAGTTTGAGAGATACAAGGAAACAGTAAACCTGTACAGTAGCAATCTGGGTACAAGTGGAGTCCCATGAACACTGATGTTCATCCTCATGGTGCTGTTCACACATGCTGATGTCCTGTCCTCTGTCCTGCTTCTCTTCCTGTCATATCAGAGACTGAGAAAACACAAAGCGTTTTCATGGTTTATTAACTCCACTCTCTGGTCCCATTAATAAGTGCTACAGTGGGCAGTGTGTTTCAAAAACCATCTCCCACAAAAAAATCCTGTCCAAAGTTCTACCAGAGTAAAGAGGAGGGAAGCATTAGTCTGAGACTTCATCGAAGAGGTAACTTCACTTCGTATTTATGAGTTTAGTCTACGTTTCTTAGACTCCAAATTTTCTTACGATGTTCTGAGAAAATGAAGGATATATGCATTTCATCAAATCTTACATGAATTTTAACAGCTCTGAAATCAGGATGCATTTGTAATCTACTGTACCCATAGCCTGCTGGCATTTGTTTTCTTTTCTTAGCAAAAACACAAAATAAGTTATCGTAAAGTTGATCATTTCTTAGACTCTCAGAAAAAATCAAGTTTCCACGGTGATTCCTGTGGATCCAAGCGAAGCTCTAAGAACACTCCCGAGAGACTGGAATTGGCCATCTGTGCAATCCATACCTGATAAGAGCGCTTGTGCGGAAGAAAGTAGGGGCCAGAAGGGAGGGAAAATGATTTCCTTTGGTTTCAAGCACAGCTCCAAATATGGAGCTAAAAGAAACATACTGGAAATGGAAGCCACAGTGTCTTGGCATGGCAGGCAGATTTAAAAGCAGGTGTATGGTACCACAAGACCGAGAGAATTAGTAGCCCCACTTTGGATTCCTTTTCCTCCTCTGGCAGGCGGCAGCCCAGCTCTCTGTCTCTATGTGTGATGGACAGTTGCAAGGCTGGAATAGAAAAGGCTCCAAAGCTCTTTGATTTCTTGCATCACATTTATTCAACCCACTGGGTTCCTTCCACAAACACCAGGACCAGCCCCAGTAGTGAGGTGCTGGACAGTAGGCCGGGAAACCCAGTGAGGCACATTTGACTGGGCTTCAACTCCAAAAGTGGTCAGAAGATGTCTCCATCTACATACGGTGTTGAGAAAATGGAGGTTCTGTTTATCAAAGTCTCCGGCACAAATGATAAGACGTGTGCAGTGTAGTCTAATTGAATGAATAAGCAGCAATTGATAAGTTGAGAGAATTGCCATCACCCCACAGAACATGACATTAAAGAGGGGTGGTTTATTTGTTTGCGTGCTTACTAAGATAGGATCTTACAGATAGTCCAAGCTGGCCTAAGATTCACTATTTAGCCCAGTCTGCCCTTCTAACACACGATATTTGATCCTCCTGGGCCAGACTCCCTAGTACTTGGATTATAGAGGGATAGTGTGAAATACTGGGCAAATGCTGCCCAGGGAAGCTAGGGTTTCTTGGGCTCATTGTGGCTGTAATCTATCAAGGCACAGAAGCAGCAGGATGGAGCTGCTAGGCACATGTGCACGCAGTCAGGATGCAGAAACAGGTGAATGTTGCTCAGCTCCCCTTCTGTTTATCCAGTCCAAGACTCCAGCCTAGAGGATGACACTACCACATTTCGGTGTGGTTTTCCTACCTCCATTAACTTAATCTAGAGAATTCTTCACCGACATGCCCAGAGGATTGCTTCCAGGATGATTCTGTTCAAATATGTTTTGAAACAGGGACCCACTATATATCCCTCTGGCTGGCCTGGAGCTCAACCCAGACTGACCTCACAGAGATCCACCTTTCTCTGCCTCCCAAGTGTGGGGATTAAAGGCCCACAGCACCATGCCTGGCTCCATGGCAATTCTGAATCCCATCAAGTGGGTAAGATTAACCAATACACGCACCACGACCCATGGAGGGTTTGCTGGATTCATTTCTTGATTTCTTCTTACTACCTAACCTTACTATGGCTTAATTTGTAATTCAGTAACTGTCACTAACATATACCAGCAGATTGAAGATTTTCCAAGTGACTTGAATCTGCATTCTTATATAAGATTTCTAAAAGTTGTTTCTGCGGTTCCTTTGAGCATTTCAGAACCATATGATAGGTGGCAATTTTGATATTACATACTGTCCTTGAGGTGTTGGATACCAAGGGTGTGTGCGTGTATGTGTGTGTGTGTGTGTGTATGTGTGTATGTGTGGTGTGTGTGTGTGTGGTGTGTGTGTGTATGTGTGGTGTGTGTGTGTGTGTGTGTGTGTGTGTGTGTGTGTGTGTGTGTGTGTGTGATATAAGATTCACTCCTCACAAATTACTTAAATTTGGGGATGAACATCTACAGGTTTCCATTTGCTCATGCAAGGCCTCTGGAGTCCCTGTTTCTTTAGAAGAGGCTTGTGCTTATTTGGTGGGTTTGTCTTGGGGAAAGCCAACTCCAATTTCGAGTACACATGACAATTAGCAAGTATGGGATACTGGGAGTCTAAATGGACTGAATCAGGGCTGAAAGGAAGAGCAGAGATGTATCATTTGACTTTGATACTTGTATTTTGACTTTGTTTTGAAACTGCAGCAACATTCACAGGGTGCTGGGCCAATCCAAATGGGTGTAGCAGGATCCTAACCACTTCCCTCACAGTAAAGGTAACTTCAACCGTGAAACAAATGACGTGAGTAAAACTCCAGACGAGCAGGCTGAAGAGCGCTTTGCTGCCTGGCCATTACGGCGTTCTCAATGTTCCTACAGTGAGGTATTTTTACTCCACACAGTGAGGTACTTTTCCCCCACGCCATGGAATAGAGTGCTGGGAGCAGTCTGTGCGGCACTTTGCTCCCAGGGCCTTGATTATGTGACAGTTTCCTGCCTGCGACTTTCATTCTTACTTGGCGTTTGGATTGTTACATGACTCGGTGATGAATGCATTATGTTTCGTGTGATAATGGTCTTGGCAGAAGACGATGTCTTTGTTCCTTCCCACTCACCTCTTGTGTGGTGTTTCTCTCTCCTGCTCCCTTAGTGACGACTTGTTGGCATGCGTCTGTCTTTAGCAAGTGTTTTGCTGACATCCTACGAGTCATCAAAGGTATGGCTGCTTCATCTCTACAGGAAATGCCAGCTTCAGGGGGCTAGCTCTGCTCTGTGAAGCTCTGCTCCAGAACATTCCTTGGTCTGAAGATGGGAAATATGCTTCTGAATGTTGAAGTTACCTGGCTGAGGCTTTTGAACCTCACCACCCCCAACCTTGACAGTTTGGGCTTGATGAGCTCATGTGTTATTCTCGGCTGACTGTCACTTAGGGAGGATGTTTTCCTGATCTCCTTCATGCCTGGTTATATTTGGTTGTTTTTTTCCTCCTTTCAAAAGGGGACTTTTCTTCATTGTGTGGCCATATGACCTTGTTTTTGTGTTTTCAACGTCCCAAGCTAGGAAACTTGCCCTCATCCTCTTTTGTTCCTTCCTGAGTCACTGTTTAGATCACACATGCTTGGGTCACTTCCTGCATGTTCTTAGTCAAAGGGACCCTCCAAAATGATTCCCTCTGTGGCCTCTTCATCACTGCCTGCCTGTTGCAGAAGTCACGACAAGCCCCATCCTCCAGGAAGGTCATCCAAATTGAGTTGCATAATAATAGACACTTGTTTTATCTTTAGGCTTATCAGACGCTTCTGTGGCACTATTTACCATCAACTCATTTATCCTTATAATTCTCTGAAGGTGCTATCATGATGCTGCCCTTTCTACCGAGGAGGAAATTGAGACGCTGAGAGATAAATGAGAAACTTAACTCCACCCGAAAGAACCCGAGGGAACTTTTAGGAAGTTCAGAAAGACTCACATTGTAAAAAAGATGACCCTGCTTCCACATTTCCTGTCTTCCGATTTCTTTCTGTAGCAGTCATGTCGGACTGTGAAGCCAGAGCCAAATAAGGTCAGGTCTGCAGCCATCTATGCCCTGCTTCTTGTCACAGGCTGTTGAGCCGAGTCCTTGCTTTTTAATGCTCTGTTTTAAAGTGATCTCACGACCAGACAAGGTCGTGGGAGAGCTCCTTCTGCACACCTACCTTCCTCTTCCAAGAATGAGAGAGAATGTTCCAAGGCATCTCCCACAGAGCCCCTGGTCTACTTCCTGTAGCATTTCAATTCATCCTTAAAAGCAGAAAAAATTTACTCTCTGTTGGCCTGGGCTTTCCAAAGTCAGCAGTGAGGGGGAAAAATAATCATCCTTTAATGCCCATCTTAAAAGCCAAAACAAGCAATAGGAATAAGGGTTTGAAAACAGACTCCTGAGATCTTACTAAACTCCTCAGAGGACAACAACAAAGGCCAAGGAAGCTGGAATAGGTGAGGATGGAATCTGACAGACAGGGTCTGTTCTACTCTTAACATTGCCCCTCCCACCAGAGCTCAAACACTCCTTTGGTGGAATCAGGGACCGGTTAGGAAATCAGGGCACATAGTGTCAATGGTACTCAAACACATATTTTGGAAAGACATTGTATTGCAGGGTTGATACTATAGGCCTCTGAGAAAGGTTTAAATACTACCTCTCCCATCTGCAGGCTGTGAGTCATAGTTAGCCATTTTTAATCTCTTGGTACCATAAAATGAGAGCGTAGCAATCTTGCCCTTAGGGAATTGGGAGAAATAAATCAATTGATACTAAACAGTACCTGGAACATTACAACTACTACACAAGCATTTGGTGAGCTTAAATATTAGTTTAAACAAATGAAAGAAATTAATACATCAATCCATTTGAGTTTGTAATCTTCTGGGCTAGCTTTTGTTCACAGGCATTTTTGGATGTCTTCTTGAAAACTACTCCATCTGTAAAATGGGATAAGCAACAATATTTGCCAGATGAGAAGTGAGGTCCTGTCCCATCGCTCTTTCCTTAAACTATTATCTC
This sequence comes from Peromyscus californicus insignis, assembly GCF_007827085.1. Lineage (NCBI taxonomy): Eukaryota > Metazoa > Chordata > Mammalia > Rodentia > Cricetidae > Peromyscus > Peromyscus californicus. The sequence continues at coordinate 57,234,371 of NW_026294469.1, read as the reverse complement.
TGGTTATCAGATGTTCTAGGCCATCTGACATAGAGAGTTGCTAAATAACAGCTGGACATTCAACTTGGGAATTTAAAAGAGAATCAGAGCTGGCGATAAATATTTGAATCATCAATATGGTTAAAGTACTGTAGAGCCTAGAACTACCTGAATTCTAGAATGGAGAAGAGTATTAGGACTGAATCCTGAGCTACTATTTGTTAAGATGTTATTCCATGCCAAGCACAGTGCTAATTGCTTCTAGTCCTTGGAAGAAATACACGGCAAATATTGTTGCTGATCCCATTTTACAGATAGAGAAGCTCGAGTACAGAGAAATTTTATAGTGGCTGTTGTTTGTTTTCTCCTTGTTAAATATCACACCACTCAAGCTCAAAGCTAAAATACAAACTCCGACAGTCTGGCTCCAAAGAACTAGTCAGTAGAACACTAAATACCAAGTGCTTTGCCTCTGTGGCTTTGTATCTTGGGCTTGGCTTGGTGACATGTTCTTGGTGAACACTATAGATTCTAGCAAGCTCAACTCTAACATTGTGATCCATCAGCCTTGTGATCCAGCACTTCAACCAGCAAGTTCTTACCAAAAGAGCACACTAACGGATATGAATACTATCAGCTTGTCAGAGGCATCAGAGAAGGAGAGCAACTCAGCTTCACAGAGTCCACTTGGAATTGTGCGAAATGAAACTTGGAAGAGGTGAATTTGAATTTGAATGTGCACGTAAGTTTTGTGTTTTATGGTTGTGTGTTGTCTTTACCTTTAGTTTCACATGGTGGGACTATCTCTGGGTCTGAGTCCGGCCTTGTAAGAAAGAAGTAATGAAGAAATGTAGTGGGAATTCGCCCATGACCTTGGACTATCTGGACTGATGGGGCCGTGCTTCTTGCCTGCCTACCTGACCTCTTAAAAGGGATGGAGGAGGGGGTCTTGAACTCTCTTTTGGATGTGAAAGGCTTCCTGGTGCACAGTTTAGTGACCTGGTCTGGATCTTTCCCTGGGAGATGAAGAAGCAACGGTGAGTTTGTTTTCCCCCAAAGAACCCCTTAATAAATTGATATATATATAGAGAGAGAGACTGTTGTGGCTCTCGTTACCAAGGAAGGCACTACTGTAGTGGCCCTGTTTCAGGATCACATCATTTCTCTATACGTTGTTATCCACATCAACTAGCTTCCTCTTTCTCATCTTATGGTCCTTCATTTCATTCTCCATGATGCAATGGAAAAAAGAGATACCAAATATAAATCTGAGCTTGCCTCTCATATGTGAAGTCATCCCAAGATAAATATCTAAGCTCCTTAGTATAAAAATAAGTGCTCTTGGTGTTCTGATTCCTTCTCTTTTCATGCTATCACACACCAGAATACTAAAGTGTTCTTTCCTATGGCATATCCCCCTACACATATACCACGCTTTTCATATCTTTATCTATACTGTTTTCTCTCATGGGAATGTATTTCTGCCCTTTGCTTTCATGTGTACTAATGCAGAGTCTTCAAGACCCTTTGAGAAACTTCATTGTACCAAAAGAATCTCTTTAGTTACTTTATGCACTGCTGAAACAAAATGACCAGAACAACGTAATAGAAAAAGTGTCTATCCCAGTATGACATTCCAAAGGTACAGTGTATCACGAAGGGGAAGGAGCATGAGTCAGGACGGACACATTGTTTCAACAGTCAGGAAGCAGAGAGAGAACAGGAAGTAGGGCCAGACTATAAAACTTCATGGGCTGTCCTCAATGACAGCTTGTCTCCATCAAAGATCTACCTCTTAGAAGTACCACAACCTTCCCAAACAACACCACTGTCTGGACAGCAAGTTTCAAACACATGAGCCTGTGGAAAATGTTTCACATTTAAGCCACACAGATAGCAATCTAAGCCAGCAAAATTAAGCTGAAATTCATTAGAAGAGGCCAGAACACAAAGAATGGCATCATGTAATCATTAAAGTGTCAATTCATCAAAAAGATAAAATAATTAACATATATGCACGAAACATCAGAGTCCGTAAACATGTGAAACAAACAATGACAGAGTTAAAGACAGACGTACACAATACTAGGAGACGGTAAAACCTTACGTTCAAGGATGATAAGCAAACAGACAGAAGAGTAGTGAGAAAAGAACAGAACATTCTATATGTTCTGTGTATGACTCACTGTGCCAAAGAGACATACACAGAACATTCTACCAAACAACAAAATACACATTCATCTCAAGTACACATGGATAGGTCAAATATTAGTACACAAAACAAGTTGTAATTAAGCTTTAAAAGGCCAAGATACATCACTGTCCTAGCACATTGATTTGTTCACCAAAAAGGAAGGTATGAGCTTTGGTGGTCAAAGTTTTTATTAGCGTTTCATCCCATAGGCATGACTGATTAGTTGCCCATATGATTTTACTCAGTCCCCAGCTCTTATCGCTTCTCCAGAGGTTATATTGGTTTGAGGCTCACTCCAATTCTTTCATCACTTGGCTAGTCTTTCTGGTGACTTGCTTTAAGAAGTGGAGGAAGCTTGAGTGAGTGATGCCTTGAGTGAATATATATTGTTGAAATAGGCATGGCCCTGTGAAGGACTCCAAGGCCTCAGACTGATGGGAAATTGGCAAAGCCTTTCCTCATATGAGTGAGACTCTGAAATGCACGTAAGGGTGTACAGAGTATTGTATACAGAGTATTGTGTATAGAGGACTTACCAGTGTGTAAAAAAGTAGCAAGTGCACTTTCCTCATTCTCTTGGATGTCTCAGTCAGAGACAGTTCACCTTCAGAGACTTCCTACCTAGACTAGCTAACCCCTCCTCCCTGTGCTATATAGAATAAATATCTGAAGTTCCAGGTTACAGCAGTAGTAGGTATGGTTCACCTGACCCCAGATTTTATGTGTGTGTCTGTACATCTGTCTGTCTTCGTTAGGGTTTCTATTGCTGTGAAGAGACACCATGACCACGGCAACTTTTATAAAGGAAAACATTTTAATTGGGGTGACTCACAATTTCAGAGGTTTAGTCCATTATCATCAATGGTGGGAAACAGAGGTACTCAGGCAGACATCTTGCTGGAGAAGGAGCTAAGAGTTCTACATCTTGATCCTCAGGCAACAGGAAAGAAAATGTGTCACTGAGTATAGCTTGTGCATAGGAGACCTCAAAGCTCACCCCCACAGTGGCATACTTCCTCCAATAAGACCATACCTACTCCAATAAAGTCACATCTTCCAATAGTGCCATTCCCTATGGGGGCCATTTTCTTTCACCACACTGTCCTTTCTTCATTCCTTACTCGGTGTTCTAGGACTCAAGCTTCACAGGATGTGGTAACCAGCACCCTGTGAATCATCTATTCGTCCAAACTCATGTACAATAATCTACAGCAAAAGCACTCAGTTTTCAGGAAATCAATCTGAGTTAGAGTATCCTTCCTAGGAATCAGAGACCAAAGCCAGCCAAATGTTTTATTACAACTCATGGTGCCCACGTCAACACAACTGGGGCTACAACTATGCACACCATATTTCTCCTTTGCCAGGGTTTCTTGGTGGGTTGTGCCAAAAGGGCACTAGAAGTAGTCTGGAAGGAGATGTACTGCTTTGAGTTTGCCTCCTGTTTTCTTCCTGTTCCTCTGGATCATCTGCCCAGATACCATCCACCTTACTATACTGAGAGTAGATTGTAATTTTGGGTTTATCTCACACATCCAGAAACAGCATCTTCATGTTCCACCAAAGACCATCACAACAAGCCACTCATCAACAGCAGCCCCCTCACACACAAGTCTAGGTGCAACCTCCCCTTCCAGCTCAAAGACATTGGAACCAGCTGAGAATAACCTCTTCCTAGAGGCTAGTGTTCCAGGCTGTTGTGGATATAGCAGGGAAAGAGGACCTGAGTCATGTGGAGAGGCATCTAATTACTTTGGGCAACTACCTTTTAAACAGGTAATACAACTATGGTTTTGTTGCGTTAAATACATTCTGGGGTATACTTCTGGTGAGGAAGAATTTCTACTTTGATTAGGTACTAATGAAAGCTACGTGCTTGGAACTACAATTTTTGTATAATGTGTAAGTGAAAGAACATTGCATGGGCAGCATCTGGCTCTATGTGAGTGCTACGCATTGACGCTAATGGGTATCTCCACACCATACTGTGGCTTGTGGCCCTTTATCTTTGTGTCATGAGTAGATGAGTTGATATAGTGAGTGGCAGGAAGGTTTGGGACACTGATTTTTATACTTTGATAATTAACTAAAACGATTATATTATATGCAAACGTAACTGGAGCAATGTGAATATATCCAGCAAAACTCTGACATAAATGCCCTCTCAACTCAATTTGCTCTTCCAAAATATGACAATGGCTATCCCAACTGTCCAATGCACAGGGAAGGTGTAGCATGAATTGCAAGAAGGTCTTATCAATAAAAAACAAACCTGGAGCCAGGTATTGGGGCGAATGCTGGAAGATCAGAGAAGCAGAACAAGCCACAGCCACCTCACCTTGCCAGTTCCTCAGTTGATCCTGTTTCCTCAGACTGGAAGCCTCTGAGTCCTCATCCAAATGGATCTCTGCTGAACTGCTGCTAAAAGCCTAAAAGCTTAACCAGCTCTAGTTTCTGGTTTTTATGCCTTATATACCTTTCTGATTCCTGCCATCACTTCCTGGGATTAAAGGCGTGAGTCACCATGCCTGGCTGTTTCCAGTGTGGCTTTGAACTCACAGAGATCCAGATGGATCTCTGCCTCCAGAATGCTAGGATTAAAGGTGTGAGTGCCACCATTTTCTGGCCTCTATATTTAGTGGCTGTTCTGTTCTCTGACCCCAGACAAGTTTACTAGGGTGCACAATATTTTGGGGAACACAATATCACCACAGGAAGGTGTAACAGAGGTATTTCTCAGATGGAAAGAAACTGTGGTCTCAATCAATTGTGTCAAAATACTTTATTGCTGCAAATTAAAAATAAAAAAAAATGACCATGTATGCATATTGCCAGGATTCTTCCTACAGCTCTGCAAGGGGATGTGCGATTGTCCCAAAAATTTAAATTCTTAACTCATGACAATCATAATAAACATTTTTCTTTGTGTACAGGGAACATTAGATGTTCTTTCTCACCAGTGTTGGGGAATAAGTCAGGATATTTCACAAGTCCTCTCTGCAGACATGCCATTGCTCAGGTCTATCTGCTCACTATTTGAAAGTCATTACTTAGAATGTGATAGTTGGTGGTACACAAGTGAGGTTTATAATGAGGCGCTCTCTCTCTCTCTCTCTCTCTCTCTCTCTCTCTCTCTCACACACACACACACACACACACACACACACACACACACACACACACACACCAAAACACTGCTTAGAAAACTCAGATGTGCCAGGCGGTGGTGGCACACACCTTTAATCCCAGCACTCGGGAGGCAGAGCCAGGCGGATCTCTGTGAGTTCGAGACCAGCCTGGGCTACCAAGTGAGTTCCAGGAAAGACGCAAAGCTACACAGAGAAACCCTGTCTCGAAAAAAAAAAGAAAACTCAGATGTGGAAATGGGCAGAAAGGATGCAAAGGGACTTCAGCATCTAGGGTATATGCCTCTTTTTCTCTCTGAATATTCAATCATCCTTAACCTCCTGTAGATAGACACTGTATTTTCCTGAGACAAACACACTGCTTTTCTGAAAGCTAATTTTCATATCAATTTACATGCTTTGTATATGTTGATATATATGATTAAAGAATAGAGTTACACATCCCAGTGTTACCTGAAGGTTACCAGATGTTCTGGGGTCTCTAATTCTAAAAACAAAACAAAACAAAAAAATGACCATCTAGCAGTTAGCAATCCATTCATTTAGGTGTATCTTCTCTTTAAATTTTACAATTCCAGGAAAAGGATGGAGAAGTCAAAGATAACACACAAAGAGGCAGCTGCCCTTACAGCCCCACTGCCATTTCTATCTAATGGTGGCAAAGTAGTATTGGAACAAGGGTCCCTTTCACATGACTGCTGATGGCATTAATTTCAGTCTCTGCTTTGAGACCCCCTAAACCTGTTTGTAGTTTCTAGACTTCATGATATATAGAATTTTATTCAATGGCCAAGAGGTGACCTGAAGGGAGGGGACATGCTACCTACACCAACCAACATCCATATTCCTTTTCTGTTCTATTTGCTTTGTTTTTTTCTTATTTACCATCCAACATCAACCTGATTTGAGGTTAAAAAAAAAGCTATTATCACATCAGGAGGCACTCATCCCTCCTCTCTGGTATCAGCATAATCTCTATGTCCTAAATCCTTTGACAGTTAGATTTTTAAAGACCAAATCTCCCCCACCCCTTTTCTTCAAATAGTCATTTTCTTGCATTGGAAAGACTGACTTTTCCATACTCTTCATCATAAGTTTAAAATACTAATCTGTGTCTCCTACTGGCTTCTTTGGCTTTGGTTAATTTATTTAATGGCATTGAATTACTGAGAAAGAAAATTCATAGTTAATATCTTCATAATTCATTTAGACATATTCCTGCGAGTTTGGAACTTCAATTTTGATTGACAATTTTCTAAAGATAACATGTTAAACAAGACTACCAAAATTTTGACCCATATAACACTAGTTACTAATTTTCAAAATAATGTACATGGAGCTACAGAGATGGCTCAGCAGTTAAGAGCATGTACTGTTCTTACAAAGGACCAGAGTTTGGTGCCCAGCACCCACATTGAGTGGCTCACAACCTCCTGTAACTTCAACCTCTGAAAATTTAACACCTCCAAAAGCATCTGAACTCACATATACATACCCCCACATGACACACAAGCATATATATAATCAAAAATAATAAAAGCAAATCTTTAAAATGGTATATATGACATGTGACATTCGTTTTTATTTATTCACTTATGTAAGAATGATTTAGTGAGTAGATACTATATTATTCTCCTGGGAATTTGTATTTGAAAGGACAAGCAGAGGTCACAACTAATAAAACTTAGAAGCTTGGAGATGTAAAGCATTAAGGTAAGACTTCTGAGGGTAGCATACTAGTTAGCTGGCTCTCATGTCTGTGAGCCTGGAAGTGGGTTTCTAGAAAACAGAGATGGGGAAGAAATACTTACACCTTGTTGTGTTTGGTTAGAACACTCAAGGAATCCCCCTGCCTTCCCATCTAAGAAGCATTGCTCTGTCTATCCAGGCTTTCCTAGGAATCATGATGGTTCCCTGTCTGCTCACCTCCATAAAACTCTAGTCTCCTCATTTTTGTCTTCTCTGAGACATTCCTTATTGATGAACATTCTCCCTGTTGCAACAGGCAGATTAAAAAATATCTCTTTAATTTTCCAGGTCATTATGCCTTTGACACTGGCTTGTTCTCATTAAACAGTGACCCCCCTGACTTGTGGTGAAGAATTATGATCCCATAACCAAGATGCAGAAGCAGGGAGTGGTGGGCACAGAAGGATCCGGACAATTTCTTCTGTGGGGAGGACTGTTCTAAAGTTAAAAAAAATATATAAAACTGTGAGTGGTCATAGCTGTGCTTGAGTATCCATGGATGGAAAAAGCAGCCTGGGAAAAAATAATTTCCCTGAATTTTGCAGCGTTCAGCAATGAACTTCATTTTATTAAAATCAAGATCTACATTTAGAAAACTCAAACTATATCCAGGTGAAATAACCCATGAAGAGCCATGCTTAGCACATTCACAGACGTTTGTTTGTTTGTTTGTTTCAGTTTGTTTTTTTTTTTTTTTTTTCAGTTTCTCTGCATAGCATTGACTGTCCTGGAACTCACTCTGTAGACCAGGCTGGCCTCAAACCCAGAGATCTACCTTCCTCTGCCTCTCAAGTGCTGGGATCAAAAGCGTGTGCTACCACCACCTGGTCATCATTCAAAGACTTTCTAAAGCAGCACTCTGACAACGTGCACAAGACCTGTGTAAGCTCAAGGCACTAAGTCCCACCCCTAGCTAGGGAGCTATTGGCAATTGATAGGTGCTGGGAGAGTCAGAGTCAGTATTATTTAAAAGTGTTGCCGCTAGTAGGTCAACCATACTCCAGTGGAAGGCCACACATTCAAGAACATAGGGGCAGCACAAACTGGAGTCAATGAGGTGTTTTCGTTTTCAGAGGACATGGAGTTGACTGGAGAGGCAAGATGGATGAATCTGGAAGGAGTAGAGAAGGAAGAGTGAAGACAATCAAAACATGTTGTATAAAATCCTTAAAGAACTAAGTTTTTAAAAAAGACATCAAAGAATAAAATGAAATAAAGGCACTTTGTGACTCTCAGGGGTTTGCAGACCACAGATAGCAAGTGGCCAACTTGGCTTCAAGTAAAAATAGAGACATGGAGAAAAAGAGGTTGACTTGGAAGCTGGAAAGTGTCCCAGTGCCTAGAACTGTCCCACCAGGACTGTCATGAACTGAGCCCCTTAAACCCTCTGCCACCCTGGAACTGAGAAGACAGCCAAGCCCCACAAGGGGTCTCTTTACTTGGATCCACAGAGGGGAATAACCCTAAACTCTGACCATGTCTCCATCCTCGCCTTCTGCACACATGGATACATACACACTGCGGTGGCTTGAACAGGTATGACCCCTATAAACTCATGTGTTTGAATGCTTGGCCCATAAGGAATGTAACTATTAGAAGGTATGGCCTTGTTGGAGTAGATGTGGCCTTGTTGGAGGAAGTACGTCACTGTGGGAGTAGGTTTCGTGGTCGCAGAAGTTCAAGTCTTGCCAGTGTGTCTCAGTCTCTCCCTGCTGCCTGCAGATCAAGATGTGGCACTCTCAGCTCCTTCACCGGCACATGTCTGCCTGTACACTGCCATGCTTCTTGCCATGATGATGATGGACTAACCCTCTGAAACTGTAAGCCAGAACCAACTAAATGATTTCCTTTATAAGAGTTGCCATGGTCGTGGTGTCTCTTCACAGCAATAAAAACCCTAAACTAAGACACACACACACACACACACTATCCTTGCCTTCTACACACATGAACACGGACATCACACATATACACACTCTAACAGCTACAAGCTCTCACACACTTATATAGGCTCACATTCATCCATACATATACTCTTTCACACAGGCTCCATCACACAGCTATATACCCTTACACACTCAAATGCATACTCACTAAAACACTTATACACACCTTCACACATTCACATCAGACTCTCACAGTCATTCACCCACACTCACACTCCCTCAGACATAGACACTTTACACACCTCATACCTGCTCACACTCTCCCTCATTGGCTTGCACATTTCTTCACACATTTATATCATGTTCCCACACTCACTCCTACACTAACACTCATTCATCCACAGGCACATATCTCTAGTTTCACTCAAAGCCCCCTAGTTCACGATGAACCTAATCCTTTTAGGAGAAAAGAAAGGAAAGTTTCCTTGGAGAGGGTTGCAGACCCTTTCCTAGGGACCCAATGGAGGCAAAGGAGAAATAATGGAACAGAAGAGCCAGGAAAAGGTGAGCCAGTGCTAACTCTAACTCCTGGATCCTTCTTTTACCACCTGGATGTGCTACCTGCACTGGAAATTCTAAATTCATGATAGTACAGATGCCACCATTATAAAGATAAGGTATTTTATAAATACAAGGGAATGAATGCTTGGGTCATATATTAAATGCCATGGCAAGTACATACTCTATCCTCCCTAAAACCATCCAGGCTACCACACATATGCGTTAGAAGGCTTCTACAGTTACTTAAATAGCGTCAACTTAATGCCTAGTTAAAGTGTTCAAAAGCCGCTTTGTGTCACTTGAGATATGTGACTACCCTGAATATAGTGTCAGTGACTCACGCATTCAAAGAGCAGTCACTGTCCTACGCTTATGAAGGATTTTATTTCAGTTCCAGAATTCAAAAGGAAGTTAAGATTATTATCTACTATTTAAGACTAGACAAAACATGCCCGCCGTTTTATTAATCCTTAAAATTCTAATAGGGGAGGGAACACACTTAGAACTTGGTTTTCAAGCAACCCTGAAAATTTTATATCTCAGTGTCTGAATTTAATTTCCTTCCCCGAGATCAAAGTGTCCATTACTGTGATGGGTGTGGAAAGAACTGAGTGTGGCTAGATGAAAATGTCCTGTGTGTATATTAGTGATTTATGTTAGATGCGGAAATGAATTGTGATTTTATGGAGGGGAATTATTTTCCCTTCTGTTTAATATTTAGGCCATGTCTCCTCTGGCATCAGAGCCTGGTATCTTTGTCCTCCTACTTCACACTTTCCATAAGCCTTCTGGTTTCACAGCAGACACATTGTAAATCTTCTCCTTCTAAGTGTCCCACATATGTTTCATTAAAAGTGTTTGTTTCTTTGATCAGCTTGACGTTTTTAATGTGAAAAAATAATAACTCTGTCGCTTGGCACTTGAGAATGTATGGGCCACCGAGTGAAGAGCCGTGTGCTGAGTGTGCATGCACCAACCGTGTTGGAGTGAAGCCACACAGGCTCTCCCGGGCCATGGCGCTGCTGCCTCCTCCAAGGCCGTGGTGAGCACAGGGCAGGTGGGACAGAAACACTCTTTGTTGTCTGTGTGCCAGGGCTAAGGTAATGTAGCCCCACTGACCAGGCTTACAGACATTCGCTGTCCCATGATTCAAGAGTCTGGAAGATCTAGGGGTTGGAGAACTGGCATAGCCACTTTCTTCTAGACCCTTCTCCTTGAATAGTACGTGGTCATTGTCACTCTACGTCTCTGTATAATGTTCCCTCTGGATGTGTCTGATCTCCCCATTCCTACAAGGGCCTCCGTAACATTGGACTTGGCCTCTCCCTAATGATTTCACTTTCACCCCTGTAGCTCTTCAGAGATTCTATCTCCAAACACAGCCACATTCTGAGGTACTGGAGGCTAGGATTTCAATGCAAGCATTTTGAAAACCCACAGCTCAGCTGTGGATACCCGATACTCGTAAAACCTTGGCAAAAATCAATGAGGACGTAAAGAGGAGATGGACAGACAGAGTCACGACAAATCCCTCAGCAATGCAAAGTGGCCGTTTCAAGAGCACTGGACTCCATTTACTAAGGGGCGTGACTCACGCAGAGGGCTGGGCACCAACACTTCAGGCAAATTAAGGCATCTGCAGGCAAGGGCAAGGCAAACTCTGAGTCACGGGTGAAGGTCTATTTTAGGTCTCTGGCCCTCTAAGGCAGCCCATTTCCCAGCAGGGGGAATGATGCCCTGTGTGCTAAGGATGCTAATTTGCCTCTCCTTCCTCATCCTCCACCTCCTCCTCATCCTCCCATGCTATCCTTGCTGTTGGTACATTTCACAGAAGCCACCATTTACTCTTAGCCCTTGTCTCCAGGGGTCCAAATGACTACACTCCCATGACATCCCTGACACATAATTTTTACTGAACAAAGGAGAGTGCCATTTAAGCTCACTGTCCCTCCCCCAGCCTGACTTTCTTCAGGGAGTAAGGGCACTCCCCCACACATTAGGAATCCTGGGTTCTCATCTGGGTCCTATAGTGTTCTCACCCGTTTACATATGGACTCTTGGCTCTCTGCTACATTTTATGTCTTCCTGGTCTACTACGGCTCTGAAAATTTTGGTATGCATGTCAGAAGTTACTTCACATACAGAATGGACCTGTTTGGATCAAACCATTAGATTTTTCTCGAGTACATAGGGTATTACTTCTAAATTTGATTTCACTTTTTTCCCCTCAGATCTAAGTGGGCACAATTAGAAAACGAGAAGACACTGGTAGAGCAATGCGCACCCTTCTTTCTGCTTTCCAGTGACCAGCTTTGCTCGTTCAGCCCTGTCTAAGAAAGACACACTTCACATCTTTCATTCTCTAAATACAGCTATCCATGACTATTATCATTACTAATTCAGTCTTTTTATCTATTAGCTTACACAACTACAAAGAAAAGGAAAACACTTGGTGGCTACAAGATGCCTTACACAGTCTGTACACACAGGCGGTGGGCTTCTCTGATTGACAGTCCCACAGAGCCCCATGTAGTAGGAGCAGGATGGGTTCTCACAGGGGGAATGCTGTACAGACTGAAATGACATCAGCCCAGCCAGTGGGGGATGGATTCTCTGGAAGGAAGAATAAAACTAAATAGTGTATGGTCATTTTCTCTGAGATCTCTGTAAACAGAAAAGAAACTCTATGTGACAGGGAGTTCTGGTCTAGACACTTCCACTACCCAGTTATGGAAGGGGAGCTTTTCCTATACAGTCTTATTTATTTGTCCGGGACTTGAGAACATCACACTCTATTATCTCTACAGGACTTCTGGGACTCGAATTATCCCTGAATGACTAAAAGGTAGAAAATTTGACTCTAAAATTCACTAACAGCATGAACGCCAGAGGGTCCTTTAACCTCTTTACACCTCATTTGTAAATCAGGAGCAATACTGTCTTATGCTATTGAATAAAATAGTATCTGCAAAATAAGGTGAAAACAGCGTTAATAGCTAGCACTTATTGAGCATTTTATATGTATCACAAATTCTACTGAATTATTTCTTGTAGGTGTGTTTCTCTCTGTTCTGGTTGTTCAGCACTACCGAATGAAGATTCACCCTTCACTTCTTTTTCCTTTTATCCACTTGCCTCTCTGGTTTTCTGTGATATCTGAATAAATACAATCACAGGCTATTTACACATTAGGGGTCAGAGAAACCCATGAGGAAGCATTTTTAAGACAAGGCTATGTATGTCATAGCAACAAAACATTAAGAAATAAAGACTGAAATGATAAAAAAAATTAAATGAGAACAGCTAATGAAGGCAAGTCACAGACAAATTCAAGGAAAATACAAAATGAAAACAAAATGCTATGATTTACCTCGCCATTGGAACCAATGAGCAACCAGATTTGGAACTGGAGAAAACTAGCAACTAATGTGTGGGACATACTTGATACACTTTCCTTGAATTTGGAGCTAAAATTCATAACGATGAGAACCATACTAAAAATGTTAGGTTTAATGCTTGTTGTAGTTGTTATGAACTGTACATGGAAACCGTACATGGAAACTATACATAGAAGCCTCCCACCATAAGCTCATGTGCTGGCAAAATTTGGGGAGGTTCCGGAAACTTCAGGAAGTTGGTTGTACCTAGAATAAACAGAAAACTAGAAGCATGCTTTTGAAGAGTATACCTGTGCCACCAATTGGCGGGCTAAGGGTTCTTTTGCTTTATCTGTCTAAAAATTGTGAGAAAATGGTGCGTCTCTGTCTCTTACGGATTTATCCTTCTTAAGTGGGTTCTATGTTCTTCCTTGTCATCTCCTTTCCTAGTTCTGCTGCCTTGCTTCTCCAGGCCCCAACAGCCCTCGAATGGTTTGACTGCTCCTTCAGCTGTCAGGCAGGTACTGACAGACCTCTCTCCCACTCAGTAGTCACTGCCTGGACCCCAGATGGCTGCTCAGGTCCACCACTCACCTAGTGGTGACAGGTCAGTGGGGGCCAGCCAGGCACAGGTATCTGATGCCACTCCAGTGCCAACTGGATTCAGGTTTGTAGGCATCAACAGTCAGTGCCAGCTTCCTGTTCCATTCAGGGCTCTCACCCATGGTACTAAGTAGTGCAGGGTAATTTGAAGTTATGAGGATTAAATATAATTTTGTAAAAATTCAGAAGCAAAACAATTACTCGAAAAGTCACAAAATAAATTCAAGGGACATGCACGCTACGGCTGACCAGTGAACCAAATGATAAGCCAAAATTCAGATCTCAAAACTAGTGAGGTTCTCAACGTTTGTGTCTCTTCCTTAAATTCTTATGTGGAAGTCAAACCGTTCATATGATGGTATTGAGGGAAAGGGTCTTTAGGAGATGACTGCGTGAGGACTTTGCTCTTATGGATGTGATTATTGCAAAAATGAACGGATAATAAAAATGTGGAACAGGTACGCTATGGATACTATTTAGCAGAGAAGATCATATTATGTGAGGTAACCCACACCAGAAAGGCAATTGTCTCATGCCCTCTTTTATCAGAGGCTCATAGCTCCAAATCTGCATATCCTGGAGCAACTACAGAAACCAGCACAGTAAAAAAGGGACCACCGCCAGGATGCATGGAGCATGAGAGAGGGGAATAGCAGGGTAGAGGTAATCTGGTCTGGGAAATGAAAAAAACGACAAAAACAAAAACAGAGAATGGCTCTAATTGGGGAAGAGGGCGAGAAGAAGAGGTAAAATAACAATAAGGATATCTGAAACGGTTATGAGGAATCATACTATTAACTACCTACCTCCAAAAAAACCTACACTACACATCAGTCTGTGAATAAATACACACACACACTTGAAAAGAAATTTTTCTCATCTGTGCTGACAATGTTCCCTCCAAGATCCAAAGACAGTCTAACAAAAATCCCAATACCAGGCATGAGAAACCCTCTTTTGAGTTGTTGGTCAGAGTTGCCAAAGACTCCCAAAACATTACAGACTATTGCTACTGACCTCGGTAGCCCTCCGAGGTGAAAGGTAAGCCCTAATATTGAAGATATTATACACTTTAGACACAGGGCCCAGTGGCCCCTGAGCTGGTATTGACTTAAATGCCTCCTCTCTGATGACTAGCTTTCACAGTACCAGAAGGCACCATGCAAGCTTCCAAAGGATGGAAGCAACCAACAGTCCTACCCAGCTCCGATGCCTATAAACTACACAAAGAGACCAGTATGGCACGATAACTCTAAGAGTGCAGTAGTAACACACATTCCCTACTGGTAACCAACAGCTTCTACGTGTCCTTAAGGCCTGCTCAACAAGACAGGAATCTTGCCTGGTCCTGGAAACCTAGCCGACTACCCAGGCTAGCGACGTCACAGATCTTGGAGGAGAACCTAGAACCTACAACTTCACTAAACCTCACCCCTAATCAAAGAAATGTCTCCTTGCAACAGATGGAGCCCATTACAGAAAATACACAACCAATCAAAATGCAAAATTGTGGGGCCCAGTCCCATTGGGTACATCTCCAATACAGCTCCTGAACCTAAAGATCGAGGCTCATTGCAGAAGAGGAGAGGGAAAGACTGTAGGAGCTGGAAGATCGGGGAATTTACTGTTAGGTTGTTTCTCCTAGGAAGGTCAGAAGCTACACCCAGGGAACCTCACCAACACGGCTGTTTAAATACCAGCTGAATAGTGACAACAATATATGACACTAAGGTGGATGGGGTTGGGGAGCTCAGTCCCACCAAAAACTACGGACAACTAGGGAATGCCTAGAGTGGGAGAAATAGTCTTCACCAGAGAAGAGCCCACCAATTGGTTATCCAATACCATATAGTAAGCCCCCAAAATATACATAAAAGCAACATCACATAGGCTAAGCAGGTTGTATTTAGATGTTTAGAAATGTGTGTGTGTGTGTGTGTGTGTGTGTGTGTGTGTGTGTGTGTGGTGTGTGCACGCCTATGTGTAGGGAAGGGAGAAATTATGTAATTATATTATAATCAAGAAATAAAAGAAGTAATAAAAATAATAAAAAGAAGGTAACTTGTTTGCTCTGTTGCCACGTGGAGACACAAATAGAAGGCATCACCTGAATGGAGCAGATCATGACTCAACACTAAATCTTTTGGCACGATGACTGACTTTAGATTTTCCGAACTCTAGAACTGTGGGCAGTAAATTCTAGCTGTTTACAAATCACCCATGCTAAGCTATTTTGTCATAGCAGCCTGAATAGACTAAAATTGTGGTATGAAAGGGCTGGTTTGGCATATCAGGTCTAACCTAGACACCCAGGGTAATTAAAACACCAGGAGGGAAGTCTTAAGATAGAGATCCCAATTTCTCTCAGTCTCATTGTTATGTTAGAAATGTCTCTCTGAAAGCAACGACCCTCTCGACTTTCTTGCTATGTCTTCTAGAATCTCACATTCCATAATTAATTTCCCCTTGCCCACCAGCAATAATTACTACTAATAATAATAATCCCATAATGCATTTCCCCTTGCCCAACATCACTCTTCACGCCATCTCCTGAATCTACACGTTCCCACACAGCACTGGCCCAGTGGTCTTCACTCATTAGTATGGTGCCACACTGCTCCCATGTCCCACGTCGGGGAGGATCTCCAGCTTAATGCCAATTTATTTGGAGAAAGTGACCTTTTTCAAGACTTTAACTAATCATGTAGCTGGGAATATGGCTCAGTGGTTAAAGTGCTTACATTGCAAATGTCAGGACCAAAGTTGGGATCTTCAGAACCCACGTAAGTGCCAGGTGAACATGGAGGCCGACCTGTGTTCCTAGCCTTGGAAGACACAGACAGCAAACTGGAAAAAAAAAAAAACCTAGCCAAGTGGCCAGCTCTGTGTTTAACTGGGGAACCCTGCCTCAATAAATAAGGAGAAGGAACATAAAGAATAATCTTGAACATCAACCTCAGGCCTCCACATTCACATACACCCACACACACTGATGCCCACACCCATGTATACATACAGGCACACACATACACACACCACATATACATGAAGAAAAATGAGTTATTATTACAAAAAAATATTCATGGTAAATACATGAAAGGAAAGGAATATAAATTAGATATGAGTTACGGTTTTATTGAAAGGAATATAAATAGAAAACAAAATAAACGTCAAGTTTAGCAGTAGCTTTCTCTGGTAATAAATGGCTTTTTTTTCTTTCTTCCATTCATATTTCTAAAAATATTTCATCAGAAGTATTTCAATATTTAATTACCTATTTATTTATTTTTGGTTCTGTGAGACAGGCTCTTACTGTGTAGCCCTGGCTGGCCTGGAACTCACTTTGTAGACTAGACTGACCTTGAACTCACAGAGATCTGTCTGCCTCTCAAGTGCTGGGATTAAAAATATGGGCCATTTGCCAGGGCATCACTGTGTAACCCAGGCTAGTCACAAATGTGGGATCCTCTTGCTTGATGTCCCAACAGCTAGACTTACAGTCGTGCATCTTTATGCATAGACATAGCTTGTTTTTATTTGTTTGTTGACATAGCTTGTTTTTGATAAGGAATAATTTATATAACGGACATAAATCTCAACTACACATTCCAGTCGATATTTATGTGTATAAATACTCAGGTAACCACTCCATAGATAGCCACTATTTCTACCTCAAAATCCCTGCCTCGAATTCCTCTCAGGCAGCATGGCTTCCACACTAATCACACCCCTGACCTGAGTCACCTCGGGTTGGTTTCTACAGAATACATACTATTCATTTCAGGACATAAAACATAAACTTCATATTTCAATTTTTAAAAAGAGATTGAAACTCCAGAATGTACCCTTCTTACCTCACATCCATGCTTTTTCTTAAAATGTTTGCTAATATTCACTAATAATTGTATGTTGTGACTACAAAGTAGATCTTCTGGAAAATTACCATGTAGAAGGGAAATAATCCCCAAGAGTTGAAAGTGACCCTCTGATCTCTGCGGGTTCAGTTCAGAAGCGCAAGCTCCATCCTGTTGGTACACAGAAAGCAAATATTCAGATGATCTTGAAGGATGTTTCAGTTCCTCTAGAGCGATCCTGCATGAACAGACTCCCCTTGGAGACTTCTGATAATTATCGATTCTCAACGAGTGGAATTCACTTAGTCTAATAGCGTCTTTCTAAATATAGTTACATGAGCTTCTTACCTTCCCAACCAGGCCCAAATCTAAAGAGGTAAAAGAAGATTATTAAAAAAAAAAAAATCCTCAGTTGTCCAAGAGAGTCAAAAACATGTTCATTTGAATAGTTGGTACTATTATACTCTCCACTGAACTGAATCTCTGTAATTTCCTTTCTGGTCTGAACAGTGTTGTTGAGAGAAAGAGAAGTCTTCTGGTATGATAAATTTTATCAGGTAGGATTTGATGCTTTCTCTCTAGTATCACCTCCAAAGAGACTGGCTAGTGCTGTCACAGTGCTTTGTATCTTACACCTTCTTAAACCTGAAAATCAAGACCAAAGTTTCCCCTCTGATGTCTCTTCCGATGTTTCAACGATTTATTCTTCTAACTTTTCCATATGGAAGTGATTTTGCCAACTTCAAACAGTTTAGGTCTCTGTCATCACCCTCTAGACTGTCCATATGTGATGAGGTGTGGACAAGAATTATGGTGTAGCTCAGCACAATGGCACACACCTGGGAAACCAAGGGAGGAAGAACTTGATGCTAGCCTGGACTACGTATCGAGTTTAAGGCCAGCCTAAACTACATAGTGAAACCCCTTTCCAAACAAGCAAACAAAACCACAAAAGCATTATAACAAAAACCAGGGCTGGGGATGCAGCTCTGTGGTAGAGTAACTTGCTTAGCATACCTGGGTTCGATCCCCAGCACTTCCACCACCAACCCCAAAAGCTGTTACGTGAGTCGGAACTGATCTTATTTGGAAAAGAGGATGGCTTCCTTGAACATGTGCAGCCTCCTTGTCCCTCCCATCACAAGTCCTCTTACGATGTGTGACCTCCACTCCCCGGCCAGATCTCCTCTCTGTACCGGAAAAACATTTGCTTTTCTTGATAGTGTTATTTCTGGAGTCTCAACATCTTCCCCCCAACCCTGCTAAGCCTCCCAAGTAGCTTTCCCTCCCAATCCTTTGTCTCAGAAGACCTTCCTTTTCCTAAACAACTTTTGGCTGGCTTTTCTAGTCTCCTAGACTGGCCAAATCTGGCTCCTTGGCCTATCAAACTGGACACATCCACCGCCACCACTCACATACCCTGGTGACTGCCATGTCTTCAGGCAGCACCCTATGACATGGTTCTTTCTAAAAGCAAATCTCTCCCTTGTCCAAACCAGTTGCCTCTGTAGTCCATATCTGCTGGGCTGTCTGCTGAACACACACACAGGTGGTGCTTTTATCCATTTCTCCTCTTCGATGCTCAGCCTGTTGTCCCCACATCATAGTCTACCCACATAGGTAGGGTTAGTAACTTTCCACAGTCCATTCAAATATTTCCCAGTCTTCTAACCTGACGAGAAAGAGCTAGGTTGCTTATGTCTGTCCATTTCACTTTTGTTTGTGTGTGTATGTGTGTCTATCTCTGTGTGTCGGTGGTGGTGGGGTTTCCACCGAGGCCAAAAGAGAAAGTCAGATCCCCTGAAGCTGGATTTACAGGTGGCTATGAGACACTCAACATGGGTGCTGGGACTCAAACTCTGGTCCTTTGAAAGAGCAGCAAGTGGTCTTAACAGCTAACCCATCTGCCAAGCCTATAACTTGGCTTTTGAGGCAAATATACCCAGATGCAAGGCTCTCATGCAGCTCAGTGGTAGAGCACTTGCCTACTAAAAAAACAGAAAAATTCTAGATTTAGCCTTTCAGTGGGGTCATGCGACCTTTTAATTCCAGAATTTCAGAGGAACTTCACAGTTTCCGTAATAGCCTGTGCTACACAATGAAATGGGTTTGGATTAAAAACACGGGGTGCTGGAGAGGCAGCTGAGGAAGCAAAGTGAGGACCCACGTTTGCGTCCCTAGGGCCCACATAGAGTCAGGCTGGGTGTGGTAGCTCACCTGTAATCCCAGCACTTGGATGGTGAGACAGGGAATTCCTGGAACTGGAATGAACAGGCTAGCCAGACAGAGGAAGTAGGGTCCAAGGGAGATCCTGTCTCTATACAAAATGCAGAGAGGGATAGAGAATAACATTTCACAGGCATGTGCACACGCATGCACCCACACATATAAATATGCATGCACATTATACATACATGCATATTCTAGGAAAGCATCACAAAACTACTTCACAGTAGGTAGGGAAATAAGAAGATTTATTCTGCTATATGCACCACATTTGGCAGTGGAGAAGGAGCATTTGAAAGCTCTGTGAGCATTCCCTCACCTGCTTTTTTTTATTTTTTAAAACACATCATTGGTATGCACAGATATGTACAGACACACACACAGAAAGAGACATAGAAAGGCAGGTGGCACACACATGCTCTCATACATACACACACACACACACACACACACACACACACACACACACACACACACGGCTAACCTGACTCTGTGGAATAATATCAATTATGCTCTCTCTACAAGCATTATTTCTGAACTCCTTAAGCAGCCATCAGTGACTAACTCTCCCGTAACTCAGCAGCGACGCTCTGGCGAATCCTAAATGACTCCAGCCTCCCTCTCACGCTACTCCTGCTGATAAGATGCCACCGTGTGTTTTGGTCACTTCTTGACTTGACAAATGTAACTGTTGTCCAGATGGCCTGTCTTTCCTCTGTGCTTCTCAAGTCTAGTAAATATTAGAAGCTGCTGCCAAGATCCTTTCCCTCTGGTCATTCTGAACCGAGTTCAAGTCCCTACTGCTGCTTTGTGTTCCCATTTCTGAGTCCACGGCCATTGCTACAATCAGAAGTAAAAGTAAAACGGGCCCTGAAGCATGCTCAGGAGCCTTCTTTGTTCTGAATTTTGTACTTTTGTCAGATGTTTCCACTCTTTAGACTCTCTTTCCTGCCTTTACCACCTGGAATTTTCCATTCCCGCCACACATTTTTCTTTTTCTCATTAAGAATATTCCTAAAATTCTGTCTAAAAGGCTACTGATACCTAAGCTGTGATGTACCTTTTCATTAGATACTGGGAAGATCTTGCCAGGATAAAATGGTCATTCTCCAAGGCAGACTCTTAGCTAAGGAAAAGGAGTAGGAAGAATGTATAGAGAAGAAGTGTGTAAGCATGCACACAGGCATAGATGCACCTTTTTTTTCTGCAAGGATACTTTTTAAAATATTTTTTCTATAAATATATAATATATAATATGCTATTTTAAGTGTTTGCCTTTGAGAACAGGATCCTTTTTCCAATATCTGTATTTTCCAGCTATGTGCTTTAGTTACCTTTTTCCTATGGTCACCAAGAATTATCTGAACAAAGAGATGGAGAAATTGTTTCTTTCTGTACAGCAACATATCGATATCTAAGAAATGTGTTTAGAAAATGGAAGTAGCTCTTTTTCATAGTACCACCTAGGTGGTTGCCTGCGTCAAGATGAAGCTGAATATCTCCTTCCCAGGCATTGGCTGTCAGGAACTCACTGAAGTGGATGATGTACACAAGCTTCCTATGAGACGCCAGGGTCACACAAGCAGCTACGGATGCTCTGAGTGAAGAGGAGGTGTCATGTGGTCCAAATCAGTGGTGGTAATGACAAACAAGGTTTTCCCATGAAGCAAGATGTCTTGACCCATGGCAAAGAGTGTGTCTGCTGTTGAGTTAGATGTGTTCTTGTCGTAGACCAAGGAGAAGTGGAGAGAGGAAGTACAAGTCTGTTCAGGGATGCATTATGCATGCCATTGTGTAAAAAAAAAGTGGTCAGGGGAAAAGGCTGTTCCTGGACTGACAGATACTACTGTGTCTCAGTGATTGAGACTCAAAGAAGCTAGTAGAATCCTAAAACTTTTCCATTTTTCTAAAGAGGATGGTGTCCAGCAATATCTCATAAGAAAATCTTCAAATAAAGAAAGTAAGAAGTCCAGGACCAAAGCACCCATGACTCCGCGTCTTGTTACTCCACCTGTCCAGCAACACAAATGCATGTATTGCTATGAGGAAAATATTCACACACAAAAAAAAAAAAACCAGATAAGGAGGAGGCCATAGAATATGCTAAACTTTTGGCTATGAGAGAGAAGGAAGTCAATGGAAAACAGATTGCCAAGAGACACGGAGACACAGATTGTCCTAGCCGAAAGCTTCTACTTCTAAGTCTGAGTATAGTCAAAAATACTCTGTAAGAGTAACAAATAAGTGGTGAGACCAGACGATGACTACGACAATGATGATGAAGAAGAAGAAGAGGAGGAGGAGGAGGGGGAGGAGGAAGAGGAGGGGGAGGGAGACAGGGAAGTGGTGGGGGAGGAGGGGAAGGGAGGGGAGGTGGAAGAAGAGGAGGAATAGGAAGGAAAGTGCTGGAGGACACCTCTGTGGCCCAGCAAGGAATGCTTCAGAGCAGGTCTGTTTCAGACCACATAATAGTTAGGATGGACTAGTCTACACTGCAGTAACAAGCCAGTTCTGAAAGCTCAGATCTTCAGTTCACTTTGTGGTCCTGTGGATCTTACTGAAACAATTCTGGCCTAGCCTCCTCTTTTCCTGTTTGGTGAAGCCCAGGACAATTTGCTGCAGGCATAATGGTAAACAAGAGAAGTTGGTCTTCGACATTTCTATTCTTCAGTCAAATTTCTTCTGCTTTCTCTATTGGTAATTAGCTTTGTAATTTTTTACTGTATTTGCAATTCTGGGGCTAGCATCCAAGGCCTCACTCATGTCATACTGGACATTCACTCAAGCACTGAACTAGATCCCCGGCCAGCCCTGGCCATTACCTTTCTCTGGACCCGAGGAACCCCTGCTTGTGCCCTCGCCTGTGTTTATGAAGCCTCTGCCTCACGTAGTTCTACCTCTTCAACCTTCTCGAAAGGAAAAAGTATCAGCTCAGGACCCTCAAGACCAAGTTCTCAGCACAAAGGAGATTTATTTGCCCCAGAGAGACAAAGGGTGGGGAATAAGAGACAGAGGGCAAGAGATAGAGAATGAGGGAGAAGAGGAAGGGAACAAGGGAGGTGAGACAGGAATAGTTGTCCCAGAGGACAAAGGATTGCCTCTGGATAAAGAGGAGACAGAGTAGCCCACAGGAAAATGGCGGTTTATAAGGGAAAAGGGAAACCCCCTGTTAGGATGAGATATTCAATTTTAATTAAGCATGTTAATTCAGGGAGCCAAAGGGAGCTTTTGATTGCCAGATGTTGGTAGTCAGCCTTAGGAGGAGTAAATGGTCAAATAAGGGAATAGACCTTGGGGACTAGCTTTAGGAATGTAATCTAACGGTTTTTAGCAAGGCAGAGGGAATCGGGGAGAAGGGCAAGGCCTGCCACAGCCACATGCTCGCGTGGGCTAGTGACCCTTCACTTCCACTCTCATGTGATCCACCGTCACGGAATCAGAGATCCCCAGATCCCATCCTCCCCTCCTTTAGTCACGGTGTGTGTGCTGCAACACACAAGTACAGTGATGTGGCTGTTCCCACTGACAAGTATCGCATTAAGAAAGTATGTGATAAGGAAAGATGGGGAGCAGGCAAAAGGACAAAGGGACATGACAGAAGAAAGGACAGGGACAGGGGGCCATAAGGGAGAAGTAGGGGCAGCAGGGAATGAAGAAAGGAGGAAGGAGAACGTACCAAAACACACATAAGATACCATAATGACATCCAATAACGTGCATGTTCATTTAAATTTGAAACAGACGTTAATGAAGGAATCCCAGAAGCCTACTGAAACTGGCTTAGCTCAAGAAAACATCCTCAGAATAACATCCGTCCCTGGACAGAGTAGTTCACACTGGTCATCTGAGCACTCAGGGAGTGAATACAGAAGGATTAGGAGTTTAAGGCTAGCCTTGGCTACACAGTGATTTGGAAGCCATGTTACATGAGACCCTGATTCAGAAAGCAAACAAATCATACTTATTTATACACATATAAGCAAATCTGTTCACTCTAGATAGAGGGGCTACCAATAGATCAAAGAAGACTCTATCCAAGTCTGGCTTGATTGAGGTCACTTACAGGAATACCGCCAAGAAGCCCCTGGAGAACTACACTCACAGAGAAATTCCCAATGAGCTGTTTGCCTGGTTTTTCATCTTTTATTTTTACTTCCTTTCTTCTTTTGAGACAAGATCTCACTCTGTAGCCTAGGCTAGCCTTAAGCCTGCAACCATACTCCTGCCTCAGCTTCCCAAGTGCCATTACATTCAGCTTAATTGTTTACCCCTTAGACATTGGTGGTCAGAACCTTGAAGAAGGGAAAAGCCTCCTGAGGGGGCTGCTCAGTCTCAAGACCCTGCTATTCCATGGGACATTGTTAGGCAGGTCTTAGGAGGATCTCATGCATCCATGGCTGCTGTTTTCAAGATGCAAATGCTCGTGACCAACCCAGAGCAAACAGCTGTATTATACCACTCAGGTCAACACTTGAGTTGCTGAAGTCTGTGGTATTTCTTAGTTTTATTCCAAAGCCAGAATGGTATTGGAATTAAATCAGGCCCCTTGGATCCTGGTGTATCTCATTATACACTAGATATAAATGTTCCCTGGTGAAGGGAGCATATGCTTGCACTTGAGGCTACCTCCTGCTGGGAGCCAGGTGAGAAAGCTGAGTTCTGGCTACAGGGAGGAATTTCCAGGCAGTGTATAGACTAGCAATTGCCTGGGCCTGTGGTTCTCAAGTGTGTGACCCAGAACCAGCACCATCAGGGAAAGTAGCAGTGAGAACCCATGGACTCCACCCCAGGTCTACTGAATCAGAAAGCAGACTCCCACACCATGTTCTTAAAACCTCCAAGTGATTCTGAAGTCTGCTAATCATGGCACTAAAATAAATGCCCAGCGCCGCAAAGTTTGATTTAGACAGTTCAACACATGGTTGAGAAACAGTGTGTAGGTCAACTTACTGTGTATACAGGGGAAGGCACACTAGACAGGCAAGCTTAACCAGGAGGAATGAAGGAACAGACTTTATTCTGTGAACACCGGGATCTTTGGTAAATAGAAACAAACTCTAGCATCTAGCATATGTACTGGATAGAGAAGAACAGGGGTTAGCTAGAAAGTTACAGGGAGAAATATCAAAAAAGAGGGGAACTAGATAAATCAAAGGCACTTGGGGAAATGGTCACATGAGACATTTAGCCCTGAGAAACAATGTAGAGATCCAGTGCCCAAAGCCGGAAGAGTAAGGAGGACCCACGGCTCAGGGGTAGGGCAGAAGGATGAGCCAGGCAGACTGCAGCGGCTCCTCCTGAGTGGGGATGGCCCGCACCTGGAGTGGTGTGGCAAGGATACACCTGGGAGGGGAGGAGGCTGGGAACCAGAACATTCCGAAAGAGAGAGTGCCCGGAGCGCTGACAGGTTAGCAGTTTGCATTAGCACCGAAAGTCTCCTAATAGCGTGTTGTCGCGTCTTCTCAGTTTTCGCTAAAACACAAATTCACTTACGTTCATTTAAAACATTTCTACCAGGCAAACAACTGAAGTAAACACCCTTAATAAGCCAGGTACAGTATCGTGCCTCCGCCGTTAACCCCTCCACACACCCAAACAGCGTTGAGGCGGCACTAACAGAGGAGCTGTTCCGGGGAGGAGGCAGGTTAAAGTGAGAGCAGCTTTTTTTTTTTATCTCCCGGTTTATGTCTCCACTCTGCTGCTTCTGTACTCCAAGTCACCATGGGGAATGTCGAGGCAGCACACCCTGGTCCTCAGGTGGCGTCTCTCGCAGGCGAAGCCCCTCCCTCTCCCTGTATCTCTTCTCAGCTCCCACATCCCTTCCAGGTACCAAAGCCCTAGAACGACCCTTGCTACGTCGCCCGCCAGCTATGGCTACAGTACTGGAAAGGCCTGAGTACAGTAGAACAGAACTCTCTTTTGATTTCTTTCTAGGACAGTTCATCATAACAACAGAGTTAGCCATCTCTCACGTGTTCCGTGTCCCCGTCCTGCCTCCACCCCACACACACATGCCCCAACTAATTCTTCCTGTAAAGGGAGGGTCTTACAAGTTGTGATTTCTCAGAACAAAAGAACAGAGCCCAGCTGGAAGAATAAGGAAAACTTTGTCATCCTCAAGACTGGGGACGTAGGGTGAGCCTTACCTGAGGTGCCCTTCCAAGCACCTAGGAGAGGGAGCTACTTTTTTTCTTGGGGTGTCTATGTGGGTGTATGATATACGTGCGTGTATGGTGATATTTTATTTCGTACTAAAATGTTATTTGTATGTTAATAAGTAAAGTTGCCCGGGGGTCAGAGCTATTAGCAAGCCATAGGAAAGCCGGGCGGTGGTGGCGTACGCTTGTAATCCCAGCCCTTGATAGGCAGAGCTAGGTAGATCTCTGTGTGTTCAGGGATACAGCCAGCATTGGAGACACAAGCCTTTAATCTCAATACCAATCATAGAAGACCTGGAGGTCTGTACAGACAGGCCGTGACGAGGCGGTCATGTGGTTGGGTTTACAACCAATGAGAAGGCAGAACCGAAAATCTATATAAAGACTTTAACACAGGAAGTAGCTCTCTTTCAGAGAGGTAGGACCACCGCAGGAGGAAGGGTAAGGTTTTAGCTCTTAGCTCTGACCTCTTGGCTTTCTTCTTTGCATTGATTCTGTGTTTCTTATTTAATAAGATGGTTGGTTACATCTACATGCGTGTATACATGTTTATATGCACATGCCCAAACAGGTGTGTACAGTTGCATGTGGCTATCCAAGTTGATATCAGGTATTCTCCTCAATCACTCTCTACTCCAGTTACCGAGGAAGGGTCTCTCAGGAAAACCAGTTTGACAATTCTGACTAGTCTAGTTTGCTAGCATAGCCCAGGTGGCTTCCTCTAGAGTGCCGGGATTACAGGTGACTGCCACGCCTGCCCAACTTTTACATGGGCTCCAAGAATCTGAATTCTAGTCTTCACACTTGCGCTGCAAACTCTGTGTCCCCAGCCCTGGAAGCCTTTTTTTCCCCCTTCTTCTCCTGGTAACTACAGCAACTCCAAATCTTTCCAATCTTGGAGAAGTTCTGCGAAGAACTTCAGGCTCAAATCCCTGCCAGGAAGGCTGTTTTGGATATTTCCTCTTTGCCACACAAAATGACTCCCTCTGAGCTCCTCCCTTTGAGGGAACAAGAAACAGTGGCCATGTGTTCCCATCAAATGAATGGCTCTTCATCTCAAAGAGGGGAAAAATGCTATTCTACAAGTTTCGTGATCAGATAAATAATGCTGCTGTGCTCCCAGAATTGTGGAGTTAATATCTATTCCAAAAATCATCCCAAACAGAGCACCCAGCGGGAGGGTTCCTGCTTGGACTCAAGACACAGAGATTGAAGAGGCAACTGATAAGAGGCCCCTTGTCCCTGCGGTGTCTCAGGTTGTCTGCCTGGGGAAGCAGTGAGGGAGTGACATCCATCAAACCCAAATTGTTCCACAACATCCATGACAGCGTGATCTTCACACAGCATCTGCTCCTTCCTGTCAGAGTATGAGATGATGAACTACCAAGGACAATGACATCTAATTGCTGCTTTTTAATATCTTGGGCTGGCTTTGAGGAATCCTTAATTAAAAGTGGGAAGAGATCATTCTAATACTCAACCGAGAACCCGTGTGAGTTGTAAAATAAAGACAGATGTGTTGGCCTTCAACTGTCCTCTGTTGACATCTCTCCCTATAGGCTCTATCTCCTTTATCCACCCCACCAAGTGACCCTAGAATTACTCCATACCAGTGGTTCTCAACCCGTGAGTTGTAACATCTTCGGAGGTTGAACAACTGTTTCACAGGGGTCACACATCAGATATTTATACGACAATTCATAACAATAGCAAATTTACAGTTATGAAGTAGCAACAAAAAATAATTTTATGGTTGAGGGTCATCACAACATGAGGAACTGTATTAAAGGGTCACAGCATTAGGAAGGCTGAGAACCACTGCTCTATACCTAAGTACTAACAGCTAAAGCATATTAGCACAAATAATGCTTAAAAAACCAACCATATCAATTGTTTTAAGGACTGTGGAGCTGCAATGGCTGGGTCTAAATTGTGCCTCTCTACCCACTTGGTCATGTAGCCTTAGGAGTCCTATATAAACTAATAACAATAAGGCACATTGTCTGTGCCTTAGTAGTCCTATATAAGCTAATAACAATAATGAGAGATGTGAAGACCAGAAGCATTGACATTTTAAGTATACATCCTGAGAACTATCTATGTGATTACTAAATAAAAACATGTGTTGTTAATCAAAAAACACTAAGCTAGCACATATTGTATGCTTTATGGGGAAGCATGCTGTGGGAGACACACCTGAGAGGAGACGCTAACGCAGCGTTGACTGGTGAAGATGTGAGGATCTAAAATGGATACTTCCTTTCAAGATGACAACAGTCCCTGATCACCATCTGTAACGGCTGATCTTAAGTGTCAACCTGATTGGATTGAGAGATGTCTAAGAAAGTAATGAAGCGCCCTTCTGAGTGTGTCTATGAGGGCGTGTCCAGAGATGAGTGGCATAGAAGACAGCAAATGAAAGATCTGCTCTGGTTGTGACTGGGACTGTCCCGTAGGTTGAGGAACCAGGTGACATGAAAGCGGACGAGGAGGAAGGTTGATCTTACTCGGCTTCCTGGCCACCGTGAGCTAAACAAGCTCATATTCCTCCCACAGGCAGGAACAAAGGAACCAACCTACCAAAGCCTGTGGAATAACTGTCAGTCGAAATAAGGCTTTTCTCTTTCCAAGCTGACCTTTGCCCATATATTTCATCCTGACAATGAAAAACTAATTAACATACTGCCAATATCAAGATCATGGATGCTCATGCAAATTCTGTTCCTCTGCTTTTGTGCTGAGCATTCATTCACTGCTATTTCTTTTCCAGAATGACCTTGAGAACATATTACCCCCAAAGCTAAGAAAGAAGGCCTTTACATTTCAAGTCAAGTGTGATCCAGTGTTTACAAGAACAAGGAAGAGTGGAATACAGCAAACTACCCATTCCTTTCAAAGTTTCATTGGCCATCTCATCTCTAGGTACCTCCCCTTGCTACCACAATGCCTCTTCTTAGTAAAAACTCATTTGGTTGAATATTGAACTTTAGACAGATTTAACTTTGGCATGTCAAAACTCCATGTGGAAGCTAGCTTTTCTACATAGACATCTACAACAGCTCATGGTCTGAAGCTTGCCATGTACTCCAGGCCTGGCTAAATTCCGTAGAGAACCGAGACAAGAATCAGGCATGATGTTGAGCAAGCATCCTTCAATGGGCTCAGGAAGATACAAGACCAGCTTGGCCATGTATATTTACTTTAATGAATTTGAGACATTCAGAGAAGATGAGAATAAACAAGGGTAGCTTGAATCAATACAGTGTCTGTAGGCAAAACGGAGTTTCAAATTCATCCAAGTAAGTGGGGAAACAAGTGCATCTTAAGAATCTGGGACAGTGTGTGATAGGATACCAGTCTTAGCATACATACAGAACAGCAAGGCCAGTCTACGCTTTGTGAGGGATGCATGCTGAGAATCAGCAGAGATGGATAGAGATGGCTGGCATCAGTTTACATGGGGCCTTTGAAAGCTCAGCTGGGAAATTTAGATTTGATTAAGTGTTAAATGAACAAGATATTCTTTTCTACTAACTCTTTTGGAAGCTGGATAAATATATTCCCCAGCAGGGCTTCTGGGAAGAGCTATTTCTCAGATAACTCCCATCGCGTCCTTCCTGCTTTCCCGCCCTCGTCCTACCGTGCACACCACCTTACCTGGACTGGAATAAAAGTAGCTGGCTCCTCGCCTGCAGCCTCTGCTGGCTCCAGTTCATCCCTCAGTGGCTGTCAGATTCATCTCCCTGAAGCTCAGCTCTCATCAAAAGCCTTCAGCAGCTCTGGGCTGCCACTTAAACGGCAACTAAACTTCATTCACAAATTCAAGGCCAGCCAAGCCCCAGGACATATTAAACAGGGCATGCTCCCATGCCCACCAGCTTGACCATGTATAGTCAGTCCTCTCACCGGATCACCTCCTGAAACTGTGGAAACTGAATAAGTGAGGCAAACATGGGGAATAAAATTAGGTCCCATGAAAATATTGATGGGACTTCACAAGAATGTGTGTGTCTAGAAAGAGACAATTATTGGTGAAATTGTTAAGGCCACTCCACATAGTTAAAAGGGAGGTTTATTTAGTGGCATAACTTACAAATGAAGGGATAGGTAGGTTGCAGGGTCTGGGAAAGACGTAGCACAGTCCGGCGGCGGCGGTGTTCTCTGGAGAACTCTGCTTGGTCTACCTCCAGCGTCCAGGGTCCAGGAACCAAGAGAGGTGGCGCATCCAGATCTCGGGTCTTCAGGATCCTCTCTTGGCCCCACCTTGTAGGCGTGACAGTTACTGAAGCCTCAATGGGGGTTGGAACTTCCAGATCAAAGCTGGAATGGCTACCCACTACAGACAATTTCAAGTTACAAGGAGGAATTTTATAACCAAGCAACCAGGACTCATATCCTGGACCCAGCCTGGGAGAGGTATGAGCCCTTTGATCAATTAACAATTCAATCATTCTAGACTCTAGTTTGCCTGCCTAAAAATGCAAGCTAAAAACATTAGGGGTGTCATAAGCATTAAGTATAATGATGTGTATAATCACATAGCATAGTTCTGGATAAACAGCAATAAAGAAATACATGTTGGCATTGCTCTCTAGCACAGAGCTTAGTCAAACAAGGTGGGATCCTGGAGCCAGGAGCTGATGCAGAGGCCATGGAGGGGTGATGCTTACTAGCTTGCTCCCCATGGCTTGCTCAGCCTGCTTTCTTATAGAACTCAGGACCACCAACCAAGAAATGGCACCACCCACCATGGGCTGGGCCCTCCCCCATTGATCATTATTTGAGAAAATGCCTTACAATTGGATCTCATGGAGGCATTTCCTCAACTGAGCCTCCTTCATCTCTGATGGCTCTGGCTTGTGCCAAGTTGACACACAAAACTCGCCAGGACATCATGGTATTTGTTAGGGCTTATATTAAAGAAGTCAATAAGGTTTAGGGACAAAGTTTGATGAAAAGAAGTGAAATCACCAGATGGTGGTGGCACATGCCTTTAATCCCAGCACTTGAAGGCAGGCAGATCTCTGTGAGTTCCAGGAAAGGCACAAAGCTGCACAGAGAAACCCTATCTCAAAAAACCAAGGGGGAGAGAGAGAGCGGGGGGGGGGGGGGGGGGGGATGAAATCAAGGCACAGATGTAATCGTAGAAGATGTTAGCAGAAAATTAATTTCACTGAAACAGAAAGGATCATAAAAACATAGATATATAAGTTTTTTAATTAAAGAGAGAGAGAGAATGAAGAAACTACAAAAAAAGAAGCTAAAATCTTGGGCAGAGGCCTGTAAACTACGCACTAGGAATCAGGATACCCGCAAGGAAGAACAGAGTTCTCACTCTAGTCTCTGGCCTCCTTTTGGTGCCTCTGGTTCCCTCGTGTGTAGCTAATTCCTCACCAAGGTGCTCGTCCTGGCTCCTGACCCTTCTAATCTCACTGTTCTCTCCCGTCTTCTCCTATGATGTCCACACAAATGATACCCACCTGTCTCCCTTGGCTATCTCACCCACATCTACAACGCCACCCTGAATTCCCTAGCCTAGAAGTACTACCAGGCCAGGAAAGACCTCTCCCAATGTTGTCTCTTGAAATCAGGTATTGAAAGAGACCAGAGGTGGTTGATAGTCTCAATCCAAATGTCTTCTAAGGACACATACAGAGCGGAGCTATTCTAGGCACCTGATCTATCATCAAATGCAGAAATTGTCCAATGTATCTGCAGTTCCAAATACAGCCTTTCACTGGAGGGTTAGGCTTCTCTGCTTTCTCTGTACTATGCACTCTCAGCAATCCTAAAAGAAAACCACCAGGAGTGACCCCCTGGCCACATCTATTAAAGGCAATCCTACCAATGAAGTCACCTCTGATATCTCATATCATTTAATATTTTGTAATACTTTTTTTTGAGAATGTGTGTGTGTGTGTGTGTGTGTGTGTGTGTGTGTGTGTGTGCCTATTGCACATAAGCTGGGAGGAGGGTCTCATGCACATATATGTACGTGTTTTGTGGAGACCAGAGGTCCACCTCCAATGTTGTTTCTAAGGGCAGATATCCCTACTGTTTTCTGAGACAAGGTCTCTAAGTGAGATCCGTAGCTTATTGATTAGGCCAATGAGCCATTTTGTTTCTGCCTCCCAAGCACTGGCCTTACAAGTGCATACCACCACCCCCAGCTGTTTCTATGGGGTCTAGGGATCAAACTTAATCCTTACACTTACATAACAAGTACTTTATGGACTCGTGGGTTCATCTCTCGAGCTCTAAAAGCTTGCTTGTTCAATTGCCACATAATATTCCACCATATATAATTTATCCATTCATTTCCCACTTGATGGATATTTTTGCTGCTTCTAGCCCTGATAAAACAAAGCACCAAGAACACTCTTATATGTTCACTGGTATACACACACACACACACACACACACACACACACACACACACACGATTGGAATTGGTAGGTTACAGAACAAGCATATGTTTAAAATGATTCAACACTTCCAAATGTGCAATGTCTCAGAGTTCTAGTCATTCCACATTCCCATCTTAATGATCTTAATACAACCATTGCATTACAACAGAAGACACAATGGCCTCCTTCACCCAAGGACTGCAGAACCCATTCCTCTTCAGACCTCATCAGCATGAAAAGGAGGACTTTACTACATTAAACTTTTTGTTTAATCCCTCAAAGAGAAGGAATATACTTATTTTTATGGATTCATTTTACGTGGGGCCAGGGTAGTTTACTGACAGGTATGCTTCTTCACAGACAAGTGAAGAAGTACAGGCTAGTAGAGTTAGAACCTGATTCACAAACTTTAGGAATGTGTCTTAATTTGATACATGTCACTTGGGCCACCCACTTACCTTTCTTAGTTAAACAACACCATTTGGTAGACAGAAAGTGATTGTCTCAGAATGCAGCATTATGGATGTGGGTATCCATATCCACCAATGGGCAAGTCTCAGACCACCCTGTGCAACACTCTCACCCAGATTTTGGCATTACTGAAATTTTTGTTGTTATTAGGAGTTTCCCTCCCCATGGCTATTCAGAAGTTTCAGATGAAATTTTTCTGATGTTTTTAATGAAAGATGGTATGTGCTTACCCATCATAGAAGATAGTCCCTCCACAGGAAAGCTGTCGAACATGTTGCATTCACAACATGACACAAAAATCTAAAAATCACCGAGAGACTAATTACTGGAGGAAAATTACACCAAAAGACCTATTTGCTCATAACGAAAATGACAGCCCTGTGCCCCTTACCTGGCCTGATCGGGCAAATAGCCTGAGCAACATTGTTCCAAGGAGCTGCACTACAAGCTGCCACAGAGGAAAGAGGTACTTCCGTCCTGCAAGCTGCTCAGTGAGGAGGCAAGGTGAGCTGTCAGTTAAGAGAGGTCTAATTAGAAGTCTCATTTCCAGTATTTATGAATATGATAGACAAGACCTAGGGCTCACCTCCGTCTGTACACGAGGCTGCTTGGGTGAGTCCTTCTCTTTTGATGCCAACATCTGAATTATCATCTTGAAGCTTTGACATTTAGTGCTGACAGGCAGGACTGCCCCCACCAAACTAGAAAGCGAGGGCCACTGTTCTTTGCCATTCTATTTTTCTGCTTCTCAATCAGCTCTCTGGTACCAAAGAGGCCTTTTCCTCTCCCTATGAAAAAGTCCACGTAAAGAAATGGAAGGAGTTTTTGCCTCCTTAATATAAATTTCAATCACTTTGGATCGCTTCTTTTTCTGTCCCCAAAGACCACATGTATTATTCCATTTATACGAAATGTCCAGGGTAGAAAACTCAACAGAAATGGAAGAGGATTAGTGTTTGCTGAGGGCTAAGAAGGCTGACAGGAAACAGAGGGTGACCGCTAAAGAGAATGGGGGTCTCTCTTCAGATGATGGAAATATTATAAAAATGTACCATGGTGAGGACTGTATGTATTGAAAATTTTACTAAAATGGCCACCAAATTTCACAGTTGAAGGGTAAATTGGATGATATGTGAATTAAATATCAATAAATATATTTTTGAAAGTTATGTCTATTTATCTGTGTTCTTGTTTCTAATACAGAACATTTTAAGTATCTGAAAAGAGATGAGGAAGTGTGGTGATGGGGATTGGTAGGAGAGGACATAGAGCACTCTCTTTCCCCTGTCTCACACAATGTCAGCCTTGTTAATTAGGTAAGTGGCAGGCAGGTCTTTCTTGTGTCGGGGAGCATGCACATGTCCATATGTGCCCATTTGCTTACCAATTATGGTGCAGATGGGGGCCAGAGGTTGACACAGGACATCTTCCTCAGTCACTCTCCACCTTATCCTTTGAGACAGGATCACTCTCTGAACCTGGGGCTCACCATTTCATCTAGGCTGGTTGGCCAACATGCCTCCAGGATCTGCTTGCCTCAACCCAGTGCTAGGGTTACAGACATGTCCACCTTGCCCTATTTTTACGTAGGTTCTAGAAATCTAAACTCAGGTCCTTAATGCTTGAAGAGCAAGCACTTTATCCACTGAGCTATGTTCCTGGCCTCCAGCAGGTCATTTTGATGGTAACTTTTTTATAACTCATGGCCGTTTTTGTTAGTCATAAATATGACTCCATTTGAGCCATTGGAAATTTCAATCTAATCATCAGGATTGCCCATGACTCAGTGAGTAGAGCACAATTCTTTGGAACTGATGTTATTTTCTCTTCACTGGCTTAGAAACTCAAGATCAAGAGAGTTTGTCATTTTGTTTCTAAAGCTGTCCATGACTTTCCATTCAAATTCAAGCAGGCCAGAGCTGGAAAGGACTTGAAGATGTTCCTTTTATCTTTCAAGAGAGAGATTAACTTGGGATGGTTCAAGTTAATGTTTGTTGTTTGTTTGTTTTTTAACTTTAGGATGATAAGAAAACAGTGCGCATTCAGAGAACACCATATTCAAATGCTGGATTTGGCTCTTTTGTCAAGCTGTCCCTTGATACTGGGCAGGAGCAGCTTCTAGTGAGCTGCAGGACCATGAAGGGGAACAGACAGTCCTCTACTGTACACTAGGCTGCTGAGCAAGGATGTTGGTGTATAGAATGATGAGTTCATCAGGATGTAATCTCATTGTGAGCTGAAGAGAATCTTCAATGTGAGCTGAACTGGTCTGCCTGATGTGAACATGGACTTGGGCTTCAAAGAAACCACATGAGGAAGGGTGTCTTAGTTAGAGACACTATTGTGTGATGACATAGCATGACCAAAGCAACTTGGGAAGGTGTAGTGGTTTGATAGAAAATGGCCTCCAAAGGGAGTGGCACTATTAGGAAATGTGGCTTTGTAGGAGTAGGTGTGCCTTGTTAGAGGAAGTATGTCACTGTGGTGTGGGCTTTGAGGTCTCCTATGCTCAAGCTACTCCCAGTGACACAGACCATTTCCTGTTGCCTTCTGATCAAGATGTAGCCAGCACCATGTCTGCCTGCACACCACCATGCTCCCTGCCATGATAATAGACTAAACCTCTGAAACTGTAAGTGAGCCACCCCAATCAAATGTTTTCCTTTATAGGAGTTGCCATGGTCATGGTGTCTCTTCACAGCAATAGAAACCCTGACTAAGACAGGAGGAAAGCGTTTATTTGGCCTACACTTCCATATCACTGTTCACCACTGAAGGAAGTCAAGACAGGAACTCAAACAGGGTGGGAACCTGGAGGCAGGAGCTGCTGCAGAGGCCATGGAGGGGATCTGCTCTCTGACTTGCTCATCAGGTCTTGCTCAGCCTGCTTTCTTATAGTACCTAGGACCACCAGCCCAGGGATGGCACCAACCACCATGGACTGGGCCCTCTCCCATCAATTACTAATTAAGAAAATGCTCTACTGGATCTTATGGAGGAATTTTTCTCAACTGAGGTCTTCTCCTTTTCAGATAACTCTAGCTTGTGTCAAGTTGACCTAAACCTATCCAGCACAAAGGGCTTCTTGAATAAGATTGGGAGGGGGGAGATGTTTACAGTTATAAAGAGAGAGAACCAACAATTATTTACCTCCCTGTGGGATAGTAAATTTGAGAAGAAAGGGCTTTGTTAGGAGAGGGGAAGATCCCAGCTTGAATATGACCATCCTGACTCCAGCACTACCACCCCTTCTGGAAAAAAGTGTGATTTTACATTACTAAAATAATTAAGAAATTGCTATTTAGTTTTATTAGGGAGAGAGCTGTTGTTTCTATTTCCATATCTCTCTCTCTATCTATCTATCTATCTATCTATCTGTGTGTGTGTGTGTGTGTGTGTGTGTGTGTGTGTATGTGTGTGATATGTGGTGTGGTGTGGTGTGGTGTTTGTGTACTTATGTTCAATGTGTTCACAAATGAGGAAAGCTGGAGTCCTGGTCTCTCTCTCTCCACCTTATTCCCTTGAGAAAAGGTCTCTCACTGAACCTGGAGTTAAGCTAGTGACCGGCCAGCCCAACACTCTTCCTGCTTTCCCTAGGGAGACAGAAATGTGCCCAGCCACCCCTCACTTTTTATCTGACTTCTAGGGACTCAAAATTAGTTCTTCATTCTTATGCAGCAAGCAGTGTTACCACTAGCATTTGTTGTCACAGGCATGATAATGCTGGTATGATTGTACTTTTTAAATATCATCCTTATCTTTCACAAATGCATACAGATCTCTTCATAAGCAAGATCATAAAATCTATAGAAATTGCTCCAGATAAATCCAGATCATCTCTACTGTGAGAAACAGTGGAGGTGGGTGCTCAGATTAGAGGCCTTGGCCATGAGTTGCACATTGGTGAGTCCAGATGATGGGCGGGTGTGAGCCTCTTATCACCTGTCAACTTCTATGGACCTTTTCAATCCTCATAATGAAAGAGAGTTTTACAAAGCAGAATGATTTCAGTCTCACAGAATATCCAAAACTGAATTTATCCTCCTGCTTTGGAAGAAGCAGAAAAACCCGAAAAAGAAAAGAAACATATGAAACAATTGTTTTCCGACACTGAATAACAGGAGGTGCATAAAGGAAAACAAACTAAGAATGTCCTACAAAGGCCCTGGCTTCCTGCCTGGGGAGTTTCCACTCTGTCTTACAGAAGGGGGAACTCAGATGATGCCCAGCATCCTTCTCAAAGCTGGAAACAAAGGCTGGAGATCTTGCGAACACAGAGGTTACATGGCAGCGCCCTCCAGAGGATGCTGCTGTAAGAAAAAGTACTTATCCCAGGAATCCATAAAGGAGTCCTCTGGGCTGTGCATGCAGGAAAGGAAACTGCAACGTTGATAGAAAAAAAGCAACTGAACTCTGGAAAGCAAAAGGTTTGGAAATTCCTGAAGTTCACAAAGCTAAGACTCATTTCTCATTCTATCAAATGGCCTAGAAAAACTAAGAAATATTGGGGATGTAAGGTAGAGTCCTCCGAAGGGTGCTGCCTTAATGCTAGGGCTAAACTAACCTGATATTGCAGACAGATCTTAAAAACAGTCCTTAAAAGGACCAGATGGAGTCCAAGTACCTTACCTACAAACCAGGACAGAGTCCATCATATTTTAAGAAACACAACAAATTCAGAACCCAGCAGGTTAAACTCTTAATGCTCGTAATATATTAAACATTTCTCAGTGGGGACTGGAGAGATGGATGTTACCAGCACTTGCTACTCTTGCAAAAGACCCAAACTTCTTGTCCAGCACTCACATTGGGTAGCTCACAACCACCTGTAACTCCAGCTCCAAGGGCTCTGATGCCCTCTGCTGGCCTCTGTAGGTACCCACACATGTACATATACTCAGAGAGACGTACACACATACATACAAATAAAAATAAATGTTTTTAAAACTTTCCTCAGGGATGCAGAGAAGTAGGAAAATATGAACTATGCCCTGGGTGAGAAGAAAATAAAAAAGGAAAGAAAGAAAGAAAGAGGAAGAAAAGACTGAGACAATATGAGGAGAGAAATAAAAGATGAAAACACAACCACAGAAATCCCAAGAAATAAAAGCTTCAGGATCTGGACATTTATACAACTTTGACACTAGGGTAGGTCAGTACCAAAGAAATGACCAATAAACTGAAGATGTGGAGGAGAAACTATCCCAAATAAAGTATGGAAGGGGGGGAAAAAAAGACTGAGGGAAAAATGAACAGACATTGACCTGTGAGGAAGCCTCAAGGGATCCCAAATACCTGGAGGTCCGAGAAAGGCAGATAAGATAAAAAATATTTAAGGAAGTAATGGCCAAAACTTATTAAAATTATAAATTCAAGATCCACGCAGTTTAAAAAAAAAAAAGGCAGTGTCAATGTGATGATAACTACAGCAAGGTTTGATCCCCTCTCACCCTCCTCACCAAATGCAAGGAAACATCTGTCAGAGGGAAAAATCTCAAATGCAGCCAAATTAAAAATAAACAGTCCATAACCAGGGACAAAAAATTAGAATTACAACACATTTCCACCCAAATCAATGTATGCTGAAAGGAAATCCAGAGACATAGTTAAAATCCCGGAAAACAAAGTCAATATCCCCCAAAACATATTTTTAAAATGAGGATAAAATAAAGACTTCAGAAAGTGGAGGGGGAGCTAGGGAGATGGCCCAGTTAGTAATGTATTTGCCACAAAAGCGTCAGGAACTCAGGCTGATGCCCAGAATCCACATAACGAAGCCACATGTTCTGGAGCTCAGCTGTAGTCAGATCCCCGGAGCTGACTGGGCAGCCAGCCTAGCCAAATCCAAATCACGAGCCTCAGACCAATGAGAGACCCTGTCTTTAAAACAGGAAGAAAAAAAGATGAATGGATCCTAGGGGGCAACACCCAAAATTGACCTCTGCTACACATGCATGTGCGTGCACATGAAGAAATACACACAGACACATACACACAAATACAGACCAAGACATGCAGATACACTCACAGACACACATATACAGACCCAGCGATACTCACAGACACGCACACATACACACCCAGATACGTAGACATACACACAGACATATACACACACAAATGCAGAAACAGACATGCAGACATAAACACAAACACATACACACAAATACAGGCCCAGACGTTCACACACACACACACACACACACACACACACACACACACATACAAATATAGAACCAGACATGCAGACACACACACACACACACACACACACACACACACACACACACACACACACACACACACACGTAGATGCACACAGCATGAGCTGAAAGGATTCATTCATCATAAGCTTCTCTGTTATGTGGATGTTAAGGAAAGTCCTTTAGGCAGGAGAAAAAACGGTACCAGGGAGATACCAGGAGAAATTCTGGTACCTTGCTTCTGTCTCTGCATCAATTATTCCCTCTCTCTGGAAGGTTCCTTATTCCCTGAAAAATTCTTGTTCATTATCTCCGCATGGCTTAAATGGCAGCCTCCCTTCAAAGCCCACCTCACTTCGGAGAAGGACTCCACCTAACTTGTCTTTGTGAGAGTAACCCAACTGTTGTTGAATGAATGAAGGTTGAAAGGATGGCACTTGAGAGGGACATTTGCAAGGGCACTGTCCTGATTTTGGTGACCTTAACACAAACTAGAGCTATCTAGGAAGAAGAGTTTTAGTTGAAAAAGATGCCTCCATCAGATTGCCTGTAGGCAAATCTTTGTCACATTTTCTTGATTGATAATTGGTGCAGGAGGGCTCAGCCCACTGTAAATGATGCCACTGTAATAATATGAAAGCAGACTGAGCAAGCCATAGAGTAAAACAGCAAGCAGCACCCCTCTGTGGCCTCTGCATCAGTTCCTGACTCCAGATTCCTGCCTTGAGTTCTTGCCTTGGCTTTTCAGGATGTTGGACTATGACATGTAATTTGAAGAAACCCTTTACTCCCCAAGTGGCCTTTGGTCATGTTGCTTATCACAGCGATAGAACCTAACTAGGACATATACTGAGAAAATCTCTACTCACATCACTCTTCATCCATTTATTATATGTGAGAAAACTGGTCTGTAATCTACACAGGAGAAAACTAGCATTTCCAGCAGCCTTCCTTGATGTGATCAACTAACTCTGTGCACTATCCTGTTTAATGCACAATGATACAGCAAGACTTTCTTAGAAATAGACGAGATTAATAGAGAGAAAGAACAAATTTTCATTACAATCACTTGTACATGCATTTTTTAATGTGATGTGGAACTGAATGATGTCTTTCATCTCTCTGATTTATGTGTTGAGTTTATATCAGAGATAGAAAGTTTACATTGCAATCCTATTCCTTTAGTTTAAAGTAAGATAGCCAACATGAAGTTTTTAAAAAGCTTAAAGTTCAAATCATATCTGTGCACTATTCACAATCATCCCTCAGTATCCCTAGGGAATGATTCCAGGAACCCCTGCAGGTACCAAAACCCATGGGTGCTCAAATGCCTTAAATAAAATGGCAGTGGTAGCACAGAACCTACACACATCCTCCTGTATATTTGTCATTTCAAGATTCCTTATAACATCTAATACAATGGAGATGTAACATGAATAGTCATCATATTATATTATTTAGGAAGTAATGGTAAATGAAAACATTTCTTTTATCAGTATGAGTGCAATTGTGTGTGTGTGTTGTATGCATGTGTACATGTCTGTATGTATGTCCATGTAGGTGCAGGTGTATGTATGTTTAGGCATCTATGCATGTTTGTGTGGGTACAAACATCTAGGACACCAGATGTCCTCCTAGTTTTTGAGACAGTGTCTCTTCACTGAACCTGGAGCTCATCTGAATCAATTTGTTTCTCGTTTTCCTGTGTTCTATTTTCCATTTAAAGTAATTGCCCAAGTAACAAACATTCATTATTTAAATAAGCAATGACCACATTTAATTTTGAACATGAGAGTCTCAGAAGTAAAGTACTAGACAAAACAAAAACAAGCCGGGTGGTGGTGGCGCACACCTTTAATCCCAGCACTCGGGAGGCAGAGGCCGGCGGATCTCTGTGAGTTCGAGGTCAGCCTGGGCTACTAAGTGAGTTCCAGGAAAGGCGCAAAGCTACACAGAGAAACCCTGTCTCGAAAAACCAAAAAAAAAAACAAAAACAAAAACACCTAGTAATATATATATATATTATATATATTGGTTTTTAAAGACAGGGTTTCTCTGTGTAGCTTTTGCGCCTTTCCTGGAACTCACTTGGTAGTCCAGGCTGGCCTCGAACTCACAGAGATCCACCTGCCTCTGCCTCCTGAGTGCTGGGATTAAAGGCGTGCGCCACCACCGCCTGGCCCTAGTAATATTTTTTAAGAAATTGGCACCCTTACTTAAAAGATGGGGGTTACAACCCACTCATGAGGTTGATAGTCCCATGATTGGGAATAGGTTTTCAGCATTTTTTTTTTAGAAGCTTCCTATATGTAACTTCTATCTATGTCTGTCAGTTCTTTTTAGAGAGTAGAAAGCCAATCTTTTAATTTTTTCCCTTTATAAATTAAACAGGATTGTTCTCATATATAAATACTTAAATAAATGCTTTGCCATTTTAACAACTTTTCTAATGATTAGAATTCTCTTAGTACGTTTGGTTTTTAGAATGAAAGTTTCAATGAGTCTAAGACTTTTGTCTACTTTTCTTGTTATTTTTACACTAAATCCATGGATCCTATTCACGAATCTAATACAACAAAAGTCCCATAAGTGTTGGTGGAAAGGATGAGTGAATGAATTCAGTTCAGCCTGTGGCAGCCTCAGACTCTTTCCTTGGGTCCCTCTTGGACAACTAGCCTTTGGATTTATACTCTGACCATCTGTTGTCCCTCGCTCTGTCCACCTGATCTCTCTGTTTACAATATGTTAATTTCTTTGATGATGTTATCCACCTTTGGATAATCATTTACAAATAGACCCCTAAGGATTTTGAGAAGGGAAGAAAATGCAATCTTTCACATCTTGAAAGGAGACTCCACAAGCTCACAGGGGCTCTCCTATTTCTCTGACTTTCAAAACAGTCACATTTCATTGCCACCGCTGACTCACAACTCAATTGCTGTCCCAGTGGTTGGTACTGCTTCTCATTTGTTCTTAGGGAGCTTAACTTCAGGAGCAATCCAGATTGAGGTTATATTCTATGAAGCTTCCCAAAGCCCATCCACTCTAAACCCTAAATCATATAGAGTATCCAGACACCAAAATTCAGTTCCTTGTTTCTAAAGTCTGGCTGGCCAGCTACCTGACCAGATAGGGATGTTCCACACTCAGAGACATTTCTATGAGTCAGGGTGCATGCTTAATAACCTCAAAATGGACCAATCTCCTGTCTAAATTTTCTGATGCAGGAACGTGGCAGGCACTGAGCCGCAGAGAGACTGCTTGGAGCCAAGTGGTTTACTGACTTTTGTTTTTAATTAAACCAGAGTGTGGTAATATTGTGTCCCCCAATATATTGTGTACCTTAATAAACTTATCTGGGGTCAGAGAACAGAACAGCCACTAGATAGACATAGAGGCCAAAAAATGGTGGCACATACACACCCTTAATCCTAGCATTCCAGAGGCAGAGAGCCATCTGGATCTCTGTGAGTTCAAAGCCACACTGGAAACAGTCAGGCATGGTGACACACACTTTTAATCTCAGGAAGTGATGGCAGGAAGCAAAAGGTATATGAGGCGTGAGGACCAGGAACTAGAGTCTTGTTAAGCTTTTAGGCTTTTAGTGGCAGCTCAGCTGAGATCCATTCAGATGAGGACACAGAGGCTTCCAGTCTGAGGAAACAGGATCAGCTGAGGAATTGGCAAGGTGAGGTTGGATATGACTTGTTCTGTTTCTCTGATCTTTCAGCATTCACCCCAATACCTGGCTCCGGGTTTGTTTTTATAAACAAGACCATTTAAGATTCGTGTTACACCAGAGATTCTGATTATTAATGAATTCATGGACTGTCTCTGAGTTAAGGATGTAATGACATAACATCATGCCAGTGTGGTGGCATTTGGGAGGTGAAGACAGGGGGACCAGGATCCAGATCCTCATCTTGTGAGACCAGCCTTGTCTAGATGAGTCTACCTAAAAAAAAAATTTAAAGGTGTCAGTGGGGATGGGAGAATCAGTATCTTACACTGTTTGGATCACATTTCAAGGCAGCCAATAAGACATCTAATAACTAAATTACTTCTAATTTTTGTTTTTTAGCATGATCATGTGACTGAAAAAGTAGATGTGTTGTATCAAGGTTGCTCAGTTTGGAAGAGTTTTGTTCGCCCAAAAGTGGGTACTAA
This sequence comes from Peromyscus californicus insignis, assembly GCF_007827085.1. Lineage (NCBI taxonomy): Eukaryota > Metazoa > Chordata > Mammalia > Rodentia > Cricetidae > Peromyscus > Peromyscus californicus. The sequence continues at coordinate 57,191,390 of NW_026294469.1, read as the reverse complement.
GAACACACCCATTTTCACTAGAAGTATCTCCCAGCTACAGTAGACTTTCAGATAGAGCAGTTAAAGCACTTACATTTAAAAAAAAAAAGAATTAGCTTTCCATTCTTCAAATGTTTTACTCAGGGCTTGAGGGTATAACTCAGTGATGGCTCCCTTGCCTAGTAGACACAAGGCCCTCAGCATTGAATATAGATATATAGAGACAATGTATCTTTGTTTTCTATTGCTATGACCACCATAACTCTTATTTTTAAAAAAGGTGTTTAACTGGGGCTGGCTTACAGTTCAGAGATTGAGTCCATTACCATCACAGCAGGAAGCATGACAGCATACAGACAGACTTGGTGCTGCAGAGGGAGCTGAGAGTTCTACATCCTGAGATCAGCAGGCAGAGAGAGTGACTGACACTGGGCCTGGTTTGAGCCCTTGAAACCTCAAAGCCCACCCCCCATTGTAACTTCCTCCAACAAGGCCACACCTCCTAATCGCTCCACTCCCTGTGAGCCTATGGGGGCCATTTTCATCCAAACCAACACACTATGCTCAAAGGAAACATGAACATGAATATTTTAGGGTTATAAAAGCGTTGATTACAGAGCTGTAAGCATTTGAAGGGGAAAGGACTAGCTCTTAGTCTGTATTTTAAATATTATGCTTTTAAGTCATTTCTCTGTATCAATTGAATATAACTGTATTAGAAATCAATATCAGTTGGGTATGGCTAGATTTTTATAGTCTTCCCTTAGAATACAGGAAACTATATATACTGCATATTTTTAAATTACATATTTTATATTACACTTGCTCACATTTTATGCAGCCTGTAGTGCATCTAAGCTAAATAAATATAAGTGAATACACATAAGAAGTTATTGGAAACGATGAGCACCGTTCTATTCTAGAATTTACCTGCCTAAATTGCTTAAGAAATACGCTTTTTCATGAGAAAAATTCTCATGAAAAAGTGAAAATCTGAGAGTCTAAATCCACTTTCCAGACTCGCTTCCCCTGTAATATGTGTAGTAGAACAATCCTGAATTAGCAGCTACTTTCCATAATTCTTGTCAGCAGAGTCTATCAGTAGTTCTAACTCTGATTATACACGCTGGTAATGCAATTAAACATGTTTTAAGCCTATCTCTGATGTCACTGTTTCAAATATAGCCACATAAATTTTAGCTATGAGTTTTTCATACATAATTTATATATACAAATGTGTTTGCATGTGTACCTGGATTAAGTATAATAAATGTAAATTATATAATTTATATCTATATATGTTTAACTGTGTTTAGTTTCAATCAGACAATGGTTTGATATATATTTTTAATGAGGGAAAATCCTACTGCAATATTAAGATTTTGTGCTCTACAGACTTCACTTCTTTTATTTTTTAATTAAAAAGACAAATACATTTCAGTGTTCTTTTTAGTAAATGTTATGTTCCCTGTTCCAAAACAACTTTAAGTTTATAAATAAGAGTTAATGAATCCAAGAACTGTGTTATTCCATGAGTTTATGAAGTTTCAAGTCAAACTAGAATTCCTTCCAAGGTGGATTTTTACATGAGACAATTGATAAACAAGTTACAGGGTAGAAAAACTGGTTTTGTTTTTCTGTATTTTTAATAAGTGCACTTAAAACTCTGCCGTTGAAATGACTTGAGGGTTAACTGAATTTCTGACCCATCCTTTAGATAAATTTGCGTTAAACTTGGGGATTGCTCAAGTTATCAAACTGTCACCCTGAATTTGTTACTCTCTGAGCACATTCTAGGCCGGCGTGGTGGATGGTCCTGAATCATCACGTGATGATCCCTCTATTGAAAACCAAGGGAGCCTCTGTGCACCATCAGTTCCTGAGACCTCCGTTAGAGATCAATTCTCAGAGAACTAACACTACCTTTGGACTGTAGCAGGCTGCAGACTGTCTCTTTTGTAACTGTGACACACACTCTCCCCATTTTCTCTTCGAAACACCTCCGGCGATCACTTCATCCCTTCTCTCTCTGCTGCCAAACAGCGTGGAGTTCCCGGAGTTTTGACACCTTGTAAAGACATTCCAGTGGATTCTAGCATACCCAAACAGATGGTGGGAAAGGAAAAGGGGGAAGAAAATGTAGACCTCTGCCAGATCCTCATGTATTCTAGGTAACATGGTGTTCCAAGAGGAGGAAAAATACATAGAAAAAGAAACTGATAGCATTGTTACTGCCTACCTTCTGAGCCAAGTTGCCTGGCTTCTGCCAAAGATAACAATGTCTTCAAGGTACCTACAGAAACTCCTAACATTATGTAAGGTAAAAGCTAGACCTTGGGAGGGATATAAAACAATAATCCTTATAATTGTTAGCTGCGATACACGGGTGCTTACATGAACAGTTATTTTCACAAGAAGTAACACACAGCTCAAAGGAATGTCTCTGCTTCCTTGTCTGGTCTCTTGTGCTGGAAGTCCCTGCTGAGCTTCCTCTCTGTGTCTAGCACTTTCTCCACAGATGAAGGCCAGGGCCTGGGAACAAAGTCTGTGAAGAAAACATTGAAAAGACATTGAATGCATTGCTCCCAAATACACCCAGGCCTTTTAATGTTAACACACAAATAAGTACATGAGGATATTTAATATGATTCGCCATTTGGGAAATGCAAATCAAATCCAGAGTACAGCACCACCACAGGGTTTCAGAATGAATGGCATAAAACAATGACATTTAATGCAGGTGACAATGAAGAGAAACCTGAACTCTCCCAGTGGCTGCTGGGAACACACCACACAACCTGTTTAGAGCCCTAGGAAACAGCTTGGCAGTTTCGTTAACAACTAAACAGTAACTACTACACAACCCAGCAATGATGCTCTTAGGTATTTATCTCAGAGAACTGGGACCTTAACATCCACACAGAAAATGGACTGCAAATGTCAACAGCAGCTTCTCTGGTAATAACCCAAACCTGCCTGTTGGTGGTGGCGCCCACCTTTAATCCCAGCACTCGGGAGGCAGAGGCAGGTGGATCTCTGTGAGTTCGAGGCCAGCCTGGTCTACAGAGTGAGTTCCAGGACAGCCATTACTGCTTCACAGAGAAACCCTGTCTTGGGGGGGCGGGGGGGGGAAGAAAAAGAAAAGAAAAGAATAATAACCCAAACTTGAACAGTTGGCATAAACTATCCTTAAAGTGTGGTACAGCCACACCTTAGAAGAGGCATGGGTGGCTATAAAAGGCAGCCTTTAGTAATGGAAGCATTCTATATGGGGGGTGTGTATGTGTGCATGCTCACGTGCACGTGTGTGTGTCTGTGTGTCTGTGTCTTTCTGTGTGTGTGTGTCTGTTTGTGTGTTTAGGCCAGGAGTCAACACCAGCTGTCTTTCTCAGTCATTCTCCACCTTATTTTTTGAGAGAGTCTCTCACTACACCTGGAGTTCATTGATTCATCTAGACAAGCTGCCTAGCATGCTCTGGCGACCTCCTGTCTCTCCATCCGAGCACTGGATCACAGACACATGCTGTCACATCCAGCCTTTTACATGCATGCTAAGGAATCTGAACACAGTTCCTCATGGGTGCAGGGCAGGCATTTTACCAGCCGAGCTGTCTCCCCAGCCCCTGGAAACGTCCTGTTTCCATGAATGTATCAGCATCAGCTTCTTTGCTGTGATATTGTACCACGGCTTCGCAAGATGACACCATTAGAGAAAACTGAGTTTTTTAAAAAAAAAAAAAAAAAAAAACAGTTTCTCTGTGTTAGTCTTTATAACTGTATGTGAATTTATAAGCATTTCAAAATAAAAGCTCAGGAGCTGGAGAGATGGCTCAGGGGTTTGCCTCCTAGCACCCACTTCAGCTCACAAGGACCCGTAGCCTCAGGAGATCTGATGTCCTCTCCTGGCTTCCACAGATATTTTATCCATGTACACAAACAACACGGGCAAACACACAATTGAAAATAAAAATAAAACCTTTCAAACAAATAAAAGTTTAATTAAAACGTGTCCCTCGTAAAATGAAGAACTTTTAATCTACACAAAGACACTGTTGTGACTGAATCACATTTCCATGAAATCCATCACACACTGAAGTGCCAACCCTCTTGTGACTGCATTTGGAGATCAGGTCTTTAAGAGTTAATTAAACTTAAACTAGACCATAAAGGTGGAACCCTAATCCAGTTGGACTGTGGTCTCACAACCAAGAGGAAAGATCTTTGCAGAAACCACTCCTACCCAACTTTCATCTGGGACTTTTAGTTCCAAAATTGTGAGGACATGGACTTCTGGGTCGGGGTCACAGTCTCTGATATTTTGTGATGGTGGTCCAAGCTAAATGCAAATCTCAAACAAAATACTAATCTTTTAAAGTAATCAATTTGAAGGCTGCAGTGGACCAAACAGGTTTCTTTCAAGCATTCATTCATGACCTACTATTGTGTGTGTGTGTGTGTGTGTGTGTGTGTGCGTGCGTGCGTGTGTGTGTGTGTGTGTGTGTGTGTGTGTGTGTGTGTAAAGCACACAGAACACTCAAATTTAATGAAGAAAAGAGCCCCTCATCTCTCCATGACTTCATCAACCTATTCCAAATCTTTAGATCAAGAAAGAGAAAAGCGCCGGACGGTGGTGGCACACGCCCTTAATCCGAGCACTAAGGAGGCAGAGCCAGGCAGATCTCTGTGAGTTCGAGGCCAGCTTGGGCTACAGGGGGAGTTCCAGGGCAGGCTCCAAAACTACACAGAGAAACCCTGTCTCGAAAAAGAAGGAGAAAAGCAGGGGTACTCTACCAAGGATGAGAGAGGTGGCTGACAGCGGCCCTCAGTCTGAGTGCGTAAAACAAAAAATCCGGAATGTCGCTCTCTAGGCATGAGCGTGGATGTTCTAGGCACCTTCCACACTCTCTCTGACAATGCCTAGAGACATGAATTATTGAGTGACCGGCCAAAACCAAAGTTAAGGGATGGAATGTGATTTAGAGCCAAAATGTGAATCCACCTGGACGTGAAATGAATGTGCTTCCTCTCACTGCCCTTTCTTCTTATTAGATTGAGAGGGGCCAGACAGAGAACACTTCTCTGGGTCTGTGGTGCTCGAAGCTTGATGGTCTTTCTCACCACGCCTCTCTGACCTTGTCCTTGGCTGCCTCGTTCTCCCTCTTCTTGCTCCTTCACTGCTTTTTCCCTCAGCACCTCACTCCTTCACAAAGTCCTTTCTGGACTTGTTCTCCATCTCCTCCTTCCACGCGTGCAGGCCCCGCATCCCGCCCATCCCAGCGATCCCTGCTCAGCCTGGCTTCCCTTGCTCACTTTCTCACCTTCTTCCCCCACTGTTACATAATGGTGAGTTCAGCCACCCATCCGCTTAGGGAAAAGGGAAATGATACTCTGCTTAAATAAATGCTTCGAACGCTACAAAATTCTATAAATAGAGGTACAGTTTCTAGTGTGTGTGTGTGTGTGTGTGTGTGTGTGTGTGTGTGTGTACGCGCGTGCGCACGCGCGTGTGTTGCTTTGCTTCTTTTCAAATCACATATGATTTTCTCCTCAGATCTCTGGAACAAATTTTCCCTCCAGGGTCGCTGAGGCTGTGGGTCTTTTCAACTGCTTGTCTCACATCTGTCCCCCTTCTTCTTTCAGTGCATCCCACTTCCTCTTTCCGTCTTGCCCAGACTTCTCTTATGTAAAACTTGATAGTTTTATGTTCCTTACACAAGAATTATACCACACATTTTGGTTGCACACACACACACACACACACACACATCATTTCATAGGGAAGATCCCAGGAGGATTCCATAGGGCTGTGGCATGCCCCATTCAAACAGATCAACTCTACTTTTGACACACACACACACACACACACACACACACACACACACACACACACACACATCATATCATAGGGGAAGAACCCAGGAGGATTCCATAGGATTGTGGCATGCCCCATTCAAACAGATCCACTCTACTTTTGACCCTTTGTTTTAACATTCTGACAGGTAACATTTTGAGAAGTAAGCCTTGGAACTAAAAGAAAACTCTGGGAGATAGAAGAAAGCCCAATGGCTTACTAAGAACTGATTTTAGGGCTATCTAAACATTTTTTGCCCCGAGCCTGGAGTGAAAATGTGTGATGGCTGCCGTTTCTGTCCCTACCACTTTGTTCTCCGGGCATTATAATCAGCACATAGCTTCCCTGCTGGCTCCAAGACCCTGCTCTATCCTCTTCTCGTAGACCTCACCCAACCCCAATCCATGTTCCTCCTGCAGTCCAAAGTGCCTGCAGTGGGGACGGAGGTGGTGGCAGTTAAGTTAGAAACAGGGAATCCTGGGGGAAATGTGGACTGGATACCTCCACGGCAGTGGTGCTTAGTGTAACAGAAGTCTGAGCCAGCCATGGGAGCTCTTCCCAGGTTGACCTCCACGTTAGCTTTCTTTTTCCAGCATTTATAAAAGGTGGCCACAAACTGCATTCTTTTTTTCTTATAAAATATAAACTCACGATGCCCCTGATTTCTTAATTCCTGACAGCAAGAAGATGCATTTCAGAGTTATATGCCATATTCCAAGCCTTCCCAAATGCCTAAAGGAGAGAAAAGCTAGAAAAACCCCAAACAAAGATATGCGTGTATAGATTTCTGTACTGGCAATGTTAATGGGCCTTGACTACGACCACTGTGATTTTAATACATTGTATTGTTTCCCTTCTACTGTATTTTAGAAGGGAACATTTCAAAACAATTAGATTAATTAAATATCCACGGGGATGCAGAAAATGTTTTCTGTCACACTTGGGGACTTGACCAAGGTTTTTCAGGACTTTTGAATGACGGATTCTCCCCTAATCCCACTGGAGGCCAGATGACTGCTTCGATCTGTCACGAAGATAAACTTCCTGGTACCTGGAACACCACAAGACTTCTTGAGACTTGGGCTTGGCACACGTAACTGTTTCATTTAGGCAAAGCTGTCCTTAGCCATGAGTGGCACACCTTCATGCTCCCTGGCTTATTGTCTGTGAATGCAAAGTGGATCGTGGTCTCGGGGAGTAAAATACAGGTTAGAAAGGTTAGAAAAAGTCACTGAGCAATTTTTATTGTCTATGTTTCATCAAGATACTGAAAGTTGAAAATTTCACCCCGTGCTAATAACACAGTATTAGTTACACTTGACTGCTTTGTTGGAGTCAAACCAACCTCGCCTGCTCTCTCAAGCCATTTCTCAGAGCGGCTAGCTTTTTAAGAAAACAAAAGCTGCCATAATCTCCCGTATAGGCTGGTGTCAAACCACAGGAGTCCTAGCAAAGACCACATATTATCATGAGGGGGAAAGATGAACAGATCCCAGGGCATGACAAGCTCTGGGAAAGCAACTCTGAGCAGAGGTGCATTTTTTCTCCACCATGTCACTGCGCTAATCAACTCCCATCCAAGGCGAGGCTGGGAGCAGGGAACCAAGAGTGCCTTTCCTCCTTCGAGGCCAAGCTGCCTTCAAGCCACAAAGAAGGGGTTTCATTCATTCACATATCTGCCCGAGATTTGATCTTTTACTCCTTTTCTGAGTACTGAGGTGGCAGGGTTAGATGGAGAGTTGTTTGGCTTTTTGCTTTGTTTTTTTGTTTTGTTTTGTTTTGTTTGTTTTGTTTTGTTATTTCTTTCCTTTCTTTTTTGGAATTACAAGGTTGTCAATATCTTACACGAGACAATGGGGCCCACACACGGCTTGTTCCCTTGTGACTCTGTGACCTTAGCCGACATATCCTTACCTCCTGTGTCATTTTAACCAACAGTAAAGAGAAGGCTGGTAATATGCCCACTTCACAGTTTGTAAAAGTTTCACTAATGGCTTAATAAATCACATACTACAAAACATTCAAATTCTCCGGCTTATCACAGTTCAACTATTTCTCTTTAGTTTCTAAAGATGAGACATTTCTCAGCCCACCTCAGCCTTCTCCTAGCCTAGTAGTTAATGAACCTCATTGATGGAATTGGATCTCTAAAACACATCTAAAACCTGCTTTCCCTTAGAATGTTTGGCAATAACATTGCCTGATAAAAATAGATTTTGTTTAGGATTCAATTTGAAGATGAGTTTAGACAAGAAAGACCCACATTCTTCGGTTTCTTCCCCGCTTAGCTACAGGGAACTTTGAAATTAACGGATCAAATTATATCAAGAAATGACGGAGGACCTCCTGGTATTAAAAATCTGAGGAATATTAGCATTGATAGCAGGATATTGAAGCCATCCACTATCATGGTGTTGGGTTAAATTGTCTTAATGTCTAGCAGTATTTGTTTTATGAAATTGGTTGCATCTGTGGTCGGTACATAGAGGTTTTTAATTGTAATGTCCTCCTAATGCATGTATTCGGAATCTTAGGCTCTTCTTTGGAAGCTCACACTTTAACCGGAAGAAATACAACCTCTTCCATCCACTATTCCTTTACTCTGCTTTTTAATTTCAGCCTACACGTACAACAATGTAAGAACTGTTAACTAATACCCTAGTGAAAGCAACACTGCTTGAAAGAATGAAGTACTTATTGGCAGTCAATTTTTACTTTGATCTTACAGCTGCCATTCATCTCTTAACTTACTTAGAATTTTAGATATTAGTAGTAAAGCTGCAATTTCTTAGCACAGTCCAATTTTCACGTATAAAAAGAAGAAAACTATGTTACTCCAGTTGTTGTAAACTGTTGCTTAAATTTTAGAGTTCTAAAAGAAAATTGTAAAGGAATATTAGCGTGGTTGTTAGTGCTAATTGTAACTTGACAGGGTGGAGAGCTCACCTGGAAGGCAAACTTCTGGGCATGCCTGTGGGGGGTCATCTTGACAAGTTGAGAGAAGAAGGCCCTCCCAATGTGGATGGGACTATACCAAGGGTGAGGGTTTTATAGTGTATAAAATGGGGGAAGCCAGCTGAGCACAAATGTAGCATCCATCCCTCTCTCCTCCACGACTGTGAACGTGATATGACCAAGTATTTCAAGCCCTGATGCTCGACTTCTCTACTATGATAAACTGTGCTGGGAAAGTGGGATCGGAAATAGACCTTTTCTCCCTTCAGTAACTTTTGTCAGAGTAATTTATCCCAACAATAGGAAAAGTACCTAAGACAACCAGCCATCAAGCCCAGCACCCTAGATTTACAGATGAGGAGACTGGGGGACCATACAGTGTCAGAAATAACAGTGTGCTGAATAACTACAGAGTTACAAAATTGCTTTGGGACTTTTTTGGTGTTTACTTAAGAAGCTATGGTTTCTCTGGGTATTTGGATATTAATAGCATTGGGCTGTGCTTTTGAACTCAGGTTTTCAGAGCTTGCTTAGATGCCACCCAAGAAAACAGTCACCTGCACTTCTTTCTGTGTGAGTGGTTCTGCCTGTAAGAATGTTGTCCAACTGGACTTCCCAGCTTGTTTGATGTGTTTGGTGTTTTGATGTTTTAGAGATAGGGTATGCTATAACCTAGGCTGGCCTGGAACTTCCTTACGTAGCTGAGGCTAGCCATAAGCTTTCAATCCTCCTGGCTCCACCTTCCAGGTGCTGGGAGTCCAAGTGTGTAATTCCAGAAAGTCCAGCTCTCAACCACTCATCTCTTACCCTTATCTGCCTCTTGATAAATTTTATCATTTCCAAAAACCAAATTTATTCTCACATGACCTAAAATCTAATTGAAACTTTTACAAAATTCACCAGATAATTAGGGAGATGGTTTTATCCAGAATACTCATTAATAGGAGTATCTCAAAGTCATGAGAAAGTATCTCAGAGGAAGGGGCTGGAAAAAAAATGTCTTTGAAGATATGGAAATGGACAGCAGTTAAGGTCACTTGCTGCTCTTCCAGAGGACCTGGTTTAGTTACCAGCACCCATGTCAAGCGGCTCACAACTGCCCATAACTCCAGTTCCAGGGCATCCAATGCCTTCTTCTAGCCTCTAAAGGCTCTGGCATACATAAGGTGCACTTGAAATCATATAAGCTAACACACAAATACATAAAATCCATCTTTAAAAAGTAACAAAGCATCGCCTGTGATTAGGCTTATTTAACTCAGATGAAATAAGAGTGAGTTTGTAGTCTCTTTCTAGGCAGGAACACGTCCTTCTTTATAGAGATACAAAACGGTCCAGGCAGGTTCTGTTGACCTGATTCTGACATGAAGAACCAGGCTCTGAGCCACAGGAGTGACTTTACTGCATGTCCCAACATCTTAGAGATCTACCTGGTTCTTTGTTCCACTTGGAGAAAGCAGAACTTTCTTCCATTACTTGAATGATGCACTGTTTTATATTCCCCCTCAACAAATGAGTCAAATAAAATCTTTAGCACATTCTCACTTTATATTTGTTTGAGTTGTAGTTTTATCTTTTAAAAGTATATCATCTAACAAGTGCAGATGGAAAAATCCTACTAACTCAAATTTATCTAATAAGGAAAAACATTTCTATTAAAATTAGTTTTACACATTCAAGTAGAGACTAAAAGGTACCATACGAAGGGGACCAATAATTTCCCATGAGTGGATCATTTTTCTAAATAACCACTACTCTAGGGCATTTAAGCAGAGTAGAATATGTAAGGGTCTTCAGAGTCTTCCTGGAATTTTGTTTATATTCATCTTAAAAAATAAAAATATATGCTGTGAAATCAAAGACTTCAACCCAAATATTCCTAATGACCAATTAGTGAAACCCTCCTTTGATGAAACTATGTAGGCATTAGCTGAAAGAACATGGATTTTAGAATGTTTTCTTTCGGTGACACAGATGCCCGAGACACCAGTGAGCACAAGGCAAAATAATGGAGTCAAGCTGTGTGAACACATCTGATAATAGGGATTCCCTGCCTTTCAAAGGCCATTTAATTGTTAAAAGTTCTGTAGTGTGAATGCTTGTCTTACAAGTGATCAAAATCATCTTCTTTAAAATACCCCCTCTTCAATCTTAGCTGCAGTTTTTCTGTAAACAAACATGCACATTCTGTTTGTAATCCTCTTTCTCCTCTGGGCAGAGATTGCCTGCCATGGAGGGCTCTTTGGAGGACAAAATATGTCAAGAATCCCCATGAGCTAAGTCTCCGTTATCACTCTAAGTCAAGTAGGGACTTAAGAATTACAAACACAGACACTGTGGTTGTGATCATAAATACCCAAATCTACCTCTCAACAGAATCTAAATCACCTGGAGCTGCTGTGCTGATTCTCGGCTTTTGTGGATGTTTTTATACACATGGCTTTAAATCTTGAACTATTAATTAAAAAAAAAACTCCCCAGCAAAACACCCAAATCTTTCAAAATCAAGACAATAAAAGAACAATAGGTTCTGCTTATTCTTCTTCTGCCATCCTATGATTCCAAAAGCGTCACAGAACACCTTTTGTGGCAAGCAATAAAACCATTCTATAGCTTGTCAGGGAAAATCACCAACCTACTGCCTCCCATGATGCTATGTCTCCTAAATAATCCCGAAAATTCTTTCGTGGTAGTGCTCTTCAGCAAACGCTAAAACAGTTTGATTTTTAAATCATTCGTTGCTTAAACATTAAGACAACTTATAGTACCTTACATGAATTTTGTTATTTTTGTTCACCCAGCTCTGTCCTTAGAGAAAAGATTCAATCCATTGACATTGTAAGTCCACATAGTACAGCAGAGGAGTGGAGCTGTTTAATATTAGATCTCCTACACTTGCAAAGGAGAGAGTCCTTCTTACGGCTTTTACAGATTCCTTTGTTAGAGAATAAAGAAAATATTGCCATTTTCCCTGTGTCAGATGTAAAAATAAAAAGCGTAGAGGAGAAGAACGGGGCCATAAACTTGATACAACGGATTGCTATACGGTTTCATCAGATAAACGATGGAGACAGTTTCGATGATGCTCTTGTCAGAAAACACATGGTACGATGCACTGTATATGTGCCAGATAGCTTCTGCACGTTCAGAAATGTCATTTCTAAAAATGTCTATCCATTTGGAAAATAAGTATGCAATAAATCTGTAAATATTTATTATAAAAGCAATAAGAAAACAGTAAAGAATGAATGTAGTTCTGACAACACCATGTAAACTGTTAACAACAGACCTTTGGAGCTGACAGTTCTGTTTCTGGATCAGAGGCCAGAGCCCAAATGTTGTAACAACTGGGGCCATGTCAATATATCCCATCTCCACCCACTTAGCATCAAAGGTCACCCCAATCAAGATGCCAGAACGGTAAGATTCAAGGCAGACATAAAACACACAGATCTTGTATTTCTAAATCCATATGTCTCCATCAATGAACCAAAATATGTTTGGAACTAAAAAGCTGCTGGAGTTCTCGGCTGTTCTTTTTGGTTCTAAGTCTCAACCCTATGGGAAAGGAAGGGCTAGAGGGTGAGGAATCAGACAGAATCTTCCAGATAAAGAAGGAGCACACACATTTTTCCAGGTTTCAGACAACTCTAAGGCCAGCCTTTGAAGGTAACTCTTTCCTTCTGCAATGACCTTCCTGTTCTCTATGGTAGCTCGGTTCTCTTCTGGGGCCTGAGGAAGTGTGTGGTTAGGAACTGCTGGATGGAGGGATTGGAGCGGGGATGAACTCCTCTTTTTACTTAGGAAATTTGAGTTCATGTTGTTTCACCTTTTCCAAGAAACTGTCTTCCGGGCAACTTAATTCAACACTTCTTGACTTAATCCACTGAATTAGAACATCTGCGCTAAATGGAAGCTTTACAGGGAGAATTATACCTACTCTATCTACAGATTGTTTGCCTCTGATGTCATTCTTGATTAGATGATTTTGGAATTTTGATTGCTTCACATGAGATTATTATGATTTCAAAATGCAGCTAGTAAATGTATTCAGTTCATCAAGAACTATAAATATAATCTTCAACAACAGACTTCTTTCCTTAGGTCCTCTTTAGATGCTCTCAAGTTAATGTGAGGCCAAAAGATATATCTTTACAGAAAGGTGAGAAACTCCTCCACTAGAAACGATTTTCAAAACATCTGGTCTCATATCCAGAAAGCTGATAATCACAAGGCCTTCCTTGTTTCAAAAATAAATTTGTGACTGCAGGGTCCTGGAGGTTGCTTCTTTGGAAAAATTGACATGAAACATATGAGGACTACTCGTGTGTTGTTGAGCAAAACAATGATGTATTTAGGTAGTAATATTCCTCCAGATTTTTCTTCATTTTGGAGGGCTCCATTTTCAACTTTCTCTTCCAAGAGAAGCTATCCACTTTCTATTCACAGCTTGTCGCTGTGGTGGGCTTTAGATCAAAGATAATGAAACAGAGAAAAGAGGAAGTGGGCAAAGTTTCTTTATACAGAAAAAGAAAACACCACGGAGTTCTTAAATTAAAATCACATTAAGTGTATTTTTTTTCAATACTGGGACATACAGAATTGACACTTGATAGACACAATCTACCACTGAGCTACACCTCCAGCCAGATATTAAACATGTCTTAAAACCAAAGTTTCTGTAAGCCTTTCATATTTTTTTAAAGCTTCATAAAAATTTTCCAATTGAGATGAAACCTCAATTTTACACTAAGAACTTAAGATTCACATGAATCCTAGATGAAATTACATTGCTGGCTTTATTTCTACTGAAAATCAGGGACAAAAAGAAGACACGTGATGAAATTCTGGTGGGTCAGTTTGTAGGGGAGGAGAAACAAACATCATTTATTCCCAAAAGGCTGCGGCTCAGCTAGGAAAGCCAACCTATCAGATTGGAGTTGTGTGTCATGAGTTACAGTGGCCATTAAGCTTCTAGAAGAACAAGCTACCTCTAGAACCCCCAGGACTTCAAATGCCTGGTCCCCGATTCTGAATCATCTGGCATTTCCCATGGTGCACCCATCCACACCATTCCTTTATTTCTCTGGGGACTACACTTGACTGTAAAGCACGATTTCTCCCTCATCCTCTTCCAAGTCTGTTATTCTGCTTCCTCGATGGTTTCTTGAGAAAAGAAACCATGATCCCAAGTGACAGAAAACTGACTATCTTCATCTTTCTTTCTCCCGTTCTCAGTCCTTCTCTCTGCCTCACGAAAAAGGTGTCCCCACCTCAGGTCAGTAAGAGCTATGTCTGTCCACTTCTTTCTGTCATTGCTGCTGTTACTGTCTGGTCTTTCTAAATCAAGTTCTTGCTATGTAGTCCTGGCCAAGCCGGAACATGCCAGTTAGACTAGGGTGGCCTTCAACTTGCGGCAGGCCTCCTGTTTCCATCTCCTAAGTGCTAGGATTACAGGTGTGGACCACTCTACCCAGCATCTTCTTCTTCTCCCTTCAGTCACTCCAGTACATCCTGGGGATTGATGCACATAGGCCAAAGCAATTCTCATCCATCCATTCAGCAAACATTTACTGCTCAGGTGTGATGGCACCTGTCCATCATCCCAGCACTTGGGAGATGAGGAATTGCCAGGGAGATGAGAACTTTAAGGCTCTCCTCTGCTACATACTGTAATCAATGCGAGCCTGTGCTATGTGAACACCACATTTATATACACCGCACCAACAACTGAAACATGCGATCTAATTATCTACAAAGGACAAGAAAAAAGAAGAAAATGGTAAAATGAGAGTCATAAATCCAATGGAAGCTGTACTCTCCCAGGAACACCCAGCAAGCCAGCCTGTTTTTGAGCTGCTCAATTTCTGTGTGGGCCCTCTCTGAACTTAGCTATGCCACACACTTTGCTTTTTGGAATCATATGTAAAGAGTTATGCATCAAAGCAATGTCATGTAATAGAATGTAGGTTCCTTTTGTGCATTTGGAAATAGTGAAGAAATACAAGGGAAGACACCCTCTCTCTTCTATTCGGTGGAGTCACATTTCTGAGCATGGTAGGAAGATGCCAATCAATCCCGCTTCTGGCTGATGTGCCAGTTTTTGAACTCTCAGCCCTGTTTGAGTCTATTAGCAATTTTAGAGAAGTGATTTCTGCTGCCAGATGGCAGCACAGAAGTAACTTTCTTGATGAGTGAAGGAAGTTGCTCCCCACTTCCTTCCTTGACATCCACAATACAGCCCCCTCCACCTCGGCCCCACAGGCTGGGGGACTGGAGTGATGAAATGACTCATCTCCTTAACATGACTTATTTGTAAAGGTTACTCGCAACAACATCCAGCAGGGCCCCAACTCCAGAGTGGGTATTTGTCAAAATGAGTCAAGATAATAAGGGGCCTTTGAAGGAACACCTACAGTTGAGTAGGAGAAGGGCAATGCTTCTGGCCCAGGGATAGTATTCAATTGAGCACTTCTATCTGCCCTTTGGAAAATTGTGACCCTCGGAGCACAATCAATTCTTGGCTTACCGTTAGTTACTCAGCTGAGACCACAAACTTGTGTCTGCCCATGACTTTGCCAATTGTAATGATGCCCAAATCTTTAGCCGCGTCAATATTGCCCCCAGCTCTGGTCCTTAGGTCCCCTTGTGCTGCCAATTATGACAAAGAGAGGCAGAAGCGTCCTGAAGTTTACAGCTAACTAATCCCAACTCATCCAACACTTCAGTCAGCAGAAAGAAATAAGATGAAAGAAAAACCAGTAACGCTTCTTAGTGGTGATTTTTATTTAAGGAAAATATATCATAAACTAAAACAAAAGCAGGCTGTCACAGTCTTTAGATGCAAAGGAAGCTTGGAGTCATTCAAATAGACACACACACAAAACTAGTTACGGAATCGTTTTTCATGTTTTCCTAAACAGTTACTAGGGACAGCTGTCATGGAGGATTATGGGGAATAGTTTTCTCATAAGCTATTCGGTAACTAATACTAAGAGAGACAAGCTCACATTTGTTTAGGTGCTAATTCATGCCAGGCAGCATGTGACAATACACATAATCTTACTTAATCCTGAAAACAGCCCCGTGTGATAAGTACTGTTATTCTCAGTTATGTAGATAAGAAGATCAGGACTCACAAAGTTTAAATGTCCTATGTAAATACGGCAAATACTGGTGATCACTTAACCTTCCAGGCTCCCTAACAACTACATTTATTTTTGGAGATGATTCTCTGGATGATTCTTGGCACTGCTATGAAGACAATATCCCCTCCACTACTCGGGTCAAAGGAGCCACTCTTTCTTCCCATTAGCACACAGGACACAATAGTAAATCTGGCCTGTCCAAAACACCAGCCCACCTGCCTCCCGAGCACAGGGCACAAATGTGCAAAGAAAGCTGGGAAGCAACTCTCAGCAGTGATGGCAGACAGTCTAGTTACAAGGCCCCAACATTAGAGAAACTAGCGATGTATTAAGAGGCCGGCATAGGCAACCAGCGATGAAGATTCTCCTTATAGGTTGTACTAACCTGGGGATACTTCACGGATGTAGAACTGAGGCTTTCAGCACATCCTCCAGTTTACATGGGATGTGGAGAGAGATCGTTCCTGATGACAGGAAGACCCTAAGAAGATAGGCACGGTGTATTCTAGTAACCTACCTACCTGATTCGAATAGTGTTTGACACCAGGAAGGCAAGCCACAGGCTTCATAATGAGAGCAAACGGTCAACGGGACACCGCTAGAGGCTCTTCAGCCAGTGGGCGCAGGAGGACATGGGGCTCTTGAACAAGCCATGGGGCAGCTGACCAAGATGGATTTGAGTAGGAGGACACAGTCACTAGGCTTCTGGGAGTTTCTTGAAGAGTTTCTGGTTCAACTTTGTCTGCAACAGGTGGCCCAATTCTGGATGCTCAGACATTTGGGAAAGATATGAGGAATGAATTATCCTCAGCAGACATGATATGAGGCAAAACCTCCAAGGCAGAGGCCCAGGAAGAGGCAACCACAGAGGAGTACTCCTTGCTCCTATCAAGGATGTACTACATCCCTAGGATTAAGAAAAACAGTCTTGCCATTGGTCCAGATGTTTCCTTCAACAATACCGCCCCAATTGCCAAAGCTCAGAGTTAGTCTCAGCTCCCAAACCTAATGATTCAGTCAGTCCTCATTAAATCTGTTGGCCACCTGCTTAGGATGCCCAGTTACAACTTCCCACACCTCCCTAAGAGGCAGAGACTTTGGAATCCAGCAAGCTAAATTGATCTTCTACCCTAGATATGGGGCATTAGTCCCAGGACAACCTTGATCACTAGAATGACTGAACTGATTATCCTGAGGTAGGGAGGGAAGAAGGGAGGGAGGGAGGGAGGGAGGGAGGGAGGGAGGGAGGGAGGGAGGGAGAGAGGGAGGGAGGGGACATGTTAAGGAAATAGGAACTTAAAATTCTAAAAAAAAAAAAGGCAGTTGAACATAGATATATGTAAAGTATAACCTGGGGAAACTGAGGCACCTAGAGTCTCTCTCTCTCTGTACTTTCACATCTTTCTGTGAGTTGAAAATTATTAGGAGCTTTATAACAAAACGACAGCTTTAGAATAAGAAGGAAGAAAGGAGGAAAGGAGCCAAGGAAGGCTTTGAGAAGAAAATCTTTCTCCAACTTTCAAATGAAAAGCCCATCCCTCTGTTCTCACCTTCATCTGATCTCCATTCCGAGGCTCCCTCTCTAAGCCCTCGGGACTATCACCCCTTTTACGGCCCCTAGAGAAGTGGACTACCGACAAACAGCAAGCAGCAAGTGTGGACAGCCCTAGTGAGTTGTCTGCCTTCTTATCAACCGCAGTGGAGGGTAGAGGTTTGCCCTTTCCTCACTCAGGAGTGAGTGACAGTATCTAGCCATGCCTGGAGTGACTTGATCATCTCTGCTATGAGCATTATTTTCACTGGTGCCTTTGCCCCTAGACTAAATGGTAAACTCCCTAAGAACAAAACTACCTCCTGCCATTCGTGAGAACTGTACACAGCAAATTTAAATGTCTTTGAAATACAGGTAAGAGGGCAGGGCACTAGAAAGAAGGCTTAGTGCTTAAGAGCCCACACTGTCAAAGACTAGAGTTTGGCTCCTAGCACCCAAGTCAGACAGCTAAAAAAAAAAAAAATGCCAGTAAGTTCACTTCAGGAGATCTGATGACCTCTTCTGTTGACCAGGGGCATCCTGTGCATGCACACACACACACACACACTTACACATAAAAAAAACATCTTTAAAACGTGAGCTGAATTGAAGAAATGAATGAATGTGCAATGCCAAAGACTTCAAACCACAAAGACATGGCGTCTTACCTCTATACCTTATCTGAAAACTCCCATTTTGATGCAGGGGGAAAAGTGATCTTATCAGAAGACAAATTCGGGGATAAGTAATCATCCGGCGATGCATATTACATTCCACATAAATCACTCTGCAAAACGAAAGATGAAAGTTGCATGAAGTAAAAATTAGGGTAAGCCTGAGATTCGGACTGTGGAATGAGGAGAAAGCAGCATCTGCCAGTCCTCAGAAATGAGTCCACTCTGGTCCTGCTTGGGAGCAGGGCCCCTGAAGTACTACGTGTCGGCTTTGCTGACCCACGTTGGGAAGAGCTGGGATGTGTAAGCAAGTCTGTGTTTTCTACCTTGCAGAATGTGAACGGATCACAGTAGATCATCTCTATTCCCACCCAACACATCTCCAACCCGCGTATGTGACTACGTACGTAAAATAAAACAGGGGAACTGTCCACAGGACTGTTAGAATGTGCCTTTAGAAACTCAGAGTTGGAGCTGCAGAGATGACTCAGTGGCCGAAAGCGCTTGCTTACTCTTGCAGAGGATACAAGTTCTGCTCCCAACACGCAAGTAAGGCAGCTTATGGCCGGCCACCTGTAACTCTGCCTGCAGGTGGGGGGGGGGGGGGGGGGGGGGGTCTGATGTCTTCTCCTGGTCTCCACAGACATCCATACCCATATTGGCAGAGAGAGGGAGAACAAAATTAAATATTCTTGAAAGAAAGAAACCCAAAGTTATTTCTAAGTTGTCTCTGCTGCTGCTCACTCCCCTTCTGTGGGGCTGGTGATCGAAAACTCTGTAGTGAAAAGGAGATAAAGCACTGGGCACTGTATATTGTATTTATTATATTTATTTGCTTATTCATATATTTGTGCTATGGTGTGCATATGTATGGAAATCAAAGGGCAACTTGCAGAGGTCAGCTCTCTCCTTCCACCACACAGATCCCAGGGATCAAACTCAGGTCGTCAGGCTTGGCAAGTGTCTACCTGCTGAACCAACCCTCAGGTTCCTGTTGCCACTTCTGGATGGTTTGAGAAAACTGAGGGAAGCTCGCCTTTCTCCTTCCCTCCTTCCTCCCCTCTTCTTCATCAAAGAGGCAGTCACTGAGTGCAAAGTGTGGCTCTGGACAGGATCTCCACACTTTGTAAGCCATTATCGGAACATCTGGCTGACTTGAATAACGTCCAAAGAGCAGGTATTAGTAATGGATCAACCTCTGTTTGCTGATTTTGATGGTTGTCTTATTGGGCTTCTTCAGAGACCAAAGCCAGTAGGAACACAGAGGGGATTTATTGGGTAAGTCAGCTCACTTGGTTGTAGATGCTAAGAAGACTCACTGCACACTGTTTGCAAACTAGAGACCAGAGGGCAGCAGAAGCCTCTATTAGTGAAAGCTTTAAATCCTGAGAATCTAGAGGGCTATTGGTGTGAGTCCTGGAGCCCATAAATAGAGGAAACTGGCTCGAGGCCAGCCTGGGCTACCAAGTGAGATCCAGGAGAGGCGCAAAGCTACACAGAGAAACCCTGTCTCGAAAAACCAAAAAAAAAGAAAACAAAAATAGAGAGAAAACTGGGTTTTTGGAGTTCCAGGGCAGGAGAAAAAAAAGCATATCACATCAGGAGAGAGACCATTCTCTCCTCTGTTTTCTCTCTGAGCCCTCAACAAATTGGATACCTGCCTACAATGAGGATGAATCTTCTCTAGCTAGCCCCCTCAGACGCACACATTCATCTCTTCTGGAAACATCCTGACACAGACATACCTCAAAACCACTGCTTTAACAGGAGAGCATCGCAGGGACTTCTTCATCTAGCAAAAGCGACATCTGAACTTAGCCTTTGTGAGTGTTGTGTGGCAGGATGTCGTGTCCTGGTCTGAGGAATTCTATGTTGAAGGATTTGGAAGTGATAGGACATCGAGCTGGTAACTTGATCTCAACTGGTTCAGAATTTCAAATGTTCTTTTAAATATTCATAAAATATTTAAATTTGAAATGGTTTTAAGAGTAAGAAACATAAAGAAATAACATTTAAAAAAAATCAGCACCAGCAGATAAGCTTTGAGATCAATTCATCTTGTCCTTCTGACACCTCTCTTTGCATAGATACTGACCTGCTCAGAATGTCAGGGTGACCTTCCCAGGGTGGTCCAGAACATTCCAGCTGTATGTTATTGTAAGCGCCAGACTAGTTCTCTGATAAGCACTGGGCCCTTCTTGCTTCCTCCTTCTTGGCCACTTCAGATCTTCTTCACTCTCAAACCTCTCTCTTCCACGCTCAAAAGACTCCTCACAGTATTATCCCAACTAATGTCTGGGTTCTCACCCATACACCTCAACAAGCCCAGATGCCAGACAAGCTGTTCCTGCCTTCCACGCAATGGCACCATCGATCCCTCGCATCAGGAAGACTCTGCTCCTGAGTCCTGAGCTCTTAGGTCAGGGCCCACCTCCTTTGCAGAACTTCCCACACTTACCTCTAAATTCCAAAGTGTTTATCATTTCTCTTCTGTTTCTAAACACACAGACCTCATATTGCAACAGTTCCTTTTGGTCTCTGCATCTTGTCTTGTCCATTAGATAGAATGTTTTAAGACTGAAAACAATTGGTATCTCTCTGTAGCTCCTCATCACACCTAGCACCAGCTGACTAAGAATGAGTGGACTTGGAGTCTCCCAACCCTTTCCCCCATCCCCTCCCTCAGTCACTATAGCAATTTTCATCACTTTCCATGCACATGTGCAAGAGCACACACACACACACACACACACACACACACACACACACACACACACACTTTAGCCAAAACAGGAATACATAGCTCCTTTCCCCCCCTTTACTCTGACACTGACTCGGTTGGATCCTATTTGATCTTCCCTATACTTAGAATAGGATGCAAAGCATTGGATCAATCCTTCCCTGTAGCTCCATCGGGAACCCTAGGAAAAATGGTGAAGATTTGGGTATCTTTCCACCACCCATTCTGGCACCCTTTTTCTCAAAGAAGGCCTGTTTCCACCCAGTCTTCTTCAGGAGCTTATCCTCCTTTGTAGACCTATGGTGGTATTAGCCACTACTAAGAAATTGGTTGGCAAGGCAGTATGGAATATATAGAGAGTCAGGTAAAGAAGCCGACAGCAACTGTAGACCAGCCTTCATCCCAATAGTCCCTTCCTGTCCACACTTGTGAGTCAAAGACAGAAGTTAGTTGTGGGCCAAGTAACGAGCCTAAAATAGGAGAGAGGGGACAGCTGTACACGGAAAACAGGTGAAGGATTCTGCAAACCTGGGAGAGAAGTTGATGAGTGTCTATCAGAGTCAAGCAGCACTCTAAAGCCAAGAAAGACTATTCAGGTAAGGGTGGGGGTCTGCAGTGCAAGCAGACTAAACTCCACAAGGTCTGTCCCTAGGAGGACCAGCAAAGAGGGGGGAAAGAGGAAATGTTCAGAGCTGGGACCACAGCAGTGTGTCATGGGGGCATCCTCCCACTTGGTGGACTGCAGCATTAGCTTATGCTGTCTGTCTTCAGTATCTATAATGCCAATTCCAGCTTACTCAGACAAAGAGCCTCATTGGGTCCCATCTGTTCTTCACATCTCAACAACTACATTCTTTGCAGATTAAACTTAATTTCCAACACAAAGGCTTCTGTATGTGACATGGCACATCTATGCAAACAAACTCTTAGTTATACTCTGAATTTATTGAATGATATTGACTATATTGATGTCTAACTGGTAAATGTAATGACCTAGGAAATAATCAGCTCATATTCTGCCATGAACTTCTCCAGCATTTGGATTAAGGGCATGGACTCTTGAGCCTCACATTACATTACAAAATCCTTCACAAAACTGGTTACTTAGCAACTGAAACAAAACATCCACCCAACCTTGCAATCATATTTTCAGAACGCCTACTGGGTGCTGGGATGATGGCCCAGTGAGTAGGAGCATGTGCTGTCCAAGCATGAAGAGCTGAGTTTGAAACCCAGCACCCATTAAAATCAGGACATGACTCTACCCACTGTAAGGGGCAGAGACATGAGGACCACTCAGGCCTGCTGAATGCCAGTCTAGCTCTAGAACTAAGGAAAGATCCTATCTAAAGAGAACAACGTGAGCCAGGCGGTGGTGGCACACGCCTTTAACCCCAGCACTCGGGAGGCAGAACCAGGAGGATCTCTGTGAGTTCGAGGCCAGCCTGGTCTACAGAGCAAGATCCAGGACAGGCACCAAAAGTACACAGAGAAACCCTGTCTCGAAAATCCAGAGAGAAAGAGAGAGAGAGAGAGAGAGAGAGAGAACAAGGTGAAGAGTGATAGAACTGAGTATCAACACCTTCCTCTGGGCTCTATGTGCACATATGGTCACATGACCCACCCCAACACACACATCCTTCATTCTTTCCCCCAGCCTTTTGAACCTGCACTAATGACACTAAGTATACTCAGTCCCCAGCACTCCCATGTCCCCTGCCAAATGTTCTCATCTCAAATAAAATCAGTATCTGTCCACCACCACCCTATCTGGTCAAGAATTAGTCATTGTTAAGCAAATTGTCACTCAAACTGGCCCAGAGCTACCTCTCCATGGACTACAAAATACTTCGATCTGTATTATCTCATTGAGTCCTATGGTGGCCCTTTGTGAGGGCCATAAACATTGGATGAGCCATCTGCAAAACACTGTGCTGCATAAACACGCATTTTAATTCATCTGTTCTTCATGGGAACCCACAAGGCTGGTGTGCAGATCTCCTTTATGACAGATAAGGAAACCGAGACTCAGAGAGGGGACATGTATGGCCTAGGGTCCCATAGCCCAGAGGCCACATCTGTCTCCCTGTGCTGAACAAGCTCATCAGGTCATGATGCTTTCTTGCCCGGTCTCCCTCTAGGGCTTCTCTGGCACATCAGCATGGACATCAGGAGGACCCCAGTGAAGAGACTAGTAACCTTCCTGGGCATGCAAGCTCTTGCCACCTCCCATGCTGAAGTTTGGGAATGGGGGAGAAATATTGTTCTAATAATGCAATGTAAGAAGAAGGAATGTGCTGGGCTGAGGTTGGGAGAGACACTGCTTAGGCTGGCACTCATCTTTAGCCCAGTTGTCAGAGCTTCCTTAATACTTGGGCCCTCAAATCTACCTCCTTGTTCCTACCAAATATCTTTTCTGTAAGAAAATACTCTAAGCAAATTGTATACTAACAAAATATCTATTAGTGTATTTATTTTGTTTTATTTGTTCTTTCGTTTGTTTATTAGCTTGTTTGATATAGGGTATCACCCACCCCATGCTGGCTTCAAACTTACTCTACAACTGAGGCTGGCTTTGAACTTCTGACCCTACTGAGATTACAGGTATGTATCATCACACTTAGCGAAGTGCATCTTATAGAGCTGGAAAATTTATACTTGACTTTGGAGGGCAAAAGGAATCCAGTAATTAAGAAAGGTAAATGTGAAACATGGACCAGAAAAATAGAGACCAATGTCACTGTGGAAAAATAGTCGAGATCACCAACTTATCAATGGAAGTATCTTGGCTCACGGCGCTTTCAGTGTGTAGTCATATGGCCCTATCACTGTGGGCCTGCAATGAGGCAGAACATCACAGTAGGTAGTATGTGGGGTATAAGCTAGTCACCCCACAGAATCCAGGAAGCAAAGAGAATGAGAAAGAAAATAAGACCCTCTACTGGGGCATGCCTCCAACTAAACACCATTTTCTTTCGGCTCCACCACCTCCTGATGGAAACTCATCTGGAATAAAGGCTTCAAGGTGTGAACGCCTGGAGGACCTGAAGGTCTCAACCATAACGTCATCTCTCAAGATACATTTCATACAATGAAACTTGGACAAAGATAGAAATTGCTAGGCTAACATAACAACTGTCACACCGGATGTCTTACCCAATAGAAACTTCTTTTCTCAGTCTGAAATTAAGGTGTTGGCAAGAGTTGGGTTCTTTGGACCTCGGTTTAGCTTGGCTGCAGCCATCCTCTACTTACATATTTCTTTACATGGATGCCACTCACTGTGCATCTGCTGTTCAAATGGCAACTTCTTAGAAGAACGTTATTCATAGCAACTTGGGCACAGGCAAGGCTTCATGTTCACTTGAGTTACACGTTGAGGCCCTTTTCTGAGACTTCTGGGCTTCACACTTCAGCCTGTGACGTTTGGGAGAACACAATTCTGCCTGCAAGGAACGCTGAGTAACTCTCAGCTGCTGCTCTGCAACCCCACCCCACCCCCACCAGCCACTACCTAAAAACAGGATGTTCTCTGCCACCAGTTAAAAGAATTATGTCCTAACAGTCAATTAACTAAACTGAACACGGAACAAATAACCTATTATAAAAAATTAGAGGGCCTCCCAAGGACAAAAGCCTGAATACAAAGCTGGCCAGACCCTGTCTGAATTGAAATGAGGAAGACCCTGGAGCAATGCAAGATACCTTCACTGAGCACATTCTTCGATGAGCATGTATTCCTCTACATGTCTTAGGATGATTATAAAAATGAATCTTTCTACATTCGGGCCAATATTCTTGAAATACAGTGGCCACTGTATTGGTTGCCCTTCTTGTTAAAGAAGAAACTTAAAGAAGAAAGGTTTGTTTTGATTCACAGTTTGGGGGTCCAGTCCATAATGAAAGGGGAGATATGGTCACTCTGCACTCCCACAATCAGGAAGCAAAGAGAAATGGCTGCTGGGACTCCCCTCACTTTCTCTTTTTGTGTTCATTCCAGAATCCCAGACCAAAGGATGCTGCTGCCCCTCTTTGGGGTAGTTCTTGCCTCTTCAGCTAACACTGTCTAAAACACCCCATACTCATACATCCAGGGGTTTGGGTCTATGATGGTTCTAAACTGACAATATAGATTAACCATTACAGCCAGGGTGATAGTTGCCACACTACATGCATTTCTAACAGTGTGACGTTGACACTCCCCTCTTTGAAGTAGATTCTATGTCTCCCAGTTACAAACCAGCTAAGATTCAAAAGGAAGGAAGCGATGTAACCTTAGGTCAGTGCATAACAGGCCATTTAGCTTCCACTTGATTTGCTGAGGAGATATACTGTTTAAGAGCTGAGCCCTCGTGCAGTATTATGTCTGTCCCAAGTCACAATTCCACACAGAGAACACACATGAAATAATCCCAAAACAACAAGAAGGAGGAGGGCTGTCTTAGTTAGGGTTTCTATTGCTGTGAAGAGACACCATGACCACGGTAACTCTTATAAAGGAAAACATTTAATTGAGGTGGCAGCTTTTAGTTTCAAAGGTTTAGTCCATTATCATCACGGTGGGGAGCATGGTGGTGTGCAGGCAGACATGATGCTGGAGAAGTAGCTCAGAGTCCTACATCTTGCAGGCAACAGGAAGTGGTCTGTAACAGTGGGTGGTGTCTTGAGCATATGAGACCTCAAACACCACTTCCACAGTGACACACTTCCTCCAACAAGACCACACCTACTCCAACAAAGCCACACCTCCTAATAGTGCTACTCCCTTTGGGAGCCATTTTCTAAAACACACACACACACACACAGACACACAAGGGCTATCCCCCAATTCCATTGCTTTTGCTCCAGCCACATCTAAATGCCATGATGTATGTGACTCAGACCAAAAACCACTCAGCCAGGCTTCTCCTAAACTATTGGCCTGCAGAAACCATGACCATAACAAAATGATTATTGTTGTCTTACATCACAGAGTTTGGGGGTAATTGTTATGTTTGGGGGGGGGGAATCTGAATGAACGTATTCTGACTAAGTCTTTCTGATGCTAATTTTACTTTGCTCCTTCCAAAAAAAATAGCCCAAATAAATAAAATGATCATTTTTTCTTGGCATGTCCATAGATTTGGGCATCTCTTACATATGAGAAAGACAATGTGCCTTTGGTTTTCTCAATATCCATGGAAGCTGTGTTTGCTAAGAGGTCAGTACTACATGAATTCTACAAATGAGCAACTCTGCTCGTGGCTTCTTGGTGTGTTTAAGATGGTCCACAAGTAGTTGCCCCATGTTTGCTTCTAGCTGCCTGCCCCTGGGTTTCTGCTATAATTCTAAGCTCCTCCCCCCTAGGGTGTCTAACCCTGGCTACTTCTAGGTTTCTTCTGTTCTGCTAGCATTGCTCCATAGTCCCCCTCTCTTTGTTCCTGAGATGACCTCAGATCAAGGTGAGGAACAGAAAGTTTCAACAGTATTTTGACTGAGACCCAAGATCTACTTATGTCACCGTAGATGGGATTTCCATATCCAGCTTGCTAGTATACATTTCTAAACATTGAGGTGGCCATAACCTCAACATCACCCTGGAATTCTCATCTCGCTTCTTCTTTCTTTTACCTTATCTCTGATTAGAGTGAAGAGTCCTTCTTGCATGCCTTTCAACTAAAAGGAGAAGCAGTCTCTTTCACGTTGTGATAGCTACAGGGTATGATGCTGGACTCCCAGGTTAGGAGTATGCATCTCTTTCATCAACCCTATGCCTGAACCTCAAACATGAGAAAATCAACCATTAGAATTAGTCCTGGATCCAACTGAGTCAGATTCTATAGATCTTTACAAATGTATTACCTGCTTTTCTCATTGCTGTGACAAAATACCCAAGAAGAAGAAATTTAAAGAAGGAAGGGTCTATGCTGGCTTGCAGTTCAAGAGAACACAATCCATCATGATGGAGAAATTGTGGCAGCTGGAGCACAGGTAGCTGGTCACATCACATCAGCACTCAGTTAACAGACAGGGAATGGGAAATGGTTTGGGCTATAAAACATGTTGCTGTGGTTTGTTTGTGAAATGTCCTGCACAGGCTCATGTCTTTGAACACTTGATGCCCAGCTGCTGATGATGCTGATGATGATGTTGATGCTGCTTGTTTGAGTAACCTTTTGGAGATATAGCCTCACTGGAGGAAGCAGATTACTGGGGGCAGGACTGGAAGTTTTATAAAAAGAAAAAGGAAGGGAGGGAGGGAGGGAGAGAGAGAGAGAAAGAAAGGAGAAAGAAGCAGCACTTCCTCTTTCTGCCTTGTGAGAAAAGGAAAGCATCATTGGGGCACTTTCACACTAGAACCTGGCCATATTGACACTGTGATCTCCTACTTCCTGCCTTCACATCTGTGAAGGGTAAACTTCTGGTGTGTACAAACCATCCAGTCTCTGGTACTTTGTTACAGTAACCTGAACTAATCTAGTTTCCTATTAAGATAGAACTCTTTTTTTTTCTCATCTTTCTTTTTCACTTTTAAATGGTTTTATGTACTTTTTGGAAATGTTATACATGTACATAATGTGTCTTGATCATAGCCACCCCCTACTCTCCACCTCTAACTACTCCTATATCCCTCAACACATCTCTCTCACACCTTCATGTCTTTTCTACTTTTCAAAAAAGATTTATCTCATAGTTTATTTATGTGAATATATGTGAATATGTGAATTCATGTCTTGGTTACCCACACAAGCCTGAAGAGTGCCTATTGTCCCCTACAACTGAAGTTACAGGTGATTGTGAGCCACTTGATGTGGGTGCTGGGAGCCAAACTCAGTTCTCTGTGAGAGAAGAATTGTCTCTTAACCCATACGCTGTCTTTCCAGCACTTCCCCTTTTTCAAATGTAGTCCATTCTGTCCAATTAGTACTTCCTGTGAGTACATGGGTGTGAAACCACCCACTGGGGCATGGGCAAACTACCAGAGGCCATGTCACCAAATACAAGTGTTCATTAGCTTGGACAGAAGATCCTAATATGTAGCCCAGGCTACCCTCAAACTTGCAATCTTCCTGCTCCTTCTGAATGTTGGGGTACAGACATGAACCACTGTGACCAATGGCAGGTAGAACATGGATCAATCTTGGCAGATCCAGGAGTTAGTTGTAGGAACTGAGCGGATGAATATCATCAAAATACATTGTACAAAATTCTCAAAGAATTTAAGTACATAATATATATTTTAAAAAGAGATGGCCTTTTGTCTAATAGGCCTCAGGCCCAGCTGTACTTTATAACTACTCTGAAAGACACTGGTACTCAGCACCAGTCAGCTGAGGACAGGGTGAGGGCATGTGGAATCTTCAGAGTGCCCCTGGGAATTCTAATGTATACCGAAGGGCCAAAGACCAGACCTTCCTACAAGCACTCTGCATAGTATTTGGACATGCTAGGCTGAGGTCTGTGCTTTCAAAGGAAACAGGAACAATGCCCTCAGCAAAGGGAACAGCAACCCCATTTGCATCAAAGACCACAACTGCTTAAGCACCACCTTCCCGGCAGTCCTCATTCAAAGGGTGGATGAGCTCATTTGAAGCACATCTTATCTGTCCGGTAAAGCCCTCCCAGGATTCTCTCAAATGCATAGGCAGCGTCTACTTCTCTACTTCCCCCCTTGTCCTGTCAGCAGTTACTGTACAAATGTGAAAGTCACAAAACTCCTTCCGGCAGGTTAAAAAAAAAAAAAAAAGAAAAGAAAGTCCTATACACTAATAATACGAATACCGTACCATGTAGCAATAAGCAAGTGTGGGAGCGAAGTCACGTCTGAGGAAAAGAGCAGAATATAAAATAGGACCGAATACAACTCCATACAAAGTGGGACAAGCAACGGGGGCTGCAATTTAGTGCAAGGTTTTTCCAGCACCAAGGTTCAAACATAAAACCAGGGCTGAAAACTATTTTTAAAGTGCCCTATAACTCAAGCACGTTACAGAAGGCTAATTTCCCACCTAGCAAGGGCATATTTGACATCAGTGTTTGCTCATTCTCCCACCAAGTGTTACGTCCTTCTGCCTCGGTGAGTTTGTCCTCAGTTGCTCTATTTAGGTTGACGCCTGAGTGGTATTTGTCTTTAGAAGGGTTGAGTTCTTTGATTGCATTTCTACTCCATCTTGGGAGTCCTCCTGATGGTGACATCTCACAGCTGAATATCTCTGGAGCTAGAGTCTTGCTCAACTGCCGGCTGTAACTTAACTCCTTGCAAACCAAGAGATCTTTTTTTTTGTCAGCTTACCATGATGAAGTAATATTTGCTGGGGTCTTAAGAATAAGTTCTCTGCGGAGCCAGTTGGGAGAGTGCTTGCCTAGCTATGCATGGAGCCCTGGGCTTGACTGCCAGCATCCCATAAACTGTTTGTGGTTGCCTGATTCTGTAATCCAAACAGGAGGATCGGGAGTTTAAGGCCAGCCTCAGTTAACACAGCAAGTCAGGGCTAGCCTGGGCTATATTAGACCCTGTCTCAAAGAAAGGGGAAAAGAAGAACGAGAAGGAGGGGGTTGCTGGTCTCTAAGCTTGGAAATAACATTGGCTGTCTCTCATCATTACAGGAAACAAGATGGCAAGCTGCTTTCTTCATATCACTAAATGTGTGTCTTCAGGAGGCATCTATCTAGTTCTATTTTAAAATCCTTAATCAACCTAGCTAGAAACACTACATTTATTTTATTGGCAGAGGAATACATCTTTTCTATACAAAATCACTGCTATTAATTAACCTTTAATAAATACTGTGTATGTAGATATGTTGTACATGTATGCATGTGTGAATGAAAAAAAAGGTCAACATGTCTTCCTCTGTCACTTGTCACCTTATTTTTTGAGACAGGGTCAGGGTCTCTCACTGAACCCACTGATTCATCAAGACTGGCTAGCCAATGAGCCCTGGGGATTCTCCTGTCTCCATTCTCCAGCTCTGGTATTACAGGCATACACTACTGAGTCGAACTTCCATGTGGCTTCTAAAGGACTGAAGTCAAATCTTCATCAGGTAGAGCAATCACTTTCCCAACTGAGCTAACTCCCTAACCCATAACAAATAAGTTTATTTGTTTTGTTTTATTGTTAAGCTGAGATGTAATTCCTTTTAAGAAGCATGTCCCCTAAAGGCCACTTAAGTGGATTCATAAATCTGGTTTGATTTAAAGGAAAATGCCAGGACTTCCAAAATGCTGCTCTTAGCGTGAGAATTCTTTAAAGAAATCGAATAGTAGCAGAAATTTCAATTTCTTCTCCTTCCTTTGGCATTGAGAAAACAAGGTCAACATGCTGATATCTACATGGGATTAATGAAGGGATGTCCAGTTATTCAAAGCTGAAACACAGAGATAAATCTTCCTGAACTTGAGTTGCCATGCACTTAGTAACCTTGAGTGACATCTGTGACTACCTCACAGACATCTGTGAACTAGAGGATTTATTCACTGTATTTTTCTTGTTATTAATTTTTAGGTAGCATATAAGATAATGGGTTTCACTATGACACTGCTATACATACATATTCAGTATACTTTGCTCATAATTGTGTCCCGCTTACACCCTACCATTTCCCACCCCCTCTCACTGGTCCCTTTCTGCCACCATCTCAAATTGTTCCCAGGACTTTTTCAAACATGTGTTCTTGTGGTTAAAGACAAATTAGTAATTAACAGGAACATGCACACAATTCTTCAGCAATTTGAAGTCCATCAAAATGAAAAATACTAAACTACTAATAGTCACATAATTAGTCTAGAAACTGTGATTGGCAGTTTGCAGGGAAAGACCTAACGTTCTCCAATGCCTGAGTAAGAACAGGCTCTTCAAGCAGTGTGACAACTCTCCCCAGACCTCCTACATCATTCTTTGTGGATTTTATCACTTTGATTTCAGCTGTCATTGCATATATATATGCCTTCCCCTTAAAATCACAAGTCAAATATGAAGCAGTACTACCCTCTCTTCCAGAAGACCTGAGTTCAATTCCCAGCACCTACATGGCTGATCACTATCTGAAACCCCAAGTCCAGGGGCATCCAATGTGCTCAGAGTACTGCCTCAATGTGGCGCACAAACATATACGCAAGCAAAACACCCATACACATCAAAAAACAAAACACTTAAAACAAATAAATGAACTACCTCCTACAGAGCAAGTTCCAAATCAAACCAGAGAGTAGTTTATTACCTCCACAACCCACGTAGCAAGCCACTATTGTGCCGATGGGCACATCTTGCCTTACAGGATGGTGCTGTAGTTCCTGGGGTTCACAGATGAACAAGGCTATTGACACCTTTTCTTTCCCAGAAGCCTGCATAGCATTTTTTGACACCATAAAAAGCTATCTAGCCAAGAGGGAGCTCACAGCTCAGTTCTAGCTCAATTCCACTATGTCTTGCAATGAAGATGTGTGGTGTCTTCAAGCAACAGGGTCCCATCAGCTAGTTCTGTTGGGCAACCAAAATGAATGACATGAGTCTATATAGTTTTAGGGGCCCCTGAAGCTTCCCTGACTGACAATTCTCCCATCTGGCACTGGAATTTGGGCTTAATAACCTGTAGCAATATATTCTGTTTTCAAAGGCCGCCTGGGTTGGGTTTTTCTGGCACTCAAAACCCAACGAGCCCCCTCTAAAGGCACCTCCTCTCATCTCTTGCTACTAGATCTGTGGGGAAAGAAATGAAGTTATTCTCTCTGTCTTTCTCTTTCCAGCCACAGAGGAACTCATATGAGGAGGTTGCCAAGCAGATCTGGCTTCCTTTCCAAAAGGAGTGCCTCTAGACCAGTGGTTCTCAACCTGTGACACGTGACCCCGTTGGCAAACCTCTATCTCCAAAAATATCTACATTACAATTTAATAACAGTAGCAAAATGACAGTGATGAAGTAGTAATGAGATAACTTTATGGTTGGGGGTCACCACAACATGAGGAACTGTATCAACGGGTCACAGCATTAGGAAGACTGAGAACCACTGCTCTAGACCCAACTAGAAGCAAGTCCACCTAGAGTCAGAAATAACTACTCACTCTTCACTTTGTCATCAGGGAAGGGGAGCCACATTTCTCCCTCCCCCACCACGCTTATATCCCCCTTCCCTCATTGGCTCCCCAGTCAGTGAGGCCCCCAGACGAAGACACGACTTCAGCATCCTGGTTCTTCCGTTGTCTTTTCACACTGCCATCTATGGCCTCAGCTACCCCGCCATATGTTCCCTTTCCCCCTCTGTATTTCAGGACCGGAAAACGCTTGTTAAACAGTTGCTCCCCACACCTACCCATGCATCTTCTTCTATTAAGGAGGGAACGCTGTGTGTTGTCGAGATGGTTGCAGTCAACCTTGAATTTATAAATAGCTAACACTCCAATTGGTGGTGAGCCCGACAGAACGGGTAACATATGCATGCCCCCCACGTGAGTGGGCCCAGCTTATGTTATGTTGAGTGATTTTTTTTTTCTAGAAGGGAATAAAAAATTAAATTATGACAAAATGCCTTAACTTCCTATCATTTTTCTCAAACGCTGGTTTATAAATCACAGACTCTAACTTAAATCAAAATCAGCATCACTTGAAGGTAAATAGTAATTCTCTTTCCAGAGAACAGGGTTCCAAAATATCTGTGCGTGCCTTATAAATTGGGGGGGGGGTGTCTCACTTTTCTCTCAAAACCCTGAAATACAAACAAAATGGCAAAATAAATCCTCAAGAACTGAGAAAATGTTAATCAAATTTATGTCCCTTTACCTTCCTTAAAAATTATCATAAATCCTCTTTAAAGTCCAGCCAACCTTGCTGTAATCTCTGGTAATTAGGAACAGAACGAGGCTGAACAAATAAGATTCAGCAATCCAACTCACCTTATCTGTCAAATTTAACCTCCCTTGCACAAAGAAAAAAAAGAAAGGAAAATCATCACTCCTGGGAACAAGTTGATTGACAGCAGTGCGTTTGTCCATTCTTAGCTCTTTTGGAAGAAGCCAAGAGAGAAAGGAGGAATGAAGGCCTCTGGCCACAGGCCTGGGTAACTTGTGAAGTCCTCAACCTGAAAAGGTGGTTATGGGATGAATTAGCCAGGAACTGAGCATCTGAAAAGCCCAAAGAACAGCATCCACAGACTCAGAGTGACCAAACAAGCCAAAAAGTTCCTGTATTAACAGGGAGAATAACACATCGTTGAGGGGAGAAATTCGTCCTCACCTTAAAAAGAAAGAGAGAAAGAAATGACTGTACCTCACAGAGCACTTTCACTGTTCAAAGTTAGTTTATGTTTATAACTGCTGGTATACAGGACAGGCCGCAGCCTGAAGCCACACAGCTGGCCAATGGTGGGTCTAAGACAAGCGTTGGTCTCCAGTAGATACTTTCCCAAGGCCTCCCTGTTCCTATTCAATACTAGCCATGTCTCCAGAGATTCTCCCTAGGGTGCTGTGCTCTAGTCATTTGGATATTTCCTTCACAAGAGTCTTCACAAAATAAGGAGAAAAAACAAAACAAAAAAACAAGGAGGAAACAGTTTTCTGGGGAAGACCCCACCCCAGGAGCCAGGTGGTCCAGTTCCACCCAGCACAACAGGCTACCAGCTTTCAACCTGGGATTCCACTCTTGTCTCTCTCCTAAGAGTGCCCAAAGAGGAAGGATATAACATTCTCCCAAACTGTTCAGTGACAGTTTATAAAATTACGATTTTTAGCATCTGGAGACTCAAACCAAGGGACAACCTTTTTATGCCAGAACATAAATAAAATTCAAATATAAATTCATATTATAGCTTCTTATAAAAATAGAAAATATAGGTCTGAGTTATTAAGGCAAAGCCATAATTTTAGTTCCTATATTTAATGCTTAAAACCCATCAATATCCCCACAGGTAATGTATCTTCTAATTATGCTTAACCAGGCTTCTGCTTGCTTCTATTCTCATTACTAATCATTTGTTTAATGAAGGCTCCTATCTCAGAGGTTTTAACACAAATGAAAAATTTGTGAAATGGGTGTATATTCTAGGAGCTATAATTACTCCTCAATGTATGGCCAACTGATGGCTTAATAATGAAATAATTCCTTAAATGATCAGCTCAAAAATAGTCATGGATCCAGATACAATTTATGAATGTGCCAGTTTGCAAAAATTAATATTCATACTTTTGCCCCACGAAAAAAATTTAAGAAATTAACAAAAAAAATCTAAATTACTTCAAATCCATTTGATAATAGACCATAAATAAACACATATCATATATAATATATCAGAAGTAATTCCTTTCTATTAATCTCTCCCAGCTCCATATTTAGGTATTTTGGGAGGACAGTAGTTGTTACTGTTGTTTTTAGACACAGTCTGATATATAGCCTAGGTTGGCCTTAAATTCACTATGTAGCCAAGGCTGGCCTCGATCTCCTGATCCTCCTGCTACCACCTCTGGAGTGTTAGAGTTAGAGGAATGTTCCTCCACACCCGGCCTATCACCAGGTTTTTGCTCTTTCTGTGTCTCCCCTTCAAGGAGTGTGCCATGGGGCCTAATACCACGGCTTCTGGTGTCACATCACATGAATTCAGAGTCCAACTCTTCCTGCTCTGATGTTGGTCTATGTGATGTTGGTCGAGTCATGTATATGTAGCTTTTCTAAAAAGTGACAATAATAATGGTGAGGCACAAATGAGATTTCAAAGCAATGGGAATTATGCGTGAGAGTGCCTGGTGAAGAGAAGGCATTAAATTGTCATTATTGTCACCATGGTGAGGGTGGTGTGCACTTAGGCTGCTCCCTGGTAATTGTCTCTAAGTCTTTGAGGCATTTTTGTTGTTTGCTTGGATTTGGGGGAGACAGGGTCTCATGTACTCCAGGCTGACAATGAGCTGGCTGCGTGCGAGCCTGAGGATAACCTGAATCCCTAGTCCTTTTGCCTGCATCGCTCAAGTTCTACAATTTTCAGGTATGTCCCGTCATTCTTGGCTTCTATGCTGTGCTGGGGCTCAAATCCAGGGTTCCATGCATAGTAGACAAGAACTCTACCAACAGAGCTACGTCCTTAGCCTCTCAGACATTTTCCGTAATCTGTCCCTTCCCAAAGCCACAGTCCTTAACTCATTGAGAGGGTGGCGGCAGAGACAAGAGGGAACTATGTGGCCCATCCTTCAGCCACCTCATCTCCCTGGAGACACAGGCAATGAATGACAGAAGACCTGGTACTGCCAAAGAACACTGAAGCAGTAGTCGTCAGAGCTTAGCTAGAATCCTTTGCCTATAGACCCGCCTCTGGCCTGCGCTTCTCATCTGCCGCAGGCCTGTGGGCCATGACTGTGTCTTCTAACTGGATTCTTGGCAACCATCTCATTCTACCATATTAGTCTGCTTTTTAGTTGTGATCAGAACTAGTGATTTTAGGAACGGACTAGAACACGAGGCTTTATAACCAGAACACTAAACCCAATGAATGCTCCAATCCCTTCCTAAATAAGGCTCCTCTACTATCATCCATGCTTCTGAAGTGAGCCATTTTCCTAAAAGACAGTGTCATAGACTGAAAGAGGGGAAGCTTGCTACAGAAGATTCCTTCTGGCCTTCTTCTTCTAGAGATGGGGACAGTTGTGCCACACAGGGGAATGATTCGCCACTAAGCCATAGGAATTGACTCAGGAAGCATCCATCTTCTTTGCCCAACACATGTAATTCCTGCTTTGGTTATATCCAGGGACTAGGGGTCTTGTATGACAATTATTATTACGTTGTTGTTGCTGCTGCTGCTGCTGCTGCTACTGCTGCTGCTGCTGCTGTTGAGACAGGGTCTCACAATGTAGCCCAAGTTAAACTAGAACTCATTATGTATCCCAGGTTGACACCAAACTTAGGATCTTTTTGCCTCAGCCTATTGAGTGTTGGGATTACAAGCGTGCACCACTTTATCCGAGTTGGAAATTTGGTAACTTGTATAGAATGTTAATTGTGGAATAATAGTCACCCTTCAGTTCCTTACCTTTTCTACTGCATTTATTTATTTGTTGTGTGTGTGTCTGAGGTTGCTGCTATGGCAGGTGTGTGGAGGTCAGGACCCCCTGCAGGAGTCAGTTCCCTCCTCCTACCACGTGGGGCCCGGGAATTAAACTCAGGTGATCAGGCTTGATACCAGTGTCATCTTGCTATCACTGAGCCATCGAGCTGGTCCTTTTTTTCTGTTTCGTTACTATTTAAATCGATTCGCAATTATCTAGAAGATACTCCAAAGCAACGCTTGTTAATTATTCTAGCATATTTCTACTATTGTTGCTTTTTCATTCTTAGAGTTTTAAATGTTACGTTGTTTTGACTTCACAAATATAAATAGTAAAATGTTTAAAATTGCCTCTGTACATTTTTGCCATAGGAAGATATTCATCTCGGACATAGTGAGGGAGAAATGAGTTTACAATATATGTGTAGTTTGGTCCCATGTTCATTCAATTATCCATATTATAAAATCTGGAAGATTGATCCTTAGAATGTCAGTGGCCATTTTTAGTAGAGTAATATGGGTTTTTTTTTCATCTCTTCTAATGAGTTTATATGTATTGTTTAACTATAATACATACATTTTAAACTTTAAACAAAAACCCCTAAAGCATGACTCATATCACTTTTCTCATTAATCTTCTTAATTTATTTTTTAATCGACAATTGGAAATATTTATGGTGTACAAGATGATGTTTTGATATATGTATATATCGTGGAATGATTAAATCAAGTTAATTAACATATCCGTCACCTCACCTACTTTTCCTTTTGGGTAATGAAAGCATTTCAAATCTTCTCTCTTAGCGTTTTCAAGTACACAATACATTAATCTCTCTTTTGAGTCTGTTTGGAGGAATGAGTTTTGCCAACTACCCTGAAGACCTCTGCAAGCCCGATGTTGTCAAGGAACCTCTGCCACCAAATCACCTTCTTTTCAAGTCCTTTAAAATGAAACTAGGTAATTTATTTATCAGACTTAATTACTTCATGCCTTCTGCCTCGAGGCAGTTACCTGCAATTCTTGTCTCTGGTGAAGAAAAACATTTTCTCACTATAATTGGCATGATTGCTCAGCCACCCTGCTAGCTTCCACTTTCAAATACCCTCGGCTGCTGTTCCTGGCCCTGGCACAATTCATCCCCCCACTCAACGGTGTCTTCGACATACTGGAGACACACTGAGCACAACTTGCCTGTCTGCTCTCTTTGTTTGAAAATAAGCCCCTTGAGGACAAGGCCTGGGGCCTCACACTGAGATACTTTGCATCCTTTCAGCTCAGTGTGGGGCCTCCTCGGACCTGTTGGCTCCATGAGAGAACTGGATTAATGAATCCATCCATAACAGCTTTCTCAGATGTTTCAAACAAACCTAGTCACACATGACCAGCTTCTGAAAAGGGGGGGAGCTTAGAGTCTGTGTTGGTTAATTTTAATTGTCAGTTTGACACAATTTAGAGCCACCTCCTAGGGTGAGAGTCTCAAAGAGGGATTGTGTAAAACAGCTGGTCCCTAGGCATGTCTGTAAGGGATTATCTCGGTTTTCTTAAGTTAACTGAAGTCAGAGTATCTGCTCACTGTGAGTGGCACTATTCCCTAGTAAGGGATTCTCAATTGGAAAGTAAACTAAGCACGGTATGCAAGCATTAATGCATTCTTCTCTGCTCTTGACTGTGGATACTGTGACCAGTTGTTTCAAGTCCCTGCCACCTCACTTCCCTCAATGATGGACTGGAACCTGGAATTGTAAACCAAATAAACCCTTTCTCCCCTGAGTTGCTTTTGTCAGAGTATTTTTTTTTTTTTTTTTTTTTTTTTTTTTGGTTTTTCGAGACAGGGTTTCTCTGTGTAGCTTTGCGCCTTTCCTGGAACTCGCTTTGGAGACCAGGCTGGCCTCGAACTCACAGAGATCCACCTGGCTCTGCCTCCCGAGTGCTGGGATTAAAGGTGTGCGCCACCACCGCCCGGCATTGTCAGAGTATTTTACCACAGCGACAGGAAACAAAACTAAGACAGAGTCCCACATCTTGAGACAGAGCCAGAATCCCAAGCACTGAAACTTTACCGTTAGACTTCCCAGCGTCTCCCATGAAATTTAATATGCATACTTAGGTGAGTACAACATTCGGAATGGGAAGAAATAGATGTGAAAATATTCTTGTCAGGCATGTGTAAGAAGAGAATGGACATCGTGCAGAGTCCAAGTTCCTGCTGGCCTCCACCATCAGAATTCACTTGTCCCGGAAGCCCCTCAAGTTGACTTATATCCAGGAAATGTCATATTGTAAGTGTTTATCTATATAGTTGTCACCCCCATGTGACTTAGTAGAAGGACCAGGATTTCTGGTTTAGACCTCATGAGTTGAACACAGGATGCTGGGAAGATGAGTCAGTAAAGCTTGCTGTGAAAACATGACAATTTGAGCCTGAATCCCAGCACCCACAGGAAAGAAAAGACAGACACAGAGACATGCACCTGGAACCCCAGTACTGGAAAGGCAAGGTCAGTAGAATCTCTGAGACTTTAGGCCAAACAGTTTAAGCCGTTGATGAGCTCCAGGTTCAGTAGGAGAGCCTATCTCAAATAATAGTAATAATAATAATAATAAGAATAACAACAACAACAATAATAATGTGATGAGCATTTGAAGAAGACATCCAGCATCAACCTCTGGCCTCTACACACTCATGTATATACACACATGAGCACACACACACACATACACACACACACACACACACACACACACACACACACTCGAAGAGTCTACCACACAGACTTATCATCATATCTAATTGAATATTTAATATGTTTCAGGTGGGCTGGGTATAATTACTTTAATCTCATGTCATACTGCAGCAATCTGAGATTATTATCCTAACTGTATAGAGATATTAATTTGTTTGTTTGTTTGCTTCCTGAAATCTGGTCTCCATACATAGCCCTCGCTGTCTTGGCGCTCCCTATGTAGACCAGGCTGGCCTCAAACTCACAGAGAGCTGCCTGCCTCCGGCCCCTACTCTCCAAGTGCTGGGGTTAAATGTGTGTGCCACTACGCTTGTTGAAATTAATTATTAACAGACATAAAGTGACCCAAATAATCTACAAAAAGCCAAGCATTAAGCACAGCTTTGAGGAACATCAAAATCCAACTTCCGTGGGCCATTGTACTATCCTAGCTCTCCAGTGTGAGCCACTTCACTCGAAGAACAATTGATGAGCCGTCGTAATTCCTTAAAAGAGAAGCTCGGAAGGAGACACACCTAAGAAAATTGTTAAGAAAAGTGATCAGTTTCACTAGATGCAGCAGATGCTAATCACAGATAAACATAATGACAGAAAGCATAACTATGTGAGAACAGCCAAAATTAAAAATTAAAATAAAACTGGGTGTTAGTCCTTTAAAGCAGAGGAGAAAAACATACATACCATATAGTATATAGGAAAAAGCATGAGTCAATGTATATAAAATAGAAAGATATGTTAGTAATGGTGGAGTGGTAAAGGCATATTTTATGTTTCACTGAAATAACAAAATAATATGGAGCTTCCATCAAGACAGAGGAAAAAAATTCAAGCTACGTTATTAATATATTTTACTGTCAGAGAGAAAAGGACCCAGTCGGGACCCACAAGTCAGAACCGTAGGACCCTTTCTTCTAACACAGCTAACTCCATGACCTTGGGCACATCCCCAAAGCCCAAGCTAGCAGTCCATGAAGTTGGGATAAATTAAAAAGAGCAGAGTGGTTTGTTGACAGCCACATGCTTCCTTTCTCATGTGCATCTTGAATGGTCCTATCACAGAAACCATGGTCCACAGCAGAGTCCAGAGACTGCATCCCAGCACCCATGGCCGCAGCTCACCTGCATGAAATATATGCAGGTGTAATTGAGTTTCTCTGGAATGGGGCATTGGCTGGCTAGTGTGCTCACTAAGATGATTCACACATGAGTGTGGTGCATGGTGAGGACCTTTTAAAACAGGGCTTCATATATGATGTGTGCTTTTTCCATTTGTTAAATATATGACACATAGAATTTTATTTGGTGCTCCAGTGCATGCAAATTTTTTGGCTTCTTGTATTATTTACTTTGTGCTTGAGTGAATTTGCAAAACATATAAAGTGCTCAAAAATAGCTTCTGTATCCCCTCGAAAGGCACTGGAGGTTTGAACTTGCCCAGAAGCTGATAAGGGACTCAGTATAGAAGCAGCTGAGAATCAAATGAATGCCTCAGTCCTGGGATCAGTCCAAAGATGGACTAC
Source organism: Peromyscus californicus insignis (assembly GCF_007827085.1). Taxonomy (NCBI): domain Eukaryota; kingdom Metazoa; phylum Chordata; class Mammalia; order Rodentia; family Cricetidae; genus Peromyscus; species Peromyscus californicus. Next base: position 57,151,241 of record NW_026294469.1, on the reverse strand, counting down.
AGAATGTGGAGATCTCTTTGCATCTGCCCCGTTCCCACCTGCAACCTCTACCTTTGACGACTGGACTCCTTCTCAGCATGGCAGGAAGAGAGGAAAGAAAGAAATGGAAAATGGTATTGATTAGCTTTGCTTCGTGTCCACAGTGGGGGAAAAACATTTAAGAAGGAAAGAAAGATGAAAGTCCTAAATAAATTAAGATTTGCAGGTGGTTGAAGATTTGAGCTACCTATGCTACTCCGGACACTGTCGGCCAAAGTTTTATTGTAAAATAATAACTGAGACACCCTGATCCACAGACTCCTTTGTTCATGGTGCTTGCTTGCTATGAAGGTTTAATGCCACCTGTACTGTTTTTGCATCACTGTGATCAAAACAGCTAACAAAAATAACTTGGGGTGGGGGAGGTTTCCCAGGGACATCAGTCCATCCTGGGGAAGACAGGACAGAGGGAACACAGACAACAGCTGTTCACACAATTGTGGACCAGGAAGCAGAGAGACCAGGACCTTAGCCAGGGATAGAATCTTCAAAAGTCTGCCTCTAGTGGCCTAGCTCTACCAGCTGGTCCCCATTTCCTAAAGACCCTGGAGCTTTCAAAACAGTGTGGCAAGCAGAGACCAACTACTTAAAACCTGAGCCCATGGGAGACTTTTCAGATTCAAACCATAACACAGGCTATGTTCATATTCCTGTTTTGATATTCATTTTCATAGGAACAGGAACACTAACAGGCAGTTAAGAATATTTGTGAAGGGCTCACAGCTAAGAAGTTATCCTGGGTCTTAGAAAAGGCTTTAGCTTTTGAACAATGTTAAAATTTCAGGGACTTTTAGAGATGGAAATGCATTTTGCATTATAAGATGAACATGAGGCTTTAGGGTCTAGGGATAGAATGCTCTCATTTACAAATGATGTGTTTGATTATCAAATTGGCAAGGGGTGGACTTGTAATGGTTAATCAAAATTGTCAGCTAGATGGAATTTAGAATCATCATGAAAACAGACCTCTAGAAACATCTATGATAGTATTTCCAGAAAGGCTTATTGTAGAATGGAAGACCCATTTAAATGTGGGTGGAACTATCCCATGGGAGAGGGTCCCAGGCTAAATGAAAATGGGGGAGTAAGCACTTTCTCTCTCTCTCTCTCTCTCTCTCTCTCTCTCTCTCTCTCTCTCTCTCTCTCTCTCTCTCTCTCTCTCCTTCCTGCCTACAGATGCAGTATGACCAACTTCCTCAGTCCCTGCCACCACACTTTCCATCCCGTGAGAGACAGACTGTCCCTTCAAACTGAGCCTGAATAAACCCTGTCCTCCTTCATTAAAAAAATTTAAGGGGCTGGAGAGATGGTTAGTGGTTAAGAGCACTGGTTTGCTCTTCCAGAGGTCCTGAGTTCAATTCCTAGCACCCACATGGTGGCTCACAGCCATCCATTATGAGATCTGGTGCCGTCTTCTGGCGGGCAGGCAGACATACAGGGAAAACACTGTATACATAATAAATAAATCTTTATTTAAAAAAAAATTAAGTTTGTTAATGCACATTAGAGTGGTCTCTGTTAAACTAGTATTTCTCCTAATGCATTTCCGATAGGTAGCTAACCTAAAACACACTCAGCTCTAGGTCTGGACATCTGGATTGTTCATTTACTATGGCCCTATTATTTTATTTATCCAACAGGTTCATTGTGCCGGGCAGTATATCTCCCACACTGAACAGTGGGTTTTATACCCATCTGGCAGGGACACACTGTAAACACTAAAGAGGAGCACAAAAGCCAAGGATCTTCCCCTGGCACAAGGATGAGCAGGTTAACTCCAAAGCCAAAGCTAGAAATGAATCAATGAGATGATTCCAAGAGCTGGGACTCAAAGGGTCTAGCAGAAGAATGGTCAGTAACCTGGAAACAACTTGAATTTGACAGCATTTAAAAAAAAAAATCTGGGCCGGGCGGTGGTGGCGCACGCCTTTAATCCCAGCACTCGGGAGGCAGAGCCAGGCGGATCTCTGTGAGTTCGAGGCCAGCCTGGGCTACAGAGTGAGTTCCAGGAAAGGCGCAAAGCTACACAGAGAAACCCTGTCTTGAAAAACCAAAAAAAAAAAAAAAAAAAAATCTGGGCCACTTTTCTACCTTAACTTCTTAGTAAAATCAGATGATTCTGTTTACATTTTACTTTTAGTGAATATTTACCCAGTATGTGTTAAGGACAAAGTGATCTGTTAGTTGGTAGCAGGGATTTAGAAAATGTACGGAAAGTGCTCAGGGAAGTGTATACAAGTACTGTTATTATGTAAATTGTTTTGATAGTTAGTGTTTCCAGAACATTCTATGCCATCTAAAGCCATGAAGAATGGATCCTGTGTGGTAGGAGGAAACATATCATCATAGCAGAGAGTCAGAGAAAACTATGGGGAGTCTTATTCGTGATAGCCACAGAAGACCGTGACTTGTCTCAGTCACACAGAGCAGGTGCCAGGAGTCTAGAACCAAGTCCAGAGGCTCAAAGCAAAGGAAGAACAGAACACTCAAAGCACCTTTGCATGAAGGAACTCGAGGGGCTTCAACACTGTCCTGCAACTTCACAGAACCTTTTTAGAGATGTGACTTAAATGTTCCAATGGTCCAATGGACTGTGAGGGGAGAAAGTGTGATGGAGTGAGTCCTACAGCTCTGGTTGTGGCCCTCCTTTCCACTAGCTTGGTCAGGGCAAAATGGAGTTCTACGGCCTTGGTCAGGAGCCTGCTGTCTGATGGCCTGGTCAGTAGGATGAGGACAGGCCCCTTCATCCTTCTTTATGTCTCTGGTGTCTTCGTCTGATATTCAGGGTCTTCCTGCTTAAGGGAGTTCTGCCACTTCCAACATGGGACTGTAAGAGAACTGCCTGTTTCTCCAACTGTGGAATAAAAAACTTGTTGCCTCCTTCATATAAATGTGATAAGAATTTTTTTTTCAAGTTTTTGTGCCTTGTGCATTCTGCTTTTGCAGGTATGCAGGTGTGTGTGTATGTGTGTGTGTGTGTGTGTGTGTGTGTGTGTGTGTGTGTGTGTGTGTGTGTGCAATGTGGAGGCCAGAGGCTGGTCCTCAACACCAGTTGAAGATCATCTTTCCTCACTCACTCTTGCATGTTACTCACGGAAGCAGAGTATTCCAAGCAAATACCAAGCGCACCACCACTGTGGCCAGCCTCACTAGCCAGAGCTTACCCTGTAGATACCCCCTCTCTGCCTTCTCAGGCTAGAATCACCTGGCATGTATGTGGGATTCTGGAGATTTAAACTCGGGTACTCACACTTGCTCAGCAGCCCTTATACCACTGAGCCACCTCTCCAGCCCCAAGAGCTTTTTGGTGTGAGTAAACTATTCACACCTGGGCATACAGAAATATTTGGCTAGTGGTAATTACAATTACTGGCTATTGCCTGGTTCTAAGCATTTATAATCCAGACATGAAGCAGTGACAATTCTTAAATCAGATCTTAATTAGCTTATACAAAGGAACAACCCAAACCAGATTGTCCTTTGAAGTAAAACTGAACATAGACAATGGATTTAAGGACTCTCTATATAAACCTGTATTCCTACAGGTTCAACCAGGAGTTCCAAATGTCCTCAGTGAAGGCTGTCTCTCACCTCACATTACTGCTCAGCTTGTAATCACAGGTGGACTGTTGAGGTTCTTGGCTCAGCAAGGAACTTACATACCATTCCCCATTCTCAGCCACTTTTCCCATAGGAGTTTAGGTCCTCACGTTCTATGTCCTACTTTGTTTTTTGTTGCTGGGGGTGGGAGGGAAACTCTGACCAAAAACAGCTTGGAGGAGGAAGTGATTTGTTTCAGTTTATACTTCAGGTAACAATCTATCACTGGGGGAATAGGAACTAAAGCAAAGACCATGGAGTAACTGTGCTAACTCTCTTTCTCTCTGGCTCATACTCAGCTAGTTCTCCTTTACAGCCCAAACCCACCTGCCTTGGGATGGTGCCACCCTGAGTGGGTCAGACCTTCCACATCAATCACCAATCAAAACAATCCCTCACAGATATGGGCATGGGCCAGTCTGATCTAGGCTTTCTTTTTTTCTATTGCTCTTCCCAGGGATTTCTACATTGTGTCAAATTGACAATAAAAGCTAATGAGTACAATTCGTTCTTTGTCAATTTGACAAATACATCACTGTTAAACCATAACCTTTCCTTTCTTGCTTATCCCCCAAATTTCATGTTAATGTCATAAAATAAAAATACAGTGCAACTTTTAAAATCCCCACAGTCCTTAAAATTTTCCAATGATTTAAAAGTTAAATGTCTTTCTAAAAATCAAATGTCTCCATAACTGTGGGCTCCTCTAAAATAAAAAAAAAAATCAATTACATACTTAAATATTCTAAAATGGAAAGAACCAGTAACTCTTCTTTCTATTACACACCCTCCCTCCTTCCCACAGATCATGTTCATAACCATATCGGGGGGGGGGGGGGAGAGAGAGAGAGAGAGAGAGAGAGAGAGAGAGAGAGAATTGGTTGTTTCTAAACATCCCAATTCCCTAGCTCAAGGAAGAGGATCTTGGAGTGAAAAAAAAAAAAGAAATCTTTTGAGTTTTGTAGGATTAGTAAGACCAGAAACTACCCTCTCTCCTATACTCATACAATGCTGCAGCAGGATGTCAGTGAGAAGCAACCTGCACAAGGCACCCCACGGGCACAGAAGCTAAGAAAGCCAGCCTGAGAGCTCTGGCTCCTGCCATGAGCCGACCCATTTTCTGTGGGGAAGCCTGGCAAACTGCCTCCTCTTCAGGAATCTGGGATCAAAGCTGCAGTATTCAGGTTGTGTCGGACCCCCCCAATGCCTGGGGCTGTTCAACCACAGATAGAACAGAGTTGGATCCTGGGATCGACAAGCAAGGCACAGTCATGACCCTTCTGGAACTTTCAGTCTAGTTCAGAGATAGTAAGTGGGTAATTAGAATGACAAGTCTGGAGTGTCACAGTGGACTCTGGGAGACCTAGGAACTCAGGACAGGCTTCCAGAACATGACTGCTGAGTAGACACTGAAAATAGCAAATGGCGTTACCCAAGCCCATCATCCTTGTTCTTGGTTCAACATAGCCTTGACCCCTTTCATGTTATTTGGACAGAAAAGACATGGCTAGGGACAAAGTCATTCAGAGGGACTTTTCACAGACAGAAGGGTCATCTTGGGGTTTCTCTGCTCCTTCACTGTTCAATGATTCTGCTTCTCGACAAATCATAAGCTAAGAAACTGACTCTCAAAGGCTGAGACCACACGAGGAGCTCAGTGCTCGTTTCTCACCCAGGATGGCCTTCTGTGTGTGGATTAGGGAAGCAGGGTGAGTTAACAAAAGGCAAGCTGAGCACACGGGGAGCACCAGCCAGTCTGGCTTTGTTTCCCTTTATGGCCTCATGTGGTTACCTGTGCCGCTTACAGCCCATCAGCCTCCTTGTGGCCCCTTGCCAGAGTTCCACATCCCCCACCAGGGACCCCAGATGTTGTAGTTTTAGACTGTGGAGGGAGAAAGTGTGTGCTAGGGGAACACAAACAGGCTCCTTCTAGCCCTTGTCTCGGAGCTGGATCCGAGTCCTTGGAATACTCTCCAGCACTGTAAGTTTGTAAGGGACAGGTGGCTGGGACTGTCTTGCCAACTGCAAAACTGAGGACTCCGAGACTGTGAACTGAGCTGCCAAGGACCACAGAGCTGGTAAGAAAGGTGCAGAGCTTCAGGCAAGTTCTCTCCCACTTTGACCCATTGCAGAGGACTCACTTGCCCACTGAGCTAGAGTGTGTGGGCTCGATGGACACACTGTAAAAGAAGAAACTCCAAGGCTGTGATTTTTAGAGCAAGATGCTCTCTATCCACACATTGAAATATAAGAGCAATTATGGTGCTTACAAATCCAAGGGAGTTTGTGGGGTAGAGCTAGAAATTAAGTAAACAGTGGTAGAAGGGTGTGGGAGCCTGTTTTCAGGTTCCTCGTGGCTTTACCCAGCAGGTCCACATAGAGAGGATGATTAGGACCACGGGCCTAAGTGCAGGTGTCTGGGATGGTCTGCATTTGGCTGTGCTGGGGGGAGGAGGTCTTTTGCTCCACCCCTTGGCATCTCTATAAATACCCTGGGGCAGAGACAGTCGGGGCCTGTTGGAAAAGGTTCCAGGCCCTCTTGAGGCTATCCTTTATTTTCTATCTGTTTATCTCCACAATATAAATCCTTCTATCTAATATTTTCTGCTGCTCGCACTCAAGAAAACTGGGGAGCTGTGGGACTGGTGGGTAAACGCCCCACAGAAGGGTTGAAGAGATGGCTCGGTCTGGAAAGCCATCGCTGCATACACATGAGAACCTGAGTTTGGACCTCCAGAACCCGTGTAAAAACTCAAACGTGGAAGCATGTACCACTAAACTCAGCACTGGGGAGGCATAGACAAGAGGATCCTGAGGACTTGCTCAACAGTCCATCTAGCCGATCAGTGAGCTCCAAGTTTAGTGGAAGATCTTGTCACAAAAAAATAAAGTGTAGGGTTGCTACTGAATCAACACACCATCCTAGAACATGGAAGCAGGGGACGGTCTTCCAAATCTTCAGTTTTCACTTCTAAGAGCTGAGGCAGCAGATACCGCGGGCAGCTGCCCCTCCTGACTCCCAGGTAGACAACTTGTCTGATGAACGGAACAGCACCGTGGAGATCATGGAAGCGCTCATATCCACACAGAGTTACAGTTTGTTCTTCTCCTTCCAGCATTCGTGAACCAAGTGGTCCATCCCACTATTAACAAAGTCTATGACTTCTATATGAAGTCTCCTCCAGGTCAAAGATGCTTCAGGTCATGACTCCTAGGGGACCCTTGGGAGTCCCAGCTAATAACCTGGCCTGGACTTCAGCCAGAGCATCCCTCCCCCACGCCTTTCCCTTGCAATAGTCCCATAGTCAGCAAGATAGCTCCGTGGGTAAAGGCACTTGCTGCCAAGCATGACGATGTGAGCTCGATCCCATATGGACCCACGTGGTAGGAGAGAACCAGATCTCATAAGTTGTCTTCTTTCTTCCACGCGTGTAGTCACATGACCCTCACCCTCACCCCCGCAGAATCATTAAATAAGTGCAATACAAAATGAAATGCAAGGTGTGTAGTGATTGAGGAAGACACACCTGATAGCCATTTCTAGTCTTGATGTGCACACACACACACACACACACACACACACACACACACACCAAGAATGGTAGTGGAAGAAAAAAAACTTGAAACATTTGGTTGATACATAAATTCTGCTTCCGTGTTTGGCACAGTATTGACAACACAGTTCGTCAGATGAATAAATCTATTAAACACACGTCTCTGGCACCGATGGGATGGCTGCACAGTCACTTTGGCTAAGGTTATAAGGTAACCATGGCAACAAAACAAACACACAAACTCATGAAAGCAGCTCTCTTCTTCTTCTGACCTTCTGGTCGGGCTTCCCAAGCAGGGTATTTATCATCCATGCGATCCTCCCATCGAGTACCACCCACACCTGAAGTTCCCGTGTCCACCTATTTGAAACACATGACTCAAGAATCAAATATCCTTACTAATTACAAATGTGTTATAATAGCACTAGTGATCGCGGTGGGTCTGTAATCCACGGAGGACTTATTTACAATTATCTCCTTTTCTTGAGTTCTAAATGGAGGCTAAAAGAGAAGTTTACTATGTGTTTCCTTTTGTCAGCATTTAATCTTTAGCTCTGATGTGTATCATAATAACCTATTGTGTGAGTGGTCCTACCCCAACCAGTGTGTGTGTGTGTGTGTGTGTGTGTGTGTGTGTGTGTGTGTGTGTGTGGTGTAGAGCTCATGGATTTATTAGAGAAATACATTCAGAAGCAAAGGGTACATTTTTAATTTCCAAGACTGGTAGAGTACCATATTCTTCTATACATACACTCAAATTTGTGCAGCTTCTCACTGGGAGAAAGTTCCAGAACCGGCATGTAAAGTCATACCAGCTGCTGAAGAGGAAGCAGCCTGGGCCTGGAAACACGCTGTAACTAGACTAACGTTGACCCGATAAGATACTGTGAGTGGAAATCTACCCTCCCCACCTTACACATCTGAATCCCATTTTTTTTTAAATGTGCTTTTTATTTTGGGCCCCAGACTAATCTGCATCTCCCAGGCCACATTTAGTTCTGGGTGGGAAGGAGAGAAGAAACGGGTCACTTGCCGAGAGCCCCCATAGCCCTGGGCCTCAGAGCTCTTTTGTCACGTTAAGAAGGCAGGCATTGGAGCTACCTGAAGCACCGGAGTATTCCAGATCGTTCTACAGGATAACACTTTGTGAGCTTAAAAAAAAAAAAAAGAAAGAAAGAAACAGGAAATCAAAAAAACTCAAATCAGTCCAGGTTTGGACGCTCGATTTACTTTTTATTGGCAACTAAAACTCATCTTGTACTTAGGAACATTTTGAAATGTGTCCCTGTAATGTTTTCAATTAGCTTTCTTGCATGTGATACATGGGGGGCGGGGGGAGAACATTTAGATTTAGAACGAAGGTACTCCCAGAGACAAATATGATTAATGGGATAATCTTGTAGATTACAATAGTTGGAGGCAGTTCCTGCCATTCCCTGCTCTCCAAGGACCGGGACTGCACACTCCAATACAAACAGCTGCACATTCCTCAGTACCGTTATTATCTAACGCAAGGCCACGTTCCGCATCTTAAAATTCCTGTAAGATCCACGTTTGGCCATGTCCTATTGTGCAAGTTCAGTTTCCGAAGTTAAAGCTTCAAGCTCCGTGGGACGACTTGATAGAGTTTACAAACGGGATTGATTTTCTAAAGAACCATTAAAGGTTGCTTACTGAGCAACGGAACAAAGAGTGCCCAACAAGTACAACAGCTTTTATGCAGCATATTGAAAACATAAAGGGCAGCCCTGTCATCTGCCAGTCAGGTCCCCGGATTCCCCCCAGGGGCAGGTGGATGTTTTTATTCCTGGTTTACAGAGAAGGAGCAACCTCAGAAACCATAAAGAGACTCGCCCCGACTTGGAAGCACGGAGGCTGGAGTGCCTTGTAAGCACGCCAGGCTCTGGGTCTCTGAGGCGCATGCTCAGCTCACCAAGCCAGTGGCTCTTCTTTAGGACCAAGCTCTCAGCTCTGGCAATGACCGACTGTGAAGAAGGTATAAACTCTCCATAGCCAAAGAGCGCACAAGCTGTAGTGCTATTGGTTGGGATTTGATTAAAACCTTCGGTTTTCTTTCTACTGTAGGGATGAAGCCTTTGAAAAATCCTTGTTCAGCTTCTGCAAAATCTGCAACTCTCTTTTTATTGTATGCGGCTCTTTTCCCAAGCTAGGATATGTTCCTCGTTGGTGACACTCGCGGCTTTACCCACTACCCAGCATTCTCATCTCTAAGCAAAGATGCTTCCTGTCTGCTATGTTTGGTCTTTCCAAACTTGTTCCACCTGCCCGAAAGTTTTCATCCTGATAACATTTCTCTGCAAATGGTCTCAGACGGTCACAACACAAAGACCTCCCTATCAAACTGTAGACTCCCCAAAAATTTTCACCCTCCCTCCTGGTTGCTGCATCTCTCCACAGCGAATGAGATTCTTGCCCATCTGAAAGTCGGTATCTTGAAGCAGTTTTCTCTAGCAAAGCCAGAAAATAAATAAATAAATAAACTGTGAGACCTAAATAGCTGCTGACAGCTTCTAGGCAGTGTATCTGTCACCCACCAGCCTTTAAAGTCTAAAGTACAGGGCTGTCTCTCGAGAAGTTCAGGTGTGCAACAGGTGGAGGGTGATGGGTGGGTAGAGGGAATCCCCTGGCTCCTGAAATGACCCCATGCTCTAGATGGTGCATGTATGAGGAGGGACACTTTTTAAAATCCCACCTCAAGAGTTTCTGGCTCAGCAGATAAGGGGCTGGGCCCAAGAATGTGCATATTTGACAGTCTCTCAAGTGCAGACTCTGGCTGGAGAAGAACACTTGGCATAACCCTGAGTTTAGCATTGAGGGGCCTAGAAACACAAAAAGGAGGGTCCCAGCAGGAATGCCTGGAGTCGCATAAATTAAGCTCCTGAAGAAAGCCTGAGGGGTGGGGACATCGCTTAATTGGGAAAGTGTTTGCTGTGCAAGCACATGAAGATCTGAGTTCAATTGCCAGCGCCGACGTAGAAAGCAGAGAGGAGACTACAAGCTTGTAACCCCAGCTCTGGAGAGACATAAATAAGTAGATCCCAGGCTCACTGGCCAGCCAGCCCAGTCAATTGGTGAGCCCCATGCCCCAGTGAAAGAATTTGTCTCAAAAAACCAGAAGGGTGATTCGTGATGAAGGACACTTAAGGTTGACCTCCTCTTACACATACCCACACAGGCATCCTACACATACTACATACATACACATTAATTAATAAATTAAGTTATTAATTAAAAAAAACAACCTGAGTCCCCTGACTGAAATAGTGAAATGACCTAAAAGTTGGTTGATTAAGCAAAGATTTGGGCTAAGTAGGCTTGTCTTGGTGATTTTTTTCTGACCCAACCCAAACCAACCAGGAAGGGATCCGGGGACAATTTATCAAGGACAGCTTTTCAGTGTTTATATTGGAGGATTGCTAGCACTCTAATTGACCTCAGCTGTCACAATGGTACACAAAGAGATGTCACTCGGTACCCAGGGAGCAACCGTCAGGGGTTTATAGATCAATATCCACACCTTGAGCTGCACTTGAAAGGAGATGAAAAGCCAGCGCTGACTGCAACGCAGAGGCCGGAGTGTACGAAATGAAGTGTATGCAATGGTTTGCAAAGATCCTCTAATTACAGTTCACCGGCAAGGACTCCTGTCTGCTCGTGTTTCTGTTTTTTTTCCCCTTCTCTCTAGCAAGCCAGTGAGTTCTTTTTCTCCCAGACCTCCCAGCTGTTTGCTTAGGAAGGTGGTAGGACACGGACAATCTGTAAACCTGAACATTTATGAATGTATGTAAAACAGAACCCAATACTTCATGGCAACTGCACAAGTCAACTTGTGGACCCAGAAAACATAAACGGAGAAAACGATTCTAAAATCTGTGGGGTTGGGGATTTAGCTCAGTGGTAGAGCACTTGCCTAGCAAGCACAAGGCCCTGGGTTCAGTCCTTAGCTCTGGAAAAAAAAAAAAAAAGAAAAGAAAAAGACAAAATAAAATCTACTGGCCTTCAACATGATATTTTTGCTGTCACTCAACATCAGTATTATAAGAGCATGTATATCTGTGTGGATGTAGTGAATGTGTGTGTGTGTGTGTGTGTGTTGTGTTGTGTTGGAGAGAGAAGAGAAATCTAGGCTGCTTCCTAACTTCTTACCTGTAAAGAAATAGAGCATCTTGCATTTATTGGGAACAGTGAAAATGAAGACAAGACATGTGAGATAAATTTAAATATCTATAGCATGTCCTTTGGTATAACATAAAATACATCTGAATTACCTTATAATCCCCCTGCAATTGGGTGTACACAATCAGATCTGGAGGAACACCGATTCTCCCCACTTACTCATTCAACGGAACATCTCCTAAGAACTGAGGAAGCCAAACTTGGCCCTTGCTGCCATTTACATACACAGGCAGACTTTGGGTCGATGTAAACATCTTCATCTCAGTTTGTTCTCCTTTTTAGTCTAGTCTTGAGGGCAATCATGTTCTAAGTCAGTTAAAACGGCCTTCAGGCTGAGTAGTTAGGTAGACCAGAATCATTTGTGATGGTTTCTCCATACAGTGGTAGGCTCTGTTTCCAAAGCTCAAAGACATTGTCGGCTCCTTAACACACAAACACCTCGGAGCTATACAGCTGGGTAGAAAATTGGACCAACTCTTGTGACATACTGTTGATATTCTGGAAAAATTAATAACTTCCGCTTTCTAAACTGGAAAGTGTACAAAAGTTGGTGCATTAGTGTATTTGGGGTTAAGTGCTTATATTTCCTGAGTCTCTTTGGAAACACCAACTCAGGTTCCAAACTCAGCACCCAGGAGTCATTTTTAGGGAGATCTTCAAGGCAACCACCACTTCCTTACCAGCTGTCCTAAGCCAATATTCACTTCCTTTTGGAGCAGGCTCTGTGATGACAACATTCTGGACTGCCCAGAGTGGTCACGTAGCACCTTAGCCCGGAATGCAGGAAACGGAACTCACTTGACCAAACACTTCATCGAGGACCTGTGTGTGCCCAGAACTCTGTGAGGCACTGTGGGAAATCCAAAGCGACTGAGAAAAACAAGGCTGACACAATGCAACACCCGGGAATAATGAGAGCTCATGAGTCATTAGCCCACATTGTGAGACGCCGGTTATCAGGAAGAAAATGAGAGTTTGTTCTTAACAGTTCCAGATCTCTCTCCCTTCCTTTCCTGTGTTTGTCTGCTTGCTTTAGAGACAGGATCTTGCTGTACCGTCCAAGCTGAACTTCAACTTTAAATTCTCCTGCCTCAGCCTTGCTAGTGATGGGTTTCACAGAGCACACCATCTGTTCAGTTCCCAATTGTTTAGATTTTATATCGAGTATTCTGAGTCATAATTGTTCTATTACTTGCCTGGGAGTGAATGGAAAACCGGGTACAGAACAGGAAACGGACGAGCTTACTCCAGTCACCGAGGTGTTGGAAGCGGGTCAAGTTTCTTAACTCTTCTAAACTTCTTACTCGGACCTACCAAGATGCAGATATTCACCTTACAGTGTAAGCAGCCCACGTTGCTACTCAGAAAAGTTCCAGAAGCAAGAACTGCGACCCTCTAACTCGCATGGCCCAGCCTTGAGCACTCAGCCTCTGGCTTTAGGCAAAGAACATTTTACCTTCCTAGCCACTGCCGTGGGTGCCACGGGAGTGTGGGGAGAGGCCACGGCTCTCCACATCCTCGTCTTTCCTATGAACTCGCTGGGCTGCACATACTGAGGATTTTGTCCTTCTGTTCCGACACCCCTTTCTCTATTTCTCCCTATCACCCCATTCTTTCTATTCTAAACAAGCACTGTATCTTTAAGGGTAAACAACCTCTGACATTTGAAAGGGATTCCTAATGTTTCTCTTTGTAGTTACTTTTTTTTTTCATTTATTTAGCATGCAGGCCCATACCACAATACCCAGTGGAGGTCAGAGGACAACTTAACAGGACTCTCTTTCTACCATGTGAGTCCTGGGGACTGAACTGGGGTCTTCAGCACTGATGACAAGCACCTTAACCCACAGAGCCCTCTCACCTGCCCAGAGTTCCTGACTTAGCATGGTGCTTGTATGCGTCACTGTTTCTAACATCTTGTAAAGAAAGTAAAACCAAGTCATCATCTAAACTGTAAACCAGGGCAAGAAAACACAGGGAGATTGTCACAAGCTGCCTAAGGTCACAACTTGAGACTTGGACAGAGCCAAGGTTACTACCAGGTCATTCTTCGATGGTTCCACTGAAATATTGTGCCTAGAGTTGATGCGGCCATTTCATTCCCTACAGGGCATGATGTTGGGAGGAGCACAGTGAAGGAGCCCACATCCTCTCATTTACTCCTTCAGTAAATATTTATTGAGTGCTGAATATGTAACAAACCCTCTTCTGGGCATAAAATAGCAGTGAAAAAAAAAGAAGCAATATTTTTTATGCTCATGAAGTTCACATACTACTGGAGGAAATAGATAATAAGTAAGTAAAATATTTGCATTTTCAGGTGATAATGAAGAAAAAAATGAAGCAGGAAAGAAGGATGGAAAGTGAAGTGTGGGGCCGGTGCACTTGTGGTGGGGTGGAGTGGTGTAATTTTAGATGGGGTGGCCAAGAAGATGGAAGTGAGAAGGAGACACCTGATGAAGATGAATTTGATGTCAGAGCTTGATGCGACATCTGGGAGAAGACAGTTCTGGGGAGCAACCACAGCCAGCAGGAAGGCCAGAGCTGGGAGTGTCCCCGAGCTGACTGAGAAGCAGCAGATGAGCCTCTATGACTCAGCCTAGGGAGACAAATGAACTGGAGACACAGTCAGAGGAGCAAGGGGGTGGTCTGGAGGCAGGTTAGGGAACCTATGGAGTCACAGCAAGGAGAGCAAAACTCGGAAGCAACACAGGGGGCTGGGTAGTGCAGTGGTATATGACTTGAACAACTGCTCCTTTGAGTGCCCTCTCAATGAGATGGGACCAGACAGGAGGCCATTGCAAGAACCCGAGTGCTTCATGTCAGTGGACAGTTAACTCCCTTCACACTAGTCCATGAGAGAGGGTGGTTAACTCAGATAGCTTTGAGGACACCAGAACTAAGGATCCTTGTTGGTATCCACTGATCTTAAGATCTAGAGCCTACCCGAACTTCCAGATCAGAGTAGGTTGTTAGCTGGTGCCTGAAGTCACATCCTCCTAACACATGTCATCAGGAAGATGGCTCCAGCTGCAACGTCATCTTTCCCTGTTGTGGGCTGGATTAGTATCTATTTGAGATTGAAACTTGGCTGTCTGTGTCAATTTGAATGCTGTCTATATAACATCTTTAGTGAGGCAACGGATGAATACAAATGGGGCTTGTTTTGTAGACGGGGTCTTTAAAAACACGGGGTGGCCGTGAAAAGCATTAATACGTTTAGTCCTTCATAGTAAAAAAATAAGAAGCATTGAAGTGGTTGGTGGCGACCGATGTTATTTACATTCTTAGGGTCCAGGAAAGACAGGTCAAAAGGTGTGTGAAGGCAACCAAGCAAACTTCTCTCTGCTCCTCCAGCACACATCCCCTAGGGAGGAGACAGTGCTGGAGGGACAGGGAGCTACCCAGCAGGAAAAGTCATCTATGGAATCAGGAAATCTGTCTAAATGACCTGTGTGAGCCACCATGGGTCACCCCCCTCTCTCAGCATCTATGGTACCCTAGGTGGCCTCTGTCAAGGAAAGATGGAGGTGAATTATTTCACTTACTATCAGGTCAAGAATCCAGGTAAATAATGGGGGCCCTTGACTCTTGCATTCTCGATGTGTACATGCACAATACCTTTCTCTTTGGGCAGCAGAAGAAATATTAAACCCTCCTAAAAAGCTAGTCATGTATCTATCATTTTACCAAACTCTGGATAGAGAAATGTTTTCTTTTTCAGATGACTTTTACTGAATGCACTTGAGCCGATTTTATCAAGAAAATCCTTGGTATTGGGCTTATGTACCATATCTCAAGGCCTTGGGTAAGAGCAAGCCATATCACAGCTGTAATTCTCTTCTTTCGTGCCCCAAGTATGTGGAAATATTTTATTTGACTTTTATCAGTCTCTAGAGTTCATGGGATGTACTTCGGGAGCCAGCCGCTCTCCGGGGCTTATGGTCTTGGCAGAAGAGGCGGCCGTTAGAAGGTCACACAAGGCCCAGTTCCGCCCCCTCAGACCAGCTGGGACCTTCCATTCCCACGCTGACTTTTGTTGCCTGCGCTAGCCTTAAGACTTTGTCCTCTAAGAAGTTGCAGCACGTCCAGAAGATTTTCTACTGAGCTTCTGCTCGCTCTCTGACTTCCTTTTTTAAGATTGACGTGAGGTCAGTTTTTGATTAGCAGAAGAGCGAATATTTCTGTCCCCTTGGGAGTGTAGAGATCTCTGAATCATGCAGTCTCTTCCTCCTGTTTTCTCCCAAGCAGTCCTACGTGGCAGCACAATTCCGTGGCTTCTTTCAGATTTCTTAGGTTAAGCAAGCTCAAGTGTTTCATTGGCACTCTACTGGAACACACGCTGTCCATCCTTTGCTTGGTACCTTCTTAGTTCATTAAACCATCACCACCATGGAGTATAGAATTATACAGAATTACATGTTGATACTCACCATTGTGGGGTATAGAATTATACAGAGGTGCATGTTGACGCTCACCATTGTGGAGTTTAGAATTATACAGAATTGCACATTGATGCTTACCATTGTGGGGTATAGAATTATACAGAGTTGCATGTTGATGCTCACCATTGTGAAGTTATAGAATTATACGGAGTTGCATGCTGATGCTCACTATCATGGAGTATAGAGTTATACAGAATTGCACATTAATGCTCACGATCATGGAGTATAGATCTGGGAATCTTAGAGGCCACATGGTCCAAACTTCTACCCCAGATAGAGATTCTCTCTAGGATGTCTTCCCACTGAGGGCAATTCTGTTTGTACTTGAGTCATTCCAGTGATAAGGACCCCAATCCTTGGGGAGGCACTAGGTTAAATGGTGGGCTATTTTCTTTTAGGCAGTTCCTCGACTGAATCATTCTATCTCTCCAGCTTCGCCCCATCACATCTAGTCTCCCAAAATTACTTGGATTGGTAGAAGTCAAAGAGTAGAAATGAATGTTCACATCCACCCATCAATCGCCTCTTCAACTTTCTTGTCCCTGTCACTGGTCCCACTTGATCAAAACTCCCTGTGAGGGCTTGGTGACGACATATATGTTCATGCCTATCTCCCAAGGAAAGAAGACTGAGATAGCCTATACTAAAGGCTCCCATGCACACCCCTACTGACATAGCCCTGATAATCTGCTCCAACTTCATCTCCCAGCAATCTGCAGCTAATCACATTTTCTAGAAGTTTTTAATATGTTACTTAAAGTTAACACACAGTGAGTATTGGACACAAAATCCTCAAAGGAAATAGCTACTTATCTGAATTAACAACAAAATCAGGAAAAACTTGAAGTTTCTGTTCTTGCGACTGGCTGACTATGGCATTTAAGCAGGCTCTTACTTCCATCTAGTGGTAAGAACTAGAAGCACTCCCATGTTCAAAATCTGCAGAGGTTGGGGGATCGATCAAATGGGAACCCATTTGATCCCCCCTCCTCTTTATATCTATCTATCTATCTATCTATCTATCTATCTATCTACCTATCTTGTATTTTATGAAGTTTTACTTTAAATTTATTTTTCAATCCATTATACATATCTTTTATTCAGTCATCATTGTCTTATATCTTTGATGTTTGGGCTGGCTTTCGAACAAATCACATCTATTTCTTCACAGATGTCAGAAAGCAACTCTATTCTCTTTTAAGCAGAAAAAAAAGCATCTTGGGTGAGCATAAGTAACTATATTTTTATCTGAAAGCAAACACACACTTTTACATAAACGTACTCATCTTCGGATGTAATTTTAAGATTTTTTCCATTGCTGTGAAAGCTGCTGGTTATAGCTAACCTTGAATGCATTGTTACTCACAATTAGAAGCAGATAAATTTCACAAGCAGAGAAGTTGACAAGTCTTTAAGACTTCACACTTAGTTTTGCAGGAAGAGCTGAAGTTAATTAGAAGCGATTATACATACATTGCCCGTGTGACTGTGTATTTGTGTTGCTGCATGCAGACACCACAAAGGCCCTAGGAAGGTTGCTTTTTTTTTTTAATGTTTTAAAAATAAACATAATCTCCTTCCCATGTGTTGCTATAAGCCAGTAAATCTAGGAAGCTCAGCAGGGTTGGACAAGGTCATTGCCTGTCAGGGAACAGGAAGCAACCTCGTGCATCAGATGTTGGAGTCCTAATCCCTCCCCAGCGTGAGCTTCCCAGGCATGAGGGACAGCCATGCCAGCGCAGACACACTGGCAGGCTTGGTTGCTAGCCACACTCCATCTTAGCATCCTAGCTCTACCTATAGTACCCCTGTACGGTGAAAATGCAACCTCACCCTTGAAAGGAAGGCAGAGCTGCACCCAAATGAATGCACACACATCTCAGTCCTAGAAAACAGAAAAAGAATCATAAAATACATGTGTCTGTCTCAAAAATGCAGGAGCCCTAATTGTCATGGTTTGGTTGAATGTATGCAAATATACATCATAGTTTCCATTTAATAAGAAGAATATATTAATATATATACTTAAATTCAACAAAAAACATATGGAGATTTATATACATATGTACCCATGTATATACACATATGTGTGTAAATCCACAGATCTGCTACTATAGTGAAGAAACAGAACACATTAAATGACATTATAAACTATAAACACAGAGTTGGTCAATATCACCTCACTGAAAGGGTGCATGAGAAGGAAATGGCAGCCTCCTGAGGAAGAGACCTGGAGATTAGGGGCTGCAGCTGGGATTTGGCAGGGTAAATGCAAAGAATAACTAAACCCAGTATATTCAAATTTCATAGTCAAAACGGAGAACATCTGGAAGGCGGTCAGGATGGGTGGAAATCTACCTTGCTCACAAAAGTCTGAAATGAGAATCAACCAGACTTCTTCAACAACCACATAAGCAAAAAGGAATATGGATCGTGTTTGATCTGGGGTGAGGCTCGGTGGTAGAGGAGTTGCCTAGGATTCCTGAGGCCCTCTGTTTACTGTCCAGTACCACAAAATGGAAGAGATTTATTTGATGACTTCCAAAAGTCTCACTCCTAGAACTGAAGATGGGTTTTGCTAATTGCACTCCACCAAAGAAGTTGAGTAGACAGAGTTCTAACAGCTAGTACAAACACTTCCTGAGCATCGGCCTCCACTTCCTGTTGTGTATGAACATGTTATTGACAAATGGGAAAACAGCCTGTTGTAGCCATTGAGAAAGCAAACTGGAAGCAAATGAACATGCTTCCTTCTCCGACTCCTTGAATGGGGTTTCCTGGATCCGTCTCACATCATAAGCAGCCTTTCCATATTATTACCATGATTATCATGTGGCTTCTAAGGACATATGAAAAAGCAATGGTCCTAGAAGCCTAAAACTAAACCCACAGGGCTCAGTGTTGGGTCTATTTGAACTCACAAAGCTTCCAGGTTCAGTCCCTGTGACTGTGAAGACCCATGCCCTTCCATGATCATGCCAGGACCCTGAAAATCCATATCCCAGGCTCGGTGACAAGTCACTGTGTAACCACATTGGCCACTGAAGCGCCAGGTCACTGTGACCCTTCATGGGCCTCTGATGCTCAGTTCTTGATTACTATGAATCAGTGTCACCTGCTGAGATCAGTGTTAAGTCACCGCGATCTGCAAGGCCTCTGTCACTATCAACCACATGCCCTGCCAGGATCAGTGCAGGTTCACTGGGAACCCGTGAATGCTCCCAGGCTCAACACTGGATCACTGTGAACAACTTGGGCCTCCCAGGCTCAGTGCTAACTGTGAACCTGCATGGTCCTGCTAAGCACAGTCCCGGGCCACTGTGAGCCCAAATTCACATTGCAGTTAAAGTGGGAAGTCGCTGTTGAGTCGCATGGCTTGCAGGCTCAATCCCAGGTCACTTCGAATATGCACGGACCTGCTGGGTCTGTACCAGTCTCTGTGAACACCCATGGCCCCTCTGGTCACTGTTCTACCTCTGTAAACCTGTATGTCCTCAAAGGCTCACTTGTTACGTCACCGTGAACCCAAGTGGCCTCCTGGGCAATGCCAAGTCACTTTTAGTCGCTCCCTTCCCAGGGCCTCCTGAGCTCAGTGGTGGGTCACTTTTGACCCCAGTGACTCCCAGACTCAGTGCTAGATCACTTTCAAGCAAGCCCAGGGCCTCCCAGGCTTAGGGCCTGCTCAGTTTGAGCCTGTGTGACCTCCTAGCTCAGCATCAAGTGACTGTGAACATGTGTGAGCCTTCCAGGTTCTAGACCAGGCCGCTGTGAGTATAATTGATATCCCAGTCTCAATTTGGTCTCACTGTGAAGTGGCATGGGCCTCACAGGTGCAGTGAGTGCCTGGTCACCGGGAACCCACACAGGTCTCTCTCAAACTCAGGACCAGCTCACTGTGAACCTGCGTGGACGCCCAGCTTAGGACCACTCACCTTGAGAAGGCATGGCTTCCCATATTCTGTGCCAGATCACTGAGACCATGAGGCCTCAGTTCTGGGTCACTGGGAACCCAAGTGACATACCAATCTCTGTGCTGGGTGACGGTGAAACCACGTGGCCTCACAGGCAATGTGCCAGGTCAGTTTCCAACGGTGTGGCCTTCTGGCTCAGTGGCTAGCAACTGTGAATGTGCATGGGTCTCCTGGGCTCAGTGCCAGGCCACTGTGAGTCTGAATTGATAGCATATAGTCTCATTGCAGGGGTCACTGTGAGTCTTCGAGGCCTCTCAGGCTCAGTACTGGGCCCATGTGAATCCCATGGACGTCACGGGCTCAGTGCTGTGTCACTCCGGAACATGCATGGCATAGCACCGTGAACCCCATGAGCCACTCAGGCTCACTGCTGGGTCACTGTGAGCTTGACTGGCTTCTAAGCTCAGTTCTAGGACACTGAACCTATATGGCATCCCAGGCTCAGTGAATCCACATGCCCTCCCAAATGCAGTGCTGGGTCACTGTGAATCCATTTGGCCTCCCATGCTGTACAAGGTGAACCCATGCTGCTTCCCAGGCTCAGTGCTACCCCTCTGAGCCTCCTGGCCTCAATGCCATGCTGCTGCAAAGCAGATGGGCCTCCCATCTGCTTGGATACTGTGAACCTTCGTGGACTACCAGACTCAGAACTCTGTCACTGTGAGACTAATCAGGCCCACTGATGGATTGCTATGAAGCCACATAGCCTCCCATGCTCGTACCGGGATAGTCTGAACCCATGTGGCTTCATAGGCCCAGTCCTGAGTCTCTATGAATACACACAGACTTACCAGACTCTGTGTTGGATCACTATGAGATACATAGGCCTCACACGCTCAGTGCCACCTGAGTGTGAGCTGCACAGTCTCCCAGGCTCAGTGACGGTCATCATCATCCTGCATGGCATCGAGGGATCCATATCATGTCGCTATGAGCTGTGTGGGCCTCACAGGCTCTGCCACCTGAGTATAAGCTGTGTAGTCTCCCAGGCTCAGCAATGGTCATCATCATCCTGCATGGCATCTTGGGATCTATACCATATCGCTATGAGCTGTGTGGTCCTCACAGGCTCAGTGCCATGTGAATGTGAGCTGCATAGTCTCCCAGGCTCAGTGATGGTCATTATCAGCCTGCATGGTATCGCAGGATCCATACCGTATCACTGGGAGCTTTGTGGGCCTCACAGGCTCAGTACCACCTGAGTGTGAGCTGTAGAGTCTCCCAGGCTCAGTGATGGTCATCATCATCCTGCATGGCATCACGGGATCCAGACCATGTCGATATGAGCTGTGTGGGCCTCACAGGCTTAGTACCTGTACACTGTAAACCCACATGTCACACCAGAGTCTGTGCCAGTCACTGTGAACTTACACAGTGCCCAAGCTTAATGTCTAATGACTGTGAACCAAGCCTCCATGTGAGCTAAGTGTAAACTCAGTACCTCTCAGGGTCAGTGCCAGTTCACTGGGAACCTAAACGTTCTCTCAACCCCTTGCCAGTTTACTTTGAAGCTTAGTGGCCTCCAGGTTCAGCATCTGTACACTGTGACCTCAGATGGGCCTCCCAGGTTCCATGCCTGGTCACTGTGAGCCAGAATCAACCTCACAAGGTCAGTCCCTAGTCACTGTGATCCCACCTTGTACCAGGCTTTTTCTTTTGGGCCACCAACAAGCTCTCAAATCATGAGGCAGAGACATTATGGTGATATTTTATTTGTACTGAAATGTGATTTTAATTGTATGTTAATAAATAAAAGTTGCCTGGGGGTCAGAGCTAATAGCAAGCCATAGCAGAGCTGGGCATTCGTGGCACACGCCTTTAATCCCACCACTTGGTAGGCAGAGCTAGGTAGATCTCTGTGTGTTCAAGGATACAGCCAGAATTGGAGACACACGCTCCAATGTGTATCTGGAGGTCTGTACAGACAGGCAGTGACGAGGCAGTCACGTGGTTGGTTTTACAACCAATGAGAAGGCAGAACAGAAAGTCTATATAAAGACAAACAGACAGGAAGTAGGTCTCTTTCGGAGAGGTCTCTTGGCTTAAGAGGCTAGCTGCAGCAGGCGGGTAAGGCTCTTAACTCTGATCTCTTGGTTTTCTTCTTTGCATTGGTTCTGTGTTTCTTATTTAATAAGATGGTTGGCTACATCTACAAGACATATTAGTTTTGACTGCTTGGCCTAGCTTAGGCTCGTTTCTGGCAAACTCTTTTAACTTCAATTAACCTGTTTCTGTTTATCTACCCTCTGCCTCGGGGCCTTTTACCCTTTCTTACTTTCTTGCTGTCTCTATGTCTGGCTGGCTTCTGGCCCCATACACATCCCTCATTCTCTCCTCCTTCTTCTTCCTTTTGTTCTTCCTTCTCTCTAGATTTCTCTAGATTTCTCTTCCTATTTATTCTCTCTGCCCACCAGCTCTGCCTATCTCTCTCCTGCCTAACTATTGGCCATTCAGCTTTTTATTAGACCAATCAGATGCCTTAGGCAGGCAAGGTGACACAGAAGCAACACATCTTTACATAATTAAACACACATCTTTACATTGTTAAACAAATGCAGCATAAACAAGTGTAACACACCTTTACACAGTTCAAGTAAAAGTCTGCAGCATAAACAAATATAGCACACCTTTGACTAGTTAAAATAATACTCTGCAACACCACATGGCTGCCTAGGTTCTGTGCTTAGGTTCCTGTGAACCTACATGTTCTACCAGGCTCAAAAGCAGGTCTCCCAAGCTCAATGCCCAGTCACTGTGAACCCACATGGCCTCTTTGGTTCAGTGCCCAGTCACTGTGAACCCACATGACCTCCCAGGCTCAATGCTGGTTACTAGGAACCTATGGAGTCTCCCTGGTCCACGCCAGGACAATGTGAACTCATATGGTTTCCAAGGGTTAATGTCAGATCAATCTGAACCCAGATGACTTCCAGACTCAGTGCTGGGTCACTGCAGATCCAAATATTGAATCAGGCTCAATGCCAGTTAGTGTTCGAAGCTCAGTGTCAGGTCACTTTGAACCTACATGACCTCTCAGACTCAGTGTTGGTTCACTGTGATCATAAGTGGGCCTAGCATGATGTATGTTGGATTCTTATGAATGGAACTGGACTCCCAGTCTCAATGTCAGGCCACTGTGATCATATGTGGGCCTACCATGATCTGTGTTGAATTCTTATGAATGGAACTGGACTCCCAGTCTCAGTGTTGGACTACTGTGATCTTATGTGGGCCTACCATGATCTGTGTTGAATTCTTATGAATGGAACTGGACTCCCAGTCTCAGTATTGGGTCACTATAACTCCACACAGGACTCACTTGCTCAATGCCATGTCACTATGAACCCTATTGGCTTCCCAAGTTGTGTACTCAGTCATTATAGAGCCAAATGTTCCTTCTAGGTTCAGTTTCAGGTTCCCCGTGAAGCTATCAGGCCTCATTAAGCTCAGCGGCTAGTCACTCTGAACTACATGACTTTCCATACTCATTGCTGCTTTCCGGAATACTGTGACCCCACACGGCCTCCTAGGCTCTATGCTGGATCAGTGTGAGCCTGCGCATCCTCCTAGGATCAGTGTTGGATTAGAGTGCACTCATGTGTCCTCAGAGCCTCCATAATGGGTAAATGTGAACCCATGTGGCCTTCCAGGTTCAGTGCTGAGTCACTGCAAGTCCACACACCCTCCTAGGTTTTGTGTCTCATTGCTGTGAACCCCCTTAAGGCTCTCAGGCTCATTGCAAGGTCGCTGTGAATACATGGGCTTTCTAGACTCAGAACTTCATCATTGTGAAACTACATGGGCCCTCCAGGCTTATTGTCAATATTACCATCTAGGGGTCTTAATTAGGTTCATTTTCTCCACAAAATAAGAAATTAAAGGGCAGGAAGAGTAACTCCATTAAAAATCTTTTTATACAACCCAACTAGACATCATATGCTATCAAATAAAAAAATCCCAGTATCAGGAATTATCTCTTTCTGGATTGTTGGCCAGTGGAGTCCCATAGACCCCCAGGCATTATAGGCTATAGCCAATACTCTCGGTTACCCTCCAGAACTTGATGTTAACATCTCATTGCAGAATTGACACCACAGAATTGAGCCATAGAACATGGAAAACTCAAGCTGATACTTACCTATAAGCTTCATCCCTACTGGCTAGCAATCATAGTGCTAGAAAAGTGTTATAGATGCCACCAGAAAAGAAAGGTAGCCAACAGTCTCACCCAGCTGTGAACCCTACAAGCTACCGTAAAGACTAGACTGACAAGATGTGCCCACCGATGCAATACTGACTGTCTTAGGGTTTCTATTGCTATGAAGAGACACCATGACCATGGCAACTCTAATAAAGGAAAACATTTAATTACAATTCAGCGGTTTAGTCCATTAACATCACAGTGGAAAACATGGTGATATGTAGGCAGACATGGTGTTGGAGAGGGAGGTGAGAGTTCTACATCTTGATCTGCAGGCAGCAGAAGGAGACTGTGTGCCACACTGGGCATAGCTTGAGCATATGAGACCTCAAAGCTCACCCCCACAGTGACACACTTCCTCCAACAAGGCCACACATTCTAATAGTGCCACTCTCTATGGGCCAAGCATTCAACACATGAGTCTATGGGATCCATTCCTATTCAAACCACCACAGTAATATGGATGTTATTGGAGTAACCAAACACTTTCTAATTGGATTTAAAGCCTGCTCCAAGAACTAGAACCCATACTTGGCACTGTTAATGGGGCCAAGAACCTGTGGCTAGACAGGTCATCAGGGAAAACTTATACTATTATTCTGCTAAGTGGATATAGTGTTATTAATAACTTCTACTGACTTATTATTATACCCATAGATAAGCACATCTCTCAACCCTCATCAAATAAGCTTCTTTAAGTAGATGGTAATTAACAGAGAGACCCTCAACTGGTCACATACAGAAAATAAGAGACTGTGGAGTGTTGTGTGATATTTTGTTTGTGTACTGACAAATAAAGCTTGCCTGGAGATAAGAAGGCAGAGCTAG
Source organism: Peromyscus californicus insignis (assembly GCF_007827085.1). Classification (NCBI taxonomy): domain Eukaryota; kingdom Metazoa; phylum Chordata; class Mammalia; order Rodentia; family Cricetidae; genus Peromyscus; species Peromyscus californicus. The sequence goes on along the minus strand of NW_026294469.1, from coordinate 57,126,406 downwards.
CCACTATTAACCTTAGAGACTGGCAGTGATGATGAACACCTTTAATCCCAGTACTTGGGAGGCTCATGCCTTTGATCCCAGCACTTGGGAGGCTCAAGCCTTTAATCCCAGTACTCAGGAGGTGAAGACAGGAATATAAGGTGGGTGGAGACAGGATCTCACGCCCCTCCCCTTTTTGATTCAAGGACTGAGAGAGGTAAGAATTCTCTGGTGGCTGCTGCTCTACTTCTCTGATCTTTCAGCTTTTACGCTGATATCTGACTCCTATTTTTTATTAATGAGGCTAATTAGGATCATGCTTCAGAGGACTGATCTGCCATAAATGGAATGTACATATCACACCCTTCCCTCCAAGGCTTGGGGCCTTTCATGGGAGAAGGGGCAGAAAGACTGTAAAAGCCAGAGGTGGTGAAAAACTTCAAGGAGACAGTGTTTTCTGAACACAACAGGGAAGTTGCAATGAAAACTCACAAACAGCATTCACAAGACCTTCAGCTCAAGTCAGACAAAATCCCAGTATGGAATAGGGGAGGTAGGCACAAAATCCACCACTAGCTGAGGAGTTATTGGCATTTGACATCTTCTGGGAGCAGAAGAATCAGTTTTCTTTAATCATGTGCCCCTGGTAGGTGACTATACTCCAGAGTGGTTGGCCAATACAAACTGGACTGAATGGCTTCTTTAAAAAAGAAAAAAAAAAAAACAGGAAGGAAATTCAATTTTGGGTGGAGAGGGTGGATCTGGGAGGAGCTGGGAGGGGGGTGAATATCATCAAAATATATTATATGAAATGCTCAAAGAATTAAGAGAAATATTAACAGACTATGGATACAATCCCTGAATATGTGGTCCTTGAAAATATTAAAAAGAAAAGGGGGAATCTGGAGAGATGGCTCAGTGAGTAAGAACACTGGCTGCTCTGCCAGAAGACCCAGATTCAATCCCTAGCACCCACGTGGCAGCTCACAGCTGTGCTCCAGGGGATCTGACACCTTCTTCTGGCTTCTGTGGGCACCAGGCATGAATGTGGTGCACAGATACACATGCGGGTAAAACAGCCATTTGCAGAAAATAAAAGATAACACAGAAGGAAAAGACAGAAAGTCTCAGACGCAGAAGGCAGCAATAGTCCACAAACCACTAAGTAGGAAAGAGTGCATGTAGTCAGCAAAGCACAGGGAGAGGAAGGCTCTCCACAAGGGGAGGGGAGAATAGGAAACAGAAATTCAAGCGTCCTGGGGAGGCCTAAGTACTTTAAATGTCTTCAGTGATATAGGGCAGGTCCCTCTCCCTTAATTTTAGATGGACCAACCTAACAAAAAAGAGGATGCTGGTGGGCTGTAAAAGCTTCATGCAAGCTGAGATGTTCAGGACTGATCCTAAGCATTACTGAACTGATCTGGACTAGTTATTCGGGGGTGGGGGGGGGGGCGGGTTCAGTGGAGAGAGAGAGAAAAAAAAAAGATCCACCAAACCATTGTCTTGCATAAGGAGGGTAAGGAGGAACCTGGAAGTTGCTGTCTTCATCATTTATCTGCAGTCCCTTTCCCAATCTGTTTACGTGTCAAGGACTCCTGGTCCTTCATTTTTCCTATCTCAGAGCTCACACTGACTACTGCTGGGTTTTGAGTTGCAGTTTATTCCTACTGCCTTGATCTGACAAAAAGGACGTGGGAAGGGGCAGCAGCCAGAGTGCCTCCCAGGAAGGTCATTCTAAGGGACCACAGTTAGTTGACATCAGAGCTGCAGAGTAAAGGACAGCCCGGTGAGGGCACGTCTCTCTAAGGTGTGTCAGGGTGAGGTAGCAGATGCAAAATACGTAAAGTGAGACTTTAGTGTGATTCCTAGAAAACATGGGCTGGAGAAGACAGCTGGGACAGTTTGGTCCTTATAAAAAGAAGAGAGCAAACAAGGAAACCGCCCAAATCACCTGTGAATACATTGTAACAGGTGTCAGTGAGGATGAGGATGCCTCTGCCACAATTGTGCTCTGCAAGGTGTGCACTGTGAAGGTGTGCCCTGTGGAAAGGTGTGCACTATGAAGAAGGTGTGCCCTGTGAAGAAGGTGTACACTGTGAAGAAGGTGTGCCCTGTGAAGAAGGTGTGCCCTGTGAAGAAGGTGTGCCCTGTGAAGAAGGTGTGCACTGTGAAGGTGTGCCCTGTGGAAAGGTGTGCCCTGTGAAGAAGGTGTGCACTGTGAAGAAGGTGTACACTGTGAAGAAGGTGTGCCCTGTGAAGAAGGTGTGCACTGTGAAGAAGGTGTACCCTGTGAAGAAGGTGTGCACTGTGAAGGTGTGCCCTGTGAAGAAGGTGTGCACTATGAAGAAGGTGTGCCCTGTGAAGAAGGTGTGCACTATGAAGGTGTGCCCTGTGAAGAAGGTGTACACTGTGAAGAAGGTGTGCCCTGTGAAGAAGGTGTGCACTGTGAAGAAGGTGTACCCTGTGAAGAAGGTGTGCACTGTGAAGGTGTGCCCTGTGAAGAAGGTGTGCACTGTGAAGAAGGTGTGCCCTGTGAAGAAGGTGTGCACTGTGAAGAAGGTGTGCCCTGTGAAGAAGGTGTGCACTGTGAAGAAGGTGTGCCCTGTGAAAAAGGTGTGCACTGTGAAGATGGTGTGCACTGTGAAGAAGGTATGATGTGAAGAGGCCATTGGTCTGGCTCAAGAATCAGAGAAACAAAACGTCTCGTTGGTCAGCTTAAGTTCAAACATCAGGCACTGGGTTCCTTCCACCACAACCTCAAGAACCTGAAAGAAAGACAAGGTTAATGAGAATTCCTCGCCACCATAACTAACATAAGTCAATTGAACAAGGTGAAATGTAATTGTGCAACTAGCTGAATCATACACTAGAGCCCTGCAAGGAAGACAGAATGCTTAGAACGGTAACATACGAAGTCAGTGAGAGTTACAGTGTCACTAACAATTCCTTCCATCAATATATGCCAGACATAATTCTTTGTGGGAGTAGACGACAGAGTCCATGCTTGGGAGAATTGGGGCCCTATTATTGGTGAGAGAAAAGCCAGATGCCATCCTCCAATTGACCATCTGAAAGGGAGAGATAACCCCACTGCCTTTTTGTTGTAGAATTGCCCAGTGATGTCCCATGTCGAGCAAGTGCTTTGAATATTAATCCTGTGAGTTTGAAATTATAGAATCTAATCACCCACCCCCATGGGGAGAACATGGATGGTAAGAACATAGAATGTTAATGTTACAGTTGTGAGAGGCTTTTCTCCAGGATGGAGGTGTTCCACAAGTGGTGAAAATCTGGTAAGATTCAGCCTCAGCACTCAGCCCATAGTCAGCTCAGGTCCCACTCAGATAAGGATGCCTGACAGGTCTTTATTGAGCCTGTATACCACCTGCCTCTTGGGTCATGGTAGAGGCATATTCCTGGAAGATCTGCTTTTCAATCCTAAATTTTCCGCAGTCAAACTATTCTAGTCTTTCCCATCCTCCCAGAATAGTAAGGCAACTTTATACCTATCTCAGACACAGAGACCTTTTCTAATGAGTGTCTCTTCTCTAAAGTGGTCCATTCTAACTGGCCCACAATCCCAGTTTCCATGCCAATTTCCCTGAGCATGTTAACCCATGGGGATTGAGTTTTGAAAATTGATTTCAATTGACTTATGTTAGTTATGGTGGTGAGGAATTCTCATTAACCTTTTCTCCTTTTCCAGATGACCGGGGCTGCCAAGCCCAATATAGATGATATTGAATTCCCAAGTCTTTAGTGAGACCCTGAGTTATTTCTGCTTGAACGTGGGCCTGTTGTCACTCTGGCGACTTTCAGATAGCACAAATTTAGGGGTTATTTTGGAGTGTAACATACTGATTGCCTCTGTGACTTTTGCTGTTTTGCACAGGAAAGTTATAATCAAAGTGAAAGTGTCTACCAAGACTGGGGTATATTTGGAATTATGTCTACCAGGCATGGGAGTGAAATCCAATTGCTAATCTTCCTTAGGGTAGGCTCCCTGCCTTTAAGCGCTTGGAGTTGGAGACATCTGTTTGAGGAGTTATTGTTCTAACGTTTATTACCTGTTGGACTGTCTCCTTTAGGTTCTGTCCTGTAAACACCCCCTTTTGCCAAAACAGTTGTTTTCCTGTCCAAGGTGATACATCACAAGCTTTCCATTGTAGAGCTTTTGGTAGAAACAGCTGCTTAGTAGCTATTAGCCAACCATCCTCAGGAGTCCAGACAACCCCTGATCTTAAAGGCAGAGGCCATTTCTTTTGAGGAATAGTTGAGTCTCTGGGAGTAAGAAAGGATTCCTCTCCGGTGTTCTGTGTGAGCAAATGCAATCCTTGTGGCCGCAGAGTCAACCATCCTATATCTCTTTGTCATTGGACCATTTACTTTCTCGTGCCCAGGACATGGGATTACAGATGCTTGAGGGGGCAAAAAGACTAAAGAATTTCTTGAGAATGCTTTATAGGAGTCCCAGCATTAGTTAGGAGACCTCTTTCCTTCCATTAGGAGGACTCTTTCTTCCCTTGCAGCTACGTGGGCATGGAGGATGAGGAAGGCATATTGGAATCTGTCCAAATGTGGATCCTTTTGTGTGGCCCTGCTTCGGGGCTCAAATGAGAACTATTAGCTCATCCAGTTGAGCTTTTGAGTTTCTGGGTTTGGGTCCTGATTCTAGTACAACAAAATCATCACTGCCACACGTCCTGCCTATCAAATTCCTTCTTTCATAAAGGAACTTCTGTCTGCACAGGCGATCAAACTAGGTTTTTCCAGGAGTTGATCTGAGAGATTAGGATTGGCTGCATAGTTCTCCGTGACAAACTGCTCACGGGAGTGGAGAGCTTCCCCTTCCTCCTCTGGTGGTAGGTATCTGTGTTTAGGTTTCGACGAATCTGAAGAGTAATTTTAGGTGCCTCCAGCATGAGGGCCTGTTATTTAAAGAACCTGCTGTCAATCAGACTTGTTTCCATTAGCATTTAGACTGCCCCTATGTCATAAGGCACATAAACCACAAGGGGGCGTGCAAAAGTAATCTTTTGGCCTCCAGGAACGAGGGGACTGGCAGCTCCACCTTCTTGCAAGCATCTAGGCGATCCCTTTGCCGCCAGATCTAATGCCTTACTTAGGTATCCTACAGACTGGGGAGAACGGCCTGTGAGCTGAACAATTACACCCAGAGCTACGCGCTGCCTCTCAGTTACACAGGGTAGGAACTAGGCTGAGCACTCAATCCCGAGGAAGGAGCCTCAGTTAATGCTTCTTTTCTGGAATGCCCCTCGAGACTCAGGGATTCGATTTTGGTGGGTCTTTGACAATGGGCCTCCTCGAGGGCCTGGTGTAGAGGTTTGGCTAGTTCTGAGTAACCAGAGATCCAAATCCTACCATATTCCATAGCTCCTGGAAATACCCTCATCTGCTTCATGAGAGGAAACAGTTGTACTCCTGTGGGACCAGGGGCGAAGCATCGTGCTGAGAACTGCACTCCTGCGTCAATCATGTATTCGACCTTCTGGTCCCCTATAGTCAAATTCCCCGGGGAGCCTCAAGATTGATGGGCACAGCTGGAGCCAGTTTGGGAGTCCATAGGACCCATCAATTGTGAGGAAGATGTTGACCCCGGACCCAGTTGACTTGAAGGGTATTGTTATTCCCAGTGCAGATAGAGGAAGGTGTGGGGCAGGGAGTGGTTCTGAGGGCATCCTTGACAGAAGTGGCCTTCCTGTTACAGACAAGCAGCATGCAGGTTTGGCTGCCTCAGGGGGAGTAGACGCCTCATTAGGTTGGCCATCTGTCAAAGAAGCTACCAACTCCTCATCTCCCCATGGCATCTTTCCCCCTCTCTCTCTCCTCGCCACCTCCCACCTCCTCTCTTGGTCCTGCTTATAAAAGTAACTTAACTCTGAGTCTGTCTGCTTTTGTGCCCAGTATCTGTTGGGGAAACAAGAGAGACAAGGAAAATATGAGGAGTACACGCATTTAGGAAGGAACCAAAGCCGTGGTCTGTCCCTAAGCTAACCATTGCTATTCAGATAGTCACGAAGTTGCCTGTTTTTGCTATGGACAATACAGAGGAATGTTCATTTTCCTCGAGAGACCCAGTCTTGTTGTGAAATTGTCAGCGTTATAGAGACCCTTCTTGGATACTAGTGGGTCAATATAAACTCCAGACCAGAGTCTGTGAGGATCACCTGATACCGTGTGAAAGTGGGTTCCGGATCATAACTCCCAGGAGGAGTTTTCTCGGATTTTAATTTGCCTTCTTTTTTTTTTCCCCCAGTTATTTCTAGTTTTAGGCCAGTAGGGGGAGCTAGGCAATCTCTACTCACAAGGATGATGCCAACTGCCATCCAGGTTCCTGGGATAGTTGGTTTTAATGTCAACTTGCCTCAAGTTAGAATCAGCTGAGTGGGGATCGTCACCTAAAGAATTGTTCTGATTGCCTTAAATAATGTAGGAAGATGGGTCCTGAGTGTGGGCCGCACCTCCCGGGAGCAGCCCAGATCAAAGGAGGGTGGAAGAAGGAAGATGATTTTGTTTACCTGCTCAGCGGTCTCCTTTGCTGCCGAGATGAGTCGTCTTGCTGCTGCTGCTGGTTCCTTGGCTGATGCCAGCATTTCCAGGTCACCATCACTGACTTCGGACCAGTGCCTCTCCAGGAACCCTACGGGGCTTCAGACTGGGATAGCAGAGGCAACCAGCCTCGGGGACTTAACAACTACAAGGTTGTCGGCCTCTTCAGTGTAAGAACGGGACCACTCCAGCTGCAGAGGCGACACCAGGAAACTCCCAGATCCTGAGCCTCTCAGATATGAGACAACTGTTGTTGCTATTTTAATGGAATTTAATAATATTTTATGATATATATATATATATTCCTATCAGTTCTGTTCCTATAGAGAATCCTGACTAATACAGTTACCAAGTGCCTTAATTTGTTTCAAGAACCCTCATATGTATATTATTAGATGCTTTCTCAATGGCCCCTTTCATTTGGATTTAGACAGGTAAGATATGCACAGAGATGAAAGATAAGACACTGAAAAAAAAATGTCCCACTGCTAATCAGAGACGATTATGATTAACAGGATAAAGGTGAAAAACTCAATCTCATCAGGAGCAAAACTCATGAAGTCTCCCTGGAGCCAGATATCAGTAATTAACTCTGAATTTGTGGGCCTCGGCTCCAGGGGGTGGTTGCCAGCCTGAGGTTTCTGTCTGAGCTGTATGAAGAAATTATCTTACTCATTTAACATTGGCATTATAGCTAAAATCTAAAGGGACTTCTCCCTATCAAAGAGAAGTGAGAGATAGAATCACCCATCCTGAAATTTCCATGTTGCCTAGAGCATGCTAGGGGGATGCTCCCATTCCATGATGAGGGGGGCGGGGTGCCAGCCACTGGATGGTTGTACCTTCCAGTCCTTTCATAGTTTGACTTGGTCTATACTGAAGATAATTAGTTGGTGGTCCTCCAAAGACATCCTGGATGACTCCCCCAAAATGTTGCTTTCTGGGTGTCTGAATCAGCTTCATTCTCTCTGCCAATTAAAGAACTAAGATGGGGGGCAGGGGAATCACACAGCAAGCAGCAAGAGGCAACAAAGTTTATTAAAAGGGAAGGAACAGAGATGGGGGAAGAAGGGAGGAAGAGAGGGAGGAGGGAGGGAGAGAGAGAGGGAGGTAGACACACAAAGAGAAAGAGTCTCCACAAGGGGATTCAGAAACCAAACTCCAAACACCCCAAGAAGGCTTGAGTAAGCATTTTTGTTGGTAGATGACAGGTTCCCTCCTCCATTTTAGATTAGCAAACTTAGACAAAGAAGAGACTTCCAATGGGCCCAGGCTTCATGCAAGCTTATACATGTTCATGACTGGCCTTAAACACATCTGGATCAGTCTGGACCAGAGAGCTAGAAGGGGCAGCCTTGCTGTTAGAGGGAAAAACATAAATGCTCAGCTTCCTCTTAGGTAAGGAGGGTAACAGAATGCAGAAGCTTGCCATCTTTACAGTCTGTCTGTGACCCTTTTCCTTACCTGTCTGTCGGGGAACCATCTAACTACTAACCCTTCACCAGGTCACTGTGAACCAGAATTCTCCTCTCAGGCTCAGGGCCTGGTCACTGTGAACCTACACGGACCTCCTAGGCTTAATGCTGAGTTGCTGTGAAGCTACATGGGCCTCCCAGGCTCCATTCTGCATCACTGTGAATATGCATTGCCCTCCCTGGCTCTGTGGCTGGACTCCGTGCTGCATTCCATGCTCAGTGTTAGACAATGGCGAACCTGCATGGATTCTCAGTCTCAGTGCTCAGTAACTGAACCCACATGGCCTCCAAGGCCTAGTATGGGTTCACATCAGTCCTCCAGGGCATCCCAATCTTTTGCTGGTTCACTTTGAAAACCCCTGGCCTCCAAGCTCAGTATGTGTACAATGTGAGCCCACCCAGGAGTCCCAAGTTCAGTGTCAGGGCACTATAAGCCTGAATTGACCTCTTAGACTCAGTGTCTGGTCACTGTAAACACATATGGGCCCTGCACCCCGAGACTCAGTTCCAGGTCACTATGATTCTATGTTGCCTTTCAGGCTCAGTTCTGCGTCACTGTAAGTCCGCATGGCCTCCCAGGTGATATTAATTATTTTTCTGTTGCTATGATACAATGCCATTACCAAGGCAACTTAGAGACGGGACGGGTATATTTGTGCTTACGGTTCTAGAAGACTAAAAGTGTATCGTCACTAGGAGGAATAGCCACAGGTAGGCACGGAAGCAATAGCAGCGAGATGAGAGCTCACCTCCTTAGCTGCAAGCGTGAAGCAGAGCGAACTGGGAGTAGGGTAAGACGATAAAATCTCAAATTCCAGTCCCATCGATGTACCCCCTCACACACTCTAGGGTCACACGCCCAAGCCTCCCCAAACAGTACCATAAACTGAGTACTAACTGTTCAAATTCCGAGCTTATGGTGGACATTTCTCATTCACACCACCACACGGACTCAGGGACCATTCCCTGGGCAGAGGTGTGGCCTCTAACTCAGGGTCAGATTCCTGTGAACCTGTGTGGTATCCCAGGCTCGCTGCCAGTTCACTGTGAATGACATGACCTCCCAGGTTCAATGCCAACACACTGTGAACCTCATTGCCTCAAGGTTCAGTGCCACGCCATTGTGAAGGCACATGACCTCCCAGGCTTAAATGCTAGGTCACTCCATACCCACACGGGTTCTCAAGCTCCTCCGTGTTTGATCACAGTGCATTAGAATTGCCTTCCCAGTCTCAGTGTGGTACCTCTGTGAACCCACACCACTTCTCAGGCTCACTGCCGAGTTCCCCTGAACTCATGGCCTCCCAACCTATGTGCAGGGTCACTGTGAACTACATACAGTCCCCAAGTCACTGTGAACCACACGAACCTCCCACATTCACTGTGAGATCACTGCATAGAATGTGCCCTCTGCGGACACTGCTGGGCCACTGTGGAGCCATGTGGGCCTCTCTGGCTTACTGCCACATGGCTGTGAATCTTCATGGCCTCTCTACAGATGGATCCACTCTACAGTCTTTTTTATACAAGTGCCATGCTGTTTTTACTAGTACAGTTTTGTAGTATCACTTAAAACTGGTAGTCCTTTTATTGTTCAGGATTTTTGGCCATCCTGAGTTTTTTGTGTTTCCAAATGAAATTAAGTTTCTTCAATTTCTGTGAAGAATTGCATTGAAATTTTGGTGAGTGTTGCATTGGACCTATAAATTGTTTTTGGTTGAATTGCCTCACAATACTACCCTACCCATCCATGAGCATGAGAGGTCCTCCATCCCGATATCTTCAATCTCTTTTTTCAACACCTTCAAGTTTTTGTTTCACAAGTCTTTTACCTCCTTAGTTAAGTTTATTCGAAGATTGTTTTTAGGCTATTGTAAATGGGATTGTTACTCTGATTTCTTTCTTGGTTTGTTATATAGTAAAGCTACTGGTTTTTGTGTGTTAATTTCTATCCTGCAACCTTTATGGATGTGCTTATTAGTCAGAGTTTTCTGTTCAGGGTCTTTGGGATACTTTTACTTTTTCCTTTCTTATTTGTATCCCCTTTATCTCCTTCATTTGTCTTATTCCTCCAGCTAAGATTTCAAGCACTATATTGAAGGGAAGGGTGGAAGGGTGGACATGCTGTCTTGTACCTGCTTTGATTGAAAATTCTTTGAGGATTTTCTCATTTAGCATGATGCTGGCAGTGGCTTGCTGTATTGTCTTTATTATATTGAGCTAAGAATCTATATCACTAGATTCTTCAGTATTTTATCCTGAAGAGATGCTGGCCTTTGTCAAAGGTCTTATGTGCATCTGTCAAAATTAATGCGTGATTTGATTTCTCTTGAGTCTGTTTATGTAGCAAATTATACTTATTGATTTATGTAAGCTGAATCATCCTTGAATCTCTGGTACGAAGCCAATTTGATTGTGGTGGATAATCTTTTTGGCATGCTCTTCAAAGAGATTTGCCTGTAAGTTTCTTTTTTTCTTCTTTCTTTTTTTGAATCTTTGTCTTGTTTTGGTATCACGGTAACACTACTAGCTTTATAAAGAGAATGTCAGGGTTGGGGATTTAGCTCAGTGGTAGAGTGCTTGCCTAGCAAGTGCAAGGCCCTGGGTTTGGTCCTCAGCTCCAGTAAAAAAGAGAAAGAGAGAGAGAGAGAGAGAGAGAGAGAGAGAGAGAGAGAGAGAGAGAGAGAGAGAGAGAATGTCTTTCTTTTCTATTTTACAGAATAATTTAAGGAGTACTGGGGCCAGTTCTTTGAAGGTCTGGGAAAATTCTCCCCTGCAGACATCTGGTCCTGGGATTTTTGTGTTGGGAGATTTTAATTACTTCTACTACCTCACTGGTTGGTGAGGGGTCTATTTAAACTGCTTTCCTCATCTTGATTTAACTCTTTTAGGAGTATATATCTATAAAGTCCTCCATTTCTTTTAGATTTTTCAAGTCTAATGTAATATAGATTATTAAAGTATATCCCTACAATCCTCTGAATTTCCTCAGTGTCCATTGCATTCTTTCCCTTTTCATTTCTAATTTTATTAATTTTGGACTTCCCTGAGTTTATTTTGGTTAATTTTACTAAGTTCATCAATCTTGCTGACCACAATACTGTATTGCCAGGAAACTGTGGTCTAGAATGTTTCCACTGTGCCTATCTGCACCAGCCAAATCAACTGAGTAACCATACTTTGCCTTTCCTGGGTAACACAGGCTTCCTAAAATGCCTTGAGTGTGTGCTAACAGAAATGGCCACTTGTGCAATAGAAGGGTGGACTAGAGAAGTCCAGGTCTGACACACTGACATTGTAAAAGGGATGTCTTGCTCTTAAACATACTTAAGAAACATCTAGGAGACTTGGAGTTACTGCCACAGGAAGTCTAAAACAACTAGCCTGATTTTCTACCACCACTCTCCCCTCTAGAGGGTTTCCTTAGCCAACCAGCAAGCAAATCTTGCCTGCTCTTGGCCTCCACCATCATGTGCCTCCACATACCCCAGTAACTGACTGTAGGTGACGACCTAAGCTCCAGAGTAGCAAACCCACCTGAACCCAGAAAAGATCAAAGTACAGGTATGCAGGCAAGGCAGAGAGGTACCAAGAGAGCAAGGCACCAAGGAAGAGGAACAAACTCTACCTCCTAAGCCTTCCTGTGTCTGTCTGTGATGCTCCTGGCTTGCAGAATGCAGCCTCAGCACCACTTCGCACTGAAAGACTGACTCTTCTCCTCGGTCTCTTTTGGAATCCCATGGCTATTGAAATTCTGCAACATTAATTTGACAGATCAATTCTAGTGACAATGGAGACCTAGAACAATTGTGGCTGCTAATGTGTTTGTAGGAAACTCTACATGCTTGAGAAAGATAAAGGATATTAGTGCCTTTCTGATCCCAGTGAATTTTTTGTAGAGATAAGAAGCTGAGAAGAATGAATTGGGGGAGGTGGGTAGAAAGAAGGTAGGGGAAGGGAACAGGAGGAGAGGAGGGAGAGGAAACTGTAGTAGTTGGTATGTAAAATATATTTAAAAATTAATAAAAAGTAAAAGATCAAAAAAATTTTTAAATATTATATTTTTATTCAAAAACAGAAGTTAAGAAGAAATAAAACTATGCATAGCATTCCATTTTTACACTCCTGAGTGACTTTTGCATTTTTGTGTTCAGTTATAGCAGAAATTATGGCACTAATGTTGAACCTATTATAGGTTGAACCTATTATAAACAAGTCAGAGCAGTGTATTCATTCACTCATAAGGAATGAACAGGTATAGTCGGGGACTGTGGCAAAATGGAATTAAACTTGATCACCCCCTACACAAGACTGGAAATTCCATGCACAGATAACTGAGCCACATCTAGAGTCGATCTTCCATCAGAAATGTGCATTCGACTTCTAGAGACTTTCCAGTAAATTACCCATGACTTGGGAGGATAAGAGTATCTCAAAGCACATGCTTCTTTTCTTGAATCTATAAAAAAAAAAAAAGTCCCAAATGGAAGTCCATTTTCAAAAGTATAAAGGACCACATCCTGAAATTTTAAGGCAGCTTCTAAGAGAAAATAAAAGGCAGTACCAAAATAATGTTGAAGAGTTTCCAGGTAGGAATAACCTCTGGCCAGCTTGAAGATGTATATAGGAGTTTCCTGGGGCCTCTATAGCAGCATATAACCAACTGGGTGACTTTGATCAACACAAATCCCTTCCCTTCCAGTCTGGTGGCCAGCGTTCTAAATCCAGATGTTGGCAGAGCCACCTTCCTCCTGGGGCTCTGGAGAGAATCCTTCTATGATTTCTAGATTCTGGAGACTCCTGGTGTCGCTTGATCTCCGACTGCTATCTTCATGATCACGTGGCTTCTCTTCTGTACCCATGCCTCCTCTTCTTTTCTTACACAGACACGTGGCAGTGGGTTTAATTAGAGAAGATTCTAATCCAGAAGGACTTTAAAGGCCCATTTTCCAAATAATGTCATAGTCATTCTCTAGGGGACAGAGTGTGACCCACCACTCAACTCACAACAGCAAAACAAGGCTAGAAAGCCAGCAGGGCAGGAGGTCCCCATAGCTGTGGCCTCTGCTTTTCTGCTTGTATTTGGTCTATAATCAAAGCCTACACTTGAAAGAAATTACAAAAATTCACTTATGCTAGTAGTTCACAAGATTAAAATGTGCTTTCCCAAAGTTCAGGAGGCTTTATTTACATTCATCTACAACAGCATTTTCCCAAGAGCCTGTTTCCTGTGTGCTGCTGGAGTCTGTCAGTATGACAGCCTTTTGAGGGAATGGCTTGACAGAGGCTTTAGGTCCCCTCCTGTGTCCCCAGCTATGTGTTCCGCCTCCCATTTACATACCCCATTGCTTAATGCTCAGTTCTTAGAATCATTCTTGAGAAATCCACCAAAGTACTTGCTTAAGGCATTGGACATGTTCACACTCTGAGCTCTGAAGCCCGTCTATTAGGAGCACCAAGGAGAGAGCTCGCACAGTAGCAACTCAAAAGATTATTTAAAAAAAATTAATCTGGACAAGTCCATTATGAAATATGAACATAACAATGCCTTAAATAGGTAAAAGATGCTAATACTGTCTTCTTCCATTTGAGCCAGCCTTTGTATCCCAGAGATGGATGTAGAGTTTAACATCTTACCCTTATCAGATGTCAGGGAAAGAACAGAAAGGCATCAAAATGCCAAATCTTCCTGTAAAGTTAGAATGCTGTTGTTAATATTTCATCGTGTGGTCCTTGAGTAAAATGAAAAATTAAAAAAAAAAAAAGGTAAGGGTGTATGCCAGCAGTGGAGTATTTGTCTACCGTGAAAATAGGTCAGAGTTCATCCCTGGCATTGTGGAAAGAAAGAGAATAACTTAGATAGGTTTATTAGGAATGTTATAATTCGGATCTAACATTGTTTGAATGTGTCTCCCACAAGGCTTTGGTTTTGGTTGCTGCTGTTGTTGTTCCAGAGCATCAATTCTGTTTGAGGCAATATTGAAGAGGTAAAATGTGTGGGAGCAGGGCGGGGGGCGTCTCTGCAAACACTACAGCCAGCAGAATATTGATCTAAGTGAGGCAAGAAGGAAGTCCTGTTCAACAGACTCAGTAGCTGACGTTGGTTCAGACTTCAAGAGTCTGACCTCAGGCAGTTTATTTCAGTGATATTTAATCACAGCACAATTCATTTTTAAAACCAAAAAAAAAAAGGAAGAAGTTTCCTGATGATAATTAACTCAATCCACGTGTACAACAAAGCTTTTGACAGGACTACATTGACACTCTTCAGTAAAGGTGGGTTCTATCGATTGACTGAGAAACAGTATTCAAGATAAGGATCTGGGGAGGATGACTGAGATAAACATAAGAGTCTGGAGGAGCCAAGTGTGGCCTGGGCATTCAGGTAGTGCAGAAGTCACCAGGCAAGCACCTCCCTTCCCAGCCTTCTGTGTGGGAAACAGGTTCTGCATCTCTTCCTTTGAAGAGGAACTCTAGGTGTTTAACATTCCTGTTTTCCCTAGTGCTTGTCTGTGAACACAAGGACCCCGTGTCTCCTACAGTAGACATGGAGTCTGGTGCAAACTGGTTAGGTTATGAGGCTCAGTGGTGACAAGGAATCAGGGCTGGTCTCACAGAGAATTAGTTCTCAAGAAGGTAGATTCATATATGGACCAAGGAGAGTAAGTGCCTGCTTTGCGAGAATAAAGACCTGAGTTTACTCCCTGGAGCTTGATCTATATTTTATATATATTTCAAAATTATAATATAATTATATCATCCCCCTTTCATCTTTCCTCCATCCAACCCTTCCCATACAACCCCATTGTGTTCTCTCAAATTCATAGTTTCTTTTTTCTTAATTGTCGTTACATATATATATGCATATGTATTCCCAAATATGTGAATACAACCTTCTCAGCCCCTGGAATGGTACCTGTTTGTATATGCCCTCAGGGATGAACACTTGTTATTGGATAAGCAGTTGGGGCAGGGAGTGCTATGAGATCGTGTCTCTTAGAAACACCAGAGAGACTATACCCAGGAAGTCTCACCAACGTGGCTGACTAAGCAAGACCTGAACAATGACAACACTGATGGACATGCTGACATGGAAAGGGAAAGCCTTGCAGCCTCAACCCAAGACCGTGAACTACAGGCAACCGGGGAAGGCTGAGAGGGAGAGAAATGGTCTTCCTTAGGGAGGAGTCTCACATTTTTTTAAAAGATGGGTGCAGTATTGTGACTTTTTGAGCCCACTAGGGAAATGGAAACAGATGGATCTCTGGCTCATTGGCCAGTCAGCTGCCCGCCTTGGCAAGTACAGGGCCAGTGAGAGTGCCTATCTCAAAAAAAAAAGGACAAAATTTTATAAAGAGAATGATGTCTGAGGAACAAACTCTAATATTGCTTTGCCTTCTAGCTGACATGTGTTCTCACAGGTGTGCCCAGAGCTGCACAAACATACCTAGGCACACATGGTCATGCACATATATACACACACAGCAGGCTGGTTTAAATGTAGACCACTCCAAGAATATGGCCCCTTATATACATAGACAGTTCCCTTTCTGTTCTCCATCAAGTTATGATAGACCCAAGGAGCCCTTACTAGAATGCCAGGTTGTTTGGATCTTCCATCTACCATAGCTGTACTCCAAGAAAACCTGTTTATAAAGGATCAACCCGCAGGTGCATGGTATAGCAATAGAAAATGAACTGACATGGGGTAATTTGTGGTGTAAAGATAAATTATGAAGAGCAGAGGCTATGGGATAAAAGTCAGGTAAGAGGCTACTGAAATCATCTCTGTGGAATGCAGAGGTATGAGCAATGCTAACGCCAATGGGAAGAAGAAAATAAACAGTGAAATAAGGAAAGGCCAATAGTCCATGCTGAGATCCTTTCACTAGCTTCAGGGGTACCTGACAACTTGCTGCTGCTTTGAAATCGCTTGCCAATCACCCTCCAACACTGACCTAAGGAGTTGTTAGTAACTAACTGCACTCAAGATAACCAAGAAATCAACTGAGGGTTGAATGTCAAAAAAAAAACAAAAAAACCCACCTGTACCACACTGTCAAATTACTTAGTAATACAAATTGTTGAGATGCAGGTGCTCACAGAGTCAAGGGCAGTTGCATGAACCTTTGGGAATTCTAACATGCTGGGTGTGAAGATGAAGGAGGCCAGCTAACAGCCCAGAGCTCAGGCTATGATCACATGCTGCGCTTCACCTCTCACTCCCGGGCATGGAGACTGTGCTACCGCCGGGCACCAGCCTAGGCCTAGAAGGCTTGAGACCTACATTGTGCTATCAGGGCTTGAGCTGAGCAGCTTTTAGACCTGTAACTTACACAAAACTGGTGAAGGAAGCGCTTGTCGTGTCTCCTAAGAGTAGTCTGTACCTGAGCTACGTCTGATAGGAAAGGTGGACAGGCATTGAGATATGAAAAAAAGCATGCTAAAGGAAAAATGGACAAAACTCACCTATGGGTTGGATGGGTATCGACAGGTCAAAGGTTGCATGGGAATCACTGGAAGAGTAATGATAAAGCTATCTGATAAGACAGTGGCCTGGAGGGTACTGTCTCATTAACTCTGCTCTTGTCTACTGTGAAATGTTGAGGGTGACCAGATCTCATAAATGAATAGGAGCTGAAGACGTGGAGTAGAAAAGTCTTGAGGGCAGCCCTGAGAGAGTTCAGCTATGAAAAGGATGAACACAGAAGCCAAGGTTAACCTTTGAGCAATGCTAGCAGAGGACAAGAAGAGGGAAAAGGAGATACAGGACACAAGTATGCTACTCTTTACTTTTGATAAATAATCGAGCTGTTAATAGACACCTGTGAACATTGCCTTATCATTTTGGAATAATCATTCGGAATGTTCTTGAGTTGCAGAATGATCCCTGGACAATCAGATAGTGCGGTGAGGCCCATGCTGGTGTGTTCTTTGGTCAGTTTGTCACAATGCTAAAGTTGTCTAGGAACAGGCAATCTTAGTTGAGAAAATGTCTCCATCAGCCTGGCCTGTGGGCAAGTCGATAGGACATTGTCTTGATTGATTATTGATGTGGAAGAGACCATTCCCATCTGGGTGTCCCTATCCCCAGGCAGGCAGCCCCAGATTGTGTAAGAAAGCAAGCTGAGCAAGCCGCGGGGAGCCAGCCAGGAAGTGATGTTCCTCCATGGTCTCTGCTTCAGTTCCTACCTCCTGGCTCCTGTCCAGGCTCCTGCCCTGACATCTTTCAGTGATGGATTGTGACTCAGAGGTCATAAATGAAATAAACCCTTTCTTCCCAAGTTGCTTTTGTTCATGGAGTTTTACCACACCGGTAGAAGCAAATGAAGACCTCCCCTCCCAGAGAAGGGTATACACATAACACTGTTTCACAATTTCTGTTGGCTCAACAGAACGTCCTTGAAAGCTATCCAGAATCATCACAGAAACCTACAGAGCCCTAGGGTGAAACCTATATTCTGAGGACACTTGGAGGCTAGTTTTCCACAGTGCTTTTGCCCAAGCCTCTCCACAGGCCTAAAATGCTCTCCTTCCTCCTTTCTGTCCTCCATGACAATACCCATTGCCAACCCTTTCTAAGCCTTGTAATAATCCTACTCTAAAATTTCTTCTCTTCCCAGAGTTCCCTATTGTAAATACATGCAGCTCTGGGACTATCATGAGAACTCCTTGCTTTTCAGAATACACATTGTATAATATATGTTCTTAGTTTTTAGATGTATCAATGCCACTTCATTCAATTATCATTCCCTGTGTACCTAATGACTTTTTTAAAAGTATCTATTTCAAACCAGCAAATTCCCTAAAATTAGCTTGCTTCTCCTTTTTCTTTGCTGGCATTTCATGTGTATTATACAACATGGGCCTCATCTTGGTCACTCTAGAAAAAGAGTTCTGGGAACTTACTCCCAAAATAGCTTTTAGGAAGAAAACGGAAACAAGTAGAGAAAATCACATCTCTTTTAACAACAAACGGCTAGTGTTCGGTTAACTGAAACATGCACACATCATTTTTATTTCTATATGCTAGCAGAGAAACTGAAGCATATAGATACATTCTGTCCCATCACAGATCTACGAGACTGTCTCAGAAGAGACACTGATGTAAGAGAGGGTCAGACAGCCTGAGAGGTCCCAAAAGGAAGGCCACAACACAAAGAGAATGCTCGCTTCATACATAAATGGAATAAATGGCTTGTAAAATCTAAATGACCTAAGTGTCTGACAGAAAGACACACAGGTAATTTCTTCTGGTACATAGAGACACAAGTGACAGGCTCACCTTAACTAAGCCTACCACAAAAGAGAACAACAACGTTGACCACTGGGATTCAGTGAATCCATCATCTAACTAGTCTTGATGCACAAATGTAGTAAACATGAACATAGAATACACTGTAATGTTGTAATGCTCAGTAGGTAGGAGGCAGAAGTATCTCCTTGACAACAGGGACAAGACAACTGATAAACACTAGGATGTTGCTGTTTAACTCTTGCAAGCCTGATTCTGTGTGAAGACCAGGATATCTACCACAAGCATGTGTTCAGAGAACACAGCGTACAGATTCCCACTTTCATATGCATTAACCTAAACATAAACAAGGAGTCACAGTTAGATCTACTATTTGTTAAAAGCTTGCAAGGCATTAGCAGATGCTTGGAAGTCTACAAGAGATCACTCAACAAGATAACCATGGCTTAGGTCTTCTTGGATGAGATAATTTGAATCTAACTTCTATGACCTGTCAACTGTGCTACTTTAGGAGAATACTTAAACTGAAGTTTTCTTATCTGTAGTATAGAGATATTATTAATAATTATTGTCTCCCATGTTTGTTATAAGAGTCAAATTGAAAAGGCACACAAAGAGGGAGCTAGAGACCTGGTTTAGTGGCTAAGAGCACTGACTGTGCTTCCAGAGGACCCAGGTTTAATTCCCAACACCCACATGGCAGCTCACAACTGTCTGTAACTCCAGTTCCAGGGAAAATCCACACACAGACATACATGCAGGCAAAACACCTAATCACATAAAATAAAAATAAATATTTTTTTAAAAGGTGCGCAAAGTACTGGCCAAGAACACAAGGGTTTGTGGTACATAATTTAGACACATTATTTCATTTAATTTTGACACAAAGTAGGGCAGAATAATTTATTTTTTTAACTCAAGTTTATGCCTCAGGAAATTTGGGGGTGTGCACTACGAAGAGCGAGTGATAGGTTTGTGAAGAGGGAGTGAGATTTGTGCATGGCACTGTGCAATGTCTAGACATTCCTGATTAGTGTCACATAGGCTGTGCCTTAATGAGTTGTTCATCAGCTTTTTATGACATGGAAAAGTATTCGAATTTGCTTTCTGTTGCTGTGATAGAACACTAGCCAAAACCTCCTTGGGGAGGAGAGGGTTTCTTTAACTTTATACGTGATAGTCCAGCATCAAGGCAAACCAGGGCAATGACCAGAGCAGAGACCTTGGAGGAGTGCTGCTCCCTGGCTTGCTCTGCGTGGCTTGCTCAGACTGCTTTCTTATACAACCCAGGGTTGGCACCACCTACCATGGGCTGGATCCTCCTGCATCAATCATTAATCAAGAAAATTCTTTACAAATATGCCCACAGGCCAATCTGATGAGGGCAATTCCCTAGCTGAGGCTCACGCCTTCTAGGTGACTCTGGTTTGTGTCAAGTTGACAAAAATTAACCAACACAATTAACTCCTTGTAACTTTGGCATGTAAGCACATCCCTATCAAACCATAAAATTTCCTTTATTGTTTATCCCCCAAATCTTATGTTAATATCACAATATAAAGCACTGTCCAGCTTTTTAAAGCTCCAGCTGTCTTTTAATTCCAACTGCCTGGATTTAAGTTCTCTGTAAAAATCCAAAGTCTCATTAACTATGGGCTTCTGTACAATCAAAAATAATTTTCATACTTTCTTACTCCAAAAAAGATGAACCAGAATATACATTTTTTAAAAAAAAAAAAAATCACATGTTAAGCAAAACATGTGATCATCAGTGTAATTCCAAATCTTGTAGCTTGGTGTCTGACATCTTGGACTCACTCATCATCTTCTAGGCTCCAAAGGGCTTGAGATCTTCCAGCTCTGGCATCTTGTCTTTTAGACTCAGGCCAGCTCCACTCTATACCTGCTACTGTCCTTGGTAGATGTTCCATGGTCCTGGTGTCTCCAATATTTTGGAGTCTCCACTCCTGTTGAGATGTGTGCATATTCAGCAATAGCCTCTCCCATCCTCTCATGGTACCACGTTTCACATTCTTGCCATGGCCCTTCATGACCCAAACACAGGACCATGTGGGAAGCTCTCATATGGTACCACTTGAGGACACTTGAGGTGCAGCCTTGGCCCTTTAAACTGCAACTTCTGTAAGATGACTCTGAGGAAATACTTCTTAGAAAACTTTCACTTCAGGGATGCTGGTTTCTTATTAATGGTAGCTGAAATTTTAGCCAGAGCAGTAGCTGTGGTCTGGTCTCTTATGAATCACAGCTGATTGTTCAACTCCAGTTGAGAGAACCCCACAAATTTTTAATTAAAAAAATCACAAAAGGGCTGGAGAGATGTCTCAGAGATCAAGAGTATTTGTTGGCCTTGTGGAGGACTCAAGTTCAATTCCCAGCAGCTACGTGGTGATTCACAACTGTCTATAACTCCAGTTCTAGGGGATTCGTGCCCTCTTTTGATACCCAAGCACATCTGTGGTGCACAAACACATTTGCAGACAAAATATACATAAAATAAAATGAATACATCTTTATAAATTAATGTTTTTAAATCATACAAATGGCCCAGATAGTGTCTTTGAGGGACTCTCAAACTTCCTCCTGAAATTCCACAAGCCAAACCTCCATTATCTTCATTTCTGTCAACATTATCTTCCAAAGTTCCATAGTGTCTCAGTAAGCACTGAGAATTCAATGGCTACTCCAGCCCAAAATTCCAAATGCTTCCACAATCCTACCCAAGATACCACGGTCAAGTCCATCACAGCAACATCTCACTCTCTGTTACCAATTCCTTGTTTACATCTCTGTTAGTGTGATTAAAACATAATGACCAAAACAACTTAGAAAGGAAAAGGTTGATTTAAACTTACGGATGTCCAGCATTGAGGAAAGCGAGGGTGGGAACCTGTAGGCAGCAACCAAAGCAGAGACCATGGAGGAAGGCTGCTTCCTGGATTGCTGGTCATAGCTGGATCAGCTTGCTTTCTTAGACAGCCCGTGACCATTTACCCAGGGGTGGCACCATCAATAGCGGGCTATGTCCTCCCACATCAATCATTAGTCAATAAAATGTTCCACAGACTAATCTACTGGAGGCAATTCCTCAGCTGAGGGCCCCTCTTCCCAGGTGACTCTAATTTGTATCAACTTGGCACGAACTAAGCAGCACAACAAGGAAACAGAGAAATTCAGTGAAAGGTTATTTTTATACACAGCTCGAGGGAGATGCGATAAGAAAGGGTACTTAGTGAACAATGGGATATTATACTCCTCAAGCTCTAAAATGACACCCAGATGATGGCTGAGATTACTCATTTATGCCTTACCAAAGGTGTATATACTTTTAATTTTTAAATTATTTTTATTACTTTGTGTGTTTAGGTGTTTTGCCTGTATGTATGTCTGTGCACCATGCATATACCTGACCCTCAGAAGCCAGAAGAGGGCAGAAGATTCCCTTGGATTGAAGTTACAGATGGTAATGAGCTACCATGGGGGTGATGGAGACTGAATCCCGTCCTCAGGAACAATAGCCAGTGTACTTGACCACTGAGCCATCACCTCAGCCCTAAGCATACACTTTAAACATCACTGTTACTACAGGTGGGAAGATTTCTGTAGCTTATCACAGTGAAGAAGAGAAGTCCTGGCCGGGCGGTGGTGGCGCACGCCTTTAATCCCAGCACTCGGGAAGCAGAGCCAGGCGGATCTCTGTGAGTTCGAGGCCAGCCTGGGCTACCAAGTGAGTCCCAGGAAAGGCGCAAAGCTACACAGAGAAACCCTGTCTCGAAACGACCTCCCCAAAAAAGTCCCTGAATATACATCGAGCATATTACCTGAAAAATAGATTTCTACCATGTATTGAATAAATAGATAACTGTTCCCTTAACAACGTTATTTGTGAGATAGAATCGAACTTGTGGATAAGTAAAATTTCACAGTACTTTTCTCATTCTCAAGATTAAGAATGTCCAGGGTCTCAGTTGGCCTGGAGACATTCACTTTTGGAAAAAAAATTCACAAATTGTCATCATAATCACTGACCCTATATCTGTCTTGAAAGATCAAAATTCCCCCTAGTCTTGATTAATCCTCCCTGTTAGTTGTTTGGAATTAATGTTTAAGATTTACAGAGATTCTGAATTCATTTGTAATCCCTTCTTTCATATTTATAAAAATCAACTAGTATATTTCATAACTGCAAGAGCTTGAGGTAAACAATATGTAATTAAGTACAGCTCTTGGCAAAATAAACATTCTACAAAGGGGCAAAAAGTTTCCATCAGGACAGTTGGAAAAGTTTTCACAATTGGTGGTAGGGACAGATAGTTTGCTGCTCCACAATAGACCCCAGTCATGTGTGTGGTGGTATTTTACTTATACTGAAATGTGATTTTAATTGTATGTTAATAAATAAAGTTGTCTGGGGGTCAGAGCTATTAGAGTCATAGCAAGTGCGTAGCAGCGGTGGCGCACGCCTTTAAGGACCTGGAGGGCGGTACATTCAGGCAGTGACGAGGCAGTCACATGTTTGGGTTTACAACCAATGAGAAGGCAGAACAGGAAGACTTTAAAGACAGACACACAGGAAGTAGGTCCTTTTCGGAGAGCTCTCTTGGCTGGAGAGGATCCCTGAATCAGGAAGGGTGAGGCTCTTAGCTCTGACCTCTTGGTTTTCTTCTCTGAATTGGCTCTGTGTTTCTTATTTGATAAGGCCGTTGGTTACATCTACACATGTGAGCCTGCTTATAAACTCAAAGACAAGATCAGATTCAAACAAGACAATGGCTCCTAATTGCTCTAAACTGTGTGAACTTGGAACATTCAAATGACTGTGCATTGTTAGAAATCTTGAGGAGAAAGAGATGAGAAAGAAACAGGGCTTTTTGTTATTTCATCTTCTTCTGGAGAGTTTCTTTCAACAAAGCAAGGAAAGGCATCAGTAATGAAGAGATGGAAGTGAGTGGGAGAGGTACCAGCAATGGATTAAAACATGCTCATGCCAAGTGAAATGAACATATTACACCCACATACACTCCACCTCTCCCACTCTTTCTCAGTTTGGACACACCTACTTAGATCAGCAGCTTTCCCTTTCAAATTCTTTATTATTATTATTATTATTATTATAATCATCATCACTATTATTATCATTATTATTATATGCATAATGTGGGAGGAGTGCACAGGAGTGGGGGTCAGAGGACTTTTGGGGGTAGGTTCTCTCCTTCCACCTTTGTTTGGGTTCTAGGGATCAAACTCAGGTTGCCAGGCTTGCCAGGCAAGTGCCTTTATCTATTGGGTCATCTTGCCAGCACCGCATATTAGCTTTCTGACAAAATGTTCCTATTTTCCTGGTCATGGGTTAAGCCATTGCAGAACATGAATCCCTGTATGTTTTAGCTGTGTTTCACAGGGACACTGGTAGGCACTTCATATATAACGTTAACAGACACCCTCATGCCACACAATTTCATATTTCAAGGATGTACGCTGGCACAAGTCAGTGTGTTTATAACCAAGTGAACAACAGCTTCTGTGTGCTAGGATTCATTTTTTCCCACCCTTGAGGACCATATCACATGCAAATGGGACAAGGTGCTCATTTTCAGTACTGAAATCCGACTTTACCAGTCCCTCTCATTCTGTGGGTTTGTCACCCCTACATCACACTCCGTATTTTTTTTTAACTTCCAAATTGCAAGATATTCTATTTAAATAACAAGACTTCCATCTCCAAAGGAATTTCCTTGGAAGCAGATAAGAAGTCTCAAATTAATCAAATTCAAGTTCTACAATTATATATTCAAAACTTAAGACCTCTAGAATTATTCTGCTCCTAAAATATACTCAAAGCTCTTCTATGTGCTCCCAATTTGCTGGTTGACTTTTATTTTTAATTGATACAATTATACATATTTGTGGAGTCGACAACGATGATGTTCCTACAAAAGAATAAAATCCTGTCACTTGAGGCAATACAAATGGACGGGAAGATGCTGAGTAAGTCAGAGGCACACTGCATGCTCACATTTGCTGCCCGCCATGCTGCAGTGTGGCAAGCAGCGTCTGGACCTGCCTTGGCTCTCGGCTCTCCTGGCACCAGTTAGCGTCCCCCTACAGGAGTTCTGAAGGCCACTTCTGAGATGGCTCACTGATCCCGCTGGCAGCTTTGTGCTGGCCAGAGGATGGGGTATTCCTCTAAAGCCATTGGTTAGGGGCTTCTCTTTTCCTCAGGTTCAGTTTTTCAGGTAGTTTGAGAGCCTCTTCCACCAGAATGCCTTTCTTTTTCTTTTTCTTTCTTTCTTTTCCAGAATGGCTTCTTTAAGAGGGAAAACACAGCTGTGGGTACTCTTGAACTCAAACTCACTTCTATATTATCATTGGCTAGTCACCTGGAATTCTAGTCATCCTAACATCAAGAGCAAGAGGCTAAGGCTCCTGCTTGCAGAAGCTTTGTGGTTATAAACAGGAAGCTTTGGGTTTTTTTTCTCCAGATTAGTTTATGGACACTGGCTCCTGTGATTTGCCTTCTAGTCTAAGCAACCCATGGCCTTCCACATACAACTGTACCCGCCGCTCCTCAGGCCCCAGAAGTCTCTATCTCAGGAAATGTTGATCCCATTTCTAGGATTTTGTGATTTAATTCACAAGGTAAGTGTTTTGGTTTGCTACCCTGTTGCTATGATAAAGCACTGACTGAAAGAAGTTGGGGGAAAAAAGGTTTATTTAATCTTATAGTTCACAGTCCATCATCAAAGGAAGCGAAGGCAGGAGCTTAGAACAGAAATCAACAGAACACCATTTCCTGGTTTGATTCCATACATACACACACACACACACACACACACACACACACACACACACACACACACACATATATATATAATTATGTATATTGCATATTATATATATTACATATATATGAAAATATGTTTCCCTACATCTTTTTCAAACATTCTTAGTGTTATTCATCATCTCCCCTTCCTCTTTATTACCCACCTTCCCCATTCCCTGGTTAAAGCCTCCTCAATTTTTCCCATTCCCCTTCACATCATCTATGTCCTACTACCTACCCCTTCTCTAGAGCCCCCCACCATGGTCCCTTTCTTCTCTCCTGGCTTCTGTGTTTACTTTAGCCTATATACTCATGTCTAACGATTTGGAGCTAGGGTCCACAGATAGGAGAGAAAGTGTTGTGTTTGTCTCTCTGAGTCCAGGTTATCTCACTATAACATTTTCTAGTTCAATGCATTTATTTGCAAATTTCATGATTTTATTTTTCTTTACAGCAGAATAAAATTGTGTCTATGTGCCTATGTTTCATTCTCAATCAGTTGAAGAACATTTAGGTTGTCTCCACAACCTAGCTATAGTGAATAGAGCAGCAACGAACATGGCTGAGCAAGTGTCACTGTTCTGAGTCCTTTGGGCATGTGTCAGGGATTGGTGTGGCTGGGTGGTGTGGTAGATAGGGTTTTAGCTTTTAGAGGATTAGTCACACTGATTTCCGTAATGACTGGACCAGTTTGCAATCCCACCAACAGTCAATGAGGGTTCCCTTTCCCACACAACCTCATCAGAACTTGTTGTCGGCTGTTTTCTTGACCTTACACATTCTAGCTGGGGTAAGACAAATTCTCAAAGTAGTTTTGATTTGCCTTTGTCTAATTGCTACTGATGATGAACATTTTTTTCCAGCTATAAAGCCTAAGAATCAGAAAATTATAACACAAATCTTAAAAGGTCTTATTAATAAAAAACCCGGAGCCAGATGTTGGGATGAAAACTGAAAGATCAGAGGGATAGAACAAGCCAGCCACAAGTTCTTACCACTAGGAAATCCTCAGCCCAAGAGAGAGCTACTTCTCACACCTATATACCTTTCTGTGCCTGCCGTCTTACTTCCTCTCTCTGACCAACTACATCACTTCCTCTTTCTGCCCAGATCTATCATTTCCTGTCTGTCTGTACAGACCTCCAGACCTCTGTTGTTAACTAATGCTAGGATTGAAGGCATATGCCACTACACCTGGCTCTGTTCCCAGTATGGCCTTGAACTCACAGAGATCTGATGAATCTCTGCCTCCCGAATGCTAGGATTAAAGGCGTGTGCTACCACTGCCTGACCTCTGTATTTAATATGGTAGCTGACTTTTTCCTCTGATCCCCAGGCAAGCTTTATTTGTTAGAGCACAAATAAAATATCGCCACAGAAAATGACCAGCCAGGCAAGATCTACCCAATGTGCAATATTGACACTTTTATCTTGAGGATAACCAACCGCTGTCTAATTAGACTCAAGGTCTGCTCGGTAAGAAGGAATTCATGTGTGTAAATCTAGCCAACTACCCTTTGCTGGAATAGTCATGTACCCTAGCAGGGAACCTACTACCGTCAGTTTCCTAAACTAATGTAATTTCTAGCTATATTCTAAATACTTATCATTATACCCACAAATAAGTGTAGCGCTCACCTTTCATCAAAGAAGCTTCCTTTTTATATCAAATGTAGACTATTACAAGATTCTCCACTGATCAAAATGCAGTGGTCACGGGTTGCTCAGCCCCAACTGACATATCTGCATGAGTACAACAACTCCTACACTCGGGGAACATTGTGGAAGATGGACTGAAAGACTATAAAGACCAGAGGACCGGGATGCCGGCTGCTAGGTAGATGTGTCTTCTAGACGTGACAGGAAAGCTGAACCCATCCAATCTCAACAATCTGCAGAATGACACCATCAGCTAACATGCCAACACTGGTGGGAGAGATGT
The DNA here is from genome assembly GCF_007827085.1 of Peromyscus californicus insignis. Taxonomy (NCBI): domain Eukaryota; kingdom Metazoa; phylum Chordata; class Mammalia; order Rodentia; family Cricetidae; genus Peromyscus; species Peromyscus californicus. The sequence continues at coordinate 57,099,344 of NW_026294469.1, read as the reverse complement.
CACAAGGCTCCATTCCTGGATGAAGAGCTATAGGTGACTAATGACTGGGAGAGGGAGGAGGGTCTGTTCTATCCAGGGACAAGCTCCCTTATCCGCATGGGAACAGGAACAATACTGAATGGACTCAGTAGGCTATATATGCCTATTGATATTAAAGAAGAGGTTGCGAATTTTAGAGGGAGTGGGAAGGGCATGGGAGGAGCTGGGGGAGGGGAATGCAAATGACGTCAATATAGTACTCATTAATGGAATTCTCAAAACAAAAAAAAATGTAAATAAAATAAAAGCATACAGGTGACTAGTGCTCCGCCCTGTCTTCTCTTGTGCAGGCCACTCACCTAACAGGTAATGTTGAAAACCAGTGTCCACAAAATCAAGTGAAGAGGTATCACTTTCCCCATTCAGTTAGAGGAAACTTCTGTCTTCCCTCTCCCACTGAACATAGGATGAATAACTCAAGCTGCAGAAGATAAAATAGAAAGGAATCTCTCCAGTCTGACCCAATCCAATTGGTGTCGGCCAATAGGAAAGGAGAAAGCAAAGTGCCTTAAAGGGAAGTGACTAAAAACTCCGAAGCCAGTACTGCCGGAGAACAGTGTGCTTCGTGATGTGCTAAGACGCCAGAACCCAGCGGACTGCCAGACACACAGTGAACCTCCAGCAGAGGCCAAGTGAACAAACTGCCGTCTGGCACCGAGCTGAGCTTCTGTACTGGCAGGGTGTTCTCACTTTCACAAATCCTCTGTGCCACATGATCCCTGCATTGCCAGGGACTGAGCTCCAAACATGAGTGGGGCAAAGCAGTATGGGAAAGGTCAGTCAGCCTCCAGGCAGGACCAGTGTTCCAAGGCAAAGGTGAGGTGCCAGCGACAACAGTTCCCGCAGTCAGAGGCTGGAGGAGCCAACACAAGCCAGTTACAAAACTCCCGGCAGTCGGGTAGGCTTCCAGATCATCGCAGAAGCACAACCCGAGCAAGTTCATTTTTATAGCACACAGAAGAGAAATTAGGACTTGGATGAAATGTGTGCGGTGTGGGAGAGACACCCCAACCAATGGACACTGGGAGTCATTTCAGTCCGTTAGCTCTATGTCTCTATCTGTAAGTCATACTTTCTAAGCCAATGGGTCTCCAAGTGCCCTTCTAATCCCAAGAGCCTAAGATTTGCCAAAGGTTTCCTACTGGATGGAATAGTGATTGGTCCTATGTGCACCAAATATTTTCAATCGTGAGGAAAAAAAAAATCTAAAACCAAACAAAATTGATAGCAAACTGATTCCAACCCAAATAATTATTAATAGTTCCTTTAGCTTCTAAAGTTCTTGGAACCTAGTTTTTTGTGTTTTTTTGTTTTCCATTTGGAGTAACAGAATTGGGCTGTTCTGTGACCAATGGAACCTCTCTGTAGTGAAGACAGGGAGTGCCAAGAAATGTAGTTCAGGAATTGGTTCCAAACAAAGATGAGGTACCAGTTGTGAGAGGAATATTCCAGGATGCTATGTGCAATATGAAAGCACTACTCCACCCCCATCTCCCAGGAGCACAGAACAACCTCTCCCCATTGAAACCCATTTAAGCACTACCCACAAAGTTAAGCCGTAAGGACTACATGGGATGCTTCTGCTGCAGAGCTATTCTGTTGCTGTGTAATAAGGGAGCCAGCACAGTACACTTCACCCTGGTCAGATACACAGCTGAAGATACCATTCTCATAGGATTAATGAAGAAGAGAGTTGTATCATGTCAATAGGATCAGTGGTTGTAAATCTCCTGGGGTTTGGAAAACTGGTCCGTTTCTAACTTCAACGTACTCATACAGCACATTGACCAACTGAAAAACTAAACAACTTCACCCGGTTTGATTCAGTCTGTTGGGTCACAATGCAAGAGCTTAGGCACTGTGAGATGTCATTCTGTATGCTGTGAATATGTGTTTCTCTGATTGGCCAGTAGCCAGGCAGGAAGTATAGGCAGGGCAAGCAGAGAGGAGAATTCTGGGAAGAGGAAGGGCTGAGTCAGGAGTTGCCAGCTAGACACAGAGGAAGCAAGATGACAAGGCACATCTGAGAGGTACCAAGCCACATGGCTAAACATAGATGAGAATTATGGATTAATTTAAGTGTAAGAGCTACTCAGGAATGAGCCTGAGCTAATGACCAAGCAGTTATAATTAATATAAGCTTCTGAGTGATTATTTTATAAGCAGTGGCAGGACTGCAGGTGAGAAAGATTTGTCCCAACCACGGGCCAGGCAGGACACAGGAAATCTTCTGACTACCCTTAGGCAAATCAATGGATTTCTGGGAAATTTATTGAGCAGTTCAGCAACATCTCACCTACCTCCACCTTAAGTCTCCTGTATATTGTCTCCCTTGGCTCTGAGGTCCAGGAGGTCAGCAACTAACCTGTTCTCAGGCCTCTGGCTGGAGTAGAGGGTATTATCTCACCTTCTGCTAAGGGGCCCTTAGGTCCAGGACTGCTAGTAAGCTCTGCCATGTCATTTTAAAGAGCCCTTTTGTTTAACTCTTTCTTCTCAAATAATCCAGACTGAATGAGCTTTCTATTCCAGGATCCTGGACGTTACAATGTCTACATAAGCTCTCATTTGTGAGACATGCGAGAATACTAGGAAAGCTCAGGAAAATAAAAATAGACAACTGATGGTGGGAAATGGAGACATGGTTGTTAGAGAAGAGACGGGGACATTCAGAGGTCGAAATCCTGATTCCTCCATGTTGATTAAGTTACATACAGAGCGTAGTAAGACTTCACTTAGCAGACATGGATGAAAAGGGGAGTCCAGAAAAGAAGGAAGTTACAAAAGCACGTGTTTGAAGTCTAAAAAGAAGTATTGTTTTAAAAACAGTTAAAGACAACGACGGGCCACCCTTGTTCCCTTTCCTTGCAGAAGAATCTCGACCTTCGAGATCAGCCATAAGTAGCTTCTTTGCCAATAAGTCAGAAGAGCTGAAAAGCCCACAGACAGAGAAGCTCTCGCCCACCTTCCTACCCTAGCCAGCTTCTCACCATGCTGTCTCTATGTCCTTAGCTCCACCAGCCTCCATGGCCTTGTTCTGCACGATGGGGCTAAGATACAAACTATTACCTCAGAAATACCCACCACCTTCATTGTCCAACCAACGTGCCTCATCTTGTTAGGAGTATTTCAACTTGAGAGAGTGACTGACATCATCACTCCCACTAAAGGCGCTCAGAGTCATTCACATTCTTCCCTGTCCACTAGTCAGGAGCATCTGTGATTATAATACATCAAGAAAACAGCAAAAGCAGCCCTCGCTGAACCTCCACTATGCCCTAGGTAACTCCTTTACTCTTTCTGCCCACAATGACCATATTTACCTACTGTCAATACATTCCTCTATTGGAAAGTTGGGGTTCCAAAAGCTTTGACCCACTCCTGGTGCTGGGATTTTTGTTTGTTAGCCTGTGGTGGCACTGGTGCCCTGTTAGAGAGTTATTCCGTTTAAACTATGTTTATCTGTGTATATGTATGTATTTTGGAAACTTCTGCAGTAACAGTTTTACATATGACATTTGGAAAACTGTTCTATGTTAGTTATCCTTCCCAGTATCCCTTCTTCTACCCTGCCCTCTCACCCCCCACCCCATTTAATGCTTCTTGTTCCGTTTTCCCTTTTTAACCTTTTATACCACTATGTTCTACCTTCCTTCCCTTGAAAGTTTCCCTCATGGTCCCTTAATAATTTTCTGACCTCTATATGTCAGAAGATTCACAGCTAACATCCACAAGTGATAGAAAACATGTGACATTTGTCTTTCTAGGTCCCAGTTACCTCACTCAGAATGATTGCTGCCAACTCTACCCATCTACCTGCAATTTTTATAATTTCATTTTTTAACACATGAATAATATTCCTTTGTGTAAATGTACAACATTTTCATTATCTATTCATCAGTTGGTGAACATCTGGCATTGGGAATAGAGCAGCAATGACCATGGAGGAGCAGCTGTCTCTACAGTAGGCCATAGAGTCTGTGGTGGCATAGCTAGGTCATGTGATGGATCTATTCTAGCTTTTTGAGGAACCTCCTCAGTGATTTCCATAGTGGCTGCACCAGTTCATGCTCCCACCAGCAATGAATACATGTTCCCCTCCCCTACATCCCTGCCAGCATTTGTCATCATATTTTTATCTTACCCATTCTGTCTAGGTTAAGACAAAATCTCAAAGAAGTTTAATTTGCACTTCCTTGATGCCTAAGGACAGTCAAATACTGTGCATTTTAAAAATACGTATTTCTCGTCGTTTATACTTCATCTTTTTAGAACTCCCTTTTTAGTTCCACGGCCCCATTTTTAAATTTTTTATTGTATGTGTTCGGGTATTTTGCTTACATGTACATCTGCACCATGTATGTGACTGGCATCTGAAGAGGCCAGAAAAGTGTACCAGATCCATGTCTCATTTCTAATTGAACTGTTTGTAGGTTCTTGTTGTTTAGGTTTTTTTTTTAATTCTTTGCATATTCTAGATACTAACCCTCTGTCAGGTGTATACCTAGTAAATATTTTTCCCATTCTTTAGGCTGCCTCTTCACTCAAATTATGATGTCCTTTACTGTACAGAAGCTTTCTAATCTTGTGTGGTCCCATTCATAAATTGCTGGTCATAATGCCTGTGCTATTGGGCTCCTGTTCAGAAAGTTGTTGGCCAGCAAGTTCCCATAGACTCACAAACATTATAGACTGTTGTCAACGCTCTTGACTACCTTACAGAACTTGGCTATAGGACTCTGTTGCTGAAGGAATTGCATACTTGAGCCACAGAACATGGAGAAATCAAGCTGCTGTGCACCTGAAACTTCAGCTCTACGGACTAGTTTTCTCAGTGCTGGAGGGTACCATGCATCCCACTGCAGGAGAAAAGTCATCATCAGTTTGACCCAGCTGTGAATCCTGTGAACACAATAATTACCAGCTGGCAACACAGGTCCACTGGTGCAATAATGGCACAAATGTCATGGGAATAACCAACCACCTGCTGGTTCGATTTAAGGTCCACTGTTCAAGTTGCACCCCATACCTGGTGTGTTACAGCTCTGGGAGGAAAGGCTTTCCCCAGCTGAAGGTTATAGCTCTGAGGGGATAGTTTCCCTACTGCAAGTGTTACAGCTCTGCTCTAGGGGAGAGGGAGCTACTCTCCAATGCAAGCATTACAGCTCTGAAGGGAAAGGTATCCTGCCAGTCGAAAGCCAAGGAAAGTCATACCACACAACAAATCTCACATGAGAGATTTATTGGGAAAGAAAAACCCGGGATGGTGGCTGCCTTTGCTTGGGCAAGAAGCAGCAGAGAACTGAGCAGAAGACAGGGTTTATACAGGGTTTCTTGGGGATGGAGCTTTCCAGGGTGGACAGGGTAGGGATTGATTGGTGGGTTTTCAAGTCCAGAACTTAGCCACCTGCATCTGGAGGGGCTGGGTCCAGCTGTTAGGGTGTTCTATGGGCAGAGTGTTCTGTGGGCAGAGCCTGGCAGTTGGGAGTTTTTAGGGGTGGTCTCTGGCTACTCGTATGCCTCAAGGGGCTTACACCTGGCATCAGTATTGGGGCAAGACAAGTCACAGACTATGGAAGAACCTACTACAATTATTCTGCTAAATCGGCATAGTATTAAACTGATTTCTAATGACAACATTATACCCATAGATTAGCATGTCTCTCATCCCTCATCAGAAGAGCTTCTTTTTGCAGTAGACAGCAATTAACACAGAGACCCACAACTGGTCAAGGCACAGAATATAAGAGACAGAGGAACACTCATCTCTGAATGGGTCATCTATATCACAACCCATCTTCCCAAGGCTCAGGGATGGTTGCAAAAGAAAGAGCAGAGAGATCGTAAGAGCCAGAGGCAGTGGATGACAACAAGGAAACCATGTTTTATAGAAACAACAGAGCAGTGGCACATCCGAATCTATAGAAGTTGTGACAGGATTCCCAGGAACTGCACAGGCTCAAGCCGGACAGATCCCAGCACTAGGCAGTTGGCATGAAGTCCCACTTTTAGCTAAGGAGCTGATAGCATCCGATGACTGTGGGGAGAGGAAGAGCCGATTTTAAGGATGGGGCCCCTGGTAGATCAATCATGCTGTAGTGTAAAACCACACATCTGATAGTATCTGGGCAGGACAGATTGGACTGGAGGGGTCTAAAAAAATCACAAAGTTGCATGCATGAGGGAAGTGGTGTTAAATCCAGGAGGAGTTGGGGGAGAAGGGTGAATATGATCCAAAAACAGTGCGTGAAATTCTCAAAGAAATACTTTTAAATGAAAAAGAAAAAATTTAAAGAAGATTGATCTATCTAGAATTATATCAATGTCCCATATTTTGACCAGGGTTGTAACTGTATAGCTGTTTATAGATGCTAAAATTCATAAACTATACCATTATCATTTATTTGTACATTTTGTTCATTATATTTTAATACATTCTGATTACTTTAGCATCATAGATAACAAAGTAGAATAAAAGTAAAGACTTAACATTTTAATTTTTTTATTTCTGTACCAGAGACGTGATTCAGATTTTGGGTTCCAGCACCACATGGTGGCTCACAATTATCTGTAACTCTAGTACCAGGAGATCCAATGCCCTCTTCTAACCTTCATGGGTACCAGGCGCATGTGCAGTACACTTACATACATGCAGGAAAAACACTCATACACATAATTTTTTAAAAAATTGAATTTCCTTAAGTCATGTACGGCTCTTTCCAATCTAAGTTGTGCGGTTAAGTCACTCCTATAACCATCTCCCACCCTCTAGTCTTGTATACAAACTCTCATACAGCACTCACCATGTGCCAGGTGTTATATGGCTGTGGAGCCAAATGATGCTTGTTGTAGCACTGACGGGTTACAAATCAATTTCATATGGGAAGCCAAGCTGCAGCAGGACATTAACAAAGTATCAGTGTCTCAACACTCAAAGTTGTGCTCCTCATAGATACAATGTGGGTCCTAGAGCGCTCTGCTCCACCTTGCCACTCAGGAACCCTGGCTTCAGAGGCTTTTGTTGCTTATCCTACAAAACGTAAGGTCCACCAAGACCCCGCACAAGGGAAAAAGAAAGGGGAGGGAGTCACACTTAACCAGTTGAGCTCAGAATCAACACCTGTCACTCTATACAATCCAATGGCCAGAACCCGTTTTATCATTATTAGCATGATTATAAGGGGAAATTGACAGCATTGACTATACACAGTGGGTTCTGAAAAGAACAAAAAGAACATGACAATTGGACAGGATGAGATGGGAGAAGTCTGGAAGTGGAGACACAATGAGGGATTGATATGATCAAATACATTGCTTACATGTAGAAAGTGATCAAAGATAGAATGCAAAGGAGAAAATGGAGAACTTAGAGTATGGTAGTGGATGACCACAGTGTTTCTGCAATAGACAGGAAGTGCAGTGTCCTTTTAGAGAAAAGGGGAGTGAAAAAGCAAAGGGCTGGTGAGGCCGGGTCAGTGGATCAAGACGACACAAGCACCCAGGCTTGGATCTGTGACTCATACCCACACAGTCTGCCTCTGTGGGATGTCCTGTTGGTCTCCATGATAGGTTACTATTCCCTTCACCCCCTCCATTCTCTCCCCACTCACACCAGACCCAAATGTAGGCTTTTATCATTTCTTTCCTTTTTATGGATTACTTTTTTCAATTTTATTTGTTAGATAAAATACTATACACCCTTCATAACACAACTTAAGCAATATAGGAAGACATCCTCACACAAACCAGATGGAAGAATAGGTACTTTGACATCTGAATTCCCCAAATATTCATACTTTGGATATAGCACCATCTTAGTTTGCCTCCATGTTGCTGTGATAAAACACTGACCTAGAGCAATTTACAGAGGAAAAGGCTATGCCCATTTACAGATTACAGTCTACCACCAAGGGAAGCCAAGGCAGGAACTCAGTGCAGGAATCTGGAGGCAGACACTGAAAGCAGAGACTGTGGGGCAATGCTGCTTACTGGCTTATTCCCTATGGCTTGCTCAGGAACCCACAACTATTTGCCCAGGGTTGGCATCATTCACAGTGCGCTGGACCTTCCCACGTCAACCATCAATCACGATAATGCCTCACAGACATGCCCATGGGCCAAAATAATGGAAGCATTTCCTCAATTGAGGTTCCTCTTCCCAAGTCATTCTCGTGTGTGTCAAGTTGACAATAACTAGCCAGCACAGGCAATTACCGTCTGTGTGGAATGTTTAGTCACGGGTGGCCCTTCTTTTCAACATCATACAGAACTTTTCTAGGTTAGAGATTGTGTCCTGCAAATCTCAGTCCCCAGAACCTGGCACAGTGTCAAGACATGGTTCATACACATTAAATGAAAGTTAAATAAAAGAAGGAATAGAAAGATCTTTGTCCTGCTTCTGTAGTGTTTAAAGGTGTGGTGAAGGATCAAAGACACCAAGGTAATGTGAAAATGCCGATCGACAGTAGAGTTGAAAGGAAGTTAGGAATGGAACAAGAGTCTGGTTGATCCCCCACACTGCCAGTCATTATTGCTGATCTAGTTATTAAAGTGTGGATGTCCACAAAGGTATTTTAATATTTTTTTTAAATTCTGGAAGTAAAATCAAAGGAAATCTAACAGTTAACAAATATGCTTCTTCTGGTTTTGTAGGCAGAAGCTAATTTTCAATCTGGATGATATGACTTACTACATATTTCTAGTTCAGTGGTTTATAGCTCAAATATTTGTAGATCGTACTAATGTAACATTGCCTGTACTTCTGTGAGAAGATGAACAATTGATCGAGCAAGCCTTCACCTTCTACTGAGAGGAAACCACACACACACAGAGAGAGAGAGAGAGAGAGAGAGAGAGAGAGAGAGAGAGAGAGAGAGAGAGAGAGAGATGCTTCAACATAACATCCTGCAGAAGTGTCTTTTTCCTGTTCCACAGCACTCAGATTCATCCTTCCCTGCCTTCTCAATGGTGCCCATGTATCTCATAGCTGCTCCTGCCCTGTCCCTGGCTTGCAGGGTCTTCTCTCTGAAGACTATTCAATCAACATACCCATTTACCAAAGAAGTCCTTTTGACAAGTATGCTGCCCTCTACTCAGTATCAGGACTCCAGACATGAAAAACAGAAATCTTCTGTGCTCTGTTCATTTTTTTTTCTGTAGAATATCTTTAAAATCTAATTCAGAGACTAGAGATAGTAGGAGGTCAGTTGCAAAAGGCTAGATACAGAGGCTTTCAGTTCTGTATGAATAAGCTCTAGGAACCTAATATACAACACAAGAAGATACTTCATACTACTGTAATATACTCTTGAAATTTCCTCGGGGGGGGGGGGGAGCTCATCACAATATCCCAGCCAGGCATTCCCTAGGAGCCCTCAGGCCACTCCAATGAGGAAAACAGGTAGGCAAGCTTCAGATCTTCACTCTCATTCCCCTCCTCCAAATTCAATCCCCCAGTCTCATCTCCAGCTCTGTGGCAGACCACCTGCTGTGGCCTTCCCATCATCTCTGTCTCCATCTGTCCCTCCAACTTTCCTCCCCACTCATCCTGTTATCCCAGTCCCCAACCCCAGCAGGCATTCCCTGGGAGCCAGCCATCCAAGCCTACCAGAGAAGCAAGTAGGCTAGCAGAGCCAGTGAAGAGTTTCAAGTCTTCACTCTCTCCAAAATCCAATCCTCTCCTCATCGCCAGCTCTGTATCAGAGCACTTGCAGTGGCCTCTCCTGGCTCTCTGCCTCCATTCCCAGGGAGCTATGCAGATCCTGGTGGCACACCCTACTTCCTCCTTCCCTTACGGGCCCCTCTCAAGCCCATCCTCATTCCTAAGTGTCATCTCCCAACACCTAGAAACAGGTTTTAGTCAAAATCCTCAGTGACCAAACCTAACTGGATCCCAGAAGAATTCCCTGCTAAGCAACACACAGCCACTACACCCTTCTAAGAATCAGAGAGGGCAATAGAAACCAAGGATTGGAACACCACCCCCCAACAAGGACAAGACTAGATATTAGCACGTAGACTCACAATTAACTCAAACCCAGATGACTACACGCCAATGTAAAAATACAATCAATAACAGGCAGAAGAGCCACTAGAAGCCCCAACCCTACCACAGTAGGCCCTGAAAACTGCAACACCACTGAAGCACAAGATAAAGACCTTAAAATAGCCTTTATGAATATGATAGAGGTGCTTGAAGAGGAAATGAATACATCTCTTTAAAAAAATCTATGTAAACACAAATGAGCAGTGGAAGGAAATGAATAAAACAGTTCATTGCCTGAAAGTGGAAGTAGAATCAATAAAGAAAACCCAAACTGAGGGAAATCTGGAGATGAAAAATTTAGGAAGTCAAATAAGAACCTCAGAGACAAGCCTCACCAACAGAATACAAGAGATGGAAGAAAGAATCTTGGGCACTGAAGACAAGATAGAAGAAATAGATACCTCGGTCAAAGAAAATTCTGGAACAAAACCTCCAGAACATCTGGCCCCTGCCAGGGAAGCAGGTAGGCTGACTGCAGATCTTCATCTCTCCCTCTGGTCCTCCAGACACAACCCCCAGCCTCACCCCCAGTTCTGCAACAGAACATCTGCTACAGCCCTCTCTCCCCCTGCCCCATTTCCTGTGGGTCCCATAGACCTTCCTCCTAAACTCCCTCCCCCAACTTGTGGCTTTATCCCAGTCCTCAACTCCATCAGGCCCTCCCTGTAAACACACCAGCTGAGCAGGCCAGGGAAACAGAGGAAACAGAAATCAAGGAACAAAACACCCACCCAATAAAGACAAGACCAGAAATCAGCACCTAGAATTACAATTAACCCAAGCCCAGATGCCTAGATGCCAGTGTAAAAACACAATCAATAACAGCCAGGGCAATGTGTCTCCACTAGAATCTCACAACCCTACTACAGCAGTCCCTGATTTTCCAACATAGCTGAAGCACAAGAAAAAGACCTTAAAACACCTGTATAAAGATGATAGAGGTCCTTAGAGAGAAAATTAATAAATCTGTTAATGAAATCCAAAAAAATGCCAATAGTGGGCAGAAATGAATAAATCCCTTAAAGAAATCCAGGAAAACACAAACAAACCATGGAAGAAAGTGAATAAAAATGCTCAAGACCTAAAAAGAAAAAAAAAAAAGGAAATACAATCAATAAAGAAAATCCAAAGTGAGGGAATTTTGGAAATGAAAAATTTAGAAATTCAAATAGGAACTAAAGAGACAAATTTGACCAACAGAGTACAAGAGATGGAAGAGAGAATCTCAGGCATTGAAGATACAATAGAAGAAATGGATATGTTGTCAAAGAAAATATTTAATCTACAAAGATCCAGACACAAAACATGACAAGAATTCTGGGACACTATGAAAAGACCAAACCTAAGAATAATCAGAATAGAGTTAGGAGAGGGGGGGGGGAACCCAGCCTAGAAATTATTTTCAACAAAATCACAGAAGTAATTTTTCCTAAACTAAAAAAGGAGATGCTTATAAAGGTACAAGAAGCCTACAGAACACTAAATACATTAAACAGAAAAGAAAGTCCCCTCAGCACATTATTAAAACACTAAACATATAAGAAGGAATATTAAAAGCTGCAAAAGGAAAAGATCAAGTAAAATATAAAAGCAGACCTATTAGAGTAACATCTGACTTCTCAATGGAGACTCTATGAGCCAGAAGGTTCTGGACAAATGTGCTACAGACTCTAAGAGCCTATATATGCCAGCCTAGACTATGATACCTAGCAAAACTTTCAATCACCATAGATGGAGAAAATAAAATATTCCATGATAACACCAAATTTAATCAGGATCTATCTGCAAACCCAGACCTACAGAAGGCACTAGAAAGATAATTCAATCTGAAGAGGTTAACTACAACAAAGAAACCAAATTTAAACAATATCTGAATAGAAGGAAAACTCTAATGTAAGGAGGTTAACTACAACCATAAAAACACAGGGAATAAATAATCTCAGACAAACAAAATCAAAATAAGGGAAGTATACACATACCACCAACAACAGCAATAACAAAATAACAGAAATCAACAATCATTAGTCAATGGTACCTCTCAATATCAGTGGTCTCAATTCCCCAATAAAAAGACACAGACTAGCAGAATAGGTATATGGAATTGGCATGAAAACAGACACCATAGGATTAAATTGAAGACCCAGACATAAATCTGAACACTTATGGGTAACTGATTTTTGATAAAGAAGCCAAAGATACACACTGGAAAAAGTAGCATCTTCAACTAATGGTGGTGGTCAAACTAGATGGCTACATGTAGAAGAACGCAAATAGATCCACATTTACCACTCTGCACAAAACTCAACTCCAAATGGACCAGAGATCTCAGCATAAAACCAGGTATACTGAGTCTGATAGAAGAGAAAGTGGAGAATAGCCTTGAACTCATTGGCACAGGAGAAGACTTTCTGAACAGAACACTGATAGCACAGGTGCTAAGATCAACTACTAGTAAATGGGCCCTCATGAAACTGAAAAGCTTCTATAAGACAAAGGACACTGTCAATAGGACAAAATGGCAGCCCACAGAATGGGAAAAGATTTTCACCAACTCCACATCTGACAGAAGGCTAATATCCAAAATACATAAAGAACTCAAGAAACTAGACATCAACAAAACAAATAATCCAATTTAAAAAATGGAGAACATCTAAACAGTGAATTCTCAACAGAGGAATCTCAAATGGCCAAGAAACACTTAAAGAAATATTCAACATCCTTAGCCATCGGGGAAATGCAAATCAAAACTGCTTTGAGATTCCATCTTACACCTGTCAGAATGGCTAAGATCAAAAACACAAGTGATGGTTCACGCTGGCAAAGCTATGGAGCAAGGGGAACACTCCTCCATTGCTGGTGGGAGTGCAAACTTGTGCAGCCACTATGGAAATCAATATGGCAGTTCCTCAGAAAATTGGAAATTGACCTACCTCAAGATCCAGCTATACCACTCATGGCACATACCCAAAGGACACTCCATCCTACCACAAAGACACTTGCTCAACTATGTTCATAGCAGCTTTATTCATAATAGCCAGAAACTGGAGACAACTGAGATGTCCCTCAACAGATGAATGAATAAAGAAAATACAGCACTTTTATACAATGGAACATTACTCAGGTGTTAAAAATGAATGAAATCATGAAATTTGCAGGTAAATGGATGGAAATAGAAAAAAATCATGCTGAGTGAAGTAAACCAGACCTAGAAAGACAAATAAGGTATACATTCACTTATATATGGATATGAGCTGTTAAGTCCATAACTGAGCTACAATCCATAGAACGTCATAGGTTAGGTACAGAATGTAAAGAACTAGGAGGGACAGATAGATCTCACTAGGAAAGAGAAATAGAATAGTTAGTTATGGATGGATGGGGGCACTGGAATAGAAGGATCAAGTGGGGAAGTGGGGGGAAGAGGGAGATAAGGGAGGGAATACAGGCAGAGATAGCTAAAATTAAGGGTTGCTTGAAGGTATATATGGAAACCTAATACAATGGAAGCCATATATATGGAATTGATCTACGTCAAGATCCAGCTATACCACTTGTGGCATATACCCGAAGGACACTCCATCCTACCACAAGGACACTTGCTCAACTATGTTCATAGCAGTTTTATTCATAATTGCCGGAAAGCGGAGACAACCTAGATGTTCCTCAACAGATGAATGGATAAAGGCATATGTGTATATATTCATATATATATATATATACATATATGTATATATGAAGGCAATCTAAATGAAATTGCCAAATAATGGGGGAGACAGAGCCTCAAACAGACATCTTTCATCACCAAATGAAGCTTTCAGAACCAGAAATACATTACATTGAATTGAATTGTTGGCCAAAGGGGTCCCATGGGAACCTCCAAACGACACTAGCTGTTGCCCAGAGTATAGGCTGCTTTCCACAGACTGACAGCAAGGCCCCATTGCTAAAGACAGTACCCACATAACTCATTGAACATGGACAAGCTGGTGCCTACATAGAGCCTTCACCCCTATGTTCTAGTGTCTTTGGTACAGGAAGGTATCAAAAGAGAAATGTAAACACCAACCCAGCCACAAAACCTTTGATATACCAACAGTCATGCCTGCAAAACATGCTAGGGCAACGGTGGCATGAAGCTTATGGGTGTAACTAACCAATTTCTGATGTGACTGAAGACCCACTCCACAAGATGGACCCCATACCTGACAATGCTTGAGTGACCAAGAACCTGAGACTAGACAACCCAAGGACCAAAGGTAAAACCAAATACTGCTGCTCTACTAAAAGAACATAGCAATAAAACAACTCCTAGTGACCCTCTGCTATACTCATAGATGGCCTTTCTCAGCCATCATCAGAGAAACCTCCTGCTGCAGCAGATGGGAACAAATATGGATACCCCAAAATGGACAATGTGCAGAGATTGAGACTCCTTGGAACATTCAGCCCCCAAACGGGATACATCTATCAAATCCCTACCCTTAAGGCTCACAGAACCCTGCCACAGGGGAGGTGGAAAGAGTATACAAGCCAGAGGGGATGGAGAACACTGAGAAATAAAAGCCATCTACACACAGGAAGGCTGATGTACATATGAACTCACAGAGTGAAGCGGCACTCACAGGGCCTGCACGGGTCTGCAGTTGGGGTCCTAGAGCTGAAAAGAGAAGTGGACACATGCTACCATCCCTAATCCAGAAGTTATCTCCAACTGATTATCTACTTGCAAATGAAAATTTAGTTTTCTCCAACAGATTCTCCCGGGGAAAACCAATGATTCTTGTTTAGGCCTCATGCCCAACAGTAGAAGGCCAACAGAAAATGAACTTAATGGCATCTTTAGAGGTTCTTTGTCTTGCTTTTTCAAAAAAAAAAAATTTCTTAGTTTCTATTTTTATTTTATTTTATTTGTGTATTTTCTCTCTTTTGACCTTACAGGTCCTTTGAATACATATCATGGCTTCCAGTTTAGTATTTTTATGGGATTCCTGTGTGTGCGGAAAAAGTTGGTGTCTTTGTTTCTGTTTCTTGTGCCTTTTCTTGGCTCTTTTTCTTCTGTTTGTTTTGTCCTATTCTGATGTGTTAGTTTTTGTATTATCTTTATATTATATTTTTACTATCCCTTAGAAGCCTGTTTGTTCTCCAATGAGAGATAGAAAGGGAATGGATCTGGAGGGGAGGGGAGGTGGGGAGGAACTGGGAGGAGTAGAAGGGAGACCATAATCAGGATACGTTATGTGAGGAAAAGAACCTAATTTTAATAATAGATTTTAGGAATTAAAGGAAAAAATAAAAATAAATAAATAAAAGACAAAATTTTTTAAATTAAAATATTAAAGAAAAGGTGACTGTGCATGATGATGAATAATTTGGTTGCTTCCTATTATAACCAGTTTGTCATGTATATGTATATCAAAACATTATGTTGATATAATGAGAGAGATAGTACTTCAACTAGACCTCATATGCTGCCAAATAACCACCACCCAGCACCAGGAATGGGTTCTATCTTTTGGAGTCATTGGCCAAAGAGAGTCTCAGTCTGATTTTCTACCTTCCACAACTTGAAAGTAAGACCCTATTACTGAAGACACCATATACATATGGAATAAAACATGGAGAAATCTAACTGATGCTCAGCTGGAAACTTCACCCCTACTGGCTATAATGCTGGAATATGCTACACATGTTACTGCAGGAGAAAATCATCCTCATCCAGTTGGGAACCCTTTGAGCTACAATAGCAACCTGCACACAGGAAATATCCACTCATGGCACAAATGTTAAAAGAGTAACCAATCACTTTTTAATTGGATTTTTTAAGACCCACTCCATGAAGTAGAATGCATACTTGATATTGTAAATGAGACTAAGAAACTGAGACTAGATAGATCACGGGCCCTAAGGGAAAACCTACTACTATTATTCTGTTAAATGAACATAGCAATAAAACAACTTGTAATAATAACATATTGCTGCATCCATAAATTAGCAAATCCCTCAACCTTCATCAGAGAAGCTCTTGTAGTAGATGGCAATTAACACAGAGATCTACAATTGAACAACATGCAGAGAGTGAGAGACTTTGTAATAACTCATCCCCGAATAAGATGTCTTTATCACACCCCTCCCCTCAAGGCTTGGAGACCAAGGCAGAAGAGGGAGCAGAAGGATTATAAGAGCTGGAGTGGTGAACGACTTGAAGGAAACAGTGTCTTTCCATACAGAGCAGGACGCACACATGAATTCATAGAAACTGTGACAGCATGCACAAGATTTTCTTTTCTATGAAGGCAGCTATGAAGTCACCAGGGAGTAACCGCCCATTTGAAAGACATGTGATCAATTAATTACTCCCTCTATCTGCAGTCCTGAATAGGACTTCACCAGACAGGTCTCATCACGTACCTTTCGTCTACTTTCATTTGGTCCCAAATGTCTATTAAAGGCCTTTTTTGCCCCAAGGACAGAGCACTGGGTTCTAAGTCGGAGCAAATGCTGACATAGATTTGTATTTTCCAGGATTTTTCAAAGCACAAACCAGAGACATGGTTTTTTTTTTCTTTTTCTTTTTTTTTTTTCTTTTTAGAAAGAAAAGAGCATGGGTTTGTAGGGAGAATGGACAGTGGCAAAGAACGTGATGAAAATATACAGTATTAAATTCTCAAAGAATAAATAAACACGTAAGAAAAAAACACATGGAAAAATTTAACACTCCCAATTTTTATTTGAAATATTTGCTTTTATTTTAAGCATGTGTCTGGATGGACGGATGTACACATGTGTGTAGGTGCCCGTGGAAGCCACAAGAAGAAATCAGATCCCCTGGAGCTGGAATTATAATTGATTGTAAACTGCCTGACTTCAGTGCTAGGACGCGAGCCTCTAACTCTGTGAGAGCAGTACACACTCACAACTATGAAGCCACATCCCCAGCCCTATCTTAAAAATAAAACTTCATTTTGAAAGGCTTATGTGTGGCCTCACTTTCCCATTTCCCATTCTCTCCCTCAGCATGCCCTACAAAGATTCTACCTCTACTGCCATCCACCTCTACTTCACAAGCAGCCAAAGAGATACTTTTCAATCACCCACTTTCTAAAGCCACTGAGGTGTCTTCTCATCCTTAGAATAAAACCTGAACTGTTTATTATGGTCTCTGTCTCATCATTGCTGTGGGATGGTCTGTTAGTGCTCAGATTGGTCAATAAATAAAACACTGATTGGCCAGTGGCCAGGTAGGAAGTATAGGAGGGACTAACAGAGAGGAGAATTGAGATAACAGGAAGGAGGGGGAGACACTGCCAGCCGCCGCCATGACAAGCAGCATGTGTAGATGCCGGTAAGCCACGAGCCATGTGGCAAGGTATAGATTTATAGAAATGGATTAATTTAAGATATAAAAACAGCAAGAAGCCTGCCATGGCCATACAGTTTGTAAGCAATAAAAGTCTCTGTGTTTACTTGGTTGGGTCTGAGCGGCTATGGGACTGTCGGGTGAGAGAGATTTGTCCTGACTGTGGGCCAGGCAGGAAAACTCTAGCTACACATCATAATAGGCGGTAAAGTTCACCTCACACATGCTGCAAGAGATTTAAAAATCTGATGCTGCAGATCAAATTCATGAGATTTTAAAAATGTGGTGCTGGGGATAAAATTCAGAGCCTTGCTTATGTTGGGCAAGCATCACTGGATCATACCCCCAAGCCCCCATGCTATGAAGATGAAATGACCACATATGCAAAACCTTAGACTAACAGTCACAGCTAGAACATAGAAAACACTGTATAAATTATTGTTGCCTCAACAGCATATTTCAGCAAAAACATTTGTTAGTTACATTCTGATGCCCAGGATTCTGTCCGCTGTTAAATAGCATGGCCCCCTCTCGTCTCTTCCCTCTCCCTATGTCCCAGTGGTCTCTACTCTAGCCTTTCTCTGCCTTCCTCTCCTCTCTTTTCCTTTCACAGGAGGAAGAGACCAACTTTAAATAGGGTGGTGAAAAAAGTCAACATGCAGGAAAGCCTTGTGCATGTCCTGGCTCTCTCTTGTTCCATCCCATCTCGAGAGTGAATGGGAATTAATTATAAGGAAAATAGTGATGCAGTTGAAACACTGGTCATAGAGCTTGTCTACCGCATCTCAGTCTATAAGGCCAGATCCAACCAAAACTTAACCCAGTCCACATTTAAAATTCAGGTTGGGCCTGGGCATGTGACTCCTGGTAGAGTACAGACCTAGAATTTGTGGGGTCTGGGGTTCAACCTCTAATACACACACACACACACACACACACACACACACACACACACACCACAAGTTGATGTCCTTATATCAAAAGCAGCCCTTCCCTGAAGACCTTGGCAAACAGAAAATAACGTTGCAGTCCCCCAAACTGAACAATTTTGCTATGGATAACAAACTATTAATAATGGTTTTCATAACAGTTTGAGGCAGAGAAGAACTGGAAAAACAGGAAGATTTGGGGTTTCTTTTTTTATTTTGGCCCAAGCCCCACAACGTGCCCTTGAGCACACAAGTCCTTTTGCCCCATTATTTGTCTTATGAAATATGGATGATAGGGTTATTTTCTTATTCTCAATGAGGTTATTGAGTCAAGTGTTCACAAGATGGAGGTCTTGGGAGGTTTACTTGCAACTTTAAAATAATTGCTTCCAGAACAATTTTCTGAAAATCTCAACTTATAAACTAACTCCTTCCTTGAAAAAAATGAAATGTGCTGGGTGGTGGTGGTGCACACAGAGGCAGGTGGATCTCTGTGAATTCAAGGCCAGTCTGGTCTTCAGAGCTAGTCCAGGAAAGGCTCCAAAGCTACAGCGAAACCCTGTCTCGAAAAACCAAAAAAAAAGTAGAAGAAAAGAAAAAGAAAAATGAAATGCAATTCTAAAATGATGTTTAAAAAGAAAGATTATAGTTCCACAATCTGCTACAGACTTTGTCAGGGACAGTGAAAAGAATCTCGTCTATCTAGACCCAGGAATACTGCCTTCATCAGAGTCTTTCCTTTGGCTTCTCTAACTCTGTGTTACCAGAAGTATGCAGTTCATTTCAAGTGACATTTACTCAAGGTTATGACAACAAGTAGCTGTCTCCTGGTGATGCATATGTTCCGGCCTTTCCTGGTCCAAGAATCATTTGCTTGCTCTTCTTCAGAGCTCAAGGGTCATTTGCTTCCTCTTCTTCAAAGCTCATTCCTTCTTAGCCATCTTGGCCAGAAAGATCCTACTTCAGAGCTGAAGGTAAGCATATTTTGTACAAATTTCTCAGCTTCTTAAGTGCTTTGGACCCTGAATAGAACAGTCAGAAAGAAAAAGTCACATCACAATGCTTCCAAATCCTCTTAACTACAGTATTTCATCCTTCTTAAGGAAGTATCTTATTTTTAATTAAAATATGAAAATAAAAATCTATTTTTCATCTAACTGAAATTTTCCTCCCTACTAATGAATTGATTAGTTTCTCTGTTAGTCTTTGAATTATTACCAAACTCCACTCAAGAATTAGCGTGGTTTTTGCTAATGGGATGAGGGATGAAAATAAAATCACTCACTTTCACCTCTTCCTGGTTAACCTTTCCATGTTTAGAAACAGGAGCATTTGTCTGCCACAAGACTAGGGGAGTTGGCACATGATGGCTCCCTGCCACTCTGAGCAACTCTACCACTGGCACACACACACACACACACACACACACACACACACACACACACACACATGACCATGTGGCTCATGCACAGCTGCTCTGCTTTTCAGTAGTTCTCTACCTTGGGGGAGCAACGGGAGGCATAGAATAAATAAGAGTTAGGCATATTCATTGTCACGTGTTCCCCAAAGTGCCGATCACTCGGAATCCGCATCCACTCACGGCTTTGCTTGAGTGGCTGTCATACAATGTAAGTCCAAAAGGGATGTGAATGAGGACGGCTACACAGAGGTGCTGAGAGGAAGGCCTGGAGAAAGCTAAAGAAGAGGCCTCCTCCTCTGCATTCCCAGGAGTGAAGGGTTTCCGCTCACTCATTCATGCGTTGAGCAACACTGTTGCACTGTTTCCCAAATTCCTATGCACGGTCCTAGTTACAAGTCGAAGTCCGAGTGGGGCCTCGGGAGCCCCCAGAACAAGAACATGTTGCTGACATGAAACTTCACATCAGCTCCAGCCAAGAAACAAGTCTGTGAGGTTGCAGAGAGCCACAAGCCTTTTTTTTTTTGGGGGGGGGGGGGGCGGCTCAGGCCAGGGACAGGACAAGGGAGGGCAGAAACTGGGTGAGTAGCTTCAAAAGGCAGTGTGCCTCTCAGTTGCTTCTGCATCTCTCCTATCAGAGAAAGAGATTTGCTTCTCGAGCCCTTACAGCAACTTAAGGCAGCTTTCTCGTTCTTTAAGACCCCACAGAGACTTCTCATCAATATCTCTAGGTTTGTTTTACTCAGAATATTTCATTGAACTGACTTTTCATGGCATTTTTCTAAGCAGTGTTACTTGGTATTCCTTTCTTAGCACCAAGTTTTTTGTTTTTTTGTTTTTTTTTTTGTTTTTTTTGCTTTGTGCTGTCTCGGCTTAAGACTAGCAGGGCAGCTCTTATCAACAGGAACACTTGTCGGAGCTGGCAATTTGCAGAAGTCGGAGCTCCGCCTGAAAGTAGCTGAAGGGCTCTGTGCCCAGAAATATCGCCCTGTGCAAGGTACAGAGAGGCACAGAAGCAAGACTCCCTGGGAGCCAGAGGGACCTAAGGGCTGGGTGGGATGGGGGTGGGGAAGAATGACAGAAGTCGCAGTGGCATCTTTTGTCCTGGTTGTGAGAAGCCTGGTTACTCGGATTGAGAAGATTCATTTTAAAATAAGTGTTCAGCACAAAGTACTAGCAATAGGTGAATGGCATGGGATCCAACATGGCGGGGTGAAAGAACATATGAGAACAGTTAAGACTTACCCTGTACTGCGCAAGCGGCGGAGCCCATCCGTTTATGAAGCCGCCAAGCCCAGCAGGGAGGAGGTGAAGTGCCTGACGCTGGGCAGAAAAGCAAAATCAGTAGGGGGTGGGGAGAGTCTAGGCAGCCAAGGTTAAGGTCAGCCAAGGCGGGAAGGGTTAGTGCAGGGGCTCTCCTCCCAGGAGAAGCATCCCAGCTCACAGAAGTACCTGGGCCTTTGTCCATCTAGCAGTAGAAAGGGAAGGCTTGGCTGGCCAGGCACACTCATCTCTCACTCCTGTCCGTTTCCCTGGTCTTGCTGCTCACTAAGCCGTTGTGCTCTGCCCAGTGTGGTCAAATGCTAAAACTTTCATTCCTCTGACTGTGCAGAAAGAGGCTCCCTTTAAAGCCTGTGGTGGAGATTCCCCACAGAAGTCAGTGGGTGTGCACGGGAGTCCGAGTGTGCAGCCACCCCTTGGGGCTACACAGAGCTTTTCTGCAAAACCAGGGAGAGTAGACATGAGCTAGTCCCAGGAATCCTGGACCCAGCAAAGGAAACAGTAAGCCTGTTAGCAGGACATCCTACTTCTTTAACAGAGTCTTCCTTAATACTATCTACAAGTATACTTCGGCATGGTGGCTCATACCTATGATCCCTCAGGAGTTCAAGGCAGGAGAGCCAAATTGAAGATGGAATTGGGCCACATATCAGGACCCTGTCCCCAAACAAAACCAAAACAATCCCATTACAGTGTGATATTTCACTACTTCAAGATTTATGGATAAAAGCTACAATCAGAGTGGGTAGTTCTGAAGAAAGAAAGCAGAGGTAGACCCACACGAATATAGTCAGATGATTTAAGCAAAGATACAAGAGAAATTAGGTTTAAAAAAAAAAAAAAGACAGACTTTAACAATCGGTACTGGAACAACTGGATAATTTTTTTATGTGTCTTTTTTTTAAATTTTATTTTATAATTTAATTTAATTTTACATATCAGCCATGGATTCCCTTGTTATCCCCCCCTCTCACCTCCCCTTCCCCCCAGCCCAGCACCCATTCCCATTTCCTCCATGGCAAAGACTCCCCTGAGGATTGAGTTCAACTTGATAGATTCAGTCCTGGCAGGTCCAGTCCCCTCCTCCCAGGCTGAGCCAAGTGTCCCTGTATAAGCCCCAGATTCCAAACAGCCAGCACATGCACTGAGGACAGGACCCGGTCCCACTGCCTGGGTGCCTCCCAAACAGATCAAGCTAATCAACTGTCTCACTTATCCAGAGGACCTGATCCAGTTGGGGGCTCCTCAGCCATTGGTTCATGGTTCATGTGTTTCCATTCGTTTGGCTATTTGTCCCTGTGATTTATCCAACCTTGGTCTCAACAATTCTTTTTTTTTTTTTTTTTTTTTTTTTTTTTGGTTTTTCGAGACAGGGTTTCTCTGTGTAGCTTTGCGCCTTTCCTGGAACTCGCTTTGGAGACCAGGCTGGCCTCGAACTCACAGAGATCCACCTGGCTCTGCCTCCCGAGTGCTGGGTCTCAACAATTCTTGCTCATACAAACCCCCCTCTTTCTCCTGGAGCTCCACCTGGGGCCTGGCCATGGATCTCTGCATCCGGTTCCCTCAGTCATTGGATGAGGTTTCTAGCACGACAATTAGGGTGTTTGGCCATCCTATCACCAGAGTAGGTCAGTTCGGGCTGTCTCTCAACCATTGCCAGCAGTCTATTGTGGAGGTATCTTTGTGGATTTCTGTGGGCCTCTCTAGCACTTTGCTTCTTCCTATTCTCATGTGGTCTTCATTTACCATGGTCTCTTATTCCTTGTTCTCCCTCCCTGTTCTTGATCCAGCTGGGATCTCCCGCTCCCCTAAGCTCTCTTTCCCTCGACCCTTGCCCTTCATTACCCCCACTCACATCCAGGTTGTTCATGTAGATCTCATCCATTTCTCTGCCATTGGGCGATACCTGTGTCTTTCTTGGGGTCCTGTTTTCTAGGTAGCCTCCCTGGAGTTGTGAGTAGCAGTCTAGTCATCTTTGTTTTACATCTAGTATCTTCCTATGAGTGAGTACATACCATGTTTGTCTTTCTGAGTCTGGGTTACCTCACTCACAACTGGATATTTTAAATGGGAAAGAAATAGACCTAGATGCTGACCTTTCACCTTCCACTCACACAGACACACACACACACACACACACACACACACACACACACACACACAAATTCTAAATAAACTATGCTGCTTACTTCAAGACTTGCACATCTGTGGATTTCCACATCCATTAGGGATCCTGGATCCAGTACCCCACTGATAGTGAAGAAGGCTGGAAATATCTATTTCATGCAAAAATTGCAAAAATTCCTAGAAGATACACATTAAATCTTAGTGGTATTAGAGATTTGGCCTTCCCTTTCTTGATTTTATACCCAGATAACCATTCATAAAAGAAAATCAGACAAGTTGGGCTTAGAAAAATATAAATGGAAGCCTGGGGAGGCAGCTCAGGTACTGAAATGCTTGTAGCACAAGAATGAGGACCTGAATTCAGTCCTCAGCACCCACATAAAATGGGGTGGCACATGTTTGTAATCACAGCACTATCTTACAGTGGGATCCTTGGGACTTACCGGCCAGCCAGCCTAGCCTAATCTGCAAGCAAGGATCCCAGCAAGAGAGACTCTCTGGTAACACAAGGTCGACAGCTCCTGAGGGATGAGTGGAGGTTAATCCTTAGTCTCCACATGCATAAGCATACACATACATACACACATACCTGTACACACACACACACACACACACACACACACACACACACACACACACACATTAAATGATACCCCATTAGCAATAAACATACTTTGAACTTGGTTCTAGATTTCTCACATCCATCTCCAAAGGAAGAAACCAGCAATTCTAGAAGTTACTACAGGTGGGACAAGAAATAGTAACATGAGCCTGGAGTATCTTGGAGTACTGAGTAAATGTTCCAAAAACCCACGGTGATGAGGGTGTGGCAAAAGGACAAACATGCCAACTAAAAGAATATTCAGTAGCAAAAGTAGAAAAAATTTTAAGCAACAAAATAAGTAAAGTTGCTTTGCATTATAACTTAAAATATAAAATAAATAGCCATACGTCCAAAGTAATATAAACGAGTGATTGAAAGAATATGTAAGTAAGGTATGATAGATAAATCTCTCATATACAAGCATTCCCAATAACTTATATAGATCCTTGTCTTGGCCACTTTTCCTGGGACTGTGGCAAAATATCCCGACTAAAGAAACTCAAGAGAGAAAGGGTTTTTCTGACTCACAGCTCAGGATCAAGTCCATTCTGGGAGGCAAGTTAAGGCAAATGGAGCAGCTAGTTACATCACATACACAGTCAAGAAACAGAGCAAGACTACTTGCTGGTGCTCAGCTCTCTTTCTCTATATAGCACAGGATCGTCTGCAGCGGGATAGTCCTTCCCACAGTAAAGATGGGTCTTCCCACATCAATTAATGTGATCATGATAATCTACAGATTATTCTAGAGTTTGTCAAATGGACAACCTTAATCAGTGTAATCCTCTACTCTCAAGTAGGTATAATGTTATAGTCCATCTCTGAAGAATGAAGTGTGCCCAGTGACTTCCTTCTAAAGAGTACCCTCTGGAAATGGTAAAGAGGGGAATAAACACACAGTGGGAAGTCTGAAAACTCTATTCTATTTAGGTCGTATGACCTACATCAACACTGAAGAGTCTTGTCGATGGTATGTCATTTGATACAACAGGATGACAATGATACTTTACCTCTTGTGGGCTTCCTTCTCAAAACCATAACCTCAGTCCAATTATTAGAAAAACATTATACAAAAAAGTTTGACAACTTCTACAAAACATTTTACTAGTGATCCATAAAATTATCAAGATCATTTTAAAGAGGAGTCTTGGAATTTTTCACATCCAAAAGGAGCCTAATTAACATGGTGAGTAAAAGCAAAATATTATGCTAGATGAGAGATTCCAGGACAGCAATTTGCAAGCCACTAAGAAAATGCAAAACTCAGACCTTAAGTTAATAAAAATGTTATTCTATTGGTCCATTAATTGTGACAAGTGGATCACAGTAATTGAAGATGTTAATAACTGGAAACTAGGTAAGGGCATATATGAGAACTCAATGACATCCATAACTTTCTATAAACTCAAAACTTTTCTAAAATAAAATGTTTTAAAACAACTCATAATTCTGCCAATCAACACTAATCATTTTTTTTTTTTAGTACTAAGGCTCAGTGCATAGCTTGATACATGCCAGGCAATTACTCTACAACTGAGCACACACCACTAAGATTTAATGTACATCTTCTGGGAAATTTTGCAATTTTTGCATGAAACAGATATTTCCAGCCTTCTTCACTATCAGTGGGGTATTGGATCCAGGATCCCTAATGGATGCAGAAATCCACAGATGTGCAAGTCTTGAAGTAAATTGCATAGTATTTCTCTAGAGTCTATACACACCCTCCTACATACTTTACATCATCTCTGGATTAATTCTAATATCTAATACAATGAGAGAGCTATATCAGTAGTTCTTATACTCTTTAGGGAATAGTAAAAAGGAAGTATGTCTACATGTTTAGTATAGTTGCAACTGTTTTTAATATTTTCAATCTGTAGCATATATAGAATCTATAAACACCAAGAACTAATTTTGTGTATATATTTATGTTTGTGTCACTCACACATACATACATACTCTGAACCACGGAACTGGTTTTAATCATAACTACCTTAGAGATCTGGCAGAATTTAATCTATCATTGATGACAAATTACTAGTATTTTAGTTTTATATGAATATAAAAAATATCTAAATGAATATTAAGTACAATCATTTTTGTTCACCTCCTTGATTATTTGTTTAGGAACCTTGAGTCACAAGTCAAACAGGGTTTTAGGTCTTGAAGGTGGGCAGTATGACAGACCTGTGGCTGTCACTTTCTGTTGACTGCTTGCTCTAGACTTTTAGTGATAACAAATTTTCTAGTTAGGAGGTTGGAAATAATATATTTTTTAAAGCTTTTACGCCTTTTAAAAATGATACATAATGTCTAACTTTCATTGATTAGAACAATATAGTGATCATTGTTTGGAATATTTCACAGATACCATGTTTTAAAATGTACCTCATGTAACCTTTGAACTCACTGTGTTACCCAGGCTGGTGTCAAATTTGTGATTCACTGACTTCCATCTCCAAGTGTTCATTGCTGGTATTGTTTTAAGACAGGGCCTCATGAGGCCAGACTAGCCTCAGACTCGCTATGTAGCTGAGGATGGCCTTGAACTTCACGTCCTCCTACCTCCATCTCCAACTGCTAGGATTGCAGGCATGAGTCACCAAGCCCATTTAGGTGGAGCTAAGGGGGGAAACCACCACTTTGAGTGTGCTAGACAACACTTTACTAACTGGGCTACATGCTTGCCCTATGTCCCAGTTATTTTAAAATGAAATTTTATTCTGGAAACAACAAGAACTCATGAAGAATAATAGTCTTTCAAAGAGGATCCTTTCATACATTTTGTTAACTGTGCAAGCTACAATTTTAATTTTTATGTTGACTCTAAAGTTAGTTTCTTCATAATAGTTTTTATGAAAGGATAGCAATGGTGCATCTTTATGGGAAACAATGTGATGATTTGATATATGCAATGCGTTGTGTGCAGTGCTCAAACTTGGGTAATCAGCATATATATCAACTTAAATATTTGTGATTTCAGGACAAGAAGAATCAAAATTGGTTGCAGGATTGCATGGTAGGGAAGCTGCAGAGTGGGTGGGAAGGGGGAGCCCAACAATCAGAGGTGACAAGCCCCAGGTCCTGTGACAGAATCCTCAAACACCTGAACAGAGTGTGCCAAAATGCAGAATCCTACTGATTTCCTAGATGTTCCAATGGAGGAGGATCCCCCAACGTTTGCAAATACACATTTGCTCTCAGGACCTCCAGTGCCCCCAGGCCCCCTAATGCCCCACTGCCTCCAAATGCTCCAAAGACCCCCATTACCTGCAGGTCTAGAAAAGCCTCCAGGACCCCCAGTGAACTCAAGTTTCCAGGTTTGCCCATGTCCCTCAGATCCACCTTCTCTCCCAGTTCCCCAAGTCCCTCCAGGGCCTCAAGTTCCCCTTAAGGCTCCAAGCAAGGAGCAGAGTGACCACACCATGTACACCAAGGAACAAGGTGTGAGCTGGAAGCATTTCTCAGATTCAGATTCTGAAAGTTTCCCACTTATAAGCAATGTATGGAACTGGGGCAAAGAACTGACTTGAAGGAGTACTAGCTCCAAGTGTGGTTGACAGAGTGTACCATTAAGGAGATAGGGAGAAATCTGCAGCAAGGGAAAAACCCCAGGAACTCTCAAGATTATCCCCAGCTAAGACTCAAATCTATGGTGGATAGGGTTTTTGAACTAGCTTTCTCCTGCACTCAGATTGGTGTCTACCCTAATTGTCATCATAGAACCTACATCGAGTGACTGATGGAAGCAGATGCAGAGACCCACAGTCAAGCACTTGGCCAAGATCTTGGAGTTCAGTTGAAGAGAGGGAGGAAGGATTATAAGAGCAAGGGAGATCAGAATCACGATGGGAAAAACCACAGAAACAGTGGACCCAAGCTAGTGGGAGCTCATGGACTCTGGACTGACAGCTGGAGAGCATGCATGGGACCAAACTAGGCCCTCTGAATGTGGGTGAGAGTTGTGTGGCTTGATGTGTTTGTGTGTTCCCTGGCAATGGGACCAGGACTTACCCTGGGTACACAAACTGGCTTTTTAGACCCATTCCCTATGGTGCAATGCCTTACTCAGCCTTGATGCAGTAGGGAAGGGCTAGGTCTAGCCCCAACATGGTATAACAGCCTGTATTGACTACCCAAGGGAGGCCCTACCCTTTATGAGGAGGAGATGGTGGTAGGATGGAGGGAGGTGGGGGGAGCGGGAGAAGAGAAGGGAGGGGGAACAGGTTGGTATGTAAAAGGAAAGAAAATCTTTTTCTTTTAATAAAAAATTATATATATATATAAATTATAAAAAAATATATAATTTTTAGAACCAGAGGGCTAGATACTCTCAGGAACATCCCCAAGGGCATCTAGAAATGCAGGGAATCAAGGAGGGGCAGCCAGCTGTCAGTGCAGCAGAACAAGCGCTCTGTCCCTGTCAATGCCCCTGCCACTGGTGGTCCTGTGTGCCCAGGCCTATCTATCAGATGTTAGCTCCTTCCCTCAACTCAGCTCCTCCAGTATCTCCCCAGACCTTGTCCGGTCTTGATGGGGCCTGGGGAAGTTCTGGGTGTGGTGCTGACTGCCCAAGCCCAGGCTTCAGCAACCACTAGCCCATTTCCATCAAGAAAAGCCACAGACCCAGGTCAGTCTATAGCATTTGAAGATACAGCAAACTCAGCTCCAGCAGTAAGACCTAGTGCCAGACAAATCTCTAATCCCCCTACCCACTTGTAGATCCAGCGGCAGCTCAAGCTCCCACCAAAGCTGCAGCCTGCATCCACAATCACAGCCCTCCTTGGAGATGAAAGCTTAGAAACACACACACACACACACACACACACACACACACACACACACACACACAATATATATATATATATATATATATATATATATATATATATATATATGAACATTCAAAAATCTTATCTTCTGGCTCTTTTGAAATATACCATGGACAATCATAAGACTGATACACAGTCACCATACCATACAATAAAATGCCAGAACATGGTTCTCTATTTAACTGTAACCCATTCCAGATCCCCTTGACCAAGCTCTCTTCATTCACTTCTGTAAACCACTGTTCTACTACCAACTTCTCTGAGCTCAACCTTTTCAGAGTCTACGTAAGAGTGATAGCAAATGTATCTATACCATTTTCAATGTCTACATCATCCCATGTATGCATTGTATGAAACTTCTGCAGTAGAGGGTTTCCCAACAGCTTTTTCAAAATGTCTTCAGTGTTCTTATCCCCTCCCCATATTCCTTCCTCTGTTCTGCCCTCCCATTCCCACTCATCTAGCCTTTCTTGCTCCATTATCCCCATGTATCCCTCTATACCACTGTACTCTATCTCTCCTCTCTGGAAATCACTTCCAGGGTTTATTTCTAATTTCCTGAGAGCTCTAAGTTATTCTGAATGGAACATATAATATCTGAAGATTCAAAGTTAAAATCCACTAATGAGAGAAAATGTGTAAAGTTTGTGTTTCTGGATTACCTTAAATGATTGTTTCCAGCTCCATTCATGCATTCATAAATTTCGTATTTTTGTTTTTCTTCACAGCTGAACAATATTTCATTGTGTAAACATTCTACTTTTTTTTTTAATCCATTCATCAGTTGATGAACATCTTGGCTGTTTCCATTTCTTGGCTGTCGTGAATAGAGTAGCAACAAACTTGGATGAGCAGGTGTGTCTTTGGTGGGACTTAGAGATGTTAGAGAATATGCCTGAGTGCTATAGCTGAGTTGTGTGGTAGATATAATTTTAGCTTTTAGAGAACTCTCCACATTGATTTTTATAGTGACTGCACCAGTTTGCACTGGTACTAGTGATAAATGAGTGTTCCTCTTCCCCCATACTCACACCAGCATCCATCATCATTTGGGATTTGTTTTGGTTTGTTTGATCTTAGACATTCTGACTGGGGTAATATAAAACCTCAATGTAGTTTTGCATTTCCATGATTGCTAAGGATGTTGAACATTTTTAAAAAAATGTTTCTCAGCCATTTGTATTTCATCTTTTGATTAACCCTCTATTTAGTACCATGCCCCATTTCTTAACTGGGTTGTGGGTTTTTTTAATGTTTAGGTTTTTTAGGTCTTTGTATATTCTACATACTAATATATATACACATATATAAAGAAATTAAATGGAATTGCCCCATAAAGGGGCAACAATGTTCCCACTGGATATCACATGCTAACAAATAAAAAGCCCAATGTCGGGAATGGATTACCTCTTTTTGGAATTGTTGGATCATAAGGTCCCATAGACCCTCCCCCCAAACATTAAAGGTTATTGTCATTGTTATTGGCTAGGCTTGAAATTTGACAGTAAGACTCTATTGATGAAGACAACATATACTTGAGTCATCAGAACATGGAGAAATCAAGCTAGTGCTCACTTGGAAGCTTCATCCCTACCAGATAGCTTTCATGGTGCTATAAGGTGCTTTGTATGCTACTAGAGGAGAAAACTAATCACAAATTTTACCCAGATGTGAATTTTGCAAGGTACAATAATGACCAGCCAGCATGGCATGATATGTCCACTGGTACAATAGTGGTATGAGGGTCAGAGCAGTAACCAACCACTTTCTGATTAGTTTTAAAGCCTGCTCCATATATTGAAATCCATATTGGCACCATCATGTAAGCCAAAAACCTATGGCTAAACAAACCTGCTAAATGGGAATAGTATTAAACCATCCCCTAATGCACCCATACATTAGTACATCTTTCAACCCTCAAAGGAGAAACTTCTTTTTGCAGTAGATGGAGATTAACACCTGAGATCTATAACTGATCAAGGTGTAAAGAATGAAAAACTAAGGAATGTTCATCTCTACATGGGACATCTATATCATACCCCCTCCTTCCAAGGCTCAGGGATCACTGTGGAAGATGGAGTAGAAAGACTGAAAAAGCCAGAGGCAGTAGATGACTACAAGGGAACAGTGTTTTTCAGACACAGCACGGCAGTTGCACATATGAGCTCATAGTAATTATGATAGCATATACAAGACATACACAAGCTCAAGCCAGACTAAATCCTAACATAGAGAGGGAAGTTGCACATGAAATCCCATCCCTACTTGAGGAGCTACTGACAATAGATAACTGCTGAGAGAGAGAGAGAGAGAGAGAGAGAGAGAGAGAGAGAGAGAGAGAATCTGTTTTCTTTAAGGGTGTGGCCTCAATAGGTCAGCAGATGATCCAGTAGAAGGCCATATGTCCAAGAGTACCTGTGGAGCACCAACTGTGCTTACTAGTTTTTGTTTTTAATTAAAAAGAGGACCCAAGGTTGTGTGGGTATGGAAGAAGGGGAAGGATCCGGGAGGGGTTGGGGGATGGGAGTAAATATGATTAAAATGCATTGAACGAAATTCAAAGTCCTAATTTTAAGATGAGAAAGACAACAACAAAAAATGTTGAAATTTTCCATTTTGTTGGTAATTTCAAAACTTTTCCTTAGCCAGGGAGCTCGTTTTTCAAACTTGGGTGACAGAGGGACGGGGCATTATTGGAAGACCTTTTGGTAGCATACCTGATATTGGTGCCCCCAAGGTCCTTCTAAGTCAGATATGAAAATCAGCTGCTCAATATAAATAGTAATGAGGCTGTAAAAATAGAGAAATCATGAAGCTTCAAGTCAGAACTCCCCACATTTTATTGTAGCAACAGCCACAATGGTAGAAAACTCATGCTACTGCCTTCTAACATCAGCACTAGCATCCCTACAGATCAGCTTGTTTACCCCCCCCCAAACTCACCCCAGTAGAGAGCAATACATGGCTTCATTTAGGCTCCTCTGTCAGTACAGAGATATGGACTCCACGTGTGACACAGGAGTAAATCGAATTCGAAGTCAAGTCAGGTGGAGGTTTGCTCAACTCCCTTCAGTGGTTTCACGTCTAAAAGCAGAAATGAAGAAGTTAGCTGAGGATCCGAAATGCTGTGAGAGCCCCTTGTTCACTCACTTTTTTAATTCCAAAAAGCCTCACCCCACCCCTAACAGGCACACATTCCTTTCTTCAGCTTAGCCTGGCATATTTGCCAGCCTGCGCAAGCCACTTCAGTTCTGTTCCCAGGAACCTACACCGGCTCTGTGTCTTAGTTAGGGTTTCTATTGCTGTGAAGAGACACCGTGACCACAGCAACTCTTATAAAGGAAAACCTTTAATTGGGCCAGCTTACTCTTCAGAAGTTCAGAGCATTATCATCATGGCGGGGAGCATGGCAGCGTGCAGGCAGACAGGGTGCTGGCTAGATCTTGATCAGAAGGCAACAGGAAGTGGACTGAGACTCTGGGCAGTATCTTGAGTATATATGAGACCTCTAAGCCTGCCTCTACAGTGACATACTTCCTCCAACAAGACCACACCTTCTCCAACAAAGCCACACCTCCTAATAGTGCCACTCCCTATGAGCTTATGGGGGCCAGTTACATTCAAACTATCACACTCTGTAAGATGGGGGAACACAACTGTCAGCAGTCAGAATCTGAACACCTGATAAGAAAAGCCACTCAGCGATGCAGCACAAGGAAATCTAGTTGGTCTCCAGAGGAGCAATAAATCAGAAGCCTCCAGGCCACAGAGGAATTGCTACATACCTTGACTGACCTGTCTTTGGAAAGATGCAACGGAGCCTGAGAAGCACAGAATCTAGCTTTTTTTGGGGGCGGGAGGGCGGGGGTGTGAAGCTAGAGGTATTATGAAAATTATTAGATGTCTCCAGAGATACCAATCACCCCAAGATATCCTTGCTTGTTTTCTGTTTCTTTGTCTTTGGGTCTTGCTTTTGCTTTGAGACATTCTCTTTCTGCTACTCAGGCTGGTGTTGAAATCCTGAGTTCAAGTGATCTTCCCACTCTGGCTTCTTGAGTAGTTGGGACTACAGGGGCACACCACTAAACCCAGGTCCTAAGAGCTTCTGAAATTGAAGTAATAACGTATACTCTATGGTCATCTTTTGGGACGGCTCATTAACACCTTCATTATTATCACACAGACTGTACAGACAGGCTGTGGCCCAGAAAGATAAAGGGATGAAAAAGAAAGGATCTCTACAAGTCACATCAGTTCACAGACTCCATCACGACCTTCAAGTTGGAGAAGATTGTGCGTTTTCCATTTTCTCCATACACCTCTCCTTCCTCTCATTCTTCTCTCATCCAAGGGCTTACTGGCATTCGCTCAAATCTATCATACACAACTACATTCATAGGGTAAAAGGGAATGGAGAAAGAGCAAGAGATGCTTTTTCATTATCTTAGGACTCAAAATTCCACTGCAGATGTTACTCATAAGTTGGTTGATACAAGGGCTTAATAAAACGTTGTATTTAAATTACCACAGTATAATAATTTATGGAAGGAATATAGTTTTCCTAAAGCTAATGCAGCTTGTTTTTATTCTGTAGTCTTTCTCAAATGTGTGTTTTTTATGTCTTCTCTTTAACCTCAGATCTTCCCACCCAAAGAAAATACTCTGAAGAACCAATCAAAATTTCTGTCTGGTCAGGTCCAGCACCATCCCTGTCTGAACCCCAAGCAGGAAAAATGAAGCACATTATCAATTCATATGAACATACCAATGACACAGCAAAAAACAATTCAGATTGCCCTGATGTGGTTTTGCCAGAAGAGATATTTTTCACCATCTCCATCATTGGAGTTCTGGAGAACCTGATTGTCCTCCTGGCTGTGGTCAAGAATAAGAATCTCCAGTCCCCCATGTACTTTTTCATCTGCAGTTTGGCTGTTTCTGACATGCTGGGCAGTCTGTATAAGATCTTGGAAAATATCCTTATCATGTTCAGAAACCGGGGTTATCTCAAGCCTCGTGGCAATTTTGAAAGTACAGCAGATGACATCATCGACTGCATGTTCGTCCTCTCTTTGCTGGGCTCTATCTTCAGCCTGTCTGTGATTGCTGCTGACCGCTACATCACCATCTTCCACGCCCTGCAATACCACAGCATTGTGACCATGCGCCGCACCATCATCACCCTAACAGTTATCTGGATATTCTGCACGGGGAGCGGCATTGCCATGGTGATCTTCTCCCACCACGTCCCCACAGTGATCACCTTCACATCCCTCTTCCCTTTGATGCTGGTTTTCATCCTGTGTCTCTACATTCATATGTTCTTACTTGCCCGCTCCCATGCTAGGAAGATCTCCACTCTTCCTAGAGCCAACATGAAAGGTGCCATCACACTGACCATCCTTCTAGGAGTCTTCATCTTCTGTTGGGCCCCCTTTGTCCTCCATGTCCTCTTAATGACCTTCTGCCCAAATAACCCTTACTGTGTTTGCTACATGTCTCTCTTCCAGGTCAATGGCATGTTGATCATGTGCAATGCAGTCATTGACCCCTTTATTTATGCCTTCCGGAGCCCAGAGCTCAGGGATGCATTCAAAAAGATGCTCTCCTGCTACAGGTATCAGTAGAATTTTTGATCTCTCATTTCAATATTGTAAAGGGACCAAATGGCATGACAGTCTGGCAAGTGCTGATGCTTCTGACCAGCCTTTCTTTCTTTAATAGAAGGGGATGATCCCACTGATTAGTGTTTCCCTTAGCTGGCTTTCTAATTAGCAGTCTTGCTGCAGCTGCAAACTTTATATTGTATCTAGAGAGATGAAATGATGGGCTAGAAAGGACAGTATACAATGTACACATAGCAATACAAATGTGAGGACTTCGGGTTAAGCAGATATTTGTTCTTTTGTGGGTACCTAGCAAAACTGTCCTTGGAGGCCTTTCCAAGCTGGAGGCCCTGGAAACCAATTCTCTAGAAATTAAAGCACTTTTTAAACTTCTAACTAACTAACTAACTAACTAACTAACTAACTAACTAACTAACTAAATGTGTTGGTTAGATTTCTATTTCTGTGGCAAGTACCTGCAATTGATCAACCTTGAAAGAGGAAAGATTTATTTGTGTTCATAGATTGAGAGGTTTTGGTTCACTGTGGGGCATACATGGGCTGCAAAGAGGGTGCCAAGAGAAATTCAGATAAACAGAGCTTAAGCTTTAAACTATTTACGCAGAGAGTAGATACAAATGGTACCAGAAGTTAGTTTAAGCTGTTTGTACAGAGAATAGATACAAAGGATGGCTAAGAGGAAGTTAGCTTGGGTTGTTTATATGGAGATTAGAAACCAATGGTGAGGAAGGAAGTTAGCTCAAGTTATTTATGCTAAGATAAGATACTAAAAACAGGAGATGATGTCAGGGCATAAACAACTTGTAAATAGGGTAACCTTTAAAATGATTGGTTGGTTCCTTTATCCCCTCCTAGGGTTCTGAGGTTTTCTGGTATAAAAGAGGCTTGCTGCCTATCATCTGATTGTCTCCGGGTAAGAGGGAGGCTGGGGAACGGGAAAGGCACTTACCTTTCCTTGGTTCCAGGCCACCTCTTCACAGGTGACCTAAGTTCCTGGTGGGGCAGGTCCCCACAGTTCACGGAAACTGACTGTTGGTGGGGCCTATGGTGAAACACACATCACAATGGAAGCATGTAGCGAAACACTCATGGCAGCCAGAAGCCTATGGCAAAGAAAGAAAAGATGGATATCTGATAGTCCTCTTAATGGTAAAACCTCAATGAACTAACATTTCCCACTAGACCTAAACTTTTAAAGGCCACTTTCTGGTCGCAGCAAACTACAGACCAAATCTTCAACATATGAGGATCATTTACTTAAACCACAATAGAGAGTGACTCAGTATAGAAACTATAGTGTTCTTACAGGACAAAGATGCTAATTAATTGCCACAGCTAAACAGCCCATCACTTATGTAGCCAGCTTTTGAGTTTCTAAGACTAAATGAATCTTCACTATGAGTCTTCTTTGCTTACCCAGAATCCCACTTACTCTTAAAATCTCTTCCTGCTTCAATTTCCTCAAGCTTTAAAAGCAAACATTTCAAAGGATGAAATCAAATTTTAACCTGTTTGAGTCCTATTCAGGAATATATAACGCGTACTGTATTAGAAGAAACATGGCCAAACTGGGAGCATCTGTCCAAAAATATGAATAACACCTCTCAAAATGTATTTTATATCAAAAGAAAGGAGAGAGGGTAGGAAGCATGGAGGGAAAGGAGGGAGGAGGGAGAGAGATAAGGGATGAAAGAGAGAATCGGAGTCAGAACCATGTTTTTGAGTATGGGAAAACCAAGACCATTCTCCTGTGACATCGTGTGCTGGGCCACGTTTTCTTTATTCATTCCTCTGTCATTGAGCATCTGGGTTGGTTCAATAAATGCTGTTGTAAATAATGCAGTGATAAAAACTTGATGTGCAAGTATGTATGTGACAGGTTGACTTGGATACTTCAGATGAATACCAAGGAATGATGTAGTTAGGTCATATAGTATATGTATTTTTAGTTTTTAAGGGATCTCTATATATAAATATATATATATGTGTGTATATATATATATATGATATAGATATAGATATATTTAGTTTCACAGGGGCTCACCTACCTTACATTACATCTGGCTTATATTACCTACCAGTAGTGAGAATGCCTGTTTTTCATTGATATGTGTTATTTCATTGTATGAATTAATACTTGTTCTTTTGTTACTGTCTGCTATTTAGGTTTACCCAGATTGCTAGTTATACTAGCAATGCCTCTATGAACATTCCTGTACATGAACATGCAAAACAGTTTCTTCAGACTATGTTCATTGAATAGACACACTTCAATTTAACTAGAGAATTGAAAACCGTTTTCCAAAATGGTTATGCCAATCCACATTCTGCACCACTGAAGTGCAAAAATTCCATTGTGACTGTATCTTCACCAATTCATTATACCCTCAAAGTCTTGGCGAACTGACAGGTGTCTGATGCCCATCTTTGACTACTCATGGAACTGAGTAGATTTCCTATGGCTCACTATTTGTGTCTCGTGAAATCTTGCTCATGTGTTTCATTGATCTGTCTTGGAGATTCCTAGGTGAACACTGATAAGTATTTGCAAGTAGAGCCTTTATTTTCCCCGTCCTTTTCTCTGGCTGGAGTCCACAATACAGTGGTGAAAGGAAATAGAGATTGAAGGATTCTTCATGTTTTTCCTAAATTTAAGTAGAAATACACTTTTAAAATTTTCCAATATGGTGCTTATTTTTTTTGAAAGTTATGTTTTACCAAAGTGAAGCTATTTTTTCCCTACATAGTTTCCTAACAGTGCTTTTTTCCATAAATGAACATCAACCTTTTAATGTATCTTCAGCAACAGCAGGTCATTTGTTAAATTATTAGTGGAGTATATTACATTAATCAATTTTTTTAAAACTGATCAATCTTTACAAACTACAAATAGTATGATATTATAGAAATTATAAATAAAGCTAAAATATGTCATTTGACAAGACATTCTGAATCATACTTTTATATATTCAAAGATTTTACACTAAAATGATTTAGTAAATATTTTTAAATGGAAGATAATGAATTATATGGAAGAAAAAGCAATAATTATGGAAGAAAATGTCATGAATTTGAGAGGGAGCAGAAATAACAAGAGAGAAGCTATAGGGAATAAGGGGGGGTAGAAATGATGCCAATGCAGTACTCATGTATCAAATTCTCAGAAAAAATTAAATTTAGATAAAAAATGAATAAAATGCAAGATCTACTCTTTCTACAAATGTATTTTTTATTAGAAAGAAAAGGAAGAAATTCTATTTGTTCTATTTATATGGCTACTTCTTAACCTGTAGTTAAAAAAAGGATTTTCATCTATTTGGCAGTGATCCATATCGACGGGAGACCTTCACTCTGAAGGTGCCAACATCTGCTTCTCTGACTCTTGCCATTAAAGAAGTGGCAAACAACTGTCTTGCCACCATATGAGGGAAAAAAAGCAACATTTTTTTTCTTTTATTAGTATAAGTACATGTTTGTATCAAACAAAAACTTTGAATAGTTTGTTGGGCATACCTCCCAAAGCCTATACTATCTATCTCACCTTGTTTGAATGTACCTTCAAATCCCTGTATCGATTTGGTTGGCAGCTACTGTATCCAACAGCCACACTCTTGTGGCACAGACAAGAGTCCCAGTAGGGACTACACCTGCACAGGTCTCCTCAGGTCACCTTGATCTCTGGCATCAGACTGCCAGCAAGGATTAAATGACACAATAATGATGTGAAAGCTAAAGAGCTTCACTACTGAGAGGCTCTGGGGCATAGGTGGAGCCAGAGCAGCGTGGCAGCTATGAGGGACAGGAATGGGGCACAGGTCACTTGAAGTTAGAGGTAGATGCTTGACTGGAAGGCAAGAAACCAGTGAGTCAGTCAGAGCAGTCTCTAAATCTTAAGAGTCTAAAAAAATTCTTATCTCCAGCCTCAGGCTAGCTCCCCTTAGGTGCAGTGTAAGATTTGAAATTGTGTCAAGGGAGACAGAAGAAAGTTGAACTTGTATTTGAGATCGGATGCCCAGGTAGTGTAAGGCTACAAGTATTCTGCTCCCCCTGACACCCTGAAAGTACATTTTTCTTCATACTCTCTAGTAGCTCAGATTTTAACCATTTTCTTCAAAATTCTGTTGAAACAAGGAGAAGTGGGTGCAGGAGATCTTTTTAAAGATGGAGAACACCTTCCAGAATAGTATTTCTTTTGTTTGAGTTATTAATAAACTCAACTAACTTACTTCTTTTTTAACTTTATAAACTTTATTATAAATAACTTGCAAATAAAAAAATCACACACCAAAATTAACGAGACCC
This sequence comes from Peromyscus californicus insignis, assembly GCF_007827085.1. Classification (NCBI taxonomy): domain Eukaryota; kingdom Metazoa; phylum Chordata; class Mammalia; order Rodentia; family Cricetidae; genus Peromyscus; species Peromyscus californicus. The sequence goes on along the minus strand of NW_026294469.1, from coordinate 57,060,784 downwards.
AAAATCTACACATCTCAGAGAACTTCTATATAGTTGGGATAGCTACTTGAAACAGAAACTTTGTAGCTTCATATTGGAGTTTACACTTGCCACTTTTGCATATATATATATATAAAACTTAAGCCTATATATATATCAGAAATGAAAAATCCATGACAGAGTTATAACTAGAAAAACAGTTGGTTTTATGTGCTCTGTCAGGAAATGGGCATGAGTTATGAAAAAGGATAATTTAGTTATTTAAGAGAGTTTTATTTTGGTAGAAGCTGTACCACATATTGAAGTAATGAGTTCTAAGCACTCGTATATAGCCTACCAAGAGTCTTTTTTATCTGCCCCTAATTTATCCTTCCATTTTCTAGAGGATTTAGCAGTGTGGGATTTTTTTTTAAGCAGAGATAAAGACTTAAGTTGTAGCCTCTCCCAAATGCTGTCTTCTACTTACCTATAAAAACCTGCCTCTTTGGTGATAGCTAACCTAAGAGAGTTGGGACAACATGAAAAAAAAGTATCCTTATGGCTAAGATGACTAAATAATTTGATTGTGTCTAGACAGCAACAAGAACTTCCTCTTACAGACAGTCAACAAAACTGGGAAAAATACTGTGATAAGAGTTTACATTGTGATTAAGTATTTAGTGTAGAGTAGCAATTCTCAGCCTGTGGGTGGTGACCCCATTACTGTTCAAAACAGTAGAAAATTGCAGTTATGAAGTAGCAACAAAATAGCTTTATGGATGGGGATCACCACTACAGGAGGAACTGTATTAAAGGATGGCAGCATTAGGAAGGCTGAGAATCACTGGTGTAGAGGAAAGGGCCCAAAATAAAAGAAGTTCCTGTACTTTCACAATCTTACCCTGTCCACTTGGAACCTACCCCCCAGTGACAAGTGACATCACTTGTAAACATCTACAACCTAACTCCTAATGACCCACGGAGCCGTATCCTGATGGCCAATCTCAAGGAAGACAAATAGTGCTGTGCATTTTGCTACTTAACAAGCTAGTGAGTGTGATACTTGCTCATCTGTCTGGATACAACCTCACACAGTTGACACAACACATAAGACCAAATAACTTTCCTTAGCTGCTGTCAAAGTTCTTCCATTCTATTCAGGGAGATAATTCTCTCTCAGAATTTACCCACCCTTCCCACAGAGTCCCTCCTCCAGAGTATTCCCTTTATGAAAACACATTTATAGCTATTCTAGTCTAGTAAACACTTTTACCACCAGGCATTTGGACAGTCGGTGTTGTTCCCATGGTGACACTTGGATGGTTCATGTAATTCTCTTTGCTTCCATTGGCTCTGCTCCCTCTTCCTTCTGATGCTTGTGGTGGTTGGCTGATCACTCTGTGAACAGCTGAAGGTCTCTGGCTGCAACTGTTCTCCATAGAGAGCTGAAGGTCTCCTGAGTTGTGATGCCAGGCTACGTCACCCATCAGAATGCAAGCTAAAGAGTGCCTTTCAGTCTGCTGTGGAGCCCCTTGCTTTCTGTACGCAACTGAAGGGCCCTGGCCAGGCTGCCTTTGGTAGAGCCCAACAGCAGGATAAAAAGGAGAATAGTCCACCCACAATAGTTCATCAGGACCTACTCTGCCTTCCTTCTGGGAGGACCTAACTTTTAACAGGTGACATGACTGGCAGTGGCAGCCTATCTGGGAGAGAATCAACACACGTTCTGTGTGGTCTTTCTTCCCTCTCCTACTCGCCTCTTTTTTCATTTTCCTGGCATTTGCCACTGCTCTCTAGAGTAGAAGGCAACAGCCTGTGTCTGATGGTGTTCATACCCCCTGCCTCCTCTCAGTCTGATCCAATAAACCTACAGGTAGCCAGGCTTTTGCATTCTTTGAAGTGGTGAATTCTCCAGGTCCCTCATGACTGATTCCTGGCCAGTTTCAGTTTGCAAAATTTTCTGTTTTAGGTATGTCTGCCTGACCAACCAAATGGGTTTGGCACTGCCTGGTTTTTACCTCCATGAGTTGAAAGAATAACTATTTTCAGGAGTGATCCCAACAGACCTCAGGTGAGTCAGTGCAGAGGGTCCAGGTCTCATATCTGACAGCCAGAGAGGTCTTTTACCCTCAAAAGTGCCCTCTTGGTGAACATTGCTCTTCCAGTAGGAGCCACAAAATGGGTCCCATGTATCTATTCCCTCTAATTGAACTGTGAGGTGTATTTTCAAAACTTGGTCTAAATTAATCCATAGACTCTCAAAAAGAAAAAAGAAAATTTTTGTAATAAAATTTGGCCCTTACGCTCACTATCATGTCAGCAAGACTTTCACCTTGTGTCATATTGAGCTTTAACTGCATCCACTAGTTAGATAACTTTTACAATCATGTAAAAACAGACTCTGGGATCTCTTATAGCCTTGTCACAGACCCTAAACTCTGAGAAAGATGTCCTGTTTACCATCTACATTCTCTTACACTAGCTCACCTCCCCCATGCTCAGCCACAGATGCCATCATTAATGACTCTTCTTTTGTGCACACTCCAGCCCATTCCCAACCACCAACCTCTCTCTCTGCCATTAGCCATCCCTCACCTGGTAACTCTGCTCCCACCCATCTCTTTCTTCCCCTTCTCCCCCTTCTTCCTTTCTACCTACAGATCTCTTTCCAACTACCCCCTTTACCCAGACAAACTTTTCACCTCACTCACTCTGGAACTTCATAAAGGCAACTCGGGAAACAAAAGCCTCTCTCCCTCAGAGAATACCCTTCTCTTTCACAAGGTAGCTATGGGGTCTTTTTCTGGGTATCTGTCCCCTTCCCTGTGTCTGACCTGTCCCCAGTACAATTCAAGCTAGAGTCATTTATCTAGAATCTATCTTTGTTAATGACTTCAAAAGGCTTTGGACCTAACCTGGTAAGACATCTCTATCATCCTAGCCACCTGCAAATGCATGCAGAAGAGCCCCACTTTAGTGTGTACCTAGGTTGATAACATTCATGCTTATCACCCATTTACAACCAGCTTAGGCAGCATTGATGCACATAAAATGGAGCCCTACTGAGCATATCTGAGCACAAATGCAGGAAATGATGAAAGACTCACTGAGACTATATGACCACCTTTCTGTGAATAGGTCCTTTATCAAACACATGAACTATAGCAAGCTATGAAAGATAATATGGGGAGCTTCTGATAACCCTGATGCCTTCCCATGTAGGCTACCTAAAATCTGAAGAAGTGTATGAACCTGAACACCAAGAGTTGGGAATACCAAGCTCTTCTGGCTGTGCAACCTATTAGTCAAGTCTCTATAGATATTAGATGAAAGCTTAAAAACTCAACCAGGAACATGACTTCTTTTCCCCAACTAATTAAACACAGATTTAAGATCTTTAATAACCAGGTAAAGACCTCAGTGGCTAGAAAGGATGACCGGGGGGGGGGGAGGAATAAATTAATAGTTCAGTGTATGATCACAGCAATTACCTATTCTCTGCTCAAGGCAGAAAATCTGAGAGCCTTATCTAGTAGCCACCTCATTGTTTCCACAGCAATATATCCAGTTCCTATTCAAAGAACTCTTCCTATTACCACTGTGGTTAGCCAGGATATTTTAACTAAGAAAAGCAAAGCCAATAAGCTGTGCCTTTCCCTGGGAGCTGTGTCCAATCTGCAAAGTTGAGACCCACTGGAAGTGGGAATATCCCTTTCTCCCTCAGGATGGAAGGAGATCTCAACCCAAGGACCTCATCCTTAGGTCAAACCTAAAGAAAGATCAATGCCCCTAACACTGTTCCTGGACTTGGAGGAGTCCATCAAGGAAACAAGTACCTCCCTGTTGAGGACAGTGTTGGGTTTGTTGTTGTTGTTTTGGTTTTTTGTTTGTTTGTTTGTTTGTTTGTTTGTTTGTTTTTGTCAACATGACACATGAAAAAAGGAAACCTTGATAGAGAAAATGCTTTCATAACTGGCCTGTAAGCAAGCCTGTGGGGATTTTCTTGATTAATGATTGATGTGGGAGGGCCCAGCCCATTTGGCTTGTGGTCCTGGCCTGTATAAGAAAGCAGGCTTGGAAGGCCATGGAGAGCAAGCTAGGAAAGCAACATCTTTCCATGACCTTTGCTTAGGTCTTGCCTCCAGATTTCTGGCCTACTTGTACTCCTACCCTGACTTCTTTCAGTGATGATTTGTTACCAAGAATATAAGATGAAATAAACCTTTTCCTCTCCAAGTTGGCTTTGGTCATGGTCTTTATCACTGCAATATAAACCCTAACTAAGCCAAGGACTGGTGGGGCCCTGAGGCTTCCATAGTTTCATCTGTATGGATAAGTAACAAATAACCCTAGACATGGAAGAGACCAGAAGTATATTCTTTATTGACACAAGAGTTACTTTTTCTGTTCTGAATACATTGCCCAGTCTGGACTCCAGTTTCTAGTCTACCATACTCTGGTACTGATAGCAGTCTCTAATCAGGATGCTTTCATTCCTTTTAACCAGTATCAATAGAACTCCTCACTTGCTAAATTTCTCACTTCTTCCAGCAATCTCATATCTAAATCGTCTCCTCACTCTTGCAAACATCAGCCTCTGAAGTCAGGCTCCCATTTGTATTAAGGTCCCCTCCCACAGGGAAAAGTACATACCTGTGGTCACCCTTTAATCATGCAACTAAGCAGTTAAGGCATGTGGTGATGTCTAAGTGGAAATGTAATTGGCCAGTCATTTTTTTAAAAGAGGAAATTGAAGCATGAAAGAAGTAGCTACAATCCAAGACTATTTCAAGGAGGGATTAAGGATCAGAGATCTTTGCGTTGGACTAAAGAACATGCACTAGACAGGACAAAAACAATCTCCCTCACACACATAATCACCTCTAATTCCAAGATAACATAGAGGTCTCAGAGGCATGTGCTGCCAATATATCTGACAACACTCTTAAATAAAAGCTCTCTATTTAACCAAGCAATCCGCCTTATTTGTCCCAACCTGCCTCCTTGGTGAGATTATACCTTTTCTCCAAAAGCCCTTCAAGTTAGCTCTTTCTTCTATGACCAACAGTGGATTTTAATAGACCCCACAAAAGTCCTATCTATACTGGGAAAATAAAGTCTTGACACCCCAATACCAAATCTTTTATCCCTCTTTGAAATAAGCATGGCTTCTAGCTATTCTGTTCATATTTCAATTTCCTTTTTATTTAAAATTTTTTGAATTCCATACATAAGTGTAATGTTTGTACCATTTCCACTCCTTCCTGTCCCCTCCCCACCCCTGCCCCGTCAACTCCCTCTATGCACTCCTTCTCAAATTCATGAGCTTGTTGCTTTAATTAGTATTGTTACATATACACATAAACTACTTGGGTCCACTTAGTGCTACTATTATGAACACGTGTTCAGAGATGACTTCTTTTTAATAAATAACTGACCAGTGGTACCCTACAAACTCAACCCCGGGTAGGGGCCCCTAAAGTCAGCCCTCCCATCTACCCACCAAAAACACCTGTTTTACTGCCCAGAGAAACAATGGCGTCTCATGAATCCAAGGACAGGCAAGAATCCCCAGAACTCATATATCCACCTGCTTGCCCAGCAGTTAGCCATACCATTCACTGTGCTTCTCAGAGACCTCATGGCATCCTGAGACCCCCAACCCCAATCAGGGATCCCCTGAACCTAGCCACTACCCTACTTACCAGGATACCAGGGTATTGCATGGCATCCTGTGCCCCAATACTAGATAAGACACCCAGCCTGTACTGTCCCCAACTACCTCTACCTGAGGACTCACCTCTAGGGAGCATTGCCTACTCACACTCTGACTCAACATTTGCCACCCAAGGACCAACTGTAGAACTCAGCACAGTCTCTACAGATTTCTGGAGACTGGCAGCTAGCATCTTCTAGCCCTATAGAAAGTTTGTCCATGGCCTTAGAAGTTACACTTGTTCCTAGCTGAGCTGATGCTATTTCTGGCACTCCATCAATACATCAACACAGACTTGCCCCAAGACTGCACCCCAAGTGCCATTCAGCTTGTCCACAGTCTGACAACTTGTAGTAACAGTAAACTTCTAAACACTCATTCAACAATGGTGGAATCAGATATCCATACCAAGAAATAACACCAATGTCTAGGATCTATCATCAAAACACAAACAACAAGAATAAGCAGGACAATAATGTTCCCTGAGAAAAAGCCACTTAGTTAGAGCACAAGATAATGATTTCAAAAAATCAGATATAAATATCGAAGAATTCAAAGTGTGTATGTATAAATTCTAGATCTTGAATAAAATTAGAAAGCAATTCAAAATGCAAAAAGAGAATGTAATAGAGATGGGATTTCTGAAGAAAACCTAAAATGGAATAAAATTTGAAATAAAATTCAACTGGAAAAAAAAACTCAATGGAAAGCTTCATCAACAAAATGGGTCAAGTGGAAGAAAGAATATCAAGCTTGATACAAGGAAATAGATTAGACGACTTCAACACAGAAGTGTTAAATCTAAGAAGATCAGAAATAGACTATGCAGAAACCAGAACACTATAAAAAGAAGCTTACTAATCATAGGTACAGAGAAAGGAGAAGGAACCCAGGTCAAAGGAATAGAAAATATTTCTAACAAAATTATAGAAGAAACTTTCTCATCTAAGGAAAAATATGCCAACCAATTGCAAGAGGCATACAGAACACAAAATAGAAAGGAACAGAAAAGAAATTCCCATGTCATATAGTATTCAAAACATTACATGTACAGAACAGTGAAAAGATTTTGAAAGCAGCAAAAGAGAAAGACCAAATTTCACAGAAAGGCAGGCCTGTCAGAATAATGTACGGCCTTTCATTGTAGACCTTGGATGTCAGAAGTTACTGGACTGATGTTTTATACTTTCTGAAAGTCCAGAGGTACCAGCCCTGGACAACAACATAAAAATGCAATCATTAACATCCAATGTGATATGTCTCCACCAGAACCCAGCAACCCTACTACAGTAGACCCTGAGAAATACACCATGACCATAACAACTCTTATAAGGGAAAACATTTCATTGGAGCTGGCTTACAGTTTAGTCCATTATCTTCATGGTGGTGTGCAGGCAGACATGGTGCTGGAGAAGAAGTTGAGAGTTCTACATCTGGATCCACAGGTGACAGGAAGTGAACTGTCACACTGGGCATGGCTTGAGCATCTATAAGACCTCAAAGCCCACCTCCACAGTGACACACTTCCTCCAACAAGGCCACACCTTCTAATAGTGCCACTCCCTATGGGCCCATGGGAGTCATTTTCATTCAAACCACCACAGAACCTGAAAGAGGATATGAATGGATTCCTTAATAAAGTCTGTGAAAACATCGACAGTGGCACGAAACAATGAAAACAGTTCAAGACATAAAAGTAGAAATAGAATCAGTAAGGAAACCAAAACTGAGATAAAACTGGCAATGAAAAATTGCCAGTAGGAAGTTAAAAAATCCTCAGTGGTAAGTCTTGCCAGCAGGGTACAAAATATTGAAGAGAGAATCTGGGGCTCTGAAGATAGAATAGAAGAAATGGATACCTCAGTCAAAAAAAAAATATTAAATCTAAAAAACCCAGGTACAAAATGTCCGAAGATCTGGGACACTATGAAAAGGTAAAACTTGCAATCACAATAGATGAAGAAAGATATTCCATGATTAAAAACAATATTTAAGCAAAATCCATCTACAAATCAAGTCCTACAGAAGACACTAGATGGATATTTCAATCTGAAGAGGTTAACCACACCCAAGTAATATCAAGAAGTAACTAACCCCCAAATCACCAACTCAAAAGATGGAGGAGGACACACCATAAGAACAAAATAACAGGAATCAATAAACACTGCTCATTGATAACTTTCAATGTCAATGGCCTCAATTCCCCAATAAAAAGATACAAACTAACAGATTGATATTAAACAGGATCCATCCTTCTGCCTCATCTAAGAAACACATCTCACCATCAAAAATACATCCCTGGTGCATGAGCTGGCTTTTTGGAGCCCACTACCTATGGTGGGACACCTCACACAGCCTTGAGGCAGAGGGAGGGGCTTGGACCTGCCTCTAAATGAATGAACTGGGGGCTCTGTTGACTCCCATGGGAGGCTTTACCTTCTTGTAGGAGGGAATGGGAAGTGGTTGGGCTAGGCTGGAGGGGTGGGAGGAGGGAAGAGGGGGATCTGTGATTGGTATGTAAAATGAATAAAAAATTTCTTTTTTTAAAAAAAAGACAAATATGGTGTGTTTTACATCTGAATGTTAGCTTTTAAGCCTCTTTGATAGGCTCGTATCTACACAACCTCAGAAGTTAGGTATAGAGTAAGAGTGGGGGAAGGAGCTTCTAAGATAGAGGAAATAGAATACATTGTTATGTAGATGCAGGGGATGGGGAGACCAGAACAGGATGATTAAGTAGAGAGAGGGGAGAGACGAGGGGGAAAGGGAAATATGAGGAGGAACAGCTAACACTAAGGGACATTTGAGGGGTTATATGTCAACCTACTACAGTACAAGCTTCTTAAAATATAGACATATATGAAAGAGATCTAAATAGAATCGCCAAATAATAGGGGAGACAAAGCCCCAACTAGACCTCTCTTGCCATCAAGTGAAACCTCCAGTTCCAGGAATGGGTTACATCTAATTAAGTTGTTGGCCAAAGGGCCCCATGAAAATAAAACCAAATAACTCAGGCTATTGCCAAGGGTATTGATTTCTCTCCACGTAGTGATGGTAAGGTGTAGCTAGAGTTTTCCTGCCTGGCCCACAGTCAGGACAAATCTCTATCACCTGCCAGTCCCACAGCCGCTCAAACCCGACCAAGTAAACACAGAGACTTATATTGGTTACAAACTGTATAGCCGTGGCAGGCTTCTTGCTAACTGTTCTTACAGCCTAAATTAATCCATTTCTATAAATCTATACCTTGCCATGTGACTCGTGGCTTACCGGCATCTTCACATGCTGTTTGTCATCGCTGCGGCTGTCAGTGTCTCTCTAACTCAGCCTTCCACTTCCCAGCTTTATTCTCCTCCTTGTCCCGCCTATACTTCCTGCCTAGCCAATGGCCAATCAGTGTTTTATTTATTGACCAATCAGCAACACATTTGACATACAGACCATCCCACAGCAGTAAGGCCCTATTGCTGAAGGCAACACCTACTATTTTCATTGAACATGGGGAAGTTGCTCTGGTACCTTCATCAGTGCCTTCTAGATACAACAGAGCCTTCATCCCTACTGACTAGTGTTCATGGTTACTGGTAGTCTGCATGCTACGAGAGGAGAACAGCAACCATCAACCCAGACATAACCCTTGATGTCTACAACACTGACCTGCCTGCATGATATGCTGGTGCAATAGTGGCATAAATGCTATGGGAATAACCAACCTCTCTCTGATTGCATTTAAGGCCCACTCTAGGAGATGGAATCCATGCCTGATACTGCTTGAATGGCCAAGAGCCTGAGACTAGATAAGCCATGGACATAAGGGAAAACCATAGACTGTCGTTCTGCTAAAGGACCATAGCAATAAAATGACTCCTAACAACATTCTGCTAGACCCATAGATCAGTGCTTCTCTTAGCTGGCATCAGAGAAGCCTCCTCCTGCAGGAGATGGGAACTAATACAGAGACCCACAGCTGGGCAATGTGCAGAGAATGAGAGATCTTGGAACACTCAGTCTTAAATGGGATGCTTTCATCAAACTCTCTCCTCGGGGCTCAGGGGGGTATGCCGAAAAGGAGGAGGAAAGTTTCAAAGACCCGTGGGATGGAAGACACTGAGGGATCAGTGCCTTCCGAACACAATGGGATGGATGTACAGGTGAACTCAGAGACCGTGGCAGCATGTGCACGGCCTGTACAAGCCCAAGACAAATGGGGTCCCAGAGCTAAGAGGGGAAGTGGACACGAGTCTCCATCTCTAAGCCAGAAGCTATCTCCAACTGACAACCACTTGCTAACGAAAGACTAGTTTTCTCTAATGGAGTCTCACTGGGCATATTAACCACACATACTTAAGGGCAGGCCCATGCCCAGCCATAGATGGCCAACACAAAATGAACTCCATGGTATTTTTAAAGATGTTTTCTCTTATAATGCTTTGTTTGGGTATTTTTACTTTACTTGGGTTTTTTGGGTTTTTTTGTTTTTTGTTTTTTGTTTTTTTTTTTTTTGCTTATACATTATGGGTTCCAATTTTGTGTTTTTATGAGTTTTGTTTGTGTTATGTTGCACATGTATGTTTCTTGTGCTTATGCTATTTCTTTGGGGGAGGGGTTCTCTGTTTCTCTTTTTGCTTTGTTTTATTCTGTTCTTTTTTATTAAATTTATTTATTTATTTTACATCCTGATCACAATTTCCCCTCCCTCTTCTTCTACCATCCCCCCATCCACTCCTTCTCTGTTTCTGTTCAGAAAGGGGCACGCCTCCCATGGATATCAACAAAGCATGGCATGTCAAGTTAAGGCAGGACTAAGCACCTCCCCTTGCATGAAGGCTGGGCAGGACAATCCAGTATGAGGAAAAACGTTCCCAAAAGCCAACCAGAGCATTAGGGACAGCACAGCCCCTGCTTCCTCTGTTAGGAGTCCCACAAGTAGACCAAGCTACACAACTATCACATATATGTAGAAGGCCTAGGTCAGTCCCACACAGGCTCCCTGGTTGTCAGTTCAGACTCTGTGAGTTCCTATTGAGCCCAAGTTTGTTGTTTCTGTATTTTCTTGTGATGTCCTGGACTCTTCCAGCTCATACAATCCTTCCTCCCTCTCTTCAGCAGAATTCCCTGAGCTCAGCCTAATATTTGGCTGTGGGTCTCTACATCTGTTTCCATCAGTTACTGAATGAAGGCTCTCTGATGACAACTGGGGACTGAGTATAACAGAAGATCATCAGGCATCATTATGTTGACATTTTCCCCCTTCTACCATATTTGGTTCTATCTAGGTCTCTGGGTCATCCAACCTCTGGGTCCTGGCCTTCCAGGCAGTGTCAGGGTAGACACACTCTCATGGCATGGGTCTCAGGCTGGACTAGTCATTAGTTGGCCACTCCCACAATCTCTGTGCCACCCTTACCCCAGCATGTCCCATAGGCAGGACAGACTGTAGGTCAAAGGTCGTATGGCTGGGTTGTTGTCCCAATCTCTCCACTAGAAGTCTTGCCTTGTCACAAGAGATGGCCAGTTCAGGATACATAGCCACCATTGCTTGGACTCTTAGCTGGGGTCATCCTTGTAGATTCCTGGGAGTTCCCCTTGCACTAGGTTTCCATCTGATCCTGAATGCCCCCCCTTTCTAGTCATTTCTTTCAGTACTCTCCCCCTCCATACACTCCCAACCCAATCCCTCATGCTCCCATCCCCACCCATACCCAGTCCATCCCCAAATCTCTTCTATTTCCCCTTCCCAGAAATATCTATGTTTTCCTCCTTGGGACCTCCTTGTTAATTGGCTTCTCTGGGTCTGTGGATTATAGCATGATTATCCTTTACTTTACAGTTAATATCCAATTATGAGTGAGTACATACCATGTTTGTCCTTCTGAGTCTGGGTTACTTCACTCAGGATGATTTTTTCTAGTTCCATCCATTTGCCTTCAAATTTCCTAATATCATTGTTTTTTAGCAGCTGAGTAATACTCCATTGTGTAAATGTACCACATTTTCTTTATCCATTCTTCAATTGAGGGGCATCTAGTTTGTTTCTAGGTTCTGGCTATTACAGATAAAACTGCTATGAACATAGTTGAGCAAGTGTCCTTGTGGTATGATTGAGCATCCTTTTGGTATATGCCCAAGAGTGATAAGCTGGGTCTTGTGGTAGATCAATTCACAATTTTCTGAGAAAACACAATATTGATTTCCAAAGTGGCTGTACAAGTTTGCACTCCCATCAGCAATGGAGGAGTGTTCCTCCTTCTTCATATCCTCTCCAGTATGAGATGTCACTTGTGGTTTGGATCTTAACCATTCTGACAGGTGTAAGATGGAATCCCAGTGTCATTTTGATTTAAATTTCCCTGATGGCTAAAGATGTTGAACAATTCTATGAAAGTTTTTTCAGCTATTTGAGATACTTCTGTTGAGAATTCTCTGTTTATATCAGTCCCCATATTTTAATTGAATTATTTTTTTTTGATACCTGGTCTCTTGAATTCTTTATATATTTTGGAAATCAGTCTTCTGTCAGATATGGAGATGGTGAAAGATCTTTTCCCATTCTGTACGCTGCTGTTTTGTTCTATTAACAGTGTTCTTTGCCTTACTATTATAGAATATTAGTTAAAGATGTGTTACATTTGTTTAATGATACAAAGATGTGTTTCATTCTTTTATGTTGCACTTGTTTAACTCTGTGAAGCTGTGTTACTTTGCCTGTCTAAAACACCTGATTGATCTGATAAAGAGCTGAACGGCCAATAGCAAGGCAGGAGAAAGGATAAGCGGAGCCGGCAGGCAAAGAGAATAAATAGGAGGAGAAATCTGGGAAGAGAGGAGCGAGGAGCAAAGGAGAGGTGGTTGCCAGGGGCCAGCCACCCAGCCACACAACCAGACACAGAATAAAGAGAAAAGAAAAGATACACAGAAATAGAGAAAGGTAAAAGCCCAGAGGCAAAAGACAGACAGAACAATTTAAGTCAAGAAAAGCTGGCAAGAAAGAAGTCAAACTAAGGCTGGACATTTATAAGTAAGAATAAGCCTCTGTGTGATTTATTTGGGAGCTGGGTGTCAGGGCCCCCAAAGAGCCAAAGAGTAAAAACAACCAACTACTCCTGACAGAAGCTTTTCAGTTTCATGAGGTCCCATTTATTAATCATCAATCCTAGTGTCTGTGCCATTGCTGTTCAATTCAGGAAGTTGTCTCCTGTGCCAATGCATTCCAGGCTATTTCCCACTTTCTCTCTGTATTTATTTTTAATTGGCCTATTTATTTTCTAAAGAAAGAGAAAAAGAAGGCATGAAGTTAGATGAGGGAGGGGAAACTGTGATCAGAACATATTGTATGAAAAAAATTATTTTCAATTTACAAAAAGAAAGGGAACTATGAATTCCTTTACCATTGCACGTATCCTCAACATTTCACAGTCTAGAAAAACCTCAGGAGTCAAAGCTAATGGCGACTTGTTGTAATGATTCCAGTATCTGCTTATCATTAAAAGTAATTTCTTTAATATATGCTTGGAAAAATAGCTCATGCTTCTGTACAAATCTGTGAATCAACACTTCCTATTTACTTGAAGGTATCACAGTAGGAATAATTTGTTAATTAGGACCATCTGCCAAACAATGTGCTAAGTAAGTGCTCCCATTATTCTATTGAGATCAAGTACATTAGTATTTACCCATTTACAGGGGGGAAATGAGGTTAAGAGAAGGTAAGTCACACACCAAATATTACCAGGACTAGTAAGCAGCAGTGTCTGGTGATGCATGCAGGTCTGCCAGATTGTGAAGAGAAATCCACCAAAAGCTTGAATCACCCCCAAAACAACCAAAATTATTTTTTATTCAATGGTATAATTTTAATCCAGCATTAGAGTACATGGGATATTTTAAATATATCTTCAAAATCCTCTTTCACACATGTACATTAAGTTTGAAAAGACCAAAGCCAAGAATGAAACTCAGTTAGTGAAATTATTAAATAACATTAAGGAGCCGTAACACGGAAGCTCTCTGAAATCCATGAGCAGGGTCATTGCCTGTCAGTCTCCATTCTGAAAATCCACAGCACCTTTTCAAGGAACAGATTGTGGAAGCTGCTGCATTCCTACTTACAGTGCCTTGCCACACTGTAACTAATAGATTCCGTGAGAAACCCTACCATATGGTTGATACACTGAAACTATTTACCTTGAAAGTATACCTTGTGAAGCATTGGACAGCCTGTTTATAAGTTAACAATATAGTCTTAAAACTCCTAACAACCCTATGATACATATAGATAAATGTTTGCACGTGATGCCTAGAGTTTCATACTCATTAAAGGTGGGAAAGGACTAAATCTTATCAGATTCTGATAAAGAAACCAGCATTCTTAAATAGGAAGAAAAGGAACATTGGTCTTATTTTTATAACCGTAGCATTTGCTTGTTCATCTTTAAGAAGACATTCAGGAAAGGGTAAATAGCCCTGCAGACTGCAGAGAGATCCTGTGGCTGCCACTTCAGATGAATTTAGGTAATATGTTCTTTATAGAAACAGTAGCAATTATACCTTCTATATTTTACTCTGGTATTTCAGTCCTCTACTGAGGATTTTTTTGTTTTATTTTTCTTATGCCAGATGGTCCAGACGTAACATCTCTGGGGCTGGAGAGATGGCTCAACATTTAAGAGCACTGGCTGCCTTTCTAGAGAACCAGGGTTTGATTCCCAGCACCCACATGAAAATCCACCCACTTATAAATCCAGCTGCAGGGGACGGAATCCCTTTCTCTAGCCTCCAAGGGCACTGCATACATATGGCACACAAGAATAGATGCAGATGAAACATCTATACACATAAAATAAATAAACAATATACTTGTAGGGGAAAAATCCCTGTTAGGAGAGAAAAGGGACCAGCCTAGACAGGGTGCACAACAGGGTTTCACCACTGGATATGAGGTGGTACAACAAGTACAGAAATTAGCTTCCTGACAACTCATTTTTTACAACTCATGTTCATTGTTGCTATGAGCTGAACAAACTTCATGCAGCCACCAAAATCTTCACTTTCAGATATATTTTTCAAGTATGTACATGATATATAACATCTTGTAAGAATCCAACACTAAATACCATCATTTTAAGCTAAACAGGGTTTTGGTACAGTGAGATTTCTATGTTGGCTTATAAGCACGATAGGGCTTTTAGATTAAGTATGAAATAAAAGTTGAGATTAGTTTTCCATAAAAAGATGACTGGGTGGGAGAGAATGTCTGTATGCATTTCTTAACAGGGATCTAATAAAAAAGAAGCAATAAGTGAGCATGGTCACGCACATCTGCAATCTAAGCACTTGGGAGGCGGAGGCAGGAAAACCACCACCAGTATGTAGTCAGTCTGGGCAACATAGTGACTTCCAGGACAGCCTGAGCTACTCAGTCAGATAACTATCTCCAAAAAATATTAGATTAAACCATAAAATGATTATAACCCAAGAGACATACACCAAGATGAAATGAAGCAAAACAAAACAAAAACTATATGTATAGATTGGAACCATTGCAAGAAAGAAACTAAGAGTTCTACAGCTAGAGTTGAGTGGTGTGGTCCAAACCCTTTGGATCCCAGAGACTCCATCACAGAGCCCCAGATATCCAATATGAGGCTACATCATAGGATTTGATGTTCTCCCTTTTAGGCTTCAGTCTCACTTTGGTCTGATATTTCCTTGCTATGCCCCAGTTATTTCCTTTTACATCAGGACTATTTACGCTTTGTCATTATATACTGGAAGCAAGTAACTTGCTTAGGGTTATAGAGGCTCCCAGTTAAGAAAATGCCTGAGACTTGGAATAAATTGGATATATGTTTTGAAAAACCTTGGATCTGTTAAAGACTGGTCTCTTAGACTAAATGGATGGCACAATTCCTTGGGCTAAGATCCTGGACAGAGTGCCAGCATTCATCTCCCTCTGCTTCTTCACTAGAGATGACATGTGTCCAACTGCCTCATTCCTGTCACCTTACCTTCTGCACCAGGATGGGCTGTGCCCTCAAACTGTGAGCCAAAATAAACCCTTCCTTCCTTATATTATTTTTGTTGAGTATTTTATCACAGAAAGAATTTGTATACCTGGTCTGCCCACTCAAGCTTAAAGGCTCAAAGTTCTTTTCCATTTCAACAACAATCCTTCCCTTTAATCTGGCTTACTCGCTTAATTTCCATATATATCATATGATAAAGACAGTCTACAACTTTTAACATTTTAGGAAGACTACGAATTACAGAACTATGGGTAGCCGGGCAGTGGTGGCCAACACCTTTAATCCCAGCACTTGGGAGGCAGAGTCAGGCAGATCTCTGTGAGTTCGAGGCCAGCCTGGTCTACAGAGCAAGATCCAGGACAGGAACCAAAACTACACAGAGAAACCCTGTCTCAAAGAAAAACAAAAAACAAAAACAAAAACCTATGAGTAATGAAATTTTTTTCATTTTAATCAATGTTTTCTATTTCATTTATTGCAAAGCCTAATATTGAACTAATTCTTAAAGGTTGCCTAAGTCCTTTTCCTCCTACTGGGTTGCCTTGTCCAGCCTCGATGCAATAGTATGTGCTTGGTTATTGTGGCTTGTTATGCCATGTTTAGTTGATGTCCCTGGAAGGCCTGCTCTTTCTGAGGGGAGATGGAGGGGGTGTGGATGTGGGTGAAAGAGGAAGTGGGGAGAGAGACTGGAGGGAGGGGAAGGAGGGGAGACTGTGATCAGGATGTAATGTATATGAGAAGAATTAAAAAAAAAAAAAGGAAAAGTTGTTCAATGTCATCAGCCTCCAGGGAATGAAAATTAAAACCACGTTGAGATCCTCTTTCACCCCTATCAGAAAGGCTATCATCAAGAAATCAAATAGCAGTAAATGCTGGTGATGATGTAGGTGAAGGGGACCCTTGTCCACTATCGGTGGACGTGTAAACTGGTTTAGTCACTGTCTCAGTTAGAGCCTCTATTGCTCTAATAAAACGCCATCAACAACCATAACAAAAATGTTGCCTAAGAAGCACTCTTGCTGTTACTCCTACTCTCTCCTCCATCCCTACTATCTCTTCTCTTTCCCCTCCCCAGAGCAGACCATTCAAAAGAAGATGTCAAAGGGAGCAGAGGAAGAGCAGGAAGCTGCATACCTGGTCCGTGGACCGCAGAAGACTGACTAACTCTCAATTCAGTCACACTGCGATAGGAAATTCTCTGCTAAGAACAAGCTAAGAATCCTCTAACGCAAAAACTGGGCTGTCTACATCAAATCAACCTAGGAGTTTTAAAAATCACAATAACTAGTGAATTGCTTTGCCTATTCACATTATATCCAAAAGCAAATGAGAGATTAAGGTGCCACAGATGCTTTCCAGGGACCCACCACCTCATCTTGCCCGTCTCCTTCCTTTGGAACTTACCATATTTCAGCCCGCTTCCAACTGGGGACTCTCTGGCAATACCCTACAGTATGGAGACCCTGATAGGCTGTCTGCAACCTCCTTCCTGAAACCCCTCCACTAAAGTACCCCAAGAGCTCCAAGCTCTTTCCAGGGACTGTCCCACCCCCCTCTAACATGTCCAGGAGACCCAGGCTCCTTCCTCCTTTCTGGACTCACCAGAGTCTGCCAGCTGCCTGACTGGGGCCATCCAGTTTCCCCTTCTGGTCTTAAAATCAAGGATCGGTCCACACTGCCAGGAGAAATTTGTTCCAAGCTCCTTAACAGACAGCTGCAGGCACCAGACAATAGCAAAAGATTTAGCCCTAAATACCAAACAGAGGAAATTGACATCCCAAACCTGCTGTGAATTAGTCTCCTTACTGAACACCATAAAACCCCTGCTGAAAGACCAAAAAGAGCTAACTGCAGATGCAATCCCAATGCAAAAATAAAAACACTAAAAATCGAAATAACAAATATATTTCAAAAAACAAATTTCATAGTAATAGCCCCTAATGAAATGATCTAAAAGAATGTCCAGAAAAATAACTCAAAAGAATGATTATAACTATGGTCAAGTATCTTGAGGAAGACAGAGATGAATAAAATAAGGAAATCAATCAAAGAAATAAAAACAGTTTGAATTTCTAAAGAAATCCCAAAATTCTAAAAACCTCAGTGGAAAGCCTCACGGAAAGGATGGGTCACATTGAAAGCAGAGAGTCAGGGAAGAAGACAAAACAAAAAACAAAAAACAAAACAAACAACAGAAAAAGAATTCGATCACTCAATGAGAAACTTAAAGAAAAAGAATGGAACATCTGAGAGTTTTAAGACATAATAAGATCTAACCTTAGAGTTATGGGCACAAAAAAAGGAGAAGGATGCCACGGCAAAGGCATAGATAATATCTTCAGTTAAATCACAGAAGAAAATTTCCCAAAGCTAGAGAAAGAGATCCCCATCCACATACAAAGGCCTGTAGAACAGCAAATGGATAGTACCATAAAATAAATTCTCCTCAGCATATTATAGTTCAAACATTAAAAATACAGAATAAAGAAAAAGCATTGAATGCTTCAAGGGAGAAGAGTTAAATCACTTCACAAGACAGTCCCTCTAGAACAGCATCTGACTGTGTGACAGAAACCTTGGAAGCCAGGCAAGCCTGCCTGGAAAGATGTACTCCAGGTTCTGGAAGCGTTAAACTGTCAACCTGGACTATTATAACCAGGAAAACTATCAAAATTGGAGGAGAAATAAAAGCTTTCGATGATTAAAAACAGATTAAATGAATTCATTACTACTAATCCAACTCTGCAACGGATACTAGAAGAAATACTTCAGTCTGAAGTAAATAATAAACACACCCAAGAGGTTATAGGGAACAATGTTAGAACAGGTATTCAAAAGTGTTCTGAGAAAACAAAATGAATCAACAAAATGGTGGGAATTAATACAAATCTCTCAATGTTAATTCTAAATACCAATGGTCTCAGTTCTCTAATAAAGAGACATGAACTAACAGATAGAATCAGAAAACAGGATCCATCTTTTTGCTGCTTCCCAAAAACATACTTCATCATCAGTGACAGATACCAACCACCTTGGGGTAGAAGGATAGAGAAAGGTACCCTGAGAAAATAGAACTGAGATACAAGCAGGCATAGGTATTATAATATCTTACAAAATAGACTTAAAACAGAAACTAGTCAGGAGAGATGAGGAGGGAGAGACATTTCATACTCATTAAAGAAAAACAATCTATCACTTGAATGTAACAATTACCAAACACAGGGCACCATATTAAACAAAAGAAATACTATTAGATCTAAAATCACAGATTAACCATGACACAGTGATAGTGGAGTGGCTTCAGTACCCATTCTCACCAATAGGCAGAACATCTGAGAAAAATAAATGGAAAAATGATTGAGTTCAATGACATCATGAACCAAATGGATGTATCAGATATCTACAGAACATTCCATCCAAACATTGAAGAATACATATTTTTCTCAATAGCCCATTGAACATTCTCCAAAACTGACTACATGTAAGTGTCAACAAATATAGGAAAATTGAAATAGTACCCTGCATTCTTCCTAACCTCAATGGAATAAAGCTGTATGTCAATAGCAGTAGAAACTATAGAACGCAAACAAACTCATGGAAACTAAACAACACATTACTGAATGATAATTTTGTCAGTAAGGAAATCAAGAAGGAAATTTAAAAGTCTTAGAACTGAATGAAAAAACTCTATGAGAAACAATGAAGGCAGTCCTTTAAAAAAGCTTTTATCACTAAGTGCCTATAATATCAAAAAATTTGAGAGATCTCAAACTAATAACTCAATGATACACTTGAAGAGCTTAATAAACACAAGGATATGATGCCCAAAAAGTAGATGGTAAGAGTTAATTAAAATGAGGTCTAAAATTAATGAAATGAAAACAAAAAATGTAAAGAATAATGAAACAAAGAGTGTGCTTTTGGAAAAGATTAACAAAAGTAATGAACCTTTAGCCAAATTAACCAAAAGGAGAGACATGATCCAAATAATAAAATTGGAGATGAATACAGAGACATTACAACAGATCCCAAGAAAATTCAGAGTCATAATGACATAATTTAAAATCTATATCCCGCCAGGCGGTGGTGGCGCACGCCTTTAATCCCAGCACTCGGGAGGCAGAGGCAGGCGGATCTCTGTGAGTTCGAGGCCAGCCTGGTCTCCAAAGCGAGTTCCAGGAAAGGCGCAAAGCTACACAGAGAAACCCTGTCTCGAAAAACAAAAACAAAAAAAAAAAAAAAATCTATATCCCATCAAATTGGAAAATCTAGAAGAAATACTTGAATTTATAGATGTATATAACCTGCCAGTTAAATCAAGTTGAAATAATTTAAATATACCCATAACATGCAAAGTGATGTTATTAAAAATATCTCAACTAAGAAAAGCCAAATACCACATAGATTCAACCCAAAATTTTACCAGACCTTCCAAGAAGAAGAAATACCATTACTGCTCAAATTATCTCATAAAATAGAAAAGGAAAAACACTTCCAAAATCTTTTTACTAAGTCAGTATTACCTTGATGCCAAAACCAGAAAAAGACCAAAGAAAAATAGAAAACTATAGGTCAAGCCCTTTGCTGAACATGAATGCAAAAAAAAGAAAAAAAAAAACTCAATAAAATATTTGCAAAACAAATCCAAGAATACATCAAAAAGATTATCCACTATGATCAACTAGGCTTCACCTCAGAGATGCAGTGATGATTAAGCATATATAAATCAGTAAATGTGATCTACCACATAAACCGACTGAAAAACAGAAAACATGTGATTATCTCATTAGATGCAGAAAAGGCCTTTTACAAAACCCCACACTCTTTTGTGATAAAAGTTCTGGAGAGACTAGAGATGCAAGGGACATACCCCCACATAATAGAGGTAATTTACAGCAAGCCCACAGCCAACACCAACCTAAGCAGAGTGAAATTGAAAGCATTTTCACTAAAATCAAGAACAAGATAAAGATGTCCACTTTTTCCATACCTATTCAATATAATAGTTGAAATTTTATCTAGAGCAATAAGACAACTAAAGGAAATCAAAGGGATACAAATGGGAAAGGAAGAAGTTAAAGTGTGTTTATTTGAAGCCGATATAATTTATACATAAATGAACATAAAAATTCCACCAGGAAACTTCTACAGCTGATAAACACCTTCAGCAGAGTAGAAGGACACAAAATTAACATACAAAATTTTTATATATTCAAAAGTAGTTTTCATATATTCAAATAGCAAACAGATTGAGAAATAAATCAGAGAAACAATCCCATTCACAATAGCTTCAAAAATAACTTTAAATAAATCTATCTAAGGAAGTGAACGACTTGTTAATAAAAACTTCAAGATATTGAATAAGATATAAGAAAATGGAAAGACTGCCCATGCTCATGAATTGGTAGGATTAATATGTGAAAACACCCATCCTACCAAAAGCAATTTACATATTCAATGCAATCCCCATCAAAACTCCAAAGCAGTTCTCCACAGAAATTGAAACAACAAAAAACTCTTCAATTGTTTATGGAAACACAAATGACCCAAAACAGCCCAAATCACCCTGAACAATAAAAACACAGTGGAGTATCACCACCCTGATTTTAACTTTTACTACAGAAACTGTAGTAATAAAGACAGTATATCCCTGGCACATAGGCAGACACATTGATCAAGGGAACAGAATTGAGAACTCAGTCCATGCACTCACAGCGGCCTGATTTTTGACAAAGAAGCCAGAAATACACACTGGAGAAAAGACAGCATCTTCAACAAGTGATGTTGATCAAATGAACAACTGTATGTGGGAGAATACAAATAGATTTTTATCTCTCACCCAGCACAAAACTCAACTTCAAATGGATAAAATTTCAATATAAGATCCAATATCCTAAGTCTGATAGAGGAGAAAGTAGGGAGTATTCTTGAACTTACAGGCACTAGAGAAGACTCTCTGAACAAGACCCAGCAGTCATTAAGACCAACAATTGACAAATGGGACCAATGAAACTAAAAAGCTTCTGTACAGCAAAGGATACCATCACTCAAGTGAACAGACAACCTACAAAGTAGGAAATAATTCTTTATCACCTCTAAATCCACCAGAGGATTATCACCTAGGGACACACAAAGAGCTCAAAACACCAAACATCAAGAAAATAAACAACCTAATTAAAAATATGATAATGAACTAAACGGAGTAATTGAAAAATGAAATACAGATACCTGAGAAACAACTCCTTAAATGTTCAACATCCTTAGTCATCAGAGAAATGCAAATTAAAACTTCCATCTTATTCTAGTCAGAATGTCTGAGATTAAAAACAAAAGAAACCAAATACTGCCATAGATGGGAGGCAAGGGGAACACTTATTCTCTGAAAATCAGTGTGGGGGCCCCTCACAAAGGAGGAGCTAGATGTACCACACAATCCAGCTAAGCCATTCTTGAGCATATTCCATATAGACTCTATTCCACAACAGAGATGCCTGAAAATGTGGTACACTTACACAAATGGAACATTATGCAGATGTCAAAAATAAAATAAAATGATGACATTTGCGGGTAAATTGATGGACCTGGAAACAACACATCTGAGTGAAGGAGGTAACTCTGAGGCAGAAAGACAAAGGTTACATGTCTTCTCTTATTTGTAGACTTGACTCCGGACATGCGTATTTCATTTGTGTTTCAGAATAAATTGTATAAAATTCCCAACGACCTAATAAAAAGGTAATATAAACAGATAAAGTTTAAAAAACAGATGAGAAGGCACTGAGGTGGTGTCCACTTTTCCTCAGGCAGCACCTCCCACGGCGGACAGACCTAACTACAATAACAGGCATGTCTCCCATTCACCGAGCTGGTGATAATGTGGATGCAATGGTGAAACACTGCATTGTCCTTGGATTTTAATTAAACATCCTTAAATCAAGTTCAAAGGCAGTTTTGACTAAAACATAAACAATTTAATAACATAATAAAGTCAGTGTTTTCTTTCTGGAGAAATACTGATTTGCTGCAAATAGAAAAGATGTTATCCATTAGAAAATAAAAGTCATTCATAATCCCACAATACAGATAAAAACAAGGATGGCGCTGCTTTCCAATTGATGTACATATTAGTTAGAATAGCCTCACATAGAAAAACCAATGCCAGGGCCGGGCGGTGGTGGCATATGCCTTTAATCCCTGCACTCGGGAGGCAGAGGCAGGCAGATCTCTGTAAATTCAAGGCCAGTCTGATCTACAGAGCAAGTTCCCAGATAGGATCCAAAGCTACACAGAGAAACCATGTCTCCAAATAAACAAAACAAAAGAAAAAAGCAAAAACCAACCCTAAACCCATAGTGACAGAGCATAATAAAATGTTTTGTGTCTGTCTTGTCCCACGGTTGGTACTGCGAGGCAGAATGGAAACAGCCCATCCTTGAAACATTCCTCCTTCTCCTCAGTCTCCCTCACTCCCTGAATTTAGGCCCTGCCCGGGTGCCCCAGCATCTATCACCTGAAAAGTCCATCCCAGGCTTTAAGATCCACACTCAGAGATAAGCTGTGCACTTTATCAGCCATTTGGGATTTGTGGCCACACATGAATACAAAGGAAACTTGAAAATACAGTGAACCTAAGAAGGATCCTGTTGTATAAACATACACAGATAAAGGTATGGGTGTGGTGATGCACCTATATATGGGTAAAGATAACAGATACAGATATGAGGGAAAGGCCAAGTATAGTCAGGGCATGGAAGTCATTAAGAGCGTGGGTCTGTGGCTTAAGCATGCATATATTTGCAGATATAAATAATGGCAGAGTTTTTTCCTTTTCTTTTCTTTTCTTTTTTGGTTTTGTGGGGTTTTTTGTTTGTTTTTGTTTTTGTTTTTATTTTTATTTTTGTTTGCTTTGGTTTTTTGAGACAGGGTTTCTCTGAATAGCCCTGACTGTCCTGGAATTCATTTTGTAGACCAACTTGAGAAGGAAAATGTAGTATGAATCTTAAAAGTTCTTATTAATAAAATCAAACCTGGCCGGGCGGTGGTGGCGCACGCCTTTAATCCCAGCACTCGGGAGGCAGAGGCAGGCGGATCTCTGTGAGTTCGAGGCCAGCCTGGTCTACAGAGAGAGATCCAGGAAAGGTGCAAAGCTACACAGAGAAACCCTGTCTCGAAAAACAAAAAAAAAAAAAAACAAAAAAAAAAAATCAAACCTGGAGTCAGGTATTGGGATGCACACTGAAAGATCAGAGAAGCAGAACAAGCCACAGCTAACCTCACCTCACCAATTCCTCAGCTGATCCTGTTTCCTCAGACTGGAAGCCTCTATGTCCTTGTCCAAATCAATCTCAGCTGAACTGCTGCTAAAAGCTTACAAGCTTAACCAGGCTAGTTCCTGGTCCTCACACCTTATATACCTTTCTTCTTCCTGCCATCACTTCCTGGGATTAAAGGCATGTGTCACCATGCCTGGCTGTTTCCAGTGTGCCTTTGAACTCACAGAGATCCAGATGGATCTCTGCCTCTGGAATGCTAGGATTAAAGGCATATGTGCCACCATTTTATGACCTCTATATATATCTGGTGGCTGTTCTGTTCTCTGACCCCAGATAAGTTTATTAGGATGCACAATATATTGGGGGACACAATATATCACCACAGGAAAACGTTTATGTCACCTTGTCATTTCTAAGTCCATCATTATTAGGAAAAGAAAAAGGCAGTAACCTGGGTCAGAAACTGACACAGATGCTGTGGAGGAATGCTGTTTACTGGCTGGGCCCTCACCGCTCACTCATCTGCTTTCTTATAGAACTCACCGACAGTGAGCTGCCCCCCCCTCCCTCAATCATCCATCAAGAAAATATATCACAGGCTTGCCCAGGGGCCAATCTGCTGGGGACATTTTCTCAATTGAGGGTTTTCTCTTCCAAAATGACGCCAGCTTGCATCTAGTTGGCACAAAGCTAGTCAGCACACCTATCTTCCAGTTCTTACCTGCTTTCCGCCTATCTCCAATGTTCCCTGAGCCTCAGCGGGGATGGTATAAATTTATTATTTAGAGCTCAGCTCTCATTTGTCACTTACTCTCAGCACCTTTCGCAGCTGTGAATCTCTGCACCTACCTTCATTTACTAGAAAGAGGCGTCTCCCGCTGGAGCCGAGACTAACATTTGTCTACGGCTGGAAACATATAAAATAGTTAGAAAGCAGTTTGATGTTGTGTACATTTGGCTAAACGATACTACTCAGACCTCACCTACCATTCCAGGTTTACCGTACCAGGCATGGATTTCCTCCTATGGAGTAGGCCTCAAACCCAATCCAACTATCTGTGCCACTACTGTACAAGTGGGCACATCTTGTCTTATTGTTTGAAAGGCTCAAGTTGGGTAGGACTTCAAATTTCAGTTCACCAAAACTGGAAAGCCCCCACAAACCGAAGCAGGTAATGGCAAATGAATGCAAGAACTGGAAGAAGGTTTTCTTTCTGTGTTTATATGTGTGCACATGTGTTAGTGTGCATGTATATACGTGCATGCACACATACGTGTAAAAGCCAGAGGTTGACATTCAGCGTCTTTCTCAATCATACTCCACCTTATCTTTTGAGACAGGGTCTCTCACTGAATCTAACACTCACAAATTGGATGACAACTGAGATCCAGGAATCCATTTGTCTCTGCACCCACTGCTAAAGTTACAGATGTTTTTATAACCCTGCCTTAAGGTGCCAGAGATCCAAACCCAGGTCCTCATTCTTACACAGCAGGCACTTTGCCAACTAACTGAGCCATTTCCCTCAGCCCCCGCCGTCTTGATGTTTGGCATACAACCTATCAACAAAAAGTATTTGCTTAAGATTGTCTAGCATCTTGCAATCCAATCTTGCAAGCCAATGAGGGTCAAAATCTGTGTTACACATTCCCACGGTTGGTTTTGATTGTCAGGCAAGAGTAACAAGTAGCAGTGCTGTATGGGTTACAATACCTGAGCGAAAGATTAGAAGGGGATAGGAGATGGGTTTCATAAGATGTTAGTCTGCTCACCAGAAAAATGTTGGCTCTGGTCAGAATTGAAGAAGCCTTCAATAGCATGTAGGATGAACAAATATAGCTCATTTACCAATACTAGCTGAGGTGAAATTTCTAACAACTTGGCTGCCACCCTGACTACTTTTAGGTAACTGTGTGTGCTTTAGTCACTGGCTCCAATTACAGACTAGAATAAGCAATGCCTCCTACTTTTACGAGTTCCTGAGTAAGAACTCACATCTATAAAAATGGGGTGAAAGATCGAGTGTCACCTGATAGTCCTGAGGCTGCATACTGTTTTGGAGCCAGTTTTAGATGGCCGAAGGCCTGCTGGTAGTATCCTTTTAGAAGAAAAGTTATTGGAAGTAACTCAAGGGAGATGCCAGCAAAGAAACATTGTAAGACCTATAAGATTCCGAGGGTCTAAATGAAAATTCGAGTAATCACCTTTTAAAAAGGGAAATGAGAAAACTGCAAATTATTTTTATTCTTTCAACTTAAAGAGCAATCACTTCCACAGTCAGATCTTATTCTGAATAATGGATCTTTTCTCTGGCAACTTAGAGATTTTCTGGGAAGGTCTTGTGGATTTCGCATGCCAAGGGCTGTAAAAAGTAATTGTAATCTAAGTCTGAATCTGCCATAGGAGCTCAGAGCCGCCCATCATCTACATATTGAACAAGAACAGGATTCCTCGGGGCTTGTGCCTTGGCCAAATCCTAGTACGTGAAAAATAGACAGAACTTTAATAAACCTCTCTGCCATTAGAGTTGAAGCAAAGCATGTTGTTGATTTTCCAAGTCCCTGACAGTCTTAAACAACTAAAGAAAACTAAGTAAAGGTGCACCACTGGGAAGTACTTGGACTGTGGGTACACTAGCAAAGAAAGGATTACAATAGCCAACTACTAGTATCTTTAGTATTGCCTTCTTATTTACTTCACAAATATCTTTAAATAATTGCCAACTTCATCCACTGATTTTTTATTTATTTATTTATTTATTTATTTATTTATTTATTTATTTATTTATTTATTTATTTTTGCCTTTCAGGGTTGAAGTATTATAAGAACTAGAGCAAAAACTGAAAGTTCTTGTTTAATTAAGCTCATTAAGACTGGCAAGAGTCCCTGAACAGGCCTAGCTTCCACAGTGTTGGGTTTAAATGCAGCTCTTTTATTGTTGGAGGAAAGGTCAGAGGCACAACAAAACCCAATATCAGAGCTTTATTAGGAGGAGGAAAGAGCCCAAGAGAGGAGGGAGGAGTCTGTGTCTGGCTTTTTTTTTTTTTCTCTCTATGTAGTTTTGGTGCCTTTCCTGGGACTTACTCTCTGCCTCCCGAGTGCTGGGATTAAAGGCGCCTCCACCACCAACCGGCTTTTTTCTGACTTTTTAAGGATTCCCCTGCACATGAGCAGGTGGGCTTACGGAGCTACGCCACGCATGCGCTGATTGCGTGACTGCGCAAATGCACACAGCACACAGATGACGTAAGACCCCTTGCTTAGCTAGTGAACTGCGCATGTGCGGTCATATAGTTGGAGTGGCAGAATCCTAACACACAGGCCATGGGATAATTTAAAGAACACCTTAGAATGAATCCACAAAGAAATACCCCACATTTGGACATCTTAATTTTAAAACTGAGAAATGTTAGGATTCTGTACATGCGCAGCTCGGGGTCCTGTGTCTAATGTCTTACATCATCAGTGGGCATGGGCAACTGCGTACTGCCCAGTGGTCACCCAGTCTCTGCCTTAAAAGGCCTGTCGCAGACCCCCACCTTCTCTTTCTGTGTTTCCTCTCTGTGTTCTTTCCTGTGTTTTCTCTCTCTGTCCCTGCTCTGCTCCCTCCCCCACCCAGGCCTGGCTCCCTCTCTCTCTCCCCTTTCCCTCCAATAAAGCTCTAAAAACTAACATTGGGTTCTGCTGTGGCCCATGACTTTTCCACGCTGTATTACCGTCAAGAAATACTTACATGAGCAATGTATTACGTCATTTCCAACCTTCCCTACCCTATCGAACTCCTCCTGTGTCCCCCTTTTGATTTTGAATTCATTTATTATCACTGTTAATTACATTATTTTGTAATATGGGGAGAAATTTCACAAGCTCCATTTGGATTTTATAATTTCTGCGGTTTTAATTTTAATTAAATTAAATTGCCACTGAATTGCCAACTTCTATCTGCAATGGACAGAGCAGCTGAGGCTTGGGATAGATGAGAAATTCTGAAATTCTCTTTCTTTCTCTTTATCTGACCTCCTTAGGTGTGGGCAGTAGCCCCTCATAAGAAGACATATTATGAAAGACTGAAAATTATCCAAGAGACAAATGGTATATTTAGACACAGGGGCATTTTGGACCTGATTTAACTACCACTGCAGAAATATCTGTGTTGATACATGATGATTGGGTTTATCCAGTGACTCCATATTTCCAATACTGTGGATTCCCTATTAATCTTCTTTATTTAAATGTATGATAAGAGAACCCATCAGAGCAACACTGATCCTCTTTCTGGGAGTCAGATCAAGGGAGCTTTTCCAGTGAGAAACCATCTGGACAAGAGTAAGTAGGCACAATCCAATATCAAGTGGTCAACCCTAAAATATATATATATATATATATATATATATATATATATATATATATATATATATATGTGTGTGTGTATATATATATATATATATATATATATATACATGTATATGTGTGTGTGTGTGTCTGTGTGTATGAGCAACACTAAATGTGCTGCAAGCCCCAGGAAAATGTAATAGAATCCAGCTACTGTCACAAGAAGGTTTTGTGATATTTTAGCTTTTGTGTATATATTAGCCGATTCCTGTAATGATTTTCTTGTATGTTATGTATGCTTCCAAGAACTCCTAACATTACCGAAAGCCTTCTCTAGCACCCTAGGCATAACTTTGTTTCTTGTGCAAATGAAGCTCAGACCCTCCTTTCTCTCATAACCCAAATGGCATTCCAGAGCAATTGCCTCAGAACAAAAGGGCTTTTTGCATGCCAGGTGCACTGTAGCTATGAGGCAGACTTCCTAGTTCTGAGCAAAGTCACCCCGCCCTGCCAGTATATGGCGGCATAGGAAAATAGAGGCAGTTTTATTGTAGTGACCTATAGACTCGTTTACCTAACCACCTGTACGACTGTAGTTTGAACACATTTATGATAGACTCCTAACGTTTCACCTAACCACTTATAAGAATATATTTTGAGCACATAAATTCCCTTTCTGACTTATTCCAGGCCTCATCTGAGCCCACCTCCTCTGCTCACTCCCCTTTTGGCTTGCAAATGAAGCTGGCTACCGAGGCTCTAGGAAGCTTCCAATTGTGTTGTAAGGTCAGGCTGCAGGTAGGGAGAGACCAGTTCTGGGAGAGGAACTGGAAGGGACCATGATGGAGACGAATGAGGATGAAGATGAAGATGGAGACAGAAAAGAATTAGAGTTATGAGAGAACAGGAGGAGAAGGGACAGAGAGGAGCTAAGTATAAGAACAGAATTGAAACTGTGTAGATAGAATTTAATCTCAGAGGAATGAAGTGGATGGATGAAAGAGCACGGTGTACTTAGATTATTTTCCCGCAGATTACCCCCGCTGTTAGTAGCATCTCTTCTGGTCCCCTGGGAAAGAAACTAAAGAGTCCGGCCCTCAATAATTTCCAAAATAAATGGACTCAGCAGGTAGTGTTTGTGTATGTATCCATTTAAACACACACATACACATATGCATGTATGTATGTAACAATAATTAAAGAAAAAGAAGCTATGAATTTGAGAGGTAGCTGAGGAGGGGAGACATGGGAGGAATTAGAAGTAGGAAAGGGAGAGAAAATGACATAAATACACACCTATGAAATTCTTAAAACTACATGTAACTTTTTAAGTGGATATTTTCTTTTTCAATATCTGGGTATTGAAAATACTTTGTGATGTTATGCCCAGATCACGGGGACCCCCAAAAGACCACCACAGAGACCGAATCCCACATGTAAAGGCAAAGAGCCTTTATTTCAAGCTCTGGAGCTTGGTCCCTCTGTCTGTCCAACACAGCGGTGAGAGCAGAGAGCCCCGAGCTTAGGTGGGGTGGGTTTTTTGTCATAGCAGAGGTTGGGGTGAGGGGATTTTCAGAGTTCAGGACCCTGATTGGTCAATTGTCTGGGGTATCTGTAAAACAAAAAAAAAAATAGTGTGTGCTAGACTCAAGGACATCTGGCCACCTTATCTAATGGTTGGAATGTTTGGGATGTTAGGTACTTATCCCTGGGTGGATCCCTGGGTGGTATCAGTTTAAGGCTTTTCTTGAATCTGGGTGTTGCCTGCCAGTAAGCCTTTCACAGCTGTGTCTAGCTAGACCTCTAAGTCTGTCATGGCTGCTGTGTGGTCAAGCTGTTTTGGAGTCCTCCACAGTGAGGCATGGAATTCTTTGATTTGAAATTCTTGGTGTTGGTTTAAAATATGTATAAATGAGAGAGTGAGTATAATGGTTGGTGAGATGGCTTAGTGAGTAAAGGAGCTTGCTGCCAAGGCTGATGACCTGAGTTCAATCCCCAGAGCCTACATGGTAGGAAGAGAGAACTGACCCCCACAAGTTGTCTCCATCTCCATCCATGCACGTGTAATGATATAAACGCACACACGTGTGCACATGCATGCATACACACACACACACACTGCTGTGATTTAAAATTCCACAAGGCTGACTGATAGATTAGAATGTCTATGACTGTAGAGAACTAGACTATTGTAGGTCTAGAACGAATTTTCCTGAACTATATTTAGCCCTCTTAAAAGCCACTCATTGCCTATGTCTGTGTTTGACCTGACAACATTGTGACTGCTAAGTAAATCCTCCTGGCATGTACTGAGAGATAACTAGCTTCTACCAACTCAGGGGCTACAGGTGTCATCAGACAGCATCCAAGACCTACAGCAGATATGTCCCTACTTCGCTGTAACTTCCTTACGTGATGTTCACACTGAAGTATTTTAACCGAATTTACCCATTACTTTCTTTTGTTCTGTTACTATAACAACTTCATGGAACTTACTACACTGACATGTGGCATTTGATGTAAGCCGAATCCTTGTTCCCAGGCCATCATTATTCATATTTGACTCCAGAATTATCTCTTATTTTTTTTTAAGGTGAGAGTTGTGTTTCTGTGTTGACATTGGTTAGTCCCTTCGCTTCTAATATTTTTCTGACAGATCAGCCAGTGTTTATATTAAAACCTTAGGGATAAGTTTCAAAAACTCCTCTGCTGTTTTTCCAGCTTTTTTTTCAGCCTACCCCTCACAAATATCTAAGGAAGACAATCCTTGATATTGTCTTCATGTTCGCTATGCAGTTTCAGCTATTCCTTAGGAATGTTCACTAGGTCCTAACATCATAAGTTGATAACAATCAGGGAGTCTGGGATCATATGTTCCAAATTATTTAGCAAGTTTCCAGGTGTTTTCCTTTGAATCAGAAAACTCTTTTACTATTGTACTGAGCTGAAACTTTGACCAAGGGAAAAAGGAGATTAAAGATCTCAGTCTGGTTAGTAAGTCTTTACAAGCATTTGTCTAAGTTCCTTATCATTTTTAAGATAGAGACAACTGATTAAAATGAAGGGTTTTTAAATTCCTGTGTATGAGTATTTTGCCTGCATGTTTATTTGTACATCACATTTAACATGCCCACAGAGGTCAGAAAAGGACATCAGATCCCTTGGGACTGTAGTTACAGTTGTTAGCCACCATGTGGATGCTGGGAAGTGAACCCAGGACCTCTACAAGAGCTGTATGCACTCTTTAATGACTCAGCTATCTCTTTAGTGTTTTATTTTAAAGATCAACAGGCTCATGATAATTATTAAGTCATGGACATAGAATTAGAAGGAGCAACCAGAGCGGAGTTGGGCAATGCACTTTTGTTTCATCAGTTGCGCACACTTTTCATGTGTCTTCTGTGCAGGGACTTTTGCAGAGGTGGTCTAAGGATGTTTCCCATCAACTCTAAGATTCTGGATCCTTTCTTCCCCACTAATGTACCCCAGAGATGACTATCTTGGCTTGGGATAAAAATAAACTTCACTATGGTCACTGTGTTTAAATTGTCATTGACAAATTCCATGCTTTACTCTAGGAAAATGTAGGCTCTGGTCCACACTTTCTGCATATGCAGTTATCTAGAGTTCTTGACTCTTTGCATTAGTTAAGCCAATGATTTCCTATTTTTTCCACATCCTATCTACATGAGGCCTTTCTTTGGCACCAGGCAAATTTCTTTTAGACCAAATCCAATGTCAAGACAAATCTAACTTCCAGGCCCAGTTTTGATTTAAATGTTCAATAAAACTTAGAAAATGCTAAGGAATATAGATCAGTGATGGGTGCTTGCCTAGCATGCTCTAGGCCTATGTTCCATCTCTGGCACCATAACATAACAAATAAGTAAATAGATAAACTAAATCCAGAGAACTCAAAATTGCAAGTCGTGAAAGATGAACTGACCTATGATCTCCTGTTGCAAATGGGAGGACACTGGATATTCCAGGTGTGGTGATTTGAAGAAAATGGCCCCCAAAGGGAGTGGCACTATTAGGAGGTTGTGGAATATTATTTTAACTGGGCAAAGATGTGTTGCATTTGTTTATGCTGTGGAATATTACTTTAACTATGTAAAAGTGTGTTACATTTGTTTCTGTCGCCTTGGTTAATGATGTAAAGATGTGTTACATTTTGTTATGCTGCATTTGTTTAATTATGTGAAGATGTGTTGTATTTGTTTAACCTTGCCTGCCTAAGGCATCTGATTGGTCTAATAAAAAGCTAAATGCCCAATAGCTAGGCAGATCATCCGGACAAAAGCTAAACAGAGAAATTTTGGAGTTAAATAACATGACAAATCAAATGGATCTAACAGACATCTACAGAACATCCAAACACTAAAGAACACACTTTCGTCACAAGGACCCATGGAACTTGGTCCAGAATTGACCATATATTAGAACACACAGCAAGTTTCAATAGGTTAAGAAAAATTGAAACAGCATTCTATCTGTTCACAAAGGAATAAACCTGGATATCAATGAAAATGGAAAAGGCAGAAAGTACACAAATTTATGGAAACTAAACAGTACAGCAATGAATGAAAATTGGGTCAAGAAAAAAATTAAGAAAGAAATTAAATTTTTTAAAAATTAAATGCAAATGGAAAAAGAATATTCACAAATTTATGAGATGAATGAAGGCAGTCCTAAAAGTAAAGAATATACCACCAAGTATCTAAATTTAAAAAAAAAACTTGAGAGATCTCATATTAATAACTTAAGTATATAAGAATAGGCCTTGGAAAAAAAAACAAGAATAAACAACACTGAAAAAGTAGGCAAGAAGAAATAATCAAAATGAGGTCTGGCATTCATGAAATAATAAAATAATACCATGAATCAATGGAATGAATAGTTATTTCATTGAAAAGATTAATAAGATTGACAGACTTTTAGCCAAAGAAAGAGAGAGAAGACCCAAATGAATAAAATCATAGGTGAGTAGGGAAACATTACAATGTATACTGAGGATTCAGAGGATCATAAGGATATGGTTTAAAAATCTATATTCTACCAAACTAGAGAAATCTCAAAAAATGGGTGAGTATATGTTTGTGTATATATATCCTACCAAATTTGAATCAAGATGAAGTAAAGAATTTAAGCAGACACATAAAAAATAATGAGATAGAAGCAGTAGTTAAAAATCTCCCAGTTAAAAAAAAGTCCAGACTCCAATTTGCAGTAAGGCTCATTAAGGAAGGGAATGGTTCAGTTGCCTTTAGCCTACTGGTTATGGGTGGGTTAGGACTTCTGTTGGTCTTTTCTGTGTCGAACACACAGATTGCAAGCCCAGTGCCACTTTGAGATCTTTGGCAGCAGTTAACTCTGCAGCTCACACACGGTTGAGCCTGTATGATAATAAGTATTCAGAGACGGGTAATACCTGGGGAGCGCTCACCAACCTAAGACAGAGTGCCTGTGTGGCCTGGGTAGGTGTCTCCATGATGGGTAAGGTGACCTGCTGATGTCCCACGCAACCTAAGTCAGGGGCTCATTTTTTAGTAAAAGGGGGACCTGTAGGGTCCTGGCCCCCGTTTTGGGTAACTGTTGCCTTGCTTGCTGACCTTGACCTTGATATCCTCCCTATGCTAATTCTCTGCTGGGTTCCACACTCCTGAATGCTTAGGGAAGTCCCTTGTCTGTGTATCCTGCATAATGGGAGTTAATAGCTTAGATGCAAGGTTGTAAAACATTGGTAGCAAACTTCTGCCCTCCAGGGTTCTCCCATTGTGCTGTAAGCCTGTATTTAAGACCTCCTCCCTCCTTCAATAAACAGCATTCAGCATAAAAAAAAAAAGGTCCAGAACTATATGGAAACAGTATAGATTCTACTAGACCTACAAAGAGCTAACACAAATACTTTTCAATTTTTTTATAAAATAGAAAAGAAAGGAACACTTCCAAATTCTTTTTAAAAAGTCACTATTACCTTGATACAAAACCAAAGGCCCAACATAAGAAGAAATTACAGGTAAAGTCCTCTGGTAAACATGGATACAAAAATTCTCAGTAAAATACATGCAAACCAAATTCAAGAGCATATCAACAAAGTTTATCCATCATGACCAGGCTTGGTCTGGTTTTATACCAGCAATTGAAGAATGGTCCAACATGTATAAATCAACAAATATAATTCACACATGAATAGACTCAAGGACAGGAACCACATGAGAATCTCATATACAGAAAAGTTATTTGACAAAATCCTTCCATGATAGAAGGCCAGGAGAATTAAGGGATAAAAGTGACAAATAACATTATAAAGGCAATATACAACAAGCACACAGCCAACATCATGTTAAACAGGGAAAAACTCAAAGAACTTCACTAAAGTCAGGAACAAGACAAGGGTGTCCACTCTCCCACCTCTTGTTCAATGTTAGATGTCAGCCAGAGCAGTAAGATGAGTGAAGGGGTAAAGGAATACAAGTGAGGAAGGAAGACAGTAAAGTAACTGTAGATGATATGGTGCTGTACATAGAAGATCCTGACTCCACCAGAAAGCCCTACAAGCTGATGTACTTAGTAAAGTATCAGGATACAAAATTAACACAAAAATCAGTAGCCTTTCTATATATAAAGGATAAGCATACCAAGAAAGAAATCAGGGAACATTCCCATTCACAAGAACCTCAAAAAGCTTTAAATAAATCTACCTAAGGAAGTGAAAGACTTGTATAGTAAAAACTTTAAGACATTGAAGAAAAAAACTGAAAAAGATATTATAAGATAGAAAGACCTCTCATATAATATTGTAAAAATGGCCATCCTACAAAACTCCAAAGTAGTTTTTTTTTTGTTTGTTTTTTTGTTTTTTGGGGTTTTTTTTTACAGAAATTGGAAGGAAAAATAAAAAAACACCTAAAGTTGTTTGTGGAAACATAAATGACTCAGGTCAGTCCAACCATCCTGAGCATTAAAAACACAGTGGGGTATCACCACCCTGATTTTAACTTTTACTACAGAAACTGTAGTAATAGAGACAGTATATCCCTGGCACATAGGCAGACACAGTGATCAAGGGAACAGAATTTAGAATTCAGTCCATGCACTCACAGCCACCTGATTTTTTTACAAAGAAGTCAGAAATACGCACTGGAGAAAAGACAGCATCTTCAACAAGTGATGATCA
Organism: Peromyscus californicus insignis; assembly: GCF_007827085.1. Taxonomy (NCBI): domain Eukaryota; kingdom Metazoa; phylum Chordata; class Mammalia; order Rodentia; family Cricetidae; genus Peromyscus; species Peromyscus californicus. The sequence goes on along the minus strand of NW_026294469.1, from coordinate 57,025,296 downwards.
AATGAATGCTGGCTGTATGTAGGAGAATAAAAATAAATTTTATCTCTCACCCAGCACAAAACTCAACTTCAAATGGATAGAGGACCTCAGTATAAGAACCAACATTCTAAATCTGAGAGAGAAAGAAGCAGAAAATATTCTTGAATTTACAGGCACTGAAAAAGACTCTCTGAACAGACCCCAAAAGTCATTAAGACCAACAATTGACAAATGGGACCAATGAAACTAAAAAGCTTCTGTAAGCAAAGGACACCATCACTCAAGTGAAGAGGCAATCTACAGAGTGGGAAATAAATCTTTATCTCCTATAAATCCACCAGAGGATTATCATCTAGGACAGACAACAAACTCAAAACACCAAACATCAAGAAAACAAACAACCCAATTTTAAAATGGGGGATGGAACTAAATGGAGGGTTCTCAAAAGAATAAAAACAAATGAGACACATTTTTGTTTGTTTGTTTTTGTTTTTCCAGACAGAGTTTCTCTGTGTAACAGTCCTGGCTGCCCTGGAACTCGCTGGAACTGTAGACCAGCCTGGCCTCAAGCTCACAGAGATCTACCTGCCTCTGCCTCCCAAGTGCTGGGATTAAAGGCATGCACCGCCACTGCCAGCTGACTGAGACACATTTTTAAGATGTCCAACATCTAGCCACCAAGTAAATGCAAATTAAAACTATTTTGAGATTTCCTATTACTTCAGTAAGATTGTTTAGATTAAAAAGATATCACAGCAAATGCTAGTAGGGATATGGAGAAGGTAGAATATACTCATTCATTTCTGGTGGGAGTGTGAAATGCAGCGATAAGGGAAATCAGTGCAAAGTTTTCTCAAAAAGCTAGAAATAAACCTACCACACAATCCAGTCACCATTCTCAAGATATATACCCAAAGGACTCTATATCCTACTATGGAGATACTTGTCCATCCGTGTTCATTGCTGCTCTAGTCATAATATCCAGAAAATGCAAACAGCCTAGATTTTCACCAACTGATGAGTAAATAATGCAAATGTGCTACATAAACACAACGGAATTTAATTCAGTTGTTAAGAAAAATGAAATTATGACATTTGCCATTAAATGGACAGAATTAAAAACAATCAACCTGAATGGGGTAATGCAGACCCAGAAAGAAAAACATCATGTTTTCTCTTCATATGTGGGAGTTAACTTTGAATCTTAAGATATGTGTGTTTCATTTGGAATACACTCACAGTGATTAGAAACCTAGTAAGGGCCATTGGGTATGGACAGGGTGTTTCAAGGGTGGAGACGTAGAATACCATGATATAAAGAAGGGGAAGAGAACAAGAAAGCTGGGCGGTGGTGGCACATGCCTTTAATCCCAGCGCTCAAGAGGCAGAGGCAGGTGGATCTCTGTGAGTTCAAGGAGGGTCAGCTTGGTGTACAGAATGAGTTCCAGGACAGTCAGGACTACAGGGAGAAACCCTGTCTTGAAAAACCAAACTGGAGGGGGAGAGAAATAATGGAATAATATGGATTAAATGGGGTGGGGGTGGGAGGGCAAGGTAGAAGAGGGAATATAGGAAGGGCTAACTAACACTAAATGCCTTTTGAAGAAGCTATACAGAAGTCTAGATTGTAGAAGCTTCCTAAACAACATAAATACACAAAAATTTTAAATAAAGTTACCTTACAACAGGGAAACAATACCCCAACTAGACATCACATAGTAGCAAATAAAAAACCCTGACCAGGAATGACTTATCTCCTTTGGAGTTGATGACCAATTAGGTCCCATTGACCCCAAACATTACAGGCTATTGGCATTTCTCTTAATTACTCTCCAGAACTTGACAACAAGATCCTGTTGTTGAAGATACCACATACTTGAGTCATAAAAGAGCCACTATCATGGTATGGTTTTTCACAGAGCCCTCCTGATGTCATACTATTCTCTTCCACTCAGATCCATGTCCTCTTCTCCTGTCATTCATGTTCCCTTGTCTTATTATTCCTATCCCCTCCTCCTGCCATTCATAAATATTGGTGAGATGCTAGAGAGGCTGTGCTAATGCACTCCTAGCAGAAGGGGCTAAGGCAAGCACAGTAGCTGGGGGGGGGAATACTGCCTGAGGCACATCACTTGATAGTGACTCTGAACAACTAATCACTGGGATCCCTTCTAATGCAGTCCCTGGGTAGACCAGTATAGATTCTGGACAACCAAGATCTATATCAAGCTTTATACAGCCACCAGTAGCATGTATTTTTACCAGTAAATCTTAACTGGAATTTCCCATACCCATTTCTTCCCTGCTACACACACACATACACCCATATACATGCACATGAAAAGCCGGAATTCTGATATGGGAGCACAGAATCCTACTGTGGAATATTTGTTTAACTATGTAAAGATGTGTTGCATTTGTTTAATTATGTAAAGATATGTTGCTGTTTTACCTTGCCTGCCAAAGGCACCTGATTGGTCTAATAAAAAGCTGAAGCTGAATGGCCAATAGCAGGGGAGGAGGTATTGACAGAACTTCCAGACAGGGAGAATAAGTAGGAGGAGGAAATTAAGGCTTGAAAAAGAGACAACAGAGAGACACCGGGAGCCAGACAGACATACATGGAAGAAGCAAGAAAGTAAGACATACAGAATGAAAGAACAGTAAAAAGCCCCGAGGCAAAACATAAATGAATAGAAACAGGTTAAATTAAGTTATAAGAGCTAATGGGACAAGCTGAAGCTAAAGCTAAGCATTCATAATTAATAGAAAGTCTCTGTGTCTTTATTTGGGAGCTGGTTGGCTGGTTGGTGGCCCCAAGAAAATTCCAACTACAAATCATGGCCAACATGGGGCCTGAATTTCCACCTAGGGCTTGAGAAAGCTTCTTTAAGAGGCACTGCTGTGCAACAGGGCACATGAGCAGCTGGCATGCTAAGAAACAGCAAGCTAAGTAAAAACACCTGTCACAGTGTGGGCATCAGCTTCCTAGAGCTGGAGCAGTTAAATGCAATTCTCAGCCAGGCCTGTGGGCTTAACACTCAGCTCTCATGGACCTGAGGAAGGGGTGGAGGCAACTGCCAGAGCCATGAGGAAGAGCCTTGCTGCCACTTAGTAGTTTAAGGTTTGGCTCATGTGTTCAGAGAATGCTACAGGTGCACAGTAATACAGGTTCAGACTGAAAAAAAAAACTTTAAAGAGGTTAAGTTCTGCAGAAGTGCTTAAGAAAGAAAAGAAAATGGGTATAGACAGTCATAGGAAAAATAATAGTGTAAAAACAATTAGAAGTCTTTAACAAAAGAATAAAGTACTATAAAAAGAATTAGCCACACAAAGATGGGAAATACACAGGGGGTCTGGATCCTGTATGGTGCTTTGTTGACTTTGAATTTTTTTAATGCTGATGAGTGAATGACAGCTACTAAGAGACATGGGATTGTAAAGTGAACTGCTGAATTAAACCAGTCTAGATACTTTAGGGATGTCTTAATTTTAAAATGGAATTCAGAAAATGTATTGCATTGGGGGAGAGGCTATGTGGATTCCTTCAAAATTAATAGAGACCAGATTTGATTGGAGGAGACACCCTGAAAATCTTGGCTACAGACATAAAGAAATAAACCTAGAAAAACTACAAGACAGGTGATATATATGCTGATCCCTTGACATGGGAATAGCTCTGAGACTGGATGAGACAAGATAAATCTTGTTGGTTACAAAGTCCTCATGACTTATTATTACATGTCATCCTTTTATATAACACGGATAGAGGTTTGGTTATACAGTCCAAACAAACATATAAAGTTAACAGATGTCTTTTATGTCTTCAAACATAAAACAAAAATTCATCTTTGGCTAGCTTGTGTACAATGCATAGTCCACACTTGTGTTAATGCATATATATATGTGTGTGTGTGTGTGTGTGTGTGTGTGTGTGTGTGTGTGTGTGTGTGTGACCTTTGAAAGTTTGTGTGTTTTCAGAGCAAGGGGACCAGATACCAATGGAAGGGGTGGCCCAGGTGATCCAGACTTTCAGAGTGCCTCTGTTGCAGTTTCTTCAGAGTTCTGCATTCAGAGCAACTTCAAGGATGCTAGCTGAGATGGTCCAGCCTCACAGACTGTTCTAGCCAGGATTTCAGATAAACCTTGTACTTTCCTGTTACACAGAGACTGGACAACAAATGCTATAGCTAGTTTTCTTAGGATTTGACCATTATCTCAATTTTCTCAGGATCTCCTGGGGATGCTGTCTCCCCCAGACAACAAGAAGCAGTCTAGAGAACACAATGCCTACATTCCTAAGAGGTGGGGTGAGTAGTTTTTGTCATTCAGTGGGTTAGGGATGTTTGTCATCATTTAGTGGGGATATAGTAATGGGATATTTCCACAGAGTCTATTTGAAGGTCAAATGAATTTATTCAGGGTTTAACTCACAACAAGAATAAATAAGTTGGTCATGGAATCTAGGAGGGGTGAGGTATGGCTCAACGCTGTTCTCAGGAGAGCTCTGCCTTGATTGGCAGCACTAGCATACAAGACCATGAGATAGCAAAGAGAGATCGAGCATGTACTCATCCCAGGTCTTAAGAGGTCCCCACCCTGGGCCATGCCCAGGGGTGGGGCAGGTACCTAGCAGTTACCTGCTGCCTCACTAGGGGCAGTGCTGCAGGGTAAGGCACAGACAACCACCCCTACAATATAGGAATATAGGATAAAAAGACAACTATTTATCTCAAATATTTTATATTGTTATGGATTTTTATATATTGATATAAATTTAAGGTTATTTTTGTTATACCGTGTGTGTGTGTGTGTGTGTGTGTGTGTGTGTGTGTGTGTGTGTGTGTGTATGTGTGTATGTGTGTGTATGTTTCTACTCTTGTTTAAGGTATTATATATATGCAGCTCATTTTAAAATGCAACATAAAGTTCTAGTCTTTGAAAGCTATTATTACAAACTGTTTAGGAGAATTAAAAAATGCAGGTTAGTAGTTAGTCATCTATAACAATCAAACTTGTAGTCATGTTAGGTATGTCTTCAAGGTTAAACAGATATATTTTAGATAGATGATCCTGAAATGCTTCAGAGACCTACAGAATATGTATGGCATTTAAGATGTTAATAACCTAAGGCTTTTCTTGACAGTGAGACATGTCTGCTCCTGTCAGCACCAATCTACTTCATAAAAGGATGGTGGGTGTCAAAGAACCTCTATATGGAGTTCACTTTACTGTGGCAAAGCTAGCCATTTGGGTAAGAAACTGCTCTTGCCTTGATTGTTGACAGTATGCAGTACAAACTGGACAATCAGGACACAAAGGAAAAAGACTGGGTGGGACAATCCTTCTGTTGCGACCACCTCGACCAGCAAGGAAGACACAACACCGAGCTCTTCTTTCTGCCGTTTATTCAGGAAACTTGAACAATCTTCTGACCCTGGGGAAAGCCAGCCCACGCCCTTTATAGCCACTGGGCAACCAACCCCGTAGTGCCACGTGGACAATGCCGATAGGGTCAGACATATGCAAGCAAGCCAGATTCTACTCCCAAGCCAAATAAGGAGTTGTTTATCCCAGAGAACACCCGCCATCGGGAAGGCAGAAGCTGGACGCTGGCGCCATCTTTGAGGCGCGGCCGTGCACGGCTCTCTACAGTTCCTCCTTTTTTGTTTTAAGCAGCAGGCAAGAGCAGAGGTCTAATCTCTGCCAAAATACAACTTGGACATTGTACTGGTGTTAGTCCAGGTGTCATCCACCCAGAGAACACTTGACCCGGCCAATACCCTTTTTTGCAGAGGTGGGAATTAGGGTATCAACCCACATGCAATTAGACTTGCTCTTCTTGGGTTTTGTAATACAGCTAGACCCAAGTGCAGTGCACTAGCCTCGCATCCTGCGCAATCAAGCTTTTAATTCGGCCAGCCAGGCCTGGGGAGACTGTCCAGCCTCTATGGCTGTAAAGGCTTGGATAATCATAGCTGCATTGCGCTGCTGAGAAACCCTTAAACGAACAATGCACCACAGGCACATCAGGGAGACAAGTACCAGTAGGCCTGCCAGGGCACCTAATCCCGCCCACTCCTTTAAAAAGGTGATAGAATTTCGCAGCCAAGACATCATTTCCGCAGTGGAGCCAGGTGCACACGGGTGGAGTTGACCGCAATGATCTCATTGCGCAGGATCTGGGTTCTGCTCCTGCAGCAAGTCAACTCAAAAATAAAGCAATACACTAGAATGTGATGTTATGGGTAAAGGGTATGGCCAGGCTTTTATAAGAGCCCAAAGTAGTTGATCCTCAGCTGCTCCCACTGGCACGCTTGTCAGAATCAGGGCTATCAGGATCAGGCACATCAGCTTCTGGGGTGTCATCACGTCTCTCCGTCTGAGGGGCCCGTCGCACCAATCGTTCAGGTACCCAGATAGGGTCTAGCCGGTCCTGTGGGAAAACACAAACAGAACCTCATGCCCATGTCAGCATGGGATCGGGGCCATGCCAGCTACCTGTGAGGATATCTTTCCACTTCACCATGCCCTTCATAGGACTGTATGGATTATGATGCCTATCTGCTGATGAACTTCCCGAGGCATCCAAATTCAAAAAATTTAAGGTGAATAATGCCAGAGAGAGTCTTTCTCTTGGGGTTCGGTCACGGCCTATTCCCCCTTTTTGTTTTTGAAGAATTTCATTGAGGGACCGATGCGCACGCTCCACAATGCCTTGGCCTTAACTACTTGGCGCGCATCCGCACGGGAAAGGGAAAATTTAGCCTGCAGCGTGTGTGCATTCATGATCCCAGTAAGACCTCTTATGGTGGTGGAGGATCTTCCTATCAATAAACCCACCGTGCCCGGCTTCAAAGGGCCTTTAAAATCAGACTCCACTAATTGTACTCCCATCTGCGGAGTCAGTAATTTTAAACCGCACCATTTTCGCTGTTAGCTCAGGTTTTTCTGTGTTGCATTGATTTTCCACAGATCTCAGCTGCGGATGCCTTGTTGTGCTGGTTCTGGCGTCTACCATTCTTAGCTTCTTAGTGGCTTCTGGAACTTTTGAAACCATTCAGACTGCCTACTTTGCAGTCTACTGGGACACTAACCTTCTGTGTCTCAGGTTCTTTCACCACATACATTAAACTTAGATTCACAATCAACATTTACACCTTTTCACAAACTCACATATAACATGTGCTTAAGCCTAAACTCACACTCAACATTTACACATTTTTACAAACTCACATATAACATATTAACATCTACTTATTTATACTCTTTAATGAAACTATAGAACTACTTTAGCAAATATTTTATTACTTCTTATATACTTCTTATATTTCTTATATAACTTATATTTACAACTAACATCTTTACTTCTTACAAGCTTATTACTACATGTCTTAAGACTACCTTAGATACTTCTTGCAAGCTTATATTCTTAAAGGAACTCTATGGATCTATCTTACAAACTTATATAGGGCTACCATTAGCACATATTTAACTTAGCAAACACCTAAAGATTTCTTAACACAGATTTAACAAGACAGAATTTCTACAGACTCACATATTTTATTTTCATCCCGGACAGATTCTGCTAGAGACTTGATGACCTTAAAATCCAAAGGTTCATGGTATCTCTGTTGAGTCTGGGCATTGAGAAACACTGGGCAAGCTAGCTGCATTTCAGTTCTAACCTGTCTCCAAACCTCCAGGTTAAAAGACTTCCCCATAGAGACAACTCTAGACATGGAGGCAGATTCCAGATACGGTGGAAGAGCTGAGGGAGCGGCTCCACACTCAGACTCACATCCTTTAATTCTTTCTCTTTCTCATTTATTTCTACCCCTTTTCTTTCTTATTCTCATGCTCTGCAAGGTTTCACATAATGACTCTACATCATCAGAATCAGGGGAAGAGATAGGGGACTCAGAACGCTCTAGGTCCGAAAGGTCAGGATATAACCTTGTTTTTTCTTCCCCCTTTTTTGTTTTACTTCTGGTAGACGCTGCTTTAGCAGACATGGCCTTTTCTGATCTTTCCTCCTGCAACATTTCTAAGGCTGCCTGCCCATTCTCTACTGCATCGCTGCAGCGCTGGCCTTCGAGACACCCTCTCACTAATTTCCAAACTGGTCTAACCCCATGTTTAAGCGTCCCTTGTTCTGCAGCGAAGTTTAGATCACAGCCCACCCTTTCCCAGGAAACTACCGTGAGGCTTCCAGAAACTTCGAACCAGGGTGCCAAGACATCACATTCCTCTAGAAATCTTTCTAAAGTACTCTTCTTAATCTTTAATTTCTTTGAAAGGAGCAGCTCATTAAAAGCCAGAAAAATTGGGTGCGAAGAAGTTGCGCCCATGATACTAGCAGCACTTTTGCCTTCACTTACTTTCATTTTCTTTAATTTTCCCGTCCGCTTTTGTTGCGGCTCTACTCTTTAATTTTCCCGTCCGCTCTTGTCACGGCTCTACTCTTTAATTTTCCCGTCCACTTTTGTCGGGGCTCTACATTTTCCCGCTCTCTCTTTATCTACAGATGAGAGCAAAATCCGCTTTTATCGCGGTTCCCCAAATTACCTGAGGACTTACCGGTATACCACCCTGACAGCAAAAAGTTCTGAGCTCCACGAAGAGGCTGAGGTTCCCCGTACGGGCCACCACTTGTCGCAACCACCTTGACCAGCAAGGAAGACACAACACCGAGCTCTTTTTTCTGCCGTTTATTCAGGAACCTTGAACAATCTTCTGACCCTGGGGAAAGCCAGCCCATGCCCTTTATAGCCACTGGGCAACCAACCCCGCAGTGCCTCGTGGACAATGCCGATAGGGTCAGACATATGCAAGCAAGCCAGATTCTACTCCCAAGCCAAATAAGGAGTTGTTTATCCCAGAGAACACCCGCCATCGGGAAGGCGGAAGCCGGACGCCAGCGCCATCTTTGAGGCACGGCCGTGCACGGCTCTCTACATCCTTCAAAATTCTTGCTTCACAAAAAAAGTTTGTTAGATATTTTATAGACCTATAGGCCAAAAATGGATGCCCCAACATTGCAAAGGAACCTTGGGTGACTGTCCAGGCAGCCAACTGTTTCTGTCATTTCTATAGTTTTGAAAGATGCTTGCTCTGCATTTCCTGTTTACTCAGGTAATATTATTTCCTTCTTAGGTCTCTGATGGAGTTGAAAATGAAATAGTTATAGCTACAGTTTTCTTTGTTACCAAATTCATAAAAGAAACTCCCAAAAGAGGTACAAAGGGTATAAGGTTGAGAGATATAAAGCTTAGATTGTTCATCTAAGAAAATTATTTGAGGTCTAAGATAGTTTTGGGTTGGTAATGCAAGTTAGAATAGAAAGTAAATTAGCTGTAAAACTTTGGACTCACTAAGATAGAATAGATAATAGAATAGTTTCTCTGAATTTGCCAAATACAAATGGACTGGACATTGTGAATGTAATCCTTACTTGGTAATTGTTCTTATTGTATATAGTTTCATTGTGTTAAAGTTAAAACCTTTCCTTTTTATTTAGACAAAAAGGGGAAAGTGTTGGGGGATATGCGATCACACTGTGAACGCCCGGTTTGCATTTGTGTTAATTAAATAAAATTAGCCTTGGGTCAGGAGGCTGCATTAGCAACTAGTTGACAGAAAGTAATCATAGAGCACCAGAGGGCATCTGGGAGAGATAGAGAGACACAGGAAGTGTAGGGTTTGGAATGGTGCAGCTTTTTGTAGTTTGGCAAAGTGGAAGAATAGGCTTTCTGTGGATGCCAGCAGGGAGAGAGGGTTAACTAGTCTACAAACTACTCAGCCTCTCTAAGTTCACAGGTTCACCCCACCATTTGAATGGCTAGTCTTATTCATAATTAGGATGATAGAGAGGCAGCAACAGGGCTGGTCCCTGCAGGAGCAGAATTCACACCAGGCTCCAGCCTAAGTAGCTAGGCCAACGCTAGAGAAGCAGGCCAGTAACTGTGGAGTTGCAATTGCTGGCTGAGATAGCAGTAGATGAAGGTGCAGCCACTGTGCCAAAGTTAAAACAACAGAATCCATCTGGCCCATGCAGAGAGCAACAGGAAGCCAAAGTCAGCAAAGACAACCAATGACTGAAAGCAAACAAGCAAAAAGATGTGATGACTTTTCAAAGCTCTTAAGGTTGAATTCAGAGATAAGCACACGTTAGGAGTGTGACCTTAGGCAAGTTGCTTGAGCTCTAGGTAAAGCTTAGTAATATTTACCTACTTTTTAAGGTGGTTATAGAATTGAGTTAATCCCTTTAAAGTGCATTGGGCATTGCAAAAGTACACTCATAATATTCTGAGTACCTTATGCAATGAGAGCTTGAGAAGAATTCTCACCTGGGGCTACTTGAGTTTATCCATTGGTGGTCTGTTCACTGCCACCTACTGGCATCAAAGAGTTGGACAACTTTTTAAGCATGTTTCACTACAGGGTTGAAAGGATGCCTCTGTCCAGAGACCCTGAGACTTTGAACTGTGGGCTTATCTCCTCTGGCCTGATTATGCTCTTTGCTTGAAATAGATGCTCTTTACTTAGCATCTAGAACAAGAAAAAAAGACTGAGCACAGTGGCAGAAAAAGACAAGACTCATCCACCTACTTGGCATTGGCACAGATTCCTGCCGTAGACGTGGCTGCCAGCTTGTAAATAGAACCAAGGTGAAAAGAAAGTCTGTGCCTTGGCAGTCTCCTGCCTTATCTTTGCTTGAGAGGCAGACCCTGCTGGATTCAAACCACCTCTAAAAACCATACTCAAAAAATTTCTCATACAAGAGATTGGGTGTACAAATTCAAGTACCTACCTGCACCTCTACAAAAATGAGTTAGAAGTATAAAACGGATGAGTTGTAAGAGTGAAGAGACAGAAGATACCAAAGAGCTAGAACTCAGAACGAACTTCTGAAGTTGGAAGTTCACAGGGTTGAACGACAAAGAGGCTAGTTCAAGGCACACAAGCAATCTGGAAAGAGGATGGTTGGTGACATGTTGGAAGTCAGGGTAGAATGAAGAAAACAGATGGTCTATACTACCTACAAAACATGGCATGGCTTTCCCCACTACGCCTTATCAAATACACACAGTAGTGAAGAATCATGCCTCCAGGTACCAACAAAAGTGACAGCTAAGCTCCCAGAGGAAGAAATACCCAAGCGATGCTCTCATGCTGGGCCAGAAGAGTACTGCATGCCCAGTCTATTAGCCTGTTCCCAGTATAAGCACCGTTTGAGGAAAGTCTGATAGTTGATGTACCCACCCACTCACAGAGTTAGCCAACCTGCATGTTTCAGTCTAGAATGCTGCAAGGACACTCACGCAATATGCAATCAAGCACACCAGCCCTTCATTTACAAATATTAATGAAAAATTGAGACTTCCCTGTCTTTGATGGAAATGAGCCATACAAAAAGGAAAGAGCATTATAAATGAAATCACTGATTTTGAAGGAAAGAAAGTGTTTAGAGTATGAAGTTTGAATTTTTTCTAACTAGGGGAGAATTGGACAGGGTATGGAGCCATGCATTCAAAAATAGCTTGCTATGAAACGAAAACAACAAATGGATAAACAAAAAGTCATATAAATGCAACAGATTTCTGAGTTTAAAATTCAATAAAAGGTGGTAGTATATGCCTATAATCCTAGCACTTGAAAGGCTGAAGCTGGAAGATTATGAGTTCCAGGCTATCCTGGCTTATATAGTGTCTTAGTGATGGTTTCTATTGCTGTGATGAAACACCATGACCAAAAAGCAATTTGGGAAGTAAAGGTTTTATTTAGCTTACACTTCCAGTTCATAGTACATCATTGCAGGAAGTCAGACAGAACTAGAGCTCAAGCAGGGCTGGAATCTGGAGGCAGGAGCTGATGCAGAGGCCATGGAGGGGAGTTGCTTACTGGCTTGATTCCTCTGGCTTGCTCAGCCTGCTTTCTTATAGAACCCAGGACCACCAGGCCAGGGTTGGCACCACCCACCATGGGCTAGGCCCTCCCCCATTGATCACTAATTGAGAAAATGCCTTCCAGCTGGATCTCATGGAGACATTTCCTCAACTAAGGCTCCTTCCTCTCTGGTGACTCTACCCTGTGTCAAGTTGACACACAAACCAGCCAGTACACCTGACCCCTTGTCAACTTGACACACAAACACATCACTGTTAAACCACATCCCTTCTTTCTTATTCGCTCCCAAGAAACCACATTAAAAACATAACTTTAAAAGTCCCACAGTCTTTACAAATTCAAACACACTAAAATTTCAGTCCCTTTAAAATAGCCAATCTCTTTTAAAATTCAAAGTCTCACAACTGTGGACTCCAATTAAATACTTTCTTACTTCAAGAGGGAAAAATCAGGGCAGTCACAATCAAATCAAAGCAAAACCAAATTCTTCTGTGGGATGGTCTGTATGTCAAATCTGTTGCTCTGATTGATCAAGAAATAAAACACTGATTGGCCAGTGGCCAGGCAAGAAGTATAGGCGGGACTAACAGAGAGGAGAATTGAGAGAACAGGAAGGCAGAAGGAGACACTACCAGCCACCGCCGTGACAAGCAACGTGTGAAGATGCCGGTAAGCCACGAGCCATGTGGCAAGGTATAGATTTATAGAAATGGATTAATTTAAGATATAAGAACTAGATAACAAGAAGCCTGCCACGGCCATACAGTTTGTAAGCAATGTAAGTCTCTGTGTTTACTTTGTTGGGTCTGAGAGGCTGTGGCGGGTGGTAGAGATTTGTCCTGACTGTGGGCCAGGCAGGAAAACTCAAGCTACAAAATTCCAACTGTCCAATGGCTGTAATCCACTCATGATCTTCTGGACTCCTCCAAAGGGCTTGGGTCACTTCTCCAGCTCTGCCCTCTGCAGCACACACAGCTTGTCTTCTAGGCTCCGGCCGGCTCCACTCCACTGCTGCTGCTGTTCTTGGTGTTCATCCCATGGTACTGGCATCTCCAAAATGCTGGGGTCTGCTACTGCAACTGGACTGCACTTTCACCAATAGCCTCACATAGGCTCTCTTCATGGTGCCATACCTCAACTTCTTTGCATGACCCCTTCAGTCCTGGCCCTTCAACTGCCATTGCGACTGCACCTTCCCCAATGGCCTCTCCTGGTCTCTCTCAGTGCCAGCTTGATTCCCTTGAAATGCTGCACTATTACCTAGGATTGTGAGCCCATTGTCCCCCTAAGTTGCCTTTGCCTGGGTATTTTATCATAGCAACAAGGCATTAAACTATATTCGCCATGAAGAACAATGAAGTCCTGTCCTTTATACCAAAATAGATGGACCTTGAGAACACGATCCAAAGTGAGATAAGCTGCACACAGAAAAACAAGTGCTTCATGTTCTTTCATCTGTGAAATCTTAAAAAAGTAAGTCAACCTGAATGTACTATAGTGATTACTACAGGCTGAGTAGCAGAGAGTGGGTCAAACTGAGCTAAATTTGACCAGTGCATATTGTTTGCAAATGTAGATACCTGAACTCTATTAATGTGTAGAATTATTATTTGTTAATCAAAAGGGTGTTTTTATTTGTTGGGCCAAAAATCATAGAAGTTGATGAAATCACTGAGAGAAAAATTAGATATAAAAAAGTAAGATTGCGCCGGGCGGTGGTGGCGCACGCCTTTAATCCCAGCACTCGGGAGGCAGAGCCAGGCGGATCTCTGTGAGTTCGAGGCCAGCCTGGACTACCAAGTGAGTTCCAGGAAAGGCGCAAAGCTACACAGAGAAACCCTGTCTCGAAAAACCAAAAAAAAAAAAAAAAAAAAAAAAAAAAAAAAAAAAAAAAAGTAAGATTGCTAAAGATAAAGACTCAGGACATGTCTAAATGTGAGACAGGGGAAAGAGACAGACAAGGTTGGAAGGTTTGCACCGAGAAGAGATATCATAGATCAGGATAGGGACTATTCCAGAAGCAAAGAAAAGATGTTTTCAGAGGAGACAGTAGTAGCAAATGAGGCAAGGCACTTAGAGACAGAGAAGACTGTGGAGTTGGTGAGAAGTGCTCAGTGATGCTGCAAAGGCAAAATAAAAGGAAACAGGGAAGTTGTCGGTAAAGAACAAGAAAATCGGGAATTAGCTTTAAAAACCATCAAGGTTGTGTTGCAAAACCCCTAGCTCTACTTCCCAATATTCATGTATGTCTAGTAACATAGCACTAGCAGATATGATCAAGGCATGTTCAAGTGTCGAGGTGGGCAGGGGGACATTCATAGACTAAGCTGGCCTTCCGCCTGCCTCTGTGCACAGAGAGTCCTTCATAATGTAAGAAGGCAAATAGAAAAAAGAATCTGGATATGCCTTTTCTTTATAACTAAGATTGAAAGGCTTTTGGGGCTGGAGAGATGGCTCAGAGGTTAAGAGCACTGCTTGTTCTTCCAAAGGTCCTCAGTTCAATTCCCAGCAACCACATGGTGGCTCACAACCATCTGTAATGAGATCTGGCGCCCTCTTCTGGCCTGCAGGGATATGTTCAGGCAGAACTGTATACATAATAAATAAATCTTTAAAAAAAAAAAAAAAAAAAAAAGATTGAAAGGCTTAACAAAGTTTCCGTTTCTTTAGAAATATGGAAATGAGAGAGGGGGGAGAGAGAGAGAGAGAGCCAACAGGAAAACAGAGGAGAAGGAGAAGGAAGGAAGGGAGAGAGTAAGGGAGGCAGGCAGGAAGGGATGGGAGGGGAGGGAGGAGGAATGGGGAGAATGGGAAAGACACACATCAAGTTCTGATATGAAAGATATCAAAAAAGATGTCTTTGCATGCCGAAAGAAAAAGGAACATGACATAGGAAGACAATCACAGGCCTGGCCCTCCTGGGCTTGAGTTCCTTTTATGAAACCTCCTGATTGAGTGTCTTACTGAGGGGTCACACCTTTAACATTACTGAATTCCCGTTCTCTCCATCCCTGCCACCTGACACAGCACCCAGCCTTGGCTTTCACCACCCTTGAGTGTTTCTGCCTTCTCCTGAACCTCTCTGTGGAAATACAAGTTTCTTTCAAACCAATTTATAAGGGTTTTCCAGATGGTATCATTCATTTAAAAAGAGAGAAAGAAAAAAAGAAAAGCTTCCAAGTGTTCCCTAGTTTCTGTCACAGAAAGGTAAAATAATGTCTTACTAAACATTACTACTGCTGTAATGAAACACCATGACCAAGGCAATGTGGGAGGAAAGGATTTGTTTGGCTTACACTTCCATAGCACTGTTCATCGCTGAAGGAAGTCAGGACAGGAACTCAAGCAGGGCAGGAACCTGGAGGCAGGAGCTGATGCAGAGGCTATGGAGGGGTACTGTTTACTGACTTGCTCCCCATGGCTTGCCAATAGCCCAATCTTGTGGAGGCATTTTCTCAATTGAGGTTCCCTCCTATCAGATGACTCTACCCTGTTTTGAGTTGACATAAAATACATCACTCTCTTTGTCTTTGAAAGACCACAGATCTTGACTCTGATTTCTGGCACAATTTAGTATTCTTTCCCTCTCACTTTGGCTGGAATCAGATGGCCTTTCTACCCTATGCTCCCCCTTTCTCTGTTAAAAGTCCATCTATTCTTCAAGAATTTCTGCAGGCCGATAGATTCATCTCTCTTGACTTTATTAGACCTAAGATGTCCTCTTTTACACATGAAAGTAATTCCTAATGAGAAAGGAGGAAAGAACCAAACATCTTGATTGCTTAGGAGCTTTCCCAAACTCATCTCTACACCCTGGAACTGCAGTACCCACCCCAGTGCAGGGGTGACCCGCTCCAGTGCAGGGGTGACCCACTCCAGTGCAGGGGTGCATCAAACCCCTCATCCAGGTATGTACACAGTCATGCTATGTGAACTTATTAACTATACAATGTATCCTTTTCACACACACAACCATGGTCATTATTCTTGGCCTATATGCTCCTTAAAAATACGACAGTGCTGGTCACACACCTGGCACCATGACGAGCATACCAAAGGCACTGTTCATGAATAGTGAATGTTCAGGCCCACTTAGACATTCTGAGTGAAATTGAGTAAGAAAAGAAACTCACATGTGTGAGTCAGAAAGTCACGTGTTAGACCTTAAGCAGTCTGGTCCCCGAGAAGCTGTAAGAGTCTCTGCTAATTTGTTTTGAGCATAGAGCAGGGTAGAAAAAAACAAGCAACAAACTATTGTCATGTGACTTTGCTGAGACTTGGGAACCAGAGTTTCTTAAAGCGGGACCTTGGACCTACAGTATTTGGTAGCTTGTTGAAAAATGCAAAATCCCAGATGGGTGTCCCATCACACTCCTATAATCTGAGGACTCAAGAGGCTACAGGAGGAGAATTGCCCTGTCTTTGTCCTTTTGTGGATTTAAAGGCAACCTGGGATATTTCTCAGTTATTCACCCTCCTCAAAGCTCACCTGCTCGCCTCTACATCCACCAAGGAGAGGTGCCATTAGAGGGGTGGAGGTGTCATTTCATATCACATATATGTCTTACCACTTTACATTTAACTATAGACAGCATCTTGAATTGTGTGCATGTATGCACATACCTTGTCTTGACACAATTCATGTCATTGGCTCTTAGGTGGCAGATCTTCTCTGACAACCAGTACTTCCAGCCCCATACTGAGCTCATAATAAGTGAAAGCCCCAGAATAATTATATACTAAGACATATTTTCAACAATATATAGTCAAGTATAAATTTTATTTTATTTGTAGGATTAATATAATTTTGAATGTCAAAACTATAGGTAATAAATACTTTCAAGTAAAATTCACCAATGTATGTACATTCTCATTTTGTAATACCTACCAGAAAATTTCCAGAAAGATAAAAAAAAACCCTCCAAATGTCACATATCTGAATAACCAATTCAAATGTATAATTTAGTACATTTATTCTATTAATCATAATTTATATATTTAATAGTGTATTTTAATTGATTCATCCTTTCACTTTACTAACAATTTCTTTGAGCACATATTTTACAGCAAATAAATTTCTCTTAGAAACATAAAGTTAACATACAATGGTACATGTTTGACATGTAGTTGTATTCTTTTCCTGTTAAGGGGACTTCATGCAAATATTTTTCCCACAGAATCAGAAAGTTAACATACAATGGTACATGTTTGACACGTATGTATATATTTTTTTCTGTTAAGGGGACTTCATTTTGAGTGCCAGACGTTGGCTTATTTGCAAAAATTTAACAAGTTACTACATGCATATATTTTCCCAAAAGTAACCACATTTGAACACAAGGGCTATTTTGTTTACATAGAGTTTAAAATGCAGTTGAATATATTCTTAGATACCTTAATGTAAAGGTTAGGATTTGTAGTGAGCCATTAGCACCCAGAGCAGAGAATTAGCTTATGGAGAGTTGAGTGTCCAGATGAATAGTGTAACCACAAAGAACAATGTTTTATTCTATGACTGCAACTCTAGTCACTTTGCTTAATACTCAAGTGTGATAGGCAGAAGATTCAACATGGAAATTACAAGCAGTTGCAAGTACTTGCTCTGTACAGATGAGAGGAAGCCTGCATACAACCCATATCTCTGTGACATCCATGGTGACAATGGCCTCTGTTTTCTCTAATGGTTACAATGAGAACATTTACTTCCTATTCGCAGATTTGTCTGAATTTTCAGCAAATACAAATGAACAGGAAACATTTGGAAGGCTAGATGCTCTTTTCAAATCAGTTGCATACAACTTGTTAATTTGCCATTTTGTAAAGTTTGGGACATCTCATGCACTTTGCTGTGAATACCAGCACATTTTTTTTTTCTATACTGAGCTCCTAGAGGGGTAGGTGGTCATGCCCACAAGCTGTTTATGTAACTACACTCGAAAGTTCTTCTGCCTTTAAAATCTTCTGTAGAAAGGGTCCCTCTTACACCAGTAGCTCCTTGAGGGATGACCTCAATATCCATTGCTTTATTTACATTTTTTCTTTCCTTTGGAAACAGTCTAGGTGCCAAGTGTACAGTGAAAGAGAAAATACTAGAAACGAGATACTACTGCAAAATGGAGCCTGTGAGCTCTCGGGTCTCCTACCCTCCCTTCAGATGAGAGAGCACTGGGACCCAGCGGGCCACTGGCTCAGTTGAGCAAAGCATGTCTGGGTGTCCAAACACTGCCCTGGCCACCAACACCTGAATCCTCCCTTCATGTCTGTTTGTGGTAGCCCATGTGGGTCAGTTCTTTTGCATAAAAAGAGAATCCTATGTGTTTTTTGAATTTTACAAGAAGTTCTCCTATTTTTTTTCTAGGTAGTTCTTTGGGCCATCCTGGGAGGTCAGCACAGATGTGGAGCCTGGAGTGAAATTAAGGAATGGCAGTTAGTACCTGAGCGCGTTCCTCTCCTCCATGCCAGACTGGAGAACGCGGTGTTTCTTTGCTGTAGAATGGGCCTTTGACGACTGCTCAAGTCAGGTTAAAATAGTGCAGAGCACATAGCGACAAAGCTTCAGACACCAAGAGATGCTGAAAGACAGTGTGGGAGAAAGCCAGTCTAGCGTGACCACGGGCATGTGCTACGTGGAGCGAGGGTGGGAATGTACCTACAGTCCCTGATGTGACCCCAAACCATTTCTTGGCAATGCTGAATTGAGTCAAAATAAGACAGGGGGAAAGAGTCATGGAGATTTTTCACAAAACAAGAAGCAAGGTTGGTAGCACAGAATTTTATGTCTGAATAAGCCCAAAACTATGATGGATGGAAGAATAGGGAGTTAAGGTTGATCCTCAGACAATTCTAAATATAAGCTATAAATGAGAAGCCTAGGATAGGAGAGCTGTATGGAAACCAGTAGCAAATAAAACAGAAGTTTCAAATGGAAAAAATCTGGATGCCTCTCTATTCCTGAAAAGAATGCAGAGAAAAACAAAACAGAATAGCCACTCCTGGTGTCAGAGACCTCCACAGTGTTTCTTTCAATAACAGCTCACCCGGGATATTATACATCTCATAAGGTCACTTATCAGGTCACGTAGAGGATGGTAAATCCTCCTAGAAATGGAATGGGAAGTAGAGAAAGAGTAAGACGTTAAAAAATACATGTCACAGACCATTCCCATGATGGAGACAATCCACATGTGCATAGTTTTGATGCACAATGAACACAAGTTAAAAAAAAAAGTTTGAACAGCAGAAGAGATAAAGGAGAATACATTTGAGATCCCTAGAGACCTTGCTTATCCTCTGGCTGAACCTAATTGACTGAGAGATGAGAGCCACAGAGAGGGGAACGTGTTTAATACCTGCCAAAGAGCCTACTAATTAGTCTGAAGCCATGACAACAAATGATCTCTTTAAAGGTCCTCCGCATCTCTTGGCTGCGGAAGGCATATATCAGAGGATCAATCACAGAATTGCACATGATGAGGATAAGGTACATGTTGAAGTAAGACATAAAGCAAGAACAATAGATGTTCTGGGGGCAGGAGATCATTAAGATGAGGTGAAGGAAGAAGGGAGACCAGCACACAATGAAAACCCCCAGTAGCATGGTGAGGGTAATAGCACCCTTCATGCTGGTCCTTTGCCTCACAGAACTGTATCTGGGGGAAGCTGCTATGCGCTTGACGTGGTTCCGTGCCAGGAGGAACATGTGTATATAGAGAGACACCATGAAGAACAGCATGGTGAAGAACATGGAGATGAGGCAAATGATGACATACTTGGATTCATAGTAAACGATGAAAACAATACCACAGCTTATGCAAAAAGTCCATATGCACGCAATAATCACCCCCGAGCGCCTCGCTGTCATGATGTGGTGGTAGCGCAAGGCGTAGAAAATGGTGACGTATCTGTCCACGGCAATGGCCAACAAACTGCACATGGAGGCCACAACAGAAATGCAGATCATGGAGTCAAACACATTGTCGATGTGACGCACAAAGGTGTCTGCTATCACCAGATGTTTATTATTTAGCAAGTATATGGTGATGGTCTCCCAGGCATTAGACATGCTCACCAGCATGTCAGCGACTGCTAAACTGCCCACAAAGAAGTACATGGGTGAGTGCAGGTTTTTGTTTTTCACTATGGCCCCAATGACCAGGATGTTCTCTAAGAGGCTGACAAGACCCAGAGTCAGGAACACCTCCACAGCGATGCCCATGTCCGCACAGGCTGAAGACATGTTCTTGGCATTTGGTCCTAAGTTGTTGTCCTCTGTGGCATTCGGAGTAAGATTCAAGAAATGCAGTTGAAACGAGGAGTTCATGGCTGGAAGAAAATGGCTCCACTTCTTAGCATTAAAGGTACTGTAAGACAGGTGTGTTTGTTGTTGTGTTATTATGATCTCTAGAGCTTAAGAGTATAGAACACAGACCACGCTAGCACGTCAGAGCAAGTACACAGGAGAGAATGCGTGGGTAGACACAACATACTGGAAGCCGGACCCTGGTTCACCTCATCCTGACCTGTCTTCCTGGAGCCTGGAATTCCGTCCCTGTAACACACAGGCGTAATGTTCTCGCAGGCCTCTGCTTCCAATTACTCATATTCTGTCACTCCCGGGTTACAGGAATAGCTTCCATCATCTCTATGCCAAGCACAGCTTCTCTTTCCATGTCTGATTTCCTGGCCCCTAAGTCTGCTCTCAGAGCGTGCCCTGAACCCTATCAAAACTCCATAAAAGTCTCAGCCGGTCTCCAGGTTTTCACATGACTGGGACTACCGCATCATATTTTGCTTAAGGGAGCCCAGATTTCTGAAGACCACACAGACCAACATTCCCTGGAGAAAGGCAGGTGGATCTGTCTTCTCACTAAGCAGAGCTCTCCACAAATCCTCACTGTATACTCTCCAGGGTTGTAACAGACTGCAGCAAAGTGCTCGTTAAGCTTAAGGAGAAACGCAGAGTTACTGCCTCCAATACATAAGCTTACTTTACAGTGTGTTAAATAGAGAAAAACAACAGTACTTTCCCCTCAAATATTTTCCTTAAATTCTAAAAAAAATGAATTTCATTGAGTCTGACTGCTAATTTATATGTCCCACATGAGCACAGTATGAAGAAATGCCTATGAAATGTTAGAACAAGACACACTCAGAGAGCCGTTGTATTAGCAATGTGGTAAAGCTATTGGATTGTAATCATTTGCAAAACATTTACACCTCAAAGGTATGGACCCATTCCACTGTTGCTTTAAACATTATACCCAGCTGTTTAAAATCTCCCTGCACAAGCTGGCTCACCCATTCTGCTCTCCTCCATGCAAAGGTAGGCATGATTCCTCACTGTTTCCAGGCGGTTTCTGGGAAATAGAGTTGTGTCTGTTTCCCCGGCTTTGGTCTCGCATCCGGGCCAGGCGACCTCACTGGACGCCTCACTCTGCGAGAGCACCTGATGTCCACCAGTGCGGACCTCAGCAAGAGAGCAGGGCCATCACCAGCGCGCAGTCGCCTCCCAACCTGACCTAGCACCTCACCATTGTGCTTTTAAACAGCCTCCTCCCGCCCAGATCGCCGCCTCTCTGACCTACTGAGTTCAGGTCTCCAGCTACTTGCTGCCACGGGCAAGCAGTCTAGCAGTCGTGTTTGCAACGCCACCTAGTGGTCCACCATAACTCTTAGCTCTGTGGTGCTTCCAGTGTGACAAATCTTTTCCCTTAGGTGCACACAGATGGATTTTCCAGCTAATGATTCTCTTTACCTTTCCCCCTCTCTTCCTCTAACTCACTGATTAAATACTGCCCGGCTCAAATGACCTGATCCGCCCTGTTCTTTGTCTTTCTGGGACAAAGTGGCTCACCAGTGTGCCTGCTAGTCATTCTTTGGAAAAGTCAGAGCCTGAAAGCTCTGGTGAGACTTGGCTACAGACAGACAGACAGACAGACAGACAGACACACACACACACACACACACACACACACACACACACACACACAGAGAGAGAGAGAGAGAGAGAGAGAGAGAGAGAGACAGAGACAGAGACAGAGAGACAGAGACAGAGACAGAGAGAGAGGGGGGAGGGAGGGAGGGAAGGAGAGAGGGTAGGCGGGCCAAACTGAGGTTATACAGCAAAACCCAGTTTCCAACTCTGGGAAGCACTGATGGGATCTGACAGCTGGCAGCCCTGCTGAGGAGCAATACGCTTTGGCATGCCTCTGTGAGGAGCATTTCACAGCCACCAGGACTGGTTCCTTCAAGATGCTGCTGAGTTTAACCCTATTATAACTTGAAACCAGGCATGGTGATACTTCCAGAATTGTTCTTTTTTGCTCAAGATTGCTTTGGCTATCTAGGATCTCTGTACTTCCATATGAATTTTTTCTTAATTTCCATGAAGCACATTATTGAAAATTTTATGAAAATTGCAATGAATCTGTACATTGACTTTGATATTATAGCTGTTTTCACAAAATGATCTGTGAGTATGTGAGGTCCTTCCATCTTCTAGCATCTTCAGCTTTTTCTTCAGTTTTAAATGTTTCGTTACACAGGTCTTTTACTTCCTTGTTTAGGTATATTTCAAGGTTTTTTTTTTTCTTTTCTTTTTTGGTTTTTGTTTTGTCTGTTGCGAATGGGAGTTTCCCAGGTTTCTTTATGGTATGTTTGTTACTGACATACAGGAAGGCTGCTGGTTGTGATGTGTTAATTTTGCATCCTGCCACTTTGCTGTGTTTTTTTTCTGATCCAAATTCTTTAGGGTCTCTTACATATAAAAGTGCATCATTTGCAAACAAGATAATTTTATTTCTCCCTTTTTTTATCTGTATCTTTTTATGTGTTTATCTTACTGGTCTCACTGGTCTCAAGTATATGAAATAAGTGTGGAGAAAAGCAGTTACTCTTCTTGGTTTTAGTGGAAATTCCATAAGGTTTCTGCTTAATATAATGCTGACTATAAGTTTGTTGTACATAGCTTTTATGTTGAGGTAGTTTCCTCATATTCTTAGTATCTTCAGACATTTTACTACGAAGATGTTGGTTTTTTGTCAAAAGTCTTTTCTGCATCATTAAGATAATCACATGATTTGTCTTTGAGTCCATTTATATATTACACATTGATTTATATAGTGACCCATCCCTGTGTTTATAGTGATAAGTGTTTAGAGGACAGTTTGAAACTTATCCATTTAGATTAGCAGTCAGTCATAGTAGGCCCATCATCTACTCAGCTATGGGGTCTTGACAGTTAACATTACCGGGCATGAGTTCTGTCTTGTGGAGCAGGCTTTAGATGCAATCGGAAAGTGGTTGCTTACCCTTCTAACATCTATGCCACTATGGTACCAATGGACCTATCTTGCCAAGCTGGTTGTTATCATAGTTTGCAGGTCTCTCAGTTGGGTAAGAATGTTGATTCCTTTTCTCCTCCAGTAGTGGTGTGCTGCACCCACTACCCTATGAAAGCTAGCCAATGCAGATGAAGCTTCCAAGTGGATACTGGCTTGCTTTCTCCATGTTCTATTACTTGAGTATGTGATGTCTTCCACATGGTAGAAATATGGTCTTACCATCAAGTTCTACAGACAACTGGCATGGCAATGACTTTTAAAGTTTTTTTTTTTGGGGGGGGGGGAGGAAGGGCGTAGACCAACAAGTAGAAAAAAGGCAGCACAAACCTGTCACTGGCTTTTTGTGTGACAGCCTATGGCATATGGGAACATTACCCCCCTATATATGGTAACCCCATCTAAACTTTTATACATGTGTGTGTATATATTTTAAGAAGTTTATACAATAGTTGGTTCCTGTGTGGCTTTTCTCAAAGGACTTTACAGTTAGGTATTCCTGGTTGTACTCCCTCCTCGATCCTGCCCTCCCACCCCTCACCCCACTTAACATTTTCTGCCTCATTATTCCTTTCCTTCTTTGTTACCTGTGTTCTACCGTCTCTTTCTCTTGAAATCCCATACTCTAGCTTCCTGACTTGCACAGCTACTCCAATTTAAGCACACATATCTAAAGAAACTAGATCTACATATGTAAAAGTACATGCAGTATTTGTCTTTCTGGATCTGAATTACCTCACTCAGAATGATTGTTTCCAGCTCCATCCATTTACCTGCAAATTTTATCATTTTTCACTAAAGCTGAATAAAATTCCATTGTGCATATATATCACATTTTCATTATCCATGCACTAGTTGATGGACATCTGGGATATGCTTATTTCCTGGCTATTGTAAATAGAACAGCACCAAACAGTGATGAGTAAACATCTCTATATATAGTCAGGTATATACCCAGGAGGAGTACTATTGGGTCACATAATAGATCTACTTTTAGTGTTGGGGAGACACCCATACTGATTTCCACAGTGACAGAAGCAGTTTTCACTCCCAACAGTGAGTAAGTATTCCCCTTACCTCATATCCACACCAGCACTTGGTGTCATCTGTGGATTTGATTTTAATATTAGTCAATTCTGGCTGGGGTAAGATAAAATCTCAAGGTAGTCTTAATTTTCACTTTTGTGACAGCTAAGGATGATTATTTTAAGAAATTCTTAACTGCTCATATTTCTTCTGAGAAGAGTTTTCTTAGTGTTGTTTTTTGAGTTCACTGTATAGATACTGCCCCTCTGTCAAAATGGAGCTTGGTTATTTTTCCCCATTCTGTAAGCTGCCTCTTCACTCAGTTGATAGGGTTCCTTACTGTACAGAAGTCTTTCAGTCTCCTAAGGTCTCATTAGTCAATTTTTAAGTCTTAATTCCTGCTATAGTCCTATGTACATGCCCATATTCCCTCCTTTCTCCTCTAACAGATTCAAGTTATCAAGTCTTACGCTGAGATCTGTCCTAGTTGAGTTTTCTATTGCTGTGAAAAGACACCATGACCATAGCAACTCTTATAAAGGAAACATCTAATTGGGGTGGCTTGCTCACAGTAAACTCTGGGATGAAGCTCATTTATCACAGTAGCCGATCTTTTGGATATGTTCTAAAATTTGGTTCACACGTCTTCTATTGAGAATTTTTGCGTCTATGTTCATGGAGGAGTTAGCTTGTTCTAGAATTTTCTTCTTCTATATGTGTGCTTATCTAGTTTAGGCATCTGTGTCATTTTGGATTCATAAAAAGAATTTGGAGGTATCATTCCTGTTCTCTCTTATGGACTAGTTTGACGAACATCGGTGTGAGTTCTTTGAATATCCAGTGAAGTCCTGTAGGAAATCCATCTGGGCTTGGGCTTCTTTGCTTGCTTGTTTTGGATGGGAGGTTTTAAAATGACGTTTCAATGTCATTTTTCTAAATCTCTTCTTGGTTTAACTTTGGTAGGTCAGATGCATTAAGAAATTCATTCATTTCTTTTAGCTTTTCCAACTTAGTAGACTCTGGGTTTTGAAGTGTGTCCTTACAACCCTCTGGACTTTACCGGTGTCTCTTGTAACACCTCATTACCTCTATTAATTTGGGTCTTTTCCTTAGTGACACACCTCCTCCAAGACCACACCTTTAACTCTTTCCAAACAGTTCCACTAACTATAGTCCAAGTATTCAAATCTATATTTGAGCCTCCATTCTCATTCAAATTATAGCTGGTATTATCAAGAATGTAGGAAACTCTGGAAAGCTTCTGGGTAGCTGTCAATAAATATGAATATGGTGCATGTACTATGGTCCTGCAATCTTATTCCTAGTAGGAAATATATAGCTATGTGCACAAAAACTCATTTGCTAAATAACTGTGGTAGTACAGTTCCCAAGCTAGAAATGAACCAAAATATCATTGGATAATGTTGTTTATTCACACAATGGAATACCGTACAATCATGAGAACAATGTACAACTGATGAGAATAAGAATCTCATGAACACTGACAAATGAAAGCCAAAGAATGTATTTTTAATTTCATTCATGTAATATTCCAAGCCAGATGAAACTAGATTTTTGCTTAGAACCGGATGGTGGCTGTGGAAGGGAGAGTTGAGTAGAAGGGAGTCTCCAGCTTCTGGCTTATGAATTCATGTATGTTCTGTCTGTGAGGAATCCAATTGCCTGTACAGATACAACACTTCAACAGAGTTTAAACCAGCAAATCCATAAGATTAGGCCTGCCTACTTAACTCACACTAAAGCAGTATTTCTGTATCTTCCCTCAGAGACTCTCTTGCACTGATACATCCACACAGTAAGGTTGGGGGAACACCATCACCTGTAGTGTATAACCAGATCCCACAAGTCTGGTTCAAGGACCAGGTCTCCACACCATGAAGAGGATAGTCTATCTCTGTTTCCTACCAGGACACCCTATTTACTGGAGCACCTAAGTTAAGGTGCTTCAAGAACTAACAGCTCAGGCCACAGGACTCACTTGTTCCACTCTTGGAAGTATGTGAGTGCAGGAGTGTAGGCCCACCACAGGATGGGAGTGTTATGTTGCTGTGGTCTTGAGAAAATCTGTATCCTCTCTCAGCCATTCAGTCACCACACAGGCCCATCACTCTTAAGGGACTCTGCTCAGTCACAGCCTTCTCGTACTGAGGAGAGTCAGTCTGTAAAGTATGAGTCAGCTCCAGCAGGCCTGCGGCTCTCTGTACGTTAGGCCCCCAGAAGGACTGCCAGGGACCGACAACTCCTCACTTTCTCTCCATCAACACTGTATACACTGGAGTGTTTCCCTGAGTAAATTCTAGACCCAAATAATCCCATGTCAGTTTTTTAGGTCCTACTACAATGCAGATTTGTCCCCGGGCCAACTATCTCCAATTCAAGTTGTGCCATTCTCACAAATGGCCCATGTGGTCTTCATTTCTGCAGATTTATTTTTATTTATGTGTCTGCATGTTTGTGCATGTGTGCAGGTGTCAGCAGAACCAGAAGAGAGTGTTAAAGTCCCTGCAGCTGGATTACAAGCAGTTGTGAGCCACCTGATGTGTGTGTGGGAACCAAACTCCAGTCCTCTGAAAGAGTAGCAAGCATTCTTAGCCTCTGAGCCATGTTTCCAGCCCCTGATCTTCATTTTGAAACTCAACCTTGGAGGATACCCTGTGTGGCAGGCCTGGGAGTGTCTGAACAGCTCCTCTGAACCATTCTTTTTTTTTTTTGGTTTTTCGAGACAGGGTTTTTCTGTGTAGCTTTGCGCCTTTTCCTGGAACTCACTTGGTAGCCCAGGCTGGCCTCGAACTCACAGAGATCCGCCTGGCTCTGCCTCCCGAGTGCTGGGATTAAAGGCGTGCGCCACCACCGCCTGGCTTCTGAACCATTCTTATCACTGAACCCAAAACAAGGGACTCTTCCCGGATCCTGTAATGAAAAGCCACGCCTTTCTCATCAGATACTACACGTCCTGACAAAATTAAACATGTAAACTCCAGTATGCTGGAAAAAGTCTCATCTGTTGATAAACAGTGGAAAAGGCCACCTTCCCATTCTCATCCTCAAGAATTCATCTTGAGTCATTTAACTTCAAGCAGTGTAGGGGAGGAGGCTGAACAGATAAGAACACAAAAGGAAAAAGGCAGCTGCTTGACCTGTTTGCTGTAGGGTGGCCTCATGGGAACACTCTCCTATGCCTATGACAGTAGGTGTAATAACTACAGCCCATCTCAGACCCAGTTCAGTTCCTTATGACTCCTCAGCAAAGGGCCTAGGAACTCCACATTTCTCTTCTTGTGATTGGACAGCCATCAATTACTCCACCCTTTGAGGAATTCTTCTCTCCAAAAAACAACCCATGGAATGGAATGGAAAGGACAGAAAGACTAAAAATTGATGCATTACCTATTAAATGAGATCATGAATTGTGACAAAGCTTTCCCTACCTGCCAAACCATAAAATACTTAGTACCTTCCCCAGGAATAAAATGAGCCTAAATTTCTAAGAGCAAGAACTTTCATCCCCACACCCCAAACCCTGCACCAAAGCTACTTCTAATACTATGAGCAGTAACAATACATAAACTGATTATGCTTTCAATTTTTTTAATAATTATTTTTATTTTGTATGCCTGAGTGTTCTGCCTGCGTGTGTGTGTGTGTGTGTGTGTGTGTGTGTGTGTGTGTGTGTGTGTGTGTGTGTATATGTGCACTATGTGCATGCCTGGTGCCCACGGAGACCAGAAGATGGTGTCAGATCCCCAGAAACTGGAGTCAGAGACAGTTATAAGCCACCACGTGGGTGCTGGCAACTGAACCTGGGTCCTCTGGAAGAACAGCCAGCACTCTTAACTGCTGAGCCATCTCTCCAGCCCCGAGCCTACTTTTAAAGCAAGTACTATAGAGTTTTACAGAAAGCAGGATCTTTGTAAATTGTCCTTTAAACAAATGACTTTTAAAAGAATATATAATTGTATTTGCTCTCAAGTTATTTGATGCATCTAAAGGCTGTCAAGTTTCTTAAATGTAAGACAGCAGTTCACACAGGCATCAGTTCTAGAAGTCAATTCTGTAATTCACAACTTAATGACAATTTTAATGATTGTGAGAGAGTAAATAAATATTTGGAAGGCAGCCATGCTGACCTCTATACACAAATGCATGTTTTAATGACAATTAGACAGTGGGTTCTGCTGTGTCAAGTACCAACACTGGAAGAAAAGAGCACGGGCTGCTTGTTTGGGACTGGGAAGGAAACGGCATTAGTAACTGGGATCTCTTAGTGGTGAGGATCCATCTCAAGTCTACCTGTTTCCCTTACTGCGCTACTCCTGTTGCGCTTGCCTATATACATGGGAAGAAAATATGGAACAGGATTATGACATGGCATTTTCACAAAATCTTTAGAAAATCGAACCATGAAATCACTGTCCAATGAAGAAAAGTTCAAAGTACCTTAATTAAATCTCAATAGTTGGATATATTAATTGCTATGGTAGGAAATTCTTAACAGAATACCAAACCATTCCACAATTTCTCTATGTTGCCATCTAAAATTTTCTATAGATTCTCAGAATTTCATGGTATTAGCAAATAGTTATTTTATTGAAACACAGTCAAAATCTAGCCAGGTTGCTCTTATGACAATCTAAAAATCAAATTTTAATCTTATAACTTTAGCAATATATAGTGACCACTTACATTCAAATGTACAGAACACATCTGGAAAAACACTGTAACAAAACTTCGAGTGCACGGTGGCGAACTGGCACTCCTCCACCAGTTCTACAGCTGTTGTAAGTAAATTCAACTCTGTAAACACACTCAGCAAATCACAGCACTGTGGAGAGGTCAGCTGCTCTGAAGTGCTGCTTTCGTTTTCGACAGGAGAGGGAAACAATTCTTAGAATATCACTTAAAAATACGATCTTAAAGATGAAGCGTTCTTATACACACACACACACACACACACACACTGCTAACCTGTCACAGACAGTAAATGTCAGTTATACACTGGACTTTTTGGCAGCATCCTCCACACTTAGAACTTACTATTCAAATAAACAAACAGCTGTCACATGTATCTGAGATGGTTTGCTCCATCTGGAGGGATGGAGTGCTGCTCTGAGGCAACTAACTGCTTACTGCTGTTTCTCAAAGGCAAAAACCAAGTAGATACCTAAAGAAGAAATAAGAGAAGTCAGAATTTAGTTACTCATCTCATCAGGGAAAATGTTCTCAAGCAGCACTGAGAAAGAAAAACATCATTCATTCTCTGAGGTCTATTATTTGAGTGGTTTTGGAGTAGATATAGAATCACCTAAGTATACTTCAAAACAAAAATCTTCTTAGCCATTTAACACCACTAAGAATGCTAGAATCGGATTTCAGATACACAATCTGAAACTCAATTTCTGAAAGTCTTGCTCACAGTAAGGACTTCTATGAGGCTATGATTAAGAGAATGGGAACTCAGTCAAGCAAATTAGTTCTTAACTAAGTTAACTTAACTAAGCCTTAAACTGCATCTCCTGTGACACCATAATAGTCAACTCCTTATGTTTGTGGGGATTACGTGAATTACAACAGATGACATGCTTAGAGCAGCATTACATACTACTGAACACTCAATAGTAACCAGTATTAGTATTCTCAGATTTTGCTGGTTTGATAATCTACGTTTAAACTCTCCATCTACCTTCCCCTCTTCAGCATTTAAATTGTCTGGCCATATTTATTTGTGTTTGTTTCTTCCATTAAACTCTAGAAGGTAGACTTGTTTGCATTTTAATCCCCTGAAGTCCTTTCATATAATTCTGTAAGTCAACATTCAATGTTATTAAATAGTGTCTCTGATTACTACTTTTGCCTTCAACATAATCAACAAACATCTAAATGGACAGCATGAACTGTGCTCAAGTTCCCAAGACATCTATGTAAAAGATTAGGATCCTTCTATCTTAACATTAAGGATCTGCAAACAAACGCAAGTCCTCCACATCACTCTGCGCAGAAGCCCAGGACTCTGTACGATATCTGCCATGAGTGTGGATTAGCCTCTGAAGACACCAGTCTCGTGTCAGGATGTGTCTGTATACCATCTGTTTCCCCTGCTCACTCTGCCTTGCTTAGTGTTCTACAGTCTCTCTTTACTGTCAGCATTTGAATGGCCAAATAAAGTAATATCCATGGGAGTATCCTATAGCCAAGGAATTCAACAGGATCCTGAGGTGAAGACAGAGGCAGCTGCTTATTAACAAACACAGAATGAAAATATTTATGTATGCTCATGAATGTATGTTGAATAACAGCCTACAGATACTTACTTTTGTCACTGCGCAGATGTGCCAAGTGAAGATTTTACATATATATAAAAATATGTGGGAGATATGTGTTTCAATGTATCAGCATAAGCACAAAACATATCAGAAAAACTCTAACATTTTCAAGTCTCAATGATTCCCTTTAAACAGAATCACTGAAATTGTCAGTTAGCTGGATGATATACTCACTTGTAGCTTCCCATTCTGACTTACTTAAGGTTCCCTAAAATTATAAAAGAAAGGAAGCTTTAGATTCAATGCAGAAGTAAACATAAGCTTATTGTTTAATAGAGGATAGGTGGCAAAATCCTATAACTTCATTATAAAAACACAATGCACATAACACTATGACATACACATCTAAAAACAATCAGTAAGATTAACTTTCTGAAAAATATTAAAGACATAGTCTCAGTTTATATATAATATAATATAATATAATATAATATAATATAATATAGTATATTATATTATATTATATTCATTGTCCACAATATTGGGAAGTAGCAAATGTTTCAGCAAGAAAATACAAATTTCTTTATAGGAAGTTAATCTCAATGCTGAGTTGTTGTTAGAGGGGTCATAATAACTGAAACAAACATCTAACTTAAATCTACAACTTAAAAATGAAAAACAACACTGCGTTTTACCAAAAGAACCATAAAGTACACATCATAAAATAAACGGCATTTGCCAAGAAAAGAGAGAAAATTTCAAGACAGTAAGTAAGACATGTGCAGCTTCGTACAGGCCACTGCCTCCCTAAGATCTAGTGTCAGCTCTAGGACCCAGGAAGTTTGAAGAAATTACGAGGGAAGAATATTCTAAGATATTAAGAGAAATGTGCTATGAAAACGTCTGCAATTTTCACTGGGACTGTTAGGGCTTGTCTTACCATCACATACTGAATTTTTTAAAAGTGAGAACCTGCTTTAAAAAAAAGAAAAAGAAAAAGCCAGACAGTGGTGGCGCACGCCTTTAATCCCAGCACTCAGGAGGCAGAGCCAGGTGGATCTCTGTGAGTTCAAGGCCAGCCTGGTCTACAGAGCTAGTTCCAGGATAGATAGGGCTGTTACACAGAGAAATCCTGTCTCAGAAAAAGAAAAAAGGAAAAAAAAAAAAAAAAAAGTGAGAGCCTGCATAAAGTCAATATGAATAAAAACATACTATTCTCCCATCCTCTAAGTTCACAGTGCTTGGAATTCTATCTCTGGAACGCTGAATTAGAAAGGAATCTTGCAAACCAAGCCTATGATTTTTCCCCACCCTTAGCTGCCTCATAAAAGCTCTCTATGCTACTCACTGAAATATATTTTATGTTCCACAGCATCAAAAGTTATCACAATTTAGGCGAAACAGATTATTATTTGCCAAATTTGTAATCCTTATGTAAGCCCAAATATTGTAAACAACTGAAATAACCTCCATACACACATGCTCCTTTTTCTGACTTTAAAAGCTGGAAACTTACCAGAGGTAACCTTACTTGACTGTTCTTCATGTACTCTGCTGCATGTGCATAGTCACCAACCTTTTCAGAGACAAGTTTAGAGTTCTCATTTGCAGGGTATGGCTAAGGAAGCAAATGCAAATTCCAGTTAAGAGATCTCACTACATTTAGAGCAGTTTGACAGAGTAAATCACTGAAACCGTAAGAATAATCCTTAAGTATTGTTTCACAACTACACATACTTTTTTTCTTTTCAAGATTTGTGGTGTGTGTGTGTGTGTGTGTATGTGTGTAGGTGCTGGGACCCACAGAGACCAGAAGGCCCTTGGGGATCTCCTGAGGCTAGAGTTACAGATGGTTTTAAGCCACCTGATGTGGGTGCTGGGAATCAAACTCAAATCCTCTGCAAGGGCACTGAACCGCTAACCCATTTCTCTAGGCCCTATACAGTTTTACCATAACAGAAAAAGGCAGGAGAGGGAATTATCTCCAAAATGTTGGCCAACTTCTATCATAATCTATTTACAGCTTGGACGAACTATATAATTTAATCCTCAAAAGGGGTCATTTAGCAGAAAACATTTACATCTTCTTGAGTTCTGTCAAAGGTCTTTTCCTGTTATAATCTAAAAATTGTTGAAAAAAGGAAGTGTTGTAAATTGCCTCAAGTGCTATGTTTAATTCATTTTAAGCAATATATTATACCCTACAAGTCTTTTGTCTTTAATATTCTAAGAAACTGGGCTGGACGCAGCCACTTTAAAACCTAGGTTGTCCTAAGAAACTTATATGAAGATGATTTACGAATGTCTACTTTACTCCCACTCCCCACCCCTTTTTTAGGGTATGTGTAAGTGTAGGCCAGAGGTCAACCTAGGATGAATCATCCACCTTAGTTTTTGAGGCAGGGTCTCTCACAGTTCTGGAGCTTGGAGGTTAGGTCATCTGCCCTACAATTACAAACCCCATCAACTGTGACCAGCTACTTTATCGGTCTGGGGCTCTAACTCAAGTCTTCCAATGAGCCATTCCCCAGTCCCTTTTCCTTTTTCTTTATGAACACCCTATTGCATATTCAGATGTTGGAACTAAAGCTATTTATTTGCTGTTCAGAGTGCACTGAGTTGCTGTACCTGGTGACACATGCCTAGAATCCCAATACTCAGGAGACACAGCACTGCCAGTTCTAGGAAAGCCTAGATCACCTAACAAGACCCTTTATGAAAAATCCAAACTAAAACGCATGCAGAAAGTATTTTGGCTTTGTGGGACCTGCATATTCTCAACATTCACAGCTTTACTTTTTATCCAATCTTAACAAAAGCGCTTTTAAAAGTTTTTGCTGTGGATATCGCTCTGTATAAATAAAATGCTGATTGGCCAGTAGCCAGGCAGGAAGTTTAGGCGGGACAAGCAGAGAAGAGAATTCTGGGAACAGGAAGGCTGAGTCAGAAGACCCTGCCATGAGTACCAACATGTAAGATACTGGTAAGCCATGAGCCATGTGGCAAGGTATAGATTTATAGAAATGGTTAACTTAAGATAGAAGAACTAGATAACAAGAAGCCTGCTGTGGCCATACAGTTTGTAAGCAATATAAGTCTCTGTGTTTACTTGGTCGGGTCTGAGCGGCTGTGGGACTGGCGGACGAGAGAGATTTGTCCTGACCGTGGGCCAGGCAGGACCAGGAAAACTCCAGCTACAAGTTTTCTTGGAGTTTCAACCTCTTGACTTCAGTGTCACCACACCACGAGGCTTCAGAACTTTATTTTGAATGGCTCTCACTTATTCTGTCATAAACCAGTCAACTTACTAGTTCCAACTCCACCATGAGCTGTTCTGCATATCTGCAGACACCTCATCCTTTACCGACAGATGAACCAAATAAATGCTAAGAACTACAAAACTGCCCTCCCCAGGAGCAACAACAAATAATGTACATAAGCTAGTACTTCTCAAGGGAGCAACTCTTCCAGAAACGCCTCCCAAGAAAGTTCTCAGTGAAAACAAAGGTGGGCGTCAGAGCGTTGGGATCCTAGTGTCTCGGCCCTCACCTCCCGTCGTCCTTCCTCCTCTGAGGACTACAGAGAGTAGTAAAGGGCTAGTGCTGAAAGCCGGAGCCAGCCAATGGCTGGATGCTTCAGAAGACTTTCTGCAAATACCAAGACTCTCTTAAAATCGCTGGTTTGGACTAAAGCACCAAGAGCATGATCATGGTGTCTACCCCTAGTCTCAATGTCCTTCATAGGAGGAACTCAGTCAAGAAATAAAAAGCCAAAATGCTTTTCCAAACAGGCTATCCTGCTCACGCTCCCAGACAGCCAGGATCATATCAAGGGCAGGATAAAGAAGAAGGCAAACTGAAAAAAGCAGTATGCTTAAGAAAGGAAGTTACTAGTAACAACACTCAATACTGTTTTCTCATGCTTCTGTCTACATCCTTGCTGCCTTCTTCCTTTTTATATACTCACTGCACTTTGAATACCTACACAGACTACCTACTCTTACACTATACTGGATTCAAGGCCTGTATGTGAGTCTCATTAAAAAATAATAATAAAAAAGTAAAATAAAAACAAAACAAAAACTTTAAGATCCTTGCTTTCTTGTATCTAATTATTTAAATACTTTTTAAATCAATTATAGAAATCCATTGTTTACATACTGAAAGAAAGCAATGGTTGAATGAACATGTACTGTCTATCAGGGAAGGGCAATTTGCTAAGGTTTGCAAGCATGTGAGGAATTACAGCTTCTCCTTTTCCTTTCTACCTCAGGGCAAACAAAGCCAAGCTCCTACCCTAATACAAAGTCAATGAAAACATTCATAATTCTAAAATATAGGATGCATATAAAAACATTCTTAATTCTCAAGTATAGGATAGATAGCTGAACAAAAGTCAATTAGTATTTTAAGATCCTCCCATTTGACAATGTGGGGGAATAAGTATGGTTGAAACTTGAACATAATGATGGCCACCCATAAAACTGAATTATATAACAGCTATGTGACCCTGAACCATACTAGGCTGCCCATTCCTAAAAAAGTGATTGTTTTGCTTCTTTCATGGGTTGAATACAATAAGAAAGACAGGCTAGGTTTCAAGCATTTAAAAGAACATTCTAAGTTGATGGAGCTCACACCGGTAGCCCAGCATTCAGGAGCGGCAAGAAGACAGCTGCAAATTTCAAGGCCATCTACACTATACAGTGAATTCCAGGCCAAGTGGTAACACAGAATGAGACCTTGTCTCATAACAAACAAAACAAAAACAAAAAAAATTAAGAGAATACTCTAAATTAAATAAAACATCTTAAATATTGCATGACTATATTCTGCTACTCTATTATTCTAACAAATAACACGCACACTGAATACTTTACATAGCCTTAATAAAAGGAAAAGAGAGAGCAGGCAGTGACTGTGCAGTGTGTCTCTCTCTCTCACTACTGCACTGGGAGAGCAGGCAGTGACTGTGCAGTGTCTCTCTCTCTCACTGCTGCATGGGAGAGCAGGCAGTGACTGTGCAGTGTCTCTCTCTCTTTCACTGCTGCACTGGGAGAGCAGGCAGTGACTGCAGTGTCCCTCTCTCTCACTACTGCACTGGGAGAGCAGGCAGTGACTGTGCAGTATGTCTCTCACTACTGCACTGGGAGAGCAGGCAGTGACTGTGCAGTGTCTCTCTCTCTCACTACTGCACTGGGAGAAGCACAAGAGTCAAGCAGCCTTGACCTTAGTATATAACCCACCAGAGAGTCATCACAGAACAAATATCTCCCTAGAGCTTGCCGTAGATCTTGGCCAGGAGGGCCCTAAACCGCTGATCTAGTCATAAAGAGCTGTTCTAGATAGGGAGAGCATGATTTTTACCCAGTAGGAAACATGCCTGTCACAGCAGGGACATGGGTACTACAGGTAGGCATCTAATAGTTAGAGGCCAACAGTGCTCTGAATGTACTACCAGAGCACAGAAGAGGATTCTTTCCAGTCCACAATGCCAATAGTTCTGGGGTTGAGAAACCGTATTTTAAAGTAGTTCTACCTAGGAAACAGAATTTGATAAGAAGACCACTCATTCATTCACCAAGTGTTTACTGAACATCCACTATGGAAGAGTCTTTATCAGCCTCCATTCTTAAAAGTAGAGTATCTACAGCAACTATAAACTGCACAATATACCTAACTACACAATGTTTGAAGAACTTTGAAAGGAGCCCAAAATACCAAACAAATTCACCACATCCTAGAGTCTCTGTACTTTTTCTGTATACTTACCTCCAGGGCCTGCATTCGTTTTAAGAGCATTTTGTTTTCACTGTTCTTAATCTTCTCTTCATAGAATTCCCGAAATGTTTTTTTAAATATTAGCTTCATATTGTACTTCTTAGCCATTCTGTCCAAAAAAGATTCATGGAAAGGCTTTCAGATGTTTGTAATTTCTTTTTAAAAAATTATTTCATCAAACTTATGTGTGTGTGCTTGTGAGTGGTAGGCAGAGTACAACTTGAGGGTACTGGTTCTCTCCTTCCACATTGTGGGTCCCAGGTCATCATGAACTCGGGTCATCATGCTTGGCAGCAAGTGCCATCTCTCGGTTCCTTTAATTTCATAGCTGAGTTTGTAAGTGAGAGCAGTGACATTTGGGTTTAACTACAAAGGGTACTCTTTACTTATGTTGAACAAAAATACAAATGGAAGATGAGTAACAACTTACATGCCTATGAAGAAACAAACATTCTAAATATCTATAAGCTGCAGACATGTCTTCCTTTAGCGTGACCAATAGGTCATGAAACAAAGGGCCACATAAGAGCACTTTTCTATCAGCTCTACTTTATTTACTTCCTCACATCTACAAATGATGCCAACATCTTTCTTAGAATATTCATTTTTAAGCTGGGCGGAGGCAGTATGCATGCCTTTAATCCCAGCACCTGGGAGGCAGAACAAAACTAAGATGTATCGCCGGGCGGTGGTGGCGCATGCCTTTAATCCCAGCACTCGGGAGGCAGAGCCAGGTGGATCTCTGTGAGTTCGAGGCCAGCCTGGGCTACCAAGTGAGTTCCAGGAAAGGCGCAAAACTACAGAGAAACCCTGTCTCCAAAAAAACCAAAAAAAAAAAAAAAAAACAAAACAAACAAACAAACAAAAAAAACTAAGATGTATCAACTGCAGGGAAGCAAGTGAAGAAACTTTCACCTAGGTAGAGGGCAGGGCCAAGGTGCTTGGTAGTTTGGAGCAGAACAGAGAGACATCAGAGATCTCTATGAGTTCGAGGCCAGCCTGGTCTATAGAGTGAGATCCAGGACAGGTACCAAAACTACACAGAGAAACCCTGTCTCGAAAAAAAAAAAAAAAAAAAAAGTAGAATATTCATTTTTATCTCCTGTATTCTCTGGTAAGATAAACTTTTTTTTTTTTTTTTTTTTTTAAATCAAAAGTCTTTCTTGGACGGCTTCTTGCAGATTGTTTACAGGTCTCCCTTTAACTGTTAAGGTTTTGAAGTTTGCCCCAGAACCTACCTACTTCGCTGTACCAACTACATGGAATGTTGGAAGCTGTCTCGAGTTCAATTTTCTGTGACACTAATTAACATCACTGCTCATCAGCTATCATCCCTGGATGTCAGACACTCTCAAACTTCTCGTCTTCATCAGTGCAGTGAATTCATCCACCTCCTTCTATACTCCCTGTGCTCAATACATCAGAAAGTTCTCTTTCTCTTACCCACAACATGTCTACTTCGAACAGCTCCACTTCTCACCACATCCATTCACTGCCAGCCTGCACCAATCTCTAGCACCACCATGCTGTCCCCTGCTTCCAGTCCTACTCTCCGTCAATGAACTTTCTCAGGTACAGCCAGATTAAGTTTTCAAATATACAAAGTTGGTCCTCTTACTGTCCTTTGCAGTTCCCTTCACTGGGCTCCAGGACATAATTCAAAATCCTTGAGCATGATCTCCGAGCCACTCATTTCTAACGTGATACTGCTGCCTTTAGCAGCTAGTCTGGCTTAGCTCTGCTAGTTTGCCCTCCTCTTCTTGGCTCAGCCTCTTTGCCGCTTCCTTAGTTTTGTAGGAACATCATTCCTGTCTTCTACATCCATATCCCATTCAACTTAAACATTAGTCTTAACAATTCTCTTCCTGGAAATGATTTCAGGGAGTGGGGAAAGGGGGACAAACATACAAGACAAAGCTCAGTGGGAGGAGACAGTTGGGAGGAGAAGGAAAGAGGCATGGCAGAGGCTCCTGCACTTGTCCACTGCAGAAGGCACACATGGACACTGGGTTGTTAACCGAGTGAGCCTTTCTTGGAGAGAAAAGCATGAGTATAGATAGGTACTTCTTTTATTTATTTAAGTCAACTCAATTATAATAAATCTCCTAGACATGACAAGCCACTAGAAACAAAAGCAAGTTATAGTCGAGAAAAAAAACAGGGAAAAACACATCATTAAAAAGAACCCAATTTGAGCAATTTGAATAGACTTTTCATTCAATACGTTAATTACATTATTGTTGTTTAGTTTCTTAATTAAATGGCATGAAGCCATCTCAACCTCAATATTTTTAGATTTAACATTTAGATCACCAAATGCTTGCACAAATACATCAGGCTATAGCCATGGGTTTTCTTGGCAAGACTATTGTGTCTTTCCTTCCATCCACACTGCCCTTCCCCTGACTCAGCCCCAGGAAGGAGGAACATAAGCAGGCTTTCTTGGTGTGGCTCCCCACAATAAGACACTCTCTTCAGTTCTTGGCCCGCCTGTGACACATGCTGGTAAGGTCCCTTCTCTACTCCCTCAACTCTAGAACCTCACCCAAGCACTGGCCTACACTTTTATTAGTGTTTAGGCATCTCAACCACACCTGAACTGTCCAGGACCTCACTGAGCCAATCACACACACTGGCTATAATTAATCTACTGAAAAAACTGCATTGGAATCACCTGAGCCTCACAGTCAAAAACCAAAACAAGTATTTAATTAACAGACCTGGAAGCTCCTACCTAAGATTAAATCAACCACATTTAGTTAACAGAAAAATCAGAAACAGATTCCCACTCAACATAGGTAGAACAGAAACTCTTATCAAACCCACAAGCAACAAACTAACTCCAGATGATCAATCCCATCACAAAACACAAGCAATAGGAAAAGGCCATGAGGATATGGGCAACACTAATTGGACTTAGTCGGTTAAATAAT
Source organism: Peromyscus californicus insignis (assembly GCF_007827085.1). Classification (NCBI taxonomy): domain Eukaryota; kingdom Metazoa; phylum Chordata; class Mammalia; order Rodentia; family Cricetidae; genus Peromyscus; species Peromyscus californicus. The sequence goes on along the minus strand of NW_026294469.1, from coordinate 56,986,048 downwards.
AATAATAATAGAAAAGGAAAATAATTTGTGAGGAGGATGTGGGAGGAACATGGAAAGAAGTGAATAGGGGGAGGAAGGGATGGATTTCATCAAAACTACCTCTTACATGAAATTCTCAAAAAAAACTAATGAGATGAAAACAATTATATATTAAAGCAAGAATCTATGACTTTCTAAGTTTATTATGTTCAAGCAATTGAAGTAGAAAATAATGCTAAGTTTGCTTAGCATTAAACAATAGTTTTCACTTCATTCTTTTATTTTTCAGAGTCTACTAAAACTACTAATTTTGTTCAGCAAAACCACCAAGCTAACATACAAAGCAAATGAAAAGTTGAAGGGTAACATTTTTCCAAAGCTGAACGATTTAAAATAGAAAGCACACTGACGGAAAATTTCAATGTTGTTGGCAGCTTCTATCTACAACACTGTGCTCAGTGTTTTAAAGTCCTGCCGTGCTTCGTTACTTGACTTTCTCTTCCCTCCCCTTCCTCTAGCCCCAGCTCTCCACTTGCTTCCCTTGTTTTGGGACAGTCTTAACTATAGCGCAGGCTGGCCTCCTGCATCAGTCTCTTGAGTGTGGGACTACAAGGAGGAGCCACCAAGCTAGCACAACTCAAGAAAACCTTATGTGACAACTTTACAAGGTGACTGAGTCTAGATCAAAATAATCACCAGCTAAATCTAGGTAAGCAAAAACCCTCCTGCTTCTTCAGTTAATATTCAAATTAGAAAACATTTGTTTTTAAAAAGTACAAAACTAAATTTGGTCATGTGTATATAGCCTCTATGTAAGTTGGCTTTTATTATATTCGGGTGCAGGGAAATCCTGCAGATTAATGTGTCTGTCTATCTATCTATCAGTCTATCTCACAAGGTCTTGAAGTCACATGATAAAAGTCCAGTACCTTCAATTTCTCCTGTGCTTGCAGTTCACTAGAATTCTTAGGAATTAATGTGGACAGGAGGAATATAGCCAGAAATCATGACTTTATAATCAACACTGTAGGAAGATGGGCATGGTGGTTACACACCTTTAATCCCAGCACTACGGAGACAGAGGCAGGTAGTTCTCTGTGTGGTTCAAGGCCAGCCTGGTCTACATAGCGAGTTCCAGGACAGCCAGGACTACATAATAGAGACCGTGTCTCAAAAAAAGAAAGAAAAAGGAAAAATAAACAAAACAAAACAACTACTCCATGGGCAGTACTGAAACACAAATTTTGATAAGCTCTTTCAAAGGGAGGATCTTAGACTTTCTCATTTTTCTATTATCAAAGTGGTGTCTGCTACCTATAGGGTCAGTTACCTTCTACCTTGAGTAGAAGCGGCTGGCTCCCTTCTCTTAGGAAAGAAAGCTATTCAAAGTGGATACCACTTCTGCAGCCAAGGCTTTTTCTTGGGGTTGCATTTAAAATACAGTATGAATAGCAACATTACTTTTGTCCCCTTAGGAGAAGGGATGAGGGGAGAGAAAAAGCAACAGATCAAGACATTCTTACTCAGTTAGCAATGGAAAATAGACCAAGAATTCAGGGACATCCACAACACCTTCCAAGTTGAAGTCATATTTGCAGCCAAATAAAGGATAACTTCCTTTCTTCTGGAATTTCACAGTGTATATTTCATTTCCAAATGATTCTGTTTCTGAAGCCTCAAGGCGTCTTCTATCAGGGTTATTCCACAACCAAAATAAAAGAATTATGATTAACATTTTTGATCCTATCAATCAAATCATGCATGTGAAAAACCACATGATGCAATTTTTAAAGTTATCTGACTAATTTTAATTGGAGTCAAGTTACTTACATCAGTTCGAAGCTATTGGGCGTGGTGCCAATAAAATAGCCCCCAGGGTTAAGCCTTCCACAAGCATTTCGAAGCATCATATCAGCCTGCTCCAAGGACTCAAAGGCGTAATGACAGGCAAACTGGCAGCTGCAGATGTCAAAGCGCATTTCTGAATCACGGAATTTTTCAACCAAAAGTTCCTGCAACAAATGTAAAAGGTTTAGATTCCACACGAATACAACGTAGATTAACAGTGGCTTTCGGAAATTATTAGAATGTCGGGTTCTTAAAGTACACATTCCCTGACAGCACCGATAGATTTCCGTTTCTTGTCATGTACATACTTTAACAAGGACCATTTTATTTAAAAGGAGCGTTCTTACCCTGGCCGAAAACAATTTGCGGGTCTGCATAGAACGCACAAGTCAAAGTTTCTGAGTTAGCTGCCCAGAACCAATGTAAAAAAACTGGGTGCAGTGTTGTGTGATTGTAATTTCAACAGTGGGGACAGAGAAGCAGTAGCACAAGCTTATTGGCCAGCCAGCCAGCCTAATCGAGGATCCCAAGGCCCCTGGGAGAAATTCTGCTCAGAAAACGAAGAGCAACCCCTGAAGTCAACACCTGGCCAATACACACATATGCATCCACATGAGGATGTCCTCCCCCACCCACCCAACACATACATATAAAATAATCATGATTCTGATTTTCATAGTGTTTTAAAATCTGGGGATTCTGAAATCATGTTTAAAATATATGTCAGGCCAGAGAGATAACTCGGTAGGTAAAAGTGCTTGTCCTGCAAGCCTGACAACCTGACTTTGGGTTCCTGGGATATAGGTAAATCAGGACATGGTAGGATGGGTCAGCAGCCCCACCATTCTCCTGAGATAAGGTGGACAAAGGAAAATCCTCTGGAAGCTCACAGGCCAACTAGCCTGGGATATAAAGAACAGAAGCAAACAAGGGAGGCTTCATCTCAAACAAAGTGGAAGGTGAAGACCGGAGCCCTCTGCCTCCAGTGGCATCTCTGTCACATATGAAACTCCATTCTGACACACACACATGCACACTATACTCACAGACATAGAAATAATTAAAATGCTATGTAACATTTCAGTTGGTCTTGAGAGCTAAAATAAACTGACATTCAATAACTTGGGTAATAAAAAACAAAAAACATTCAGCCTTTGGCATCTAAAGGATATAGTGCTGAAGTATGAACTATTTTAACAGCATTCGTTTTTTTCATCCTCATTTTCAAGGCTGCAAACAAAATATGACTACTAAACATGTACCACTTAAACGTTTTAAAATATAATACTTAAAGACAAAGAACATCAAGTTCCCAGTGAGACATCCATTCAGTTCAGAATTTCAGAAACAAATGGAAGGTAGAAAACACACAGTGATCCCAGCATGACGGGAAACCCCCCTTATAAAACACAAGTTGAAGCAAACACACTTTTAAGTACAGGTCTATTACAGAATAAAGCAGCCCTTCATATCCTTACGTTCTTCAACAGTGAAGTCAACCAACGATCAACTGAAGATACGAAAGAGGAAAATTTATTGTTTAAACAAATCTGTAGACTTCTTTTCCTTGACGCTTACTTCCTAAACAATACAGTGTGACTAGTTATGTAGCACTTTCACTGCATTAGATACAGTAATAAAATCATCTAAACACGCTTTAAAAATGCATGAGTATGTGTGCAGTTACCCACAAATATTATGTCACTTCATACATGTGACTTTGAGCTTCTGGGGACACTAAGGTATAACTATTAAAAAAAAAATCCTGACCAAATCAAAAAGTAATGAAGGGATTTCAAATATCCAATTACTAAAGGTAAACCTTTCCTAAAAGTACCCAAGGATACATTTCCAGTAGAAACTGAAAATGCATGCCTTAAGATTTTTAATGCTTCACACACATTTTAACAAATGAGTCAGTTTTATAAATGGAAGATGCAGCATGCACGAGGCCCTGCCTTGGATCCCCAACACCGTAGGGAGAAAACAAATTTTAAACGATGAGGCTGCACAGATGGCTCAGCAGTTAAGAGCACTTGCTGCTCTTGGAGAGGATTCTGGTTTGATTCCAAGAACCTACATGGCAGCTTATAATTGTTCTTACTTCCAGTTCCAGGGGATTCGATACCCTCTTCTGGCCTTCAAAGGTACCAAGCATGCATGTGGTGCACATAACACATACACAGGCAAACATTTATCCACATAAAATAAAAAAATAAATCTCAAAATTAAAACAAAGAGTCTATACCTTTGAACAATCAGCAGTTATAAACTCTGCATTAAAAATATATTCATTATCACGACGACATCTCATGTCTTCGTAACGCTGTTGACATTGTTTCATAGAAACATCAGCAATATCTAGAAAGGTAAAGCGTATTAGTAAGTATTAACACAAAATAACAACTCGACTGATAAGCTGGGGCGGGTGGGGCATGAAATTCAGGCATATGACAAGGAAATGGCTGTGGGGTTCCATCTAGTTCCTTTAGACAAAGGCTTTCTTCACAGTACTTATGCTGGGCAAGTGCCGGATGATCAGTTTTATCATCATTATTAGGTGCGTGGAAGTCAGAGGACAGCTCTCAGGAACTGCTTCTCTCCCTTCGTCATGGGACCTAGAGATCCAACCTCAGTTGTCAGGCTGAGGCAGCAAGGGCTTTGATGCCTGACAATCTTGCCAGCCCCAGGTTTTAAAGGCTCATTTAAAATATGAGGCAGACAACTTAGATTCCAATTTGAACTATAAAACTTAACACCATCTACAAGCTCATTTTGTAAATACCAAGTTACTGTTTTCACACTGAAATGTTTCTGTTCTCGTCCCTGCTTTCAGATTTGCACTCGTGACAGACAGAGAGATGATGGCTACTGTGTAGGTGTCCTGTGTTCTTCACTATCACATGCCAGTAGGGAAAGCCAGTTTTCATTTAGAATATCCTTCATAAAGCAGTAAGAAGTCAATCTTGGCCATTTGATTCCTATCTCTGAACATCACCATGGTAAAGTATGGAGCAAACTTCTCTTGTTACCAGCAGCACCTAGCATATGCCTTCTGAGTTGTGAGCTAATTGTTGTGGAATATTACTTTAACTATGTGAAGGTATGTTACATTCGTTTATGCTGCATTTGTTTAACAATGTGAGGATGTATGTTTAATTATGTAAAGGTGTGTTGCATTTGTTTTATCTTGCCTGCTTAAGGTACCTGATTGGTCTAATAAATAGCTAGGCAGGAGAGGGATAGGTGGAGCTGGCAGGCAAAGAGAATAAATAGGAGGAGAAATTTAGGCTGGAGAGAAGAAGAGGAAGGAGGAGGAGACGAGAACAAGGGCGATCACACCTCGGGAGCAAGAAGCCAGGCACCAGCCAGCCAGCCAGCTAGCCAAGAGAAGCAGTAAAATAAAGATATACAGAAGGAAAGAAAAGTAAAAAGTACCAAGGCAAAAGGTAGATAAAAAGAAACAGGTTAACTGAAGTTAAAAGAGCTAGCCAAAAACAAGCCTAAGCTAGACCAAGCATTCAAAACTAATAATAAGTCTCCTTGTCATGAGTTAGAAGCTGATTGGTGGCCCAAAAGAAAAAGCTTGCTACAGCTAATACTGGTCATGTGTTTGAAATAAGTCACTTTAACTTGAAAGAATGACTCTCGGGCTGGAGAGATGGCTCAGAGGTCAAGAGCACTGGCTGCTCTTCCAAAGGTCCTGAGTTCAATTCCCAGCACCCACATGATGGCTCACAACCATCTATAATGAGATCTGATGCGTTCTTCTGGCCTGCAGGCACATATGCAGGCAGAACACGGTATACACAATAAAATATATCTTTTTTTTTTTTGGTTTTTCGAGACAGGGTTTCTCTGTGTAGCTTTGGAGCCTGTCCTGGATCTCACTCTGTAGACCAGGTTGGCCTCGAACTCAGAGATCCGCCTGGCTCTGCCTCCCGAGTGCTGGGATTAAAGGCGTGCGCCACCACGGTCAGGCATAAATAAATCTTTAAAAAAAAAAAAAAAGAATGACTCTCAAACTCTGACTATTATACATGTATTTTCGAAGATGAACAGGGTCATTTTAAGGGACACAATGCATAGTACTTGTTACCAGAGATAAAATTTGACTTCAAGTAAAAAAAAAATAAATACAGAAAGAAAGAAAGGAAAGAAGGAAAAAAAGAAAGAAAGAAAACCCTTGTATCAATCACTTTTGTGACTGGTAATATTAAGCAAATTTGATTTCTTGACTGTGGTGGTATTGTGTTCCCCAAAATATTGTGTATCCTAATAAACTTATCTGGGGTCAGAGAACAGAAAAGCCACAATATTAAGCATAGAGGTTAGGCAGTGGTAGCACACGCCCTTAATCCTAGCATTCCAGAGACAGAAATCCCTCTGGATCTCTGTGAGTTCAAGGCCGCATTGGAAACAGCCAGGCATGGTGACTCACGCCTTTAATCCCAGGGAGTGGTGGTAGAAAGTAGAAAGGTTTATAAGGCGTTGAGGACCAAAAACTAGCAGCATTTGGCTGGTTAAGCATTTGGCCTGGTTAAGCTTTCAGGCTTTGGAGCAACACAGTTCAGCTGAGATTCATTCTGAATGAGGACTCAGAGGCTTCCAGTCTGAGGAAACAGGACCAGCTGAGGAATTGGCAAGGTGAGATAGCTGTGGCTTGTTCTGTCTCTCTGATCTACCAGCATTGACCCCAATAACTGGCCTCGGGTTTGATTTTATTAATAAGAACTGTTAAGATTCCTGTTAAACTTGACGTCAGTCACAGCATTTTCTAGGTATTATAAAACCATTCTGAAACTGTAAGACAGACCAGTGAGTGTGAAGTAAGGAATATGTAACATCTGTCAATAAGGCTTCAGATTGCACATTATAACTAACCTTATCAGACTGCCACTTGTTGACTGCTCACCAAAGATGAATAACTACAATTATCTGAAAAGGCTACCACTACCTTTCAACTGCTTAGTCACCAAAGTAACAAAATGACACATTAACTGTAGAAACACATGTCAGAGTCAACTTGCCAGAATTCCCATTAAACTTTATTTGTATGAATTGAAAATCACAGCCTCAATTTCTAACATGGTCAAACATCAACAGCTATAGCCACACAAAGAATCATTAATTCTTCAGTAATATTTTTAGTATATAAGGCTCATAAAACAAAAAAGTGGGAAAGAAACGACTGATTTGAGCAGTACTTTTGGAGACAATGCTGTTATACTTCCTGCAACCCATCAAGCAGAACATGATGCCTGGTGGGAATAATATAATAATAATAATAATAATAATAATAATAATAATAATAATAACAACAACAAAAATATATCTTTCCTTTTGGGAAGGACAAGTTAACATTAACTGTAACAAAACCATCAGGAAAGACAACGAATTTTTCAAAACATTTATCATATGCATAGGTCTCAGGAGAAAAGTTGCCTTAAGATATCTTAGCATCATGCTAGCAAGGAGAACCTTCTAGTTCCCCATTCACCTAACTGACTAAAACAATTCTGATCGTTAACACTCATCAGTTACTCAGCTATTATTACTGTCACCATATGCATGTGTGTATGAGCAAGGGCGACACCAAGCACAAGCAAGCATCTTCCCTTCCACCTTACGTGGTGTCCGGGGATTGAACTCAAGCTGCAGACCTGCATGGCAAGTGCTTCTACTCCCCCCCTAGCCATTTCACTGGCCCCCAAAGTAATTCTTTACTATGTCAGTATCTGTCTTACCAGCACACACCAGCCTGCTAATTCTCCCCTTCCTCCACTTGAGCAAATCTCCACCTTTTCCACATCCCAGGTCCAAAACAGTGAGATCACGATTTTTTCTTTGTCGTACCTTTTCTAAAAATTCCCCTGAAAAAGAAAGAAATCAATCACACTGCATCTCTTTTTACTACAGCCACTTCTTTAAAACCCACTAACTTCTGTCTGACAAAGCATATGAACTATATGTAACACATTAACGTATTATATATTGTAATCTGTATTCCAAAATCTAACATAGGAACAACCTGAGCGCTAGCATTAAAGGGTACACATATACCATTTACAATGGTAAAGTGGTTTTTTGAAGGCTATTTTCAAAATTTGAGTCAACATTACATAATATTTAAGTTCTAATTTTTTTAAAAAAAGCTACATTTGTGATGAGAGAAACTAATTTGTATTTCTTCCCATAAGCCAATGTTTAACTTCATACATATTTAAACTGAAGTAGTTACAGATAATAGTAATTGATTCCTATTCTCTATAGTCAGGCTTAAGAAATACCCCAAAACTATAACATCTTTTACCTCCTAAACAAGCAAAAGTTCAAACAATGGTTTCAAAGGCTTATTAATAGTATGAGATAAATGAAGTATTCAGCAGTACTAAAACTTGATACAATAATGAATCTTATACTTATTTTTCCTGTTTTATTACTTTGTGTACTCTATAATTTGTGTATGTACTATTTGGGTAGCTAAAATATTCAGTACAAATATTTCTGCCTTTCAATATAGATTTAAATAGCACCATAAGTATTCCATATTTAAGTTTCTGCCATGAATCTTATACTTATTCACCAAAATAACAAAATGACATGTTAAGTGCATAAACATAAAGTCAACTTGCCAGAATTCCCATTAAACTTTACTTGTCTGAATCAAAAAAATCAGACAAAAAGAAAAGAAAAACAAAAAAACTTGATTTAACTAGAGAAAGGAATACTACATTCTAAATCCTATTTTCTCTATTCATTTCCATTTTAATTTGAAAGGTGAGTTTCCATGGACAAAAATGTTAGCTCCAAAGCTGTATGTCTTTACCAATTCTCAAAGTAAACATTATTTTTCCCAAGAAAGCACGTAAGAGAAACAAGCTCTATGATAACTGATGCCAATTCACTGAAGGCTTGTAGGTAGACTCATCATTACACTGTCTTTCCCTGACATAACAAAAACTCAATGTTCAATCCCACGTGCCACCACACTAAAACTATTAGAGTAAGACAACTGTGTAACAGCCTTGGGGACCATTAACTATAGGTATAAAGAAGCACACTGTCAGATGAAAGCCTATTTAACTTACTATCAACTCAACATCATTAATTTCCAATACCATTAACCAACAGCAAACAAGAATTTGGCTCTCTAGCTTTTTTTTTTTTTTTTTTTGGTTTTTTGGAGACAGGGTTTCTCTGTGTAGCTTTGCGCCTTTCCTGGAACTCACTTGGTAGTCCAGGCTGGCCTCGAACTCACAGAGATCCACCTGGCTCTGCCTCCCGAGTGCTGGGATTAAAGGCGTGCGCCACCACCGCCCGGCGGCTCTCTAGCTTTTTAAAGCCAAAGTGTGATCACAAAATGAAAAACAAATAACAGCCTTTGAAGCTTGAAATATGATTAAAAAAAGAGAGGAGAAAAAACAACAACAAAGAAATGGGCTGTGGATCAGCTCGGGAGAGCACTTCCAATGCATGCACCCTTGGCTTCAATGTCCAGCCTGTAAAATATAATTCAATCAAATTTTAAATCTCTTAACTAAAGGGTAAAAACCAATCATACCAATAAGAATACTTTTAATCCAATTATTAAAGTTTCTCAGGTAAAAAATGCGACTCTGACTGCGCTTCTCCAGCCCCACTTCCTGAAGCTCGTTATAGTGGGCAGCAACGGCAGAGCTGTGACCTTCCTCCAGCTTCTGAAACCAAAAGGACAAAAGTCAAGGGTTAGAGCATGACCTAGAAAGTAAGCAAAGGCCCCAGACCACCTGACTGCGGAAGGAGCAAACCCAACTGAAGGGCATTTCACAGAGCGATGGCTGGCCCCACAGTAATACAGCAGTTACTACTGTACCTAAGAGGTGTCTCCAATTCTTTATGGAAAGTCTCCCAGCTTAAAGTCTTCATTGTGATCCTCACCTATATAATTTAAGGCTACATGTTTTAAGGAAACTACTCTTTTTCCAGAGTTTTGATTTATTCAACAATAAATTACAGTCAATAGATAAACTTCTTAAAAGGGAGTAAGAGAAATAAGCTACTATACTTTAATATCAGTAGGAAATTATTGTTATGATTACATAATGTATATGAGTTAGAATTTAGAATGTTATACTCAATATCAGTGACTTTTATTACACATTATTAATCTAATACAACAATTTTCTATCTGCATTTAGTAAAACCTTAGGCACTCTACAAAAATTCCATAGTAGGTAAAGGCCTCCAGCATCTGCTATCTCCCTTTTCAAAGGACCTAATTCTTTGTTTACTTTACGTATCAAATTTAAGGATACATTTTTACTAGAAAAAAAAAATCTGCCAGTCTAAGTCTTAAAACCCACGTTTAACATATTAGCTCACCTTTTCACAAGGACACCACTGGTGAAAGCCTGGCCTGCTACTTTCTTCTTCAGGCCTGATAACAAACGTTACTAATTTGTAAAGTAGTCTTTCTCGCCAATCCCAGACTCAGCCTCAGAATCCTTTGCAATATGGTAAATGTTTGTTACCACTTGCTCTATATCAGCCTTTTACATCAACTTAACCAAAATTATACTAAATAACTATGCAAATCATACTAGAAGCTGTAAACAATTATAGTGTAGCACATTAATAATGGAGAGTAAAGTTGGGCACAATTTTAACATTTATTACTTTAAGTGATCATTAGGCAACACTTTGAAACACCTGATAAAAAAAGGACAATGAGGGGGCTGGAGACATGGCTCAGTGGTTGAGAGAACTGGCTGCTCTTCCAGAGGGCCCAGGTTCAAGTCCCAACACCCACATGGCAGTTCACAACCGTCTGTGCTCCGTTCTAGGAGATCCAAAACCCTCACACAGACATACATTGAGGCAAAACACCAATGCACATAAAATAAATAATCTTTAAAAAAGAGAGGGAAAAAAAGGACAAAGGGTAAATCAAGTGGGCCACATACTGCCATCTTTTAAAAAAAAAAAATTAGTAAAAAGCAAACTACAGAAACTACCTTTCAAGGTTCTGGACAAATAGGAGTTCCAAAATAACATGAAAATGTTAACAGCACAACTTTCACCTTAACAAAATTTTAATTTTAAGAGTCTATTGTGCCTTAAGATACATATGTATCCCCACGACTGTTCCATACTTCTGGCTAACACACTGAATTACAGATAAAATACACAAAGCATACTTTCCGCTTTTCTGGAGTATCCTCCGATTGTAGTTTTCTCTTTCTCTGGGTGACCTCTCCAGAGGAAGGTTCATCTTCGGAAACATCACCCCCCTCCAGTTTCCTTTTCTTTGAAACGCCTCCATCATCGCCAGTGCACTTTTCCTCTAAGATGATTTCCACATCAAGTTTTCTTTTCTTGGCTGGAGAATCCTCCACGTAACTTGAATTCTCCTCTGCATGATCATCTTCAAACTCTTTCCTCATTCTTGGTTTATCTGCCTGCTGGCACGCAGGTGTCTTTTCAGAAAGCCTCGGCCCAGATGCAGCAATGGACTCATTAACACTGGGAGGGGATGCTGTTTCAGAATCTATGGACACTTTTGCCTTGTCAAAAGACATCTTTTCATGTTTGTCTGCTTTTACAGAACTTTCCATTTCTAGTTACTTGAACTGACAGCAAAAACTCATGAATCAACACTGTAATGGCAAGAAAAGAAGGTATTATTTATAAACACTAATGTTAAGATCTAAGGGGGCTGGAGAGATGGCTCAGTGGTTAAGAGCACCGACTGCTCTTCTGGTGGACCCGGGTTCAATTCCCAGCACCCACCTGGCAACTGTAACTCCAAGATCTGACACCCTCACACAGACATACATGCAGGCAAAACAAATAAATAAAAATAAAATAAAAAAATAAATAAATTATTTAAAAAAAAACGCCAGCAGTGGTGGCGCAAGCCTTTAATCCCAGCACTCGGGAGGCAGAGGCAGGCGGATCTCTGTGAGTTCAAGGCTAGCCTGATCTACAAAGTAAGTTTCAGGAAAGGCACAAAGCTATAAACTCTGTCTCGAAAAACAAAAACAAAACAACAACAACAACAAAAAATATCTAAGGTAATTTTAATAAAGTTGGTCATTTAGTTTCAGGAGTTTAAAACAATTTCAGTTATGCAGGCATGTCTAACCTATAGTCCAGGACCACTTATGGCCATTTGTTACAGATGTGAATGTGGCCCAACAAAAAATCATCAACTATTCAGTGCAAATCTCAAGCATGAACTTTGTAGATGACATTGTTTCATAATGTCAAAAGGTTGTGCACATCAGGACTACAAAAATGCTTATATATGAAGTTATAAATATATAGTAGTATTACAAGAACATGGGGACTAGTTTGGAGGAAGTAGGTCACTTGACAGATACCACTGAAAGTTATGCCATCCTTGACAACTTGCTCTTTGCCTCCTGTCCATCACTATAAAGTGAAGCTCCTTGGTCACACGCTACTGTTGCCATGGTATTTTGCCCAAGTGCAAGAAGCCAAACCACCACAAATTGAAACCTCAAATAACACAAGACAAAGTAATCCTGCTTCCCTTAAATCACTTTCTCTGGTATCTGGTCACAACGATGAAAAAGTAACTAAGACTGATACCAAAGAAGTAGGGTTGCTTACACTGTGACTACCTGACAATGTGGTGCAGCCGCCTTTGAAAGAATTTGAAACAATATGTGTATATGGGCCTGATATGTTGCAACACAGTAATTTGATCAAACTTCAAATTTCTGCTCTTGATTCTCACTATAAAGCTGGTAAGAAGTAGTTACTGATAACCATGCTACAAGCTGAGCATGGTGGTATGTGCCTTTACTCCCAGCACTTGGCTAGCAAAGATCAGAGGATCTCTGTGAGTTGGAGCCATATCTATATAGAGTTCCAGGCCAGCTAGGGCTACACAGTAAGCCCCATCTCAAAAAGCAAAAACAACAAAAAAAGCATGCAATAGCTTGAATGTTGACATTTCTTCCACTAGATTAATTAGTCTTTAAAGTTAGCCTGAGACAAAGTTTAACAGCAGGGACAAATCTTTACAAACTCTTTACCAGAACATAGCGTGAATGGCCTGTAGTCCAATTCCCCAAAGCATCCTTGTTCTGAGACCTGAGACCTCTTAAGCCTGGCTCACTGTATTCCTGCTGGCATTCTAATCTTTTGGGTTCCCACCAGAATTACCATGTAATTTTCTTTTTATCTTACAGTGTCTCACAGCAAAGGGCCTGCCCTGAGTGTCAAGAGACTTTGAACTTTGACTTCTGAACAGTACTGGAACTGCTAACTGTGAGGACTGAGAGTGGGGACTGAGTGAGAGTGGGCTACAAGCATTTGCATTATCAAACAGTCATGGAACTCTGAAGCTAGAGTACAGTGTTACTGTTTGTGAAATTTCCCCCACAGGCTTATGTGCTGAATGCTTGGTTGGTCTTCAGCTAGCAGCACTATTTGGGGAGGTTCTAGAGACTCTAGGGAGGTAAAGTCTGTTTAGAGAATGCATGTAAATTATACCTAGTTGTCAGTAATTACTTCTTGACTATCATGAGGTAAACTGCCTCCTCCTTTACACACTCTCACCAGCATAATGGCCTGCCTTACCACAGGCCCCAAATCATCAAAATCAAGTAGTATGGCCTGAAATCTCCAAAATTATGAGTTAAAATAAATCTTTCCTTTCTCTAAGTTGCTCGCTTAGGTATTCTGACTACGCAAAAATAATACAGAAAGTCAAGACTCTTGAAATCCTTACTTAATAATGAACCCTGTAAAGGTACAGGAAGTAAATAGAGGAGATAGCTTTAGAACACCTTGAAGACTCAGCCTTCAGTGTACCAACCATTAAATCACTTTCAAGTATGTTCTAAGGCATTTGTGTAAAATGGGAGGAAGAAAGTCATCTATTACAAAGGAATTGTTAATGGTCGACTTATTCACTCAATTTATTTGCCAACCTACTACTACAAAGAAGTGCAATGTGAACTCTAATCACTAAATTCACAACTTAAATACTTCTACTGAAATATCAAGCTGTGTTACTGAAAGAAATGAAAAAGGGAAATCAAAAATCAAAACAATTAGAGACCATGACATTTTAGGTTCTAAAAGTAATGAAGACATGTAGTGGTTTGAATGAGAATAGCCCCCACAGGCTCATATATTTGAATACTTGATCTCGGTGCTACAGTTTGGGAAGGACCAGGTGTGGCCTTGGTAGAGGTCATGTCACCATGAGTGGGCTCTATAGTTTCAAAAGTCAGGCCATTCCCAGATAGCCATTTGCCTGTGCTTCTGAATCAAGTTGTAAACTCTTAGCTATTGTTCCAGAACTATGCCTGCCTGCCTGCCACTGGTCATGGACTCTTAAGCCTCTGAAACTGTAAGCCCCAAATAAACACTTCTAAAAGTCTGCTTTGGTCACAATGTCTGCCTTATCACAGCAATACAAAAGTAACTAAGAGGTAAATTAGTGAAAACAAGTCAAGGGAAACTGGGAAGAATTTCAGGAGACAAAAGTTTTCACTAACTTTGAGTATTGACTCAAAGTAACAAAATACCAAAATATGTTACAGAGGAACAACTGAATCAGAGAAGAAACAAAATCAACTAGGAAAATAAGTTACAGAGTAACTACTATAAATCAGTATCAAGGAAAACTGCTCATCCAATTGTCAAAACTCTTACTTCTCTACCATTTAATGCCTAAAAGAAACTTCCTTTTACAATCATGAAACCGCCAGTCAGTGGTGCACACCTTTGATCCCAGCACTTGGGAGGCAGAGGCAGATGGATCTCTGTGAGTTCGAGGCCAGCCTGGTCTACAAAGTGAGTTCCAAGATTGGCTGCAAACTAAAAAAACAACAATCATGAAACCATGCAAAATATTACTGCTAGCTGTAACTGCTGCCTAAAATTAGTATTGGTATTTATTCGGACAGTCTATACTTCCACAGATTAGCTGTCATAGAGCATTCAAGACTATAAAATGGTTATGAATGTCTAGAATTATATGTCAAACAACTCAATTACAGAGCGCTTTACTTAGTATACAAGATAGCAATAGCTCTTACCTCAAAAAAGGATAGTAGATAGTTTATTCTGAAGCCAAATTTGTGTGACAATGGCTAAGGGACACAGATTTAGGTTACTCAAATTCCATGTTCTAACATGCTAACAGTTCCAGTAAGTTTTATAGTAACAAAAGAAAGGAAATCTTAAGTCCAGACACTTCTCAAATACATTGGCAGAAATGTCAGGTAGGGGGGGTCACAGAAGAGCAAGGAAATCTCAGCTATAAGACCTAAATGCTATCTGACAGAATCCTTGGTCTTTTAGTTGGTCAGAATCAGAGGTCTGTTTATACATTCCTAAGGATTTACCTAATGGTCACATTACGTCGCATACAGCGCAGAATGGCTAATAAGGAGACTACAGATGGGCCAAGATAAGTAGGATCTGGACTTGGAACATTCCCATCTTATCAGAATCACTGAAGTTCTAAAAAATCACCCAGATCCTAAAAATCAGTCAACAACTTTGTAGTCACAGCTTCTTTCCAGGAATTCTTGTTCACCAGAGCATTCTCTAGGCTCTGGGTTTGATGCTTAGCTTTGCATCAATAATGATTATAATAAAACTATCAACAATGATAATGAAAATACTTGAGAGATGTCCTGATAGAACGGGGAAGGGAATTTATGGTAAAAAGTAGACTGACATGGAGATGGGTATTTTGACCTGGCTGCAATCACACTGTAACTTGCCTCACAGAAACCAAGATATTCTAGAGATACCAGGGTCTCTTGATCTATTAAATTGTTGAAACAATGAACACCGAGAGAGAGGAGAGAGAGGGGGAAAAGGGGAGGGAGAGACGGGAGAGAAAGAGAGACTGTGAATGAATATTTCCCCTAGGAATCTTAGGCTGAGAGGAAAGAAAGAAGCAAGGCAACGGGAGTAAGAACATCTTACAGGAATGGACTGAAGCCCAGAGAAAGATGCAAAATGGTAGGCGGGACCACACCGTGGCCAGACTGCATTTTTCTTGCCTCCTATTTAAACCTCACCCTCATTTCAGGACCCACAAAGATGGAAGGGTTCTCAGACGGGTATCTCGGTGCCACTTCCCAAGGGGTCCACACAGAGTAAATCTCCTCTTTCTGCTTTTCATTATTAACTTGGCTCTGTTCATTGGTTTACTTGAGGGGGCGGAACCGTGCTTGTTGGGTTGGGCACTGGCTATGACCCCCCATAAGTTCGCCCCTTTAGGTAAGGCCCCTAAAGTAAACCATTCTTTCTTGGTCATCCCAGTTTCTGCCTGCTAGCTAACGGTCAAGCATGACCTCGACGGACCACCTTGACTGTCTAGAGCAGGGTACAAGACAATAAAACAGGATGGGGAGAGCGTGAAACAGAAGAGGTGGGGGAGGGGGAGGCAAGCCGTTCTCCAACTAAATTCATCTGTTCCCCTCACCGGCCCAGCTGCTACTCAACCTCTGGTTCAGGTTCCTACGGCACTGCTCCAGACAGAACAAACCCTCTTTGGCTCCCAACACCTCACCCGGCCCATCGCAGCCTCATCACAGGCCCTCGGCCCGAGCCGAAGCGCTGGAGCTTCTCCTCCCCTGAACTAGTGTGCTCTGGAGGAGCAACAGCGCCCACCGTCTCAAGACAAGCAGTGCTCACACCGCTTCCGGCTACGGGCACAATAAACCCCATGAAGCCAAGACCAGAGGCGAAAGGGAAGCGAGCCCAGCCAAGGCAGGCGTCCGGGCGTTCGGCCTGTCTCGGCTCTCAGCGCGCAAGACTAAAGACAAAGAAGCAAGGCAAGGCCAGAACGCCGAACGCCACACTCACCTACACAGTCATCCACGATTCTGTTTGCGGAAACGCCGGCCGGCGCCACGCGTGGCCTTGTTGCGTCACTTCCGGGGAGTGCTCCCGGGAATCAAGAAACTCGAGGGTCAGGCGCGGGGCGGGGCTTCCTCCGCGCCGGAACTACGACTCCCAGGGTTCCTCGCGCGGCGGCGTGCCTGTGGCCCTGCGAGCGGGCAGGGAGGGTCGGAGCGCGTTGCTAGTGGGCGCGGCTGGCCTGGGCGGCGGAGGCCGAGCGTTCGCCCCGAGTCCTGCGACACGGCACCCTGCCCCACGCTTGGCCGGGTCGCCTTGCCGAGGCAGCTTCTTCCGGCCCGTGCGGCGGGATTCCGTGGAGAGCCCCCCCAACACACACATCCTGAGAGGTAGCCTGGGGCCATGTTCGCAAGTGGGGCGTCGGGAGGGGGCCAGCGGGCACCTTCACGGCGGGCGCGTGACTGACGGCAGCGGGGCGGTCGGTGGCGGCCTCCCTCGTGCAGGCGGGAGTCGTCAGCACTCCCGACCCCACCGCCGGCGGCGGCAGTCGAAAGAGGTCACCCCTGTCGTAGGTCCTTCAGGAGTCCTGGCCGACCTCGCGCCTCCTGGTGCCCTTTTACACCGTCTCGCGTTATGATCCTTAACGCCCTGCTCTTCCGTCCGGAGCAGTTGGGGTGTCCTTTCAAAAATAACCCACAGCTCCACCTTTGGGACCGACGAGCCATTTCTTATCGCCTTGTCGTGCCATACTCTCCAGGGAGGCATACCGTTACAGGCTTTCACCTCAAGATTAGGGTCTGCTTGTGCAGTGAGACAGTTTACACACCAGCACATTAACGTGCCTCGCCATCCCTCCATCGGAGTTGTGGAAAAACCACAATCAGATTTCCAATGTATTCTGAATTAATCTTCAGCAAATCTGATCCCGTCCAAAGCAGCTTTGAGCGTGTGTTTTGCTCGTCTACCTGTTTGTTCGTAGGCAATTTTATTAACATGGCTTTGGTGTAGAGTTTGTAGTATATAGCTCCCGCTTGCAATTTGTGGACATTAGCCCTTCTGAGGTTGTTGACTCTTTTATAAACCTTGAACTAAACGGCTTACTTTTAACAGCTATGAGAAATCAATTTCAGATAACTGGGATTGTGTTTTATTGTATGCCATTATCCAGTTTAAGAGTTAACTTCCGTTCATGAATATTGACTAATGCAAAGGTCTTGTGGGACCTAGAGCCCCAAAGTGCTGTGTGCATATTGAAGCATTGGAGCTTGTTGGATCCAATGATTGAGTTTTATTTTGTTGTTTTCCCCCCCCACCCCCATAATTGCTATTGTCATCTTAGAGAACATAAGCCTAATTTTGACTTTAAAAAACAAAATTTCATTATGTAGCCCAGGCTGGACTTAAACTCATGATCCTGCTGTGTCAGGCCTACCTTATGCAGGGATTACAGGCAGACCTCCAGCCACACATGTCTTACATTTTTCTCTTAATGGAATTAAAGCCTCTTAACTCCCTGTTTATAAGATTCCCACAATGAATTGATGTTATAAAGGAGATATTCAAACTTTACTCTTTGAGGAATTTGACTCATGTAAAATGACATAGAGGAAAGATTCTTGAAAGTATTAAAGTAGGGAGGAACTGTATGCACCAGATAAAAGTGTTCTCACAGTTACCTTTGTCCCCATTATTGTCTGGTTTTCTGGAAATTGGGTTGAATACTTTGGTATTTCCTGCTGTTTCACACATTCCTTGCTCATTCTCTTGTGTAACCCAGTTAGGATTCTTTATTTTACAGATGAGGATTGAGTTTGTTTGCCAAGGTCAGTCTAGTAAATGGTGGAACCAAGATTTGGACCCAGGACCTCTATGCTAATAATCAAACAGGATCTCCTAGAAGGTCACACTCAGCACTGAAAGTTTACCAACACATAGATTTTTCAAAATTATTTTTACAATTCTTAACACTCCAGTTATCACGTTCAGAGATAAAAAAAACAGCTGGCTAAGGGTATTCCTTTGCCAGATTATGAGCTCTGCTGAGACTAGATCCATCATGTTCCTCGGTGATTTAGCTCAGGTTCATTAAACAGCACCTGCTACATAGTACATACGTAATGGATAACTGAATCTCCAAGAAAAAAAAATTGTATCTTTTTAAAACTGTAACAGAATTTGCTTGAAACCATTTATAAGAAAGCTAGAATATATCAGAGGTGAACTTAAAATGTGTGGTTTCTGTTTTTAAATTGAATGTAGTTTTTGAAACATAGTTTCTAACATATAGATAAGATGTTGGAGCTTCTTAAGAATGATCTTGTTCTGTGAGGACAGAAAGTGTAGAGTTTTGTTTAGTCTCTCTATATAGTCACTACAGAAAGTGACAGTTCTCCTGCTTCACTCTGACTGCTGAGCTGAAAGTTGACATCTCTTCCAAGCAGAAAAAAAATTCTTTTAAAACAGGCTTTTTCTAGAGTTGAAAGGAATATTTAATTGAATCTATGTGTGATGAGTAATATATGTCAACCCAGGCTGTAGTACCTAATATTTAATCAGACACTAATCTCGGTGTTTGTTGTTACAGTGTTTTGAAGATACAGTTACCTGTTGACTTTTAAGGTAATTATTGTCAATAACAACCTCTATTTTAACTTAGATGTAGTTATAAATGTTTCAAGCTTGTGTCTAACTTTCCCGTTGGTTTTATATTGCTGTGGATTTTGTACTGAGAGTGGAGGTGACTTTAGAAAATATGTTTATTAGCAGGGCTGGGCCAGGCGTGGTGGTGCACGTCTTTAATCCCAGCACTGGGGAGACAGAGGCAGGCGGATCTCTGTGAGTTCGAGGCTAACCTGGTTTATAAAGCAAGTTCCAAGACAGCCAGGACTCTGATACTCAGAGAAACCCTGTCTCAAAAAGCCAAAAAATTATAGATACAGATATAGATGTAAAGTCATTGCCATTTTGATGGATTTCATAAACCCTTTTTAAGTATACATTTGACAACATTTAATTTAAGGGTGTCTTTAAATCCTTCACTTTCTTCCCTCCCACTTGTCCCTTTTCTAAGGTACTCCCACTTCACTTTCATGGCATACACTTGTTTACATATGCAAATGCTTTTATCTGCAAAAGCTGGGATCCACATATGAGAGCAAACAGCAATGTTTGTCTTGCTTGGTCAGGCTTTTTTCACTTAACATAGTGATCGTCAGTTGTACCATTTCCAGGCAAATGACAGTATTTCGTGCGTATGCATGTGCGGGCAGGAGTATGAAAGTCAAAATACAACCTTGGCTGTCAATCCTTGCCTTCCATCTTGTTGGAGACATGGTCTCTTTGTTATATCCATGGCCTGAGTTTTTGGGGATTCTCCTGTGTTCTCACATGTCATCATAGGGGCACTGGGATTAGAGACAGGCACCACTGGGCCTGGCTTTTTCATGAGTTTTGGTAAGTCTCACTCAGGTCTTCTCAAATGCAGGCAAACACTTTACCCACTGACTATCTCCCCAGCACCACCATAGTTTCATTCTTTATGGCTAAACAAAACTATTTTGTATATGTACCACATTTCCTCCATCCATTTATCTCTTAGTTTACACTTAGGCTAATTCCAGAATTTGGCTGTTGTGAGTAAAAACACAATAAACATGGATGAGGAGGTATCTTTGGAATATATTGGTTTGTATTTCTTTGTGTGTATTGCCAGGAGTGATATCACTAAATCAATATGGCAGTTCTGTTTTTAGTTTTTTCTACATTGGCTGAGTTGATTCACATTCTCATCAGCAGTGTATAAAGATTCCCATTTCCACAAACAGCAATATTTACTGGTTTTTTTCTTCATTTTTAAAACCTTGGGGGCTGTCTATGTGTTTATGTGAATGTCTGTGTTTGTGTAGCGAGTATGAGTGTGGCATGTGGACACCATAGGACACCTTGGGTGTGATTCTTGCCCTTCCACCTTGGTTTTTAATGTTGTCCCATAGGTCTCACATGTTCTGCCTTTCTTGTTACTTTTGACTGTTCTAATTCATCTACCTTGTTTCAAGGACCCAATGTTCTGTCTTCCATTTGATCTGTTGTAGTGGTAAGGATTTCCACCTAAGTTTTTATTTGATATATTGAAGTTTTGTAAAATTTCTACTATCTGTTTTTCCCATTTTCATGTGTGCGGTGTGCATGCCTATATATATGCATGTTTGCATTGTGTGCAAGTGAGCATGCACATGTTGAGCATGTAGAGTCCCAGAGTCCCAAGGACAATATTGGGAATCATCCTTAACCACTCTTCACCATTTTCATTGAGGCAGGATCTTACTAGGTATCTCGCTCTGAGGATCCCCTCTCTGCCTTCCTTCCAGGCGGGAAGTGCAGATGGCCCACTATGCCCATCCAGCATTTACATAGATTCTGGGTATCTGAACTCCTTATGCAGGGCAAGCCATCTCTCCAGCCCCAGTGTTTCTATTTCTTTGTTGAATTCCCCTTTCATAGTCTATACTGTCTTCCTTATTTCATTCAACTGATTACTTAATTTTCTTTGAAATCATTCAGGAGTTTACTTATGTCATCTTAGACTTTATTGAACATTCTTACAAGCATTCTGTTGAGTTATTTGAGATTCCGTGTACCCAACTCTCAGTGGAATTCAGTACTGTAGAATGAATATTTTCTGGACAAGTCACATTGCTTTGATAGTTCTTGTTTCTTGTGCTTCTGCATTGGGACTTTTCTGGGGTGGGGTTCATGACTAGGTATTTCAATCACCCCTATTCTT
Source organism: Peromyscus californicus insignis (assembly GCF_007827085.1). Classification (NCBI taxonomy): domain Eukaryota; kingdom Metazoa; phylum Chordata; class Mammalia; order Rodentia; family Cricetidae; genus Peromyscus; species Peromyscus californicus. The sequence goes on along the minus strand of NW_026294469.1, from coordinate 56,964,597 downwards.
TCAAATTGAAGTGTTTTCTATATTCAGGTAGAGCTGGCTTACAGAATGATTGAGGTGTACTGAACTAATGGTATAGCTCAGTAGCTAACCACTCCACCAGTGTGCTCAGGACACTGAGCCTAATCTCCAGTACCATCTAACATAGACTACATCTACAGAAAAAACAGCTGATGGGTACATCCACTAGGAAAGTATGCCAACAAGTAATAAGAAACAAAACAATACTCTTAAACTCCAGAGACTCTCAAAGAATAAAGGAACTGCCAGAAGTGCCAATTAAAGGTAGACTGAGAAGAGAAAGGGGAGCATGAATCCAGTCAGACACGCTAAAACAATCCTGCCATCAGAAGACTGAGGCCGGGATAACCCCAAACCCAGACCAGCTTATGCTCTGTGGGAGAGCCAGTCTTGAAAAGAGAAGAAAGGAACGGGGAGAGAGAAGAGAGAGGAGAGAGGAGAGAGAGAGAGAGAGAAAGAGAGAGAGAGAGAAAATCCAAAGTTTGTACACAGAATTGCATACCCAATAAGGGAGCCATGGTGGCTACGGTTGTCAACTTAACAGGGTCTAGACTCACTTGGGAGATGGCCTTTGGCTATGTAGTCAGTGATTATCTTAATTACATTAACTGAGTAGGGAAGGCAGGTCCACTGTGGACCATTCTCTTGCTAGGATCCTTGCCTGTATCATAGAGAAAGGAAGCTGACCAGAAGCATGCATTCATCATTCTCTTTTTCCTGCCTTTCTCTATAGTTGAAACAGATAAGGTCTCAGGAACATAGCCTCCTCCATCTCCCAGGCTTTTCCCCATGTCACTGTAATTCCCTAGCTTTGTATCCTTCCTAAGAAAGTTAAATGAAGGTAGGACCGCATAATATGGAAGACTTTGCAATGATGACAGTCTAGAAGAAGTGACAGAAATGTAGGATATTGTGGATACAAAGTAGTTCATAGTGGAGTACAGTTATTGATAATTACCAGTGGAAATGTGTAGCTAGAGTTTTCCTGCCTGGCCCACAGTCAAGACAAATCTCTCTCACCTGCCAGTCCCACAGCCGCTCCGACCCGACCAAGTAAACACAGAGACTTATATTGCTTACAAACTGTATGGCCACAGCAGGCTTCTTGCTAACTGTTCTTACAGCTTAAATTAATCCATTTCTATAAATCTATACCTTGCCACATGGCTCGTGGCTTACCGGCATCTTCACATGCTGTTTCTTATCGTGGTGGCTGCCAGTGTCTCTCTGACTCAGCCTTCCACTTCCCAGCTTTATTCTCCTCCTTATCCCGCCTATACTTCCTGCCTGGCCACTGACCAATCAGTGATTTATTTATTGACCAATCAGCAACACATTTGACATACAGACCATCCCACAGCAGAAATGTATGAAATGTTTATAAAGTGGAGTAGCTGAGGTGTATCAGAGGGTGAGGTCATTAAAGATAAGAGGTCAAGAAACTGAGGCATTAGAGTATTTGGGGACAAAAGTAGAATCTTCAAATCTGATTCTTTTTTCTTTTTTTTCAAAATAATTTTTATCATGAATGATAAAGCAAGAACCTGTATGGATTTCTAGCTTCTAAAAGTACCATTCCTATTTTAGGAAACTCTTTTACCCTATGTACTACCTAATTTTTTTTTCTTGAACCTACCAGGCGGTTTTTGAGATGTGATATTCTAGTGCACCGACCCCTGCTAATTTTCATACAGATTGATTAACCTTTGTATTATCAAAAGACTCACTGGTATATGGGTTTTTGTTCTTTAGTCTATAGTTCAAATATATCTTTGTCTGACCTCTGTACCCTTTTTTAAAAACAAACTTTGGAGAGTAGATCACTAAGCATTTTGTATTTTTCCTTTTTCTCCACAGTGTATCTACAACATAGACTAGTGTAAACTAAAATCATTCTATAAGCAGTGGTGAGATTGAAATTCGGGCAACTGGTGCCATTAATCTCATTCAAAAATGATCTTTAGTCAGTTCATGTGTAAAAGACTTCATATCATAAATGCTGCTTAAATGGTTCAGCAGTATGAGGAGGAAAGCCAAACAGATGGTAGTTTTGTGTATTAGGAGCACCTTGGAGTAGCAGATGATTGCTTTACACACCTGACTTTACCAGTAAATTACTTTCTGCTTTAGGTATCAGAAATGGACTCAAGTTGGCTCTAACAGTAATGGAAAAAGACAGTAACAAGAAGTTTAAAAGGCAAGAAGACTCTTCTTGTTCCAGAGCTCTAGCTCTGCCTTAACATGTTAGTGTGACTCCAAGGCTGGTTACTGAAGAACTGTCAAGCTTCCTGTAGTCTCTGTTGTATGTGTTTGGGTAGGAAATAAGCCAGCAGCACCACCCACCACCTTCACCTCCCTCCTAAAACCACCCCCACCCCCAATTCCTTAAACTGTTCTGTCACTAGCTGTAGACAGAAGTTTCTCCCCCATCTGCCTGTTCCCAAATATTCAGCAGCCATTTCTCAATTGACTGACTCAGAGGCTTAATATTACTTATAAATGCTTGGCCGGTAGCTCATGCTTGTTACTAGCTAACTCTTACACTTAAATTAACCCATAATTCTTATCTGTGTTTAGCCACGTGGCTTGGTACCCTTTCTCAATGTGGCATTCTCATCTTGCTTCATTTGCGTTTGGATGGCAACTTCTTGACTCTGCCTTTTCTCTTCCCAACATTCTGTTTTGCTTTCCCACCTAACTTCCTGCCCAGCTACCAGCCAATCAGTGTTTTATTAAACCAAATTGTGACAAATCTTTACAGTGTACAAGACGATTATTCCACAGCAACAGGCCCACTCTGAACTAACAACAATCATCAGAACCTGTACATTGTTACTTCTCCCCACATTTGTGTGTATGAGTATGTGTACTCTTGCACGTGATCCACTGGATGCATATGGAAGTAAAAACGTAATTTGCAAGGTTCTCTCCTTGCACTATGTTGGTTCCAGAGATCAAACTCAGGCCATCAGGCTTAGCTGTAAGTGCCTTTAGGAGCCTTCTTGCAGATATCCTACCCCCATATGGAGTTTTAATAAGATTTCAATATTGAAGCCGAGAGAAAGTTAATAAAACTACCTAAACTGAGCTTCTAAAAGTGTTCTGAGTAGGCAACTAATAGTATCCATTATATTGATGTGCTAAGTAGTTCAGTTAACATAGTATCTATTTTAGTTTTTAGTTATTCTCTGAAATTTTCCAATCTACAGTAGCTTCAGGAATCTGTGACTATTGTCTTTTTATTTTTATTTTTTCTAAGTAAAAGCTGAAATTTTTGGTAGTTAAGTCACACTAGTCAGACTCCAAGTGTCGAGTAGCCTGCCCATCAAGAGCACCTGCTTTATTGTTCATAGTGAATGTAGAACATTGCCATTGTTACGGAAAACTACAGACAGAGCTGCTCTGAGTTGTTCATGTGAAGCTTTTGTCTAAATATTTAGCCACAGAGGGACACTAACACACCTACATACACACCAAAAAAAAGAAAAAAATTGCACTAGATTTTATTAGTGATTATATGACCTAGAATTTACCCACTTGAGAAATAAAGGTTATTCATGAGATAATACAATATTTGGGATACTAGTTAGCTTTTAAAATTACTGGGCTTTTTAAAGCCCCCTTTCTATTGAAAAAGTACAAAACTATTTTATTGTCCAGTACTCCCAGATAATAACACTTTGGTATTGGCCCTTGAAGTTTGAAATAGAGATGATGTTGTAATGTGACTATGTAGGGGTATAGAGCCATGGTAATAATCCTGGCACAGCTTTGCTTTCCTTAGAACACCCTTATATGTTTGGTGTCATCAGAGCTGAATAACTTAGTATTAAAATACTAATGCAGAAATTCTGCTTATAGATGCTTCTTAAAGATTTTTAAAGGTGGGCAAAGTTTTGTGTAATAGAGTACATTAAAATTGGAAACAAGTTTTTTAGACTTGAGTAAATTATTAAATCAGTTCTGTTTTTTCAAGATGAAGAGTTATTTCTTACCTAGCTCTTCTAGCTGATAATTTGAGTGGCTCTTTGTCTATAAACAGACTAGTGGCAAATAAGATGCCATTTCATGTGATACAAAAGACAGTAACCCAGAATTCTGAATTAAAGTCATTGTTTTGTTGTCAGCAGCTTCCTGTGTACAAAGGTCAAAGGTCAAAGACTGACCGTTTAGATAATTGTTTAGGAAGATCTCTACAAATAATCTAGTTTCAGGAACCACCAAGTTCGCTTTCCCCACTCTGCCATTTCTTCAAGTACTGCCTTTAACATAGTGTCGTAATTTCAGTTTGTTTCTTATAAATCCAGCGTCTCTTGTAGTTCCTTAAGTACATTACAGTTCTGCACTGCAGTGCCAGCTTTAATTCTCATCGCCCCTTGTTATGGTTGAAGTCTGAAATGGCCTCCACAGGCTCAGGTGCTGAGGGCCTGATGCCCAGCAGGTGCTGCTGCTCTGGGAAAGGTGGAAACCTCCAGAAGAAAGAAGGTCCTTGTGAGGAAGCCTTAGAAGGTTGTACCTGGTCTCCATTCCCCTTGCTTCGCTTCCTGTCTACTGTGGGTAGACACTTCATATGCTCTTACTGAGGTGATGTTCTACTGCTCCGTGGTCTCAAAATCAGTGCACAACTAGAGACAGATTGTACAGCCGTGAGCCAAAAATAACACCTTGACAAAGAATCCTTGCATACCGATTCTCTGTATTGTTCCACCTGCCACTTCTGCCTGAGCCTAGAATAACCACCCCTCTTTCCATTCTGTCTGAGTTGTCCTTTCAAATGTATCTTGGGTAATTATTACTGAATCACTAGAGTTCACAGCATTTTCCGATTCTTCTTGTTGTTTAGTTTTGTGTTTGTGTTTTTGTTTTCCTCCTTAATATCCAGTAGGCTTATGAATGTTTCTCAAATCTTAGAATATTTACCTTTTCATAACTAAATTGTAAACTACTTGAAGGCAATGATCATATTTATACAAATTTGTTCTTCATGCTAAAAGGTTACAGCTCTGTGTACTGTCCAGTGCTTGGTCAATAAAAAACACATTCATTTAGTTTAGTTTCATGACTTTTCCTAGGGAGATATAAGCAAATACCTGAAGACAGACCAAAGAAACAATTCTACCCAAGTCTTTCTTAGTGAGGGGCCTCATGAATCTTGTAGCTGTCTGGGACTTACGTGCTTTCTCTATCCAGGAATGAGTGCTTTAATTTAGAGTAAATAGACACAGGGCAGTTTTATGACTATTTTGCTTTGATATACTGTAGGTACTCAAGAGGTACTACAGAAAATAAGGCACTCTGGTCCGTACCCCTAGAAGGCTTACCAGAGTGAAGTTTACAGTAGTAGTGTTAGGCAGTGAGAGATGCTTACTAAATGCTTGAGTACTGACCACTAAAGCAGTAGAGGCTCCAGTGGAAGAGGTAGAGAAAAGACAGCAGACCTAACTCCCTTTGACTGTCAGGACAGAAAGAGCTAGGGCTGCTGCTTGGCCTGAGATATCACCTGCTCATCTGTATGTACTCACCTGTGCTGGCCAGTATTATATCAACTTGACCCAGCTAGTCATCAGAACAGGGGAGCCTCCATTGAGAAAATGCATCCATAAGATCCAGCTGTAGGCAACCCTGTTGGGCATTTTCTTAATTAGAAATCCTTAGGCTGATAGTCCTGGATTCTATAAGAAAACAGGCTGAGCAAGCCCAGGCGTGGGGGGCAGTAAGCAGCACTCCTCTATGGCCTCTGCATCAGCTGCTGCCTCCAGCCAGGATCCAGCCCTGCTTCAGTTCCTGTCGTGACTTCCTTCAATGATGGACTATGATGTTGAAGTGTAAGCCAAATAAACTCTTTCCTTCCCAATTCGCTTTTGGTCATGGGTATCATCACAGCAACAGTGACCCTAACTAGGACATCACCCAAGTATTGTTTTCAGAAACGAGGGGTGTATTTGTGCTAATTCTTATTTTCAGACATACTCAGATTATGTATAGACGTCACACATAGGGTGATGTTGATATCAATTGTAGTTTAAGATGTGCTTTGAAGCTAAAAAGCCTTAAAGCAGTGGTCAGTAAAAAGCATAATAAGGAATTTTTATGAAAATGTGAATAAAAATGCTACCAAAAGTGACAGTGGCTTGCCCTTGGTATGGAAAGTGTAGGTTATTTTTCTTATTGCCACATATGTTCTATACTTATGCCACTGCCGCCCAGCTTCTGCTATGGCTTGCTATTAGCTCTGACCCCCAGGCAACTTTATTTATTAACATACAAATAAAATCACATTTCAGCACAAATAAAATATCACCATAGCCAGCACTTGTTGTTTTTGTAGTTTTGATAATAGCCGTTTTAAGTTGGGTGAGATGATATTTCATTGAGGTGTGCTTGTCTGTTGTTTGTTTTTGGCGATAAGACCTAATAGCCCAGGCTGACCTGGAACTCACTACATATAATTGATATACTTGAACTTCTGGGTCTCCTGCTTCTACCTCCCCAGTGCTGGAATTCTAAGTGTGCACCACCACATGTGGTTTATGTCTTGCTGGGCATAAACCCAAACCTAGGGTTTTATGACTGCTAGTCAAGTACTCTGACAGCTGCGCTACAATCAATCCTGTTTGCTTGTTTTTTAAATAGCATCTCTTTGAATGGCCCGGTCTAGTTCTGGTTGGTTTTGTATAAGATGGTATTAGATGAGAGCAAAATGTGAAATTTGAATCTTCTTCTCATAGACCCTCACAGTACCATTTATTGAAAAGGCTGTCTTTTCTCTCCAGTGTTTATTTTTAGTGCCTGTGTTAAGAGTCAGATAGCTGTAGCTATAAGGACTTTATTTCTAGAATTTCTATTCTGTTCCTCCCAGCTTTGTGTCTTGTTTCTTCCAGGCATTTTTGTTGTTGTTTGTTTGTTTGTTTTATGCAGGAGTGTTTTGCCTGCATGTATGTATGTGGACATGTGTGCTTAGTTCCCATGGAAGCCAGAGGGTGTAAGAATCCCTGGAACTGGATAGAGTTGCATACAGTTGAGTTGCCATGTGGGTTTAGGGACATGAACCTGGATCCTCTGCAAGACTAGTCACTGAGCCATCTCTCCAGTCCTATGTGTCTGATTTTTAATGATAGTAACAAGCTGTTTTGATTAATGTACTTCTATGAATACCTCCAACTCTGTTCTGTTGTTCAGTATCACATTCCCTATTATGGATCTTTTGTGTTTGCCTATGAATTTTAGGATTGTACTTGATAGCTTTTTGGAAAAAAAAATACTGGGCTCTTTTTTTTTTTTTTTAATGGATATTGCACAAAGTCTAAATTGTTTTGGATGGTGTAGAAATTTTAACAGTAGTAATTCTGCTGGTCCTCTATAGAAGAGAGAAGTCTTTTCATATGGGTTTTTTTCTTTTATCAAGTGTTTTGTAAGTGTAGATTTTTTTTTTTACTTCCTTGATTAAATATATTCCCAAGTTGTTTGTGAATGGGATTGCTTAGCAAGTTTTAAATTTTTATTTATTTTTTCATAGAATGTATTCTGATCGCAGTTTTCCTTCCTCCAACTCTTCCCAGATCCTTTCCACATCCCCACCCACCCAGCTTCCAAGCCTTCCTTTCTCTCTGTCTTTTCAGGGGAGAGGAAAACAAAACAACAAAAACAGACCAAAAAAAAAAAAAAAAAAGAAAGAAAAGGCAGAAGAAACACAAATACACACACAAACATACACACACACACACACACACACACACACACACACACACACGAAAGAAAATAATGAAAACACAAAATCAGAAACCACAATATACAAAAGACCAGTAAGACCAAAAAAAAGGCCAAACATGCAGTAAAAGACAAAAAGTCTTCAGGTTAATGTTGTGTTGGCCACCTACTGCTGGGCATGGGGCCTACCCTTAAGTGAGACTCCATTGGAAAATTTTTTCCTTTGCAAGTAGATGTCATTTGGTTGGTGTTGTTTTTCATTAAATTCAGTAGCTGCCCCTTAAGCAACTCCTGTCCTAACTGGCAGTTGCAAATCCGCAGCTACCAGTAGCGGATTGGACACATTGGCTGTAGCCTGGCGGGAATTCCATTCCTTCAGGCACTGACTCTATTACAGCAGCTACAGAGAACTTTATCTAGATCTCTATTCCTCTGTAGAACTCAAGATTCAAAGGCAAATACAAAAGATCCATAATAGGAAATGTGATATTGAACAAAAGAACAGAGTTGGAGGCATTCATAGAACTACATTTGCTTAGAGAGGCTGAATAGCTAGTAGCTAGCCTCCTCTCCTAGCTCAAGTCTCCCCCAAATCAGCATGTCTTTCTGCTCAGCTCCCATTTAAGAATCCTAACTACAAATGGTTCCTCCCTACCACTTCCTGTCATTTAGTTGCTGACTCAGTCTTCTGACCCAAGGTTAATTTTATTTAATCAAACAAATGTAACATGTCTTCACATCATTAAATAAATATTCCATGGCATAACGAATGTAACACATCTTAAATTAATATCCCACAACAGTTAGGAATGGGAGCTCATGTCCACTTCCCTCTCACAGAGCTGGCACCTCATTTGGTTTAAACCTATACAGGCCCTATGCATGCTGCAACAGTTCCTATGAGCTCCTAGATGTCAGTCCTGTTGTTTCTGGAAGATACTGTTTCCTTAGTATCATCCTCTGGCCCTTACAATCTTTCAGCCTCCACTTATAGCTCCCTGAGCCCTGGAGGAGGGATTTGATGGAGACATTCTGTTTAGGACTTGTTGGCAGAAGTTTCTCTCCCTCCTGCCTGTTGCTAAATACCCAGCAGCCACTTCCCAAATAATTGACTAGGAGGCTTAATAATACTTTTAAATGCTCAGCTGGTAGCTCAGGCTTATTACTAACTAACTCTTACACTTAAATTAACCCATAATTCTTATCTGTGTTTAGCCACATGGCTTGGTACCTTTCCTTAGTGCAGCATTCTCATCTTGCTTCCTCTGTATCTGGCTAGTGATTCCTTGACTCCGCCCTTTCTCTTCCCAGAATTCTCCTGGTCTGGTCACCCTGCCTATACTTCTTGCCTATACTTCCTGCCTGGCTACACTCTGCACATTGTCCAGGTGTGGGTCTCTGTGTTAGTTCCATCTACTGCCAGGAGGAAGCTTTTCTCACAATGACTAAGCAAGCCACTGATCTTTGGGTATGGCAGAATGATGTTAGAAGTCATTTTATTGCTATATTCCTTTACCGTAACAATACTATTTGGTTTCCAGTTGGGCCCAGGGCCTATCTAGTCTCAGGTTCTTGGCCACCCGAGGAGTGTCAGGCATGGGTTCCACATCATGGAGCAGGCCTTAAATCCAATCAGAGATTGGTTGGTTGCTCCCATGTTTGCACCATTATGCAGGCAGGTCACCTTTGTAGACGGCAGGGTTTGTAGATGGGTTGCTGGTTGCCTTCCCTCCTCTGGTAGCTGCAGAGTACCTTCCAATACCATGAACACTAGTCAGTAGAGGTGAAGTACATTCATCCAGGCCCTTCGGGCTTTTAGAATCTCCGTTGAGAAGTCATTTGTTATTCTAAAGCAGTGGTTCTTAACTTTCCTAAGCTGTGACCCTTTAATACAGTTCCTTGTGTTGTGGTGACCCTATCCCTCAACCATTGCTACTTCATAACTGTCATTTTGCTACTGTTCTGAATCATAATGCAAATATCTTTGTTTTCCAGTGGTCTTAGGTGACCATTGTGAAATGGTGGTTTGATCCCCAAAGAGGTCATGACCCACAGGTTAAGAACCACTGTTCTAATGGGCCTGCTTTTATATGTTACCTGATCTTTTTCCTTTTCAGCTTTTAAATTCTTTCTTTGTTCTATACATTTAGTGCTTTGATATGTGTTGTGGGGGATTTCTTTAAAGGTCTTGCTTATTTGATGTTCTGTATGCTTCCTATACCTTGATAGACACCTCCTTCTTTACGTTGGGGAAATTTTCCTCCATGGTTTTGTTGAAAATATTTTCTCTTTGACTTTGGTTTCTTCTTCCTCTATCCTGTAATTTGTAGATCTGGTCTTTTCATGGTGACCCAGGTGTCCTTCATGTTTTGCGCATAGAGGTTTAGACATTTCCTTGACTGGGACCCCCATGTCTTCTGCCGTGTCCTCGGCACCCAGGATTCTGTTTCATGTCTTGTACTCTACTGGTGAGGCTTACCTCTGAGTTTTTCATTTCCAGTTTTATCTCAGTTTGGGTTTTCTCTAGTGATTCTATTTCTTTGTTAAATACTTTCCTGTCATGAATTGCTCTCAATATTTTCATTCCACTGTTTGTTTCTGTTTTCACAAACTCTCTTATGGAATTTGTTCATATCCTCTTTAATGTCCTTGAACATGTTCATAATTGCTATTTTGAAGTCCTTGTCTTGTGCTTCGGCTCTATTACATTTCTCAGGGCCTAGTTCCTAGGGTTACAGTTTTTGGTGGAAGCATATTGTCTTGGCTGTTAATATTTGTATTTTTGTGCTGGTTTCTAGGCACCTGGAGTTCTGATGACTTAGGTGATTCTAGGTGTGGATATTTGATCTTTGTAGGGTGACTGTTTCAGTCCTTGGTTTCTGCTGATCTCGGAAAGTGTGTGGCTGTGGGTTGCATACAGAGAGTGTTTTTGTAGTAGTGGGTGGCAGAGAGGAGTAAGAGATGGCCTAGGAGAAAAGGCTGAGAGAAGCCAAGGGAAAGAGCTAAGGGGTCCACACCAAGAGGTAGACTCCCCAGGAAGTCAGAGATGTGATGTGAGGAAGGGCCCTGAAAGTTAGTTACAGTAAGACAAAGAATAATCTGGAGAGACAGGGATGAGCGGGCTAGGGGGGTCCTGCCTTTGTATCAAGAGCCTCCAGTGAATGGAATTCAAGTGGGAGAAGGGGCACCTTCGAGCTGGTTATTACAGAGCTGAGGGTAAGAAGGGGGGATGATAATGGAGGACAGGAAGGATGGTGTGAATTGCCTACCTGAGTCCCAGCCTGGTATGGCCACAGAGGGCCCAGGTAGATAGTTAGTATGTCTTGGTATTGGAGGCTGACACAATGGGATGGGGATGGGTTACAGAGGAAAGCTGGGTCTGTATCAAGGTTTGGTGTTAATTCCCAAGAAATGCATGTTTTGAATTGGTAAATAAAAATGATAGACTTTATATGTTTTTTTTATCATGCAGCTTATTAAATTTGCCAATTCTGTGAGTCTTGGTAGAGTCTAGTTTTTTTTTTAATGGATAATGTCATTTGCAAACAAAGATAATTAAATTTCTCTTCATACACATGCTTCCCTTTCATCATTGCTTTGGCTAAAGTGATATATTGAAAAAGAGTAGATATCCTTGTGTTCGGATATGAGAAGAAACACGGTGAGGTTTTCTCATTTTAGTATGGCATTGGCTATAGGTCTGACACATGTAGAAGTTGTGTTGAGTACTGATTCTTCCATACCTGATCTGTTTGGGATAGTTATTGCATATGTTCTTTTTCTACATCTATAAAGATAATCACAATTTTTCATTAAGCTGATGTGTTGTTAGGTCTTTTAATTTTCATACGTTGAAACATTATTGCATTATTGCACCCCAGTAGTAAATCTCACTTTTCATGCTGTATAAACTTTTGGCTATGTAGTTAGAATTGATTTGCCAGTATTGTGGGGGGAGAGGGGGTGTTAGTGTTGTCTGTTTACCAGTGATACTAGTTGTACCATTGTCTGGTTTTAGTGTCAGTCATGTTAACCTTGTACAATGAGATCTGACTTTAATTGAAATATAGTGTCCAAATCACCTTGAAAGAGAAAATATTCTGTTGTTGTCCTTCTGAGGAATTGCATGGTGTGTGTGTGTGTGTGTGTGTGTGTGTGTGTGTGTGTGTGTGTGTGTTTTAAATAAAGAAGGAGAAAAGGGGGTGCATATTTAGTCACAGAGTGTTGTGTGTTGATTATGAAAGTGGCTAGGTGATCAGGGTGGAAAAGGAATTAATAAGGAAAAACTAAGACCAGACACCACTTAAAAATTTTTAGGACTTCAGCCGGGCGGTGGTGGCGCACGCCTTTAATCCCAGCACTCGGGAGGCAGAGCCAGGCGGATCTCTGTGAGTTCGAGGCCAGCCTGGACTACCAAGTGAGTTCCAGGAAAGGCGCAAAGCTACACAGAGAAACCCTGTCTCGAAAAACCAAAAAAAAAAAAAAAAAAAAAAATTTTTAGGACTTCAATGGTCATCAAATGGCAGGTATATAATCAAAAGCAAGAGAAAAAAAATTAGGGGAGTAGGGTGCTTACATCTAAAGAGGATGTGCAAAGGTTGCCAAGTTCTATTTGGTTACTGGAAGCAACACTTACCCTATGTAAACATCATCCTAAAAACATACACATAAAAAAATCACAGAATTTTATTGGGGAGAAGAACAACAGGATCAAAAACCATTAAAAGATTATTTTTATACTTTATAAAACGTAATACGCAACACCTAGTGCACAATTAAGGTTATAAGTCATTATAACACATGGCTATTTTGGATCAAGGAACATATAAACACAACATAGTTTTATTCCAGTAAAATTCTGGAAAACTAAATTTCTGTAGCACCAAATAAATAATATACTTTTGGAAAAGGTATTTAGCTAACTTATGATGCAGACTTTTGTACTAGCAAGAGGCCTAATATAATCAGGTATATGGTACCTTTGCTCTACTGGATAAAGTTTAGTCCAAAAGAATTGGCAGGTATCCAAGTTGGCCAGAAACTTGTTACCTATAAATAGTGCTTGCAAAGCAGGGATGTTGGCTTTAAGTCAGGGCTCCTCAAAGAAAGGATACACAAAATAGAGATAGACTTGCCAGAATTCATTTCAAGGGCAGAACATACCATCCCAATATCAGAAATGGAGCCCTGCGTGGTCAGATAATACCCCTACTAGCTATCAAAGCTCAAGAAAAAAACGAAATGGAGAATTATAGCCCTCAAACTGCAGAACAGTGCAGTCCCAGGGCATTGAACAAGACACTTCACGTCTCACAGCATGCAGAGAGTAGAGCAGTGCTCCTTCCAGCCAGACTCTGCAGTTAGAAAAACAGACCCGGCGCCGGGCGGCGGTGGCGCACGCCTTTAATCTCAGCACTCGGGAGGCAGAGCCAGGCGGATCTCTGTGAGTTCGAGGCCAGCCGGGTCTACCAAGTGAGTTCCAGGACAGGCGCAAAGCTACACAGAGAAACCCTGTCTCGAAAAACCAAAAAAAAAAAAAAAAACCAAAAAACAAACCCAAACTGACATGTTCAGAGACTCATGGGCAGTGACAAGTGGCCTAGCCCTGGGCTTCCACAAGTGAACCCAAAAATTACTACGAAAAAAATGGCAAAGACTTTTGGCCATGCCAGCCTTGAAAAGGATTATAAGAAACCTCATTAAAAAAATTTTTGCCTCAGAAAGATGATTCAGAAACAACTGAGTATAATACCAGATAGAAGCACTAATAAGAACATAAACATAGAGTGCAAACTACCTGAACTGAAGTTAATTAAAACAGTTACTATAAGCATACATTTCTACCCATAACTCTTATAACGAGAGAATGGGACATACTAGGAATTCCCAAGGAAAGGGATAGGAAATAATGAGAAAGGAAGGAGAGAATGGACAGGAAAGATCCATATCCTAAAAAACATACCACTTGAGCTAGTGTGTATTTAAAGGACATACGGGTACCCCTGAAATATCCAAGTGGAAAATGGTCTGGAGAGATGAGTCAGTCTTTAAGAGCACTTGCTGCTCTTTCAGATTTCCAGTACTCAGGTTGAATGACTTAAAACTGCCTGTAACTCCAGCTCCAGGAGAATCTGACACAGTTTCTGGCTTCTACGGGTATCTGCACATACACATTGAAATACAAATAAGTCTTTAAAAAATTAAGTGGAACATAGATAGGAACCAGAAAGTCACATGGCACAAGATATGAAGGACAATACAGAGAGACATGAAGAACATAAAACACCACTGGAAACGTTTAAATTCAGAATACTGACAAATATACACAAGCCAGATACTTTTTTGACTTCCTTATATAGTTAGACTACAGAACCAGTACAAAGCCAATGCTCACAAAAATATGCAATAACAATGTTGGACATCTCTACAGGATCAGGCTTAGCTTTAGCAGCCACTAAAGCAGCAGCTTTTACAAGTAGGGCATTAATGCTATGGAATGTAGCCTATGGATCCCCTAGGATAGTAGGAAGTGAACAGAGAACCCATGTCAACACACAAGCAGTACCCCTTTATGAAGGGAGTCTACAATGGAATTTTCACTTACCACATAATACTTGATGTAGGGTTACCTGTGAGAGCCTGGTAGGAAATAATATTAATTACTAGAGAAGAAATAAGTTAAAGTTGATCTTATAAGCTGGATAATTCATTAATAAAGGTTTTTATATGATGACAGATTTTGCTTTCTCTGTCAACTGTCTACTCCAGATAATGAGCCTTCATGTAAAAGTAGGTATTAGGAACTACTAGTTTTTTATTGAACTCTTACTGGCTGTTAGTAGTAATGCAGTTTAAAATATAAGATCATCTGTTTTCACAATGTTAGAAGTAATAAATTGCTGGGATGGAATAAGGACTATACATTGGTAGTTCTTAAAATTCCATCTACGACTGAGAAACATGCATTTAAAGAGACTAAATGCTTTGCTCAAAAATATTCTTGATTAAGGACTGTCTTTTTCTGAAGTCCATATTCTTTTAAAAGTATATCTTCTCTTATAGTGGAGTGAGGGAAGGTTATCTTGGCATGATTGTATGTGTGGCCAGAAGAGGGTGTTGAATCCCCTGGGGCAGGAATTACAGAGGGCTGTAAGCTGCTTGGTATAGGTGCTGGGAATTGAACTCAGGTCCTCTGGAAAAACAACAAGTACTCTTAACTGCTGAGCCATTTCTCCAGCCCCTTGAATTCTTTAGACAGGATCACCCTTTGTAGCCCAGGCTGCCCCCCAGCCCCCATCTTGTGATCCCCCTGCCTCCCAAGTACCTTGTCACTCTGAATTCAACACTAATGCCGAGTCAAATCATAAGACACTTTTTTTCTCTTTCTCTTCTCTTGATATAGGGGGGAAAGGAGATAAAATACCAGGCTGTTTGTTACCATCATCAATAATGTATGTGATTTACGACTTTGTTATTACTAAGGCTGTTATAGAAAAGATGCTACTGATCACAGCTATCCAAACTTTAACCCTTGTGAAAGTAACATATTTACAGAGAGGATTATATCAGAAGTAGCACATGATTCTGTAAGAGCCCTGTTAAAGCAGTCATCATTTTACTTGTTGCCTTAGACAAAGTCTGCAAGCCAAGTACATGGAAACATCTGAACTCAGATTTGTACAACAGAAGAGTCCTTTTAAACACCCTGGTTTTAGTTGTGAAAGGGCTTGTTAATATTACCCTCTGTGGTGTCTGCTAAGCAGACTGCTTGTGTTTGAAGGATGTGTTTTATGAAATGTTAAAATCCCAGTGTCTTAAAACTATGTTCCTTACCACATTTCCTGCAAATTAGGTAGCAGTTTGTCTGTCCTTTTATTTCTAATGGATAATGGGTAATTTTTACGTAGTTTGACTTAAAATGGAAATCTGTGTATAATACAATAATTTTTCTAAATCTAGTCTCTATAGAAGCTGAAATCCATCACCATCCTTCAAAATGCAATGGAATGTACCACGGACTATGTCTCGGCTGGCACTCAGGACATTCTCAGAACCACAGAAAGCCAGGCTCTTTGAACACCACCGGAGCATAAAAGGACCATTACTTTGGCGTAGAGGTGAATGCAGAGTGGTTTGGACACCACACCTTCGAAAGCAGTGGCTTCATTTACCTGCTGTTCAGTGCCTTGCAAAGCAAAGGAATCTATTAGATGCTCAGCCACCCCAGCTAGGAGTCCTTCGCCAGGAACGATGGGAGCAGGATATTTTATCCAAGAGGGTTTTATCTTCCAGTGCCACATCCCGAGACTCTCCATCAGAAAAAAAGGAAGAGCAAGATCCTTTACAAGACAAGTCTATTAGTCTTTATCAACGATTTAAGAAAACCTTTAGACAATATGGAAAAGTTTTAATTCCTGTGCATCTAATAACTTCCGGTATTTGGTTTGGAACATTTTACTATGCAGCTATAAAGTAAGTCTTGGCTTAGTTGACTGCCTTCCCACGTTTTATCACAATATTAGTCTTCTTGTTTATACTGATGGCCTTAAATAGTTTTGATTTTATTATCTGTATGTGTGTATGTGTGTGGCCGAGCACGTGGGGGGCAG
Source organism: Peromyscus californicus insignis (assembly GCF_007827085.1). Taxonomy (NCBI): domain Eukaryota; kingdom Metazoa; phylum Chordata; class Mammalia; order Rodentia; family Cricetidae; genus Peromyscus; species Peromyscus californicus. Next base: position 56,948,263 of record NW_026294469.1, on the reverse strand, counting down.
AGGACAACTTGTGGGAGTCATTTCTCTCTTTCCACCTTGTGTGCCCAGGATTGAGCTATGTCAGGATGCAGGCAGGCACCTGTGCCCACCAAACCATCTCACTGGCCCTTCAGTTTTTTGTTGTTTTTTTGTTTTTTTTTTTTAAGATTTATTTTGTTTTCTGATATGCACGTGTGTCTGTGTTGGGGTATGTACATATGAATGCAGGTGCCCACAGAGGCCAGAGGCATCAGATTCCTCTAGAGCTGGAGTTAGAGTGGTTGTGAGCTGCCCTATGGAGGTGCTGGGAACCAAACTCTGGTCCTGTGCAAGAACAGCATCCACTCTTAACCCCTGAGCTCTCTTTCCAGCCCTTCTCCCTCTCATGCCTTCATTGATAGAGGAAAACTACTTTTTGTAGCTGTCTTCACATTTAATGAGAATATCTAACGTTTGTTCATGGGTACAGGTGTTTTGATCTGTTTTTAACTGCCATCTTCATTCACTCCTTCAACAACCAAATACAGTAAGTGGTGCGGTTCTTCCCATTTATGAATGTGGAAAGTTTGGATGAGGGGAAATAATTCAGCTAGTGAGAGGTGGAACTGAGTAGGTTTGTCTCTCTTTGAGCTATCTCCTGGTCTCATTGCTGACAGCTTTGCATGTTTAGGAGGACTCAGAAGTAAGGTCACTGTTGTTGTTTTGTTACGTTTATTTATTGTTGGATGGATGGGAGTTCAGAAGGTAACTTGCAGGAGTCACTTCTCTCCTTCCACCATGTGGGTCTCAGGTTGAACTCAGGCCAGCAGGCTGAGCAGTGAGCACCTTAACCCACTGAGCCATCTTACCAGCCCAGCGAACCATGAGTTCTGTACTTACATGTTTCCATGGTGTTTCTACATGTGAAAAGCTACTCGTTTGGGTGGGTGAATGGTATTGGTGGAAAATTGACAGGCTATCTTTTGCCAGAGCCTAGCTAACCTGAACTCATGGCAGGCTGAGACTGATTATTCACTCTGATTCATAGCATGGTAAGACTTTTTGTTCTGATCAGAAGTGAGATTGGTAGGCCTACCCTCTGGTGTTCAATATAAAGTATTTATATAAAGTATGCATCCTTTTTGTTACAGTTCCTGCCTTTTAAGGTAAGGTGTATTCATCACTCTGTTGGAAAGCGGGAAAACCTGCAGTTCTGCCCTCAAGAGCCACATGCCTTGGCCTGAAGAGTGGCCTAGGCATGGGAAGACACTTGCTAACTCTTTTAATCAAAGTCCACTGATTTTTAATGCCTGGTTGTGTTTAATGGCTTAGTGATAAGGCATTAACAAAATATGACAGTTGTGTTTGGCAGAAAGCTGATGAGCCTCCTAAATGGAAAATACTGTTACCAGAGTTTTTAGGGTCAAATTCTGGGCCTAGGCTTAGCCTCCTTTAGTACTCTACTTTAAAAGACAAGTAATGGTGAAAAGCAGAGAATGCTGGTTGATTCACTTTGACCAGCATGGGTCCTGTTACCACTAGCCACAAACACAGACCTGAGTCCATCTTTGTGGTACTGATGTGAGGTTTAGATTTAAATAGAAGACAAGAGGTAGGTATAACTAATCAGTCCTGGTCAAAGTGTGGTCACATTCATCACTTTCCACCATTGTCTTGGCTCACATCTGTTCATTAAGTCAACAAGCCCTCCACTCCCCTTCGGCTGGCCTCCAGGGCTCTAGCATTTTCCTTTTAGCAGATGACCCCTGAGGCAGTTCCAGGCCTTGGGGACCACTGTCTCAACAGTCTGATAGCTGACTGCAGAAGGACAAGTGTCTCCCTTTAGACCATCTTCCCTCCTGCCAAGATAGCTACAGTAGCTTCCCAGGATGGCAGGAAATGGGGTGCTCTTCCTGGGGAACATGGGGTTTGGGTGTTCTTCACTGCAGTTCTAGAGGGACAGGTTTTATGTAATTGATGATGCTCTGTTTCTTTCTTTGCATTATGTTGTTTGTTAAAGACACTTTCTATACATGTTGAATATTTGTAGAAGTCCTCAGAACTGCCCTATTTGTTGACAGAAGGTATTCCGTTCTGACGGCCATTTAGTCCTGCCATATGTGGCTTTAGACATACTACATTTTCTTTCTGGAGCTGCCTGAGGAGTCTTGTGTTTCAGTATTGTCAAAGGTCATGTCTTCTCCCAGTACCTATGTCTTTAGTTAACTGAACATGAGGTTTGTGTTTGGCCTGTTGTAGCATTTATCTAATTATTCTTTGTCGATAAAAACTCAGGAGTCAGCTATCTGGGTAAGAACCTGAATGATGAGAGAAGCAGCGGAGAAGCAACCAGTGATCTCCTCTCTCTCTCCTTCCTCCCTCCAAAAGGGCTGATCCTCTCTCAGTCCCGCCTTACTATTTCCTGTCTCCTATCTGTACTCAGTCCTCCAAAACCTCTGTGGTTCATTTTGGTCAGCTAGTGGCTAGCTCCACCCTCTGACTCCAAGCAAGCTTTATTGTCAGAATACGATCAAAATATTACGTAACAGCCTATTAAAAAGAATTTCCTCCTTTTACTTCTCCTTGCTTCTTAGATAAACAAATTATGTTATTGAAAAAGCAGACCCTAAATATTCTGGAGATACTAGCTGTATTCCAGATTTCTTTAGTTCACCTAAAGCAGCTGATTCTGTCAGTCCCCTGTAAAATACATAACCTTGTCTTTCCTCTTCTTCTGTAAAATGCTGTGTCAGAATACAGACGTGAGACTGCCTGATTTAAAATCACACACCTTGGGCGGCACAGCTTGCCCCCGGGGCTGTTGGTCAACATGGACTCCGATAGCCAGAGCTACCACCTAGTGCCCAGAATGACAGCTTCTCCTAATGGGTGCAGATTATACACGATTGAAGTTCACATATTTGAGTGGATGACTTAACCACAAGTAATACTTAGAAAATACTGTCTACAGAAGAAAACAAATTGGTATATGTTCCAATGGGAATGGTTTATTGTCAGGTTGAAGTCGGGTGTATTAAGCTCCAGTTTTCCATCCAGCTAACAAAACCATTGTAGTTCTTTTTATTTTGTCCTAACTGGAAAGCACTCTTTCCTTGTTGGTTGCCTACTTACTGTTAAAGAAAGGGAGAAAGAACTGTTTCTGGAAGGATGGACATTGGCATCAGTGTTGTATTTCTGACCTGATTGTCTTAGTTACTCCCACAACCTGAAAGTAAAATATCATTCTATATTTAGCTAAGTAGCAATGTTCTGGAGCTCTTAATGTATTTATTTCAGACAGAGCTAAATTATGCTAATGGGTATGCTTTATACTGAGCTTCCTGACTGCTGCTGTCTGGAAAAGGTGGCATAGATCTATGTTCTCTAAACGTAAGTATTCTGTGTAGTCACATACGGCTCAATAACAACTATGTTGTCCCCGCCTTCAGATTCTGTGTGTGCATAGACTCGGGTTCCTAATCACACAGATGCACTCAGCCACAGCTCTGCTGATGCTTACTGTACTTCCTCTAGATAGTGAATATTCTTTAGGCCTTGCTGAGCTGTCCATAAACTGACAATTAGTAAGCACACATTCCTGCCAGGCCAGAAAGTGGCAAACATTGGATCTTCTGGTTTGATTCAGATTCTTATCTTTATGATAAATGTTTTCTTATTCATTTTCTTATTTGATCAGATTTTGTCTTTACTTATTATTGGTGTTAACTGTATAGATTTTATGTGCTGGGTTTAGTTGGAAGTAGGAAATTATGAAATAATTTCATAATCATCTTTGTGCTGGAAGATTAAACTAACTTGTTATGATAGGATGTTACTTTAAAGACTTAATCCATTAAAAGGCCAAGTCTAATACTAGGTCTTACTTTAATAGGATTTTATTGTTGTCTTAAAAGGAAATTGACTGTGCAGATAAATGGTAGTATGTTGAGCTCCTGGTTGATTTTGAAATTTACCTTTTTAAGATAGTTCTTTCTGCCATTCTGATTTCTTATTTTTAATGCCAGCTAGTCCTCCTGGGTAATGATTAGCAGTATCTACTCAGACTACTCCCAGGTGGTTTAGTGTCATAGAGAAGTCACCTTTTCCCCTGTTAGCTCAATTATTTTTAGATTAAAAATAAATTAATAGTATACAACTGTCTTAGTATGTCCAGGCAGTTCCCTTTCTTAATGACAAAGGAAAGAGACAGTTATAATGGAGCAACGTGAGGACCCTGCCTTCGTTAAAAGGCACCCTTTGAATTACCAGGAATGAGACAAGGGAGAGAAAGGGATGCTATAAATTGCTGTCATATGCTAAACCAGACATAGCTCAACCTGCAAGGCTTCCCTGTAGGACAATATTTAACCTGAATTTCCTCATGAGAAAACAGTCCCACTCACAGATGGCATGCTTGCTATCCTGGACATCTAAAAGTCCCCATGCCTTCTGCCCAGAGGATCTCACAGTCACCTCCAGGGAAGAAGAGACTGCAAAGAGGAGAGGCCAAGAGTATACTGGGACAATTTTTTAAATTACAGATTTTGTGTTAATAAACTTCTTTGTATTAACCATTATAAACGGAGGCTTTTCTCTGTCCCGCCCTGTACCGAGGCCGCTTGTAAATAAATAATCACTCAGAGGCTTGAAATTAATTACAAACCATTTGGCCTGTTGCTCAGGCTTATCACTAACTAGCTCTTACAACCTAAATTAACCCATTTCTATTAATCTATATTTTGCCTTGTGGCCATGGCATTAGGTCTGCTGGCATCTTGTTCCTTGAGTGACTAGATGGCATCTCCCCAACTCCACCCTTATCTCCCTAGATCTCTGCTTGGATTTCCTGCCTGGCTCTTCTTCTGCCTTGCCATAGGCCAAAGCAGCTGTATTTATTAACCAGCGGGAGCAACACATATTCAAAGCATACAGAAAGATACCCCACACAAACCATATACTATTATGTGTATTAAATTTCCTGAATGTGATAATTACAAGTTTGTGTGGATGATTCCTTGTCCTGATACAGAGATACAGAATTATAATCAGGAAAGATTAGAACAATGTGGTATAATAAAACGAGGAAACTAAAATTACAGAAGTCAGGGCTTACCAGCTTGGGGAATTTTCTCCCTTCTCTCCCTCCAAGAATCTGTTGCAATTTATTGTAACTATTCCTTATTACTAGATAAAGAATAATTACTATTACAGATATTCCTTATCTGATAATAAGCATAAAGGCTTGCTTTTAGAATAGTTGGCTTTGTCCAACCCACAGAATCATTCATTCATTTGATAATTGATGGAGTTCTAAAGGTAAGAATTTAAGATCCTGAAATGTGAGTTGCAGTGTGTTCTAAGGAAAATGGTGTCTGGGTGAGGAGATGAACGTCAAGTGAACAGTTCTGACCGCTCTCCTGTTAGTTCATGCCAGTACTTTGACTGTAATCAAAGTACTGCTTTTTAAGTAGACTCATTGAATGGCCATGCGAGCCGAAGGATGACAGTACGACTTTTGTATTGAACTTCAGGAAAGGGTCGAGAGAAATGAAAGCAGGCAATACAGAATCAGCTGCTAAACTTTCCCTTTTTTGGTGGTGGTGGTTTGGGTTGGGTTTGTTACTGTTGTTTTGTTTATTGAGAAAGGGCCTCACTATGTAGCCCAGCCTGGCCTCCAGTTCTTGAGCCCACAGCTTTAGCCTCCTGAGCAAATAAAATTTAATATATATTATGTATATTTGTAGTTTATGTTTTCAGATAATCTCCCTAAAGTGCTGTCCTTAAAGGGTTACTTATATGTGACTAAATTTTTGTTTCTTTTTCAGAGGAGTGAATGTCGTCCCTTTCCTAGAGATGTGTGGATTACCTGACAGTGTAGTGGACATCCTGAAAAACTCCCAAAGTGGGAATGCCCTGACAGCATATGCCATGTTTAAGGTGGGTTCCTTGCTTACTCGACAAAGTGCACACTCCTGTCAGACTGTCACATTGAGCTCTGAACTTTATATATAATTTAAATATCCTCTTTCACATTTTGTATTTCTAATAAACAGGAAGTACAGGAATAAAACTATGGCTTTAGGGAGAAGTGCCTTAAAAACAGGTAAGCCGTAATCTGCCAGGCTCAGGAGTCCTCCCACCCTGACTTGTTACTGAAATCTAGCATTTGTTTATCTATTGTTTATAATAGTTCACCCTTCCTTAGCAAATGAGAGTGCAAAGGCTTAATCCAAATTGTTCTGTGTGACACACGGCAAGCTTAGTTCTTAGGTATCTCATTGTAGAGAGTCTTAACTTCTCAGAATATGTAGACACAGTGTTGCCTTTCTATGGACCTGAATATCTTTATTGTAGAAGGGAAGTCTCATTGTAAATCACAGAATTTAGCTATATTAATCTCATTTTTCATTTGAAACTACAAGATTCTGTGATTTCTATATCCAAATAAAATGAAAATGTTGGGAAAGTAGGTGTTACTTGTTGTATAAAGTACATAGCATAATGATTTACAGTATTATTCAGAAGTAATATTTTTCCTGTTTTCTGTACTAGAGTCATCTGAGAGCTCAATTTTTCTCAAAGTTTAATTGCTGTTTTTCTCACATTAAATTCAGTGTTTTATAGCTATGGGAGGTTAAATTTAACCATAATGTAGCAGAGTACACGATGGCAGTTGAAGTCATTTTTTTTCTCACTCCTTTCTTCATAGCATCTGATTTAATTGTGTGTTCTTTATGTGCTTATGAACTCCCAGGAATTCGGGGGCCTGTTTGGGTTTTTTTGCTCTCTGGTATACTTTTAGGTGCATTGGTGCTTAGTATATTTGGAAAGCTACAAACCCTGTGGATTTCTCCCCCTCATGTCCCTCTGTAGGGTGAGAAATGGAGTATGTCCTGTGTTTTCTGTAACCCACAGTACCTCAGGTAGAACAGCAGAGATGCCTTCTTCCTTAAGGCAAAGCTCCAAAGTGAGGTATGCTAGACATAAAGAGAGTGCTGGGCCGCTAGCTGGGTACACATCGGAGCACCCTCAAATGCCTTAACGTGCACTATAGCTTACTAAGATTTACCTAGCTCTGACTCAAGAAAACACTGTCGGGCCAGATATGGAGGAGCACACCTTTAGTTCCAGCACTTGGGAGACAGGAAGCAGCTCTCTGAGTTCAATGCCAACTTGGTCTACATGATACGTTCTGAGACAGTGAAACCCTTTCTTAAGAAAAAGAAAAAAAGGGAGGGAAGAAAACGAAACATTGCTAAGTACCTCCCATGTAGAGCATGTCGTCTAGGGAGTACGAGTGGGCAGGTCAATTGGAGAGACAGAAAAGGAGGGGTTGAAAATACTCAGGCGTGAGTGTGTGTGTGTGTGTGTGTGTGTGTGTGTGTGTGTGTGTGTGTGTGTGAATGGTGTATGTATATTTATACTAAATGTTACTGAACATTAAGAAAAAAGAGGCCGGGTGGTGGTGGCACATGCCTTAAATCCTAGCACTCGGGAGGCAGAGGTAGGTGGATCACTGTGAGTTTGAGGCCAGCCTGGTCTACAGAATGAGTTCCAGGACAGCCAGGGCTGTTAAACAGAGAAACCTGTCTCAGAAGGAAGAGGAGGAGGAAGAGGAGGAAGAGGAGGAGAAGGAGAATATAACTAAGAGCACTTGAATGCATAATACACATGCAGGCAAAACACACATGCACATAAAATAAATATTTAAAAATATTTTAAGAAAGAATAAACCAGATGAGGAGGTGTCTTGGTGTGTGTTAGTTTGTTTTTCCCATCCCCACACCCCCGGTCCTCCCAGATTGCAGATTTAGATGGGAGGTGCTCTGAGCAGTTAACAGATTGATCTGGTATCTCTGGGAGCTGGGGGGGGGGGGGGGGGGTTGGTCCCAGCAAAGGAAACCTTGAGGACTGCTGGATGCTAGAGGGCTAGCTAGGAATCATTGTGACTGGAATGAGCAAGAGAGGCAGACATCTTGCCAGATCAGGAGCCTGTGTGCTACAGGGCAGGAAACTATAGGGTAACTTTAAGCATGTGACATCAAACCACTGCACCTCTGTAGTGACAATAGTTTACATTAAGGTGGGGTAAATCCAAGCCATCGGGGTGAGGCTGACTGTTGCAGAAGCCTAGACTGCATGTCCTCATGTTCAGCGCCCTAGTGGTGTCCGGAAAGGCAGTCAGAAACAATTGGGTAGTGGATATGTTTGAAAGAAACTAATGGGCTTTCCTAATGATGTGCATACAAATTATGTTAAAGTAACGGATTAAGAGCTATTCATTTTGGCCTGAGTAGCTGGACGAACAAAGTTACCATTTCCTGTGGTGAGTAAAATTTTGGAAGAAGCAGGTCTGACTGGGACAGTAGAGGTCAGTAAGTTTGTGCATATTAAGTTTTAAAATGGAGTCAGAGGTGCAAATGATTTAGGTAGTTAGCTGTACATGTATTTGAATTCAGGGAAGGGGTGCAGTATGGAGCTATAGATTAAGAATTCTTAATATACAGATGACAGCAAAAGTGTGAACCTGGACGGGCCATCAGGAGTGAGAAAGTGAAGAGTCTACAGACCTTGTTCAAAGCTAGAGTGAAGTGGCCAGTGCACCTGAGAAAGGCCGGGTGGGGGGTGGTCCTGGCTCCAAGTGCCTGGGAATCATCTTAGAGTGGCCCAGGCTGTTCACAGCTAATGGTGGGTGTTGTTCCCAGAAGCCATTAAAACTGACGTCAGCAGGTCGGTGGGACTAGGGAACAATTGGGAGAAGAATCGGGGAGCATAAGTGGTACTTTCCAAACGTTGCTATGTAATATGCCTGCTTGAGCTCCCGGGACCATGTGGCCATTTGTTTTACAAAGCCATTCCACTGCTTCAGGCCTCTTGGCTTTTGTCCTTACTTTTCTGATCAAAACAAAGAAGGGCTGCCCGTGGCCTTGGGAGACATCAGTTCCCGCCCCTATGGTGACATGGTAGCGCACCTGCAGAAAGTTAAAGGGAGGTGATTTGAGAGCAGAGCAAAAGTGAGACCAGCAAGGATGTATCTGACTCTTGCTCAGCCTCCTGCTAGTTCAGCTGCAGATGTGTGGTGCATGGCAGAGATTGAGGGCGCAGAAACATGCCCTCTTTCTGCCCTGTGGGCAGACCTGCTCCCATGCTCTTAGCATTCATTAGGGTCTCAGTGCAGCTGTCTGTGATAACCCTGAAATCTCCATTTTAAAATAAGTCTGCAGAATTGTTAGAAAGACAAACAATAGAGAGTATTATATACTTACCTTCTGAAACCGAATAGTGTATGCTGATTATTACCAGAATTTTCAGTTCCAACCTAATTTTGTTTATAGTCATAATCAGATGTTGATCTGCCTGTTTGCTTTTTTTCTTCCCTTAAGATTGCGACACCCGCCCGCTACACTGTGACCTTGGGAGGAACATCCTTTACTGTGAAGTATTTGCGAAGTCATGGCTACATGTCAACCCCACCACCTGTCAAGGAGTATTTGCAGGACAGAATGGAAGAGACTAAGGAGCTCATCACAGAGAAAATGGAGGAGACAAAGGACAGACTCACTGAAAAATTACAAGAAACCAAAGAAAAAGTTTCTTTTAAGAAAAAAGTGGAATAAGGGTGCCTTATGTAAGATGTTAGAGAAAACCCCACTCTTTAACCCTCTGGAGACTGGGCAAAGAAAGCGTTCTGAATTTTTTTTTCTTCTTTGGTTACTTACTTGCCTAAATGTATCAGTCCTCTGAGGGTTAAAGAACAGAAATAGTTTTTTGGTTTTGTTTTTAAGTTAAATAACATTGGGGGGGAAAAAAATCAATGTTTTTCAAAATGAAATGAACCCAGTATACGAATTGTATATGAGTTGCAGCAATAAGCAGTAGTTAGTGTCCAAGAAGTCAGAGTTCTTTTTCCATATCCTCAGAATCAAATTTGCTTCATGTTCTCTGATGCCTGCAGTGTGTGTGCTGGGCAGTCCACACCCAGAGTCAAAGGCAGTAAGTGCCCAGTTCTGTGGGAATGAACATCGACCGTTCAGACTCTGGGTAAGAGACCAGAGAAGGTACCTACCAGTTAACGGGTAGGTCTTATTTCAAGAAGGCTATCTAAATCCAGTCTTATGTTTATAAGATATATTGGTTATGTGATGAAATGAACCCTTGTAAAATTGTTTTTAACTGGAGCTTGTCAAAATCACATTTTTAAAGCAAATTCTTTTTCAAACTTGACTGTGCATGGTGGTTGGACACTTGGAATGTCAGACTTTCTTGTAATTCACTTCTGTCTTCTCCAGCTAATCTTTGGAGGAGAGTAAAAGTTTTTTATAAACTTTATTATTGACATCACATACATGAGCAACTCAAGTCCACTCTTCTTAACTACATCAAGTTTTGAAAGACCACTGCTGATTTTGGAAGGAGCAAGTCTGTGTAACTGCCTATGCTCGAGAATGGAGGCTCATGGTGGGCGCGATGCAGAGAATGGAGAACAGGTGGGCAGTGCACCCTTGTGGTTCATCTCAGATCTCTCCTACTACTTAAAACCCTTGTGGGATTTTTGGTCCTTATATCCCTGGTCAAAACAAAAGAGGCCTGTCTGTCATGGTCTCATTAGAATTGTGGTTAGTGTTTCTCATATTGGAAGGGAAAATTCCTGCTTAAATATTCTGCTGACTGTGTATAGCTTGTAATGAATCGGTGGCTGTCAGGCAAGTCCCGTGCCTGTAGAACGTCTCTCTCTTGGTGTGGGAGTGCCTATGTCTCATTTTGCACTCTCAGCTTTCCTTCAGGTCTAACCCTTGGGGTGACACTGGAGCAAGTAATGGCCTTTGTAGGGGGCATTGGTTTTGATTTGCCATCAGAATGTCAGAGATCTTGCCACATAGCTATCCCATCAGTCCCTGCTTCCTGACAGGAGGTACATCGAATGCTTCATTTGGCCAGATTTAGAGAATGAGGGGATAATGTCACATTTGAGATACCCAGTCACTGTATGGAAGCACTGTGAGAATGCTGTGGTTGGAAGCATTAGAGAGGGGGATTTGTCATGGGCCTCTGTTCTTTTGTTCGTTGGCAGGTGATTAATCTGAGGCAGAGTTCAGTGCACTGCTACAAATTGATGGCACACTTTCAAGTATAAACAGGACAACACACTTTAGCATGCTTTTAAACAGTAAAATACTAAATGCTGATGTAGTGATATTTCCCCCCTTTTAAACAACCAAGAATGCCATGCTAAAATGTGGTAATAGAATTCTTTCTCCTAAAACCTTGTACCTGTCCTGGTGCGTAGGGCATATATATCATCTAGTGGAGGTTAATCTGAGACTCTCAGGACATTTCTAATAATCATGAGACTGCAACTTTCTTGTCCTGTGTAGATATCTTCTGCCTAGTCCATTGGAGTCTTATCACCATTCAGTTTTATGTCTGGGTTGTGTCTCCCAATTATAGCAAATGAGGAGCTGCTTGTATGTGCTTTTAAATCCAATGAAAAGGTTTCTAAAGATTGAGAAGTTACGTTATTACTATTTGGCATCAGAGATGTCATACAAATGCTGTTGCCGATATTATCCTTAAATCTAACCACAAACAACTTATAGGGGAGCCTGCAGTGTGTTGATAGCAGACAACAGTAACATGTCACCTTAAATTATCACATTGTATAATAGAGATTTTGTATATGCTGAATTGCATTTTATTTACAGCAAATCTTGCATTTCTCTTAGCTGCAAGGGAAACCGGAAGCTCCATGTCTGGTATGCACATTTATCCTTTTGAAAGATATGTTAATGTCATGAATGAAGCTGTGACTGAGATTTATTTATTTTTTTAATGGACAGAAAACATTTGCCTAGCACATGAACAAGTTCAAATGAAAATGGATTAGGTAAGAGGCTTGGTTTGTTAAAGAATAAGAGTAAAACCAGCCTTTCAAAATATCACATCATTGAGAGCCTTTTGTGCAAAATGGGGTGCTGTTTGGATTTCACCGAAGGGAAGAGATGTATGTATATTAGGATTAGCTTTCTCCCCATAGTGAAATAATAAAACAAAGACTTCAAATATTCCCGAGTTTTCCATTATAAATCTGCCTCCATCTTCTGAGTTCTTTATGCTCGGGGTGAGCTGGAGCTGGGCAGTTGTCTTGTTTCTGGGGTCTTAGACCACAGTTCTGGGAATCTTGAGCATCTTTATAGTGTGGGCAGAAGAGGTGTTTGAAGAAAATGAAGCTGTATTTTAGACACAGTGAGCTTCTTTAATGTCTTTTGCACTGGGTTCAAGTCTTTAGGATTTCATAACTGCTTCAAATGTAAATGGAACTATTGTAGATGGTACTAGTGAGGATGGGCAGAAGGTGAATTTAGCAAGTGAGGCAGGGGAAAATGAGTTCATCTTTCTGAGTTCTTTTTGAAATAGAGATTTTTGCAGTATACACACATATTTTTTAATTATTAAAGGGCTCCTAAAATGAGGTTGTTGTAGAATTAGAGGAATAATTTTCTTGGTAGCTACAGTTCATGTTCTAAAATATTGTTTCAGATTTCCAAAACTTGAGTCTCCATAAGACCTAAAATAAAGTAAATTTAAATGTTCCAAAGTTTTTTCTGCCCTATTTAAGTGCCCTTCTGGCATGCCACTTACTTGTTGGCATTAAGAGCTCACGATTTCATTGACTTTAGCAAGGACATGATGTCAGAATCATCCAGTCATTGACCCCTTGCCTGATTAGCGCATGAGCATGTGTTGAGGGATATGTGGGTCCCTGATTTGGAAATTTGCAGAACGGGTGTGAGGAAGGCAGTAAGGAGGGTGTCCCTCCTCATTCTTCAAGTAGTAACTGTGCTTGCTCTCCACTGGCCCACGTGTGTGTTATTTGCCAGTTTTGTATTAAGTGGAGTTTCCATGAGCAAAGGAAGGAAGGAGAGAAAGAAAGAAAAGAGAAGGAAGTTATATATCCAAAGGACAGCAGAGTCTGGACCTCATCTTCCCTGATGATTGGAATGGTCTAAGGACCACTCCTTTCCCAGAATTTCTCTTTTGCCGTGAACTTTGGCATGGCCTTCTTAGAGAACTTTCTCTTGTACTCTGAGCTTCTCACAGTTACATGCTAAGTTAGGCTCACTGGATTTATTTTCCTTCTGAGATTTTTTTTTCCTTTGTGATTTCTATGTCCTTTGTTCATCCTAACTAGTCAAAACAAGTTTGTGATTGTCGTACATCTCCAGGATTGAGCTTTGAAAATTAAGGTGTATTCTTCCCTATACATCACTGATAGTCACTAGCAGTAATCACAGATCCTAATCATCCTGTGGCAGTTATTTGATTATTTTGATAAGAGTGATCCTCATAGTAGGAAGAATGCATCCTGAGTTCAGAACCCTTGAGGGCAGAGCGGGATATGGTTTGTTCTGAGGTGGTGAGAAATCTGACTCTCTGCCACAGTATGCTTCCTGCGTCTTGATTTTCCTGAAAAGATTAGCTGGAAACTTTCCTTCTGTCCACCTTCCATTGTCAGCCTTTTCTGTCTTGAATTTTGACTAATTTAAGTGTTAGCAGAAAATCACTGATATGAGCAGGACCCCGTGTGCAGGGAATGTGCTCAGTGCAAGTGTGCCCTGCAGGTCAGTGTGCACAGCAGCACAGTGTTCTTACAGGGACCTGAAGCTTGCAGGAGCCGTTGGCTGGACCCACCATCTTCTAGAGCAACAGCATTGAAACCCAACTTCATCCTGTTTGTTTCAGCAAGATGAAATTGCCCCTGTTGTAACCCATCCATGCACATAGTAAAAGGCACTTTCTGCCATATTTTAACAATTCCATAAAGATGCTACACAAAATAACGGCAATTCTCTATCTTCCTTTTCCAGTTAACTCTCAATGTTAACTCTCAATCCTGGATTGATTTTAGGAAGGGCAACAGTGTGTTTATGTGAACATGGTTTCAGCTGTTGCCTTGTTTGCACCTCTGAGTGCTAGATTGGAGATTCTGTAACAGCGTATTTTTACTTATTTAAATTCATACTTTAGGATTCTTACTGTGGTATCCAAGTTGTTGCTTTATTTCTCATACAATGGGTGCTGGGTGTCCTTACCTGCTTAGTATTTGGCCACGGCAGTGTAGTTATAGGGCTCTGGTCCCCGGAACCCCAGGCAACATGTACGTTCTGTTTCCTTGATGAAGCAGAGGCAGGTTATGGGAGACAGACAGCTTGTGTATTCTGTACTTCTTTTGACCAGTGACAAACAGGTGTACATTGCCCCAAAGTAAAAAATACTGTCAAGTATGTCCACAAAACCTAATGCAGTTTTTGTTGAGCAAGCTGGACCATTCATTAGTTGCACTCCTCGTTTTGTTTTTTAGATCAGCTTTTACCTTTGTTTTTACCCCCGTTAATTCAAATCCAAGGCTTAAAGAACTGTAGAAAATAACAGTGATGAATCATGTTAGGACATTGAAGGCATGTTTTGGTTAAAGAAAAAAACACAAAGACCTGTGTCTGAAGTTCAGCCAGTCATAACTCCTGTGGTCCCTTTCCCTTTGTGGCAGGTACTTAGGTATGCCAGGCCACGCTCCTGGACTAAAGGAAAATAAAAATCAAGCCAGTTCATTACATTTGCCGGTAACACATAGCCTGGCTCTTCTGCTGATACCATTCATTTTTGACTTTTAACCTGGTAACTTAACGTCCTTTTGACTGTACTCTGTTCATCATCTTCTTAGAGTGATCTCAAAGGGAGACACTTGAACTAGTCTGTGACTTTCCTCTAGCTTGGTTTCCCCCTTAGTTTGGGATAGGCTGGGGAAGCTAAAGGTCCAGTCTTATTCTGTCCTCTGTCACCACCTAGTGAAGTTGGCCTTAGTAAAGCATTCAGGTTGCAATTTTCACACAACTAAATCCATACTTGAAACTCTACGTTTCTCTTCCAGTCATACAATACCTTTTGCCTTTTCCTAATTACCGCATTGAAATCAATGAAGGAAAACTTCAATCAAGTCTAGATTTTATGCATTAAGTATAAATAGTAACATTAACTATTACATACATCAGGGACCACTTTGCCTCAAGAAATTCTCCGACTGTCTCCTTGGTTCAAAACGAGTTCACCTTTTCCTTCCTGCCCATGTACAGTACTAGGCAGTGGTCATGTTGTCTGAACCTGTGTCGGCGCCACACTTGAAGACAGCTGAGACTAATATTTCCATTTAATTGCTGCCATGCTAGAAGACCTGAAGCCCTCGAAACTGCTATTTATGGAAAACGTTAGTGCAGAGAAGTTTATGATAGCCTTAGGAAATACTAGGTTTTACCAAATAGAGTGCTTGCCCTCGCTGAGTCCCAAGAAAAGGAAATTTAAAGCCTATGATTCATTTGTTAAGAGGACAGATTTCCTATGAAGTATTTTCAGTACCACAAGATGAAAACAAAACTCCAGGCACTTCCACACAACTGTGTGCAACAAAGCATGTGTGTTTTTCGCTGCCTTGGCAGATGCGTGCCTTGTATGCAGGGAACAGCCTCCACAGGACCTGCACCTAGAAGACTCATACCTTCAAGTTGGACAGCAAGAGCAATGGGACCTCATTGGTGAGCAGCTGCCGCCACCTCATGAGGACACTGAGGGTGTGTAGGCTACTGTCTCTGCCTTAGGTAGTCCCTTGTCTTTCTCTCTGCCTGGCTGAAACAATTGCACGTGCTTTATAGATGGGAATTTGGAACTACCTCCAGCCAGGGACATTAGTTACCTGAGGTGAGCCCTTGAACCATCTAAAGTCTGCTGGGCCCAAGGTCTGAACTGCTCTTTGTAGTATGTAGGAAATGTTTACAAGACCAAGTCACCTCGAAACCCCACACCAAAAATGCTGTGGCAAACAGTGTGTCCCAACTTACCTCAGGGTAGCATGAGATGCTTAGAATGTGGGAACCAAGTTGGGCTGGTGGCCTCTGGAAGAATGAGGTGGCTTGGTTGTGCTGGGGCTTCAGACATACTTGCTGTTCATTCATGTGATTGTTTCTATACTCACAAAAGGTCGGTAACAGAAGAAATGCTAAGTGAGAACACTGTTTCACAGGTTAAATTATACAAGCCGCTGACTGTAAACTGCAGTGTTGAAGGTTTTTAAGGGAATTCTTCACTTGAAAGGCCTTTGGGGTATGTGGTTTTAGTCATCACTGTTGGAGTCACATTATTAGAACCAGCTTTTGCTCTTAAATTTCTTTTTTTGGAAGTGAGTACAGCAGAGCAAATCACATTTGCATTATTGAAGCAAAAGTTAAAGTCTTGACAGAAATACAGTGTTTAAAATGAATTTCCAAATACAAAGGCTTTTTTGGAGCTGCTATTTCCAGTGTGTGTTTTAATTGGAATCTATGTAAGCCAAACAGATCAAAACAGTATAGTGAGGGAACTCTAACTTGTTTTAAGTAGCAAGTTTCTTATAAACTGTTAATGCAAGTGTTACCACAGAGAAGCAGAATTGGTGTTTTCACTCAAAGGCCGAGGGTGAGCTGCTGTCTGTAAGGTCTTTGTTTTCTGCATCAGAGCCTGCTCGGTCCTCAGCCAGGGGACCTGGGCAGAAGATAGTCAGTCCCACGAGGCACTCTTCCATTGTGAACTGGAGTGCCAGCCTCATGCTCTTAAAGGGCTCAGCCGTCCTGCTGTGTCAAAACCGTTGCTCAGCAGTGCCTCCTGCTTCCCTGAAGCAGTAGCTCTGACAGCCTGGGTTGGACTCTTTGAGAGGAACTCAGATCTGCTCGTACTCGGTGATCAGGACCAGGCAGAGGGAAGAGGGGGCCTGGCACATGTCATCCTTTCTTTGCTCACACTGGTGTTAGGTTGGGCAGATCTGGGGACAGTCTCTAATGAGCTGCTGAACTGCGAAGTTCTCTGAGAGCACAGTGTGGTCTGCTGGGGCCTAAGGATGAGAGTCCCTTTATTGCTTAAGTTTTATAATCCCCTCATCAAAATATAACCTCACTCTGCATTGAAGATGAACAGTAGGACTAGAATTTGGGCCCACACAATTATTCCAGTAAGATCTTGAAATTGTTTCCATTTGTTTATTAGAAAGTTACAGAAATGGAAAAATAAATCTTTTTACTATCATGCTAAATTCACTTATTCTCATTGTTTGGTAGGTTTGCGGGCTTTATGCATACATGTGTCATCTAGAATCCATACACTTAGAGCACAGATAAAATACTCTCCTCTCAGTGTAGGTCATAGACCATCTTCTGAAGGCCTCCACTGTCAGGGGATCTTCAACATTTAGTATCAGGCCTGCTGAGCTTGCTGTGTGACAGCCATCCAAACCCGTGAGGTCAGATGTTCTCAGGACCAGTTCTGAACACCCCAGGTTAGAACTCAGAATTGAGAAGTCTGTGCTGTGCTCTGTCTAGGTTTACAGGACACTAGGAAATCCTTTTTAAAAGTCAGCAACCAGACTGTGAGATAGGGACTGCAGGCGTTCACTGCCAAGCTTGACAGTTGAACTTGCCATCCCTTGGTGGATGGAGAGAACTGACTCAGCAAGTTGTCCTCACCACACACCAGCTGTGGCACATGTACACATATGCTGTGCGTGCACACACATGCAGATATTTTCCTTGAGTCAGGAACTAGAGGATGATCAGCACTATCCTTTGGCCTGGGGTGTAGCCCAAGGAAGAACTCTTTCCTGGGTCCCATCTCCAACTCACAAAAAAGAAAGTATATTTCTGAGACTGATCATACATCAGTTTTCTGTTATTTGTACGTCGTAGCTGAAAGGTGAACAAACACAACCCCAGGGGACAGATATTTATCACTGATTATTTTTAATGACTTTGTGCTATGATTTGACCATGGCATCAAGAACAAGCAGAAAACCTGATTTCATAACTAACAAACAGCACTTGTGCAACATCTGTCATCAAAAGTATTGCAATCACAGACCTGAGTCCTAAACTGCATCGTCACCCGGGCAACAGACGCAGGTGGATAACAGTTGTGAATCATTCCCGAACCTGACCAGGAATATGTTAAAGAATAAGCATGTGGTTGTTTAAACACAAAAGGACTTTGACTTCTAATTATAATAGCTCACAAAGATCGGAAGATGCAAATACAGCTGTACTTTTTTTAGTAGATTGCTTTATAATAAAAAATAAATGAGCTAAATGCTGTGGATAGTGTTGTATATATTTTAAAACAACTTTAAACTCAACAAGGATATTAGTTGAAATTGTGATTTTTTTTTTTTTTTTTTTTTTGAAAGGCAAGCACATCAGAAAGAACCAGCATCATTGAAAGGGATGCTCAGCCAGGGCCGGATCTGCAGAAAGGAGTCTGGTTGATGGCACATCTTACTACTGAGTCCAGAACATTCTGATGCTCAGTAAAGTGCCTATTTTCTGACAGTAATTGACCTCAGGTCTTGACCCCCAGGGATCCTGAGGGTGTGCCCTGCAGTAGACAGACAGTAACTTGGACTTGGGTGAGACTTAGGAGGTACCCACTGTCATTTTTGCCCAGCTCTTGCAGGGAGGTGTTAAAGAGGACTGAATTGGCATTAAGAGTTGCACATTAAGAATAATTAGTAATAGCTTGGAGCATTGTTTTTACCTGATTGGGGGATAATTCTATTTCTGACTTTCAAAGTCAGAGCACATACCACAGAACAAATAAAAAGCCAGGAATTACTCAGATATCATCTGGTGGCATACTGGATTAGATTGGATGGCAGCATTCCATGGATCGCACTAAGTGTCCATGGTGGTTTTAATGGACACCAAGGCTTCTTTGCTTGAGGGGCAGAGGGCGGGAGAGGACAAAGGAAGAAACTTAAAAATACCAAAGCCACAATTGGACACTAAAGACTAAACAGGAGCTGGAAGAGAGAAGTGTGACTTTACATACAGCCTAACATGTAACCTAACTGATGGTAAAACCTAATTGCTTTAGGGGTCAGGACTACCCCAGAACACAATAGGAATGGACTTAGGAGTCTGTACTCGGCTGATTGGCCATTCTCTAATGACAACCCCAAACATTTTCCCTACCCTAATCTTTCCCAATGGATCTGTTTTCTGAGGCACTCTCCCTACAAATTCCAGACAGTTCATTGGCTCCATAGCTTCCATTTATAAGACAAGGCACAGAGAACATGGAACACAAATGGTCACAAGTGCCCTCTGAGACTGAATAGCCTCTGCTGCGGGTTACTCATTTGCCTGATGTCATGCGTGTCTTCAAAGGTTTGCACATCCCACCAAGGCCTGACAATTGATACTACAGCAAGAGAGAAGGCCTGCGTACAGAGCAAGCTGAAAAGCAGCCTCCTCCCCCACCCCGCCTAAAATATAACTAAACTGGGCTAACTAGTTCTAAAGGGATTAAAATAAAAACATCTTAGGGATTGCTAAAGTGTTTCCGAGCAAAGGTGCAACTCAGTTCCTATGTATGTGCTGGTCATAAACTGCTGCCTGCTTGTTCAGACTTCATTCCATGGTGTTAATATATTTAATAGGAAAATAAACTACATAGACTTTATCTGTATGTAATCATTTGCAAGTTTCCTTACAAAAGATGGAGTACGTAGGCATTCATAAGTTCTATGCCGTTTCTGGTAAAACTGGTGTCTATACAGTATATTACAGTATTAATTTCTTATTCTACCCATTGGGTAGAGTATGTGCATATGTTCAACGTATATACAGCACCTTACAAATGAAAGCAAACAGTTGAAGAAGCACCATTTCAAGTGAGGCACGAAGAAGGTGAGCAGTGCACGCTGGGGCTGGGGTCCTGCATCTGACGTCAGAACACAAGGCACCTCCGCTTCTTAGGGATGGGCTTGTGTGTGCGCAACCGCATCATCTGTCTAGGCTAGCCTTGTCATGTTACGCTATCCAGCAAACCTAGGGACAAAGATGGGCTATAGGGAGAAGTCCCTTGCTCAGCAAGCTGGCCCTGTGCTCCGACATCAACCTGTGCTACATCCAGCTGGCAGAGCCAGCTATCACATGACATCTTTATTCCTAAAACCTATGGACTGTGGCAGACTGAGAATGCTATTGTGATTTGTCCACATCTCCAAGGACTGTGAACAGCTCCTGACAGCCACACAACAGGGTTTGTTGGAATCAGTACAGTCTAAGGAAGCCATGAAACTGCTTGGCATTTTAGGGTGCAAGCAAGTCTGGATGGGTGACTGACATGAGAGAAAAGCAAAAAGGTAACAGCAAGTATCCTTCCCAGTTACTCCCCTCAACCCGACTGCTGAGATTTTTAGGGGGTATAGAGCTGCCATTCTAAGTAGCAAAACTCTGGAAACACATCCACAGTATGCACATTGTGTCTCCATTGCCTAATTCATGGAGTCCAGGAATAGCCATGATCTACAACAGTGTTGGCAAAACACAACGGAGGCCACATGGGCTACCTCAATAATACAGCTTGAGGGCATCTTAAAAGGACTACCCCAGGAGTCATTCTAAAAAAGAACAGTTGAGTAAGATGGAAAACCTACACCTGTGAGAAAGGCAGGTATATGAATAGATTCTTCTAGATCAAAGCAGCTTTCTAGAAGTACTTCCTTTTGGTCCCAGTAAAATAAAGATGAAGATCAAATGGAGCTACTTAGAATTTAAAATATATATTTTTTAAATACACACACACACACACACACACACACACACACACACACATATATACTTTTTGTACCCAAGTCTCATGTTTGTGTGAAGAAGCATCCATCCCATTTGGCTCCTTGGCTCTTGAATTTGAGCTAAAAATTACTAAGGAAAAATTTAATTCTCACAATATACTTGTAAGTTTTAGTCACTGCCATGTCATGATTTCTCATGGGTTAGGTCTGTGTCTGTGGTGAAGTCATGGGGCATGCTTTTTCAGTAAACAATTGAATGAGTAGTTGGTTTCACAATCTCGTATTAAATATTGCTTTAGTGTTTGCTTATGGAGTTTCTGAAAAAGCAAATGCAGGCCAAAAGACTGAATTCCAGTAGATGGATTTGTAGGCCTTATGTTTCATATTCTTGGAAATCCAATGAGACAACAGTTAAGTCAGAGTGGCCTGCCCAGGACTGCGCCTTCTAACAATGCAAATCTTTACTGCAGTGCCCCATGGGAATAATCTATCATTATAACCTATTGTCAGTTGCCTGAACTCACTGCTTTCTAAACTGAACCCTCGGGGTCTAAGCACCCAGCTTTTTGAAAGACAACAGCCCCTGCTGTGTAAGCCCGTCTTCACAGCTGCTACTTAGCACCTTAGAGCCAGGAGACAGCATGGCATGGACTGTCGGCTAGAAGGCTACTCCTATCTAAATCTCCTCCTCCCTGTGCTGAGAGAAATGGCCCAATTCATTTTTATGACCTTGGCTTTGGCTTTTAAACTAATTCCTTAAAGAGACCCAGCCTCAAAGACTTCAAAGTCACAGTTGATGATGGTGATGTGCGTGTGCGTGTGCGTGTGCGTGTGCGTGTGTGTGTGTGTGTGAGAGAGAGAGAGAGAGAGAGAGAGAGAGAGAGAACACTAAAAAGGCAGTCCCCTAGGGTACCCAATGTTTTGCCAATACTGTTGGCATCTACAAAATGTCCATATAAGCTCCGAAGGAATTTACCAATCTCTGATCTTAGCTCTTTCTCACAGCTGACAGAAAAGTAAGACTAAAGTAAGGACTGAGAAACCATTTGGAGTGGAAACTAAAGGGTGAGATCACCAGCTTCACCAAAACTACAGTTCTGATTTGGAACGACAGAGCCATAGCCTCACCTTCCCTGGCAGTCATCCATGACAAGTCCCCTACTGGTGAGACCCCAGGGAGGACACATACCTCCTTCCTCTGCCATTGTATCTCAGAGCCCCATTCAAGCAGTCTGAAAGCATAGGTCACCAGGAGGCAGAAACTTTTCAGGAAGCCTCAAGGCAATGGGAAAGGTCATCTTTGGCCCAGTTAACCTGTAGCCTGAGAGGCCACTGACTATCACCAGACAAGACAGAAAAGCAACTCCAGAGTCCCAGAGACCCTCACATGTACATCCTTCCAAGCAGTGTTGAAGCATGGGCTGATAGCTGTTCCCTATCCGTCCTCACTCCTTTTGACTGAGTATTCCTGTGGATGCTACTGTGTGAAATGGATAAATCCCATGGAGATGTCAAGTCTCAAACCAAGCCAGTGGCCTGCCTACTGAGACAAGCAGAAATGGGAAGCCTGGGGTCAGACACGACTCGGGGCTTCAAACAATCTCTAGTTCTCAGGTAAGAGAATACTAACTTCACATACCTCCGGAAACAGTAACGCACACATGCACACAAGCACTCACGCACACCGATTTGGTGTCAAACTGCCGCTGACTCCCCATTCCTGTTCATTCTGTTACGTGCAGAGGCCAGACCGCCAGGAAGCGGCCCTGCCTCTGCACATGAGCCCACCATGGTGCAGTTACAGAGCCAGCTCTTACATCTGCAGAAGAAAGTCACTGGGGCTTTTTATTGTACGTAAGAATGTTTAGAAAGAGTAGAAATAGTCAACTGACTTCAAAAACTGAGAAGCCATTGTCCAGCTGCGACTTTGCCATGCCTTGTCCTGAGTCGTACCCTCCCCCACCACCTCTGTGTTCCAGCTGACCACAGTTCAAAGACGAACTAGACAGAAG
Organism: Peromyscus californicus insignis; assembly: GCF_007827085.1. Lineage (NCBI taxonomy): Eukaryota > Metazoa > Chordata > Mammalia > Rodentia > Cricetidae > Peromyscus > Peromyscus californicus. The sequence goes on along the minus strand of NW_026294469.1, from coordinate 56,925,649 downwards.
TGAGTCCGTGGCATGAATATGGGTAGGTCTGCCCCAGATTCCTCTACCGTGCAACACTGGTGATACGTAATGGCTTACTGTGCCAAATGTGTCCCTCTGTCAAGCCCAGGGGGATAGTAAGTATAAGGAACCATCATCAGGACGGCACTTAGAAAACCAAGTGGGCTTTGGGAGCAACTGCTGGTGCCAGGTGCTGAACAGAATATCCTTGCAGGACTCAACAGAGCTGCCTAGGATGGGAGAGGCCACGGGACTCACTGTGCTACACAGTTCAGCAGTACACAAAATAACCACCTTGCATTTTAAACAATTTATTGCATAAAATAAGGTATGTATCTGAATATATTTCATGCTACAGTGAAAAAAAAAGTCTAAATTGCTCTGACGCTGCTGGGAACAAGGCTAGCTCTGCATGACACTTGATACACACAATGCAGGTGTTTCTTTTCACCAACCTCTCCAAATAACTCTAGTAGTGCACTGCGTCTGGCTGCAACTTCTTGCAACACACCACTTCTTAAATGTATGTAACTTGGTAAACGCCAGGGCACATCCCCAAATACCTTTCATGTATGACTATGTGGACTCTCAAGGGTGTTCCTGGGGCGTAATAGCCATCCATAGGTGACAACATACAGAACTTCACACAACACAGTTCCCTCATCCGTATTTTAAACATCAAGATAGTGCAACTCTTAAAGCATACCATCACAACACAAATTAGTTCCTCTCGCTCCTCCATCTGCTTCATACCTTGGCACACAAAACAGGAGTTTTGACTCATACTTTTAAAACAAAATAAAAGTTTCACACCTTTGGAGAAAAAGCAAACTGGCTGATTCTTCCCCATGATAATATATAATAATTCTTCCTTCTTTATTCAGTTAATTATAAAAACGGGCCATTCTGGCCTCCTTTATCGGCAGTCTCCTTTTGGAATTAAATATGTCAAAAATACCTCTGTGGGTCTTACTTTCATGAAGTCTTCAAAGCATCCTCGGTTTGCTCTGCACGCCCTTTGCCAAGCTCACACCATCTCTAACCCTGACTCCACCCCTGCCCCCAGATGAACACTGTTTGTGGTCAAACCGGATGGAAGTTCGTATTGTTCCAGTCTTGTTTGCATGCAATTCCCAGGACAGGAATCAGAAACGAAGACCGTGTTTGCACATTTGGTTTTACTCAGCTGTACGACGTAAAGCTGGACAACACTGTGGCAGAGGGGCCGGTGGCCTCGCTCTCCCTGCCGAGGTTTCTCTCTCCTTGCAAAGTGCACCCTGAAGGGAATCAGACCAGGTTCCCAGGCTTCCTGTCTTTGCCCTTGATGGGTACTATTGTGCCCTCTGAGTTGTTCGGCTGAAACTGTGGTCTGCTGCCCCTGTGTGCGTTGCTATGCTGGTGGTGGGAGAATGAGGTACCTGGGTAGTGACCCATCACCTCGCTGTAGGTCGGGGGCGGCCCCTCCATCCTTCCGTTACTGCTACAAGTAGCTGCACTGATGCCCGAGTGGCTGCTTGGTGGGCATGGTCCCCCGTTGTACATAGAAATGTCTATTAAGTCACTGTCAAACACGGTTCGGTTGGGCGGGGCCCTCACGGACTCTCGGTTGAGTTCCATCTGTTGCTCTGGGTCCCGGAGCTGGAGGGTGCAGGGTCCCTGGTAAGGAGGCGGCTCTTCCCCGTCTGACAGGGAGATGGTGGGAGGCAAGTCAATCTCGTGCTGTACGTAGGGGTAGGTGGGCTGGAAGCGACTGAACGGATCCCGCTGGATGAAGGATGGGGTGGTAAACCTATCCCTGCCCCGTGGGGCACACATGATCTGGAAGGAAAAGAGAAGAGGCCTGAGGACACTCTCAGTACAACAGTAACCAACCGTGAGACAGGTTCAGAGGAGCTCAAGCTTGTTCTGTGTTCACACCAGTTTTCACACCATCTCTCACACCATTTCCCATGCAAAACAGGAAAGAACTTGTCCGGAATCGGGGTGTGTGTGTGTGTGTGTGTGTGTTTTGCTTTGTTTTTAAAGGAGGGGGTGGGGTTAAACCTAATGAGTATTAGTATGTCTGGGGAGGCTAAACTTCAGTGGGGGAACCGGAGCTAACTGAAGACTTGGATGTAATAAGAGTTATCTGGGCAGGCCACAAGGATTCAAATGGGACCTCTTGGAGTAGAGAGAGCAGGGGACAAGGGATAGGGCAAGGAGCATGAGGCGGTGGTGCGGTTCTCTGGGAACCAGGTCACGGGTAATCTCATCCAAGCCTCGGTGGCTTTACTCATAAAATAGACAAGCCTCTTACTTTTCTTGGGACGGGACAGCTCTGGAACCCATGGTTAAGCAAAGTAGCAGGGGTCCCTGAGGTTACTTCTGTAAATAAATAAATCAGAAAAGCAACTTTCTTTTGGATTTCTAGACTTTTACAGTTATTGTAGTAAACATTGACTACAGTTATTTTTAGTTATTAATGTGAAAAAATTTACATTTCAAAGTAAATATGATTGTAGATTTTTTTCCCCAAAACTAACTCAAAGCATATATTTCTTTAAAACCCCTCTCTTGGGGTCTTCTCGGTAAAATGGTAGAGAACAGGCTGCCTCTGTGTGAGCTGGTGAAAAAGAAAGTCAGCATAAGGGGAAATAGGCATTATTGAAAGGACAGAAAACACTTCAGAAATCCACAAGGATGGAGGGAAGGAGGGAGGGGTTAAAAACAACACAGAGAAGTGGGCTAAACAGGGCCTCGGCCACTCAGTTCCCTGGCTGCCCGAGGAGAGAAGTAGAAATTATTTTCAAAAGGTGAGCAGGAGAAAGACTGGCAGGCCTACCCTCAGGACGACCCCTCCGCCCTCCAGTCACAGGTCTTGATGAGCCAGCGACTCCTTAAGTGGTCAGATCATCAGCAGAGAAAAAGCCGTTCTGTCACCCTTTATGACACAGAGGGCAGCTCTGGGCACCGCACCGAGATAGGATCTATTGTTAAAAAGTGAGCTAGCCAAGGAACAGCTGCAGGTCAGTGACCCTCGGTTTGGCCCGACACAGGCCCTGGATGAGGGAAGACAGAGAAGCAGCTGTGGACTGCAGGATGGATAGATACTGACAGGCCGAAGGGGAGGGGGTGGCAACGTGAGCTTTGGCTCATGCTAGGAAGTACATAGCAAGAGATCATCTCTCCCTGGGTGGCCTGAGACATATCTTGGATTGAGAACAACCTTGGAATTTAATAGTTCTGAACACGAGGCCAGTCAATGGCTAAAATTCTGGAGCCACCTATCTGCCTTTCGCTGCTAGAAAGTCGGAGAACTCTGAAGTTCCGGGTGTGCAGTTGACCGTACAAGCGGCAGCCCTCCAGCAGGGTGAGGAGTAGGAGATTTCGAGCGTGGAAAGATAGGTCCCCCATCTGCGCCAACCTCAGTACTGTTCCCCGCTTTCCTCACTTTCAAAGCACTTGGGGGACAGCCCCCAGCTAAAACATCAGCCACCCCAGGATTATGACCAGGGAGTCTCGGGAGGGCGGTACAACCTGCCCAGCCCAGCACTGCAGAGCCAAGTATAGTCACCAGAGACTCCCGGCCAGTAAAGGAAAACTGCCAAGATACCGGCTCTGTCGAACACCATACACTCGTCCCGTAGAGACTCGGTAACGGGAGACACAAGTCCACAAGGGTGACAGCCCCCACCCCACCCCACCCCTGCATTTAACTGGCAGTCTCTAGTTCCCAAGGGCCCAGAAACATGATCCAACACCACATCTTTTTCCACCTTTGGGATTCCATTTATTAAGTCAAAAACTATACACTATATTTGTGTGTGTGAGGGGGTACGTGGCCCTCAACACATGTGTAAGAGTCAGAGAACGGCCTGTAGGAGTTTGTTCTCTCCTGGAACCATGTGCATTCTGGGAATCAGGCTTGACAGCAGACCCCTTTCCCCATTGTGCTGTCTCACTAACCCATGGTTCCTTTTTTATTACACACATAGCCGGGCTTTGTATTTTTAAAATGTACTGTATTTTTAAAATGTTTTATGTTTTCATTATTCCACCTTCATACACTCAACTATTTTTATTTTATGACAAAATAAATAAATATTTATTAATAACTGAACAGATATCTATCTTATGATAAAAGATGATTTTTATGCATCTTTCGGTTACTGAACAATATTTTCTCTTTCCTTTGGTGTTCTTTTATCTTTTTCTTTGTTCAAGTTTTGCTCTTCCTCCCTCTGTATTTAGTAGTGTTTTTACTTTATTTTTAATGTTGTTAGAGTTATTAAATTTACATTTTATATTTATGTGCGCATGCTCTCATTCACACGTGGCACACATGTGGAGATCAGAAGACAGTTTGCAGGAGTCTGCTCTGCCCTTCCACATGTGAGTTCTTGGGGTTAAACGCAGGTCGGCAGGGTGGGCGGCAAGCACCCTAACCCACTGAGCCATCTCGCCAGCCCTTAAACGCTCATGTTTTTTATTTTTTTCCACTCCCTTTGCATTTATCTAAATTTGTTTTGAACTTACACATTATTGAGAAATCCTTATTTTTCTCCCCCCCAATCTTTTGCCCTTTATTCCTTTCTTTCACAATATTTTTCTCAACTCTCACCTTTTATTTTATTTATTTCTACCCTCTGCCCATCTCCTTCATCCACTTCATTCACTTACCATCGACACACTAAGCAATTTGAAACCCATAACACAGCCTACCATAGTTTTGCTATTTTCAACTTCATGATCATATATATGTTTGATTTTTTTTCTTAGACAGAGTCTCTCTTCATAACTCTGGCTGTCCTGGAACTCATTTTGTAGACCAGACTGGCCTCAAACTCACAGAGATCTGCCTGCCTCTGCCTCCTAATGCTAGGATTAAAGGTGTGTGCGCCACCACCACGCCTAGCTTATATATGGTCTTCTTGGTGATATATTAGTGATCTGTCATTGATGTTGATGTTAAGTGTATTTCCATATCATGGATGGCATGTTGTCACTGCTGTTACAACAGTTTTATTTTTATTTTTATTTTATCTTTCTGCATAATGCTGGGGATTGAGCTCTCAAGAATAGGTTGCTTGGGCTGGAGAGATGGCTCAGAGGTTAAGAGCACTGGCTACTCTTCCAGAGGTCCTGAGTTCAATACCCAGCAACCACATGGTGGCTCACAACTATCTATAATGAGGTCTAGTGCCCTCTTCTGGCATGCAGGCAGAACACTATGTACATAATAAATAAAAAATGACTTATTTTAAAAAAAAAACTATAAAAGAATAATAGGTTGCTCGATAAGACCCCCATTATAAGGTTCCATTACAATGAAAGTGATATCCAAACCAACAGATATGCATACTGCAACAAAGAAACAAAAAACATGAAAAGGCAAGGCTGCATGACTCTACAGAAGATTATAATTCATCAACTGCTGAACTCAAGGATATGGAAATAGGTAAAATGCCAGATGAAGATTTCAAGTTTTTTTCTGGTAAGAGAGAATACAAACAAGAAGATAATTCATTCCAGAACCTAGAGAGGAAAGTCAGCAACAGATAGGAAAAAGTCAGTAAAGTGGACAAGAAAATAACAATATATATTTTAAAAAGGAGGAGGAAGAGGGAAAAAAAGGAAGGAAGGAAGAAAAAAGAAAGAAAGTCAACAACATAGAAGAAAACTTCAGCAAGGAAGCTGAGATTTGGGGAGGGAAAAAAACCCACAAGTGATGAAAGTGCAAAATCCAAGAAATCAAATAAAAAAGTGCAGTAGAAATCTTCACGAATAAACTCACCTACATCCAAAAAAAAAATATATATATATATATATATATATATATATATATATATATATATCAGGACAAGGTTTACAAAACACTACATTCAAACATAAATAAGAGAAAAATGGACAAGAATAACAATGAGTAAGAACTTTGGGACACAATCAAGAATTCCTTGCATAGAAAAAAAGCACTGAGATAAACACTAAAGGCATAGATTATTCAAAGAAACAGAAATTGTCCCAAATCTAGAGAAAGAGACAGTTTCAAACAGCACAGGCATTAAGAACTCAAAACAGACATGACCAGATAAGAACTCTGGGACATTTTATAGTCAAGACAGCAAATGCAAAGCAAAGAAACAATATTAAAAGCTATAAGGGAAAAAGACAAACTCACCTACAAAGACAGGAACATCAGACTAACATCAGACCTCTCCAAGCAACCCTACAAGCCAAGAGAGCATGGATGATATATTTCAATCCCTGAAAGTAAAGAATTGCTGGTTGGTATATCTTGAAGAGCTGTTTTAAGATTACCAGAGAAATAAATACATCTCAAGACAAACACAAACCAAAGCAGTTCTGATCTTTAAGACAAAACCACAGAGGAGATTTAAAAGGAATGTTATGTATAGAGGAGGAAGAAACCACAGGAAAGAATAAACTTCATTAGAGGAGCAGATAAACAAGAGAAAGCCAACAGTAACCAGTTAGACTAACAACTAACAAAAGTAGTAGTTAGGAATTAATAAAAATCTCCTAATAATAACCTTAAATATAAATGGTTTCAACTAACATATTAAAGAAATACAGAATGGATGATTAGATTACAAAAATATATACCCAAACTTCTCTTGTCTCTAAGAAACACACCTCAATAGTAAAGGCACACAAAGGCTGAGAATCAAAGAGCTGAAGTCAATTTGACATGCAAATAGAAACCAAAAGCTAGTACAGCTATTCTGATATATGGTAAAGCAGACTTCAAATCAAAATTAGAAGAGACAAACTCATTACACATTAATAAAAGGAACTATTAACCAAGAAGATATTACAAGTATAAATATATATCACCAGATATGAGGGCTCCTAATTTCATAAAACAAAAGTCATAAATGATGATACAATGTTGGATGATTTCAATACCCCACTCCATCCCTAGATAGGACATCTAAGCTGAATATTAACAAAGAAACCTCAGAGTTAAAGTACACCACAAGTCAAATAAACTTAACAGATAATACAGAATAGCCCATGCAACAATACAGAATACACACTATTCTTAGAAGTCCATGAAATCTTCTTTAAAGAGACCACATTGGAGGCTACAAATACTAGAGTTGAAATAATTTGTTTCTTATTAGATAATAGTGCAGTGAAAATAGAAAGCATTAGCAAAAAACAAAACAAAACAAAAACTACAAAACCCACACAAATACATGGAAATTCCTCTCCTCTTTCTCTCTCTTTCTTTTCTTCCCTCTCTCCCTCCTTCCCTCTTCCTATCTCTTCTTCCCTGCCTCTGCAGGCTGACCATCAAGTGTCAGGTTCACTACGCAGCCTTGCAATTCTGACTTTGCTCCCACTCCACCTCTGAGTGCTAAAATTACAGGTGTATACCACAACACCTGGATTATGCACTGTTGAGAATCAAACCCAGAGTTCTGTGCATGCTAGGCAAGCCCTCTACCAACTGAGCCACATCCCCAGCCCTAAATAACACACTCTGGGATAGTTTAAAAAATCAAGAAGATAATTTTAAAGCTCCTAAAATCATTTGGAAAATGAATACACAAGTTAACTTTTCCATCCAGGACACAAAGAGGCAGTTGTACACAGAAATGCCCTATCTATGAGTGCTTACATTAAAAAAATAAAAGAAACTCAAATGACCTAATGATGTACCTCCAAGTCCTTGAAAAATCAGAACAATGCAAACCCCAAAGCAATACAACAACAACAACAAAAAAACAATGAAATGGCAATGAAAAGGAAAAAAACACATAGAATCAGTAAAATAAAGAGTGGTTTAAAAATAATAACAATAAACAGGATGGACAAAACCTTGACTAAATTTACCGAAACAAAAATAAGACACAAAAAAAATTCAGGAGAGTAGGACAGATTACTACAGATTCCAATGAAATATTGAGAATCATTAAAAGTCATTTGAAAACTTATAATCTTGGAAAATTTAGGGACACATAGTTAAACTTATAGACACATAATATGATGTACCAAAATTAAGTCAAGAAGATAAAAGCAATTTAAACAGACATATAACAACCAATAAAATTGAAGCAATAACAAATGTCTCCTAACAAAGACAAGCCCAGGACCAGATGGACTTCCTATCAACTCCTACCAAACCTTCAAAGAAAAGCCAACATCAGTGCTCCTCAAACTTTTCCATAAAATAGAAAAGGAATGAACACTACCAAGCTTATCCTACAAAGGCAAGGAATGTCCTAATAGCAAGAGTGTATAACAACACAACAGAGAAAGAAAACTATTTCCTGATGAGCAGAGACGCAGGAATTCTCAATGAAATTCTGACAAACCAAATTCAAAGAACACATCAACAAGACCAAGTTGATTTCATGCCAGGGACACAAAGTTGGCATGAATGATGATCAGATCGACACAAATGCAAATCAGGACACAACAGATTTGAGGACAGAATTACATCATCAACCAACAGATGCAGAGAAGGCCTGTAACAAGGGCAATATCCCTTCATGGCAAAAACCCTGAAGAAACTAGAAGTGGAAGGAACATATACCAACAAAGTAAAAGCTAGGGAAGACCAACCTACGCCAACATTATACTAGTGGGAAAACATGAGAGTATTTCCTCTAAAATCTGGAATGAACCCAAGGTGTCCACTTTTTCAACTTGTGTTCACTATAGTGTCCTAAGTCTCAGCTAGAGCAGTGACAATGAGAGAATGAAGTAGAAGTGATACAAACAGGGAAGAAAGGGAAGTCAAGTTACTCTTGTTTGCAGACAACATGATCTTGTATATAAGAGACCATAAAAACTCCACACAGAAACCTTTAAGACTCGGCAAATACTTTCAGCAAAGTAGCAGGATACAAAATCCACATAAAAAAATGTTAGGTTCTATGCACAGCGATAATGAACATTCCCCAAAGAAATATGGGGGCGGGGATCTCATTCAGAACACCTTCAAAATAAAAATAAAACATGTGGGAATAACCAAGGAGATGGGGGACTTCTAAAATAAAGTATTGGTTGGTTGTTTGTGTTATGGGGTGTGTGTGTGTGTGTTTGAAAGGGTCTTACTATGTAGACCAGGCTGGCCTTAAGTTCAGAGATCTGCCTGCTTCTGCCTCCCAAGTGTTGCGATTAAAGGTGTGTGCCACTACATATACCTGTCTTAAAATGAAGTTTTTAAAGCAATGAAGAAAGAAACAGAAGACATTGGACAATAGGAAGCCCTTGCTTGCCCATGGACTACTAGACTTAATATTGTGAAAACGGCTACATTATTGAATTTGACAGTCGACAAACTCAGTACAATGTCCACAAAATCCCAGTGGCATTCTTCATAGACTAGCAGAAGCAATTCTAAAATTCATAAAATGGAAGCATAAAAGAACCAAGATAGGCAAAACAATCATTAGCAGAAAGAATAATGCTAGAAGTTTAATTCCAGATATCAAATGATATCACAGAGCCACATAACAAAACCAGCAATGTACTGGCACAAATACAAACATGTAGATCAATGGGATGGACTAGGGGACCTAGGATAAACTTAATGTCTACAGCCACCTAATTTTCTACAGAGGTGTAAAAAACACCCCTTGGAGAAAAAACATCCTCTTTAACACACAATGCTGGGAAAACTGGATTTCCGTATGTAGCAGAACAAGACAAAATCTCTGCCTCTGGTACTATACAATAGACAATTTAAAAATGGGTCAAAGACCTGAACTGTGAAACCGCTCATGGAAAACACAGGTAAGACACATGGAGATAGATGGTGGCATAAGCCAGGGCTTTCTAGAAGAATGCCATCGACACAGGAAATAATTCCTGAGATTGATGGGGGGGGGGCACGGAAATAACAACATAAAATTAAAAAGCTTCCACACAGCAGAGGAAACAGGTTCCAGAGTGAAGACTCAGACCACAGAATGGGGAAAATATTTTCCAGCTCCACATCAGACAGGGAATATCTAGACATTATAAAGAACTCGAAAAATTAAACACCAAGAAAGCCATTTAATCCATAAATGGATTATTGAATGGACACTTCTCAAAAGAGGAACTACAAATGGATGATAAATACTTGAGAAAGTGTTCAACCTCCTTCGCCACCAGGAAAATGCAAATTCAAATAGCACTGTAACATCTACCCTAGAAAGGGACCCCAGTCCCGCCACAACTCCACCCCTGTCACCTGAAGACCAGGTCCCTTGAACACCTCAGGTAGAGAACCCCCGACTCAATTCCTGATTTCACCCTTGTTGCCTGAGGAGCATGTGTCTGAGCACATCCCCTTGGTAAGGATCCCCCACTGCCTTGAGGATCTCAAGTCTCACTACCACAGCGACTCCAACCCTTTACCTAGGACCACCTGCAGAACTGAGTGAGCCTTCTACACATTTTTGGAAACCTGCTACAGTGAGAACATTCTAACTCTACGGAAGGTTAGCTCCCATGCTCAGAAGCAAGCCATAGCCCTGGCCTCAGGTGATCTGGGACCCCATTCATACAACACTACCTAGTGGCTCCAAGACTGAACTCAAACACCGTTCACCTGGTCCATAACCTGACAATTTGGGGTAATAGCAAACAGAAATCCAAATGTCTACTCAATAAAAGTAGGACAGGTATCCATACCTCCCCCCCCAAAAAAAAACAAAAACCACAAACAACAAAAACATCCCAAGAAAAACACGACCTAACTTTAGGTGCCTAGAGCCCATCGCAAAGCACAAATAACAGAAATAAACAAGAGAGTGTGTCTCCTTCAAAACCCAGTACTCCCATAGTTATGTTCCCTTGGAAAGGCAACTCCAAATTTTTCAATTTCAATGATTTCAAAATATTAACTACAAACATGTCCAAGACTGACTCAATGAGGATATGCATAAATGCCAGAATAAAGACCACAAAACACAAACAATCGACTGACACAAAGAAAAACTTCAAGATATGAAAATACAATTTAGTAAAGAGCATTTCTAAAGGCCCAACTGAAATCAAATGTGAAATGAAAAGTTCAATAAGCCAAGTAAGAAACTCCACGGAAAGCCTTGCCAACAGAGTGATCAAGTGGAAAAGAGAATATGAGTGCTTGAAGACACGGATAGCAGAGGTACCACCACCCAGATATCAAGGTATACTACAAAGCTACAGTAATGAAAACAGTATGGTGCCGACATAAAAACAGACATATTCATCAATGAGACAGACTGAAGGCCCAGATCAAGCCTGCACTCCCACAGCCACCCACCCAATTTTTGACAACGAGACTGTCCGTACACACTGTGGAAAAGACAGTGTCTTCAACAAATGGTGCTGATGAAACTGGACAACTACATGAAGGATGGAAGCAGACGCGTATTCATCCTGCACAAAACTCAACTCCAGATGGATCAAGGACCTCAGCCTAACGCTGGATACCCTGAAACTGCTAGTGAACAGAGTAGAAACTATGTTTCAAATTATAGTCACAGGAAAGAATTTTCTGGAAGGACCCCAGTAATGTAGACATTGAGACAACAACTGACGAATGAAACTAAAAACCTGCACAGCAAAGGGCACCACCATTGGAGAGGCAGCTTACAGAATGGGGAGAAACTATTTACCAGCTATACATCTGACAGTGTTGAAACACACAACCCAATGAAAACCGGGGCACGGAACTAAATACAGTTCTCAAAAGAAGAAAGGCAAACAGCTGAGAGGCGTGTTAAAAATGTTCAGCATCCTTAGCCATCGGGAAAATGCGAACTCCTTTGAGATTCCATCTTACCCACCTGGGAACCCTGAGAGCTACAAGAGCAAGTAAGTGGTTTGACAAGGTATGCCCACTGGCACAATAGTGGCCTGGATGTCATGGGGATAGCTGACTACTTTCTGATTGAACTTAAGGCCTGCTAGACAGGACTTGCGGACATGGTATGGAAGACACAGAACTACAAAATTCCCCAGCTACCCCTACTCTTACAAATATGTACCAAGTACGTTAAGTAAACACACCCAAGAAATACCTGCACATCCATATGTATTGCTATCTTATTTACAATATCTAGGGAATGGAACCACCTTGATATCAATCAACAGACAAATGGGTATAAAAAAAAAGTTGAACATACACACAATGGAGTTTTGTGAAGATATACAGGAAAATGAAATTGTGATATTTTCAGGAAAATGGATGGAACTGGGAATCATTGTTAGGTAAAATAAATCAAACTTAGAAATGCTGTTTTTTTTTTCTTATATGAAGAACCTAGTTTAAAATGGGGGAGGGCATAGAGGGAGAGGAGCTATGAAGCTATAAAGGGAACATGAGGGGGTAGAGAAATCTTAATGGACATGAGATAGAGAGTGTAAAATATATGTGATAAGAATACAGGAGGCTACTGGGGGAAGGATGGGAACCAGTCAGAGAGGAGAGGAACAGAAGGCAGTCGGGAGGTAACCAAAAGTGAACAAGCATGACACATGATGTACGGAAATGATATAACAAAGCCCATTACTTCGAATGCTAATGTAAAAGTTCACTATAGAAATAAATCTCCCTTTATCCCAATTACCTTCTGGAAGACAAGTGTTACAAGCATGTGTGTGCATTAAGAAAGTCTGGCCGGGCGGTGGTGGCGCACGCCTTTAATCCCAGCACTCGGGAGGCAGAGCCAGGCGGATCTCTGTGAGTTCGAGGCCAGCCTGGACTACCAAGTGAGTTCCAGGAAAGGCGCAAAGCTACACAGAGAAACCCTGTCTCGAAAAACCAAAAAAAAAAAAAAAAAAAAAAAAGAAAGTCTGACATGAATTCTGTGTAGGCCATGGAGTACTGGAGGCCAGACAGAAAGGGGGACCACCGTGACTTCTTTATTTTTCTACAGGTGCGTATTGAGAAGCTCTGAGAGAGCTCTGGTTTAGTTTGACTGCCAATACCTACATTGGGCTCCACAAATTTCATCGTTTCATGATCTTTGTACATATGTTTTGTTACTTTTACATTTATACAGAAATACTTTAAAAATTCAGATAACCAATGAGCATTATGGGACATGCCTTTAACCCCAGCTTGGGAGGCAGAAGCTGGTGGATCTCTGAGTCAAGACTGGCTTGATCCACATAGCAAGTTCCAGACCAACCAGGGCTACATGCTGAGACCCTGCCTCAAAATTTTTGTATTATTAAATTAGACATGGGAATAGAATCCATGCTTTTTGATATGTACAAACTATGCCTACACTTGCAAAGTCCAGTTGGTAGCTCTAAGATAATCTAATGATCAGCAATTTTAACCTATTCTCTGTATAGAGCTCTGACACATGATTCTAAGGGGGAATCCCTTCTTGCCCCTTTTAAGCAAACAATGACTTCAATCTAAAATTGATTTCAAATTCAAGACTGTGGCCATGGCTTCTCCCACAGCCTCCACCTTACCTCTGAAGCCCCTGGCCGCTGCACGGAGCTGTCAGAAGGCCACAGGGACCCTTCCTGGAGGTGGGGAGGAGAAAAGTGAGGAACAAGAGATAAGAAAATCATTTATCTCACAGAACAGCAGCAGTAGCCCCCAAAAAAACTTAAACCCAAGTGTTTGAAACAAGAATCACTTTTCTCTTAGGACAATGGCTGACTTGTCTAAAGCATGGGAGAGGAAAGAGCTGACCCCCTTGCATGCCTCACATCTAAGTGGAAGGTTTTGACCCAACAGAAAAACGAGAAAGCTTAGCTCTTAAGACATAATGAATTGGAAGTCAAGTACTGGTTCATATAACCATGCGCTTCAAATGACCATCGAACTATACTCAGTCGGTGTCAACACTTAAAGAGTACCTGGGCTAGAAAAAGGCCTGAAAGGCCTCCCCAAAAGAATGCATCACCACGGCCTTCCAGGACCAAGAGTGCCACCATCCTCCTCATCACCACAGCCTGAAGTCTATGGCTGCCACAGAGACACTACCCACGTGCAGGTCAGCTCTCAACGTTAATTACAATTTCCAAAGCCTGGATGACCTTCCGAAGCCTTCTGTTGAGTTTATCCTTCAGCCTGAATATTCACAGATATAATCTGATAACTAGGAGCTGTCTTTTCAAGAAATGTTTGGCAAGGACCAGCGAGTTAGCACAGCATTTTCTGTCAAGCCTCAAGGACCTGAGTCTGGTCCCTGGTGTCATAATGGTAGCAAAAGAGAGGTGACTCCTGAACGTTATTCTCTGACCTCCACACATGCAACAGGACACACAAATATGCATACATACATATAAACATACATACATAGATGAAAAAATTTTTCCTTTTGTTTTTCTAGACAGGGTTTCTCTGTGTAACATTCCTGGCTGTCCCAGAACTTGCTCTGTAAACCAGGCTGGCCTTGAACTCACAGAGCTCCACCTGCCTCTGTCTCCTGAGTGCTGAGATTAAAGACATGCACCTGCCTGGCTCATAAATGAAAAATTCAAAAACGGTCTGGCTAGACTATCAAGGTGACAGGCGAATAACTCCATGATTGGGCAGTCATTCCTCTGTACCATAAACTTGTTTACAAGCACTCCACAGTGATAGGCCTTTTGAGCTCAGATTATTGACTATTTCCAGGGGTCTTCTGGCCATTAGCATTGTTAGTAAGATCTTTTGAGGAAGAAGATACCTACACTTGTGAACTTCTGGAAATATGTACTATTTGAGCTCTGGAAGGACTGATTTTCCCCAAACTGCATAGTCCACAGTGAAATACCCAGGCCCTCAGGTGTAAACCCACACTGTGGCTGGCATTCTAATAGAAATACTCACTTCGCTGCTAAACACGTTGTTTTGTACAATACATACAACCCGTTCCTAAGATACTCACAAGGAATCATGGACTCAGTAGCAAAAATATCAGCTGCCCTAGCTGCTCAGAGGAAGTGTAGGCATAAGGGTCTGACTATAAAATTATGTAATGAACCATTACAGCCTGTGCCTGGCCACAGATGAAGGACCAAACTTCAATCAAATGGCATGACTGATCCCCTCCCCAGTACAGCAGAGTGGTGGCATCCCCTCTCACACTCCTGCTTGCTGACCAACTGATGACTAGCACCAGACTCCAGAAAGCAAGTCTACCAGTATTCTGAGACCCTCTCGCCATCCTGCCATCGGTCACCACTCTTCTCTCCCACAGCCCCTGGTGTCCAGCTCCAGTCACTTAACTGTACCATCCCGAACCCAGGAACTAGGGGTGCATGTTATCTCAACGGCAATGATTATTCTTAGTGGCTTCATTTCCCTCAAAATTGACAGATCAAGGAACAATGCACTTTCCCTGACCTGTCACACCTTTCAGGTGCTGCTGGAAATTCTGCACTGGGATTACATAGTGTGGTCACTCCCTGGTGCTACCACTCTGTGCACCTCAGTGGGTGTCTAATCTCATCCTGATAGACGGCTAAGCCCTCAGAATCTTGTCTAGACTTTTTCCTCTCTTCACCCTGCCTTACCCTCTGCAACCATGGCCCCCTTTATCTCTGGAGATAAGGCCTGTCTAACATGGGGAACTCAATGGCGTCTCCTCATTTTAGGCATCCTATTCCTTCATGCACTTTTGAAGCCTTATATTAACACATTAGCTCAGCCTGTCAATTAGCTGCCCACTAAGGACATCCAGAGTCACAAACCTCAATGTGGAATATGCAATGTTCCTGCTGACAAGGGAACAGTGGATAAGGTTGATTCCAAATGGCCTTGCGACGTTTATGCTGATGATGGGCTTTCGTTTTTTCTTGGATTTTTTTTTTCTACAATCAAATCTTCACTGTGAATGAGCACATTACTTGGATAGTTCCTCATCTTTGATCATCGGAGTAGGAGGAGAATATTTTTCTTTCAGGTCTGCAGGGCTCTGTGTGGGGAAGAGCCTAGACAGTTATAAACATGCTAAGTGAGAGGCTTTCCTGTAACAATGTTCCTCAATTTATGTCAATAAAAGGCCAATAACACATATGTATATGCATGTGAGACAGACCGCACCTCCTACAGATATGGGCTATGCTATAGTTTGAATGAAAAATGTCTTTCATAGACCCATGCATTTGAATGCATGGTCCCCAATAGGTGGTACTGTTTGGGGAGGTTATGGGCCAGTTTAAGAGGTAGAGCCTTGCTGGAGAAGTTATGTTACTTGAGGTAGACTCTGAGGGGTTAAAACCTCACTCAACTTCCTGTCCTTTCTCTCTGTTTCCTGTGTGCAGATAAAATGTGATCCACCAGCTTCCTGCTCTTGACACCATGCCATGCCTTCCCCAGCATTATAGACGGTCCCTCTAGAACTAGAAGCTAAAATTCTCGTCCTTAAGTTGCTTCTGGTCACAGGAATCTTGTCAATGAGAGGGAGGAAGGATTATTAGGAGTCAGAACATCACAAGAAAGCCCACAGAATCAGCTAACCTGGGCTCATAGGAGCTCACAGAGACTGAACCACCAACCAGGGAGCCTGCATGGGACTGACCTAGGCCCTCTGCCTATATGTGACAGTTGTATAGCTTGGTCTTCTTGTGGGACTCCTAACAGTGGGAGCTGGGGCTGTCTTTGACTATTTTGCCCAGCTTTAATATAAGGGGAGGTGCTTAGTCTTACTGCAATTTAATATGCCATATTTTGCTGATATCCATGGGAGGCCTGCCCTTTTCTGAATAGAAATGAAGGAGAGGATGGGGGTGAGCAAAAAGGAAGTGTTAGGGAGGGATAGGGGATAAGAAGGAGGGGAAACTGTGATTAGGATATAAAATAAATAAATTTTTAAAAATTTAAGTCCATTTTAATTTTTAGATGTGCTGTAAGATTAGGGTCCATTACTGTTCTTTTGCATGGGGAGATCCAGCCCCCATCAGTTTTGAAAAGTCCGTTTTTTAATTGAGTGTTTGGCATCCATGTTGACAATCTTTTGACCATCTTTGGAAAGGTTTATTTCAGAGCTGTCTAATCTATTCCATTGATACATATATCATCATCCTGTACGCTAATATCACACTGTTTTAATTACTGTTGGCTTTGTAGTATTTTTTGGAATCACAAATTATGAGACCACCTCCTGAATCTGTTATTCTCATTTGAAGTCATTTTGGCTACTGAGGGTCCCCAGGGATATCACAGAAGTTGTCAGATGGATTTTTTTTTTTTTTTTGGATTTCTGAAAAAAAAAAAAAGCATCAGTGGTTTGTGGATATCTTTGGATAGTAATGACTTTCTAAAAATATTAAGATGTCAATATTTTATTCATGTATATAGGATGTCTTTCCATTTTTGTGTCTTTACATCTTTGCCAGTATTTTATGGTTTCTGGTGACTAAATCTTTAGTTCAAAGTAATTTTACTTTGAACTATTTTTAAGCCTATTATAAATGAAAATGCGCCGGGCGGTGGTGGCGCACACCTTTAATCCCAGCACTCGGGAGGCAGAGGCCGGCGGATCTCTGTGAGTTCGAGGCCAGCCTGGTCTCCAATGCGAGTTCCAGGAAAGGCGCAAAGCTACACAGAGAAACCCTGTCTCGAAAAACCAAAAAAAAAAAAAAAAAAAAAATTCCTTATAAAATCAGACTATGCATTGTTAGTTTAAAGAGACACAGCTGAGTGCCAATTTTGTAACTTGCTCTCATTTATTAGATATAACATGTTTCTCTGTATTTTGGTAGGCTCCTAAGAGCATGTCACCTGCTAACAGGTAATCTTCCTTCATCTTTTCCCACTGGGAACCTGTGCCAACTAGTATTATATCAACTTGACACAAGCTAGAGTCATCTGAGAGGAAGGAACCTCAACTGAGAAAACACTTCCCTAAGATCAGGCTGTAGGCAAGCCTGTAGGGCATTTCACAATTAGTGACTGATGTGGGCGGGCCCAGTCTTTGTGGGTGGGGCCATCTCCAGATGCTATGAGAAAGCAGGCTGAGCAAGTCATGAGGAAGAAGCTAGGAAACAGCTTCTTCCATAGCCTCTGCATCATCTCCTGCCTCCAGGTTCCTGCCTTGCTTGATTGCCGGCCCTGATTTCTTCAATGATGAACTGTGATATGTAAGTATAAACCAAATAAACCCTTTCATTCCCAAGTCGCTTTTGGTTATGGTGATTCATCGCAGCAAGAGTAACCCTAATGAAGATAAATACCTTTTATTTCTCCTGGCCAACCGCTTTGACTAGAACTTCCAACAAATACTATGCTAATGGATCAGGAAAAGGCAGGCATCTTTTTCTTGTTCCTGATCTTAGAAGAAAGTTTTAGTATTTTACTACTATATTAGTTTTAGTATTTTATAATGTCAGTGAGCTTCTTGGAGATTTTAAGGTGTTGAAGTCTCCTTTTCTGGTCCTAGTTTGTCGAGTATTTTTATGGGAGGATGTTGAGTCTTATCCAACACTTCTGTATCAATTGAGATGATCACATGTGTATTCTTTCCTGTCTCTTCATTCTGTTGGTGAGGTGTATAATGTTGACTTATTTTTATATTCTGAGCCAGCCTTACATTCCAGGAATAAATCTCCTTTGGCCATGGTTTATCATTCTTTTGAAATAATGCTGAAATCAAGTGTCTATCATTTTATATTGAAGACGATTATGTCAATATCCATAAAGGATACTGGTTTATGGCTTTCTCTTGGTGTTTGTGTCTTCTTTGTCCTTTGGCATTGGGAATCCTGGCCTGCTAGAACAAGTCAGAAACTTTCCCGTCTCTTCAGTCTTTGGAAAAGATTTGAGGAGAGGTATCAACTCATGTTTGGTAGGGTCCCCCTTTCAGCCAGCTGAACTTCCTTTGTTAGGGAGGAAGAGTTTCTATTGATGCGATTTTAAAAAACCAACCAAAGGCAACTTGGGGAGAAAAAGTTTGATTTCAGCTTACAGTTCCACATCACAGTCTCTCACTGAGGGAGGAGAAGGCACGTACTCAGCAGGAGCCCAGCAGCAGGACCGGATGCAGACAGAGGACCTGGAGAATTGCTTCCTGCTGGCTTGCCTCTCATGTCTCACTCAGCCTGCTTTCTTCTACATCCAACACCACCAGCCCAGGGGTGGCACTGCTCACAGTGAGCTGGTCTCTCCCAAATCAACCATCAACCAAGAAAATGTACCACATGCCTGCCCGTAGGCCAATCTGACGGGGCCATTTTCTCAGCTGAGGTTCCCTCTTCCCAAATGACTCCAGCTTGTGTCAAGTTGACATAAAATTAGCCAGCATAGAGGTGCATTAGTTAGTCTTCTTGGGGGAAAAGCAACTTCAGGGAGCAAAGAGGTATTTGGGCTCCTAGTGTAAGGGGAAGCATCCACTATAACAGGGAAGCCATGGCAACAGGATCAGCTCATGTCTATGGCAGTGGGAGCTGGCTCACACCTGGGAAGCTTGGAGAAGGGCCAGAAGCAGGTCTAGGCTACTAACATTCAAGAACAACCCCCTAGTAACCCATTTCTTCCATCTAGAGCTCACCTCCCAAGGATTTTACAGCCTTCTGAAACAGTGCCACTAGACAGGGACCAAGTACTCAAACGCATTAAGCAAA
Source organism: Peromyscus californicus insignis (assembly GCF_007827085.1). Classification (NCBI taxonomy): domain Eukaryota; kingdom Metazoa; phylum Chordata; class Mammalia; order Rodentia; family Cricetidae; genus Peromyscus; species Peromyscus californicus. Next base: position 56,906,149 of record NW_026294469.1, on the reverse strand, counting down.
CATAATAGGAAGCTTTTTCACTCACTGGATCTGTTCAATCCCCTTAACTAGTTAAAGGTATGTTCAGATTTCTATTTCTTCACAAGTCAGTTTTAGTAAGGGGTTTCTAACCATTTGTCTATTTTACCTAGCTTGTCCAATTTGTTAATATATGGACGGTTATTCACGGTCCCTTGCAATACCCTTCATTTCTATACATCTTGGATGTTTTAAATCAAGAGAAGGCAGTCTGCAATTACTGCTTGCCGATAGGTGTGGGCCAGAGCCCACTGCTTGGGTCCACGTGCACTGTGACCACGTGTGAGGACATCCTCTTGGCTTGGACTTCCTCGTGACTATTCAGCTAAACTCTCCTTACCATAAGGAGAGAATAATGGGAATCACCAGTGAGACCACTGGTGCTGGCTTCTATCTCAGGGTTTCTTCCAGTGATCGAGGGTCTCATATGGCTTCAAATCACTGCATGTCTGTTTTTTTATGTGTCCCATGGGGAGAATTTCAAAGCAGAGGTTGAAGTGGTTTTCAGGTGCTCAGCAACATCTACTTTCTGATAAGATCAATTCTCCTTTCTGCCTTTTTCCATACACTTTCCCACCATCCACATAGTAGCATACTAGCTTTTCCACACTAGGTGGCAGTAACAGCTTAGAAATAAAGTCAGTCCCACTGCATGGCCGCACAGCCACTGGCAGCCACACAGCCTCCTCCATTCCTCCTTGGCAATCTATCATCAGACTTCTTAAGACTCCTAACTCTACTCAATCTAGGGCACATCCCTTAAGAGACAGACAAATCTTCCAGGAAGACCTGCTGGGATGGAGAGAATGGGAATCCTTTCCATTTGTAGAATAATGCAGTGTATTGAGAAAAGAAACCCCCAGGTACTTCCCCCAGCTGAGAGAGGTGGGGGTGGGGGTGGGGGCTGGGAGAGGGTGTTGGTGGGTAGGGGTGGGGGTGGGAAGGCGGGGATAGGGGTGTTGGGGAGTGCGGGGGTGGAGTGAACCACCACATTTCAGTACAAGCAAGCCAGAACTAAGAAGCTTAGGGGACAGGAGACGTTTTGGTCTTAGCTGGCACTATCCTGCTCCCAACTCCAGTCCTTTCTTGGCACAAGGGGAATGCTTCCTCATGGCACAGCGTAGGCAAGGGATTAACTTCTAGCCAGAAATCAGTCCTGGAGGGGAGGCTCTTCAGTAAAGGCCACCTAGAATTTCAGAATAATTCAGAAAACTTTGAAACTTTTACTATAATCATACCAAGGGGGAAAAATTACCATTGACTAATGCTAATGCCTTATAAACTTACAAGGTTACTAAAAGTTTGTTTATTCTGTTTTAGGGGCCGAAGTGGCTCAGTGGGTAAAGGGTTTCCTGTGCAAGTCTGAGGACCTGAGTTCTACCCCTGGAACACAGTGGCAGGAGAGAACTGACTTCTGAGAATTGTCCTCCCACCTCCACATCATGTGCTCTGGCTATGCCTGTTTATAATAAGAAGTAACATTTTAAATATTCATAAATAATTTTAATGGGTTATTTTTACATATTTTTGCACCAATACAACCCATTCTCAAACTACTTCCCTGGGATCTAAAGATGATCAGACTGACCATCATCTTTTGTTGTGTGAAAAGAGGATTTTTAATTTCTAAAAGAAAGGGTCTCAGTGTGGAACTTGGGTTGGTCTAGAATTCACCGTGCATCCATTCTCACCATGGGAGGTTTTGTTTAAGGTTTATCTTTACTTTTATTTATGTACATGTGTGTTGGGGGATATGTAGGCCCTACACGTTGCAACTTAACAGATACCAGAAAAGGGCATTGGATCCCCAGGAGTTGGAGTTATAGGTAGTTTTGAGCCACCCAACATGAGCGCTGGGAATAGAACTCAGGTCCTCTGAAGAGCAGCAAGTAACCACTGAGCTATCTCTTGAGCCCCTCACCATGGGAGTTTCAAGGATGCAGCTAAGGGGCTGTTGTCTACATCGCCTTCCAGAAGCGGCATCAGTTTGTTGTGGGTCCTTTCTGATCTTGTATGGTTCGGTTTGTGAGTTGGATAGCATCCACCTTCCTGTGTCACCCGGCTTTGCACCAACCTGGAATCCTACCGCTACATCACTCAGTCATCCACAGGACTTCATTCTAAATGGCTTTGGATGGTGCAAAAGCTCAAATCTATCCTCAGGAAATAAATGGAAAAATGAAGACTTGCCATCATAAAGAAGAAAAAAGTAAGTTTTCCTTGATCTGAAAGCCAAGCATCTACACGCCCTAAAGGTCATTCTAAATTCTGAGTGGTGGTGCCATTAAGAGGGCCATGTGAGCCACGGGTCTTTAAAGATAAACTTGGCTGTTAAAAATGTCCACACATGCTGCTTCAGATGGGCCCCCCAGATTCCGCTTTGCAACACGCCATACTTGAAGGCATGGATACACTCTGATTTTTGCAGTCGTCTGTCTTCTAGGGCTTCAGACGGATATATCAAAGGGTAAAACCCTGTCAGTGACCACCTGACAGCTGAAGCCCTTCCTGCCAAGGCAGGGAGGCAGACAGTGTAACTGGCAACAGGAAGCCAGTGTTGAGAGTATCGGGATAAACACTGCCCCGCCCCGACTGTCTGCTCGGCACTTAGAGATGTGGTTTCTGCATCTTTTGGAATAGTTGAGAATGGTGACTGGACAATATGGACAACTCCATCTGGTTTCAGGGTGCAAGGCTGTCACTGACAGGGAAGCCACCCCATGACATCATCTTCCGTCCCGTCAACCCTGCCAGACAGTCCTCTGCCACACTTATTTTTAGTCCAGAGTGTCAGGAACAGGACTATGACAATGGCATCATTTAGTACAGACCCTACTGAAAATGGTTTTTTCCCCATCATTTTACAAATACTTTTCTATACACAGTTTAAATAGGTACACAGGTGTTCTTCAGACACCTTGGAAGAAAACAGAGATGTAGCAGGCAGGCTTACACTCCCTATGCCCTACCCTGGACCAGAGCATGGTCTGTGGGTTTCCAATATCCCTATGGGTATGGGGCCCACCTCAAAGCCTCTGCCTAGAAAGGGATGTTGAAGGCACAAGCAGGCTGAGAAAGGCACCTGCCGCGTTCAGCACGTCCTGGAAGGTGCAGCTACCAGTGAATCTGAGCCCCAGCGCTTTCCAAAAGATCCAGGCTGTTGTTGGTTGCCCAGAACTGCCGTCCTCCAACCACTTTTACTTCCAGGCCTGCTGGTGGTGAGTACTGGGCTACAGGCAGCTAGAGAGCCCACAGCTAAGCCTCTGTTCTCAGTCACAGGCTTTAGTCACACGACATGCCGCACTCTGTTCACTCAGACACAGGCTTTGCTCCTGAATGAGCAGAAGCAGTCTTCACGTTCACAATGGCATTTCCCCCATGTTGTTGTTCGTTTGTTTGGTCGCTCCGTTTTGTTTTCAGGAAACCAGAAACCCTCTTCATTTATTTCAGTTTTCTCCCTGGGCTTTGAGTCCCAAGTGCTAAACGATGTTTTCTTTGAAAATAACACCCATGCCAGGTGTGGTGCACTCATACCTATGATCCCAGTGCCTGGGAAGCTGAGGCAGGGGTTGAGAGTCCAAGACCAGACTGGACTCCAGAGTGAGATCTTGTAAACAAATAAGGGTTGAGGGCCTGGAGAAGCTGTTCAGAGCACTCGATGCTCTTGAAGTGCGTTCGGTTCCAGAACCCATGTGGGGCGGCTCACGGCTGTTCATAACTGCAGTTCCAAGGAACCTGACACACGCTCTTCTGCCCTCCATCGGCACCAGACAGGCACAGGCATACATGCATTCAGGCAAATACTCACACACATAGATAAAAATAAATCTTCAAAAAATACTTTTAACACAGCCCTCCCCACCACCTATCAAATGCTAAAAACCAGTAACAACGGCATTGCTATAGGATTACAACCACGTGTGTACATTGGCCCATCTCCTGGGGCTTCTACTCTGTGGCCCACCCTGCGAGACTGGGATGGTCCAACATGCTAGAGAAGATGTAAACTCCAAAATTGGGGTGATACCCCCCAGTTCTTAACAGTTGGGTCAACTTTTGTCAGAGGGGCAAATGACAGGCACTGGCCATGCTCCGGGTCACATCCATAATTTCTTTAGGGTATAGACCCGCCCCACACCAAGGCACTCCAGGTCTGAGGAGCCCAAGTTTCTGCACTGGCAGAGGAGACAACCACAGAGGCTGCTTCCCTTTCCCAGTATCCAGGGGGACAAATGAAATGGCCTTGAGTCTCCCGTGCAACTGGACTAGGAGACAAATGCTTGTCTCTCCCACTCTGCTGGTGCGAGAGTCTCTGTGGGGAAGCCCGGACATCTGGCTTTTCGCAACTGATCGAGTTCCTGGAGCAGCTGGTAATGAAGAAATGCTTGCCATGACTCTTTTCATTAACTTTTAAATCGAAATTTCTGCTTTTACAAGTCAAAGGTGGCTCAATAAATACATCTACTATCTCATGTAGCTCACACTGATGAGTAAAACTCCTGACCTCTCCAGTCCTGCTCTGAAACCGGCCGCTTCGGCATGCCCACTGGCCACAAACCCTGGGCTGTCCAGATACGGTCAGCAGGACCCAGCTGGCTGCGGTGCAGCCGTCAGAAAGGACTTCTCAGACCTCTCCAGCAGGAAAAGCCTAGGCCAGCGGTTCTCAGCTTGTGGGTCATGACCCACCCCTTCGGGGATAGCATATCAGATATTTGCATTATGATTCATAACAGTAGCAAAATTACAGTTATGAAGTAGCAATGAAATAATTTTATGGCTGGGGGTCACCACAACACGAGGAACTATATTAAAGGGTCGCAGTATTAGGAAGGTTGAGAACCAGGTTGGCCTAGGCTATTCTGGCAACTACCCCTTAGGGTTGGGTCTGGAATAGCTGGGACCTTTTATTGTTTTCCTATTATTTGATAATTTCAGATAAAGGAAAGAAATCGAGATGGTCTCAAAGCCCTACACCATCAAAAACAAGACACTTAAAAACAAGTTGGGAGTGCCTCAGGAAAACAAAAGGATTTCTGTCACAAACCTATCTCCTTCTGTTAGTTACACTTGAGCGTCTGCTTTCCCTTTCATGTGGGCCTGGGGTACTATTTTTCATTTTTGTTCAGTGACTCTCACTGGTCAGCTCTGGCACCCATACTTCAGAGGGAGGGTGACTGGCCTCAGGTCCATGGAGCCCTCCTCATACTTCAAACCTGCGTCATCCCAAAGAACGAAGGGACAAAGGCTGTTGGCAATGTGAGAAAAGGAAGGCCGCGGAGGGAGGAGCCTCATGTCTCCTTTCTGTGAAGTCCCTCGAGACTGTGCTGTCTAGAGGAAAGCCTCAAGGTCCGGGAGCAGCTGGGATGCAAGTGTCTTTCCACAGGACTGTCCCCAGTACCCAAGGCCGGTCAGGCTTTGGAGATCCTGTTCTATGCATGCTCTAGCTTGATTTCTGCTGCTGTGATAAAAAGCACTCTGACCAAAAGCAACCTGGGAAGGGAAGGGTTTACCTGCCTTACACTTCCCAAACTCACCATCCATCAGTGAGGGAAGCGGTAGGGCAGGAACTCAGGGAGGAGCTTGAAGCTTGGAGGAATGCCCCTGCTGGCTGCTGGCTCACTCTCTCTCACGCTCAGTTAGTGTTCTTACACAACCCAGGATCACCCGCCTCGGAATGGCACCACCCACCATGGGCTCGCCCCTCCTGCATCCATTAATAATCAAGACAATGCCCCCCGGACAATTCTGATCTAGGCAACTCCTCGGTCCAGGCTTTCCTCTCAGATGACTGACTCTAGGCTGCCAGACTGACAATTAAATCTAACGAGGACAAGTAACTTCATTCTGGCTTTTCCTTTTGATCAAAGTAAGATGCCCACTAAGAAAAAGAAAGGTGTCTCCCTCTTTCTCAACCAGTTTAAGATGAACACAGCATTACCACTACACTAAAGACCTCACCTGGGTCTGTAATAAGTAGGCAAAAGACCCCAAACATTAAATATCTCTGCAACACTCAGGCTCAGCACAAAGAGAGGTTCCCCACTGAAAGGTTGGCAGGAACCTTCCGTACCTACATGCTGCCAAGTGGCAGGGTGTCTAAGGTACTTGCCCATGCTGCTAGGAGAGGTGAGCCCAGGACTTCAGTGCTAGCTAAACAAAGGTGCTTCAGGATCTAGGAACAGGGCTTGGATAAAAGATGTGAAACCACCCAACAGAGGCACAGTGGACATACACATTCATCCTCACTTGTCACTCTGCCCCAAGTTCCACAGATCAACAGCCCATCCAGGGGCAACCTGGCTGGCCACGTAAAATGTGAACGAGAGCAGAGCATCCCCTCTTCCGTGATGTGACTGCCCAGCTCCTGCTACTTCTTTTCGGGAAGACGGTGAACACAGACTATCGTTTTGAGAGGCCAAGGGAGGCAACCTGGACATGTAACTAAAGCCGTCGAGACGGGGCCAGTCACTGAAGTAGAGGAGACAATGGTTCTCATGCCCGCTTCATAAACACGAGGGGCTGGTGAGACCTAAGCATTCCAGTAGGATCAAAAGGGTGGGAGTGGAGCCTTGACCTCACTGAGGTGGGATGAGAGATGCCTGCTCTTTCCTGGTCACTTTGCTCTCCCGGCTAAGATGAGGTCTAGTGAAGGGCAGGATACACAGAGGCAGATGGAAATGGCTAGGGAAAGTGTCTACCATGCCGAGTCCCAGAGCAACTACGTCTCCTGCGATACAGGAGAAGTGTGCCCTTCTCTTTGTGGACACATCGAAGCAGCCAGAGGAGCGTGCTTGCGATGATGGCGGCCTTCCTTGTCAACGGTGCCCTTGGGCAGGTGGCACTGAGCACCAAGGGGACAGTTTCCCTGGGGTCTCCTGGGCACTATGAGATGATCCGGCTATCTCTTGAAGCATTACATCCGCAACTGTCCCACCCTCCCAGCCTCTACAGAATATCCCCTCGATGAGAGTCAGACTTACAAAGGAAGGACGTGCGTTTCTAGCCCTAGCAAGAGAGAACACTCCATGGACAGAGTTAAGGGGTAGAAAGGACGGAAACTGGGGTGTGTGCAGGTGAGAAGGAAGGTTTGTCCTCCACTCTCTCCCTTTTTTAGAACCATAAGCTATGGTAATAGTCCTACCGAGGACTTCAAGCCATAGTCATTGAAATACACCTTGAATTTTATGAAGCCTGGACTGGACCCCATTCCTAAGTCAGGCAATATCTACAGTTGTGATGAACAGAGCAAGAATGCATAAGTCCCGGGGAGGGATGGAACTCAGCTCTGGATCACTCAGAAGGAAAGCGAGAAAGGGCTACACAGTAGCTCAGGAATGAAAGACCACGCTGTTCTCACGCCCACTTCATAAACACAGGTACGAAAGGCATGCCTCTCTACAGGCTCCAGCTCTGCGGCAGAACCCAGCTCTCCGCACACAGCTTACAAACGTCTACCAACAGAACGGCCCTTTTGGTAGATAAAATTCACGAGCTACTGACTGTCTTCGTTGCTACTCAATATGCATCCTGGCAGGACTGCTCCAAGTCACCTTCCCAATTTTCAGAGAGGAGCGTCCTGCCAGTCAGCACGCCGACACTTCCTGGCCCGTGGCCTCCATGTTCCCGGAGAGGCCAGCACCGGGTGGACCACCAGGTAAAGGAGAAGCACCTTTCTAAGTAGAACCACAGGAGAACTTTGCTTCTTGGCCCTCTTGAGTTGTCGTCGTGCTAATGCCTCTTGGTTTGGAAATACCTGACCGTGGAGCATATGGCCAGGACACAACACCTAAGGGCAGTGACGGCGAGAGAGCATGGGGCTGGGTCTGCACTGTGGGGACACGGACACTTGGAAGCTGACGATACTCTCCTCTAGGCAAGTCCAAGAAGAAGACGATGACGAAAGGAGGGGCCTAGACAAGGGACTGGAGAAACCTGTGTCACCCAGACAGGAACCCTGAGTATTTGAGGACTCTTGGAGCACAAAGTGCAGGACAGGAAATGCAGGTGGGTAAATTTTAAAACAAGAAACTCTGCTGGGTCCTACTTAGGGAGTAGAGCTTGCATCCAGGACCAAGCACTCCTGGCAATCTGTGCAAACCCGAGTGCTGTTGCCTGTTGCTGATGGCAACGTGAGAGAGTTGTACCACATCTGCCAAGGAGCGGCTGGCACCCACAGCCCTTATTATAAGACAAAGCAAAGACCCCGTGGGGCTCTAAAATGGCCGCTATAACAAGATGTTCCTTGTCCTCTTAAAGCTCCGGACTTTGGAAGAATTTGTTCTCTCTTTCAGAATCTAAGCTGTCTTTGACATGTGACGTCAGGGGTGGACGCGTGGATACCAGGTGACAAGTGACAGAAAGCCATTGCAGTATATAAAGAAGTCAATCAAGAAGGCCCAGGGGAGCTGGTAAACAAAACTGGGGACCAGGAGAGACTGAGGAAGGCAGCAAGAGAAGATGCAGGAAGCCAACAGGAAAAGGGACTGCTAGGCCAAATCACGTCCGCCATCACTGCACCAGCCTGGACTTCAGGTGTGAGGTGTAGACAGGATACAGAAATGCATACCCTTCCTGCTCCCTGCTGCACTTACCTTTGTTCACAGGTTCCACCAAGCTATTAGGCTCCCTGGGCAACTCTGTGGTTCTAATGAAACAAGACCCTGCCCTGTTGAGAGGGGCCCCATGCACAGCTGCCACCCTACACTACCCATTACAATGGTTACACCCCATACCAACAACAGCCTCTTGTAAGTCAGTCCCTCCTTAAGCAGTGACTGGGCATCTCTGGTCCTAATAAAGGAAACTCCATAAAGTATATCTCCCCTGCTACTAAGAAAAGAATGCAAGATGAATACTAGACGTCTCCTATGTCTTACACTGACATTAAGAACTTAAAGTCACTTAAATGCACTATTTCCAAGTCTCCAGCTAAAAGTCAGCAGAATTACAGATTATAAAACAGGCTGAGAACATGCCCAGCAGCCCCAGGCCTCCCAGCTTTGGTTATGGGTCAGCTTAGCCACACATCATACTGTTTTAGTAAGGGAGAAAGAAGTGTGGGGCAAGAAATTAAAACTTAAAAAGCCCAAACTGAGGCGCCTCACGTGATGGCTTGTAGCATCCTACATTTCTAGTCCACCCCATTCCCTCTACCTAAAAAGGCATACATTGCTTGCCCATCCCACTGTCTCCTTCAGCTGACTCACATCCATGAACTGCAGACACACTTGGAGACGTATGAGGACATTACCTATCCCTAGACCAACCCCAGGACTAAAGTCAAGTAAAAATCTATACATAACCCAGTATTGTGTGGATGAAAGAGACCTCATGAGTGTGAGGGCCACAGCTAGCAAAACTAATTAGGGCTAATGATCAATAAACAAATGGAGACTTTCACAGATGGAGGACTTGGGCAAGCTTTGGAAGGGCTTTATGCCACTTTTCCTGACTGGGTACCGGCTGTAAGTGAGAACCCACGGAGCTCTATGCATACAATGTACGCACTTTTCCAGGTCCGCCATCAACCCAAAGTCCTTGACACCTCTGTACTGTGGTGAGCTGACAGGGGAGCTCCCCTGGCTTCTAGCCCTTGCCATACCCTGTCTGGGTTTGCACCTCCAGAATGGGGGCCCGGGAGCACTCCAGACGGCCCAGGCTCACACTTACCGGCTGCAACCCGTCCTCTTGTCTCCGGCTCTGGTTGGGGCGATTGATGAAGGAACGTGTGGAGACTTTGTAGTGGTTCAGCAGGCATACGACCACCACCACCATCACGGTGACCACCACGACGATGATGAGGACCTGTGCGAACTCCAGCTCCGCTGAGAGGAAGAGGAAGGATTCATGAGCAATGGCCCCAGCACCTGCATTCTTTTCTTTTTTTTTTTTTTTTTTTTAGCCTCCTCTGACAGATTAATTTATTCTTCTGTTTGTTTTTTGACAAAGGATCTGCTGCTGGAGCTTAGGCTGGCCTTGAACTTGTTATAGTGATTACTCTGGCCTTGAGTCCCTGATCCTTCTTTTTTTTTTTCCTGGAGCTGAGGCCCAAACCCAGGGCCTTGTGCTTGCCAGGCAAACGCTCTACCACTGAGCTAAATCCCCAACCCCAGCACCTGCATTCTTTCGTGGCTCTACAGTTCCTGCAGCTGCAGGCAGACATGACCCCTCAGATCCAGTCCCACAGGGAACACAGAAACTATGACTATACTTTGAAGAAGAAGAAGAAAATGCAGCCATAAAGCTGATGTGTGGCTGGGCCAGGGGTGACACCTGAACTCTGCCTGCAGATGCTGTGGGTCAGTCACTTGCAGGACTTTGGTATTGTAACTTTTTGGACACATGGAGATTCTGGGAATGCTCTGTCCCATAGATTTCTGTTGCTCATCTTGGCAAAGTTCTAAGAGCTGGTCTTGAAACTTAAAGCCTTAATAAAATCTTTTGCCGGGCGGTGGTGGCGCACGCCCTTAATCCCAGCATTTGGGAGGCAGAGGCAGGAGGATCTCTGTGAGTTCGAGGCCAGCCTGGTCTATAGAGTGAGTTCTAGGACAGGCTCCAAAGCTACACAGAGAAACCCTGTCTCAAAAAAAAAAAAAAAAAAAAAGAAAAAAAGAAAGAAAAAGAAAAGGAAGAAAAAAAAATCTTTTGCTGGCTCTACCAGACCCCCAGGATTTTGGCTACAACTTTCCTCACTGACACAATGGAGTTCAAAGTCAGCCCAGTGAGCTCGCCACAGGCAGCTGCTAAATGGGCACCTATTCATGTTCCACCAGCCTTAGGACAGCTCAAACTGTCTCCTCAACTCCCTTCCTGTGAGGTGACATCTACCATCTATCTCTCTACTCCAGCAGAGTTGAGGAAGTTGCTCCTACATAATCCCTCTAGAAAATGAACCCATCTCTCTGGTTGAGTACAGTTTCTCAGAGCTGAACTCACAGGAGCTATGCATTAAAGGGGAAATAACTATCAAGAGACTAGCTTCAAGCTTCTGGCCCTGGGAAGATTTGCCTTTGTAAGTGACTTAGCATATCCCCACCCTGCAGGCTCAGCGTCTGAGTGGTAAGGTTAAGGCAAGTTTCTAACACTAACATTACAAATGACTTCTCACAGTCATTAATATGCCGTGCACACACACGCCTGGAGTCCCTCCCCTGCCTGATTCAGCATTTCTGGCCTGATATTGAACTGAGTGTACATCCAGTGTTTTTCACGAAACTATGATCACAAGTCTGTTGTGGCTTACATCGCCTTCTCAGTGTCTAGCACATGGTGGTGCCTGGCAGGAAGTTCAGTGGCTTCAACAGTAAAGAGGAAGAGCAAAGAGGGACTCAGGAACACACTCAGGCCCAAAGACGGTGCTCATACACACAGCCCCAACTGGGCCTTCCCTGAGGACAGCAATTGCTGGCAAGACAGGCCTCCACAGGCTGCAGAGGACCATGGGAACATCCGCAGAGCCCTGGGGATCTATGCCATGTGTCTAGTCACAAATCCAAGGGTAGATACCTCTGTACAGAACGTGAAGGAGGCAGGGAGCTAGTTCTACTCAGGCCGAAGGAAGCTGAGCTTAGAAATGAAGGCTGCATCTTCAATAAGGCCCTGTTTGACCAACTTCTTATTTTATAAAGAAACGACAGTGTCGTCACAAACTGCTCTCCAAGTTAAAGCATGCCTTAGCATTTACCAGAGTCTCCTTTGGCTAGAAGATCACATTGCTCTACAGACACAGAGGACAACAATAAGACAGCCGCATGGACCTCTGGATAACCCTTTGCCTGACAGCTCTTTCTAAATTAACTTTTCCTGAATGTGGAAAGCTGTGGAGATGCAGCAAAGACAACCAAGCTGTATTTTCATAATCCCATAGGCCTTCCTGTATAAGAGAATTTCATCTGAAAAGGGTTTTATTATAGAAATTTTTTTAAAAAAATTAAACACTATAGAAGAAAACAGTTAAATTCTGCTGAAGCCCCACAGCTCCCCTCCCCCAACGGCATCCATGCCAGTCTGGCGGGAAGTCTTGACTAAGAACTGAACTTGGGACCTCTACAAAAGCATGTGCTCTTAATGGCTGAGCCATCCCTCCAGCCCCATGCCACTTACACCAGCTCAAGTCAACAGGCAAAGCTGTGCATCTTGCCAGGCAAGATGACCAAACCGGGTACAAACTGGAGAGGACAAGGCAGGAAGGTGGTGAGGTAAGACCACACTCCTCTGCTAAGGTGAGGCCCCATATAAGACAAGCACTAAAGATATGTGCCTTATTTTTTATTAGTTACGTATTTTCATTTTTGTATTGTATCTCCCCAATTGCTAGCAATTTTTTTTTATTTTTTCCTAGAGTTATGGTAAGTTATGCTTACCTTTCTCATAATTAATTTGTATTAGTCTATTTGTAGTTCTCTTATTAACTTCTTATATATTTATGAGAAATATTTACATATTAGGGCTACAAGTTTTTGTTCCATGTGTTGCAAATATTTTCCCCTTGTCTCTCCTTTCTGTAAATTCTTCTATGAGTTTCTCTACAGACGATATTTCTCATGGCATCAATGAGTCTCTTTCTTTGTGGCTAAGCTAATATTCCAAAAACATTTTTTTCCTCTAAGAACTTTTACTTTGTTCCTACATGTTTAGATCTTTATTTGCGTTGTATTTTACATTTTGGGTCCAAGACAGCACAGGGCATTCTGAATGAAGTGATCTCATGCATTACCTGAAACTCCAAGCAAGGGTGAACAAGATCCCCATTGCATAAACAGCTCATAGCATTACTCCCTTTAAAAGAGATTTCCCACCCTCCTCCTTTTCATGAGGACTGGTGCTCCTGACTCTCCATCCCAAGCTCTCCTGTAAAGCTGCCATCTATCCTCACTGGCACGCCCTGCCCTCGCTGAGCTGTCTGCAGCTGTACAACTGCCCTGAGGTTTCAAGCATAAGTACAGAGCCCTGGCAGGGACATCGAAGGCTCAAAGCTTCCCAGCAACATTAGGGGTTCACAGGTACCAGAGTATCAGGAAGCTGAGAGACATGGGGCAGGGTGAGGTAACAGGTTTACTCAAGGGCTTTGGCCAAGGAAATCAGCCTTACAATAATACCCAGTGGCACCCTGGGGCAGCAGGAGACTGACTGAGAGCCTGAGTCACTAAGCCCAGGCATGAGAGACAGCTCTTTGAGCAGACAAGAATGAAACCCAGGGTGTCCGATCCCTAAGGCCAGAATGTTGACAAGTTGTAGCTAGCAGCAGGACATATCGGGATCCCTGTGTTGCTCCTTGAAGCCCCACCCTGTGGGCCTCCACATCAGGGCCTCTAGGTGTAGAACCCAGAGCAGAGTACCACAGCCTGCAGGGCTACGGCAGGAGAGATACCTCAACAAAAGCCTGACTCTCTGAGTTTGATCCCTGGAGGAGAAATGACCCTCCAAAGTTGTCTTCTGACACACTCCATATGTGTGTTGTGGCACACACACGCTGACAGAGACACCCACACATCACACATGTGCATGCACACAGATAGCATCCATTTAAAATATTTTAAAGTCTATCCACTCTTTGAACTTGGGGTAACACCGTCAATGAGAACAGATTGCTTTCCCATTTAAGTTACAAGAGATAGAAAAGCAACAATGGGAAAATGTGAAGAATAAAAATATCCAGCTCTAGGGGATTCTCAAAGTAAAAAAAAAAAAAAAAAAAAAAAAAAACATTAAACAGAGGGTGGTCCCCAGGGGCGAGCAGATCTCAGGGTCCTGCTCTGTGGAAAGTCCCTCCCTCTCAGCCCCTCCCTCACAAGTCTGTCTGTTCATTTATTTTAATCAGGAGACTCTGCCCCAAATCTGCACAGCTTGTTTTTACGTGGTGGGGGATGGAGAGTGTGTGATAGTACAGGGAGCCTGGGGGACACGTGAAGGGAAAATGGCTTAGTTTTGCTTTTGAGGGGTAGGTTAGGAATGGCATGTGAAGAAGAGAATGGATTTTGAAAGAAATATTAAGATGGGAATACTTTTTAAGCCCACAGGAATAGCCGCATTTTAGAAGGGTAATTGGATGCTTTGAGGTTTCCGAATTTTCATGCAACTCCCTATGGATTCTGAACACAGCCCACTGGTCAGGTTTCCTTGATTTCAGTAGTTACAGATAGCAACAGAAGTAAGGCAAAAAGCAGCCACGCAAGGAAAGGATCTGAGGCTAAACCGAATTTCCGAGCTCCTGTGCCTTTGATGAGACTAAGATCCCAGGTGCAGTGGGTGAGTCATTGCCCTCCAAACCCCAGAAATTTTATAATAAATGTAAAGCTTGCAGGAAGGGGTCACAGTGCCTCACTTTAACCATCTCCAGGAAATTCCAAGCTGTAGAGTAGGGAATTGTAGGAACAGAACCGTGCGGGGTATGCTGTCCATCCTTGGTCCAGATGAGGCCCCAAACTGAATCATACTGGAGGCGTGAACGTTTGAACTATTTTTAATGAGCTCTGGGGAGATGTGTTTGTACCACTCTTGGGTTCCTAATAGACCACTCACTTCTATTTGTGGGATGGCTAGCACTGTCTTCCATTCAGCCTTCCCTCCGTGAACACATCCTCATCTGCAGAAGCTGAGGTTTCTAAATGTTTAATTGGTTCTAAGTTCCAGATGTGTGATGTGTCCCCTTACTGAAGCCCTATAACGGAGGAGCAGAGTGTGGGCCCCACAAGCAGCCTTTCCTTTCACCGGCAAAGCGAACACTCTGGCCGCATGGGGAAAGCTGTCATGTAAAACACTTAGGTCATTGCCAGAACCAGCCACTGCTCACAGACTCATGAGTGATTCATCTCCCAGTCTTAACAACAGAAGTCCCTCTACCTCATCCCACTTTGTGCCACAGTCTGGGAACACAGAGACTGGAAGAACTGCCACAGAACTCCCCCCCCAGACAGCCCCCTCCCCAGTAAACGCTTCCTATTCCCTACCGCTGCTGAGGCAGAGAGGGTCTGTTTTGTTTGGCTTCTACACAATGAACTTGTGTCTGCATTTCCTTCCTGTCTCTGTCCTGCTCAGCAGAAACAGGTGTCGTGATAAGATGACAGCCGTGGGGGTGGGTGACTTTTTATTTATGGGTCTGTGACACTTTTAAGTTGCTGGATGTTCCTATAGTCTGGTAAATTCTTTCCAAAATCCCAGAGCTGAGCAGCAGCGGTAACAGGAAGGTGCCTGGGGGCAGGAGTTGGAGTGTACTTAGCCTGTAATTGCCTTGAGCTTGAGATCTATTAGTATAAAAATACTCTTGGAGATTTTAATGGTTGAATGAAAATTCACACTCATTAAACACCATAGTTGAGGGCGACATTCAGCCTCTGCTACAGAAAAAAAAATGACTTCACAGCTAAAAGTTCAGAAGGCAAATAAGGGCTAGAGTTTATGGTTATATTAATTTTTTTAAAATTGCATTTCCCCTGGTGGTCAGTTGGTTACTCCAATTTATTTGTTAATGAGTAGAACAACAAAATGGAGAAAGAAAAAAAAAGAACTATAAAAGCTGAGATTTTTGCAACTCTATCTTCCTTTATAAATTCTTCTCTGGCCCCTTGAGAATAGGCTCCTGACACACTGCTTCCTATACTCAGAGACTTCATTCCATACTGACACTCCTTTTTAACGTTTGTCGTGGGGACCTTCTCTCCTAGACTGAGCCCTGAGTCAGGTCTTGAATATCCACAGTTTCCTGATATGAAATTGGTGTGTATTACATATTAGGTGATCAGGTCCTCCAAATTCTGTTTCCTAATGTGTTTGTACACTGTCTAGCAATGGAACTGTATTCTGGCAAACACTCACCAACAACTTTAATAATGCTCACATTTTGTCAAAGGTTTTCATATTTTCATATTTAAAGGGAGTGCAAATTGTCACCAGAAAAGGCAGCTTGTGGTTGCTGTAAATGATCTGCTTCTATTTTCCTATTATTCCTATATTCATATAAGGCAGTTTGCATAATAACAAGATTGGAAGTAGTATCTTAGGATCCGTAGGTGGAGAGGATAACATGAAGGCACATCTCCCCAACTTCAGTCCCAAGCCGGCACTGGTAGGCAGTAGCAGTCAGCAAGACTGACAAGGGAATCCCTAGAATACAGACTCTCCAAGTCTCTCCAGCCCAGGTAACATCAAAGACCGAAGCACCTGTCCAGTACGACTTTTCTCTACCTACTTCACAATCTAGAGTTTCCTGATCTCTTTTTTTTTTTTTTTTTTTTTTTGGTTTTTTCGAGACAGGGTTTCTCCGTGTAGCTTTGCGCCTCTCCTGGAACTCACTTGGTAGCCCAGGCTGGCCTCGAACTCACAGAGATCCACCTGGCTCTGCCTCCCGAGTGCTGGGATTAAAGGCGTGCGCCACCACCGCCCGGCGAGTTTCCTGATCTCTTTAGAAAAAGAAAATTGACCTAAACGTGTTCCAATCGAAGATGACTGACAGAATTGTCTTTAAAACAAAACAGAACAACAACAACAACAACAAAACAAAACCAAAAACTAATGGAGGAGTAGCAGAGTCCTCACAAACCTTTAAAAAGTCCCATGCTATGAATGTGAACTCAAAGTACCTAAGATCATCATCCCCCTCAGTGGAGTCATTTCAAATCCACCCTCGCCTCACCTCCACGTTATTAAGAAGGTGTCAGAAGAAATACAGCTGCACATGGAACTGTCCCAATCCCAATCCCAAGAGGTAGCTTCGGAGTGCTTGCTAGCCCGCAGTCTGTGTGCCTCTCGCTTTCCCTAGCTCTACATCACTCTTGGAACCAATTTGTTTCCCAACATCTATTACTTTAATAACCTGAAAAACCAGTCAATGATCCAATCCCATTGAGAGAAATACTTTTTTTTCTTTCAAATGTTGTTTTCAACAACTCAGGGTTTAAAAAAAAAGGAAAAAAACACTATCAGTTGAAGACTTTTTAGGGCATTTGAAGGGGGGAAAACTATGTTTATACATAGAATCTCTGAGCGGAACAAGCTAATTGCAAATCAAAGAAGATAGAAAATGCTCTCTTAAGACTTCCACCTGAGAGAACTGACAGGCAAAAAAAAAAAACCCTTTTTTTCCTTCAGACGGGGCCTCCTGTATCCCACCCACCCAGGCTGGCCTCCAACTCACTCAACTTACTATATAGCTGAGGAAAACCTTGAACTTCTGATCCTCCTGTCTCCACCTCTCAACACTGCCAGGTTTAAGAACAGACTTCCTGAGAAGGACTTCATTGCTCTGCTCAGACCAAACTCCAAGGGACAAAAAAAAAAAAACAAAACAAAATACCAAAAAATAAAAAACACAACAAGCCCCAAAGACCATGCATCCCCCGCAGCTGCCCTCTGCCAATGTACCTTTTTTAAAGAGCAGGTCTTTAAATTGAACTTCCTTCAGGGTGCTGTTATCCAGCTGGTCGATGGACATAATCAAGTCCTTCGAAAGGGGGAATCCAACTGTGACATGCACAGCCCACCCAGTTCAAACCATCCTTCAGCTTCAGGCAGCTGTGAGCTGTAGTGATAGCCGGTGTGGGAGAGAGAGAGAGAGAGTGTGTGTGTGTGTGTGTGTGGGGGGGGGGTTGTTCTTATGCCTCTTTCTACTCTATCAGCAGGGGCCCGGCCCAGGTGCGAGACTCAAACACTGTGGCTCCGACCACAGACTGTGACTACCAATTATCAACTGCCATCAACAGAAATCAGGAGGTCTGTGGCAGGAAGCTGGCAATGTCATAGAGAGTAAGCCCGGTCTCCAATCCCAAGAGCACTCAGTGTTGTTGACGACAACATATATCAATGGTTAGTCTGCATTTCTCTGGGGTTGGCCTCACACCCAGACAGTTCACATCCAGACATGTCACAACCCCAGCATGTCACACACACAGGCAAGCAGAATGCAGCTAGACAGTTCATCTTATCCTATTACATTCAATAATCTTTTTATAACAGGCAAATAGCAAATCAGACTCAGCAGAAAGAGGAGCTCTGAAAAATCTCAACATAGTATTTTTTTTTCTTTCCTCTTTGCTGGAAGCTTTCAGAGTTAAGGAAATAGAACATGTGCTTACCGTGATAACATGGCAAGCAGGAATGCCAGCTTTGTGTATCCAGCTGCCAGCACCCACCACATCCCTCCTTCTGGATGCCAGGCTACGGGCTAGCTTTCTCGATCCTCCTCCCTGACCGCTTACACCAGCTCTCCCAGCTCTGACAGCTGGCAGCGCCTTACCACACACAGCAAGACGTGCTCACATTCATATCCTCTCTTATCTCGCTCCCCTGACATCGCAGCCCAAATACAGCATAGGGAGAATCCTTTAAAACCAGAACCCTCAACCTTACGAGGCAGTTTTAGTTCAAACAGTTCTGAAATTACAGAAAAGCAGCCCCAGGTGATACAAAGGGACCATTCAAAAGGGAAGGCAGAGACCTCTCTCAGGAGGACATGTTCCCGGTCTCTTTTGTACAAGCAGCCCTTTTCTCTGGAGGTCTAGACAGTGTTTTTCAAATGTTCATAAAACCTCTCTTATGCATTCTGATGGCCCGAGGCTGTGTGGAGAGGCTTCGTGGAAGGCTGCATGTCTGTTACAGTTTTCAGAAAAAAAAAAAAATCACCTGGCAGCCACAGTGGGAAGGGCAGAGCGCCACGGTCACACTGCAAATAACCCGGACCACAGGCACTGCGCTCTGCCGAGAATAGCTTTTGTTTTTCCTTATTTAGGGTAAATAGAAATGACATGTGGGCCACGACAACAGTGTTGGCTGTAGGAAGAGTTGTCAAAGCAAAACTAAACTGTTGGTTACTACCAGAGTCAGAAATAAGGGCAATCCACGTCAGCAGTCAGTCCCCACTGAGAGGCCAGGAATGTCACCTGGGGCATGACAGCAGGGTCCAGGCACTGAAGACATCACTGTCTCCTGTTCTAATTATTGAAAGCAGAAAAGGAACTAGAGAACCACTAAGATTTTTAGGAAGTTTGACATAGCTCGAAGAAGCACAAGTGCCGCACAAAAATTTACATTTGATCATAATGGTCAAATCAGGGCAACGTGACTGTTCTTCAGTCATTTCTAAATTAAAAACGTGTCTCTCCCCCTCCCTTTAGTGATACTTGTCTTGACTTTTTCCAGGCTTAGACTGCTGAGTGAATACGGGGCGGGTTTTCAAGAAGATTTCCAGAGTCTCCAGCTCTCAGAATACTCTAGAAGAACCTGCTGCAAGAAGAATTAGCTTCCACTTCAAGTCAGCTTCCCTGGCCTTCAGCTATCAATTGTTCCGGGAGCCTGGGGATCCTAGTAGACTGGGGACAGCAGCTTCCAGTCAAAGGTGGCTAACCTGATGACCCCCTGTGGCACCACCCTCCACAGGAGAGAATAAGATTGTCCTCTAAGTCTCTTGTAATATTGACGATCTGGCCAGTTTCATGGGCTCTGACACCCGCTCCTGTTCATTGCTACTGGACACATTTGCATTTTGAAATAGTCATGAATAACCAACTTTGAAGTTACATTTTTAGAATGTTAGAGATACCTCATGTATCTAAAAATCTGCTGGGTGTAGGGGTACACGGCAGGGGGAAATCTCTGAGTTTGAGGCCACCCTGGTCTACATAGCAAGCTCCAGGCTAGCCAGGGCTACACAGCAAGACCCTGTCTCAAACAAAACAAAAATAAACTGAAGAAGAATCAACACAGTTGTCCTTTTAATGGTCACACATTTATGTTGTTTAATCGGCTTCTTATCACTGGGCATTTTGGTCATGGGAACCAATTTGAATTAAGCTCTGCTCATTCAGTTTAAAAATGAAGTTCAAATCCGGGCAGTGGTGGCGCACGCCTTTAATCCCAGCACTCGGGAGGCAGAGGCAGGTGAATCTCTGAGTTCAAGACCAGCCTGGTCTGCAGAGCAAGTTCCAGGACAGCCAGGGATTTTTGAGAAAGCCTGTCTCAAAAAAAAGTTAAAAACTTTTGACCTTATAGATGAAAGTTTATTTTAAGCTTGCAAATACACACACACACACACACACACACACACACACACACACACACACACACACACACACACACACTGCTACCTTGTATTCCCACGTGATAGTCACTATAGGCCACAGGGCACAGTGTCTATAGAAACAGGCTGCGTCTGCAAGGGTGCATAGCACACAGACTAGTCTATGTTGCCCAGACCCCTGCCCCAGCATTTGCTGAGGGGCTATCTGAGTTGGTTCCACAGGTGAGGCCCTTGTCTGCTGTTCTTACTGCCTTAAACACATCTAAGGAGGTTGCTCCTGGAAGAGAGTTCAGAAGTCAGATCATACAAACCATAATGCAGGGGTTTAGCCCAGGATAAATATCTCATTCTAGCTATAATATGTAAACACTAGCCTTTTTTTTTTTAAAGATTTGCTTTTTAATTTTAATTACTTATTTTATTTTTGAGATTATAATATAATTACATCATTTCTCCCTTCTCTTTCCTCCCTCCAAACCTTCCCATCTACCCTTCCTCACTTTCTTTCAAATTCATGGTCTCTTTTTTCATGTTACATACTTATTTTTTTTTTTAAAGATTTATTTATTTATTACGTATACAGTGTTCTGTCTGCATGTATGCCTGCGGACCAGAAGAGGGCACCAGATCTCATTACAGATGGTTGTGAGCCACCATGTGGTTGCTGGGAATTGAACTCAGGACCTCTGGAAGAGCAGTCGGTGCTCTTAACCTCTGAGCCATCTCTCCAGCCCCATGTTACATACTTATATGTATAGGTATATACATACTTATTCCCAAATACATAAATACAACTTGCTCAATCCATATAACGCCGCTTGCATGTATGATTTCAGGCCGACCATTTGGATAACTAGCTGGTGTGCTCTTCCCTGGGGAGGAGTGTTCTTTCTACTCTCAGCCTTCCTTAGCTGCCTGGGGCCCTTTGTGTAGGGGCAAGGCCTCCTGAGCTTTCCCCTATCCGCTTGACATGTCTGTTGGTACTGCCCTCGTTCAGCTCATGTTCAGTTGTATTGGTGAGACTTTATGGGTGCTGTTTAACTGATAAGTGCCAATGTTTCTTTTCCCTTAGTTCAGAGCAAACGGCAGTACACAAAGTTGAAGGGCACGGGAAAAACTAGTGTGCTGGACAAAAAGACGAAAGTGTGGCAGGGCAAAAAACAATTGGAATCACATGCTCTGCTGCTGGGTCTTGAAGTGGCAGCTCTAAAATAAGTGCTCCGGAAGGCTTTACAAACAAATGTGAGTTTTCTAATACACTTAGAGAGAAGTCTCAAAGATCTACGAGCCTTCCCTATGGACAGCAGAGGCCTGGAACATGACACCAGGTGGAGGGGTCACCTCACACTGACATCACACAAAGGCATAGACATGGCAAAGCAGCACTAGCCACATCACCAGAGCTTCCTCTAGAATTCCTCTTCAGTGAATTAATCCAGCTGACAAACATTTGCAAAGTGTTTGCAGCCCTCAGGAGGAGGCCTTGACTATAATCCTACAGATATTAATTCTTATATTGATTATTACATGGCTGAGGCACTGAACTTGTCTCAGGTTCCATTTATAGGTCATTGTGTCTTAAAGAACTGACCCTCTTCAGGGGACTGGCTTTCAGCTGTGATCTGTATAGGACAAACAAAGGGAACCGGAAGTTCCTAATGGCTGAAAGAGGCAGGGAGTTAGTAGTCAAAGCATGACAACCTCACAGTTCAGTGCTGGACCAGGGCAGGAAAGGGTACTCTGCCATGCAGGAAGATTGGTTTATAAAATCCCATTTTGCATGCAGCCTGACCCAACTTCAGATTTTTTTCACCATGGGCTCCTTTACCACAGCTGTCCTCTCTTTCTACTCCAAACAGAAATGCTCACAGGTAAAGATCATTTGAAGAGATACAAACACCTTTTCAGCATCTATACAACAGGAAGCCAGCATTTATAAAAAACCTATAACACTTTACTGGCATATTCTAGAAAGTTCTAAAGTATTTTTTTATCTTTACACCAACCCTGAAAAGCATGTTTTCTTGTTCCCAATTGGTTGATGAGGGATCCAAGACTCAGAGAGTGTGACTACTTAGTCCAAAATTAAATGGCTGGTAGAGGTGGGTAGGAGATGGACTGTGGATTCGGAACCTCCCATTGATCCATTGTTTTCCTTGGTGAGCAGCAAACCAAATATTGTCCATCCACAAATGGACAACTTTCCGAATCTAACAGAAGAGTACCAGGGGACTGATGAGCATTCGCTTTGATTTTTTTCGGCCTGATTGCCCATTTTGGACATTAAGGAATAGATCAACTCACAAATCCATTTCCATGAGGCTCTTAGGACCATTTTGTGTTTCAAATGTTTGCATTCCCATTAAGAATCAATGGCTCTGTCCATCATCCATTCCTACTCTTTGGGGTTTTTTTTTTTACTATGCTATAAAATTTTGCTCTGAGATAGGTTTTTCCACATAAAAGTTATGCCTTAGAATTCAGTCTTTACAAACTGAAACAATGCAAGAGTTCGTTATGCTCGAAAGTTCAGAATAAAGCCTTTAAGGGGATATAAATACTATGTTCCTAAAGACTCAAAACACAGTAATAGTTTGATATTTGTGAGTATTAGCCTGTAGCATGGAAAAATTTACTAATGTATCCTTAGTGCTCAAAAAAAATGTAATATAGAGATGTCTTTATATAGAAATCTAGAGACTGCATCTATGTCCAACTAGCTCTATGTTGGTACAAATGTTGATAAATGTAAATGTGTGTGACTATGAAGCCAGCGGGCCAACAAAACAGACCAAAAGATTGTTAAGTAGTCAACATTAAATAGCTTTAAGAAGCTGGGCGGTGGTGGTGCACACCTTTAATCCCAGCACTCAGGAGGCAGAGCCAGGAGGATCTCTGTGAGTTCGAGGCCAGCCTGGTCTACAGAGTGCGAGATCCAGGACAGGCACCAAAACTACACAAAACAAAAAACAAAACAAAACAAAAAAACAAAAAACAAAAAAAAAGAAAGAAAATAGCTTTAAGATACCTCTTAATATGAAGTAAACTCCATGTAATAACAGCTTCTAGAGTTTACCTTATGTATCATCTGTGTAACCACAGCATTATTTTTCTCCTAAGGGAAAAAAATTATTCCATGTTTATGGTTGTCCAGATTTGTATAACACCCAAGCCATCCCCAAGTAAGTGGGATATACACCCTTGAAAACTGCAATTACTTCTCCAAATCCCAGTGGAAAAAGAGACAGTGAAAACTTAAGAGTGGCTAAATTCAGGTGTCACTACAATGTAAGTGCTTGTCTAACCTTGGGAGCTTGAGCTGGGTCCGTTTCCTCCTCTGTAAAATAAGACTGAGAATACTTCCTGTAAATGGTGCTTGGGAGACTGAAATGCATTCACTAATCGGGGTGTGGCCAAGAATCTATAGCATCTCTTAAAACTCATCTGAAATCTAGAATCTCAGCTTGCATTTTGACAAGGCTGGGGCCCATGAGATGGCCCAGGGGGTAGAGGTGCTTACATGCAGGCCTGACAACCTGAGTTCACTCCTGGATCCCACACAGTGGCATGTATGGAGAATTTCCCTCTGATCTCTGCACTTACACATGCACAGAGGGACACAGGGACACACACACACACACACACACACACACACACACACACACACACACACACACAGTTTAAACAACTAAACTTTTTTTTTTTTTAAGAAAACGACTCTAATCGCAGGTTGAGTCATTTGTACACCAAAGCTGAGGTCTGTTCCCTCAGGTGGGAAATTGTGCACAGAGAAGTAATGAGTACACAATCCCAGTCTCTCATCTTTTTGTTTGTTTGTTTTTGTTTTTCAAGACAGGGTTTCTCTGTGTAGCTTTGGACCTTTCCTGGAACTCACTCTGTAGCCCAGGCTGGCCTCGAACTCACAGATATCCGCCTGCCTCTGCCTCCCGAGTGCTGGGATTAAAGGCAGGCGCCACCGCCACTGGGCCAGTCTCTCATTTTTTTGCTGACTGTTCCACGATGATTTTAAAGAACAGCAGTCAGTGTGCAAATGTTTGTGTGCACATGGGTGTAAACAACAAGGCCACCTTCCTGGGCTAAGGGTAGGTGCTGGCTGCTCTCCCACCAGCTGATGCTGTTTGGGGATAACCAGCAGGGGTGGACAGTGTTACAGGGTCAATGAGAATGGCAAACAAAGAATCTCACATTGAAATGTGATTTCTTTATTTTTCCTTTTAATATACAGATTTAGAAAAAAATTTATTATCTATGGTGTGTGTGTGTGTGTGTGTGTTTTGTGCACATGTACCCATGGGGGCCCAAAGGGGTACTAGATCCCCCTGGAATGGAGTTACAGATGGCTTTGAGTTACCAGACAAGAGTGCTGGGAACTGGACTGGATTGAACTGTGGTCCTCTGGAAGAGTAGCAATTGCTCTTAACTGTTGAGCCATCTCTTCAGACCTCTGTGGTTTTTCTTCTTCTTCTTCTTCTTCTTCTTCTTCTTCTTCTTCTTCTTCTTCTTCTCCTCCTCCTCCTCCTCCTCCTCCTCCTCCTCCTCCTCCTCCTCCTTCTTTTTTAATAACAGTTTGTATTTGTTATTTGAATTTTTCATACATTTATACCTTGTATTTTGATAATATCCAGCCACCATTACCTCCTTCTAATGCCTCTGGGGTACTCCATCCCATCGTACTCTCAACTTCACATCTTTTTATCCCTCTGAGTCCAATTAGTGCTGCCCATATGCACATGGGCATGGGACCATTAGGGCCATTCACTGGAGCATGGACAACTACCAGTAGCCACACCCCAAAGGAGAGTGACTTTTCCTTCCACTAACCACCATCAACTGCCAATATGTCCTCCACCAAGAGTAGGGTCACAAGGCTCCTCCCTCATTCATGCTGGAATTTTGTCTGGCTTGGTCTTGTAACCACAGGCACTGTGAGTCAATATGTGCAACAGACACGCCATGCAGAAGCACAAAGGAGGGGCATGTAGCCCAAATAACATCAGTCACGGCTAACACTCAGACAGTACTTATAAAGGGCCAACCGACATCTCAGAACTATTTGAGCTCATGTAACTAGAACATTTAATTCTTGTAAGTACTATTGAATGAATACCAGATATAATAATCTTAAATATGAACAAACTAAGTCACAGAAAGGTGAAGTAGCTTGGCTGAAGTCACACAGCTTGTGACTGGCCATGACTCTGGCCCTACCATCTGTCACTAAACACTTGATCAGATAACTATACATATAGAGGGTCCCAGTATAACCCCTGAGCCAAACCCTGTTTCTAGAAGGGCTTTGATCTAGAAGTATCTTTTAAAAGGACCAAAGAATGAATTATTTCTCTAGGACAAGGGCTCTTGGAAAGGGCAGGGGTCATCAACTCCACTATTTAGAAAAGTGGTTATGTTAGTTTCTTTTCTGTTGTTGTGATGGAAGACCCTGACCAATAGGAACTCAGGGGAGAAAGGGTTTATTTTGGCTTCTGGTTCCAGCGCAGATCCAGTCCATCGTGGAGGGGAAGGAATAGCTGCAGGGGCATGAGGCTGGCCTGGCAGTCAGGGAGCCGAGGAATCACATTTCAGCCCCCACAAAGGAAGCAGAGAGAGAAAACAGGAAGTGCGGCCAGGCTATGAAGCCTCAAAGCCCACCTCCAGCGACGTACTTCCCCTAGTAAGGCACTATCTCTTAAAGGTTCCAAAACCTCCCCAAGTTGTGCCACCAACCAGGGACCCAGTGTTCAAACCCTGGAGGCTACTGATTACATTTCATATTCCAACCATAACAAAGGTCTTCATCCTTCGCGGAAGATGCTCTTGATAGTAAATAAATTCATAAATAAAAATAAGTTAAAATATTAAGAATCAGCCGGGCGGTGGTGGCGCACGCCTTTAATCCCAGCACTCGGGAGGCAGAGCCAGGCGGATCTCTGTGAGTTCGAGGCTGGCCTGGGCTACCAAGTGAGTTCCAGGAAAGGCGCAAAGCTACACAGAGAAACCCTGTCTCGAAAAACCAAAAAAAAAAAAAAAAAAAAAAAAAAAAATTAAGAATCAATTTCCAGAATAAAATCTCCCCTTTTCTTTGGTATTATTCATAACTTACTATATCGGCAACCCGTCCCTCTCTTTCTTTCTGACTCTAAGTTTGGGCTCACCAGAACCTATTCCAACACCAAAAATAACAACGTCCCTAAGCGACTGTTCAAGTCCACCTATTTAGTGAAGTGGGAAGTACTGAAACAAAGATAATTTTTAAACCGCTATGATGTCAGACGTCTTTGTCTAGTATTTCTCCATGGCTGATGGATCAGTATGTAAAAACAGGAAAAGTCTGGGTGTAAACACTACTCCCCTTCATGGCCTCACGATGACATCCAGTCATAAAAAGTAAACACAAGCCAAGCTGTCTGGCAGAACAGGCACTCATGCTTGCTGGAGACCTATGGGTGTCTCTTAGGTGGCAAAGGGCGGGGTATGGTCTTGTGTTAGTTACAAGTGACCTTAAGGCTGCTGTTCTCAACCACACTCACATTACGAAATAAATGAAGTTCAGCCAAGCAGAGCAGCAATAAGAAAAATGTTCAGAATTTTCATAAGGGGGCTTCTCCCAGAAATACACCTAATCTTGGTTAACAAATAAAATAAGACTCTTTTTAAAAAAAAAACAAAATTTAGAAGGGCAGACATGGAAATGCTTTGACTGTTTTTTTCTATAATATACTTCATAGAGAAACTTCCTAATTAGTTTCTCCATGAGTGTTCTTAGAGACAGAAATCCTGCTCACAGGTGACTGTGGAGAGGTAGTGCAGGCACACATACTTGCCTTGGCGGTTCTTACTCAGACAGATCAAAAAGCAAATGGTGAGCCATTCAGATTCCAGATAAATGACTTACAAGTCACAGTTACAGCTTCTCCTTGCTGCCTTTCTGCTGGCCACATTTCAGCCGTAGCCCCCCAGCTGGGGCCTAATGCTACTGAGGAAATCAGGTTTTAGGGCCTTGTTTCCTACCCGTGACAGTCAAGCTTTGGGACTGCTCACATGTCTTCTCATTTAAATGCTGGAACAAAATCAGTGTTCTAAACACTTGGGTCCCTCAGATCACACCCTCCAGATGTTTTAAACGTCCGGATGTCAGAGTGACCCAACACAGAATTCTTTAATGGAATGTCACTCATTAAAAAAATATTTATTCTCTAAATAAACATATCCATTGGGAGGCCACCTCTCTGCCTCTCAGAAATCAGGCCACGGCCCTTGCAGTTTGTGGACTAGGACGAGGAACTGACAGACAGGTGCCTGCTTTGACTCAGGTCTCCACAAGGAAAAGCAAGCCCAGTCCCCTGCCCCCACCCAGAACTAAGGCAACTTGGAACTATGGTCCCCACCTAGTACCTGCTTCCATGATCAGACTCCTGGCATATAAGCTAGGCCGCCTGACATGAAGCTTGTTCATTCCCTCCTGAAAACCTAAGAGTCTACATCTGAAAGGATGGCCCTCTCTGTCTGTCTGTCTGTCTGCCTCTCCCCCTTCAAAACTCCATCACAGCTATCTACGATACGATATAGATCTGTCCCAGTGTTCTAGAAACTGACTCTATCTCTCCCAGGGAAGCTCCTCTTTGGACCTGAAGGCCTGCTCTCCCCTTTCAGGGTCCCACCACCTGACAAAGGCCTTCTGGATGGTTACGGTGTGTCAGTCCCTTCTACGAACCTGCAACTTTGTTTTTTTTTGTTTTTTTTTTGTTTTGTTTTTCGAGACAGGGTTTCTCTGTGTAGCTTTGCGCCTTTCCTGGGACTCACTTGGTAGCCCAGGCTGGCCTCGAACTCACAGGGATCCGCCTGGCTCTGCCTCCCGAGTGCTGGGATTAAAGGCGTGCGCCACCACCGCCCGGCTGGTTTGTTTTTTAAGTTACAACATTCATGAAGTCAGAGCCTTGGTATGCTGAAGTTTTCAAATAAAGCCATTTCTTTGGGTAAGTGCATTGTTAAAAATTAAATTTCAGTGCAACCTCTAATATTATTTCTAAGATACTAAAAATTTATTTTGCCAATTTAGAGATATTTACTTCAACTTTGTAAGGAAAATATAATTTGTCCAAATATATTATACAGTGTTGAAAACTGAACATTAAAAAATAGGCAAATTCACTTACAGAAGAAAAGCCTGAAGAGCTCCATGGACCTACTCCCCAGGAAAACAAGTACAACTGGTAAAAAAAAAAAAATTTAAGAAAGAAACCCTTTAAAGTCTCTGAAATTTGTCTAAGTGATTCAGCAGATTAATAAACACTTACTAATATAAATCTACTACATTTCCATAAGGCTAGTGGGACCCTGTGGCACACAAGCCATACCTGTTCCCAATGGCAGCAGGATCCAGTCACTCTCAATGGCTATGGACACAAAGCAGTCCTGCACCGCCCTCACGCCCCCAAGTTGGTGAGGTTGGTACCTCCATGTGAGGCCAGGCATCAGCTGGCCTTTGACACAGAGGTTAAGTAGCCGGTGAGTTGTCAAGAGCCCTTCCTCTGTGCCCTCTTCTTCCTCTTCCCACTTTTAGGAAGGTCCTCACCAAGCAGAGCAGTCCGAGAACACCAGAGTCCCAAGTGCACCCATCCGGCGGAAGTCCCATCTTAGGAAGGACAAGCTCAAACAACAGAAACTACTGTCTCTGGCCGGTCTCCACCTCCTGAAGCAGGGCACAGGGTTGGGGGGGGGGGTCTACTCTGAGAGGAGCGGTCCAATATTCCTGTCGCACCTCTGGAGCAGTGTGACTGAAAAGATCTAGTCTGGAGTAGAGTCCGACCACATGATAGAGGGCTACACGACCTCTCTAAGAAACAATTATTTAGAAGAGACTAAGGGGAAACTCAAGCATGAAGAGGATTTAAAAAAAAAAATAGAAACTTCGGTAATAAGTGACTGAGAAGACTCTCTGGCTCCCACAGAGCTACCGTAGCTGGCACGCGCTGCCCTGTACCCGGCAGATTTTACCCAGAATGAAAACAAGAATTAAGGAAAGTTCTTCAGAAGTCAGACCACACCACAAAGGCTATCACAAAAATGCCTCTGCAAAAGGGGTTTGAATTTAACTGGAGCAGACTGGAACAATTTATGGGCACGCAGACTGAAAAACACAAAGCCATCAGCTAACAATTAGTGGAAATTATCAGTTGAGAATAATACCAACCAAGGCAGACAGTGTAATAGAAAAATGGGATAAAGAAATATGGAAGACCGTCTTGCTAAAACTGCTGTGGTCTCTTGTGATGGTCTTGCCTAAGACTATGCCCTCTGGAGAGGAATGTGAGAGGTGTTAGACCACAAGGTAGAGTTGAATAAAGCAGTCCAGCCAAGTCATTAAGTAAACAAGAGAACAACAGGTTCCAGGCTGGAGGTTGGAGTTGACAGTTAATAGAATCTATCATCAAAAAATGTCCATAGTTAGTTCTCAACAAAATAAGTGAAACAACACTTGGCAGAGAGGCACATGCCAATAATCCCAGCATTTGGAAGGCTGAGGGAAGAGGCTCATGAGTTCAAAACTAGCCAGAGCTTCATGTCTCAGAAACAGGATGGGAGGCAGAGGCAAAGAAAGAAAGAAGCAAGTGTGACCCATGAACAAGAAATAAAGCATACAATGGAAACTATTCATGCTGTCTAAATGCCGGGCTTGAACAGAAAGACTCGATAGCACCCATCATCAGTATGCTCAAAGAACTAAAGGAAATGATCATTACAGCAACGAAACATGATTGTATAACATACATTATGTTGACAAATTATCATGTGCTGTTTCAGCTTATGGAAAGTGAACTCTGGACGTGAGGAAGTTCTCTTTTCTCTTCTAAAACTCCAAGTCCAGGGTCTGGCTGGTCCCCTGGCTCTGTGAAACGGGAGAGGGAAAACAGCCAACAGATTGAGAGAAAAAGCATTGTGTCATGGAGAACTGTTATTAGGTAAGCCACTTCCAACAGAGGCTGTGGATTTTCATCCTGGGATATGAGAATGCCTCTGGCTGTCCAAAAACCCAAGCGAGCTGAGTGTGGTGACCATGCCTTTAATCTCAGCACTTGGGAGGCAGAGGCAGGTAGATCTCTGAGTTCAAAGCCAGCCTAGTCTTTGTAGTGAGTTCTAAGCCAGTGAGGGCTACATAGTCAGACTGTCTCAAACACCCACCCACCAACGTGTTCTGATGGTCTGAGGAACTGAGCTGAATCCTGACCTATGAGACAATGTTAGCTTTAGATGATCTTATCGTCACAGGAACAATTCAGTCTTAGGAGTACAGAGGCAGCAGGACACATGAGGATTTTTAAGAAACAGAGGTGGGGGTGGGTGTAAGAGATCAGATAGTTGCACATTTAAAAGGCAAGGAAGGGAAAGGCAGAAAACTGAAAATTGAAACATAATGCATCACTTTGATGATATATTTGAAGATATATTCCTTACTGAAGCCCACCCACACATTTATTTTTAATATTTACTAAAAAAGAGGATAAAACTCAGTTACAGACACTGAAATTAATAGATTCATTTCTGCCTCTAAAATTATTTTACTTATGAAATCCTTGTGTAAAATATACTACTCTAATTGATTCATTCAAAGCAAGGAAGTTCAAAATTAAATTGTTCAGAAGGAGGAGAAGGAAGATCTTTCCAGGGATGAGAGAAGCCAGGGCACTTACTCACACACAAAAGGGTACCGCTCTAGTGCCAATATTTGGGATTTTATCTCAAGCAGGACTGACCCTGTCTTTCTTTAGTATCTGTCTGTCTGCTGCCTATCTATCTATCTATCTATCTATCTATCTATCTATCTATCTATCTACCTACCTACCTACCTACCTATCATTTATGTATGTATCTATTATTTATGTTTCTATCTGTCTATCTATCTATCTATCTACCTACCTACCTATCTATCATTTATGTATGTATCTATGTTTCTTTCTATCTCTCTCTATATATCTATCATCTATCTATCTATCTATCTATCTATCTATCTATCTATCTACCTATCTATCAATCAGTTTAGCTCACCTGGGCATTGGTCCCACCAGTAGCTCAAAGACCCATAGATCTAGCTGAGAAGTTGCATGCAAAGCCCACCATCAAACAACTTCTGAAGAGATGACAGGGGTCTTTAAGAAAAAGATGTAACTGGAACTATTGAACCCTCAGAACCTGTAGCCATACCACCCCCTGAAACCAGACACAGGCCTGGGGATTAGCAGGTCTTTGGCTCACTCACCCGTGGGCAGGCTGAAGGTATATGTGCCTCTTTTTGGAAAGGATACCACACAAGCGACTCTCAGTAAAGGCCAGCACATGGCTTCAGTATAGCAAAGTTCCTAACACTGGTACAAGTTCAATGAGCATTTGCAAAGCAAGAGTAAGGCCAACTAATACCCAACATGGAAAGAATTCTAGAACATGGTGCCATGGTTAGGGGTTCTCAAAGGATGTTTCTTCACTCAGAAAAATTACCTGCTAACAATGAAAATTTTCAGGTGACAGAAACTCTAGCAATGGGGCCAGAGTGCTCAGCTTTAAAGAGTCCGGGGGACACTCTGATTCACACTAGGATTTGAGCAGCACAGAGGCCACTGGAGTCCAAGCATAATCAAGATCTTACTCAGCTGGGAACCCCGTATGATATAATGTTGACTTGCCAAGTGAGATGTGCCCACTGATGACAGTGGTGGCCTGTTATGGGGGTAACCAGCTACTTTCTGATGGGATTTGAGGCCCGTTCCACAGGAAGGAATTCACAGCTGGTACTATGAAGCTGGTCAAAAGCGCTGGCTGAGGAGGCCCATTGGCTACAGGAAGGAACCCATGACTGCTGTTGTGCTAAGGGGACATGATGTCTAACTGCATTCGAAACGTCTATGTTTATATCCATAAACAGAGTGCAACTCTCAGCCTTGATGAACTTCCTTTTGCCACGGGAAGCAGTTAATGCAGACACTTATTACTGGCTAAAGGGTCAATCAAGACTAAGTGACAGTGGAGTGCTCAACTCTAAAAGGGCCATCTATAACTCTCCCCACCAGCGTTCAGGGGACACTGTAGAAGAGGGGACAGAAGGATATACGAGCTGGGTGATGAGAAGGAGTGTAGTGGGTAGCCATTCCAACCTTGATCTGGAAGTTCCAACCCCCATTGAAGCTTCAGTAACTGTCACGCCTACAAGGCGGGGCCGAGAGAGGACCCTGAAGACCCGAGAATGCTCCGGCTCTCTTGGTTCCTGGACCCTGGACGCTGGAGATAGACGGAGCAGAGTTCTCCAGAGAACACCGCTGGACTGTGCCACACCTTTCCCAGACCCTGCAACCTATCCCTTCACTCGTGAGTTACCCCACAAAATAAACCTCCCTTTTAACTACATGGAGTGGCCTTAATAATTTCACCAATAAAGGAGCACGGTGAAGTGCTGTCCTCTGGACATGGCATGGCCGATGCACTCACAAGCTCACAGTAGCTGTGGTTACCGGCGTAAGACCTGCACAAGACTGAGCTGTCATATCCTGACATGGACTGGGGATGGGTACCTGATGCCCCACCACAGCCGAGCAGTTCTTGCTTGTGCTGCTCTGTGAAGCAGGGAGTTATTTTTCTGCAGTGGTTTAGCCATGGGAGTAGTTGCCCGTGATTCAGTAAATAATCCCACAGCCACCCGTGCATGTGACCCTAACTAAATGCACTGAGTTACTAAAAATCAGAGCCATCAAAGGAAGGGGAAGTAATGGGAAGGAGAGAGGAATGGGGATGCATCTGATCAAAATACAAGTCGGGTGGTGGTGGTGGCATGTGCCTTTAATCCCAGAACTCGGAGGCAGAGCCAGGCGGATCTCTGTGAGTTCAAGGCCACCTTGGTCTACAGAATGAGTTCCAGGACAGGCACCAAAACTACATGGAGAAACCCTGTCTTGAAAAACAGGAATTTGACCACCACTGACCTAAGGAGTGGTAGTGTTTCAATAGTGGAAATATTCCAAAAGAAAACGAATACACACATACCTAAAGGTTTTATTTTGCCAGCTCCCTAAACTATTTGCTTTCTTCCAGATTTTGCACGGCTCTGGTGTTGACATTTCTTTGTATTTTATTTACTTGGAGATACACTATAATGATACGAGGACATATACACTTGTAGATCTACCATAATTTTGTGGTTTTTTTTTTTCAGATAGCGTCTCGCTATGTAGCCCTGGCTGGCCTAGAGCTCAGTATGTAGACCAGGCTGTCCTCCAACTCAAAGAGGTCGGCTGTCTCTGCCTCTTGAGTAATAGTATTAAAAGTATGTATCAACATACTCAGTTCTAGATCTAACATAATTTTTAAGGCATCCAGATCATTTTGATATGAATGTCTGAAAGTCAGATACTGGAATATTCCATTCTGTGTGCATATAGATGTGTGTGCACAAGTTTCAAAATTCTGAGGCTTTCCTTAAAATAAGACAGTCACTACCATACTACAACGTAGTTGATTAGGAGAAGAAAGGTAAACTATCATAGCTCAGACTCGGAGTCCTTCGCAGCTTCTATACTTTCCTAGGTATAGGTTCACCTTCTAAATGGAAGAAATTAGAACCTTGAGGAGCTTACCACACACGGCTTTAATTCAATCAGCCCAGCCGCTGTTTGGCATTATGTAACTTATGCATTAAGAAATATGTCTGGTCTTTTTATTTAAGGACAGAAGTTGGGGAGACCTGCTTGTTTAACAGCCAAGACCACTTAAGAAAAAGTTCATAATTAACAATGTTTCAGTTTTCCTATTTGATTTGTTTCCCCGGCTTGATGGATGAGATTTTTTTTTTTCTCCTAAAACAGGCTTAATATTCTACAATGTGTCTGCGTATAACGTGATTTCCATATAACTCCACACCAGTCTGTGTTAAGTAACAGATATTTTGCTTGACAGAGCAAGTGTGCTTACATTTGGAGAAAATCTGGGAAAGCAGTTGTCTGCATCAGTAAAAGTCATCACTATAATTAAACGCTTTAATTTTCCTAATGGGCTTTAAAGGGGGAGGGGAACCAAATGTGTGCTAAAAGATAATCTCCTGGAAGAGGAAGTCTGGATGGAGGCTTAATCAAATCTGGGGCAGAAGTTACATTGCCCAAATCACTAATCATCAAATAACTCTTTCTCATTGGTGCATTAGTGAGTGTGGACATCCTTCACCTGGGGCAGGCTAGTAATCCTCCTGGTAGGGCATAATCTTCATGTTCCTCAATATTAAAGGCTCTTAAAAGACCTCTTTAAAAAAAAAAAAACAAGGCTCATGAAATCAACTCAGAACAACACAACAAAAAATTCAGAACATGCTGTTACCACCAAAAATAGCTTAGGGGCTTCCAGTATTCACATCGGACTAGAGAAAGCTGGCCACAGATTTCTTCCTGAAACGAAATGAACTCCGGTGACAAACTCCTGCTCTCTCCCTCCAGTAAAGCTGATGTGTTGACTAGACAGGTAGACATTAGGTACTCAGGCTGTCTGGATGCTATGGAAACCATATCGAGTGCATTTGACCATGGGTAACGGGGTCAGACAAGCATGAGGCTCAGCCGTATCCCAGCCAGGGAAGAGGCCTCATCTGCATTTGCTTTTAGCTGCAAGGTTACCATATTTGTCAGTTCTGATAGGAAGCGAGCTCTCTCCTCATTATCTGGTATTTTACCAAGCAGTGGAAACAATGGATAAGGACAGCCTCTTTTTGTCCTGCTCGGCCCAGCACAGAGCCGAAAGCCTGGACAAAACACGGTTTACAACAGAAGTTAATCACTGCATTGGGGCAGGAAGCTCTGAGGGGTCAAGACAAATATTTAGGATTTATTCTGGACCCAGAGTGAATTGAGAGACAGATCCTAAAGGACTCACGGCAGGGTTATCTCCACACAACTTAACTTTCTTCACCATGACATACTCTGACTTTAAATTTACCCTATGTTTAAACATAATTAAAAGAAGTTGTAGGGTATAATTATTTGTCTAGCATTAGTGAGGAACGGGTGTGAAGAAGAAAGATGAATTTTGAAGGCACACCTCCACCTAACCACTGCACAGAGAGTGGCTGAGGGGAACAGGACAGATGAGTTCCTGCGACCGCTGGAGACAAAGGACTTGAGACACAAACTGATATTTACCTACTAATAATAGGAAAGGGCCACAGTACAGATATCACAGTTGGAGGGAGCGAGGACTGAGCTGTGAGCACGTGGTGTTCCCTGATCCTGCCACACACCAGAGCTGTAGAACTGAGCAGCTGCAAAGGCTAAAGGCAAAGCCAGACAACCATGACACTGTGCCTGCCTCACAGTATGTTTTCTCAAGAGCTTCTGTGGTCAGGGTTGCCTTTCCAGCATCTCATGCAGTGCCGAGCAGGTATGAAGTACCCAACAACCGATTGTGAAGCAAAGGAGCTAATACAATCCACACTGACAGTCAGAGGACCTAGCTTCTGACTCTGTAAGGGCTTATCTTGGTGCAAATGAAAATTATCTGAAACGTTAACTTCACATCGAGGTATAGTGGCGCATGCCTGTAACCCCAGTACTTAGGAGGATCACCACAAGCTCAAGGATAGCCTCAGCTACACAATCAGTTTCAGGCCAGACTCAGCTACATAGACATATGATCTGTCTCAAAAACAAACAAACAAACAAAACAAAACTAGTCAGTTTCTCAGTTGAAAGTGGTAGTAGTAGTGTGTTCTCCCAAAACCAGTGGGGACCAAATTATTTTCTTTCTCTTTGGAATTGAAAAAAATCAACAAAACTTTGGGCTTCCTGTTCGATGCTTTCTAGTATTATTAACTAGATTCTCAGTATTCAAAATGCAGTGCAGAGCTGGAGAGCTGGTTCAGTGGGTACAGGTGCTTATTTTGCAAGCAAGAAGACTCAAGTGTGAATCCCCAGCACCCATGTAAACAGCCAAGCACGGCTGTACATGCTTGTAACCTCAGGATTAGGGGACAGGGAGAGTTGGATGTATAGCACTCACTGGCCACACAGCTTCTCCCAAACAATGAGTTTCCAGTTCAGTGAAAGACCCCATCACAAGGCAATAATAATGTGGAGAGCAATAGAGGAAATAAGGGAATACAAATAGAAAAATAAGTAACATCCCTTTTTTTTGCAAATGGTGATTCTATACATAAGACCCTAAAGATTAAACCAAAAACTCTTAGAGCTGATAAGTGCATTCAGCAAAGTGTCAGGATGTAAAATTAATACACAAAGATCAGTAGCCTTCTATATATGCTAAAAACAATCAGGGAAACAATCTCACTCACAATAGCCATTTGACAAAAAATAGACTTGTGAATAAACCTTACCAAGAAAATGAAAGTCCTGTACAATGAATATTTAAGACATTGAAGAAAGAAATTGCGGAGGACATTGGAAGACGGAAAGATATCTTATATTCATGGGTTGGAGGAATTAATCCTGTGAAAATGGCTATCCTACCCAAAACAACATACAGCTTCAATGCAATCCCAACAAAAAGTCCAACACCATTCTTCATGGGAGAAAACAATCCACAATCTTATACAGGGTACAAAAAACCAACAATAGCCAAAGCAGTCCAGAACAAAAAGAATACTGTAGGAAGTATCATCATACCTGATTTCAAACTATACTGCAGAGTCACAGTAATAAAAACAGCATGGTCTAGGCACAAGATCAGAACAATAGATGATTGTAATAGAGGTGATTCAAGCTGGGCGGTGGTGGTGCCTGCCTTTAATCCCAGCACTTGGGAGGCACAGGCACTTAATCTATAAAGTGAGTTCCAGGACAGCCAGGACTGTTACACAGAGAAACTCTGTCTCAAAGAAAAGAGAAGTGATTCAAATATATGCCCATGCTGCTGAAGTTACCTATGTCTAAAAATAGTTACAATGTTTCTAAAAATACACATTGGAGGAAAAGATATCATTTTAAACAGATGGTATTGAGGAAAGCAGATTTCAGCATTCAGAAAATGGACTTGTTCCCTCTTTCTCACCTTGCATAAAACTCCACTCTGAAAGGATCGTGGACCTCAACATATGACCCGATACCCTGAAATTGCTAGAGGACAAAGTAGAGAGTGCACTTCAGCTTACAGGTCCAGGTGAGGACACCCTAAAAACGATTCTAGTAGCACAGGAAATAAGAATGGGTGACAGGTGGGGTCTCATGGACTAAGATGCTCCTGTGCAGTACAGGACACTATGAGGGGATGAGGCAGCACACAGAACAGGAGGAGATTTCTGCCAGCTATAATCTGAATGTATGTCGGTGTGTAGAATATATACCAAGTTTCCCCAACAAACATAAAAAAAAAAAAACCCAATTTACAAACTGCCTGTGGAACTGGACAGAAATATTTCAAAAGAAGAAATGCAAATACAATTACCTGCAGAGGAGGGAACCACAGATATAAACTCCATTAAGATTCCATCTCACTCTTGTCGGAACGGCCATCATCAAGAATACAAATGTCAACAAAGGCTGCTGCGGATGTGACAGAAGGGGAGCCCTATACACTGGGGCGTAAACTAGTGCAGCCACTCTGGAAATCAGTCTAGAAGTTTCTTAAAACATGGAAAAGAAACTGTAGTATGACAACAGCTATACCACTCCTGGGCATACACCCAAAGGACTATATATCCTATTATACCAACCTAGATGCCCATCCACAAATGAATAAAT
Organism: Peromyscus californicus insignis; assembly: GCF_007827085.1. NCBI lineage: Eukaryota > Metazoa > Chordata > Mammalia > Rodentia > Cricetidae > Peromyscus > Peromyscus californicus. Next base: position 56,868,385 of record NW_026294469.1, on the reverse strand, counting down.
ACACAGAGTGTGGTACATACACACAATGGAGTATTACTTAACTGTAAAGAAAAATAAAATAATGAAAAATTCAAGTAAATGGACAGAACTGGAAAAAAACTACACTGAATTAAGTAACTCAGTCCCAGAAAAACAACCATCACGTGTTCCCTTCCATATGCAGATCTGAACTTCAGATCTTTTGTGTGATTAGCTTGGATCCAAATGGAAGTCACAGGGGGACCTCTGGAGTAAGAGGGACACATTTAAAGGAAGGGGACACTAGATTATAGGCAAAGTAAAAGTAGAGAACGGAAATATGAGGAGTGGAAAGGCTTAGGCAGGGAGGGAAGCAGGAGTATGGAGGGAATTAGGGGTTAGGGGGAAGGAGACCCAAAAAGAAGGACTATGAAAAGTCATATGACAGATCTCTGTCTAGTCTACAGATCAAGTTCCAGAACAGCCAAGGATACAAAGAGAAACCCTATCTTGAAAAACAAACAAACAAAAAAAGATAATCAGAGAATCATCTAATACATGAATACATTAGTTACTTTTCTCTTGCTATGGTCAAACACCACGACCAAAGACATTTTAAGGAAGAAAAGAGTTTATTTGGGCTTACAGCTCCAGGGGGAGAGTCGAAGTATGGCAGCAGACAGTCAGAGCAGGAAGCTGACAGATCACATCTTCAAATGCAAGCAGGAAGCAGAGAGAGTGAACTGGAAGAGGGATGAGGCTATAAACTCTAAAACCTGCTCCTAGTGACATGTGTCCTCTAGTAGGGCCACACTTCCCTGCCACCTCCCCTGCGCTTCCCCGGACAGTGCCACCAACCAGGAACCAAGTGTTCAAGTATGTGATCACAGCAACAAGGAAAGACATTGGGTATTTTCTCAGATATAACCAGCTGTTGAGGGAAAACAAAGCCACCTAGTGAGTCTGCCCCGGATGCTTTTAACTGAGATGCCATGCATGGGCTTCTGAACCAAGATTTGGACGCTTGCAGGTTTCAAAGTTAGTCTTAGGCTTGCATTAGATTCTCAAAGGTTAAGAACCACTGATCAGTTTCCCCCACTTTCCTCTCAGCCCACCAAAAAGGAGGAGGAAGGCATATACCGCTCTTCCTTTACCCCCATGCCAGTCCTGACTTGGGTGTGGGAAATATGCATGTCTAGTTTAAAAAGCCACAGCTCACTCGTAGAGGTAACACTAGAAAAGCCCGTGTGAGGGGCCAGAGCAAGATACCATTTCATGATAAAAAAAAATGTGGTACATTGTTGCTACTTTTCCACCTAGAAACTCAGAGTGTCTTCTCAGGTAAACCCACTTTGTTTTCCTGAGAGGCATGCCTCAAATAGGCAAATGGTATTAAATTAGCCTACCGCAAATCAATCTGCAACTGAAAAAGTGGTGAGTAATTTTCCTTATTAAGTTTCCATTTATTCATTAGAGAGGAGTCGCATTGTGCTGAAATGAGGCACATCAAAGTTCCCTGCTCCTTTACCTTGGTTTTCCTCCTTATGATCACCAAGAAGGAATTCATGCTTTAGGTTTTGGCGAATAAAAACATCTCCATTTACTTTGCTCGCACTTAGGAAACCGAGTCGCCTTGAAGAACAATCCTAACTATACTCACATGAGTCATAAGCCACCTTGCCTGCCTCTGTGACATCAGCACATTAAAAAACACTGGCCTCCATTTATGCCAGTTCTTGTCAAAACAGCATTCCAGGTGTTTCTTGGGACCCTTAAACTGATTCCAACACAGGCCCCTCTGAGTCTCTGAACTGTAACGCTAAGAATCTACACTCAGGTATCTCAGATCTCAAACACGCATTCTTCCCCTGCTCCCTTGCCCATTATACCACGATTGAGGTATTAGTCTCATTTCCCAAAGGAATCAAATTTCTTTCCATTCAGTTCACATGGACAGCATGCTCAAGAGTTTACCTCCCCATTGTAAACTGCGTTTACGATCATAGCTGCTTTAAACTGCATGATCTGCAGTTTGGAGATTTGAATTTGGAGAAATTCAAAATTAATATGTAAACATTTTTAAAATATACCACAGAGAGAAAAAAAAAAAAAACCACCAAAACAATGATACGGATAAGTTTGGCATTGAGAACTTTGCTTGTTATGGGTCTGGTCAAGAGACTCAATAATACTTTTTAAAATTGCTAAGAATTCCTTTCCATAAAAAGCAATGTACTTGGCTTGGGTTTTTGGTTGGTTGGTTTGTTTGTTTGTTTGTTTGTTTTTGTGGCCCTACGGTTGAACCCAGGGCCTTGCGTATACCAGGCAAGCACTCCACCACTGAGCTATCCTATAGCCCTTGCTGTATTGCCTTTGGTTTTGTTTTGTTAAGACTAACCTCACTTGAATTAACAGTTCAAAAAGCAACCTTTAAGTAGTATGCAGAGGTTAAACGTTACAATACATCTAAACTTCCTTTGATCGGGCTTACAACTCCATAATAAAGAATTACAGAGAGATGCATAAAAAATATATTATCCAGGGCTCAAATAAGTAATTACTTCATAGTTATGCCACTGTTCAAAAAACGCCTCTTTAAAGTTACAGATCCATCTTTTCAACATTTGTCTGCAAGGCCGTTAAGACTTAACTGCAATGTTAAGGACACGCAGAGACTCGTGTGCAGTCGTCTCACAGGCACGGAAGAGTTTCCCATTGTACCTTCTTCCTTCCAGCTCAGTCTTTCCAGCTTTGAGCCGGCGGCTTCCTGAACCTGACTGAGTCCAAGGGGTTAGCTACCTTTCCTACTGACAGCACTGTGCTTGATGTCACTTCCTGTTAGCCACACGCCTCACACTGTCACCAACACCCCCCTCTGCTCCCGTGAGTGACTGAACTCATCACAGGTCTCTCGTCTCACTCCACCAGTCCGGATGTTCTGTGCCCCAGGCCAGCGGGATGGAAAAGGCCGAGCAGAGTCCACATCCTGCTAAGAAGAGGGTAAAGACCTGATGGAACTGACCTGTCCTCATCAGAAGCTGGTTGAAAATGGTTCAAAATCCTAATCAAAAGGTTTTAAATCCAAAAATGCAGACCATAAATCGGCAAACATTAGACAAAAGTCTGTGAACTAGACAAGCTGGTGGGTATGGAGGAGACCCACTTTTCGATAACTTTTAGAAGACAAAATATTCTTCCCAGAAAGTTGCTTTATAATAATGCTCTCTTTCCATTTCTCCCTGATATTTCTAGGGGTTCCTCTACCCTTTTTCATTTGTAAATATCACCAATGACTTGGCTGGAGGAAGGGGAGAGGGCTGACTGATCCCCGAGTTCTTCTAAAATACTTTTGTGTGATAACAAAAAGGAGAAGTCTCCAACACAAATATTCCCATCAGAAATGCTGCTTCAAGCTCTCCTTTATTTCCCTCGTGGCTACTGGCTAAGCCATATAGAACCTGAGTCAAAACAAGCAAGCTTTTTGTCTCTAAAAAAATCTATAATAAAACAACAAAAACAAACCAACGCCTTTATAGTCATCTGTAAGACCGTCCTGAGGATGCTGTGTACAGTGGGACCTCCCCTCTAAGCTGTGGCACTTCTGGGGGCTGAGAGAAGTGATGTGTGAAGGGCTCACACTGCCTACCAGGGCTCCAGGAGTGTCAAAGCTTGTGTCTCTAGGGGCAACAAGGAATGTTAACCCAAAGCAGAAGTAGCCAGGAAAAGACCCATCACCTCATGGTTCTGTAACATGCTGTCTGACACAAGATCCTGGGGGCACAGTGACAAACAGAACAAAGTTATTGTCCCAAAAAAAGCTACTGTCATCGCAAGGAAGGTGCCTAGGTGGGAGGTGCAATGTGACAAGGAACTAATCCGGAGCCTGAACAGCATGCATACACAGTGCCGCCATGTTAGACGGGGAGCAGGGCAGAAAGGACACCCTGGCGGCGCTTCCAAAGGGCCGTCGCCAAGCCAGCTCGTTCTTTTAAAACCAGACTTGACCCCCGCACGTAAAGAACTCAAATGACAGACAAAAATAATGGATAGTAGGAGAGTCATTGTTAAATTTGATAAGGGACGTGCTTTTGCAGATCTGATTGTTCTACAGTTTTCTCGCTGCTCAAAGAAGAGGTCTGAGCATTTGGAAGGACGGCAAGGTTAGGACCTCTATGATGTCGCCAACAAATTCAGCTTCTTCCAGTGTCTTCATGAAATCCCCCAATACTCCACAGCAAACACCCCACGGCATCCATCAGCCCACAGGTCCACACTGTTGGCAGATACCAGCTTTGCTGGTTGGTTTTTTGTCAAGGTGACACACACCTAGACGTATCTAGGAAGAGGGAATCACAATTGAGAAAATGCCACCATAAGACTGGCCTGTAAGCAAGTCTACGGGGTATTGTCTCCATTAATGACGGATGAGGGAGGGAGCTTAGCTCACACATTGTATTTGCTTTGCCTGCTGTATTTGTCTCTCTAACTTTAGCTCCCAGTACTCCCAATATTTATTTTTTAAAAATGTTTGAGAAAAACTTTGCAGGAGAATTAATGTGGCGCAAACCCTTCAGAGCACCAGTTCACTCCTGGATGAACACCCCACTGTCTACTAGTTCCTAATGTGCACAAGGCAGCAACTGCAGCCACACCGAGACCACTCACATCCCCAACTTCATAGGGGTCTGCACATCTGGTCTGGGGTATTTGACACCCTTCATGCCCGTGCTATTAGAATAAGATGATGCGGGTCTTTCGGCTGCAGCTCCAACCGCTGACATGGGTGAAAGCCGCCCGCTCTGTGAGGATTCTGTGTCAAAGGGGAGCCCAGCAACCCAGCAACCTTCCTACTGGTGGAGGTCTCAGTGACCCTAGCATCACTAAAGCATCGTGAGCGTTGGACGTTTGGAAATGCTGTCAAAAAGCTTGAGTTGGGAATCATAAGACCGTTCTCGGCACATTGACTTCCTTCTCACTCTGTTTCCCGTTAGGGAGTTTTTCATTCAGGGTGCGTTGGAGCACACTCAAACATTTGCGGGTTCTCTAGATGGGGACTGGAGGACCGGAGGACCTCTAACTCTAATACAAATACAGAAATGAGTAAAAAGGCCCAAATGTCTTCTTCCATACTAAATCAGAGTCTCTTTCTGTTCTAAGCCCAGGCTACAAAGACTGTCATCTGCAGTTCAGATCACCACCAAGGAGGAAGGGGGCCTGAGAAAACGCAACCACTTAACCACAGCCAGCTGAGAAGCACCCACAGAGACAGCCCAATAGAGGGACTGCCTGGCTTCTGCTCTGGAAGCCATCAGAAAGCAATGTAGCCTTTAGCCTATCTCACCACTGCTGGCCTAGTCTGGATAATCAACCTCAAATATCTAATAATCAGCATTAGCAATGCTTAATTAATTGCTTATTAATAATTTTAGCAGCCCCTTCCCCCCCCCCAAAAAAAATCCTCTAAGCAACACTCAGAAGTCTTCTTCGGTGACCAGTGATAATGCTGTGGTGTGCAAGGGGTACTGCTTCTTAGTTACCCCTCTATCCAGAGGCCCCAGACGGGGACAGCAGAAACAGGAAGGCATTAATGAGACAAGCCCAATTTTCCATGTTTTATATGGAGCTTGCCCATTTGAACTTGTTTTTATTTATTTATTTTTTTTATCACAAAGGGCTAGTTTGGTGCTCCAGGGATTATAAGCACCACACTTACATGCTTGCAAACAGAAATGTTGCATTTCTTTGGATGGGGATGTACATTGTTAGGAGAAGATGTGGAAGGGGAGGCATATTCACCGCCTCCTACACAGTAGGTCTCTGAGGTAACCAGGTACAGTTCACCCTGGTAGTCCTGGGCATAGCAACTTGCTGGACACTGGCTGAGATGCTTGTTAAATCGCCCTATCCAAGAGCTCATTGTCTATCAACAAAATCAATAGCATGCCCTTTAAATATCTACGCTGTGACTGTCATGCCTACCCTATAAGTAACTAAGGATGCGCTTGGCCTGAGACCATGGTCTTTCTGAGCAGCACACGCCTGTCTTTTTGTGAAGGCACCGATGTGCCCGGTAAGCCTGGGTGGTGCCATGGCCCACCCTCTTCTCAATGGAGTCTACCTCTTTCCTGGATCTCACAGACTGCATGGACCAGGATGTCAGAGCTCCCACATGGCAGGAGTCCACGTAACAAGGGCAGGGACAAGAATGTGACATACTAAGGCACACAGAAGCATTTTTGAGGAGATGGGCCCCACAGCAGGACTGGGCCACAGTGTTCATGTCTGAAAGTCCTTGTTGTCCAATGCAAGATATGAGGGTCAGTTTGCTGAATAAATGAAAATGTCATCTTCTATCAGTCTTCCAAAAGCATAAGAAGAAAATGACGTGTAAAGTAAGATCCTAACTCTCTACCCAGGGCACTCCCTAAGTTCAGAAGCCTAGACAGAAACAAACCATCTTGCTTTCCTCATACAAAATACACACACACACACACACACACACACACACACACACACACACACACACACACAGAGCTGCTGCTGTAATTATCCATTTATATCAAAAGGTAAATGAACCCAAAGTATTCTAATCATTAGCACTACTTTGTTTAAAGACTATTTTCTTCCCCCAAAAACCCACAGAAGAAATTCCTTTTCAAACAGGTGAAGATAAGCAATCTCCATTTATGAATTAGTTTGGTTCATTCATAAGTAATCTATCTTGCAACTAAAAGGTATTTTTTTTTTGACAAAAACAAGGGTCCAGATAGTGGTATATCCCTTGGATACTGAACTACTCCTTCAGCTCTGAGTCTGACCTTCTAGGCCTATAAGGAGACAGGATAATTAGGGGAGCACAGAGTTATGACTGAGCAGCAGCGTGAATCAAAGGTCCAAGGGCAGGAGCAGGGCAAGGGTGGGGGTCACATGTGGGGGTCAACCTTCTAGGAATTAAGACATCATCTAAGATGAGCATCTAAGAGAGTATTAGATTGCCGCTCCAACTCTTCTTACCTTATTAAAATCTTTATTTCAAATTATCTATTTGCTCCCATCGGTGCTCTGAAATCAGCTAATTCATATAATGTTTATATCACTAAGAGCCCACAACCAGAACCGCACTGAGGGGAATGTGCAGTGAATCAACTGTTGGACAGCATTAGACATGTGCAGGGCACGGCAGCCTCTCCATATGTCCTCAGGACAGTGATGCGGACCAGTCTGACTACACTTACTGGATGGAGGAGCTGAAGTAAGATGTAAATTTAAACAAGTTGACTAAGGTAAAAGGCATTAGATACAAAGCCTAGACCCAGTTCTCTCCAAACACATGCTATTAGAAAACATGGACCTAAAATCATAATTAAGAAGACATGTTTTGATGTGGTAGAAACATCATTGGTTTTAATTGCAACCTCCACCCCACCTTATCAAGAATGAACATTGTGTGGCCTCTCTTGTAGGTAGCTGTGGCAATATGGCTAGGCTCTGGCCTTGAGATAGTAACAGACATGTTTTATTAGACTTGTAATAAAGGTCCTTTAAAAAAGTAAAGGTCTATCAGTTCAGACTTCTCTTCTTCCTCTAGGGTCCAGCTTACAATGTAGGTGTGTTATGGGTAGAATGCCAGTGAGTCATTCTGGACCATGAAGGAACTTCAAGTTTGGATGCCTAGTGCTAGGTGGCTAGAGACAAAGAATAAGATCCTGTGTCTCTGAGAACTGAGTAGAGTTACTCTGCCAGTCCACACTGCCTTTTCCCAGCCTTTGATATGAGAGGATGCTCATGGCTTGAAGGAACTAGGCTCAGATGTTTGTGACTCACAATTGCTAACAGCTGTACCCAACCCAACAGCAATTCCACAGGGCTAGATAACCCCATCATTTTTAACAAGCCAAGATATTTTCAAGCTAGAGTATAAAAAGCAGAATTTATCATTGTTTTGTTCTAGTTTTTTTAAATGAAAAAATTCCAATATTTTTGGTAAAATGTCATTTCCATTTTGTGGTGGTTTGAATAGATATGGTTCCTTAAACTCATGTGTTGGAATGCTTGGCCCACAGGAAGTGGCACTATTAGGAGGTGTGGCCTTGTTGGAGGAAGAAGGTCACTGTGGGGGTGAGCTTTGAGGTCTCATATGCTCAGGATATGCACAGTGTGGTACACAGTTGCTTCTGCTGCCTGCAGATCAAGAAGCAGAACTCTCAGCTGCCTCTCCAGCACCATATCTGTCTGCATGCCACCATGTTTCCCATCATGATGATAATGGACTAAACCTCTGAACCGTAAGCCAGCCCCAATTAAATGTTTTCCTTTTTAAGAGTTGCCATGGTCACCGCAATAGAAACCCTAAGACACATTCCAAAGCGAGAACTTTGTTTTTACATAGTAATTATAATCTGTCAGATGAATAGCTACCAACAGGACAAGTTCATCTACAATAAGGAGAAATGGAAAAGTTGCCAGAGCAAACTCTGCTGGGTATTGCAGTCTCAAATCTTCAGAGTTTAGCACTGAGAATGTGAGTTTTAAAGCTGTCAACAGTTTGAGGAGCTTTTATTTTTACTTTAACAGTGAGGTCTTCAGGAAAAAAAAAAATCCAAATTCCTGAGAACTATTACCATGATGGATGCTGAAAGTGTTTCTGGGCACTGGTATTGTGTTGGCAGCTGGGTACACAAACCTAGAGCTAAGCAATGTCGGATACCAGCTCTCAGGCCGGTAAGTCCCCACCATAGTATCACTTCTATTCCCAGCATGTCTGACCAGAGATGCCGGGCCATCTAGGCACCTTCAGATTCAGAACATGCGAGATGCGCCCACTGCCCTCTTCCATACCTTCGTCCCAGCAGCATGCACAATGACTCCCCGTCCCTCCAAAGCTCTCATTACACCCAAAACAGTGATCTGGAAATGATCATTCCCAGCCAAGACGGACCAAAACAATGAAGGGAGCGAGGCCTGCCTGGGCTGTGGAGTGTGGGTCAGGCTCCAGCTCGGCTTCTGACTGAGTACATGTTAGGCCCTCTCCTTTTTACAGGAGACTCGTGGCAAGAGCAGTACAGAGTCATAAAACCATGGCGTGAGGGGTTCTCATTGTGCCTGTACTCACTTAATATATGGTAAGCATGAAAGGCACACAACTTACTCTTCTGAAAATAGGAAAACCTCATTTCCTGAAGGAAGATAAGGGTTGATTTTTGCTCTAGTGTATCTAGGGAAGAAGGTGCTGAACCTCCCCTGGTGCTCTGTCCGTCCGCCATCTTTGATCCTGAGTGCAGATCTCAGGCTGAAGCACTTCAGCCTTGCCATCATTCCTCACCAAATGGATGTAACGGCCACTGTCTTAGACACGTGTCCCTTTGGGTCAGGTACCACACTCGTGGGGGCAGGTGCTATAAAAGTGTATTTCTATATCCCCACAATAAAATTATGGGGGTCCTAGAAACAAACAAACAAAAAAGCATAACCCAGATGTGCTAAATGATCCAACCAATGGAACACGTCAGAGGGTAGCTTTTAGTGCTTAGCTTAAAGGCTGCAGGAAATATCACTATGCTGCTCAGTGCCGTGTTCAATCTACTCTGAGAGAATGCTTCCCTCTGACACAAACTCACACCCATCAGAGCTCCATTGCGAATGCATGTCTCTGCTAAGTCAGAAGGAGCTCTGTCTCAAGGGCAACAAAAGTCTAAAACAATCCAAGTTCCTTCCTAATACAAATTACCCGTAGGCACAGAACCCGTAGGCTACAAACAGGCAAACTGTCCCTCTCTCAGCTGGGAAAGGTTCTGCTCACCACGCGAACCATAGTACCATCCCTTTTGTGTATCTACATGTCGAGATGCAGGATTTGAGGACAGGGATAGATAAAGAATGAGCATTTCAGTACAGCTGGGCTGGCTCCCTTCCACAGGCCCAACCAGGCGCCAGCACGGTCCAGCTGTGCGATGCTGCTCACGCCAATGTCACAACCCTGCCTCTAAGAGGCTGTTATTTCCCATCACCCTGGTGAGTGGCAGCCCTTGGCTGAGAATCTGCGGTCTCCTTTGCCCGGCACCCTGGATGTCTGCCCAGGCTCCTCTGAGACCAGTACCGCCAGGCTCCGACCCAGCTTGCTTGGGGACGCCTCTGTTCCTTTCTGCTGCTTGGCCCTTCACAGTACAAAGGCCTGTCCCAGGAGCTGTCTGGAAGACACTTTCCCCAGCTGTGGCTTCAACCCCATTCTTAGATGTCCCTTGACCTCTCTATTACAGACAATGGGGGGCAGGATGCATTATTATTTTACAAATCCCCTTAGAGATATAACCACCTGGAAACAGTTTCTGTCATATGGGGAGTCCTAATCTATTTCTTTGATGATATGGCTTCACATTACATTGTTGCTCTGAGACATGATAATGAGATGTGATTGCTTTATTGTTCAGGCCATGACATGCTGGGAAAAGCATTCTATATCCCCAAGTCATAATGGAAGTATCATTGACACATATGGGCGACTTTCACAAGTTCCTGTCACCTAAGATTCCCTTTTAGGGGTGTTATGGTGGGATTTGGGGGTGTTTCCTTTTTATTGAGAAAGGGTCTCACTCACTCTGCAGCACTTGGGCTGGTCTTGAACTCATGGTGATCCTGAGCGCTGGGATTACAGCAGTGAGTCACCACACTCAGCTCAGAGTCTTGCTTTTAACGGGTCTTCTTCTGTTTCTGTTTGGTTTCCTTTGGAGGGGCAATATATGCAAGACGCAGGAAAGATAAAGCCCAAGTTACATCAAACCCAAGGAATAAAACGCACCCAACTTCAATGGCCCCTACAATCCAGAAGAACATTTACAAGGCGGGGGGGCGGGGGGTGTTGGATGGCTGTCACTGAAATGAAGGAAAAAACTCTTCCCACCAAATCAGGAGGAAGGGGTGATGCTGGGGAGCAGGAGTTGGGGAAAGGCTGCCCGGGGCTTCACCCTCCTTTATCTGCCTTGGCTGACCAGCTCACACACGGGCTTTTTTTTTTTTTCCTTTCTGTCTTTCTAAATTTTTATTTAGGTAGTTGTAGAACTGTTCCCACATTCTCAAAAACAAAAATAAACGAGAGCCAGTGAAGGAGAGGCTTCCCGGTTAGCCCGGCACTAAGCCCGCAGGTAGTCATGGGGGAGGGGCACGACTGAGTGCATTCTGGCAGTCATTCTCCAAGATACTGACCCTCTTAAGGGAGGGAGAAGGGAAAAACACCTTGTCCCTAATTATCAGCAAACGTCATGACATGGGGGGATCATGGCAGTCTGAAAACGGCCCAGTTATGACCTAGCCATGGGGGTGGTTGGAGCGGTCTTTTAGTGACCACCTGTTGTTTAAAGGTCCCTGACAACATGGATGGCTTTGGTGTCTCCCTTGGGGCCAGGCAACTACTAAGGACTTAGGTATTCACTGATACAGAATGAGGGGACATTTTGTGTATCAGCATCAGCAACAACATTAGTATCCCCCTGGAGATGTCGAATGTCAGGCTCAGGAGGCATTCTGTAAGGAAGTTGTGTGCCCTACATTTCTTCTAAGGAATTGAAAGAAACCCTGTGGAAAATACACAGGGGAAAAAAGTTCTTTTTTTTTCTTTGCTATTGAGCTACCTCCCCCCACTGAGGAATATCTTCCTTTCACTCCATTGCCCACATCACTGTCTCGTCCTTTGTGCGAAAGGACTGGAAGAAAGAATCAGGACGCTCAGTGTTTGCTCTCAGCTGGCCTATGACCCAGCTCCCTTTACTGGCACCTGCAGGCACAGCTTGAAAGAGTTTCCTGAGGTGCTTGGGAGGCATCGCGAAAACTCAGCTGAATCTAGCTATCTGCCTTTCAGGAGGACCTATGGATTTTGTTTTAAAGGTTAATCAGGTATTGTGACCACATCCAGTCTCCAAAACACATCGTTATCCACCCCCCCAAACAAAAATGTCTGCCATGCCTACAGATAAAAAATATGTTTTACTAAAAAGTAGAGAGAGAGACGAGAAACAGCAACCTTCAGGTGTATCCGTGGCCAACCCTCAGGTCTGGCCCCCTAGCAGTCGGAAACGGGAGAAAGGGGAGAGGGTGAGGGTGTTAGATTTCCTCCCTCTCCCAGCAGGCTGAGTGTAGAGGGCTCAGTTGCTTCCAGCCCCACCTTTCTTTCCCAGTCTGAGCTATTTTAAGTCTACTGCAGAGGCACTTGGCAGCTGAGTGTTTCCAAGTTAGTATGTCATCTCCCCTACTCCATATCGCATGTGAGGCACAGTCTGGGAAGCCCGGGGATTCCTGGGAGGAAGGAGGGCAGGCACCATCTCAAAACTCCCATGTCTCAAAAATTCACCAGCTCCCTATTATGAAGACTTGTTTGTTTGTTTTTCTTTGAAATCTCATTTATATATGGAATCCCAGGAAGTCAAGTATACAGAGTATAAAGCTGGTGCCAGGAGCTGGTACATTAAGAAGGAAGTAAATTGAACAAGTTCTAGAAAATGGATGCGCAGCGCGGGTTGACAATGAATGTGTTAATTAATTGGACCGTGATCATCTTTATACAATATACATGAATATCAAATCATCTTGCTGTATACCCCAAAATGTGTACAGTCTTTATTTGGAAAATCAAATAAACTTTTAAGTTTATTTGGGAAATCAAATAAACTTTTAAGTGTTTTTGAAAATATATTCCTTGATAACCAAATTGAAAGTAGAAGGCCTCATTAGGGGGCTGTAGGCTAAAAGAGACTGAAGTTTAGTGTAGGTCAGCAGGGCTGGCTGAGGGGACCTGGGCACCGGGGTCAAGGACATCAATTTCTATGGTATTCCCTCCACCAAACAAAACATTGACTCTCACAACAAATACAATGTACAAAGACAAGACATGGGAGCTTAGAGACACTGAAGGGATGTCTGAAACTACTTGACCACAGGGGTCTCATTAACTCTGCCATCCCAGAGATACGAGAGGTCTGGGTGGCTATGTAAAATCAGGAAACTATGTGACCTTTATTGGATGTGGCAGACTGTCTGTTTGATATTAGTCATTGCTCGACATGTTTTAAAAATATTTTCTCTAATGTAAATAAAACAATAGTTGTAATTACTGGACCAGTCGGCAATCAGAAAAAACTTTTAGGTTCGGCTTCTCCAAGATTGGGTTCAGATTCTCACGGAATGTTCCACACTCGGGGCATCACTAAAGCAAATGCATCGTCTCATAAACTTCAGGAGCCATCAGTAGAAATCCTGCATCAGATACAAGTGAAGATTCTGTGCTTGTCTGCGATGGGTGTCATCGCATTCTCCTTTGTTGGAACATGCTCACCAACTACAATCGAGACACCACTCCCGGTGATGAAGTACACTTCCAGCAAACGGCTGCTCATCAAGGGTGTCAGCTGCGGCATTGAATCACACAGGAGAAACCATTCATTTTCTCATGCACGTCTCTTTCTAGTAATCTCTTAATTATCTCACTTACTCCCGTATAAAAAGTGTGCTCAAATCTCAATTGAGTGGAAGATCTTAAGGAGTTTTAAATCGTGCATCTATGTCTCATTGAGAATTTCCCAAAGTTCAGATTTCTACGATGTAAGGAAAAGTATTGTGGTAACGGACAATAAGACACATCAAAGGAAGCCCATTGTGAAAAAGGAGCAAATAAAACTGATTATCTACTGCCGCCATCCAAGTAATTTCACGTGTTTACTTCAGTCTTAAAAAATCTCTCAAAGCTGAAGAGAAGGCTCAGCAGTGTGTTCACTGCTCTTCTAGTGACTCGAGTTTGGTTCCATCATTGGGCAGCTCACAACCACTTGTAACTGCAGCTCTAGAGGATTCTACGCCCTCTTCTGGCTTCTGACAGCACACGCATACGTGTGTGCATACACACAGGCAGGCAAACACACTTACACATGTGCATACACACGGGCAGGCACACACACATACACATGTGCATACACACAGGCAGGCACACACTTACACATGTGCATACACACAGGCAGACACACACTTACACATGTGCATACACACGGGCAGGCACACACATACACATGTGCATACACACAGGCAGGCACACACAGACACATGTGCATACACACAGGCAGACACACACATACACATGTGCATACACACAGGCAGGCACACACACATACACATGTGCATACACACGGGCAGGCACACACACACATGTGCATACACACAGGCACACACATACACATGTGCATACACACAGGCTGGCACACACACATACACATAAATGTTTTAAATATTCTTTTAAACCTTTCTAACTTAAAAAAAAAAAAGGCCTGAAGAATAACTAGGGCAGAATCCTTCATCTCTACCCAGAACAGTGGTTGTCACTCTGGGGGTCACATATCAGACATCCTGCATGTCAGACATTTACATTACGATTCATAACAGTAGCAAAATCACAGTTATGAAATAGCGATGGGATAATGTTATGGTTGGGGGTCACCCCAACATGAGGAACTGTATTTAAGGGTCACAGCATTAGGAAGGTTGAGAACCACTGGCCTAGGATGTTCCCTGTAAAAGTGAGAGGAAGAATCTGAGAGTTTCTCATGCCATTAAGGTCACGTGACACAAGTGTAGATTTTTCACACGTGAAGAAACTGAGAGCCGCAGTTCTTGGGTGGCTGCGGAGATCACACAGGTCAGATGTAGAAAGCTCAGGACAGTGTTCACTGTTCACCTTTACTTCATACACACACACACACACACACACACACACACACACACACACAGAGACATACACACACACACACACACACACACAGACACACACACACACACACACACACACACACACACATACACACTCACTCAAGGTCTTTCCTTTGAGAGAGCCATCAACTAGCTCCTAACTTACTTGCTGACTCTCCCGTGGGCAGTTCTAACCACCACACTGCACTGTCTTTCCTCAACTCTCAGCGACCACATTAACAAGTGACATCACTTCTTGAATGCTTGACGATGAGATAGAAACTGGAGTTCTTTGCATTATCATCTTTCACATGAACAGCCAAGCTCACACACCCTTCCTCAGTGGATCCAGGTGAACCCTGATGTCTGGTCTCTTGGTGAAAGATCATATTCACGAGTCCTAAACTTTAAACATTTTTTTAATTGAAAGTTCAGATATTTTTTTAAACTTTTAGTGAGAAAAAACTTTAAATTCTTGTCACTTCACTGCTGTAAAACTCTTGAAATCTCTCACTGAGGCATCTCAAGTGCAAGTCCAGAGGAGCTGACTGCAAGAGACGCCGTCCTCACGCCTTCCCGTTAGCACCGAGGCTTCCATCTTATGATGAGAGGAACCACACCCAGCAGCATTTATAGTCTACAAGGTGAGAATTTATCAATCTTCAGGTCTGAGGCTTTCTACCAGGCTATAAGTCATGCCCAGACACCTGCCCAGAAGCCATAGAGGAAAGTCAAGTCCCAGCCAGCCTGACTCACAGTGATGTGGATTGTTATAGATTTCCTTCCTTTCGGTAATCTCATCCATAGTATTTGGGAACTGTCTGACTCATACAACTAGTCCCCAAAGCAGAGGGACACTTTGTCACCGTTTTACCCACTGAGGCGTTAGCTCACCGAAACAAACTGCCTGGCCCCTTTATTTCTTTTGAACAACATATATTTAAGAAGAATGAAAGCAGAGACCAAACTGAGGATTGCACATTTTCTTCAACTTTACATGGACTGCAAAAAGCAAAATAGAAAAAGAAACAAAAACAAAACCAACAAAACCAGTATGCACCCAACAAATCACATTAATACAAAATGATCAGCACAAAGGACCTGGGCAAAGGAGTCCTTCTTGTTAGGTTTCAGATTATGAAATAGCAAGGAGGGACGCCTCAGAGCCGAGGCTGTACGTCCCTGTTAGAAGGCAGCAAGACACTGCCCAGGGAACACAGAGTCTTCCCAAATTACATAATCTTGGAGCTGGAAGAGGCATCACATATTTTTAAATAATTCATTTATTTATATTTTAGGTGCACTGGTGTTTTGCCTGCATGTATGCTTGTGTGAGGGTATCAGATCTTGGAGTTACAGACAGTTGTGAGCAGCCATGTGAGTGCTGGGAATTGAACCCGGGTCCTCTGGAGGAGCAGTCAGTGCTCTTAACTGCTGAGGCATCTCTCCAACCCTGAGGCATCATATATTTTAAGCCAACAGCTGTACTATGGAAGATGAGGTCAGGACAGGGGCTGACATATCAAGGTCACTAAAAAAAGCCATTTTCATTGTTCAAGTGGTTTGAGTCTGAGAAAATAGGAAGCAGTATAAAAGTGCTTGTGTGTGTGTGTATGTGTACATACATGTATGTATACATTTGTGCACATGTACACAAATATACAAGCACATACAAATATATTCAGATATACAAGTATATGTACATTTATGAAATGTCTATATTTCAATTCTAGAAAAATAGAGACAAATAACTGTTATGTCTTTTAAAGATTAGTCATTATATGTAATTAACAAATTATAAAGATAGCTTTGGCTTATGTATTGATTTTTCCATGAATGCTATTATGCCATTTCCCAAACAGCTAGCAACCTTTCAGGGACCCCTGTGATCAGTGGCCATGTAGCTACTGTTCCAGTCACCTAATGGGGTACCCCTTTGCTATTCATTCATTATTCCACTGTTATTTCTTGAGGCAAAAATGAAAGGAGAGCTCTCCTCTTTCCTTAAAATGCCAGTGACTCCTTTATAGTCACTAGCAATCAGTGACTACTAAGCTGTTTGTATGATTCATTTTTATCTAAATTGTTAGGTAGTTTGCATTGCTAGTCAGCTTACTGACAGTGAGTGCCACTGAACTCTTCCATGGCAACAGTCATACACCTAGCGACAGATATGTACTTTGTTCCTGACCCAGCAGGAAATGTCTGAGAAGTCTTAACTGGGTAATTGATAAGCTTCCCAATCCTGTGATGCCCTGGTTCACTTACAACTCTCTCGTGCCTCTGGGGGAGAAAAGGAGATTATGCTGTTTATTCTTGATTATACTTGTTAATGTAGGAAGAGAAAGCTTCAGTGGGGTAAGTTCTCAGTCATGCATCACACTGTTATATATTTTTTTTAGCTCTTGTATTTTAATGTAAAAATTATTTTGCATCTTTAAGCAAACAGTGCTGATGTAGAACATTACCCAGAAAGATAGGAAGACCTTATGGGAGCCTTCCAGCTAGCCAAAAAGCATTGTTTACTGAAGTCATTTGTGTTCCTACCCTACTAGAGATAAACGTTTGCTGTCATGCCAGCAGGTCCCGTCAGTTGATTAGTTTTTGCTATATAGCTACCCCTTTCTTTTTTGTTACCGTGGCAACGCCCTATGAATCAGCTGGGGTAACTGTGGCTGAGGTGTTAGGTCTCACACTAGCCTTCAGAGGTGTTTCCTTCCACATTACATTGACAGCTTGCTCCTGCTTGTCAGAGAAGCCAAATGAGAAGGTTGCGGGTGGGGGTGTGTGTGGAGGGGACTTCTCAAAGATTGTGTCTTCCTTCTGAGCAAAACCCATCATCTAATGTTTCCCTCTGGCATAGTGACACCTACTGGGAAGTATGTGCGAACACGGCCCATTACTGCACTAGGATCCTGCCACAGTCACCCAGGTCCATAAGCCAAAGACTTTCAAGCAGCTCGGAGAAATACACAAGTCAGGCGACAAGAAGATAAACTGGCACTGGCTGTCATAACCAATAGACAACCTCCCAGAGGGTCCTCCTCCAACATCTTTAAGGTATCAACCTAAGTTTGCAAAAAAATTCATTTCAATATGTGAAATATTCCAATATGTGACATACTCGTATACTTAAAAAGAGATCACATTTATTTCTGCTTTCGATTTTTTTCTAATTCAAAGTGAAAATAATAAGACCAACCATCAAGACTCTGGGTGGCTGGTACCTGGGTGCTTTAGCTAGTCAAGTCCAAGTGGAATGCTGGAGACAGTGCAATGGCACCTAGACAGTACAGCCATTACCACAAGGCAGCTCACATTTTTTTTTTTTAAATGCAGTTTTATTTTTTTATTTATTTATTTTTTTTTTTTTTTTGGTTTTTCGAAACAGGGTTTCTCTGTGTAGCTTTGCGCCTTTCCTGGAACTCGCTTTGGAGACCAGGCTGGCCTCGAACTTACAGAGATCTGCCTGGCTCTGCCTCCCGAGTGCTGGGATTAAAGGCGTGCGCCACCACCGCCCGGCGGCAGCTCACATTTTAAGCTCACTTTTTTGTAAAAACTTTTCTGGCCCCTACATAGCATGGGCTGGCCTGCAACTCAAATTCCTCTAGCCTTGGTCTCTCCAGGTCTGGAATTACAGGCATGTACCACCATACCCAGCTAGGAAAATACGTTAGGCACTAGTTTTTGAGATCAGGGTTAGATTAAGGATGTCTTTCGCAGCTATAGACAAAGTCTAGTATTTTATCATTTTCTTAAGCCTGACATAAAATTTAGTATTGTCTATGGTTAGTTTTCAACACAGTGCCTTGACAGTATATATGAACAGTACTTTAATAGGGAAGGTTTTTTGTTTTGGTTTGGTTTCTGTTGTTTTTGTTTTTTAATAAAAGGTAAGATGCAGCAGTGAATGCTGTAGCATTGCGAGGCCAGTCACAACAGTAATAAATCAGGTTGATAGGGTGTGCCTTCAATGTGATATGATACATAAATGCCCTGATATAATCAACAGCAACCAATTCCCCATCATGGACTATTCTAAAACATTTCAACACCTTCTCCCCTTTTCAGCTAAACAGCCCTTCCCCCGTAAATGTATCCTCTACTTCTGAAAACACAGTTGTGCTTAGAAGGAAGGCTTCATTGCAACCTGACTCAAGAAGCATCTTTGTTCTCTAAGTAAAAAGTCGTTTTCCCTTCTTCAGCCAACACGGTTATTTGATCTTGGCTCACAGAGTTCCTTTGATTTTTAATAAAAAGTCCTTGGACTCAGGCCATGCCAAGCACCATGCTTTATTCTCCCAATGCATAGACTTGAATTCTCACCTATGAATTTCACATTGTTAGAGAGACATATATGTTGACGTAATCGCGTGTCATTCAATTTGTACACTTTGAAATTCTTTACATCTGTGCCTTTGTCTGTCTACAGTGAATCATTTGAGACATGTTTGGTTTGTCTAATAGGACAGGCTCAACATCCATAACTTCAGTTTATCATGAAGGGACAGACACGGGCAAATCCCAACACAAGAGAATTCTACTCAACTACTCAACTACAATACCCTCGGGGTATTGGGTATATGAGAGTGTGTCTACAAAGGCACAGTGCTACGTCCTACCATATTACCATAACATATGTGTAACTATTCACATCGTTCAACATTGTGATGTGCTCTCCGATCGTACCTACTCATAATAGAATGTGTCAGAATCCCCTACTGTTAAGCTTACCACCCCTACTCCTCACCTCTTCTGATTCTATACACATGGAAGGAAATCGCTCTGTACAGTCCACTCTTAAGGCTGAGTTGTACTCTCCACAGCACCCACTGGAATAGCTATATACATCATAGATCACCATCTGAAACTGCACAACTGTAGAAATTATCCACCAAGATTCCACTCTTAATGATTGAGTTACTGAATTTTAAATTCTACTTTCATAGTCCTTACTATATTGGCTAAAAGAAGTACTACTAAGTGGCAATAGTCATGGTAGCCCAAGAGTACATAGATCATTTTGAAAACATTTTTGGACTCTGGGCTGTAATTTATCGTACATAGACTCATGCATAGATGGTGTCTACACATTCTACTCATGAGCCCTTTAAGATTAGACCTGACATGAGCCCTTTAAGATTAGACCTGGCCACATGAAGACTTCATGAGAGAAAACGTCCTGCTTCAAGTCACACTTCAAATTAAATAATTAACACAACACCACCGAAATATACAACTGCTTTATTTCACATTTCTGTACTCTTTTTATTTAACAAAAATTAACAAAACAAATCAGCTGCATATACTACTATAAGCTAATCTTGGGCTTTGATCATAATTTATAACAAAATAATTGACCTTGAACAAATAGGTAGAATGTAAAACCTTTGAGCTGTTTTGTAGTGCCTGTATTACTTGTTGGTTCATTAATAAGCATTTGCAGAGTGCATACTATGTGTCAGCCATCAAAGAAGAAGAGAAGACAATATTATTTTATCTGTTCAGGCACGGAGCAGACAACAAGTGAGATAAGGCATTATACTCTAGCTCTGTGACTAGAATATTCATAAGAAATAAAACATACTGAGGGAAAAACTGGGCCCTGAATAGCAGGCTCACTAATTCTCTGGACAAATGACAACTTCAGGAAAGAAATATTAACTATACTTTGTAAAAGGAGTCATTCAGCCATGACTCTTTAATACAGCTCTTTATGTGTAGTGACACCCCCCAACCATAAAATTATTTCATTGCTATTTCATAACTGTCATTTTGCTACTGTTATGAATCATAATGTGAATATCTGCATTTTCTGATGGTCTTAGGTGACCCCTGTGAAAGGGTCATTTGACCCTGGAGGGGTCATGACCCCCCAGGTTGAGAACCACTGCTTTAAGGTCAAAGAAGACACTTAAAAGACCAATCCTCATCGCCTCGTATGTTAACACCAAAGCAGAACATTCACATTAATCACAAACCACAACATGCTGGTGGTGGGCCAATGCTCTCATTTTCCTGTGAATGGCGGCAGGGCAGGCAGACATTATTATCTACAGGATCGAGATAATAAAGGTATCAAAGTACTAGAGATTAATTAAGCCCCACCACTATTAATGGGCATCCTCCCCTGTTCTTGGCACAGCTCAGGGAACATAATGTTTCAGCTTCTGATGAGGAAAAGCTGATGTTCAAGTCGTGCAAAAGATTATTTTAGAAGAAACAAACTCTTTTCATTCGGAGCTTCTCTAACTTTGCAACTTCATTGAATTCTAAGTGAAGAGCCTGCAGACATTTTTTATGCCATTTTTAAAAAGTCTCGTCTCACATCTTCAGACATTTTGTGTCAGTATAACCAGTGTCTAGACACCCAAAGTAAGAACTGTAAACCCAGCAACAACCAAAATGGCCCTTCCTTCTGCTCTAGATGATGTGTGACAAGGTCACAACCATGCAAGTGTACAAATATTTCCATCATGCACTCAACAGGAGACTGTTATTTGCAGACAAAAATATTGATGTTGCTAAGTGATACCGAAGAAATCACAAGCTGTCTTTTTTATTTTTTCCCCATCTATTTCTCGCTCATAAACAATTTTAACACTGTTCCAGGTCTGCCCATATTTTGCCTCAACTAAAATATCAAATTTACTACACATTCATAATATCAAAAGACTAATCTGCTAACATTTTAAGACCCTTCCTAAAATCTAAACAGAGGGCGAGTGAAGTCTTAAGTAAGAAATATCATTGAGTAAATGAACAAAATAAAATGATTATTAGCTATCTTTTTTTTTTGCATAACAACTCTGAGTTTGTCTCAGCAAAGGAGAAATAAAGTTAAGCAAATAAAACCCAAAAGATCCCAAAGTGAACTTAGTAAGCTGCCACACGCAGACACTTCTCATTGAAGGGCCATGTGGAGTAAAAGCAACTAATTTTAGGTTCTGTCTCCTTCTAAAATTTGAAATTGAGGTGTGTGGTAGTTTGAATGAAGTGTAACTGGTCCCCCATAAGCTCATGGGGAGTGGCACTATTAGGAGGTGTGGCTTTGTTGGAGTGGGTGTGGCCTTGTTGGAGGAAGTATGTCACTGCAGGGGCAGGCTTTGAGCTTTCCTATGCTCAAGCTACCTCCCAGGGTCTCACTCCACCTTCCTGTGGCCTTCTGATCAAGATGTAGCCAGCACCATGTCTGCCTGCCTGCATGCTGCCATGCTCCCCACCATGATGATAATGGACCAAACCTCTAAAAATGTAAGCTGCCACCCCAACTAAATGTTTTCCTTTATAGAGTTGTTGCAGTCATGGTGTCTCTTCACAGCATCAGAAACCCTAACTAAGACAGGGTGACTGGGTAAGAGGAGGAAAGAACTCAAAGGACCTGCAGGTGCCACCTGGGCAGCTGTCAATCATGACAAGATGGTGGGAGAGACATGAGCACCTGGCCTCCAAAGGCAGAAACCAAACTACAAAGACCTACAGAGAAGATAGAGGGAAGTGTAGAAGATAGATGAACTGTAGAATCAAGCCTCCTCAGGAGCTACAGAAATTTACTTAAAAGCTTTTTTTCACAGATGCATAAATCCAAGTCAAAAGATGATGCTCAGTTCTTCCCAATCCATCCAAGACTAGAAGGAACAAGACATAAGCAGATTCAAGAAGGGAAAAAGTGACATGTCCTCCAACATCTCTGGGTCTCTAGTTTATCAGTAGCTGTAGGAAGTATTATAGAAAAGGACCTGGGAGTCACCACTACTGGCCAGTGGGCACTGTGGACCTGCCCATCACTTTAGCAATCATTCTCATTCATTACCCCAACTCTACAAGTCTAGAAGCCTCACAGTCAGGGGCTTCTTAGTCTGTCTGAAAAGTATCATCGTTGAAAGTAGGTTCATCCCATTTCCCCATTTTTCTCCTTTGGCAGAAAACTCCTATCTGTCCCCATGCTTATCCCCCATGTCCCATCATCCATGATACTGTGATGCCTCCTCCTGTTTACTCATCCAGCATAATTCATTTTCTGAAATTCTACATAATTATGCCTACTTGTAAAACCAGACCACCTTCCAATTCCCAGCTTTGTCATACATATTCCATGATAGCTAGGGATTGGGCCACCTTCCAGCATTCACCCTTCTTCACCCACAAACAGTTACTGTCCAGGAGCATGTAAAAATGAACTCTGCACAGTGTAGACATAAAGCAGATCTTTGGAGTAGGAAATACATCAGCAGTCACTTATGTAGATGTAACCAACCATCTTATTAAATAAGAAACACAGAACCAATGCAAAGAAGAAAGCCAAGAGGTCAGAGCTAAGAGCTAAAACCTTACCCTTCCTCCTGCAGTGGTCCTACCTCTCTGAACCAGAGCTACCCCTGTGTTAAAGTCTTTATATAGAGTTCCTGTTCTGCCTTCTCATTGGTTGTAAACCCAACCACATGACTGCTTCCTCACGGCCTGTCTGTATAGGCCTCCAGGTTTTCTATGATTGGTATTGAAATTAAAGGCATGTGTATCCAATACTGGCTGTATCCCTGAACATACAGAGACTTACCTAGCTCTGCCTACCAAGTGCTGGGATTACAAGCATACGCCACCACTGCCCTGCTTTCCTATGGCTTGCTAATAGCTCTGACCCCCAGGCAACTTTATTTATTAACATACAAATAACATTTTAATACAAATAAAATATCACCATACACTTAATCCATGGGCCTTTGTGAGGCAATCCTAAATGGTATATCTGTCTCAGGGCTGGATGGTACACACTTCCTGTTGCTTTCCCCAGCTGGCCCCAGTGCTGCTACCTGTGGGATAAAAGAGACTACTGGTGGCATAGAATGACCCTGTTTCGTCATTAACTACTGGAGGTGAAATAAAAAAACCGGGTCCTGCTAAGAGTTATGGGTGTGATCTCAATGGTGGTAGAACCAGTTAGAGACACACAGAATATTTATGGTGACGTAATATGGGAGATAAGAAGTGTCAGGTGGAGAGAGGGCCCTGCACCTCACCTGGGCAAAACAGCAGAGCTGACTCTGGTGGTGTGAGTATAGGTGGCCCAGATCTGAGGACCTGAGAGCAGAACTGGCCCCACTCCATGCTGCAGGCTGCATTTTGTGTCCTGGCCAAGGCAGTGCTAGAGAGCTCGCCCAGGGATTGTGATGACAAGGGAAAGCTGGTGGGCTGACCAACCCAGCTACCCCACCCAGGCCCAGAACCAGGGCTATGACTTTGCGTACCCCAACGTCCACCTCATCAATGAACTGTTGGAGCAGGTGAAGGGGACAAACCTACAGATCCAAAACTGCAGGATCTCCTTGACACAGGACCACAACAGGATATCCAAGAGGAGCCCAGTGAGAGCCCAATATTGGTGGTGGTAGTGGAAGCCAAAAGCCCTGAGCCCATTCAATGACTCTTGGCAATGAACACTTGCAAGTAAAGATGATTGGACTAAAGGGTAAAACTGTGTGATTCAACAAGCCACATTACATCTGCCACAACAAGATTCTTCTCTCTGTCTCTGTCTCTGTCTCTCTCTCTGTCTGTCTCTCTCTCTCTCTGTTTTCTTCCTGTGTTTGGTTTGGTTTGGGTTTTTCTTTTAAATTCGGTTTTGTTTTGGGGAGAAGGTTGCAAGGGAAGAGGGTGGATGCAAGGGGACGGGGAGAGAAGTGGGATCGGAATGCATGATGTGAAATCCACAAAGAAAAGAAGAAGCGTTAAGTGCTTTGCTACCTCCAATCCAAAGGCCAGTCCCTGGACTGGGATGGATAAGAACCAGTAGCCACATTAGGTACCATCAAAGGGAGGCTTGATGGAGGGACAGTGTGGACAGTGGTCTTGGCTCAGGGTGACAACATCTGTATACATCACAGGAGACTGGAAGATGGCAAAGAATGGAACATGCCAAAATGGAAACCAAGCCCGGTTTCCAGATCTCTGTTATCTGGAACACTGCCTTTTTGTTTCCCATAGCACATTTATAACATTCAGCTCAGCCTCCATATTCTCAAGCTTTGATTTATTCCAAGTACTTAGTAGCTCCCAGGGCTAAGCGTTTTCACAGATTCATAACAAGCTCAAGAATTCTGGATTGCTTTTTTTATCCATCACAATTATATAACAACCATCAGTTGAAGATTCTCATTCTAGTTTTCTCCTCATTATAGGAACAAACAGATTCTATGAATGAAACCCTTTCCTTATTAATCTGAAGTGTCATTCTGTGGGATTATATGTTTCATAAACTCACAGTGAAACTATTCATCATTCTCCCTGATATAACGTTTTGTTCCTCACCTCAAAACCAATGATAATTTTTTTTAAGTTTTCTGAATAAAAAAATACACAATCTGAGGTAGAGGCTCAGAATGATGAACGAGGAAGGGTTTCCATCTTGATTTTATAGCATGAACCTGGACCAGAGAAGTCAAGATACTGTACAAGTTCTCCAGCTTCAACGCGGCAGTGCCTGGATTTAGAACCTAGTTAAGTTTAAGGGCAAAAACCGTCTTCTTGAAAATTCCATTACTGGTTTCTACAGCAAGAGGAAGAAAAGTCAGAAGCTGTGAAGTCCACAGACTTAATAAGACCCTTTGAGCCAACACAAGTTGCTGTTGGCATGAATAACTTACAGGCAGAGATACTATTAGTTCTTCCATGATTATCGAAGTTTCTTCTCTCTGGTCTCTGTAGTCTGTCAGTGGCCACAATCACAGTCTCTTTAAAGTTTCACTGTTATAGCTCAACAGCCTAGGTTTCGTTCCCTTTCTTGGGGTATTTAAAACAGAATTATGAATTATTAAATTTAAATGCTTAGCAAGTACAATAAAGTGGTCCTTTTGGTACCTCACCTGCAGCTCCTTCCTTGGAAGTACTTAGCACCCTGTCTGGGTGCCTCTCAGCATCTTCCCAACTCTGAGCTCCAGCCTGTGACAAGGACCCACTCTGCCACCCTACGCTAATTCGCCAACTCTGCATACTTTGGCTGTCCGTGAGAAACAAAGAGAGATGTCTTCATTATGATTTTAGCCTAAACAAAACTCCAACTTCTTATTTAAAATGTTTAATAAAATCAACAGGGTGTTACAAACTGTCAGCAGGGAGCATAGTCAATTAGATGCTGCCACTGTGCCTCCCTCTGTGCCTCAGTACAAACATTTCTCATCTTCATAGTTTTCCTGAAACCCCAGACTATCATCCCAATCAGCCCCCACCGCAACTCCACAAAAGATGACGTCACTGTAAGGCTCGCACCAGCATCCGCCAAGGGAAGAGGAGGTTTGCTTTGGGAAGATGGGAATGCAAGCATTTGCTTTAGGACTCACGTGGCAATGGAGAGAGCCCCTCCTTAAGATGCCGGTATTTCTTGCACTGTGCCAATATGTATTAGGTACCAATAAGGTAGACCCACATTGGTAGACATTAGTGGGCTTCCCAATAAACTGAAGACATTGTACTCATTCTCAAGTGTCTTGTGCAAAAGTTTTCAAACAGTTTTATCTTTCAAAAAACAAAAACAAAAACTCATGTGGTGATATATTGTGTACCCCAATATATTGTGTACCCTAATAAACTTATCTGGGGATCAAAGGACAGAGCCAGCCATTAGATTAGACATAGAGGCCAGGCAGTGGTGGCACACACCCTTAATCCTATCACACACAGAAGGTAGAGATTCATCTGGATCTCTGTGAGTTCAAGGCCACATTGGAAACAGAGCCAGGCAATGGTGGCACACACCTTTAATCTCAGGAAGTAATATGGCAGGACACAGAAAGGTATATAAAACGTGAGTAAACAAGAAGTCTTGTTCTTGAGACTGAGGACTTTGTAGAGGTAAGAACTAGCTGGCTTATTCTCCTCCTTTCTGATCTTTCAGCTTTTACCCCAATATCTGGGTTTATATTAATAAAACTGTTCAGCAATTCGTGTTACTAACTCAGGAGTTCCAATCCTAATTTCAAGCACCACATTTCTCCCTTTTCACTTCAGAGAATGACTTAAAAAAAAAAAAAAGCATGTAAAAGAAACTGGTTCAGCAAAAAAGCACCATGTATTAAGGAATGAGAACTATCAACTCCAACATCTGCAGGAATCTAACATCAAAAAAATTTCAAGACAACAAAACAAAACAAGAACAACCAAACTACAGTGGTGCACAGCTGTACCTCACCAACCAGAATTTCCAACGTTTATTCTTCAGAGGCCTTCCCCAAGGGAAATCAAGCCAACACCTGCATCCCCAGCTTAACTGACTGTGCAGGCAGCTACTTCATGGACCCACAGAAAAACTAACTTTGTGATAGTCCATAGTCCCTTCAGCAATTCCATCGCTGAGTCGGGGGGGAAAGCCCCATGACCCTTTGCTAAGTCAAGTCGGCAGCTGTGCACGAAGGGAACCACGTGCCCCCCACACTGGGCCTAATTTGATCGTACCGAGCGTTTGCCTCACTGATGGTGCAAACTAATGAGAATGGCCCAAAGTATCACTTGTGCCAGGATGCCAAGTAAACCCACCAACCAGTACTGCTCAATTACATCAAACAGCTGTGGGGCTTGTAGTACTAAGAAAAAGAAATCACCAAATAAAAAACCAATAGTACTTAGTGATGTCACCTCTGCTCTGCAATAAAACTGCTATTAAATAATTCCAGAATGCTGTCCTTCCCAATGGCTACTAACTTCCATTCCAGCTCTGTATGATACCTTGGCAGTAGGCACAATGCTGAGTTTAGAATAACTTTGCTACTATGGCTTTCCAAATGAACCAACTCCCTCTTCCTTACCGGGTCCTCATATGCCCAGTCTTACTTATATGACTTTCTCTACCTGTCAGGAGGAGGTCTTTGCATTCCAAGTGCCTCTCCATGTTTCACTGGCACTATGACCTAAGCACAACAGGCACTTGGTAGACATGATGTCATACTGTCTCTTTCCAGCTCCACCATTCTTCCCACACTCCTCCACCCCTACAACTCATTTAGTGGTTCACAAACTGCATTACTCTGAAGTCATGGAAAAGAGTGACCAATGTGGCCTCTGGTAAGAATCACATCACTCCCCCCTGTCCCCCCCCACCACCACAAAGAAAGAAAGAAGAAAGCAAGCCATTAAATTCCAACAGAAATCAGACAGGATTGTATAGCAGAATTCACTCACTAGGCTATATAGGGTCATTGAATAGTTCCTGATACACAAATTCAGTGTGTAATCTTAACTTCGATTCACAGTTTAGTTCTGCCAAAGTGATTTGTTCATGTAGAAGTTTACACTGAAGGGCAAGGGCTCCAAAGAGTTCCTTTTCTTCTTTGTATATGAAGTGAAATCCTTGTTCTCTGGGATCCAAACTGATACAATAGAGACACTGAGCAAGCTTAGAAACAAGAGACCTTTCCACACCTATGACCACATTCCTTACATTCTGTGAGCAGTGCCCAGAATGTACGCATGGAGGCCATTGGTGTGACATTAACCCCACTCTCTTCTCTTTGGATAAACCTCAATTGTCTGGCCATTAAAACCTCAGAGCTAAGAAATGTGGTGATATATAGTATACTCTAATAAAATTTGCCTGAAGATCAGAGACCAGAACAAGCCACTAGATTAAACATAGAGGCTAGGCAGTGGTGGCACATACCTTTAATCCTAGCATTTAGGAGGCAGGGATCCGTCTGGATCTCTGTGAGTTCAAAGTCACCCTGGACTACATGAGATTGACTCAGTCTAGGAGAGAAACAGAGCCAGGCAGTGGTGGCACACACCTTTAATCCAAGCACTTGAGATCTCATGCCTTTAATTTCAGTATTTGGGAAGCATGCATGCCATTAATCCCAGCACGAGAAAGGAAGTGAAGGCTGGGAGGAGAAAGGTATATAAGGCATGAGGAGATAGGAACCGGAGCCTTTTCAGACTGAGGAGTTGGTGAGGTGAGATGTGGCAGTGGCTTGTTCCTTTATCTCTCTGATCTTTCAGCATTTACCCTAGTATCTGGCTCTGGGTTTTTGTTTGTTTGTTTGTTTTTGTTTTTATCAAAAGACCATTTTAGGATTCGTGCTACAAAGAAAGTCTATAGTCTAAGAAATTTGGATTAAAGTTTTGGCTCCTGATACCTTCCACTCTAAAAGCAATGGACGCTCAAACAGTAATTCAGAAGCTCATAAAGAAAAACAGAATATCCACATTCTGAAGTGCCTTGAGGGGGTACAACCTGGGTCTCAGGCAGCCTCTGAAGCTACTGAACCAATCCCTTTCTGTGGAGATTGTCACTGCCATACACTATTCTCTGTCCCCTAGATGCTTAGTGGTCTGTTCAGACACTAGCTTAAGTGTCAGCTTGCCCCTTAAGCTCTGACCACCCTCCCCCTTCCAGCCCACTCAAGAGAAAACAGTGTTTTGTCTTTATGATTTTGTTTTTTTTCTGTAGGTGCTTTGTAACTGCACATGAACATCACTGCCGCCATCAACAACCGATTCTTTCCAAGTGCCACTCAAGATAAAAAAAAAAAAAAAAAAAATCCAACCTCTATGCCTAAAGTTGGGCTGATTTCACAACTTTCTGTCTCCTGAAAACATGTCTTTGTTTTCTTTTCAGGTCTGGAACTGTATTAAGCGCAAGGCTCGAGCCCTGCTTCAAAATATCTTCCTTGCTTAGGAGGTGGGGTGGAACACAGCTTCTGCTATTTATGGTGTCAAAGAAGTTCTGTTTACCCTATTAACAAAATCAACAACTGGACTCCATGGCACACTAAAAATGTCTGCAGCCCACTGCACCACCCTTGCTGGGAAAAAGAACATGCCAGGAAAACAGGCCCAAGGCAGGATAGTGCCTCAGAAATAGTCATGTGTCTTAGTTAGGGTTTCTATTGCTATGATCAAACCCCACAACCAAAAACAAGTTGGGGAGAAAAGGGTTTATTTGGCTTACATGTCGTCTGTCATTAAGGAAGTCAGGACAGGAACTCAAACATGGCAGGAATCTGGAGTCAGGAGCTGATGCAGAGGCCATGGAGGGGTGCTGCTTACTGGCTTGCTCAGCCTGCTTTCTGTAAATGTATATAATGTATAACTTTTTATAATATGCATGCCCAACTCTCATTGCTGGAATTCACCTAAACCCAAGTTTTCTGTATTACAAGAACAAACCATTTTTAGGTCTTGTGCTTGACCGAGGCAGGTATTAAAGGGAGGAAAAGCTGATTGCTCATTGGTGTGCTTGTCCACCTGTGCTAGTGAGTTTTCTTAAGTGTTTATCTCTGTGAGCTGGTCTACATTTCTTAGTGGAATGGCATGTACATGTTAACATGTTCCCCAACACTTCTAAAATGGTAACACCACCTTAATAATCTGGCAGGGATGCCTGTGGAAGTCTGACTTGTTTCAGAAGTGTGCGACAGGCACCCGATACACGCCTTCTGGTGGGACCCTGCTGCAGAATTAGAGGTTCTATCGTGCAGAGGGGAATGCCTGTAAGTCTAAACCCGTGAGTGCTCACTTCCATTCATGTACAATAGAACACACTCAGAAAAGGGGGCAGACAGGAGCCTGCTCAGTCCCCACTCAGAGGTGTGAACAGGTAAGCTCACCAGCAACCCCAAAAGGCAGGAGAAGGAAGTGCTATGGAGCCACACAGAGTCTGCCTTCTTAACCCTTATCAACAGACCCAGTAACTATTGACTCAGGATCAATATAAGCAGTGCTCAGGTCCCAGAGAACGCTCCAGAAAGACTCTAAATATATTTCATAATTTCAAGGAACAAACACATCTCTAGTTCCCAACCAGGATTTGTTATTAAGGAATAACTCTGAAGAGGTGTTTCTCTACGGTCCATTTGGAGTGTGCATTGCCTTCAGAAACTCTGTGCTCTGTTGCCTGTTTCCCTTGGCCCCGTCCTAACACCTGCAGACATCTGCAAACACTAGCACCCCACAGATAGCAAATCGCAAGCTTATTTCATGTCCATTGGACTTCAAACACAAATCGACTTTATCTTGGAAACTAAACAAAGCGCTACAGAGATCTGAGTTCTTTGGCTCCTACCTCATATGAAGTTTTGAAATCTCGTAGTTTTAACAAAAGACAGGCACAGATAAATCCAAGAGATTTACTACAACAACAAACAAAACACAGCATTTTACCCAACCTCCACTGCAGGCCATTGTGTGCATTTCAACCGCATATCTGGTGTCTTTGTTCTTGAGCCAGATGGAACTTTAGCATGTCTGTGCTGTCTACCATCCAATCTTCCCCAGCCCTCAGGAAGTCAGGGCTTCTAGAACTATCCAGGGCGCTGACAGTGATTCCCAAGGCTCCAGTTGCCCATGCTAACACTAGTCCAGGAACCAGCCACTTGGCCCCAGGTCAGGATATATATTTGTTGTTCTAGTTGTAATTACTTTTCATATACGAGAGATTTCCTTTGTGATATAAAAATTATTATCAAGCAGTGAATTCTTCACCTATTGAATGTACAAACTCTGCACTATAATTAGGCAAATATGCAAATGTCAATCTCTATATTAACCCTCAAACTTCCGGTGAAATTTCTTTCCTTCCTCTGGGATGCAACTATCATGTTGCCCACATCATTTGTAACTTCATCTGGGCAGAGAAGAGAACATAGATATTATGTAACAGCCATAAATTCTGAATAACATGTGACTAGGGAATATTACAGATTATCGTGAAAAGGGTAGCAGAAAATAATGTTTGTTTATCTGCAACACATACCTAGGGGCTTTCTCTTGAAGGAAACAAAATGAAGAGGAGCTTGCATCTGGCTTTTCTCCTTGCAAAATAGAAATATTCACTTCTCCAAGTTCTAGACTCTTTCTCGAAAAGATCAATTTTTATGCACATCTTAAAAATTTAATGACAAGAAAATTATCCTAAAAGTTATTCTTTCAGGCAGCCAATCTTCAAACACGTACACAGCTAACCCACAGCGTGGGTCATTGTGCTCATTCAATCAGTTCTTGGACCTCAAGCCTCCTCAGAGGCCTCAGAATAAAGTGGTTTTGGGAAGACATAAAATGATTTCCCAACAAGCTGTTAGGACTCCAGCAAGTGCACATGAGCAATCCCTCCACTCCAAGGAGTTCTTGGCAGAAGCCACTTGTCTTTTTTTTTTTTTTAATAATGGGGAGAGGAAAATTCAAGCCAAAATGAAAAATTACACTAACAGAAACTTAATTTCTCATGAAGAAACAAAGAAGTACAAAACATTGGCCCCAATTTCTCTTCGAAGAACATGCAGGAAGATTACCTATCGTCCCTTCAAGACTTCAGTAAGCACATCAACTCTAAAGACTCAAATCTAATCAGAACTGAACCTCCCCAGAGAAGGCTTTTCACTCAACAACAAAAGAATTTATAGGAATTAAAACATTCAATGACACCCCATAAACTCAAGAAAATCTGACAGAAAAGTCTATGGATTTACACTACAATGTCCTATTCTTTAAAATGGTTCTTTAGTGTTGATTTATGATACAAAAGCACTAGTATCCCCATTTTACAGATAAGGAAATCAAGAGTTGACACTCTGATCAAGATTAAGCATACTTTGATTGTTTATATTGGCTACCAACTGGATAGGCTATGGAATCAGCTTAGAGACAAATCCCTGGACATGGCCAGGCATCTGTGAGAGAATTTCTACATTGGGTTAACTGAGCTAGGACAACACTCTAACCAGCAACCAACCAAAAACAGATAAACAGGGCGAGCTCTAGTATTTGCTGCTCTCTGCTTCCTGCTTGTGGACACAACGTGACCAGCGGCCTCAAGGTCCTGCCACAGTGACTTCCCCATCTTCAAACTGGGAGCCAAAATCACCCCTTCCTCTCCTAAGCTGCCTTCACCAGGTACTCTGTCCTAATGATGAGAAGAGTAATTACTACAGACACGTATTCCTCAGGGCCTTGAGCAGTGGTCCTCAACCTTCCTGAGGCTGCCCCTTTAATACAATTCCTCATGCTGGGGTGACCCCAGCCATAATATTATTTGTGGGGCTATTTCATAACTGTAATTCTGCTACTGTTATGAATTGTAATGTAAATGTTTGCTGCATAGAATATCTGATATTCAACCCCTGTGAAAGGAGTCATGACCCACAGGTTGAGAACTACAAGCCTAGAGTATACTGCTTAGGAGACCTCATTTCCTGCTGCAGTATGGCCATTGGTGAACTAGATATGCAGAATTTTGACCACATTGCTGGTCCTTAGTCCCCTCAGGTTTGAGGCAGATCCTTGTCTCTATTTCCAGAAGCTGCTCTTTATCTTTTTTAGACTTCATCCAAGTCTTTTGCCAAATCTCAGAAATAGCTGCGTAAAGGCGAATATATTATTAGGTCAGCAAATGAGAGAACATTATGCTCTCTGCGATGGTTCAAAACGACTTTTTAATCAGTCCTTCAAGGAAGGCTGGGAAGTAAAAGTTTCAGATCATCTTATAAACTATACAATTCCTATTCCAATTAAGAGGCTTACAGGTAAAAAGTTAAAAAAACAAAACAAAACATAGAAACCTAGGAAGTAAGGAAGAAAGGCAGCCAGGCAAGCTGGCCAAATGTTTATAGTTGACCAAGTTTAAGTATAAATATATACGCTAAAAGCAAATTGAAGTACACATGCAATGTATTGTTGCTTGGCCTTTTGGCTAAAATCCTGTGTGGAAAAGATGCAAAGTGTGAGTAGTAAGCATAAGAGGATGGGAGTAGCCAAAGTTAATATCCAATGCTATGGGTTTCATGGGGAAAAGGTGCTACTAGGGATAAAAAAAAATGGATGATTGCCTATAATGAAAGAGTCAGTGTCTCAAGAATGCAGCACTCATAAAGGCATGTGTGTCTACAAACAGGACATTAAAATATATAAAGCAAAGCTAGACAGACCCAAAGGAAGACATAACAATTATAACTATTACAGAAGGATTTTAATCCCCTTCTTAGGAGGAGCTGCAAGAACTTGAACAAAGACCTATAACTTTTTCTATAAGGGTCCAGTTACTAACAATGTATCAAAAACAAAACAAAAACAATAACAAAAATCCCAGTGACAGAAGACACATTAAAAGGTGAAGGAGGGGCTATGTTCTAGTAAAATTTATTCATAAAAGTTAGCAGCGGGGTAGATTTTGTTTACAAGCTAAATAAGGACTGCTTAACTAACAATAGCAATATAATGCTTTTTAACTAGAAAGGATACTTTAATAGATATGAAAAACACTGCCAACCAACCACAACTTGCGAAGGTACTATATCCTATGTCATAAGAATAGCATAAGAGGCATTCTTGTGACATTTATGTGGAGGGTTAGGACAGAGGTGCAGCGTATTGTCTGACCACAGCAGAATTAAATTTAAAATTGGCAATATCAAGATAGCTAAGAAACTACCAGATGCTTGGAAAGTAAATCAGTCTTTTCCAAGTAACGCAGGTGTCAAACAAGAAGTCATGAGGAAATGAGATAATATTTTGAACTGAATAACAGGAATAAAACAGTACAAAATTTGTGGGACAAAGTTACAGCAGTGCCTAGAGGACTGTAACATCTTCTGTGTTAGATTAGGATGAAAGCAGCCATGACCTGACTCCTTAAGACAGGAGCCCAAGAAGAGCAAACTAATGCTAAGGGAGGGAAACAGAAGGAAATAACGAAGAACACAGGTCAACAGAAGTGGAACAATGCTAAGACAAATATCAACAAAGAAAAAGGTTTCAAATGATCAGTAAAACTATGAAGGCTCTGGACAGGCTCTAAAGAAGAACAGGAGAGACCAAGAACATATCACCAAAGTCGGGATTAAAGAGGAGATACCACCATAAACCTTACTAATGATAGATAGTGACTCTTGTGGATGCTTCTGTGAGCACAGATTACACAACTTGGAGAAAAATGAACAAATCATTGAAAGACATAAATCACACTATTAATGAATGCAAGACAGAAAGCTGAAGACACTATATTAATAGATAATTACACCTCCCTCTATACGCGTATATAAATTCTAGGCCCAGAAAAAATAAACAATAAAACCTTATCCAAATTATTCCAGAAAGGGGGGAAGGGAGACCACCCATGACAGAATTCCCTAAAGCCAGTTATTAATCACTCTAAAGCCAAACATGATAAACATCTTGCAATAGAAGAAACATCAAATGCAAAACTGTTTAACAAGTAAAAACTTTAACGAACAGAAGAAAACAGTATATAAATACAACATGGTCACCAGGATGGAAGTTTAGTTTAATATCCAAAAAGAAATCATATGATTCATCATTATTATAGAATATATATGGACATGGGTGGATATGTGAACGTATGGAGGAAGAAATGTAAAATAAATGTGATGCTTCAACACATATATACACTGCGTAATCTTCAAATCAGGGTAGACATATCAGTTTCCTCAAATATTTCTTTAAGGTTGGAATATTCAAAATCCTTTCTTTTATATCTGTACAATATACAGTACATTTTCATCATCTATAGGGACTCAGTAGAGAACAACAGAATACCAGAACTCAGTTCTTCTAGCCAGCTGTAACTGGTACCCACTGACTAACCTTTCTGTTAGCCTCTAACCTCTAGAATATTTCTTTTAAATCATATTGTCATTTCAATAGATACAGAAAAAGTATTCGTCAAACTTCAATGTTCATTCTTTGTTTAAAAAATTTGTGGGAAAATAGAAAATTTTCTCAATCTGCCTAAATATAATTACAAAAAAGCAAACAGCTAAAAATTTAAAAATTAGTCATCAGTGTCTCCTGCTTTCTGCTTAAGATCAGGACCAGACAAGAACATCCTTCTTTGCTGCTGCTGTTGTTGTCCAGGCTAGACTTGAACTTGATATATACCCGAGGATGGTCTTGAACTCCTAATCTTCCTACTGCAGAGACTAGAGGCATGTGTCACTATGCCTGGCCTTATGAATCTCTTTTCTTTTATTCAGGCTTGTGGTGAAAGTCACTCTATGACAAATGAGAAAGACCTTAAGATACAAGGCTAATGTATAATATTTATTTAAATTAGCAATAAAGGGAATGAAAACATTTTCATGCTTATATTTAAAGATCCATGTATTTATTTTTAAACATATGTATGTATGTGTGTGGATGTGAGTGCAGATACGGATAATTGCAAGCCAACTGAAGTAGGTACTGTAAATGAACTCCGATCCTTTGCAAGAGCAGTATGTGCTTTTAAGTGCTGAGCAACTCCTCCAGCCTTCACACTTGCGTTTATAAGAGCATAAAATCCCTCAGAAATAAATGAAAGATGTGCATGACATGTACGCTGAAAATAATAAACCTTTACAAAGGAAAATCAAAGGCTGTCTTAGTTAGGGTTTTATTGCTGTGGAGACACACTATGACCACGTCAACTCTTTTAAAGGAAAACATTTAATTGGGGTTGGCCTATAGTTTCAGAAGTCTAGTTCATTATCATCACGGAGGGAAGCATGGCGGTACACAGGCAGACATGGTGCTGGAGAGATAGCTGAGAGTCCTATATCTGGATCCGCAGGCATTAGGGAGACAGAGTGACACTGGGCCTAGCTTGGGCTTCTGAAACCCTATTATTTTCAATGTGACCCAAAGCCACTGCTTATGTGTGACCTTGGGTAAGTTATATCACCCTTTCAAAAAAAAAGGTCTTAAAAAGTGTTGTGTGAGGGGACTGGAGAGATGGCTCAGAGATTAAGAGCACTGACTGCTCTTCCAGAAGTCCCGAGTTCAATTCCCAGCAACCACATGGTGGCTCACAACCATCTGTAATGAGTTCTGGTGCCCTCTTCTGGCTTGCAGTCATACATGCTGTATACATAACAAATAAATTAAAAAAAAAAAAAAGTGTTGTGTGAGGAATACATATGCAAAGGATACCCAGCTGAGTGCCTGGCACATGCAAAGTACTCTGCAGATGTTGGCTATGGGTAGTTTACTTTCACTGGTGTGCTTTTAGACAGAGGGAGGGGATGGCACCCGGACCAAAATATCTGCTATTAGAGAAAGCCTAAGTAGGTTGTTAGGAGCAGCACAATGAGCCATTAAGTAAAACACCAGGTGTGGAAGTTGTCTCTTCAAGCAGAAAGGCGAGTAGACAGTCATTAGGAAGCTGGGGGTGGGGGGGTGCACCAGCCTAGAAGGAGCAGTGAAGGAGGGCTGCAGCTGATGCCAAAGTTCAACCAAAATAAAAGCAGAAGGCAAGGCAGCTGGTCCAAATAAGGAGAAGTAGTCTGAAAGGTGGGGACAGTGGCAGCTGACCCAGCCTGCTTGTCTCTGCAGAGACCACAGGCACCAGGCACACTCCTGGGACTCAGGTAGGTGCCAAGGGTATATGCGCTATTCCTTTTACCTGCCGGTCTAAACTTCAGAATTGCTCACAATATTCTGTGTCCGTCTTTGCTTCTCTGTCTTGTGATCTGTCCCTTTCCCTGCTTTCTACTCCTTCCACAGTAGTCATGGATGAAGATGGGTCGCCACCAATTCTGCGGGATCGGGAAGCCCCCTAGACCAAGCTGAGAAGACAGACAGACAAGACAGATACTGCAGGCTGGAGAAAGGCTCATCTGTGGGAGACCAGGAAGTAGGGGTTGGTATAGAATTATGAAAAGGCAAGAGGAATATGCCGAATTAAATCAGCCTATATACTTTAAGGATGTGCTGACCTCAGAATGGAAACCAGGGTATGTGTTACGTTGGGGACGAGGTTTTGCTTTTGTTTCTACAGGAGAAGATAAGCTGTGAGTACCATCAAAATTGATAAAGGTTCGATTTGAACAAGAGAAATCTCTTAATTAGAGGAGGTGATAGTTCATCAACCAGCATGAACATCCAATTTAAACTAACTTATACCAGTAACACATGTCTTTTCATTTAATCAGATAATAACTTGCCAAAAAGGAACATCCCCAAAATTAGTCTTGGGGAAAGGTTTTTGTTTTTGTCTTTTAGGAGAATGAAGGTTAAGGAATCTGAAGAACACAGGACAAATGAGACAACTGAAGAAAAGGGACAAATCATCTATCCCAGGAAACAGAGTGAACAGCGTACGGGTATATATTATCGAAAAAAATTTTATGTCTTCCTAAATGTTTGTTTCTGCTTTTCTCTAAAAAATTAACACTATTGGTCTTCTAATAGTCCCAGTTCAATTAAAATTTAAAGCTGACTTTGGAGTTGGAGAATGGCTCTCTCCTTCTTTAAACTCAAGCATGTTGTTAAAAGGAAAATGCAAACTCCCTGTATCATGCCAGAATAAAAGAGCCATCTTCTGCTATGGGACAGGAGAAAAACCAAATTAATTAAGGGATTATTCTATTACTAATCTCAACTCTTTGATTCTATTCTGATTCTTTAAACTTTTCTTAAAGTATAAATTTTATATCAAAATTTATAAGATTAATATATATATATACATTTTAAACTTTGTTAAGATATGAATGGTCATATAGAGTACTAATTAATTCTAGAAAAAAGGCTTCAATTAGCTGCATATATATGTCTTTGTGTTCGAGTTTCTTATCAGTTTTCTGCAGGAAATCACGGCCAGGCCTAACATCAACTGAAGTCTCCAGGAAGAAGTTGGGGCCCCACAACAACAACAATTCCACGTGGACAATAATAACATCACTAAGCTGACAAACATCATCTACAGATCAGCTTTGAACTAAAGTGCTCAGAGCAATTTTGAGATGACTAGCTGAGATGATCCAGTCTCAAAGACTACTTGAATAAGGACTTGAGATAAACCCTGAACTTTGGCATTATACACAGACTGGATAATGAAGGATATAGTTACCTTTCCTAGAATTTGACAATTAACCTAAAATTTTTCTTTCAGGATAAAGATAACTTCGCCCATACCCAGCAGGAAGCAATTTTAAGAATACGACGCCCACATTCCCAAAGAGGTGGTGTGGGGCAGGTGGTTTTTTGGTCCTTTTAATGGGTTTTGGGTCTGGGATAATTTTCATTGTTTAGGGGAGTTGGTTACAAGTTGTTGTCAAGGGTTAGGAAAAAGGCTAAGCAAAGGAGATTAGATTTAAAAAAAAGAGAAAGAAAGAAGAAAAGAAGAAAAAGACAATTACTAGTTTTAAATACTTTACATTGGATTGGATTGTTTTATATTGTATACAAATTATATATATTGAAATTGATATTGTTAGAAAATGCTATATGTATATTTCTAATTGTACTTATACCGTTCATTTAACAATGCAATTTTCTGATCCTTGAATGTTATTATTACCAACTATTAGGATATAAAGAAATGAAAGTTAGTAGTTAGACATTACAATAGAACTTGTAGTCATTTTAGATATGTTTTAAAAATTGAGCAGATATATTTTAGACAGGTCATCTTCAAACCCTTCAGAGATCTACAGAATATGGCATTTAAAATGTTTTAATAACTTAGAAAATTTTTCTTTTTTGAGACATGTTGGCTCCTGGCAGTACCAATCTACTTCAGAGAAAATATGGGCATTGAAGAAACTGCATATGGAGTTAACTTTCATTGTGGCAAAAGTTAGCCACTGGACAACAAAGTATCCTTGAATCAACTGCTGACAAAATGGACAGACAGGACATGAAACAAAGGACTACTGATTCTTGCCAAAACAAGTGTGGTTATGGCTTTATCAAAAGGCATCTTCTGAGGCCAGGACAATATGGCACCATCCCTGAAGTGGCCTTAGCAACTCGGAAAAGGTACAGTGCCCTTTTCTTCGAAGGCAGCTGAACAGGCAGTGGGCCGATGGCTTCTGATGTGCAATGGAACAGCAGCTGAAACAGTTATTCTTGAAGAGTAACTAAGCTCACGCCTCTCAATAGTAGACTGGCATTTGATAGAGGGATGTGAAGAAGAACGGGATGCTGAGATGAAGCCATATATACACAGCCAAGAAGAATGGACAGCTGAATTAAAAAACCATCAACAATTTCCAGAATTTAAAATCCTGAATCATGACATGACACTAGTGGAATTCAGGTGTTTCTGGTACATGGACTGCTCTCACCCAATGTGAGGTTGAACTGTTGACCTTGTGTACATCCTACTTCACAAATGAGTCTGTCAGATATGCTAAGCCTATAGGCTGAAGATGATGCCCCAGCATTGCGGAGAAACCTCAGGTGACTGTCCAGGCAGCTGGCTGTTTCTGTTTACTCACAAATTTTTTGGAAGTTGTTTGCATGCACTTTCTGTTTTTATTTTTGTTAGCTAATATTATTTCCTTCTTGGGTCTCTGAGGGAGTTGAAGATTAGTTAGTTATAGTTGAAGATTAGTTATAGTTGAAGGTTAGTTAGTTATAGTTGAAGATTAATTAGGATAGAAAGTGAATTAGATACATTTTGGACTTAACAAAATGGGATAGATAATGAAATTATTTTCTCTGAATTTGTCAAATACAAATGGACTAGACATTGTTTAGACATTTATTACTTGTATATATTGTATATAGTCATTGTACTTTTGTATATAGTTTTTCTTTTGTTAGTTATAACCTTTTTTCTTTTTTTCCTTTTTATTAAAATAGAAAAGAGGAAATGTGGTGGTATTTTATTTGTACTGAAATGTGATTTTAATTGTATGTTAATAAATAAAGTTGCCTGGGGGTCAGAGCTATTAGAGCCATAGCAAGTGTGTGGCGGCGATGGCGCACGCCTTTTAGGACCTGGAGGGCGGTACATACAGGCCGTGACGAGGCAGTCACATGTTTGGGTTTACAACCAATGAGAAGGCAGAACAGCTAGACTATATAAAGACATACATACAGGAAGTAGGTCCCTTTTGGAGAGCTCTCTTGACTGAAGAGGATCGCTGAAGCAGGAAGGGTAAGGTTCTTAGCTCTGACCTCTTGGCTTTCTTCTCTGAATTGGCTCTGTGTTTCTTATTTAATAAGACAGTTGGTTACATCTACATGCCTCCTTTTAAAAAAAGAATTACTAAAACATTTTTTAAACCATGACAGAGATTGTGTTGTTTTTCCTTTATTTAGTCAGAAGCTATGTAGAGATAGATGGATGGATAGATGGGTGGATGGACAGATGGATAGACAGGCAGAGTAGGTTTAGTCATTTGAATGTCTTTAAGGACTCAGAATCCCATTTCTTTTGATAATGATGTTAATGTGGTATGGACCATCTTTTATTGCCTGTATCTCAGGAAAAGTTCTCTTGTCCTTGCCAAACAACAGGACATTATTGAGAAGCTCCATGGACAGCAGGCTCCCTCAGCAAGTGGCCAGTTGTGGGAGCTGCCCTGTATCCCAAGGACAAGCTTGCAAAATGCCAGCTGAACTGAAGCCTTGGCTTAGAAGCACACTGGCAGACACAAGCACACCTTTCCAGCCACAGGCAGCCAAGAAACTACCACAGGCTTGCTAACAAAAGGACCCTGAGAGGCTCCCCTAGAAGTCCTGCGGCTCCAGGGAGTGGGGAGGAAACGGACATGTAGAGAATGCATCTTACATACTTCCTATGAAAATGTTTGCTTATAATAGCACCCCTCAAATCCCACAGGAAATAAGCCCCTCCTCCTTCAAAATAACATAAAATCCCCCCCCCCAAATGTGATTGAGTCCATGCTATTTCCAGCACCTTTAATCCTGCAGAAGTGCTCTGGGATGGAGAGGCTGCTCTAGCGTGGAGCAAAGGGCACTGTGGACAGACAGTGTCGGGGTGTGTTGCTGTCAACCCCAGTAAGTGGTCCTGTTGTCAACGCTGTCCTGCTCTGGGTGGCCTCGGGGCTGTGGCCTCCCCTCAGTAGGTAACAGTAGCATGAGACACTGGGTCAGAAAGGTCCCCAGATGGACTCTAGTGTTAGGCAAGGTGGCAAGGCAGTGCTGGCGGCTGTAGAACTTAGGGAACCTGGAGGAAAGCCCACTATCTGTCATGACTGTGGGGGTGTAGAATGAACTTGTTTGTGAACACATGGGGGAATGGCCCCAACAAGCACACTAAGATATCTGAGAATATTTCATTTCAACAGTAAGTGGTCTAAAACAGTCTCACTAACAGAAACTTCCGGTCTCCATGCCACTTCCTGCTGACACAGCACTTTGTGCCCCTCCCATTCTGCTCAAGGATTTCTGCTACTTCCAGGAAGCATTTCAGACCCTGTAAGCCTAATGCCAACACCCTAAACGTTCTTCAGTGCAGGGAGGGAGAAGATTGGCTTCCTTCCTTGTTACCCTTCATTAGGGTAGACACAGCAGTGCCCAACACAGTTTGGGAAAACACACC
Organism: Peromyscus californicus insignis; assembly: GCF_007827085.1. Classification (NCBI taxonomy): domain Eukaryota; kingdom Metazoa; phylum Chordata; class Mammalia; order Rodentia; family Cricetidae; genus Peromyscus; species Peromyscus californicus. Next base: position 56,826,441 of record NW_026294469.1, on the reverse strand, counting down.
TTTAATCTTTGACAGCCAGGCCATCAGGGCATCATCGGCCCTGGAACACGGCCCCAGATAACTGGAATTCTGGTCTCTACTCTGTGCTCAGAGTTCCCACTGCTTTTAATTCCAGCCAAATTGAGATGGGTATTTTTGTACACTATCCCACTAGACATCAAGACCCCTCCAGACATAATACAGACCTGGAATGGAATCCTTGTCAGCCAACAGTGTCACACTTTCGGTGACATTGGTTAGACTTTTGTACAGCCCATCAAGGGTCGTGATAGTCCTGTAAGCCAGGTATTACCAGGGTAAATAGGTTGTTCTTGGGGGTCTGAATGCCAGAGACTAACTCGAACATGTTTAATGGAAGTTGTCAAAGATATACTCAAAGGGCACAGGCAGATTCCAAACACTATCTGTATGTCAAGGGCAGTATTATGTCCTTCATTCTTCCAGCGAGTGTTTGATATTCACTTCTCCATTTCACTGTGGGGACACTGAAGCTCTCTGACATCAAATCACTTGCTGAAGATCAAAACAATAGTAAGAAGAAGAGTCAGGACTCAAAACGCAGACCTGCTAATTCCCGAGCCTTTTTAACTCCCTGATACAGTGCCGTTCTCCACTGGAACAAGGTCTGGTGAATCTAGACCAGAGTGCACATGTGTCTGAGCTTGTGTGTGTGTGTGTGTGTGTGTGTGTGTGTGTGTGTGTGTGTGTGTGTGTGTGTCTGAGCTTGTGTGTGTGTGTGTGTGTGTGTGTGTGTGTGTGTGTGTGTGTGTGCACTCACCGCCATGCAAAGACGCACACTCCTGACCAATCCTAGGGACTGTGGATAAGCTAACAGTCAGGCACTGTGAGAACAAGCAGCTTTAACTAGGTCATGCTTAATTTAGAACTGGGGCAAAATAGACATGACACAAGCCAACTTAATTGCCACTTTAATTCTTTTTTAAGATAAAGTCACATAAAATGTAAGAAGCTGAGACTAAAACTGCGGGCTTAGCTCTGATCTGGAGGGGAACGTGGCCATGCTTTGAAGCCACAGCTCCTTTGGTGGGGGCTACAGCATAGGCCACTCGGCCCAATTGCCACTGCTTTCGGTAGCATGAGCAGGTCTGAGAGGGGTGGGGTGGGGTGGGGTGTAGTCGGCAGGAATCGGTGTCTATTGTCTGAAGCGACCGAGCTTCAGTGAGGTTTGTTACGCAGTATTACCGAGGCATTAGGTGACAGCTACAGGCTCACCTTCCGAGTCATAAGCAGACTGGGAGAATTAAGGCTTCCTTAGACCCTTTTCACAGATAACAGACCAACTGCTCTGCTTATGTTTTTCTTTTTCTTCTTCCAAAGTCCCAGATGAAAAGATCTGACTCTACTGAAAACTAGCTTTTCCTGAGCAAGGTGTAAGGGTCTTCCTATTTAGTACTAACCAGCCCAGTACTCACTAGGCAGCCTGGACTGACCTCAAGGCAGTGACAATCTTCCTGCCCTAGTCTCTCAAGGGCTAAGATTACAAGCATGTACATCCACGCCTGACTTAACTAGTTTCACTTTTTAAAGATGTTAAAAAACCATTCAGTCCTTTCATTTAGAGAAATATAGAATAGAAAATGCTAAGTTTCAAAAGCAGCATCCAAATGCAATAAATGGGACGTTTCCAAGCAAAGGCAGTCCGCAAGTGTGTATTGTCGGAGAAAAACATAAAATAAAACAAGCAGGCATCAGTGGTCTTCAGCTCTCCATGCTGAGTACAGAAGCCACCATGATGCCTTGAAGGCTCAGGGTGCTCTGAGGCTCTCTCCTAGTCGTGGAGAAAAAGAAGGGAGTCGGGGCTCCCCGCATCAACACCTGTGAGGAGCCACCCGTCTGGTGTCTACACGGTCAGGCTCCCTAGGGCTCTGCTCCAGAGAACAGCCTGAAGACACCGATGTGGGGATGAAAAGAGAATCCCACAGTGGGCCAAATCAGAGGATGTAGGTGACCAGGGAGGACCCAATGGAGCCCAGGGAAATGGAGAAGTGGACGCACTGAAAAGGAAGGAGTCTGTGGAGGAGACGGTCACTCCAACAAGAGGCAAAGTGGCCAGTGAAAGAAAATGTACCATGTAGCCTGAGGAACCTATGGGCCTCTGTTTCCAGGGAGTGATGCAGAACGGGCTTTCTCTTGCTACATCGAAACAAATCACCACAAACTCAGCAGCTTACACACCACCGCCCTAACTATCTCCAGGTTCCTAAATTAGAAATACAACATAGATTAGCTTGGTTCAGCGCTCAGAGTCCCACATGGGTGAAATCCAGGTGTTTTTTTTTTTTTTGTCTGTTTCCCACCGCCCCCTCTGGGGTTTGAGATTCTCTTCAATATCCATCCAGTCTCTTGGCTAAACACTGAGGCCTAGGTGTTAAGAGTTTTCCTGCTATGTGTCCCACTCTTACCACAGCATGGTAGTTCATTTCTTCAAGGCCAACAGAGTCAACAATGTCTACAGGCTCTTAAGGATGCATCGGATTGAGACCTACCCAGACAATCGCCTATCAGATTAAAAGACAAGAAACCTACAGAACAACTACAAATGCTTCAGTGAGGTTTGTTACGCAGTATTACCGAGGCATTAGGTGACAGCTACAGGCTGTATGTACTACAGCTATGACTACATCTTTACCACCTGAAGCAATCTATAATGGAAGGGCCTGGCATACAGTGTCCCAAGATCCCTTTTACTGTAAGGAGAGAGGACTGGCCACGGTATGCACACAAGACAGTAGAAACCATCTTCCAAGTGAGCCCAGAACTTCATGAAGACATCAGAAAGGGTAAGTAATAAAACATGGAAGAAATTCCTGTTAAGGTGGAAGGTTAGAGGCCCCCTTACTGTGATACAGTGAAGAAAAAAAATTAACCAGGTTAATAAACAACTGGTCTTGTTCCTATAAGGATAAGCCAGATGAAAGTCTCCCCCAGAACCAGGCAAGGGCAGCCACAAAGCCAGTGCCCACATACATCATGTGACTCATGTTAAGATCCGTCCACCAATACTGGAGCATTGCATGAACAGGCAGATAGAGAAGGGTAGACACAGGCTGCAGAGGCGTAACCATGAACTAAACACACCATGGGTAGACAGACATAGGATACCAGCGCAGGCTGTCCAGATGTGCTGGAGAGTGTGATATGTGAGCCTGAAGCTCTGATTCTCCACATCATGACTTGGGCAAGCAGCAATGCCAGATCCCAGAAGTCCCCTGGTGAACACAGCTGCAGGTGTATGAGAACCCCTTAGTCCCCAACAACAGAAGTGGCCTGATTATACACCAGATGGAGACTGTGGAAGCAGTTACCAGAGAAGCATCCAGAGCCCTGGTAAGACGAACATTCCAGACAAAAACAATCACTCAGGTGTGGTCACATCACTACCTCAGGTTTACAAGCTCAAGTAGAGGGAAGTGTGACCATCCAGCACACATGGAAATTTCTGCAAAAGCAACATCCCATGCTGCAGGCTGGGAAAAATCCAAGAACGGCTAACATACCAGCAACTGAGCAGAAACTCAACTCAAAAGGTGATGTTTAATCTCCACTGGGACTCTGAATTCCCACAAACCTGGTGTTGCGGGTTCAAGCTATGGTCACAGTGTCTCCCCATCAGCACAGGTTGCTTCATGAAGCTTCACCATGGCACAGGTGGTAGGTAGTCCTCAAAGGGTTCCACCAGGGAAACAATACTGATCAGTGTTATAATTTATATCTATTTAATCTTTACTGTCCTTTATTTTCATGTTTAAAATCTTCATTCTTGCATAAGTATCACGAAATGGTCTTGCTTTCATTTTGACATTCCTTGATTAGGCTTCCTGGTTGTTTTGAAAGTTTTGGTACCCAAACTACACTCTCTACTGCTCTCTTCCTAAGCACAACCCATGTGCTTTCTCTCTCATTCCTAGCTCGTTTCCTCACACTCTTTCCCATCCCCTTCTGACTTCTTAACTAGAGCTTTCCACAGCTTTGATAACCGTTAACCTCCATGGACCCTAACAGCATCTCTGCTGCTTCAGTGTGTCTACTTTCTCTCCTGGTTTTCCCCCGGGTGATGTAATACTCAGCCCTGCCTGTCTTCAGTTCTCTTTCCCTTCTGTTCTCACGTTCAGAAGCTAAGATCTTAGTTACAACACTACGATCATTGTTCCTTTATCCTCCAACAGTTATGAACGTTAAAGACAACTTTATGTTCAAGATTTGTAAAAACAAGAGCGGGGGAGGGTGTGCGCGCATGCTCGCATGAGTACATGTGCACTGCATATACGCAGGTGCCCTCGGAGGCCAGAGAAAGGCATCTGAGTACCCTGAACTAGAGCTACCTGCACTGTGAACTGCCCAGGGCAGGTGCTGGGAACTTAACTCAGGTCCTCTACAGGAGCAGCACGCACTCTTAACTCCTGAGCCATCTTTCCAGTTCTAGAAATGAACTTCTATGCCAGAGGTTTTTGGACAGGGTCTCATGCAGCCTAGACTGACCTGGAGCTCACTCTGTAGTTGAGTTGCTAAGCAAGCACTTTACCAACTGAGCTATATCCCAGCCTTACAGACAACCTTTTAGACTATTATATATTTACACAGTGGGCCTAGAGATGGTTGCTTCTGAGGCAGGCAAGCACAGCAAGGAGCTTAGCAACAGGAGACCCTACTTGGCTTAGCTGTGCAAACCTCTCTTCTAATAACGCACTTGGCAGCCTTAGCTCCTTTACCTGAATGGACTGTGCACACAGACACCCTTCTCCAAATAATTCACCTAACAACCTCAGATCCCTACCCACATCCGGCTACCCATAAACGCTTCTCTGGACAATGCATCGAGTTTCTCTTCCCCTTGACACCTATACAACTAAGACCCTATTCAGTTGCCCTATCATTATTTCTGGGTAGAAGAATGGTGTCAGGAGAGGCTGAGAGCCCAGTAGCTGCTCAGTTCATGAGACTGGATGTCCCAGGAATCCCAGTCTGCACTCAAGTCCTATGAGACTCCTGGAGAGCCACTGGTCTCAAGTCCACTTTCGTAGGGTGAAGAAGCTTAGTGCTAATGTCAGTGGAGAATGGTGGCCGCTGAGGCAGCAGGATGGCATAGCACAGATGAACGTGCCAGCATGATGTGAAGGGAAGCAGGCAAAGGGCAAATGCTTTTCTTTCTTGAATTGCTTATACTCATCATTAAGACATAGTTTAAGGGCTGGAGAGATGGCTCAGTGGTTAAGAGCACTGTCTGCTCTTTCAGAGATCCTGAGTTCAATTCCCAGCAACCACATGGTGGCTCACAACCACTTGTAATGAGATCTGGTGCCCTCTTCTGGCCCGCAGGGACACATGCAGGCAGAATACTGTATACATAATAAATAAATAAATCTTTAAAAAAAAGACATAGTTTAAATATTCTTCTATATTGGGAAATCTAAAAGAGATAGATGAACTTCTGGATACATAAGACCTATCAAAATTAAATGAAGATTATTTTAAAAATACAAGCGGATCTCTAAAAAAAAACAAGACATGATAAAGGATAATCTCCCAATGAATGAGAAGTCCAAACCTGAATCAATTTGCTACTGAATTCTACCAAGTCAGTAAGAGCTAACCAATGCTCCTCTAACAATTGGTAATGCTTTCAAACTATTTGAACAAACCCAGCATTGCCAAGACATCAAAACTAGGTAAAGACATAATAACACAGAAATTGTAGCCAATCTCTCTGACAAATATAGTTCTAAAATTTCTCAGCAAAATACATGCAAACTGAATTCAAGAACACCTCAAGAAGATCATTCACCATCATTAAGTTGGCTTCATTTTAGAGGTGGTTCAACATATACAAATCAATAAATATAATACATCCCATGGGCCTGGAAAGATGGCTTTGTGGGTGAGACCATACTGCTCTTGCGGAGGATCCAAGTTTTGTTGTTAGCACCCAAGTCAGGCAGCTCAAACTGCCTATAACTCCAGTCCCAGGGGATCTGATGTCCCTGACCTTTAGGAGCACCTGCACTCATGTGCACATGGCCATGCACATTCGTGCATACACACACACACACACACACACACACACACACACACACACACACACACGCATGCAAACAATTTAAAAATAATAAAAATGAATCTTAAAATATAATTTATTCAAAGGAGTTTGAACAGAAGTATCCCAGATTACTTTGAACAGATCAGTACCCCAATGCTGTTTCCAGAAGACACTGGTTATTAAATGAAAATCTCAGTACCAGGGACATGTTTTCTCCCTATGAGTTATTGGTCAGAAAACCTACAAAGGCAGCCAAAACAACACAGGATATTGCAATTACTCCTGGTTTCCCATCATAACTAGATGGTAAGATCCCATTGCTGAAGATACCACACATTTTGGTTATAGAACACAGAGAAATGAATCTTGAACTAGCCAGGAAACAACCCCCACCCCCTAACTCCCCACCCCTCTGCTGGCTAGCTTCCATAGTGTTGAAAGGTACTGTGCAAGCTCCTGGGGTAGAAAAGTTATCAGTGCCCTTCCCTGGTGCTAGACCTTGCATACTATAACACTAACCTCCCAGGCGAGACGTGTTCACTGGTGCAACAGTGGTAAAGCCTGAGGGTGTAACCAGCTGCTCTCCTGACTGGATTTGAGGTCTGCTCCACAGGAGAAATTTCATTCCTGGTACTGTAGACATGGTTTAAAAAAAAAAATGGCTACAGAAGTTAGAGGCCCTCCATGAGAATCTATTGATGTTGTTTTTGTAAATGTTCATCTCTAACTGCCTTTTTAAATATTTATATTTATATCCATAGGTTTGTGCTTTTCCCAAGCCTGATCATAAAAGTTTCTTATTGCAGTGGGTAGTGGTTACTACAGAGACATATTACTATTCAAAATGCTCAGGGTAAGTGACTGTGAGTGTTCAGCCATGGATGGGACAGCTATATTAACCCTGTACCCCAACACTACTCAAAGAACAATAAAGTAGGAAGGACAGGAAGAATGTAAGAGCTAAGAGCTCAAGGACGAAGAAGAGCTGTAAATGTTTTTCTCTGGATATGACCTGGCTGTTGCTCATATGAATTCACAGCAACAGTTGCCTATTCAATACCTTCACAAAATCACACTAGCTAAAAAATCCTGCGTGGAGTGGGAAGAGGATCCCAAGGCCTCACCCCCAAGGAGCTATTGGCAACTGATGGAGAGAGAGTCACATTTCCTTAGGAGTGTGGCCACCGGTAGGCCATGGATGACCCCATGGTCATGATCATGGATGGTGCTAATTTGAGTCAATGTGTTAAGAAAATAAAAGAATTCACAAAAAATGTAAAAAGAGCATATGAAGTTGGGAAGGAGGTGAGATGGGATCCAAGCAGGAATTGGGGTGGTGGTGGTGAAGAATGGATATGATCAAGATACAATGTGTACATTTATGAAATTTTTAATTAATAAATGGAAACTTCACAAAAAAGATAAAGGCACAGGCCAGAACTCCCTGAAAAGGCTTAATCACTCAGGAAATAGTGCCCGCAATTGCAAGGATTACACGGAATTAAAAAGTGTCTGCACAGGAAACAAAACAATCAGTGATTATGTGAGAACCTAAAGACAAGGAGAAAAGCCTAGAGAGTGGGTGTGTGAATTAGTCCAGCTTGTACAGAAATAAGTGTGGAGCTTCCTCACAAAACTAGTTTCTTCCATAGGACCCAGCTCTGTCATGCTGACATTTACCCAGAGGACTGTAACTTAACACATCACCAAGATAACTGCACAGGAATGCTGTGGTGCTCTGAATGAAAATGGCCCCCATAGGCCCATAGGGAGTCGCACTGTCAGGAGGTGTGGCCTTGTTGAAGGAAGTGTCACTGGGTGTGGGCTTTGAGGTTTCAAAAGCTCAAGCCAGGCCCAGTGTCGCTCTTGCTTCCTGCTGCCTGATGATCCAGATGTAGAACTCTCAGCTACCTCTCCAGAACCATGTCTGCCTGCGTGACACCCATGCTCCCTGCCATGATAATAATGGAGTAAACATCTGAACTGTAAGCCAGCCCCAATTAATTGTTTCCCTTTATAAGAGTTGCTGTGGTCTTAGTGCCTCTTCACAGCACTAGAAACCCTAAGTAAGACAAATGCTTATCATTATACTGTCCACAATAGCTATGGTATGGGACTAACCTAGGAGTATCATTTTAAGCAACTTTACTCAGACCCAGAAATATAAATATTGCATGTTTTGTCTCATATGTGGACCCTTCATTTTATATAGATATATAAAATCATGCATGTATATACACATGCAAGTAGAATCAAGACTATCTAGGAAAATAAAAGGGTCTAGTAGGGGGTAACGGGAGAGAAAGGGTAGGGGGAGTGTGGAGGGAAAATAATCAAAGTACACTATATAGTTAGTGAAAATAACTATATATGTGAAATCTACTGCTACATGTAAAGCACATATGTTAATTTAAACACACACACACACACACACACACACACACCACAAAGACTAATATGGAGCATATCCACTCTATGGCCAAACAGGCACAGCATTCTCGCTTGCTGAATGGTTTGAATGTTTACAATAAGAGTATGAGACAAGAATGATAGGTAAACTACATGAGCTTTAAACACCCGACAAATGTATTAAATACACATGCACAGATGTTAAAGACTTAGAATGAAACTACAAAATATTTGTAGAAAAGTTGATAATGAATTACTTTCTAAAAATCCTCCTAAGGGCACCACCCATACTCCACTCCCTGGGATTAGGATTCACTACTGGAATTTTAAATATTTCACTCATTCAAAGGGATAAAAATTCATTTGGCCTGGATAAGACAAATCTAAGCAGTCACTATATAGCTGTTGATCTCCTTGTTAGCTTTTGGGAATAAATTCTACTTCAATGACACATGAGGACATTGAGCATCTCAAGAGGTGCCATGCTCCACAACACTCACATCTCCGAAACAGATTTCTTTTATACTGTACTATTTTATATATATATATATATATATATATATATATATATATATATATATATATACTGTACTCTTTTAAATGCAATAAAGTCCTCAAGACCACTCAGTGTAGACATTCGGACCTCCAAGGATCAGGTAGAAAGTCATGTAAAGGCATGTCAAATACATGTTCATGAGTGGGATACCTGTAACGTTATACAAATGTAAAAAGTTGCTTAGCTGCAGCTTTTCTATACTTTTTTTTTAGGATAACATCCATTTTCAAGGAGCTATGGAGGCAGTGGGGAGAGAGGTCCTCTTGTTCTCGGTAAGAGCGAGGCCGTCAAGCCAGCTGACCAGAAGACGATGTAGCACCCCCATGGAGCAGGAGCGAAGCCCGGCACAGCCACCGCTAACAGAAGACGGGAACAGTCACGTGCTCACCACGTTTTAAACACGAAGCAGACTGAACTGTTTTCCCTGTGTCAATATGCTGCTAGAGATAGACAGCAATAAACAGAGCAAACAACCAACCAGACAGGACCTTGTTAGGCACATTCTACGAATACTCGTCAAGCAGGAGCTTCGAGCTTCGGGTGAAGTGCTCCGACCTAATCCCTTTCAGGAAGCAATGCTGTTATCGCGCCCATGCACATGGGACTCTGCACTCTAAGTTCAGTTACTTGCCCATGGAAACCAAAACAAGCATGGACTGACTCCCCAGCAGCCTTAAAGAAAACATAGGCGGCTACAAGATTTCGATTCATTATGTCCAGTCATGACTGTCACTGTTATCATCCTAAAATTTATTTTTCCCATAGTTCTCAATCTCAGGCACTTCTCATATTTTAAGGTCATTTTTAGACGCTAAAAAACCCAGAGCAAGTAAGGAACAAAGCTGAGATAGAATTCACATGGCTCCTCGTCATCTGTCCATTGAATGGATCCCAGGCCAGTGATGGTTTTCAAATCAAAAGCAGGAGCTGCTCTCTCCTTCCCTCTTAAACCAACCACCTGTCCCATAAAATGTGAACTGAGATGGCTCAGCAGGTCAAGGTGACAGCTGCCGAGCCTGAAGACCTCAGTTCAACCCCTGGGACACTCGAATAGAAGGTGAGAATCAACTCAGCAAGGTGTCCTCTGACCTGCAAATGCACGCTCATGCGCGCGCGCGCGCGCACACACACACACACACACACACACACACACACACACACACACGCATGCACACAGCCACGCATGCACCCACATCCCAAACATCAATGTACTTTTAAAAAAGAATAGCGATGAAGGGTAACTGTACTCTTGAGGCTTTCACACCACTCCCATCGACAGACTGCACAGCACAAGTGTTCACCGAGGCTATAAACAGAGGCAAACTGCCACCATTTGAAAACTCTCCTGGTACATTTTACTGTAGCCCATCTGCAATGGCAGCAAACACCCAAAGCTCCCAATGCATCCAGAAAATCTTTGACAATAGGACAATTTTTACACCTGAATCAAATAAAAAAATAGTCTAATTATATAAATACACTTAACAAGAAGATAATCTTTTCAACCAATTTTTATAACCAATACTCGCAGCTAAGACCGAGAACAATACCATTTAGAATATTCCTGTTGCTTAAGTAACAACAGAAACCCTAGAGTCTAAAACGTCGAGCAGCCCGTCTCCATGAGCAGATTAAGTGGGAAAAGAAAAGACAGTTGGAGGCAGGACAGAGGACAACAGAATAGTTACCCCACGTCTGGGCAAAATGACAGTACTTGTGAGATGTAGATGGAGCTGAGTGAGGCATGGGTACTCAAATTAACTTTCTCCTCATACTCAAGTTCGTTGACTCGTACCAGAACGTTTTTTGGTCTGAATATCATTATTATTTATAAGGCCCTTTACTAAAAAGATCCCACAACTGTACCGCTATAGAGACTGCCATCAACCAAAGTCGAATAGGTATTCTAACTTCCTGTGGCATTAATTCAATAAGCTAATGTGACTAATAAGTCTTCAAGAAGATGAACACTAAGAGCAATGCCAAGAAGCACCTGGGGACATGTCAACATCTTCTATCAGCAAGACCCCCACCATATTCTTTGGCAGAAACCTTCTCCGGCATCTGAATCTCAAGAGAAGCTATATATAGGTGCATTTTTAGTCCTTCTTTTGGCAGAAGAAAGAATAGCTAGAGTTGGTACAGGATATTCATCCTAAAGAGGAGCTGACCCCAGACTTCCTGTGTGGACAGAGAGCAGCTGAAGTTATGCACACAATGTCCTCCCACTCTGTCTGGGTTCAGAACCTCCTTTGTCTAACACCTCCTAATATCTCAGCAGGATGAACACTGCAGATGCATGGCAAACAGCCTAGAAAAACTCAGACTAGTGTTTTAAGGATGTGGTGATTCTTTTATGTGCCACTGCTACTTGAGGCCCATGTCTCTCTTGGCGACAGAAAACCAACTAGGTCCCTTCCTGAGGATACTGCAAGAAAGTTTCTAGCATGCTTAGTAAGTTGTTCCCAGTCAAATGAGTATATAACATAGACTTGCGCCCGTGAATTCTTCTGAGGGAGGATTACCCATTATGTACCTCAACACCCAAGTCTCTACTGACTACATTATCAGAAAAGAGCTGTAAACTCTACAGCCAATAGAGGATATTATGGGCTGTGAGCTATTTATTCTTTGCAAACTCACAGACACACACTTCCCTGGTGTTTCCCATGTGTATTAATTATTTAGAGGCAATGTAGCTAGTGCAGATTTTACCTAGTAAATCCCAAGTCTGTTTTAATGGGTCAGTCTTTCATAGACAGCAGCACCTATTTTAAACAATAAGTACTGGGCTATAAAATATCCTTAGAATAACTTGGAACTAAAAAACCTGAAAAATGTGCGTGTCTGAGCTGTCAAAGTGGTAGTTTCAAATGTGTGCCAGGATGAGGTGAAGTATGGTAGGAAGGTTCCTTTCTGCTAACGTTTAGAAGATGTTGTTTTTCCTATAAGAAAAGATAAAAAACCATTTGTGGAAATTAATCAAAAGAAGGAAAATATATTGCAAAGGAGGAAAGAACTCGGCCCTGCCCACCTCCCCCAGGACACCAGGAAGCATGCAGCAGACTAACTTCCCTTGCTTCTGAAAGCAGGGAGAGGATGCACTCCATGTCTGACACCACAGTGAAGAACATTCCTACAGCAGCCCTCTCCGGGAAGCACCTCAAGGGCTAGGTAAAATAAACACTCTTTAAACTAAGAGAGCAAGAAACACCAAGAGACCTAAGGCTAGATGAAAATAGAAACTCAGAAGTGGGCACTCGGAGTTTTCACTTGTAAAGTATTTGCCAAAGCAATGAACTTGAATGGCGGTGGTGACCGATATTTGCAGTTTCTAAGACAGGAGCGAAGCCCAAGGCATTTCTGTTGTGGGGGAAAGTAGCATTGCTCCTGGATAAGGCTTGGTCTGCAAGAAAGTTATTTTCAATGCAACTAGGAAATAGAAGTAATCATGGGCCTAATCCCTACTACCCGGTGGCCGGCAGCAAAAAGCACTATTCTCGAGGCAATGGGAAAGCCATCTCCACTCTTGGAAATGTACCATAAGCCTATCCCTATGCAGACTTTTAACCTAAAATCATATTTTGGTCGTCGAATACACCCAAGCCAGTATAGCCAATCTAGAAAACAGCCAAAAGCAAAAGATGCTCCAGTTCTTCTGATGAATGCATATATCCACTGGAGGAGGTGTTCCTACAATGCAGTTCTATGGAAAGTAAGTTCTTACTAAAAAATAAAAGAAAAATTAACAGATATCATGAGTAAGATCCAGGAGGATCATAGAAAGTTAAATAAGATTTGAGAAAACTTCAGATGTGAAAATATCTGATGCAAATGATAAAATTAAATATATTTACTAAAGGAAAAGAAAGGACTGGAATTTTTCTATAAAGAACAGCTTATCATACAGCTAGAATAGAGGAGACACAGCAGAGATAATATTTAAAGAGGGAACAGCTACGAAGTATCTGGAACTGGTAAAAGATGTCAATTTACAGAGTAGGAATTTGACAAAATACCAAAAAGAAGTCAAGAGAAGAAGGGAAGAAGAGGAGCAAATCGATGCCTGCACATACAGAGAGGACTGAGTGACATAAAGACCTGAGAGAAACACACAACTCCCCAGGGTCCCACTACCTCCAGGACTACACTCAGAGTGGAATTCAGGCATTCACTAGAGCTCCCTCCCCACCCCCAACACAGGGACTCACACCCAAGGGTGGCTTAGAAGACACTGAAATGTTTGAGGCAATGGCGCTAGGAGGTTGTGTAACCCTCAAGCTTCTTGGGACTACTCTCCAAAGTGAAGCTACCCTTGGTTCTTCATGGGACTCCTTGGAGGGAAAACGGATTCATTATTTTACATGCATGATTAGGCAGATGCCCCTATAAGAGAATTATCCAAATAGCAAAGTTAGTTTCTGTGCTTAGTGTTCAATAATGCCACCACATCTCTGGAGAACATTCAGGCCAGCCTCCACTCCCCAGCCAAGGTTCATGTAGAAGTCAGGCTTACCCTGGAATTCTTCCTTGTGGGTACACAGGGAGCAAAAGACCAGCTTACACTTCCTGTAAGTGGCCTGAGGTGACCTGTGAAGAAGGTCTGCTACTCTCTTGACCCCAAGACCCTACAAAATCATGCAAAGCAAGAGGTTCAAATCTTCGTATTTACTTGAAGAACACCTTGAAACTGCCCAGGCCATCAACAGTATGTATATCAGGAAAGCCACCAAGTATCGGAGCGATGTCACTTTAAAGAAGCCATGTGTGCCCTTCCATCCCGGCAGCACAAGGGTGGAGTCAGTAGGTGCACCCAGACCAAACATTAGGACTGGACACAGGATTGGTGGCCAAAAAAAAGAGTGCCGAATTTTTGCTGCACATGCTTAAAATCACAGGGAGTAATGGGGAACTGAAGGGTTCAGATGTGGATTCTCTAGTCACTGAACATATCCAGGGGACAAAGCACCTAAGATGTGGTGATGGACTTACAGAGCTCATGGCCGGATTAACCCGTACATGAGCTCCCCCTGCCACATCGGGATGATCCTCACTGAACAGGAACAAACGGTTCCAAATCCAGAAGAGGACTTGCACAGAGGAAAAAGATATCCCAAGAAACAAAAACTTATGGCATGGGAATAAATTCAGCATAAAATAAATGCAGATAAAAAGATAAGTAAGGAAGAAAGAGGAAGGAAGGAAGCAGGCAGGCAGGATGGAAAGAAAGAACAGCTTGCAGGGGTCAGTCTTCCTCCATCACATGGGCCCTCTTTCCACCATGTGAATACTGACCACTGAACTCAGGTCACCAGGCTTGGAGGCAAGCACCTTACCCACTGAGCCATCTTGCAGGCCCACTGTCTGACTTTCTAAGATACATCTTGATGGTGTTTGGGATTTCTTCAGCTAGATCAGGTTCTGAACCCCGAGTCTGGTGGGAGGTGTGGCAGAGGTCAATACTCTAGGCTGGCCTTAGTTGTTGAAGTTCTGTGGCTATCCACCTTTGCTAAGGGCATATAAGACAAATTGGATGGATGTGGTTCCAGTCTGTCACGGGCAATAGAATGGTGACATTTCCCAGACACCAAACTGATGTTGAAATAAAAGGCAGTTATCATTGGGAAGCAATGCTCCATGGGTATCTGATTTTTGTACATCTTTTGTATTTTAATTTTTAAATGTTTATTGTGTATGTACGAGTGTGTGTGCATATGTGTAAATGTATACAGCCATACACACATGCCACAGCCCATGTCTAGGGGTTAGAGAACAGCTTGCAGGAGCTAGTTCTCTCCTTTGACCACGTGAATGCCAAGAATCAAGTTCGGGTCACCAGGCTTTGGCAGCAAGTACCTTTATCTGCTGAACCATCCTGCCGGTTCCCACCTCCCCGTCCCTTTTTCTCTGGAGTCTGTAACCCAGACTGACCTGAAGTTCACTATGTAGCCCAGCCTAGCATTGCAATGACGAGACTTCTAGTTTAGACTTCTGACTGCTTGGATTACAGGTGTGTCATAGGCTCTGGCTCTGCACATCCTCAAGAAGAGACTGGACTTCCTGTCCTTTGTTCAGGATTATTACTGTCTCCCTCTGGAGTGAGTATGTAGTTCGTTTACTTCATCATAATTAAGACAATATACCTTCAAGAACAAAGGATATACTTACAAGCTAAACTTTTATAGATTTCTGTTCCCTAAACATAGGGTTCCCTCCTAGAATTCAATCCACAAGCATTCATTTGGACCCATCTGCACTCCAGTGGGACTCTGAGGCAAGGAGATTTTAATCCAATCCAGGAGTCTCACATGTTCTTCCAACATCATAAAACTGTGGCAAGCTAAATTCTTAGCTTGCAAGGAGGGTAAAATTTCAGACACTTCACAGTCCTTGACACAAACAACCTAAGAGAAATGGGCTAAAAAACTTGAAGTAATTCTCAGAATAGAACAATGTTCCATTGACAGATTGGAAGAGCCTGCAAATTGTGCTCATCTAAGTGAGATGTTGACATGGACCTACCTCAGTAGCAGGGGCAGTGGTTCAGTGCAGCCCTGGGAGTCATTGTGGGGCTCATTCTTGAGTTGGATATCAATGTGTAGCACCCAGGTCTGTGATTTTGGGATGAGCTGAGATAGA
Organism: Peromyscus californicus insignis; assembly: GCF_007827085.1. Lineage (NCBI taxonomy): Eukaryota > Metazoa > Chordata > Mammalia > Rodentia > Cricetidae > Peromyscus > Peromyscus californicus. The sequence continues at coordinate 56,810,782 of NW_026294469.1, read as the reverse complement.
ATGCACCATTTCTTCAAATTATATGAAGAAACACACTTTGAATTTGAACAGAACCTCAAGGCTGTGTAACCAATAGTAATCAGTTAGGGATGCTTTGGCCATATAATATGAAACCTTGTTATTTCCTGGATTCTATTTGAGAACCTAGAATCTTGTCTTGTCTGTCTGCCAGGCCCACGTAACTTAAGATATCTGTTTAACTGTAGGGGAATGGTGTACTGGCTGGTTTTGTGTGTCAACAACACAAGCCATAGAGTCGTCAGAGAGGAAGGAGCCTCAGCTGAGGAAATGCCTCCATGAGATTCAGCTGTAAGGCTTTTTCTCAATTAGTGATCAATGGGGGAGGGTTGAGCCCATGGTTGGTGGCACCATCCCTGAGCTGGTGGTCCTGGGTTCTGTAAGAAAGCAGGCTAAGCAAACCATGTGAAGTAAGACAGTAAACACCACCCCTCCACAGCCTCTACATCAGCTCCTCCCCCCAGGATCTTGCTCTATTTGAGTTCCTGTCCTGACTCCCTTTAGTGACGAACAGCAGTGCTGAAGTGTAAGCCTAATAAGTCCTTTCTTCCCCAACTTGCTTTTGGTCATGGTGTTTCATCGAAGTAATAGAAACCCTAACTAAGACAAATGGGTTATTTAATTCTCAACTCTACACAAGGAGTGAAGGAAAAGGATTTATTACCTACTGAGTTGTCTATTATATGGAAGACACTGTACTAGGTGATTTCTTCGTATTTATCAAATTTTCATGGCAATTTGTTGTAAAGAAAAAAGTGAGCTTCAGCCAATAATGACCCTGGATTCTCTGAAAATGGGCAGGATGTGTATTTTGAAAGACAATTATGCTTGCTAGAAGTTAAAACAAGAGTTGACAGAGGCAGCAAACTACAAATGAAATTTGACAATAACCACTTCCAATCTTTCCAACTTTCCACTTAGAAAATACAGTCTCGACTAGAAGGCTCCTGGACTCCCCCACCACCCTAGCTCCTTCATCCATCTGTGATCACACCCTGTGACCTTTCCTGTCTTGTCTACCTTTCTGATCACTTTCACCAATACTTGACTTAAGCAACTTAAGGGAACAGAGGCTTGTTTGGGCTTAGGGCTTCCAGGAACACAACCCATCATGACAGGAAGGACGGGATGGAAGTGGTCCTCGGTTTCTACCAGCATAGTTGGGGAGACTAGAATCCATCCCACACACCTCACATCTTGAGAAGGAAGAAAGCAAACAGAACTGGGAGCAAAGCCAGGTTGCTTACCCCAAAGGCCTGCTTCTAGTGACTCAGCTCTACCAGACCTCACAACCTAACAGAGGTCAGCATTAGCTGGGAAGCAAATGTTCAAAAACACAAGCTGATGGGGGAACGGTTCCTGTTCAAACACAAGTTTTGGCAAGTGATCCCAGTAGGTTTCTGGCCATTCCCACACTGTAGAAGGTGTTCACTCTAACTTTAGGAGTCCCCATGATCTTAAGAATACTAACATGGTTTAGAAGTCCGGAGTCTCTACTGAGACTTAAGGTAATAAACTCTAAGCTACTAACCCCTGGAAAACAAAAAAGCAAACCAAACAAGCTATATACTCCCCATATACAATGACACAGAACAAACACGCCCACTCCGTAAGAAAGGAATGGGAAACAGCAAGGAAAGACTGGACCAATGAAAGACCAAATCTAACAAGACGTAAGACTAGCATTAATTAAACTCTGCACCCCCATGTCCAGCATATGGGGTTCATATGGTGGCATCATGTGGAGTCCAATGGGCTTAGCTAGCTCTGCAGTACTGGCCCTGTTACTTGCACCACGTATGAGCTCACTCTTGGGCCATCTCCAGCTGAAGGCCACAATTTTGCTCAGCAGATGTTGAAGAACAGTTAGCCTAGGTTCACCTTCAAAGCTCCAAACACATTCAGGATCTCCAGGAAAGAAATCCAATCTTGCTACACATTCCCTGGCCTCAGCAGCTTTTTTTTTTTTTCTGGAACCTTGGTACATGGCCCTAATTATGCATTCTGTATATGCACAGAAACAAAACAATAAAAACACGACATGAACAATGTCAGGTTCAGCTGGCAGCCTGCAGGGGCTCTGAGTACCTACAGGGTCCAAATGGGATAACTATTTCCCTAGGTGGTCTTGGTCCAGGACGCCCTCGAGGCTCCATCTTCTCAGGTACTCTCTTAAAAACAACAACAACAAAGTTCTCAGTAGCTTTCACTTTTCTACCCTGGAGCCTTGAGTGGGTGAGGTGCTGCCCAGAAGGCATCATTCCTGAGGTCCCAATACAAAGATCTCCATTTCTCTCTCTCTCTCTCTCTCTTAATATAATATTTGAGTTGAGAATTTCACACATGCACACAATATATTTTGATTATAGTCACCCTAACTCCTGGATCTAATGCACCCCTACCCTGCTCTCTTTTTATGTTTTAATTCATACCTCACCGAACCCAGTTCTGTTAACCGTGCCAACCTCTTTAACAATCACTGCACCTTTGGCCTCCCCTGCTTTTCCCACAACTTCAAACTCATTCACGCCCCTTTCCTCACCCAACTACACGGTCTTCACATTTTTCCACTCCATGTTTGTCTTGGAATTCTCATTGTCAACCAAACTAAAGGCAGCCAGCCAACCTGGATGCCGTATGGAATTTCTTCTACCAAATATATAAACCTGTTATCCTTTCAATCCTCAAGCATTTGGGAAAGACCCATAACAGCCAGAGTAGTTTCCATGAAGTAGCATGAATGGCCCTCTCACCCAATTCCTGATAGTCCTCATCGCTATGGGAAACCTGGTGAGGCCCTTCACTGCCCCGCCTATCAGTATCCTCTTGATCCACACTCTCAGCAGAATGGCCTCTTATAGCCCGCTTACAATACACCAGGGCTTCTTTAGCCTAAAGTTAGAAACACATCCATATTCCTCCACAGTCCAGTTCTGAAAGCTCATTAACCAAATGGACGGGGTTTTCGCACCAAGGACCCCACTTCTCAGCATTAATTTTTGCATCAACCACTTTTTTTGAGCACTGTGAGCTGATAGAGACAACTTAAAAGATAAAGGTTTATTCTTGGCTCCTGGTGTCAGGGGACAGAGTCCACCATGGTGGGGAGGCATGTGGCAGCCAGAGCGGCTGGCTTCCTGTGGCACTGGAATGTGAAGTACCAGCTCCTCACATCATGGCAGATCGTGAAGCAGGGAGAATGGCACCAGGGGCAGAGAAAATGGAACAAGAAAGAAGACATGGCTATCACTCAAAGACCAAGAGACAATGGGAGGGGCAAGGGGGTTTTCCCAGTGTAGTGTAAAAAGCAGGCCAAAAGAATTTTTACTTACTAGTGTTTGTGGTGATTTATGCTGGCAAATCTATTTTCAAGTAAATATGACACCCCAAAACATTAAAAACAAATGGGAATGTAACTAATAACACCCAAGATGATATTTAAACCTAATTATCTCACAACCTAAGAACAGCTGGAAAATCTCAAAGTGAATCAAAAAACTGAATACAGTTCCAGTTAACTAGAAGTGGAAAAAGACAAAATTCTATGGGGAAAAAAAAATCTCCGATTTTGTCAAATGAAATGCAGTAGTCATCAGTGTTCTAAGGCTAGCCAAGGAAAAGTTAATCACACTGATTTAACCCAGGACTACAAAACAGATAAAATGTGTTGATGTAACTGAAGAAGTATTCATCTAGCACGCTAGGACCAAACGCGGTGAGACTGTTAGAAATACAAGAGATACTGAAGAAGACCCCAGCTCTGCGGGTCCCCAATCTTTCCCAGCCCAGATGCTCACAACAGACTCCACAAAACCCACACGGGATGTTCCTTGGGGGTAGAGGTAACAGTTATAAGAAACAGAGCGGTGGACAAGTGACTGTTAGCCATGTGGGGGTCTATAAAGAGAATTCATACACTATTCTCTGATGGAATTTCTTACTTTCATGAGGCAGTTTTTGCCAGTAAAGATGTGCAGGAGGGATTCAAAAAATGGTGTATATATGAAAACAGAAAGGGGGCTCACTAGGAAGAGGAAGGGAGTAAGTGGAAGTGAGAAGGGAGAAGGGGGTAACAAGGAGTAGAGATAAGAATAATTTTAGATGTGTATGAAGCTATCATAATGACACTCATTATTATTTATAATTAATATGCATTAATAAAAACATTTTTCGATGGTATAGCTGCAGTCACCTTTGCTTGTTAACCCTCTACGTACATCTTACTGGTCCAGTACAAGACCCAACCACTAAGAGAGCTAGGACAGAAATTTTATTAAAAATAAAATTATGACTTGACTTCTAATCCAATCTTTCTCCAATGGCAGACAAATTAAGAAATACAAGCACTCAATGTTGTAAGCTTAATTTCCATGCACAAACTAATAGCTTTGAATATGCAAGCCATGGCACATGTACAATCTTAGATATTTTACAAATTCTTTGTAGCCCTAGCCCACAGCACTTTTTTTTGATAGAACCAATGACACTAAAAAGATAGAATTCTTGGGGGCATTTTTTGATGCTTCAGGAGAATTAATTTGAGTGAAAAAAAAGTGGCAACTACCCTTTTCTCTTTAAGCCTAAAGACGTTTATTCTTCGGAGGGGTCGATGAGAGAAGAGCTGTTGCCAGAGCGGATATACATCAGGGGTCAAAACCAACCAACATCTCTCTTGTCCCCAGATTTCCAAGTCGATTCTGCATGACTTCCCCATGAGAAAAAGATTACAGAATTCACAGCATACATCCACTTTACTCACAGTTTCCAAAGAACATTCCCATTTTGTAGCAAAACGCTAACCTCTAAGAATTCGTGAGCATATTTTGCAGGATTAAAAAGCATAACGGGAAAGAGGCCTCTGAGCTTGCTGTTTCCTCCTCAGCCATCAACAGGCTGAGCTCAGACCCTGATGGTGAGGACACACACACCTGAGCGTCTCCTGGGAAACCTAATCCAAGCTCAGAGGTCTTGCTCCCTCCAATCATCTACACCTTCCAAACTGCGTTGTGTTAAAACCTGAATTTAGTTTCTTTTTCTCCCAAGCAAGCGGGAAGATCAGCTCACCCCACCTTGACACTGTTTTCTGTTGTCTGTTCCAAAGCCGTCCTCTTACTCTCCATCCAAGCCACGTTAGTTCAGTAATCATTCCTGACTCTACTTCCCTTCCGTCTTGTAGGGGGTGCATCACTGCACCTGTTCTCTGGAGTGGAGATGCTGAGTCCATCGGCAGGACTACGGTGTGGGTGGCACCTCACAAGATCCTGAGAGGGTCAGTCTGCACAGGAGAGGAGCCCAGGAACCTTAGTCCTTCCTCCCATTTTCAATGTGTTAGTCATTTTATATATATATATATATATATATATATATATGGAGAGTGGTTAAGAAACTTTGTTAAGGTTATCTGGCCTCTCACAGACAAGAAGCTAAGGCCTGAAGAGGCTGAGTGAAGTGCAGAAAGTCTCTCAGCTCATTATGGTAGAATTTTAACTAGAGATCCCAGTGCTCATGAACACATCTGACCTTTGACCTAAGTTCTAACCACATACTATCCTTGTGTTAGCCAGTTGAGATTTTATGAAGACATTTCGACTTCCATCACTTTTTTTCTTTTTGAAATATTTAGTTTTTGAGATTATACTATAATTACATCACTTTCCCCTTTCCTTTCGTCCCTCCAAATCCTCTGATATACCCCCTTGCCCTCTTTCAAATTGCTGAAGATGGAACCCAGGGTTTTGCACACACTGAGCAAGCATTCTACCACAGCTCGGTTACTATGATTTAATTAACAAATGCCTCCCCCGAACCACACGGTTCAAATTCCAGTTATCACTGTATATGGACTGTGAGTAACTAAAATGCATACTTGGCAGTCTGCCCTTCAGCCCACAGACCACTATATAAGTAACAGATGAGCATCAGGTCATTTCTTTCAGAGTCTCTTGGCAATCGAACTCTGTATGGCTGGGATTCATCTTCAGACAGCAAAGAGTATAGCTCTATTGTTCCCTGTCTCCCTGACACATCGTAAAGAGGAGCCATCAAAAGAGGGAACCAGCCAACATAGATGTAAGTGTAGCACAGTGAAGTTTTAACGCTGGAAATGGTCCATCAAGCTACTCTGACATAAATGCAGCTGTAGAAACAGCCGTCTCCAGGGCAGTAACCCTTGTGCTCTCTAAGACACTCTAGAAGTGAAGTGTAGCCAGTGGATGCAAGCCAATCACAAACAGAAGGAAGGTGCCAATGACAAAGGGGTAGAGATGACCCAGAGTAACTGAGGCTGGTGTGTGTGTGTGTGTGTGTATGTGTGTGTGTGTGTGTGTGTGTGTGTGTAAGCTCAAGGCATAAAATGTTTACAGTAGACCCAGTATATACCTTTAATCCCAGCACTTGGGAGGTAGAGGCAAGTGGATCTCCTTTTTGAGTTCCAGGCCAGTCAAGACTATATAGTAAGAACATGTCTCAAAAGTTGGCAACCCACCCAAACCAAGGGAGGAGTATAACCTTTCACCAGGACCAGGAAACACATTTGTTCCAAAGCAAGTCACTGCCGGGAGGTAGACAACTACACCATGGCTCAAACTGCTTTTTAAATAACATTTTAAAAAATACGGTACTGGCTATATCACCTCTGGGCCTTGGTGTACTATATAAGCATTCTACTACTGAATTATACATCCACGTCCCCCCAACCCCTCAGTTTTTGATTGGTGTTAGGGACTGAAGCCAGGTCAATAAGCTACTGCTCAAAGTATTTTCAGTAGGTTTTGGTGTCTGATGCTTTCAATTACAATATTCTAAATAAGTATTAGCTTTACTTTTTGTCATTTTCTATACATTTATAATCCTCAGTTTAAAAAAATGTTTTAAAATGTTTGGAAAAAATGTTTACAAATCTGGGGAATTATAATTTTCTCACTGATTACTAAGATCACTTCACATGGTTTCAAGTCATGGGTCTATTTTATGGCCCCATATCATGAAAAGAGAGCCCTGAAAAACACTACCCATTCAGTAACGCAGCATCATAGTACAGAGTTCTTTCATTTAGTTCTGTCTGCACTGGGGCTAATGCAAAACTTCTCTACTACTGCAAGTAGCATTGGTTGGAAACCCAGCTTAGGTTGCACCTACTCTCGGGGAAACTAAGAGACTATTTTGCATTTATTTATTCAATTTATTCAAAAGAAAATTACCATCTGTTGGAGTCCCCAGCATGCCAGGGCCTGTGCTACAGGGTAGTTGTCAACCTTAGAGAGACATTAGGCATAATCCACACCCAGAGTTGAAAACCAAAGCCAGTTCTCCAACCTGAGAATCATAGTCTCCCAGTGTCCGAGTGAGATGGATGGTGCCTCTCACTAGCAATATCCCCAAACCGGAATTTATCACAAGCAGTCATGACAAGGGATGGGAGCATCTTTATGAGAATATTGGCACCAATGGCCCAAACTGGCCAATATGGGCCATTACCCATTGGGTTAATATCCACACTTGTGTATTTTATAAAACAGAAAATGTGTTGTAGAAATATCAGTTCTCTTAAATTTAGTTTTCGAGGGTTCGAGTTAAAACAATAGACATTCCTCTTTAAAGCCAATGCCTTCCTTTCTCGTTATCTACCTACCCGGTGGGCAGTTTGTGATACTCTCCCAGAGTAGAACCGAGCTTACTTCAGGAAGGTTAGTAAGATGGCTTGGTGCATAAAAAACTTCTATGCAAGTGTGAAGACGCAAGTTCAGATCCCCAGTACCCATGTAAAAGCTGTTCAGAAGGGACAGCCTGCCTGTAATCCCAGGGCTTAACAGGAAGTGACAGACACCTGGGGCATGCTGGGTAGCAAATCTAATGAGAGACCTTGCCTCAGTGAATAAAGGGAGAGTGATGAAGTCCAGGCCATGTCAACCTCTGACTTACACACACACACATACATACATACATACATACACACACACACACACACACACACACACACACACGTGTGACCATATTTAAACATATTTGTATGCACACACACACACTTAACTAGTCTGGATTTTGTTTCTGTTGCTTGAGACAGCGTCTCTAGCCACAGCTGGCCTCAAGCAAACTCTCTACGGAACTAAGGATGACCTTGAACTTCTCGATCCTCAAACCTCTGGGGGGCTGGGACTGTAGGCTTGCACAACTACCATGCTCAGTTTTATTCAGTTCTAGGAATCAAACCCAGAGCTTCACTCACACTAGGTCAATACTCTGCCAGCTGAGCTACAGCCCATTTCTGTCTGCCTCCTGCCTAACGTGCCCATACTCACATTTCCCATGCCTGCCAGCCTTCCATTTTATACTGCCCTTCTTCAAATCCAACCCATAGGCCTCTTTCTCAGCAAGGAAGTCCCCTCTGATCCGTTTAATTACTCCATTTCACATTCTTTTCACTTTTCTGATATGTAAAGTCAAAAAAGTAAGATAATCTGAGGTCTCAATCCACACTTACTGTTTTTTAGTGTGATTTTACTTAGAAGAAAACCATATATCACCATTTGTTCTTGAACCTTCTGGGGAACATGTTGCCTGTTAGAATGGTGGCAGATTGCCAACTATCTGTAGAAAAGGACTTTCCAAAGGCTCTGTAGAATAGAGATAATCCCAAAGCACAAAGTACCCCATTTTTTCAATGATACCATTTATAATAGTACTTAGGACCACCTTTCAGGTGACAAGATGGACATATGTTTAAAAGGTACATTTTTTAATTCACAGGGCCATATTTATGGTCTCATGGTACTGTACAAAGAAAAGCATTAAGCTACATTTTCAAGTATGTATTTTTTAGACCTTTGATTTGATGGTGGCCATAAACAAACCACAGACAGAAAGCACACACAAACCACAACCAGCATCTCAAGTTGATATTAACAACGCTGCATAATCCTGACTCGTGCAACCAAGTCTGCTCTCTCTGGCCCTTCATTATCAGGCATTTCCTCCCCCAAATTCTTCCCATCAGCAGGTATGTATTGCATCTGCTGACTTGTAACTGCCATCGGGATATAAAGTCCCTATGAAATAAAGATGAATCTGTAGTCAGCTGTCTAGTGAAACAGGCCACGGATGCAAACTACAGCTGCCGTGGATGACCACACAATCCACGAGGACCACCGTGGACAAGCACACAATCCGTGAGGACCTCTCCTAGCAGAGATGCCATGGAACACCTGAAGGGAAGGTGGCTCTTGACTCCAAAACACTGCATCAAAAGGCTACTTTCATGGTCTTGGATCCTGTGGCAGTCTCTATCTGGTACCAACAAATAATGAAAACTTTAGTAGACTGCCCTCCTACATAACTGTGTGCTCAGCAGTTACCGGCATTAAAAACTTACTAATGACTTGGTAACTTGCATGAATGCCATACACAAAAATTTGGTAATACACATGCCAAAAGTTAATATTCTGATTTGGGGGATATCAAGGAATTTTAAAGACTTACATATAAGTAAGATCCTTCTCTTCAAAATGGGATCTCACTATGTTGCCCAGGCTGGCTCCCACCTCCTGGGTTCAAGAGATCTTCCTGCCTCTCTCTAAAGTGCTGGGAATATGGGTGAGTACCACCATGCCCAACTTGAATAAGAAAAATTTTAAATTATTCACTAAAAATAGAAATTTTCAAAAAGAATCATCATGAAATGTATCAGGTTAGTCCTGATTAATCAGTCAAGGCAAACATAGAGCCTGTTTATTCTAGGACAGATTTTTTATTTTTTTTTAATGTGGCACCAATTGATAACACTAAGTCACTCAGTATTGGCAGCACCGTAATTGACTATACAAAATTTTGAAGCACTAGCTAAAGAAGTATTTCAGCTGGATCAGTGTTCTTCAACCAATTTGGAAAACTTACAGAATTAATATTTGGGCTTTAATTCAAGGATTTCTGAATATTTGACTATTTCCCAATGATTTCACCATCTAACCTAGCTGTGTCAATCATACTAACCCAGATTTTTTATGCTTTAGAGAGCTCATTTCAAAGAGGTTGGAGGCCAATGACATAAAAGGATTTTAAACCTTATGGGGGTAAAGCTCAGTGATGGACCACTCTGTTGATGGCACAGGCCTGGAGCTTAGGCCAGTGCAGTCCCACAAACAAGTCACGTGTTATGTTTCCTGGGGTTAGATGTGTGGAGAATATTTGGTGTTTTAGATATTATATCATTTGCTGAAACACAATTTCCTTAAAGGATAGTTCTGTATTCATTATGAATTAAACAAAACCAAGAAATCCTTTTCATTCACGTTTTCACAAAAAGGTGTGCATGCACTGGGGTGTGTGTGTGTGTGTGTGTGTGTGTGTGTGTGTGTGTGTATGTACGTACTCAAGCGCTTTCCTTTCCTCTTAATTCTAACATTCAGGTTTCAGTGTATTAACACCCACCCACTTAGCTAGCAGACCTTTTAACAATGTGCCCTTGAAGGTTAAAAAGTAAAAATAAAAAAAAGAGCAAAGCAACTTGAAAATGGACAAAAACCATCTCTGGAGGGCTGGACGGGAAAGAAAGGGGCTGAGGATGAGATCTAGCCAGGCTCACACAGACAATAATGCTCAGGAGACTGCTTCCACCCTGAGTCTGGGCTGCTCGCTCATCAGGCAGGTATTCATCTCTTCATGTCTGCAGACTTGCTTAGCATTGCAATCGGCTGTCTGCCCAGGAGGATGAGGTAATGTCTAGGTTTAATGCCAAAATCTCTCTAACTGGCAGGACACATCGGGTAAATATTTCTACTGTAGGCGATCACATTCATTTGATGCCACTGCCAGTTTTATTGTTGTTATTTTCCTAATTTACATTCATTTTTAGCCATTGTATCCGTTTAAGATTGAAAATGGAAAAGGCGGGATTTTTGCTGAAATCCTGTTAACAAGAGCAGGGGGGGAAAAGACTAAGACTCCTTCCCCTCCCCAGTCCTGACTTTGTCCTAACAATGAGGGTTGCAGGACTGTGCAATCGCCTCGAATATCTTCGGCTCCACGGCTGCCTCCCACAACTTACTCTCTAGGTGGCTGTAAATCTGGAGGTTAGGGGTGAAGGTGGGTGCAGGCAGGAGTTTGAAGCCTTTCTTCCAGCTACCTTGTCAGTGGTAATATCTGGAAGCACAGAATATACTGGTTGGTGTCTTCTCCCTTCTCAAAAACAACTGTCCCTGCTGTGCCTCCCACTTGGATCCTCTGCTTCATGGTCTCACAATTATAGGTACTCTGGTTGTGCCACCTACCGGGTCTCACTCCCTTGCTGATCTTGTGGCTGTGGTTACTGTCAACAGTCCACACTCAGCAGATTACCTTACAGAAGTGCTCAGGGCCTCTCTCCTTCCATTAGATTTCTCCCTTGTTACTGAGACCTCTGGCTTCAGCCTCTATCCTGTTTTCAAAGACAAAACATCTTTTTCCTTTTCTTTTTTCTTTTTTCTTTCTTTCTTTTTTTTTTTTTTTTTTTTTGTGGGGCAGGGGGATCAGGATGAATAAGGAACTCACAAGTGTTCACCAAACACAAGGGACAGTCACAAACTGTCAATAATTTGGTCACAGGGATTGAGAATACTGCCCCCTTCAGGCACTGACTGCTCCAGGAAAGGGGGTGAAAGCATAATGTCAAGGTAAAATCTCACAAAAAAGAAAGTACTGTAAGAGCAGAGTTACCTGTTGCTAATAGGAAAGACCATCTAAGACCCAGCATCACCTTGCAGCGAGGGAGGGGAGGGGAGAGAGACAGTGAGGAGCAGAGAGGCTCCATCCTCACAGTCTCAAGGGAATGGAGACACTCTAGAGGATGGAACTCAAAAGACAATTGGAGGCAACGTGCCAAATACATGAAAATCTATCGATTCTACTCCTGGTGCCACAGTTCGGACCTGGTCACACCAGTTGTTTGCTGGCTATGATAGTGTCAGCCAAACGTTTCATGTATGATATGCAGCACTAGGGATGGACCCCAAGGCCTTGTCCCTGCTACACAAGAGCTCTATCGCTAGGCCAAATCCCAGTGCCAAGGAGATTTTTTTAAGGTCAAATAACCATTCCAAATAAAGAGGTCACCTTTATTCTACATTTCCAATTTCAAATCTCGGTCAACATATCTATGCCAACTCTGCATTTCTGAACAGGCAACACCCAAACGCCTTGAGTTGGGAAGCCTTAGAAATTGCAAGGTGTCAATTTGTTCTCTTAGAAAGAGGAATGAAGGGAAGGTGTCAGTGATCAGAGTGGAAAGACATGGCTGTCTGTCCCAGGAGTAATTCTGGACAGGAGAGACGAGAGAAAAACAGGAGGAGGGGCTGGGCAAAGAGTGTGGCCGCGGGATTTTCCTCAGTGTTAGTCTTCCCCTGGCTTCCTCTCACTGGGACTGCTGTCCCCTGACTCCTAGGTGACAAGTGGTTGCTTTTGGTTTAGGAAGCCATTTCTGTTCTTCACAAAAGGGAGGATTTGTGTCACAGAGGAGAAAATGAAGGTCCTTCCAAATGTTCTACTCAGATATCATGACCTGGAAGCCACTGGCACCATTATCACAGTGAAAGCAATGAGAAGTCATCAAAGGATTCGGTTCTTCCAGACATGCCAGTGTGGATTCTGTAATCTCAGCACTGGAGGCTGAAGCCAGAGGCTCAAGAATTCAAGACCAGCCCAGACTATACAAACCACTCAACAGAAAATACAGTAGACGCCCCTTTTAAAATGTTCCATGACCTCTTTTTGTTTTAATAAGAAGATAAATAAGATTCCACAATGCTAAGCTGTTTCAACTTTCTTTTTATTTAAACTGGAAAAAGCCCATTAGGAGTCAGGCTACAAACTGGCTGAAAATTAACAGAATACTATAGCTTTAAAACACATTAGTTCATCTTGCTGGATTTCCTGAATATAAGCATGTTTTAAGTTTCCATTAAATTAATAAAGATAGTATCTTTAAACATTAGTGTAAGAATTCTAACTCCTATGCTATTTTATTGCCTATCTTTCAATCCACTCAGGTACTTAAGGAACTGTTGCAACAAATACATGAGCATATCATTTTACACTACATCATTTTGTGATTCGATTTACCTTAGTGTGGTGGCTTTTGTGCAATGGCCACAAACCATGAAATCACACCCTCTCCTCCCATGTCCTAATCCCTTCGCTAACCTCAGGTATAGAGGACTTGAACCGAAACAGAGTCAAATTTCTATGGTATTCTTCCCTCTGAAACCACTGACTGATAAGGCCCAGTTTGGGGCCAATTCCTAAGTTTCCCTAAGTCCGGACATGCAGACTGTAACTGGGCATCTTAAAGGTGAAGTTTGACTCCCACTGTTCTTCCTCTTTACAAGAGACACAGCTTAACAGAGAGACTTAGGTCATCCGAGAAGATGGCATTGAAATCTTCAACAAAAGATTTGCTAAGCATTAGACTAATAGTACTGAGAGAAGAAATCTCCAAAATACCCTGAAAAGACTCAGATTGAGGCAGAGAACAAGAGAGAGTTATCTAGCTTACCTCCTAACTTCAAGCAAGACCCTCAGAAACCGCAGGTGATGCCTCACTGCTAAGGCGTGGCTCGTGTGTTTCCAGACAAACATGCCCACCATCTTATTAAGCAATCTGTTCTACTTTCTGCTCCCCCAGACTCGACAGAAATCTCCAGAGCTCCACAGTGCTCACCTCTTCTGGACATCTCATGATGCCTATGGAGATCAGCTGGAGCTATCTCCTGTATAATTGCATTTCCTTTTCCTCCATACTCAGCGGGATCTCCTCTAGACAAGGAGCAGAGAGCCGAGAGGCAGCAGAAGAGCCAAGACTGCAGAGGTTTATTACAAAATAATCGAGGATGGGGGCAGTGGACGGAAAGGGCAGTCTGAGCTAGGAGATGACTGCAGGTCTTCAGGTTCACTGACTTTTGTGGCACAGCAAAGTGTCGGTGATTTTTACATCTGACTGAGGCACACACTTCCTGTGGGAGTCAGCGATTGTGTCTGTACAATGTTAACAACTGTCTAAAGACAGGAGGGCTTGACTCAGCGACCTCCACGGTCCTTTCTTGGTCTGGAATTAGATTTTTATAAATTTGTTCCCGACTCATCTTAGACTCTAAAAGATAAGGCTTGATCTAAGCAGCAGCTAAAGGAAAGTTTAAGGATCCTTGACATCGTTCTTGCCTGTGTAAGCAACATTTTTAGTAACACCCTCTTCCAAGAGCATCATCATATACGCCAGAAAATGGAAAACACATGCTCTTAATTTCCTAAGAGGCCAGACTCACTGCAAGTGATGTACCAGTGTTGTCTCAGAGGCCAACCGATAGAACACACATTGCCTGAAGGTAACCCTAGAAGCACCAATAAGGTAAGTTCTTAACTTCATTTGTCAGTAGAATTTTAGCCTCAAGATCTTCCAATTTAAGATTAAAATTGGGTTCAGCTGTTTTTCAATTCCATCACACCCTCCCCCACATTCGCCACACTTCGACACACAGAGAACTGAAACTTTCCCCCAGCCTATGAAATGAGGTTGTTAGAACAAACGACTGATGAGTTCACTTCTATAGGGAAACTATTTTTATGGATAGTCAGTGGCATTTTAATGGTCTTTCCTCAGAGCCCCACCATATGAGCAAAGGGTCCTGTGCACATTCCTCTGCCGAGGCCATGCTTTCAGACAATGATTTACTCACTCTGAAAACTTGTGACCCAGAAATCTTTGCTCTCTAATTGTCATTCTAACTTCTAGGACAGTGGGTGGAGTTCCTGGGGTCCAGATGGCCTTACACTCAGTATAAATTCATTAGGTTCACCCTCACGATGGTAAAATATGAAAAGGTAGCTTTAGAAGACATGTACTCCATAATAAAGTCTTATTTAACAACAGTTTAGCAATTCATTGATAAAGCCTAGGAAACAATGGAGGAACAACCAAACGTCTTGACACTTAAATACTTTCTTCAGGTTCCATAAAATGACATTCATTTTATGTGTTTTCTATAATGCACATATGTCAAAATCATGTGTGTAATATGTAAGAGAAGATATATCTTATGAGTTTTATAAGACAGGTAGATGTCTGAGAAGTCAGAAGATAAAATTTCAGTGAGCACACTGCATGTGACTTCATTAGAGAAACATTCTTGTAGGCTTCAGTTCTTAATCTCTCCAACTGAGACCACACTGGAAACAAATCCTATTAACTTTGAAAAAACAAACAAAACAAAAAAAGAAAAAAAAACCCTGAAGCCTCTTCAAGCAGAAGTATCATATTTTATTTCTTTTTCAGAGAATATATGTTTCAGTGTCAGACAAGTCAAAGATGGACCTTTTCAAAAAGTCAATATTTCCTTTTCCTTTTAAAGCTACAACAGATCATCAACATGATTAATAATGACCAACCAACTCTCCAACTGACTCCAGCTCTTTTTGTTGCTAGGTAATGTTTACAGTCAGCTGTCCTCCAAACACAGAGAGGCGAGCTCTCTGTTGGCAGGAAAGACAACTTGACACCCAATGCTAGATAAGGCCTTCACACACCAATGTTACGTAGTCTAGCTCTGGGACCACACCATTCCATACTTCAGGGTACCCCAGCACCTTCTCTAGGAGGAGGACAGGATCTTGAATGATCGCTCACACAGATGAAGGAAGGAGATCCAATATAGCACTCATCCTTCTTCCTGTAGACCATGGGGTCAACAGCCAAGAAGGAAGGCATATTGGGCTCTTACTCCATCTCCCTTTGCCTGTTCCATGCACCCTTCTCTCTAAAACACAACAGTGAACAAAACAAAGTATCTACATTTGAATCTCAGACCTAAAGATAGGATTTCCTTGTTTAGATACAGAAAGTCTTTTAATTTCTGCTCCCCTCAATTCTTGCAGTACGAAACCAAAAGCCTCATCCCAAAGATAAGACAGATGACCTTGGCACTAAGATACTGGTTAAGAGACCCATGGCTCTTCAAGCCTCAGATCTACTTGACCATATAGTGACTCTTCTGGCATAATAGTTCCTCAGAGGAAAGGAAATCCATTCTGTCATTCTCCATGTCTAGGAATAGGCATCATCTTGGAAAAAAAAACACATTATTTAAGATTGAACTACTCTAAGGGCCTGGTGTTTAGGGGCAATCACAACTCAGAGAACTTAAGAGTCACTCTGTCGCAGGCCTAGAATAGTAGACAGCCAAGGAAGTCATGGAGAGGCAGAGGGCCGGATACTGCCATAGCAAATACTTCAGGAAGCAGAAGCACTGGTTGAGTAGAAAAGGATTTGGTGGGCTACAGCCCATCTTCTAAAGATAAGTTTGAGTCTTACAGGCATAAATGTAGTGTCAGTGGGTAGACCAACCACCGGAGTCTCCCATCTGCTGCTGGATTCACTGCTACTTGGACTCAAAACTCTCAAGCCCCCGTGGCCTTCTTGAATTCCACAGCCTCATCCCACCAGCAGTGTGTTTAAAGCTGATGAGTTCTGATGGTATGAAAAGTGGTTGCCTGTCCAGACCTCAGTGCAGTGTTAGCTTCCTCCACTCCCAACACCCCCTCAGAAGACTCCCTGAGGCTAGAACTGGATGCCTCAGGAGCATGGAAAAAGTTGTCCAGGCCACGGACTGCAAGGCTAAGTCAGGCAGCAGAAGCACCAGAGAAACAAAGAATCTACTGAAATTAAGACAGCTTGCATGTTCTTGTCCTGTTCAGGCTCTGTACCAGCCTAAAAGGTAGGAAAGACAAGAGTCTCCAACTTCAACTGAACCCCACCCATTCCTCTGCCTCCACCTGGATGACTCCATCTTTACAAGACCCCAGAAGAAGTTTCTCTAACACTTATTCTTTGGCCCTTTGCTCCTTACCTTTTCTCTCTTGTACTGTACTGTACCGTAGTTTCAATATTCTGACTTTATTATTTTTAAAGTTTTATGTTTGAATTATTCTTCTTACATTTGCCTAATTTTGTTTATGCATTTTTTTCTTTATTGAGCAATCATATACATATATATGCATATACATGATTCTATGTATGTATATATTATATGTATATATATATGATCTTGTACTTTTTTCTCTCCCTTTTCCAAATATTTATCTCCTTTTCTCTTTTTATTTCCTTTTACTTGTTTCTCCCCAATTACCCCCTTTCCTGGTCACTCCTTTAACTCATTCATTTCCTATTTTACATGTATCTTAATAATTTTTAACTTGAAAGCACATTTTACATTAATTAATTTTTATATTTTCTATTTTATTATTGGTAGTGTCTAGTTGGTTTTACTTCATTATAAGTATATTGTTATATCTTGTTCAGTTTGGGACTGTTACAGCAGCCATTATTTTCCCCTCTCTGAGTAATATTTAGAGGGACTGAGTCCAAAAAAGTAGGCTTCTCACTAAGAAAGATTTCTCACATAAAATCTGGAGACAAATCCAAACCAACTGTGGTAGTTTGAATGTAACTGGCCCCCACAATCTCATAGGGAGTGGCACTATTAGGGGGTGTGGTTTTGTTGGAGTGGGTATGGCTTTGTTAGAGCAAGTGTGTCACTGTGTGGGTGGGCTTTGAAGTTTCCTATGCTCAGGATACCACCCAGTGTCTCACTCCACTTCCTGTTGCCTGCAAGATACAGGACTCTCAGCTACCCCTCCAGCACAATGTCTGCCTGCAAACCACCATGCTCTCTGCCATGATGATAATGGACTAAATATCTGAAACTGTAAGCCACTCCAATTAAATGTTTTCCTTTATAAGAGTTGCTATGGTATTGGTGTCTCTTCACAGCAAGAGAAACCCTAAGACACCAATATATACACAAGTTGTAACACAAAAATACAATTGAAAAACAAGAGCAGCACAATACCTAAAGGGATGATAGCTTCCTAATTACTAATGCAAAGATACTGAAATGGCTGAAACGCCAGACAAAGAATTCAAAAGATTACTTCTAAAAGTAACTGATGACTTCAAAGAGGAAATACACAAACACATAAATAATTTTGGTGGGGAATCAGGATATACCTAAGAAAATAACATGGATGAGAAATTCATCAAAGAAATCAAAACTCTAGGAACAAAGCAACATCAGAAATGTTGGAAGTGAAAAAGTCAGTGAATCAAATAAAAACAGTAGAAAACATCACAAGCAGACTAAATCAAGCAAAAGAATATAAGGGCTAGGAGCCAGCACAGAAGAAATACTATATTCATATAACAGTGGTTAAAAAACAAACGAACAAACATGTCCAAAACATGTTTTTTTATCAAAACATGTTTTATCAAAAGACCTGAGATAAAAACTAAAGGCAAAAGAAAAAAATCAATTTAAGTAATTACTGCAGAAAATTTCCCAAACACTTGGAAAGAAATGGGTATCCAAACATAAGAAGATTTAGAAACCTAAATAAACATGGCCAGGGAAGAACCTCACCACAATACATTATAGTCAACACACAAGTTACTAACACAAATCATTGTTAAAAAATGTTTACGAGAAAAATGCTTATTCAAATATAAAGACAACTCAAAGTAACATCAGACTTCTCAACAGAAAACCTAGGAGACAGGAAAGCATGAGAAAATACATTCTATGGCCTGAGAATAAATGGGCGCAAACAAAAATTACTACATCCAGAAAATTTTATTTTGTAAGTTCAACAGAGAACAGCATTTCAAAATTCCATGAGCACCACGCCAGCACTACAGAAGATGTACGAAAGACGTGATTCAGGGCAAAGGAATGAAGTGACCAGCACTTAAGAGATACTAGGTTTCATGAAAGGAATGAACTCACTAAGGAGAGCAAAGAAAGAAAGGACCCCGTCTAACTCAATAATCTACAGATCGCCTGACAGAGATAGAGGTGAAACAATAACAACAAAAAACCACAGGCATCACAAGACTACCCTTAGTCACACACACACACACACACACACACACACACACACACACACACACACACACACAGAGCCCGACAGTATAAGAGTGAAAAACAATACATGCCTTGCAAACAGAAGCCCAAAACTATCAGGAGTATATAAGTATCTAAGCTATACTTAGATCTCATAGGGAAGACCTCAAGCCCCAGATGAGTAACAAGCGACAACGAAGATGACTACATATTAATGAATGAAACAAAACAGCACTATAGCAACATTAAACATATATGTACCTCATACTGATTCAGACTCCTTTTCATTTAAAAAAAAATGTTATTTGTGTCTACAAAAGACATGTCCAGACCCAAAAACCGTGGGTGGCATCAATAACCCAATTTCATCAGTAAAGGAGACCGTTTAGATCTCCTAAAACAATCAGAAACACTTCAGACAAATTGCATCATAGCTCAAATGGCCCTAAAAGACCTCTGTAGAATATTCAAGCCAACGACTGATAATATACATTTTTTTTTCTCGGTAGCCTGTGGAACTTTCTTTACAAGGATCAAATTATAGGCCCCAAACCAGACTTAACAAATGTAAACAACTAGAATTTTTCTTCTATTCTTTAGATCATAAAACTGGAAATTAATAGCTAGAGAAACCACAAAAAATCTATAGAAATACAGAGACAGGACAATATACTCCTGAACAGTCAGTTAATTATTTAAGAAATTTAAATTTTTCTAGAATCAAAAGAAAAAGTTCAATTTATCCAAACCTTTGGAATACAGGGAAGACAGCTCTGAGAGCTGGCCGCTACCAGTGTTTGCTTTAAAAGTCAGAGGTATTTATCTCAAAGAAATAACTATTAAGCAGAAAACAATCCAACAGAAAAAAAAAAAAAGATCAATTTCCCAGATGCAAAATTCTCAATAAAACACTTGCAAAGCAAAGGCAACAACTGGTCAATAGGATGATACACCCTAACCAATTAGATTTCACTTGAGAAATGCAAAAATGGTTCGGTATCCGTCAGTCATGTGTAAACGTGGTTTAATACAAAGTCACGAAAACATTTCAGTACACAGACAAAAGGGTCTTTGAAATATTCATCATCCTTAAGAGCCCTAAAGAAACTAGAAACACAAGAGGCATGCCTCAGAATGATGAGGAGTCTATGCAACAAACCTGTAGACAACATTATACTAAGTGGGGAAAAATAAAGCATTTCTTAGAAGAAATGCTTTATTTTTCCACTTTTTTTCCCACCTATTTTTTCCACTTTTACTTGATATAGTACACAGTCTTAGCTAGCATAATAAGACAAGAGTATTTCTTAAAGAATAAAAATAGGAAAGGGAGAATTCAAATTAACCTTATTTGCAGATGACATAATCTTATATTTTAAATACTCTATCGACTCCACTAGAAAACTCCTAGATCTGATAAACACGTTCATCATTATAAACACATTCATCATAGTTGGGGGATACAAAATCAACGTACAATACAAATCAGTAGCTTTCCTAATACCAATGACAAATTTGCCAAAAAAGAATCTTGAAAGAAAGGAAGGAAGGAAGGAAGGAAGGAAGGACGGAAGGAAGGAAGGAAGGAAGGAAGGAAGGAAGGAAATTTCAATTCACTATACCTTAAAATTCAAACCAACAAAGAGCCCTAAGAATAAACATACCCAAAGGGATGAAGACCACTACAATGAAAACTTCAGGGTTCTGAACAAGGAAGTTAAAGAAGACAACAGAAGTCAGAAAGACTGCCTATGGGGTCAGCAAGATTAATATTGTGAAGCGGCCTTGTTTGTTACCAAGTGCCATCTACTCATTCAAAACAATCTCCATCAAAATTCCAATGACCTTTTCACCAAACTTAGGGGGGAAAAAGCAATCCTAGGATCCATAGGCAAGCACAAAAGACCCCCAAACTGTCTTTAAATTCTACTACAGGGCTATAGCAACAAAACAATGTGGTACTGAGGCAGAGATGAGGCTGCTGACCCCAATGAATGGCACTGAGCAAATGTAATATGTGTGTTGATCATCACTGTGTTAATGATAAATTCTTTAAGTTTATAGTGTAAGCACACCTTCTGATACTCATTTCCATATACATAAGCAAAAATACTGGGTGTGGAGTAGTTTGACTCCCTAATTAGAAGGTATAGAACTCTAGCCTGGGCTGTCTACAGTAAAGAGACCATCACCATAACAGTTATCTGGACTATGATGACAGCACTGGCCATCTTGAACACACACGCCTCCAGGCAACTATGCAGAGCCTGCAGGTGATGATTCGCTGGCTCCTCGGAGAGCTGTTTGAAACAGTTGGTGCCACACTTTCTGCTCTCACAAGTCTCCATGAACCTTGTCTCCCTAGTCCAGACAGAGAACACTTCCCTGGTGGAGGCTCCATCTGAGTGGTAACAGGTTGTGGTGGCTTGAAAGAAAATGATGGTCCCCAAAAGGGAGTGGCACTATTGGGAGATGCAGTCTTGCTGGAGTAGGTATGGCTTTGTTGGAGGAAGTGTGTCACTGTGGAGGTGGACTTTGAGGTTTCATAGATGCTCAAGCCACACTCAGTGTCTAAAACCACTTCCTGTTGCCTGCAAGCCAAGATGTAGAACACTCAGCTACTTCTCCAGCACCGTGATGATAATGAACTAATCCTCTGGAAATGTAAGCCACACCAATTAAATGTTTTCCTTTATAAGAATTGCTGTGGTATTGGTGTCTTTTCACAGCAATAGAAACCCTAACTATAATGCTGTGGGATGGTCTGTATGTTAAATTGCTCTGATTGGTCAATAAATAAATAAATTGGCCAGGAAGGAAGTATAGGCAGGACTAACAGAGAAGAGAATTGAGGGAACAGGAAGGCGGAGGGAGACACTGCCAGCCGCCGCCATGACAAGCGGCATGTGAAGATGCCGGTAAGCCACGAGCCATGTGGCAAGGTATAGATTTATGGAAATGGATTAATTTAAGATATAAGAACAGTTAGCAAGAAGCCTGCCACCATGGCCATACAGTTTGTAAGCAATATAAGTCTCTGTGTTTACTTGGTCGGGTCTGAGCGGCTGTGGGACTGGCGGGTGACAGAGATTTGTCCTGACTGTGGGCCAGGCAGGAAAACTCTAGCTACACTACAGCACAGGTTGTTGGCCCCAAAGGAACAAATGTGATTGCTCCAAACACCAATTAAATGTTTTCCTTTATAAGAATTGCTGTGGTATTGGTGTCTTTTCACAGCAATAGAAACCCTAACTATAATGCTGTGGGATGGTCTGTATGTTAAATTGCTCTGATTGGTCAATAAATAAATAAATTGGCCAGGAAGGAAGTATAGGCAGGACTAACAGAGAAGAGAATTGAGGGAACAGGAAGGCGGGCTCGTCTGCAGGTTGCTTAGGCTCCCTTATTGAGCTGGCTGGGAAACACTCTCCTGAACTACTTTCCCTGGTGATGCAATAGCTGGCCAAATAAACACTCCCCAGAGTGGCCTTTGCTTTCCTGCTTCAGGCTGAGCAGGTACAGACAGGACAGCACAGAGGTGGCAAGGTTGATGGTTGATGGCCGCAGCAGCTTGACAGTTGGGTAAACAGCAGTCTCTCCTGACGGCTTGACAGCCCAAAAAAGGAGTGACAATCTTGGGAATGACCTAACAGCTGAAGAAGCAATGGTGTGCCCCTGGACCAGATCCCTGGGGGCTGCCCGTGGATCTGAACCCTTCTGGTGCTGCCTGGGAACCCACAAAGGACACCCATGCCCATATCACCTTTCCTGCACCCAAAGACTGGTTCCCGAGCAGCCCCACAGTCCTGAGCTATGATGAGTACTCCAGTTCCTAAATTCAGTCCCCAAAGAGGCAGCACTTGGAGTCATCCCACGGCCTCGGAGTTGTGCAAGAAGTCAAGCAGACAGCTGTCTGATGGCCACAGGAGCAGCTGAACAGTTCAAGAGTGGCCAGGGCAAAAATAAGAAAGGGAACAGAAAGAAAGGAAGAAAAATCCGGGCGGGAGAGAATGAGAGCTCACCGAGGGAAGAAGAAACTAGAGAGAAGAACCTGCAGACCCCAGTTGCCAAGAGAGTTCAGCAAGCTGTTAAATCGTCGGAGCCAAGGGTCTCAGACTTTGGCTGAAAGCTATAGAATTGGTTGCTGTCTAGAGCTAAGGGTTCCAACACCCAGGGCCTGCACAGGTACTATTACCTTTCACAGGCCTAAGACCTACACAAGGACTACCACTGCTAGGGCAAAGGGTCCTGGCATGTGTGGACGGATCCCAAGGCTGCTCAGTAGTTAGTACCTGCTCATCTGCTGCTCTGACTAGGGTAGAAAGGGTAAGAATTAACACAAGAAGGTCCTTTCCCCCAAGCACCACTGCAGCTAGAGTTTTCCTGACTGGCCCACAGTCAGGACAAACCTCTCTCACCCGCCAGTCCCGCAGCCTCTCAGACCCAACCAAGTAAACACAGAGACTTATATATTGCTTACAAACTGTATGGCCGTGGCAGGCTCTTGCTAATTGTTCTTACAGCTTAAATTAATCCATTTCCATTAATCTATACCTTGCCACGTGGCTCGTGGCTTACCGGCATCTTCACATGCTGTTTCTCATCATGGCGGCTGGCAGTGTCTCTCTGACTCATTTTTTTTTTTTTTTTTTTTTTTTTTTTTTGGTTTCAAACTGTAGAAAAAGCAACAAATGGCGTCCAACGTGGTGGCAAGAGTTTCCATCTAAAAACTGAGAAAAAAAAGATTCTAAAACGGAGCTAAAAACAGTTCCTAATTGTCTCTCTCAAATGAGCGGCAGCTGCTGGCTTGAGCTACTGGTGGGTTCCTAGCGTGTGCGCTCGACCTGCAGTATGGCAGGAATGAGGCCTCTGCAAGTGGCACATTAAGCTGCATGGTGGATTTAGCCTTTGCTAGTATAAAACAAAAAAAGAGGTTTCTGGACTACACGCTGCTTGGATAAAAGCATAGACCCATGATAGCTCCCAGAGCTGGTGGTAAACATAGCCATGTTGGGAAGCTGAGGTGGGCGGAGCCAGCAGCCACAGCTGCTGCAGCTTAAAGCAATAGATTCACAATAAGACAGATTCAGATGTAATAGTTTAAAATGTGTGTAAAAGATACGTAGGCTTGAAAGAGACAAAAAAGGTGATATATACAGTTATAGAAACAAATACATAGTTTTAAAAAATAAAGTCTTTAAAGAGACAGTAAAATTAATATATAAAATAAGCCACGTAAAGATGAGTATTACACAGAGAATCTGGATTGTGTTGTCTTTGGGATTTTTTTTTTTTTTTTTTGGCTTTTTTCGAGACAGGGTTTCCCTGTGTAGCTTTGTGCCTTTCCTGGAACTCACTTGGTAGTCCAGGCTGGCCTCGAACTCACAGAGATCCGCCCGGCTCTGCCTCCCGAGTGCTGGGATTAAAGGCGTGCACCACCACCGCCCGGCGTCTTTGGGATTTTTAACTGCAGAAAAACATTTGACTATAAAAGCTGTTGAGTTATGCCAAAATGTATATTTTAAAGATACCTTGACTTCAAAATTTGGATATAAGGATATGTTGCTTTGGAAAAGAGTCTTTTTGTTCCCACAGAAAGCCAGAGGCTATGGATTTGTTCCAGATTAAGATACATCAGGTTTCACCAGCCAAGACCCCCTGAAAGGTCTCCGATGACACCATGGCCCAGATGATCCAATATCCAGAATGGTTTCAAGGCAACTGGCTCAGACAATACAGCCTCACGGACTATTCCATAATTCTAAAATTTTCTTTGTGTTCCCATAAGATACAGCGCCCCCCCCCCAGCAGGAAGTAGTAAGAGAAGCTATGCTCAAATTCCCAAATTATATGTAATTTTACTTTGTTAAGGTTAAAACCTTCCTTTTTGAAAAAAAAAAGGGGGGGGGAGTGCTGTGGGATGTTCTGTATGGCAAATGTGTAGCTAATTAGTCAATAAATAAAACACTGGCCATTGGTTAGGCAGGAAGTGTAGGCGGGACAAGGAGGACAATAAAGCTGGGAAGTGGAAAGCTGAGTCAGAGAGACACTGCCAGCCGCCATGATGACAAACAGCATGTGAAGATGCCGGTAAGCCACGAGCCATGTGGCAAGGTATAGATTAATAGAAATGGATTAATTTAAGCTGTAAGAACAGTTAGCAAGAAGCCTGCCACCACGGCCATACAGTTTGTAACCAATATAAGTCTCTGTGTTTACTTGGTCGGGTCTGAGTGGCTGTGGGACTGGCAGGTGAGAGAGATTTGTCCTGACTGTGGGCCAGGCAGGAAAACTCTAGCTACACAGCACCTCAGGCTTCTTCCTGTCATGGTACCTCAGTCACCTTTATCACAGAGAGTAGCACAGGGGTTCCCACAAATGATCCAGCATGGGCTCACTGCATACTGTACTGTAAACCCAGTGTGACCACACTCAGAGTACTCACCCTCACCCCACAGTCCCCTGAGTCTCAGTCACTGGCGACTCCATCTTCCTACAAGGGCAGTTCTTGTCCTCTCTTTCATTCTCTCATAGAACATGTGATCCCCAGCAAGCCCTGCGGGCTTTATGTTCAAAGTGCACCACTACGGACCTTCTCCATACCACTGAGCTGAGGTCCATACCATGACCACTCCCCCTGCTTCCACGGTTTCTGTGGTCATACAGACAGACTCCCCTGCTCCCACCCTTGCCCCCCAGACAATCAATGCTCATCACAGCAGCCAGACAAATCCTTTAATCAGGTCACACCATTGTGTCTGCTCTGAAACTTCTGATGTTTCATCAGAAAGGAAAACTGCTTTCAGTGGTCCATGAAGCCTCATGTGACCTAAGCCCCACATCTTCCTATGATGCAGCTGCTCCTCTGAGGCTGCTCAACAACACCAGGCAGTGTTCTGGTTAGTTGTCCAAACACAGTGACCATAAGCAACTTGGGGAAGAAAGGGTTTATTTTAGCTTACCGTTTATAGCTCATCATCCAGAGAAGGAAGTCGAAGCAGAGACTGAAGCAGAGACCATGGGTGAATGCTGCTTACCATCTTGCTTCCCTTAACTCAGCTGCCTTCCTTATAGGGTCCAGGACCACCTTGCCTAGGATGACGCTGCCTACAGTGAACTGGGTCCTCCCACATCAATCAGAAGTCAAGAAAATACTTCACAAACACATCCACAGGCCAAACTCATGGAGGCAATTCCTCAGTTGAGATTTCCTCTTACCAGATATGTCTAGGTTTGTGTCTAGTTGACAAAAAACCAAACCAAAACAAAAAACTAACTATGGAAGGCAGTCTCTGCCTTGGAGTCTTCTTCCAGGCTGGATCTTTTCTTTATATTTCTGTCCATTGACCTACTCCTTCATTGCTTTGAGTTACGACAAATGCCACACCCTCAATGGGGCCCTTCCATGATAATCTATTTATAATTGTAACACCCTAAGATTTCTTACCCTCCTCTCTCTGTTTTCTCTCCAAGGCATTCATAACACACAACTTTACCAATCTGTTGGCTCTTTCCTGGCAGCGGAGTATAAAGTCATGGGGGAGGGTTATCTATTTTGTGTTTAGTGCTGGCCCTCGGTAATGTGCCAGGTATTTATTCCATGAATGAATGAGTGACATTTTCACCTGAAGACTCCACAAAGGATTTGCCTGCTCTTGTATCTCCAATTTCCAGCTGTTTCTTGAACTCTAACAAAGGAAGAATCTAAAGGCCAGATTCTTCAACATTATCAAACTAATGCATCATTGGTCTTCTTTTGACCAGTCTTTTGAAAGGTCTTTTTAAATAGAAAAATCCACAGTCCTCCCTTCTCTGGTCTGGTCACTCCCTGCCATCTCAACAAAGATGCTTTCCCAGCCAGTGTTTTCATGGGAAATATTGGTTTCCATGATTCCCTGGCACACCCGCCACTGTTTCAGAAAACAAGGAGCTTTGAGAAAGCACTTTGCAAGAATTCATTTCTAAATCATGTATCTTTAAAGAGGCCTGAATTAGGTCAACACACACGCACACATGCACACACACCTACACCTGCTTGTGAGGAACGATAAATTAATTACTGATTCTTTTGGTTTAAAAAGACACAAATTCTAATCCATAGGAAAGATCTAGGATGCCTTCAGGCTTTTGTAAGGAGTTTAAGAAGAACTACTTGAGGGGTGTTTACTTATCTGAAATTAGAAACAGCAGTCCAAATTATCTTGAAGGGCTCTAAGTGGTTGTAAGACAGTAACTTGGCCTCTTACAAACAGACGCTCTCTTTAGTGTTTCTCTAAATCATGTGTCTTTCTTCTGTCAATTTCCCATTACTTTGTTATTTGCCTCTAACGTGTTGCAATGTCAAGGGCCCTCCTCCCTAGGGCAGACTTTCTGATCCCCATTCCATCCCTACTAACTGCTTCCAACTTTTAAAACCCTGGGAAGCTCCAGCCAACATGCTTTCCATTTCTGCTCCAACCTCTTCTAGCCTCCTCTCTTTCTGCATTTCCATAGTGTTGCTTCATCCCATTGGGCCACTCACTCGGTCCCTAACAGCCTCTGAGGACTCAGATCTTGTCCCCACTGAAACATGGGGCGCTGCAGCTCATCTTCCTGCACTTTCTGGGCACTGACAGGCATTTCCACTGGGAGCCCTGGCCCAGACTAATTATCACTCACCTCCTGGGAAATGGTAACAAGCACTTTCTCCCCTGGAGCTGCCCAGCAAGCCCAGCAGATGCCACACAGCCCACTGTGGTCACCTGCAGGATCTCAAGCTGTGCAAACGAACTGGCTGTGGTTCCTGCAGGACCCCTCTGGCCTGGTGCTGCCCCCAACCCCATGTCTCTATGTTCCTTCCCCTTAGACACCTTGGCATTCGATTTCTATTTTTGTGTTTAAGGGGGGGGGGGATAATTAAATATTCAAATGTTTACTAAAAGTCCCTGCTTAACTGTTCGATGAATTTGGCTAAACAGAACTTACATTCATTTTGTTCATGGGAGTCTGCAGAGAGGGATTGTTAGAAAGGGCATTTACAAAGAATGGCAATGTAACATAGTCACAGTACCTGTGCTCATCCACCAAGCCGCGTCTGTTATGGAAAAGGAAAGAGGTAGAGAAGGGTCATGAGACTAGGGATCAGGGAGCCTGTAGTGGGCAGCAGGCTCCTGTGGGTGGGTTACTTTGGTATTGGTTTTTCCCTAAAGAGCGGCCTCAGACCCTGGTTCTTCTATACAGGACCCAGCCCTTGGCACAATACAGGCCTCTTCTGTCTCTCTCCCGAAGTGCAGTCTGGACCAGTGCATCCACCCCTTCTCCAGCTCCACCATGGAGACTCTCACTGTCCTTCTGCAGCCTGAGTTTCTAACAGCCCCACATCCAATAGTGCCACCAACATCACTGGCAGCTGTTCTGACTCTCTAGCCACACCCTTCTCCTCAGATACAGCTCTGCTCACTGACTTCCTTCTTCTCCCTTACTCCATGCCTTCTGAATTCCACTCTCTGCAATACTAGCACACTCTGTTCTCTATTCACACCTCTGCTCCCAAGATGCTTTTCCTGACCCTCACGGCTGGAGCTCCTGGCTCAGGACCCTCCCACAAGCCATCCATCTAATTATCTACCACTCCCAGAGGACTGCAAAAGGAAACTTTGCCTCCTTGATCCCTCTATGGCCCCTACACTCAGCACATAGTACTACTTCATCCTATTTAGAAAAAAATACTTACTATTACTAAATAAATGGTGTCTAGGGTTAGAACATGTTCTGAAAGAGGTTGCCCGAAGAGACTGGAGATCAGGAATTGGGACAAGAGTTATTACATCTAGGGAAGCAGTCATGACTTGGGGGCCACTGGCATTCCGCCTGGCCGATGGGACTCAACCCCGTCATGCTGTGTCTGGGGACTCATACCACTGCTGTAGCAAAGTTAAGCTGCAAGCCATCAGCTCACACCTGCAGAAATATTCTTGTGTTTAGAACCTAAGTCACTGTGTGTATCCAGAGGAAGCAGTCGGCCCACAGAGTTAGGGGTATCAAGGTGAAGTCAAGGCTCAGAAGAGGAAGTATTTGCATCTACACCATCCTCTCTTAGGCTCCCACAGCCAGGCTGCTCCTCATGCTGTGCTACTCTACAGAGGAACAGAAGAAAGATATATACCTTGTCCAGATGGTCTTGGCTTCCAGTTCAGACAAAAATGCTTCCCAACTCACACCTGCATGCCTGCCTGTGGCTCTGGCCACATCTGTCACTAAAACCCATCCACCCATAGCATCCATGTCATATTTCCTAGAAAATGGGTGGTGCTTGGCTAGAAAGCTGAACTTTTTCTTAACATTATATGCTTTTTAGATGCCCACCCATTAACCAAGACTGTTGACATGTCACTGACAGTCGAGTGTGGCTTTTCACAGAGGGACATGGTGGGGCTGGCTTGTCTTACTAATTTTTCCTCCAAGTTACATATTGCTGGTAAACTCTCAAAGCATCCATCCACATTATGAAACTCCATCTATTAAGGATTAAGATTTTTATTTTTTTTATGGAAATTTTAAGTTCACAACAAAATCTGAGAGGAATTTTGTAGATTTCATTAATCCTTGTCCCCAGCACGTGCACAGCCTCTTCATTACACCCTGGATCTTAGTAGATTAGTTACTGCAATCAGCAAAACCACATGAATTATCGCCCAAAGTCCACCAAAGTTGGTGTAACACTGAAAAGGAGTCTGAAGCAATCTGTGCATTGTCCAGATGAATGGTGACAGGTGTCTGCATTACAGACCTCCAGAATAGGTCTGCCCTCAAAAATCCTCTGACTCTGCTTAGCATCCATTTCTCCTTGCTCAATAAACCCTGGCAACCATCTGTCTTATGGTCTATACCATCTTGGCTTTTCCAGAATGTCAGGTAGTTGGAAGTCACATAGTATGTAGCTTTTTGGGTTATCTGTGCTCACTTAATAATATATAAGTAGATATTTAAGGTTTTTCTTTGTCTTCTCATTGTTTGATATTAATTTCTTTTCAGTGATAAGTAGCATTCCATTGTCTAGATGTATTCATCCCTTTACCTACAAAGGCAATTTTGGTTGCTTCCAAGTTCTGACAATTATTAGAAATCTGATATGAACATCTGCATGGAGGTTTTTGACTAGATTTACCTTTTCATTCCTTTGAAAAAAGAAAACACCAAAACATAAAATTGGCAAGTCATATGCTGTATGCATACTCTTTAGGTGTTTGTCTTTGGTTAGTTCTGTTATTAAAGAAATTGTCAAACTATCTTCCAACCAGCTACTGCATTTTATATTTCCACCAGCAATGAATGAGGGTCCTGCTTGCTCCTCATCCTTCCCAGGATGTGAAAAGGTCAGTGTTGTTGAGTTTGGCCATTCTAAAAAAGCTGGAGTGGTATCTTGTGTTAATTTGCGTTTCTCTAAAAACATATGATACAGAACATGTTTTCATGTGCTTATTTTCTTTAGTGATTGTATGGCCTTGGTAATTTTTTAGTTTGCATCTGTGTTTTTCTTTGTTCAGATGTTCAGCCATTTTAATCAGTTTTTGTTCTTATAGTCAAATTTTAAGACTTCTTTGCACATTTTCAGTAACGGTCCATTCAGTTAATCTTTGCAAACATTCTCTCATAGTCTGTATGGCTTGTCCTTTCATTGACTTGACAATGTATTTCACAAAACAGAAAATGTTAACTGTAATGAAGTCTAATTCATCAATTATTTCCCTTTAGTGTTACATTTTAAAAGCCACCACAAACTCAAGGCCATCAAGAGTTTTTCCCTATTTTCTAAGAATTTTGTATGTTTTTATATGTACAATTGTGATGAATTTTAAGTTATTTTTGGGTAAGATGTAGGTCTATCTCAATTCTTTTTTTCTTTTTGTATATAAACTGTAGGCCCAGTGGCTCCATGCATAGAACCAGCCCTATTCAGTAATGACATCTGGTTATGCAGGACTCCTCCACATGCTCCAGCAGCTCATAGATGGAGTAGATGTGGGGGCGGACAGACTCAAAAGCACTGGATCTGGGCCCAGTAGGGAGCTGAGTTGGTCAACCCAGGCCTTTGTGGGGGCCTTCTGCTGCTACACGCACAGGCCTTCCAGATCCTGTTTTCTAATGGTAATGAGAATCCATCCTTATTAGAAAATACAAGAGCATCTGAGGTATCAGCCACAGGGCACAGTAAGTTGCATCATTTAAGAAAGAACTATCATTGTAACCTGGCGTTCCTTATACCAGGATAACAATGAGCAGCCTGACCTGAACAAAAAGGTCTAGTTATGTTTGCTAAGAACATTGTAACAACGATGGAGACAGCAGCCAACCTTCACATTCTCAAGTTTGTCTGTCTGCCCCATTTCCCTTCCTAATCATGTGAATACTCCACTGATCTAAAGCTTACCTAGAAGGGGGACTTCCCAAGAACCAGAAGGAGCCACAGTAGATTTAGGCAAGTCATCTTGGGCCCTAAAGAACAGTTCTTAGAGAACACAGTTTGTCCTACAAAGCATCTTGAATCCAGACCCAAACAGGACATCACTCTCACCAAACATGATGGAATCCTCCACCAACTGCCCTGCCTAGAGTTTGGGCTATTTCCCAAGATCATCTTCAGTCCTGTGTAACTGCCTCTAGGAAAACATATGTGATCCAGACATATCCACCCTCACTTGAGGAATCATGTACCCAGTAGGGCTTTCAGTCTGTCCAACTGTGATTTATTCATTCAGAAATACCTGACAGAAACATGTAAACTAGAAGATAAATTCCCCAGAGCCTGGAGAATCTAGAGCAGTCATGAGAAACCCTCACAGTTCATTCTTCCTTCCCTCATAGGATCAATGTCTGGGCAATATGAAGACATGTTTTGAATGCCCACTTTAAGGCAATATGGCTTTCAATCTTTACCTGGTATTCAATCTTTAAGCTATAATTAGGTTTTATTTATTTATTTATTTATTTATTTTAGTTTTGAGTATTTAAACCCTTCTGATGCCTGGCAGGGGCAGGGAATTCACTATATTCACTCAAAGTATTTTCATTTCAGTTAAGAAGCTTAATTAATGTTGATTTCTACAAACAAATACTTTTCAAAGGATAACAGCATACAAAGATTACGAGTAAATTAAAAGTTGACAGTATCTTTGAAAGTCTGTAAAAAGACATACATGCCTGCAGTCTTCTTGCCATATATTAATAGTGAAATAATTTGGCTTATACATTCCCACTGTGAACTATGAAGCTTCCCACTTTCATATAGTTGAAAGACGTAGTGTGTTTGTAGGGCAAGATTGTTCATGAGATAATGTAAAATTTTGTAGTGCCAAAGACTTATACGATTTGTATTATTTATCAATGCTCTTATTGACCATTTGATTGCACTTGACCTAAAATCGTTTCTCTGTAACCTTCTGCCAACTGAAAGGCCAGGAAACTGCAAATGAAGGTAAGAATCCAGAGAGGACAAGGGCAGGATAATGATGGGATGAAGGAGCCTGTCAGGTGGGCTTTTCATTAGCTTAGAGGATGCCCAGATCCTCAGACTTGGCTCACTGCCTGGGTAGGGTCGGGATCCGGCAGACTCCACAGTGGCATTCCTTTGTTCTTATTCTAATGTGTTTTGCAGCCCAGAACAGAAGCTGTACTGTTATACTGAACATTTCATGAACCTCAAGTCTTTTATCTGAAACTGAAGCCTAAATGACTTCTTTTATCTGCCTGGCTTGCTAGCCATCCCCTTCAAGTACCTGAATGAAAATGAGGAAGGCCTGGGCTGTCTGTCACACTTCCAGGTTTCAATGAACTACACAGCACCAGAATCTGAAAGGGCAAGGGGCTGATTGTCATACCCGGCCTTTGGCCTTCAGAAGGTAGCTCTCTGTGCAGAAGGCTGGGTGCAGAGAGGCCTCGGCCATGTACTGACTGGGGAAAAGCGAGAGTCACCATCAGCAGTTGAGTCTTTTTACCCTCTGGCCTAGAAGGTGGGCATCTTCAATTCCAGTGGCTAAGATAAACTCGCCCAAAGAAAGACGTCCACAAAACCAAGACTCCAGTTTCTCCAAACAGAAGGTCAAAATTCAGTACTTTTTGTCTGATCTGAGCTTCCTTCCACTCATTAATCTCCTTTATGAGATTTATGTCTTCTCTTGAAATAATAGGACATTAATTTTTCAGTGAAGTTTTTCTCTGGTGCCAAAGACAGAAAAACAAGAGCACTGTCCAAGAAAAACACGGTCTCATCCGTGAGTGATTCCTGCAGAACTGAGGTAATTCCAGCCTACCTGAGCCGACAGGGGCTGAGCCCGGCCCAACTTGGGGGTATGCACTCTGCCTGGAACATTCTCTTCAACTTTACCCCTCCCTTGCTGCCCTCAAGGCCTACCCAATGAATGGTATCCTCTGGCCCCCAGCTTCCTAGTGCTTTACACTGGTGTTTGGGAGCAGCAACACCAGCATCAGCATCACCTCTGCAAACACGTAGGAAATACAAATCCATAGGACACCCCCACCGCCACCAGACCTTCTGAATCTCAAGATGTCATGCTTTAACATACAAGACACCAGAGAGTCATTCTCTGAGCCTTTGTTTCCCTCCTTTGGGCATAAACAAGATGCTGTTTTTTCTAATGCTACTTCCTGTGAAATGCCACGTTGAGTGTCCCACATCTATTCCTCACAGATGTGTGTGAAGGCACACTGAAGAAGGGTAAAGGCTTCATAATGTGCATGACTATTATGCACACACAGTCCCAACTAAACCAAAGACAAGAGTGTGATCCTCAATGACATCCACGAACCCTTCTGAGGCTACAAATGGCTTGTCTTCAGTCTAAAGACATTCAGTGGTCTTAAAAAAAAATACCCTGGCCAACAGGCTAGAGAGATGGCTCCATGGTCAAGAGCATGTACTTCTCTCGGAGAGGACAGACGTTCCATGCTCAGCACCCATTATCAGCTGACTCACAATCTATTAGTTTCAGTTCTGAGAGATGCAATAGCCACTTCTGGACTCTAAGGGTACCTTGCATTCACATGTGCACATACTCATACACAGGCACACACATGTACACATAATTACACATAAAAGAAATCTTAGAAAGCAATGACCAAGGCTTGTTGTCCAATCAGAGCAAACCCGTCAGAAAGGTCAATGAGTTCAACTAGTCACCGGGATTTAATGAAGGCACTGCATACTAATTAAGACATCATTAACGGTATTCCATGGCTTTTCAAAGAAAAAAAGTCTCCAAGTTAGCTATTTTACTCATAAAAATAACACACAACACATTATCTGCAAACACGCTTCATTTAGCCATATCAGCCTCAGCCTAGAAAGTAGTTTGAACAGTGAACAGTGGCTGCCAAAGAGAGAGAGGGCAATTAAATGGCCCTGCGTTAAGGCCAGAGGAGAGGTCTTAGAGGAACTCTGGTTGCCCAGGACACTGGAGAGAAACAGAAGCAAAGGGCAGGGTGAGCACTGAGGGGTGCAGAAGACCAACGGTACCTTCTCATCTGTGCCCAGGATGAGAGGACCCGCAGAAAGAAAGAGGAAATGCCATTACCGAGAATCAAGTGTTCCACTCCCCCAACTCCTCCATTTCCCAAGCACGCGTGCGTTAAAAAAGTCAACTCCACAGAGCACAACTATGAGGAAATTGTGGTCTCAACTGAGAGGACCAACTCACTGACTCAGGCATCAGATACATCTATCAAATGGCAGGTAGGTATAAGGAGATGTCACACATCTCATGGCATCGTGTCCCAGGACCTGCGTGTGCAGTGCGATCTGAATCGCGCACAGTGAGAACGCGTGCACACTGGGCAGGTGCCGGGCAGGTATGGTGATATTTTATTTGTACTGAAATGTGATTTTATTTGTATATTAATAAATAAAGTTGCCTGGGGGTCAGAGCTAATAGCAAGCCATAGCAGAGCTGGGCATTCATGGCACACGCCTTTAATCCCAGCACTTGGTAGGCAGAGCTAGGTAGATCTCTGTGTGTTCAAGGATACAGCCAGCATTGGAGACACACGTCTTTAATCTCAATCCCAACCATAGAAGACCTGGAGGTCTGTACAGACAGGCAGTGACGAGGCGGTCTTGTGGTTGGGTTTACAACCAATGAGAAGGCAGAACAGAAAGTCTATATAAAGACAAACACACAGGAAGTAGGTCTCTCTTGGCTGAAGAGGATTGCTGAAGCAGGAAGGGTAAGGCTCTTAGCTCTGACCTCTTGGGCTTTTATCTTTACATTGGCTCTGTGTTTCTTATTTAATAAGACTGTTACTTCTACAGGCAGGTGCCGGGCAGGTGCAGCCACTGGCTGCAGGACAACAATCTTCATGCCAACCCAATAGGTTTTTTGTTTGCTTGCTTGTTTTAGTCTTTTTTTTTTTTATTACAAATAGATTTCTTTTTTCCATACAATATATTCTGATCATGGTTTGCTCTTCCTCATCTCCTTGCAAATCTCCCCAATCATCCAACTCCACACTTTCTTTCTCTTTAGGAAAAAAAAAAACAAACAACAAAAAAAAACAAAAAAATGAACAAAACAGAGAAAAAGAAAAAATGAAAAAAAAAAACAAAGCACAAGCGCATGCAGAGACATGTGTGGACACACACATGCAGAGACACAAGTGAACATACACACACACACACACACACACACAAAACCCACAAAGATACAAAATCAGAAACTCACACAAAAGCAAAAGACCAGTAAGCTTAAAAAAAAAAAAAAAAAAACCACGCCTAGACAAAGCAATATGAGAAACAACAACAGAACCTCTGTGAAAACACCACAAGTTCATCTTGAGTTGGCCTCTCCTGCTGAGCAGAGGCCTGCCCTTAAGTGTGGTGTGCATACCCAGTGAGGTTTGGTTTTTCTGACTCTCCTTATATAATTGCAAAGGTGCTGTATGATATTTTTTTATGAAACATAACTATAGGAAAAGATTACAATGGAAACTGAGGAAATACACAGAGAATGTTTCTTTCCCGATGACAGTGAATTTATGGACAAAGCCAGGAGATTGCAAACATCTGGCAGCCGCATTTCTGGAAATCTGTAAAGGTCTTGATGAGGGGTTTCACAGAACACCATTTTCACATGCTACATAGTCCTAGCAAAGGGAGCCTGCCACACAGTCTCTTTGGAGTCACAGGCTTCTAGGACATTTGACTGGAAAAAGAGACACACCAAGTCAACAGTTCGAATTCCTCTCCAAATTGTTCTCCTAATTTTTAAAAATTTTTATTGTGGTAAAATACAATGAGTTTTGTCATTTTAACCATTTGAAGTATAAGATTCAATAGCACTAATCACATTTACACCTCTGTACAATCACCACCACTACATGTTTCCAAATTTCTTTTATCACTCAAAATGAAACTCAAGAAATCAAGTCCTAGGACACCGTCTCAGATCTCAGCAACCTGAATCAGTTCTCGCCTCCACACTAGCCTGTTTGAGATATTTCACAGAAGTGGTCACTGGCTGCATGGATGTGCTGCCGATCCAGTTGTTTGTTGGGCATTTAGGCTATAGCCAACATTTTCAAATGTTTCTTCTCATATTTGTTTCAAGTCTCTGGAGCAGATTCCAAAGAGCTATGGCTTTTCTGTGCTTATCGCTTTGAGGAAACTGTACGGTACCTGTTGCTATTCCTACCAGCAACAGACATATGTTCCAACTTCTCTATATTCCTGCTGATGCTCATTTTTAGACTAAAAAACCAAAACCAAAACCAAAAACAAAAACACCCAAACATTTTAATGACTTTTTTTATTTAACAGCTTCATGCATAATTACTCTTTCTCCCTTCCATCCATGTTGACACCTCCCACCACGAAGCCCTACCAATCCCCTTCCCAGTTTATGACTCTTGGTTTTGTTTTGTGACCCATTTAATTTAACCCAGGCCATCTACTGGAGCCTGAACAGATCAGTGGGTACACAACTGAAGGACAATGATTCTCCCTGCTCTTAGCAGACAGCTCAGCAGTGACAGAAAGGGTCTCTGAGTCCTTCCTCCAGCCATGCCTGACTTGAGTTGATGACCCATTCTTGTGAAGATAGAATGCAGGCATCCCTAGCTACTCTGAGTCTGTGATTGGAACCGCTGCATCTTGTCCAGAAGATGTTATTTCACAGTCATTGTCCTTATTTCACAACTCTTACATTCTTTCTGCCCCTTCTTCTGCCTAGAGAGGCTGTTACAAACGATTTGTTTAAGGCTGAGCGCTAGTCTATCACTTTGCCTCAGTACCTCACGCAGCCATGAATCTACTTTACCACTATTCTCTGGGAAGAGAGGCTTCTGGTTTTCAGAGTTTATTATAGTTCTCCCAGGGACTATGGTGCTTCTAGGTGTGACAGGATATTCATTATGCTTTTGATTTGCATTTCCCAAATGACTAAAGATGCAAAAAATCTTTTCATATGTTTATCACCCATTTGCATACTCTCTTTGGAGAAATGACTGCTCAATTCCACTGTCCATATTTTGAATTGGGTTTTCTTTTTGCTATTGAATTTTAGTAGGTTTTTAAAATTTTTTTAATTTAAACTTCTTTTTCATACAATATATTTTGGTCAAATTTTCCCCTCCCTCAACTCTTCCCAGATCTTCACTACCTCCCTACCTGCCCAACTTCATGTTCTCTCTCTCAACTCATCTTTCTCACACACTCTTATCAAGTACATAATTTGTAATATCTTTCCTCACTCTATGGAGTATCTTTTCATTTTCTTAAGAACATCTTTGCCTGCACAAAAGCTTTTCATTTTGACAACATTCAATTTATTGTTTTGATTTTGCTGCACATATTTTAGCATCATATTAAGAATCCACAGCCAGGCCGGGCGGTGGTGGCTCACGCCTTTAATTCCAGCACTCGGGAGGCAGAGCCAGGCGGATCTCTGTGAGTTCGAGGCCAGCCTGGGCTACCAAGTGAGTTCCAGGAAAGGCGCAAAGCTACACAGAGAAACCCTGTCTTGAAAAACCAAAAAAAAAAAAAAAAAAAAAAAAAGAATCCACAGCCATATAGAAGGTCATAAAAAGTTATCTTATGAGTAACTCTGCTATTTAAGTCATTGATTTATTTTGAGTTTAATCTATATATAGCATGAAACCAACATCCAATTTCATTCTCTTGATATGAAAATTCATTTATGCTGCCATTATTTGTTGAAAAGACTACTTACCTCCCAGTTGAGTGGACTTGGCATCCTTCTCCAGAGTCAACTGACCACAGATATATGGTATATATTATTGAACTCACAGTTCATTCTGGTCTATGTATCTTACCTTACGCTCAGATCACAGTGTAAAATTTGAAATTGAGATGTATGACTCCTCCAGCTTGATTCTTTTTCAAAAATTTTTTTATATTGAGGGTTTTTGTTTTTATTCCATATGAATTTGGAATATTCTTTCCCTGCTGTTTACCACTCTAGAGGCCTTGGAACCTGGGGAAATGGAGCTGATAAGTGAGGTAGACTAAAATCTCATGCAATAGAGAGTTTCACTCAGAGCATCAGACAATTTATACTCTGAGGGTTAAGAGGAGTCATGTGAATAAAGTGTCCAATCACAAGGGCTAGCCACACATGGCAGGCAAGCTGCATGTGACAGAAACATATTTTTCTATAGAGGTATATAGATATGAAACAATAGCCAGTTGTAGTGAATAATCTGAAGTCAACTCACTCCTAGCTACTACTCCTGGGAGGGGCATAAAAGCATAATTTTGAGTTTTTGAAGAAACTGGAGTCACAAGACTCTTGTCATGGTTTCTTGGAGTTTTAGATCTCCTCACATGACTCCATTCTTGGACCATGTTCAGGCAAGAACACCTCTTAGAATTTTGACGAGGTCTGAATTCAATCTATTGGTCACTTGAGGTAATACTACCTTCTTAGTAATGCTAAGGCATAGGAGGATAGCAGGAATCTTAAAAGTTCTTATTTATAAAAACAAACCTGGAGCCAGGTATTGGGGTGAACGCTGGACAGAGAAGCAGAACAAGCTACAGCTACTTCACCTTGCCAGTTCCTCAGCTGATTCTGTTTTCTCAAACTGGAAGCCTCTGTGTCCTCATCCAAATGGATCTCAGCTGAACTGCTGCTCTAAAGCCTAAAAGCTTAACCAGGCTCTAGTTCCTGGTCCTCACGCCTTATATACCTTTCTGCTTCCTGCCATCACTTCCTGGGATTAAAGGCGTAGTCACCATGCCTGGCTGTTTTCAGTGTGGCTTTGAACTCACAGAGATCCGGATGGATCTCTGCCTCACAAGTGATAGGATTAAAGGCGTGTGTGCCACCATTTTCTGGCCTCTGTATCTAGTGGCTGTTCTGTCTTCTGACCCCAGATAAGTTTATTAAGGTGCACAATATATCGGGGAACACAATATCACCACATAGAAGTGTTTCAATTTAATTCTTGTTAGGATGTTCTGTAGTTTTCAATGTATAATCTTTCCTCCTTGGTTAATTTTAATCAAGTATTTTATTCTTTCAAATTCTTTTTTAATTTTTATTTTATGTCTATGGGTATCTTGCTTACATACATGTCTGTGTACCAGTTGTGTGCTTGGTGCCTGTGGAGGCCAGGAGAGGGCATCAGATCCTCTGGAACATGAGTTACAGATGGCTGTGAGCTGCTTTGGAGGTGCTGGAACCTGAACCTGGGTCCTCTGGAAGAGCAACCTAACTGTAGCTACCTCAGCAGCCCCTCGGATGCTATTTTAAATGGAAGCACTTTCCTAATTTCCATTTCAGACTGGTCATTGCACATGTAGAGAGGCATGCTCGCTTTTCACATTTTGATCTTGCTCTAAGCAACTTTGCTGAATTCACCTAATCACTCTAGTAGCTATTTTATAGATTCTTTGATATCTTCTATGCATAACTTTGTTTCATCTACACATAGGCATAACTTGCTCTCTTTGCAAAGATATCTTTTTTTCCCTGTTCTTTTCTACTTACTCCAGTTAGAACATCCAGGAAAACAGATGATCAATGGAAGAAGAGTTCACCCTTGTCTGCTGTGGGATGGTCTGTATGTCAAATGTGTTGCTGATTGGTCAATAAATAAATCACTGATTGGCCAGTGGCTAGGCAGGAAGTATAGGCAGGACAAGGAGGAGAATAGAGCTGGGAAGTGGAAGGCTGAGAGAGAGACACTGCCAGCCGCCACGATGACAAACAGCATGTGAAGATGCCGGTAAGCCACGAGCCATGTGGCAAGGTATAGATTAATGGAAATGGATTAATTTAAGCTGTAAGAACAGTTAGCAAGAAGCCTGCCACGGCCATACAGTTTGTAACCAATATAAGTCTCTGTGTTTACTTGGTTGGGTTTGAGCGGCTGTGGGACTGGCGGGTGAGAGAGATTTGTGCTGACTGTGGGCCAGTCAGGAAAACTCAAGCTACACTTGTCTCTCCTGATCTTTTATTATTGAATATGGTATTAGGTGTAGCGCTTCATAAATGTTCTATCATGTGTTAACGTTTAGGTTTCCCCCACACTCATGGGGTGAAAATGAATCCTTCAGCCAAATGACCTAGGTGATAAAGGCCTCTGAGTGAAGATTAGGTCATTACAGCCGAGAACTCACAAATGGGATCAGTGTCCTTATATTTAAATGTGAGACTCCATAGAACTATTTCTACCATGGAAGGTTACAGAGACACCATTTCTACCATGGAAGGACACCAGAGGCCACTGTCTATGACTCAACAATGAGCCCTCACAGGCAGTAAGTACATCTAACAGAAAACCGATTAAGGATTTCCCAGTTTCCAAAGCTATGACAAATAAATTACTATTATTTATAAAGCATCCAATAATAGTACTTTGTTATAGCAGCCTGAATGGACTAAGATATTCCCTTTATCATACTGAGAAAGTTCCTTCCTATTTTTGGTTTTTTGATGCTTCTAATCATAAAAGGATGCTGGGTTCCAACAAAAGGGTTTTACATATCTGTTAAGATGACTTGGGGGAGTTCCCCTGCATTCTATTATTGTGATGTATTGTCTTGTTTGACTTTATGTTGAGTCACAATCCTTCAACGGGTATCTTATAAAAAGATAATTGCAAAGCATATTATCATTCAAAAGTATTCTCTAGGTACCGTTTGAAAGATTAGTTGATTATTGTATTCAGCGGGTATCTATTTTGCTCAT
The DNA here is from genome assembly GCF_007827085.1 of Peromyscus californicus insignis. Lineage (NCBI taxonomy): Eukaryota > Metazoa > Chordata > Mammalia > Rodentia > Cricetidae > Peromyscus > Peromyscus californicus. The sequence continues at coordinate 56,769,651 of NW_026294469.1, read as the reverse complement.
AGGTACTAATCAGAGAATTAAAAGCACACTAGTAAAACAGATAATCAGCAATTTCTACCCTCCGGGGGTAGAAAATAAGCAAGACAATGGAATCTATAGAAGATGAATGACTGATGAGAATAATGGGGAAAGCAAGCAAGAAAGTGAGCAGAGGGCGTGGAGAAGTCGTTCTGAAAGAGAGGAATTCTGACCGGCACTACAACTTACACATAATGTACCGTTGCTTCAGAGGTAAGAACAGTTTTTAATAAAGAGGAAGCAATTGCCAAAACAACCTTAGTGTCTTTGCCACAACAACCCTCTGCCAAACCACAGCCTACACAGGAAATCCTATTTCTTTTGGTTGTCTGTCTTCCACCAACAAAGATAGCCCTGATGCCAAACACAGTGTGGGTTTGCTGCTGGGAACCAAGGAAGGCATAAATGAGGGCAAATATGGCCTCTTGGAGCAGGGAAAGTTGTCATCTCCATTAAGCAATAAGCAAGCAGTATTCCAAGACAAGGTATTTCAAAGTACCCGCTCTTTCTAATTTTCACTCATTCTGATAGCAGAGAATCTTCGGGACTATGCATCTGTCCACATCTCCGATAGATCTCAGCCTCTTAACTGTAGGTTGTGTAATTGAATGTGGGAGTCACAGAGAGTCTGCCAGAAACTGAAGGTCTCTGAAGGTGCAATGCAATGTACATTGAACACTGTGGATGTACAATGATTAAAAACTTACATGAATATTGAATGTGTAATGAACCTGAGGTGTTTGTGGCAACACTTGCCCACATTGCATTGTGGGCCTTCTCTGCAGCCTTGGTTCTGAACACACAGTGTGAGCACTCTATAATGAACACGCCTCATGCTACAAAATGCCAATGAATGCTGCCCAAAGCACCTCCATTCAGACCCCTGTATGCTACAAATTTCAGTGATTTCACTGTACCATAAAGTTTTCTGCTCTTATAGAATCATAATGATTTGACTATAGAAGTCAAAGCCTTTTAATATTTTCTCACTGTCATTCCTCAGCATGTATCAAATGAGCAATGTCTTTGGGTCTTTGGATTGTATTGTGCTAAAATGTTTGATTTCTGAAATTGCTGTTTGAGTTACTGACTGACTGGAATTTCATAAGAAAAACTGTTAAATGAGTTTTGGTTTGGGATTAAAAAAGAATTTTTAACAATTTCTCAAATAGCCCTGAATATAATTCTGGTATTTTGTACTCTGTATTTACACAAAGCTGATAGCATTGATGATAACATCAAAATATCCATCAACTCTGAAAAACATTGATGCTCTATATCCCACAGTATCAGACACTCAGACAAAATTTCATTGTTTATGTAAAGACAAGCACACCCATCTCATCAGTATGCAAACTTGTTTTCATCTTTAATGAATGTAAAAATTATGTATGCCCGAGTTGTTTTAAAATAAATTCCTCTATGATTTATTATCAATAAGTGTTTGGTTTGTGTACCTAGTGTATATGCCTGTATGCCTGGGCTTATGTAAAAGTTTCTTGGGTGAAAAGGGGTCACGAGTGGAAAACGTTTAAGAAGCACTGCTCCAGAGCACTGTCACATGACTATAAGACATTATAAGGACAGAGGTAGTTCCGTTGGCAAAGACTTTGCCATGTAAGTGTGCAGACTCGAGTTTGACCCTCACGTAAAAATCAAAATGCCAAACAGACATACTCTGTGTGATTCGACCCTTGGGAGACCAAGAAAGGAGCGACCCTGAGCTTAACAGAAACTCAAGCCAGACTAGCCACATCAGTGAGTTTCAGGTCAGCAAGAGGCTCTCTCACAAACAAGATGGGAAGTGATTGAGAAGACATGGGTTTTCAACCTCCGGTCTCCATAGGTATTGGCACTGACAGGTATACAGACACACACACACAGAAGTTACAAAGCGTTGTTCATTTTCACTAACAGAATTTGAACACATCCACCCAACCAACAAGATGAGTAAAAAGTGTAACAAGAGACTGGAAAGAGGGTGTGTTATTTGATAACCAGGCGAGCAACCACCGTAGTTCAACCAAGTAACAGGAATCAAAAGAAATATATGCAAGTTTCTTAAAATATTCAGATATTCCATACATTTAAAAAGACCAATTTAAAACTTTGAAGTAGCAATATATTTATTAACAGAGAGCTTTCTAGAAAACATAGTTTGAATTGGCGTCTAAGAGGCTGCCATCTTGGGCTTGAGCAGGATTTCTTTCAGCTCCGTTCACTTCATGTGCCTTTCTCCCACCCCAGCAGACAGGAAGCACTGTGTGAGCAACAGGAAGCCTGAACTTCCTTCTCTTGTGCCCCAGCCAGCCAATTAGCATGCTAGCATGAGGGGCAGATGTACATGAATATGGAACATAGACCCTCATTTTTCTGTTCAGTCTGTCAAGATATGAATCCTCTAATCCTGTTTTATCCCAAACCTTAAGAGTTCAAGTGGGGGTTGAAGGAAGAGAAGACTTCAAAAGCTCCATCTACAAAGCTGTGAAATTCAAAACATTTAGGCCCTGTCAGCTGGCAAAGGGCATCCCTGAAAGCAATGACATTCTATTCCCAGGTATATTTCCTGGCAGAAGATGCTAGATTCAGTGACCTCTCAACTCATTCCATGTTGCAGACAATGCTAAAGTTATGCCATTTGTTTAAATTAAAAGGGGGGCGAGGGGTCTTTGACATGAGATTTTTTAAAATAAGACAACAGGTATAACCAAGCATTCAAGAAAAACAAACTATTGAAATGAAATTATTGGTTTGTATGAGCTCAGATAAGTGAAGGGGAACAAAAATTATGTAATGTATAATTTTATTTACCATGCTAGAACAATTCCTATAGAAAATTACTGTTCTCTGTTCATCAATAGTTTAGGAAAATGTAAACACATCTCTAGTACCAGCGTTCCCAAATAATTCTCCTGAGCTATTAGCCATGCTTTCCTCCTACAAAAACCATAATAGAAGATGTGGCCAAACAGATAGATGGAGAGTTCCCAGCAATATGGAGAAACAGTTGTATTTTGCAGAGATCAGCCTTTCAAATTGAGAGATCTCCAAAGCTTGTCTGTTTTGTTAACCGGTAAATAGCTCATTCATATTCTACAAAGAAAGCCTTTAAATTTGGGAGAATTGGTCAGATTTAAGATGAGTAGGGAAAACGGGGCTGAAAGCAAGAAGTCTATTTCCCTCCCCTGGTTTCTTCAGCCCGATTAAAGCTTCCCTTGATTTAAGTGGGGGAGGGGAACGCTCTCATGGAAAGCTGATGACAAGCATGACCCATAAAGGCAGAAATTATGCGGGAGAACAAGAAACACATTTTGAGACAGACATCTTGGGTCTTTTTATCTTACTCTGCAGTACAGATTCTTGGCTGGACTACTTCCCACAAAGATGGAAGACGGCTGTCAGTACAGCCCAAGACGCACTCCGCGTTCATGCCAGGACCCTTGCTCCTGAACACAAAAGTGCCCATCAGATGAAACATGACTTCTACTTAATTACTCAGAATTAGCAGTAAGTACCAGAAATGTGTGAGCAGGGTGGACATGATATGATGTGAAACTGAGCCCACTGAGAGGTGTGATGTGTTCTTCACCTTCTCCAAAAAAAAAAAAAAAAAAAAAAAAAAAAAGACAAGTGAGAACTGGGAAAATGCGTTAACAACTGTTCTTGAGCTTGTCTGGGCATAAAAAGAACAGAATGGAGGAACGATGTTAACAGGCAACAAAGGGAATGAGTCCTGTTCCCGACATTAGTCACACTTCCACGTGACACTCATGGGCTATCCCCTTCCAAACCCTGGGCTCAGGGAGATACAAAGAGCACGGAAGTGGGTCTAGAAAACAGCGAATTCTTTCCAAAAAAAGAGAAAGAAAACAAAGAGGAGGGCCCAGGAAGGATGAGAGAATCTGTATCAATTAATGTCAGTCTAAGCAGTCCCTGGGTGGTGTGGACAGCCCCTTACAGTCCTCATTGCTAGGCCTTCCCTGGAATTTGGGACCCTCTGCTATACTGATACACTCCCACCTCGGGAAGCCTTTTGGAAACAGAAAAGAACTTTTGCATCAGGTGAGTGAAACAGACATATGAGCTGATTACATAGCTCATATATATATACATACATATATATATATAATCATATATATATACATATATATGATTAAAATCAGTTCTGAGATATAATAGCTTTTTGGACACCAAACATCTTAGAGTCCTTATTTAAATTAATTCACCTTATTTAAACCACATTTAATTTAACTAAACAACATTTTGTTGTTATCTTAACAACAAAACTAATCCCTGCCAGGATTATCTGCTTTGGCAAGTCACCAGGCTTGATGCTCAAATCCTGGAGCTCCACAGTCCGCCAGTCACCCAGTCTTGAATATTCTAGAAGCTCTGGTGTCGAGAACTGGCCCGTGACACTGAGGCTGACCTCACACCTAACTCAACAGTGGAGTCTTCTTCCTCCAGAGTGAACAGAGTTGACAAGACTGCCTATTGTCTCAGGGAATGGAGAAGTACTCCACCAGCATTGGTTAGCACGCCAATGCCGGTGTGGATACTGAGGTCTGTGACATCAGCCAGTGCTCACAACTCTTCTCCAGTTTCCATAGGATGAAGCTCAGTCAAGGCACTTCTCCAGAATCACATTTCCTCCCCACCAACAGTAAACCCTCCCCTTCAGATGAGCTACTGCCACTGTCCTGCTGTCCTTCAATCCTTCCTCGCTTTCTTCTGATTTTGTTCAGAGTGTCGTCGTCGTGTCCTGTCCCTGCTGCCCCCCCTCATTTCCTACATCTCCCATGGTTCTACACTCTGAGAATTTTGTTCGGCTGCTTCTGGTTTCTCCATCTTCCAGAAATTACTGGCATCTCCTGGGTTCTGGCCCTTCCTCCATGTTCTAAGTCAGCAGTAATGGGTCAAGTCCTTTTCATGCTTCATCTCTATGACCCTCTTTCTGTTTTCACATATCCTGCCAGTCACACACTGGAAAGGTTCTCCACTTTGGGGAATTGATGTATTTAGATAGATGTCTTAATAGACCAGGGTAACTTTTGTCAAGGTCTTTAACCTCAGTTGTATCTGCAGATGCCCTTTTGCTAAGTAAGGTAATATTTTTATAGATTTTGAGGATTAAGATGTGGACATCTTTGGGTTATAGAAGGCAAATCATGCAACTGTAAACAATGGGGTGAACGTTCTAGAATACATACATACATATAGGATGGTTCTCATGGATGTGTACCTGTCTAATTTTCACCTGGGCTCAGGCCCTAACCTGTCCCTAGTCATATGAATGGTCAAGTGGGAAGCCCAAGTTATTTCTATAAATAATATGTGAATATAGAAGACTCAAGGTGGAGATTGATCAAGGAAGATACCAGACATGCCCTTCACATGTACATGTTCTCCCTTCCCACTCATCTCCAACTCTCCTTCTCTCTCTCTCTCTAGCTTGTGTGTACGAAGATTCATTCCCCTTCCTCCAGTGAAGTAGATAAACCTCACACATACTAATAAATGGCACTGTTATAGCAATGTGCAGCTTCCCTTCCTACCTGCTAAGCGCCTTTGACAAGAATGGCATCCGGAAGTCCTCACTGTATGAAGTTGGCACAACTGTGTGGCTCTGTTCCACGGTTCGTGTCCCAGGACCTTTCCTTACACCCTGTAAACCTCTGCCCTTTGTGTTCCGTATTTGGTCACCTCGGCTCAGTCGAGGCATTACCATGACGACACTTTTCAACAACAATAAAAATAAACAGATCAACAACGCTCACCCTTTAGGAAGAGCAAACACTCGAGGACTGCAATGCTCTGACCTGTTCACTCTAACAATCACTTACTAAGTGTCGGTCATCGCTCCGACGACGCTGTGGACAATGGAAGGCCCTCGGGTGTAGAATGCTGCCTCCAGTGGTCTTGGGACCACGGAGGGTGAGGGGACTGCAGAGTGAAATAAGTGAATGTCAACGGACAAGGTGATGCCTCCAGTGTGAATAAAAAGGGTGAGCCTCACAGAAGAGTGCGCCAAGGATAGATGCTTTGAGGGACAGGTTAAAGCTGGCCATTTATTAACAGTGACATGAAGCTGTAAGGAGAACTTAGTGGAATTTAATATAATTTTTAAAGTGTGAAAAATTAAAAGTGTCTCCAAGGAAAAATAATTGCCATAATTCTGCCAACCTGCAGTTTTCTATTTTTTGGCTTAAGACAATAATCTCATGTAGATTTGGACCCAATATAGCTTTGAATTTCCATTCCTGTGGAATACTTACTTGAGTCTGGCACATTAGACCATTCTGCCATCCTACCATCATGGAATTCTTTTACAGTAATCAGCTTCCATCACTGTGGCAAAACACATGAGGAAACCAATTTTAAGTAGTAATTGCATTTGTGGTCCCAGTCCACAGCCAGTTGGTTCCACTGTTTGTGGGTCTGCAGCAGGGCAAAATGAATATGGCAAAGGAAAGCTGCTAAACTCACGGTGGCCAAGAAGGAAGGAGACAAAAACGGAGACAGAAAGACAGAGAGACGGAGACAGGAAAGATCAAAAGACAGGCATGCCCTTCAAAGGCATCTCTACCATGGCCTACTCCCTCCAACCAGACCCTACCTGCTAAGAGCTCACAGTTTGAGCTCATCAATAAGCCAATAGTGATCCAATGACCTTGCAGTAATGCCATGAGCTTGGGGCCAAGCCTTCAACATCAGTATGTCAGCCTTTCAAAGGACACTTCATTTTCAAACAACAACTACTTTTAAAAAGTAAAATTATTCTGGAGAGATGGTTCAGTGGTTAAGAGCACTTGATGCTCTTATAGAGGACTTGGATCCAGTTCCTAGTACCCACATGGTAGCTTACAACCATCCATAATTCCAGGTCCAAGGAATCTGATACTTCTTCCAGCTTCCTTGGGCACTAAGAACATACATGATGCAAAGACACACATATAGGCAAAACATTTATAAACATAAAGTACGTAAACCTAAATTTTAAGTAAAATAGTGTATACATATAATTGATTTGTATGTATGGTCACACACTGTATAATAGCATTTAAGTCAACCACAGACTGAATCTCAAAGTCAATGATGTATGCTACATAGCCTAAGTACACAAAGGCTGTATCATCTGTTTGTGTAAGTTTGTCCTGTGACAGTCACACAAAAGCAAAGAGGGCCAGCAACACACTTCTTAAAATGTAATTCCATCACTTAGAAACACATAACTGCACGTTTGTGCATATCATATACACACCGTCTTAGTTAGGATTTTTATTGCTGTGAAGAAACACCATGACCATGGCAACTCTTATAAAAGAAACATTTAACTGGGGTGGCGGCTTACAGTTTCAGAGGTTCCATCCATTATCATCATGGCAGGGAGCATGGCATGCAGGCAGATGTGGTGCTGGAGAAATAGCTGAGAGTCCTATATCTTGTAGGCCACAAGAAGTTGACTGAGCAAAAGAGACCTCAAAGCCCACCCCTACAGTGACACACTTCCTCCAACAAGGCCACACCTAATAGTGCCACTCCCTTTGGGGGGCCATTCTCTTTCAAACCACCACACACACACACACACACACACACACACACACACACACACACACACACACACATTACAAATGTTATATCAAAAGCAATATGCCTTGAAGTATACTATTGTAATAGCTTTGTCATGGAAAATCGGAGTCCAAAATGCACCAAACCCATAATAGCAGGAAAGAAGTAATTAAATAGTTGACATCTACCATGATATGGGTTATAGGAACCCACAGAGTGGTATAAGAGCACAAAGGACTGAGGAAAAAATAAAACTAATCTGCTGAGAACTAAAATGGCCTCTGTGCCATGACAGCTGCCTCACCTGTCTTCTTAGCGGGCATCCTTCACGCAAGGCTACTCCGGGAGAACGGGTGGAGACACACAGAAAGTGGTGGGAGAAATACGCAGTGTGCCTCTCGAAGGTGGAAGGCTGAGGCTCTCGTTTTAAGAGCAGACTGAGAAGTAGGCCTTTTAAAATACGTTGACTTTCATCATAGTTTAAAAAAAAAAAAGCATCGTAACTTGTCATCCACCTTAGCACCACCAATATCTGTACAATTACACTTTAAACCACCAAAAATGACGTGAGTTTTGAGACCGAATATAAATAAGGGGGATGGGCAGCTAAGCTCTTGGACAACTTCCCTAGAGGCCCCACAGTGGCAGGATGGTGAGGGGGTGGTGCACTCTGCCAAAGCCACGTTTGGAAGGGCAACAGTAACTCTACTTTTATTATTTACCTTAAGCACGTGTCACGAAGCAGTGGGCCCTAAAGCTTCCACACCAAATGAGGAGGCCACAACCTTGGACAGGTATCTAGACTGTGGGGTGGTGTTGGGAGACTCTTAGTATCCCCCACCATGATCAGCAGCAAGTGCTTGGAACAATACTGCAATATTCCCAGTATCCAGCCCGCCACCCACACCCCAACAGGAGCAGAAGCCCTAGTAAGCCCCAGCCTCTCTTCACAGCTGCCACGGACCTTTCTAGGATCTTCCCTGGCTCTTCAAAAGTCATGTCAAAGCCAGAAAAAAGAATTCTCCTCCTAGTTAATAACACAATTTACAGTTGACTAGTTGATATGTTACCATATTTTGTCAATGTTTGTTTAAACATGTCCACTTTAATTTGGTAGTTTTCTTCTCCTAAATTGGAAGGTTTTTTTTTTTTTTCCAGATCATTAGTATTTGTATATGCCTCCAAAAAGTTTAGAGACCCCCAACACTTCCTACCTAATTGTCCTCTCGTAAAACAACTTAAGTGCCGAGCAATCCTGGGGAAGACCCACAGCCCTGGTGCACCTCGGCACTGATCCTTTGTCCAGCTTCTCCTGTCTCCACCCTGGTCCCCTCTCTCCCCACGTCACATGCATAGATACCCTAGCGCTGGTCTCCTGAGCTTTCTTTGCAAATGTACAACTGAATTGCCTGTCATCGCAGGTGCAGCAGTTGAGAAGTGCATCCATCCACTCAACAAATAAGGCGATTGAGTACTTCTGCACACCATGCACACCCTCCCTGCCAGGGACCCTTCTCAGCATCCATCCAGGTGAGAACTCTGATGAAGGGAAGAGTGAAAAAGTGATCGCAGGATGTTCCTGTCAGCTCAGGGTGCATGACCCCCAAAGACGGTACGAAAAATGTGCTAGTATCCCCAGTCTGCATTGCAGGAAGGCTATCTCCAATCCTCTAGCACCTTGTAGCCAAAGCTAGGCCCCTTCCCACCTTACCCATGCTGGCTACACACCTGTCACAGGTGAGTTCCAGCCGGGGTCAGGCTTGTCATGCGGCCACCCTCTCTGAAGGTACAGTCCTCTTTCAACAACGATAAATGGCACCTGCCCTGTGTGGGCAGAAAGTGCCTGGCTGGCTGTTCCTCTGAGTATGTGCCTCATGCTACTGATGTCTACATAGTGAGAGCAAGGGAATGAGGGAGCCCCTTGCCTCCACGCAGGAGAGCAAAGCATATTCAGAGAAGAAGTCACGTGGCAATGTCCAGGAAGTCTGTGAGCAAGAAAATTTCCAGGTGAGAAATTCCAAGTTCCACCTTTTTGTCATTTCATGTTAGTAAAACCATTCTTTTGAATTTGGTATAATGAACTGTCTTTTACATATTTAGGACCTCTTTTTAGCAGCAACTCCACCTAGAATGATAAATGTGAACCCTATCTAATTTATTTTAATTAAATGTCTGCCTTCCAGCATCACCACTAATGCCCACCTCCCACCTCCAGCATGCATTGCATTCTTTTGCACACTCTCACCACCAGATTTAAAGAGTTCCCCTATCATCAGAGCCCCCGGAAGCAGCACACTTCAGAAAGCTCCTTTGGAGAACCTTGCAATGAAACAAAAAAGTCAGCCTAAAACTCTGGACAAGGGAAGCATCCTCCTCTCTCCCCCTGCACGCCTCGCCAGCCCCAGAATGAACATCTGCAGTATAGCGGCCTCGCCCATTAGTCCCTGCCGCCTGTTAGCATATTTGAATGCTGTGATCACAGTTTTCTATTTCTATCGAGGTGCTACAAGGTGCCAGACTCTGGATTCACACATTGCGTCATTACTGTTCCCAGTGAGCAGACTACACAGCAATCCTGGGGACAGGGTTGAAAGGTAATGAGAAGGTTAGCAGTGGGAAAGACAAATGGAGCACCTGGGATACTACCCAGAATAAATGCTCCATCCCAGTGGGGGAGGCTCTGGTTTTAGCAGGCCCTGGTAGATATTGTGTGCCCTGACGATGAAGATGTCTCTTTAAAAACCCTTAAAATAGCCACAGTATTTACAAAAAGCATCCCTCTTGGCTAACTGTTCCAGCCAATATTTATCTTATTAAATTTCACAGAAGTAAAGGGCCTGTCTCAGAATGCTTTTTGGAAGTCACAGGGGAATCTAGGCATTCAAAGAGCCTCCCTTTGCCAGCAAACCTCAGCCCAAGGTGTTAATGAACCAAGGTCACCACAGAGAGGAGAGTGGCTGGTTATTAATTTTAAGTCATTCTTGTGATTAAAAAACAAAACAAAACAAAACAAAAACCCATAAATCCAGTGTGATTCTCCAAGGAAAACATCATTAATGGTTCTTCCTTTGAATTTTACATTCCAGGCTTAAATATAACATAAAGACAATTCAAGTAGCTCCAGATTTCATAATGTATCTATGTACTCATCCATCCATAAACACAACCAAAGCAAGCCAAGTCCGCCATCACGACTTTTCAAAGGGCAAAAGCTAGAGCCCACATCTAATGACTCATTCTTTCCACATGTGATAAATATTTACATGCCCACTCACATGCATGAGCTCCTCAGCACTCCCCTCTGCCTAGAGTGTGGGCATCTGGAGACAAGCCCACGTCTGCACCCTTTCATACCCACTGGCCATTAACATCTAGGAACAGGCACTTCACAGGCTTGTCCAGGTACAGTCGCCTACCAGCCCATGGAATTCCTTTGTTTCAGGTCTCCCTGGAAGCTCTCGGCACCCTATACATGACCACAGGTCCAAACAAACCCCATTGCTGATGATTTCCTTGACTACGTGGAAGGGATGTTATGGATTCATACATACAAGCATCTGCTTGGTTTGACAATTAAGCATAATATATCAAGTACTTAGCACTTCGCAATTGTTGAGAGAGATGCTCCTATGTGTGGAAAGTTCTTTTAAAAGTTATAAAGTATAACCAACTGGCTCTATCCTACGTTGGCATTTCACTCGGAGTCAGTCAGCTCATGGCAGTTTTCAACTAGCTCTCACTGTGCAGATCTCCCCCACAGGGTGAGGATGCCTCAGCCAGTGCCTCCCTGTGCACCAGAGTATTTCTTCCCGAGAGTTCAAGGAAGAGTGTCCACTTCACCATGCCAGATCCCATCCCCTCAAGAGACTAGTTCGGGGTATCTGCCTCCTATAGTGGCAGCCACCACCCAAGACATCCTTCTGCTCTCAAAGGGCAGACTCAGCCGCTCCTTATTCAGTTTCATTCATCCGTTCACCTATCAAGAGTTTCCAATTTGCTGCCACACACCACACCACTTTGGGCCCTGAGGGCAAGGACATCAGTGACAGGTGTCCTAGGAGGTTACAACAGACCCCAGAGCAGCTGGGAGATGGGGGGAGGCCTCTGCATGCTGACTTACTCCCTACTCATCTCTTAATGTGGCTTTCACCTTGATTCTTCCAAACTGCTTTCATGTCATCTTGGCCACAGAACTATCTTCAAACTCTGCTGGAAAGATTACAGTTTCCATAAGTGTGCTGGGGTCTTCCCCTCTGATGACCTTCACCATTGCATCCTTGTCTTTCCTTTCATGGAGCTCACACCTAGAGGCCATCAAGCTTACCAGGGGATTTCCTCCTCCTCCTCCTTAGGCTCATCTACAGCACAAAGAGATGGGAAGAATACTGAGCTTGAGTATGGGAAGCCTGAGAAATGAGAAGCATACTGTTTTAGCCTGAATATTTACACATACACCCAAAGTACATATCAAATTTTATACTGAAATTCTAACCCTCAAGATAGTGGTATTAGGAGTGTGAGTCTTTGACAGGTGATGAGGCATGAGGAAAGAAAGATCCCTCATGAACAGGAGTAGCATTTCTTCTAAAAGAGGTTGCGGAGACAGAGAGATGGTTTTCTCCATGGGTAAAGACGCTGCCCGCAGTGGAAGAGAACCAGCTCCCTCAAGCTGTCCTCCCAACCTCACATGTGCACACGACACACATAAAATGAATATGTGTAATAAAATAAAACAGAACTGCCACTGGGCACGGTGACCCACGTGTGCTTGTAATCCCAGCCTAGAGACTGAGACAGGAGGACCAGCATGGGAGCACAGAAAATCCCTCTTTTAGAATTAAAAAAAAAAAAAAAAGTAAGCAAAAGGGCTGGGGATATAGTTCAGTGGTGCAGTATTTGCCTAATGTGTGCAAAGCCCTGGGTTCAATCCTCGGGACTTTAAAAAAAAAAGTGAGAAAAAGAAGAGTGGAGAGGAGAAAGCGGAGGGGGGGGGGAAACGGAGGGGGAGGGAAGGAGGGAAGGAGAGAGATGAAGGAGAGAAGATGGAAGGGTGGAAATAGGAGAGGGAGGGGAGGGAGAAGAGAGAGGCAGAGGCAGAGGCAGAGACAGAGAGATCCTTCTACCATGTAAGGACACAAGGAGGTGAGACCAGGAAATGTGTTCTCCTCAGGTGTACATCTGACAGCACTCTCGTTTTGGACTTCCGGCTTCCAGATCTGTGGGACACATTTCTGTCGTTTAAAGCCTCGCAGTCAGGGATGGAGCAACCGCTCAGTCAGAGAAGGGCTGAGGACCCGAGTTCCAGCCTAGAACCCACGTTTTAAAAAGCCACTATGGTGGCTTTTGTAATCCCGGTACTGGGATGGCAGAGAGAGAGATGGATCCCTAGGACTGAGTCACAAAGCAGCCTAGCCTATTCAGAGAGATCCAGGCCAGCGAGAGACCCTGTCTCAAAACACAAGGTGGAGGCTGAAGAGATGACTTCACGGTTCAGGGCACTTGCTGCTCTTGCAGAAGATGCACCCACATCAGGTGGCTTACAACCACTTATAACTCTGGTTCCAGAAGATCAGACACCCTCATCTGCCGGCTGCAGGCACATGGGAACACATACACACAATGGGACGGACGGACACGGACACACACACACACACACACACACAGCATAATTTTTTAATGTTAAAAATGAAGGTGGACAGCATCTAAGGAATAACATCTGAGGCTGTCCTCTGGTTCCACAAGCACATACCTGCATGCGCATCCACACCTACACATGTGTGCACATGTTCACATAGATGGACACACAGACACACAGTACCACAGTTCATTGGCCCCAACTACGAAACATATACGTCAGGGTTATGATGCTGAAACATTTTAACTCTCCGGGTTTCCATTTCCTTGTTTACAGAATGCTGGGACAGGTCATCTCTAAAGACCTTCCAGCATAGAGCTGTCTTATCCATTTCTCTCCTTGTTCAAAATGTTTCATAACTTCTTCAAAGTCAGGGAATAAAAACTATCTGGAATGGCATACCTAGATTTCTAGAATATGGTGCCATCCACCACCTTTCTAGTGATGTTCCTACCAGCCCTTATCTCCAAACAACTAGATTATCATGACAAGTCCTGTGTCAAACCTCTGTTCATTCATCTCTCCATCTGTATGACTGCCAGGATGCCCCAGAGAGAGGGTTCTCCAGGTAACCTCCCCCTGTTCCTGATGGTGTCTCACAGAGATCTTCTTAGGTGCTCCAGATTTGATGGAAGAAAGCTGGGGTTTAGGGGAAGGTCCTGAACACTCCATACTTCCCACAAAGGCTAACTTGGTGCCTCATATATTCACTACTTGCAGAAATGTCCTCCATGAAATACACTTCAAAAAAGAAAAATTTCCATTTTTTTTAATGTAACTACCTCAATCATGTGGAGTTATTTTTTTCTCAGCTATTCCCCAACCCCTATCCAGATACTAACTTTTAACACTTATTTATGTTTTAGCAACTTTGCAAAGTGAATCAGCCTAGTTTTATTGTTTATTTCCTATTAAAATGTCCCAATACTTGAGTAAGACCAGAAATCACAGAGCATGAATGTACAGTGCCTACTGGATCCTGGTGACCTTGCAGGAAGGTCAGCAAAATGTCCTAAGTAGACCGGAAACAGTGGGCAGACTGGCACTTTAAGATATGGCTTCATTTGACTCTTCTCTCTTAATAATAACTAACACTTGGTATTTCACCCACCTAAGCAGATGTACCAGAGAGAATAACATCTCTCTATGGTGCATTCTCTTTGCTTGACTCTCTGTGGAAAATTATATCAAGCTACAGAGAGGCTCCTGTCAAGAGTCAGCAGGTAAATAATTTTCCTGACAGACTCAGCCTTTGCCTCTCAACAGACATAGCTGGACTGAACCTGCCACCCCAAAGCAAACACAACCTGGTCAGATAGGATGGCAGCACACATACCCCATTGCCTGTTACCCCCTCATCAGGAACAATCCAGGTCCCCAGAATCAAAGAAGCAAAGATTTAATTCAGCTTTTTTCCCCTCCCAATTTTTAGAATAAGGCAGCAGACACCAAGCATCCACACTAAAGACAAGGAGGTAACATCCATAATAGAGCCACCCATGGCCATATCAAATGTCCCTGCTAGAACAGACATATGTCCATGTAAGAACATACTCTTCCTCTCAATGGGTTGGGGTAACACTATAGCCTTATGACCAAGGCACATATCTGAACCCAGCCTGGGCAGACGTAAGTTATAGAAACAAGAGGCTGTGGAATCTGCCAAGTGTGGCTCCCCGTCCAGGGCAGTTAGTGGAAGCATGATATCACACCTACACATCCGACCTCAGTGCTACAACATATTAGCTCCTACAGGTCATCTCATGGGTGAGACAGTTTATGCCCCAAGTGTGAGAGGATGGAGACAGCAGGCAAGAGCTTAGGGAAAGAAGCATTTCTGAAGGGCTGCAGCACGTTCTGGACAATTCCAGTGATATTTCTGACAAGAGCCATCTGGACCGGGGCAGGCTTGCTCACTCCTGAGACCTGCAAGCGCTTGAAACTTAGGACCTTCCTTTCCTCTCCAGTGATTGTCTACACTGAGACTACTCTTCAGCTATCAATTTCCTCTTGCTTTCTGTGAAGGAAAAGGGCAAAGACCATCACTGTTTCCCTCTGCTCTTAGCTCTTGGCACATAACAGGAATGCAAAGAGAGAGAAAAAAATGGTCATTGCCAGATTTAGGCTTCTCCCTTATTAAATGCCCTATGCTGTGTCTCCATGAGACATGACTAAAATCCGTCAGCTCCAATGGCCAACCCTGAGGCTATACCTCAGGGATGACTTTCATCTCTGCATTCTATCCATTATCACATGGTAGCACTGAACTTCAGCTCCCACAACAACGATCCCTTGCAGACTTCACTACACACCAGTGTGCAGAACTTGGCAAGCAAAATCATGACCAATCACTACCAAGTCAAAGAGGGAGCTGTTCTCTAGGAACCTGAGTCTCAGCCCATCTGGTTAGTGGTATCTCACCTTCACTGTGATCCTGCCCCATTCGCCACTTTTACATAAACAGTCTCCAGGACAGATACTCACTGCCAGCATCATGTAAACATCATTCCTGGTACAGGAAATAATGAGTAAAACAGCTATTGCAATAATCCCTGTGCAAGCACAGCCAAACATGGGGCTTATGGGGTTTTTACCTTATTTCCACAGCACAGTAGAGCTGCCCCTTAAGGGATCCTCCTCTGGAAGACTCTCATTCATAAGGCAGGGCAAGCCAAGTGAGTCTCCAAACCCTTCCAAATTAAGAGCCTGGTCCCTAGAAAATGAACAGTCAGGAGCAACAGTTTCCACTAGAGTGTACCAGGTTCTTCAATATGCATTCGATGGCCCATGTTCCCTTTTTTATCATAGTTCTTCTCTGCCCTTTGGGGCCTGGATCTGAATCCTATCATTCAGCATTCTGTGATAGAGCACAGTTTGAATTGATAATGTTACCACACTACAACTGTCCTTTCACGATGTCCCAACTGCTTAATACCTGTCACATTTGCACTAAAATTGATCAGTGGGAGGGCGGGCCTCTTCTCTGAACATCCCCCTCCCCTCTCACCAGCCCCTGGGCCTCTGCGAGGAAGCAAGATCCGAATTGATTTCTATCTGACTGCAGGAGAGTTTGCCCTGACTTTCCCCAGTTACTTAAGCCGGCAGGCGTCTCACTGTGTGTCCTTAGAGACCAGGGCTTTGCTCAGGCAGAGAATGTCTAGACAGTATTCATGACCCATCTGTCTGGCACGGCCCAGCGGATGGCAAACTCTATTAGAACTGAAACCATTTCTCCTCCTCCTCCTCCTCCTCCTCCTCCTCCTCCTCCTCCCCTTCCCCCTCCCCCTCCCCCTCCCCCTCCCCCTCGTCGTCGTCCTCCTCCTCCTCCCATGCCTCTTTCCCTTTGCAAAGCAGGAATCTGACACTGAAAATTACTATCATTGTTGCAATTCTCAAAATAGCACTACCAGACTTTCATTAACATCCATGCTAGACTACTAAATATTTAAAGAAGTGGATAAATTTCATCTGAAGTAGGACAGCCCTGTACACATGAAAGCAGCAGCAACCGAGTCAAAATGTAAATCTCAGAGGTTGTTTTTATCTGAGTAAATGTAGCGTCACAGCAGGAGAAAATGATGCCCGGTGCATTAAGCTCTTTGCCTCCCATTTGCTGTTCTTTACCTTTGTCTGTTTGAGAAGTCAGAGTGACTTGGTTTAAGACCCTGTAAGTTTTGAACGGATCTGAAAACTCTCTTGGAGAAACAATGGCAGCTAACAAAAGGGGGCGGGGCAGGGTGGGAACCTCAGAGGCCAGTGTCTCCACCCCTCATGGCTCACCACCCCCCCCACAACCTCCCCTGACACCAAGCACCCAGGTAGAAGTTTGTTTTCAGTGACAACTTACTGCAACTGGATCCAGCAGAGTCTCTAGGTCAGCCAAGAGACCCACACATCCTGGTCCTCGCCTTGCTCGAAATGTTTCTTGGGCCACTGTCACATGTCTAATTGTGTTTCCATAAATTCATTTCTCTTAACTTGAAAGAGGGGGCAGTGATGGCAGTGATCCCTGTGAAAGAGCCCACCGCTCTTACAGAACAGCCCGACTCACTGAGCAGCCTTTGCTACTGGCCTTGACCAAGGTAATCCATAGCTAAGCATTAAGCATACCGACACTTCATAGTCTCCTTGGTAACCGTACCTGGATATAACACAACAAACCGGAAGACCCTTGTCCCATGCTCTCCACAGTTCCATTCCCCCACTGGCACACTGAAGAACGGAAAGGGCCATACAACCCAAGCAAGTTCCAGAGAGACATTAGGGTCCCCCAGTGAAAGCCCCTGCTGGGTGAGGCTGGCTTTAGGGGTTGCAATGGTTAAACTAGAGTTGGCCCAACAGGCTGTCTCATCTTCAGAGCTTAGCTTCGAATAAGGAAGGTCAAACAGAGGTGGATCTGGCTCTCTTAGGTCACATGGATGGCCAGGATCCAGGACAGGTCAGTATTCCAATGATTCCTGACATGCTGGGGCTACTGAGTTTATTTTTCAAATTTTTATTTGAAAAGCCAGTGTGAAGCCAAGATAATCAAAATCTATGTATTAATTAAACCTCATTACATAAATAGTTGCTCTTGGAGCACTCACTTCTGTGACCCTTCAGGATAGTAGACTGTTTGATCTTTGCACCGTAAATCCTGTAAATCTTTTAAGAACTAATTAGTAAAACCCTATCTTAGTTAAAAAAAAAAATACCATTGAGAGGGAAAAAACACAGGCAAAAATAAAAACACAGCTGAATTCAATCTCCCAGCCACAGCACCGGGTTCTGGTTATGGGACTGAAGCAATTAGCTAATCTCTCCAAGCATGGCGTTCCTGTGAATGCCTTCTAGGATCGTTTTAAGAGATACAAATGAGATGATGTGTGCAAACAGCTGGCCCTCAGCAAATGGAGGCTTCCCTGCCACTTCACCCCACCCCCAGGAAGCCGCAGGCCTCCAGAGAGGGAGTGTTTGGTGAGTATTTGCCGTGTGCCAGGCTTTTCTGTAATTGATTGTTCTGCACAATTTCATTAAATCCTCGAAACTCCCTTCCGAGTGAGATATCAATATGATAACCCTCACTCCAGAGAGGGTGGAGTCAAGGTACAAGAAACTCATCAGCTGTCCTAGAGTCACAGTCAATGATGACTCTACAGTTGGAACGCGGGGCCTAATAGTCTATGTTGAAGTACAGCCTGGGCCCTAAGTCATTGTTTAAAATGACTATTCCACGGTGCCTGTAAGAAAGGATTTTCTTTAAGCACTACCAAGAAACCTATGGTGTAAGAAATATACTGAAAGAAGAGACAATCTACTTGGTAGGACTTGCAGGAAACTGGGGTTACACACTCACACTTATATATACACACTCCACACAGACACCCTTACACATTCATCTACTCATGCACACACACACACACACACACATACACACACTCCCACATTCACACACCATAGGCACAGTTGTATATATACATACTACTTACACATACAGATACCACACACACACACACACCATATATAGACACACACACACACACAAACATGTCTTTATGACCCAGTGAGAAACATTTCACATAATTTTCTGGGCATGAAATAGTCATGTGTATACTGTGTATATAAGCATTTGCATATTGAAAA
The DNA here is from genome assembly GCF_007827085.1 of Peromyscus californicus insignis. NCBI lineage: Eukaryota > Metazoa > Chordata > Mammalia > Rodentia > Cricetidae > Peromyscus > Peromyscus californicus. The sequence continues at coordinate 56,750,807 of NW_026294469.1, read as the reverse complement.
ACAAAGATTTATCCCTCAAGGGTTGCCTGCTTGAAGAGTCTTTACAAATTTATGCTTAACAAAGCACAAATTCTACCATATTGTGAGTTCTAGGAAAAATAGTTGCACTAGAGCAGCTTATATTTTGATTAGTTTGGTATCTATGGTAACCAAATACACATTTAAGGACAGATAAGTTGGCAAGGCCAGACCTTATATCTTTTCTTTGTCTTATTACGTAGTTTTCTAAGACAGTATGGATATTTTTGAACCCCAGTTCCACTAGCTATATAACAAGTCATGCAAACAACAGCCTTTTCCTTCTCTGATCGGACTTGAATTTTCTAAAAAAAAAAAAATAATAATAATTCACACGCTGACTCAGCAAATATTTACAGGCCTATGCCCTCTACACCGCATATGCCATGTATTATGCTAGGTGAAGCTAAGTCTTCAGCAGAAACCTTATAGGTCTGGTACTCTGAAGGGCATACAATAGTGTGTTGGGTAGTAGCAGAGGAAAGATGCTTTCCAAGGGTCTAATATGTACGGTCCATGCTCTGGGAGGAGCATCGAGCATACAAAGTGGTAAGCATAGTTCCTGCCTTCTAAGAACTTAGCATCCTTTGAGAATTAACCCTGTGCATGTGCTGACGGATAATACCTTACGAGGGCACAGAGTGCCACAGGCCTCCACGTAGGTAACATCTTTCTGGTTATGGAGTAGAGTCAGAAAAGAGTGGCCCACTTGACCAACTGGAAGAGAAATCACTCACTCAGACAGTAGAAACACAAGGGCTGGTCTAGAGGTAAGAAATGAGTAGCCAGGTACCACATGCATGTAGCTAGAGTTTTCCTGCCTGGCCCACAGTCAGGACAAATCTCTCTCACCTGCCAGTCCCACAGCCACTCAAACCCAACCAAGTAAACACAGAGACTTATATTGGTTACAAACTGTATGGTCGTGGCAAGCTTCTTGCTAACTGTTCTTACAGCTTAAATTAATCCATTTCCATTAATCTATACCTTGCCACATGACTTGTGGCTTACCAGCATCTTCACATGCTGTTTCTCATCATGGCGGCTGGCAGTGTCTCTCTGACTCAGCCTTCCACTTCCCAGCTTTATTCTCCTCCTTGTCCCGCCTACACTTCCTGCCTAGCCAATGGCCAATCAGTGTTTTATTTATTGACTAATCAGCAACACACTTGACATACAGAAAGAAAGAAATGGGAAAAACCGTCTGCTGGATTTGGCAGTGAGCAGGTGATTCCAGAAGCAGCAGCTGAGAGAGAGCTGTGCACAGGGAGCCATCCAGGAAGTGATTGGCAGCTAGGAGACTTGAGGTGGGCAATGGAAATGACGAGAGGTCTGACTGGGAAACTGGAAAGACACACCGTGGTGCCGGAAGTCTACACAGGACAGAGGCAGGGCAGAGCCCACCCGCAATGAGGTGCCAGTGGGCAACCAGGGCCTCTGGGGAGGAGCCAGACAATTGAGTCCCGGGGCCTGCCAGGTAGGCTCAACAGAAGGCAACGAGCTCAGAATGAACAGGCCATAAGAAAACACCAATCATATAAATGTGAGGTTGTGTGGCTGGTGGTGGCAGACAGGGGGAGAATGCAAGTTCTGGGAGTTGGTTCCTGGAGGAGAGAAGAAAGGGCTGCCACAAAAGCCAGATGTGTGCATCCCACTATTTTAACTGGCCAGTCTCTAACAACAGAAACATCACCGGTTATACCTGAAGACCAACAGAGAAATCGCTCATAGTTAAATTAATTCTTCCTGTGTGACATATACCTCAGGGTGAGCGGTCCTGTTGTTGATGGGAGCATCTCCTTATAGATAAATTAACAGTGGAGAGCACAGAATTAGTTTCGGACTGTTTTGCAGCCAGTAACAGCACATAAAGACACAACAGGCATGCTGACAAGAGACAGCTGACCCCTATGAAGTACTTTTACATATGCATACAACATTCACAACTGAGTCTCTCCAGATTGCTCAACCAACCCAGAAAAAAAAAAAAAACACAGGAATGGCAAGGAACGGATGAGCATCGTTGCATTTTCACTGATACCACGGAGAAACAGAAAGATTCAGCTTGGGAAGGCTATAAAATGAACAATCCAGACCGTGAAAAGTCACAACTGGAGAGGGGATGAAGAGGTGAAAAGGGTTTGGAAGGGGTATTTACAGAGAGCATCATAGAGCATCCCTACCCACCACCACCATCACGTTTTGGCTTTGGATCCTAATTCAGACAAACTGCACCCAGAACAAACTAAAACACAGAATGTGAAAGTAATAGGTAGGGGTGTGGCAGTAGGAAGAGGAAGAGAAGCATCTAGAAGGGAGACGGGGAAGCGGAGCAGGGCACAAGGATCAACAAACAGTGTGTGTGTGAAGTGGCCACACTGGAAGCCATGGCTTCGTAATGCCAACAAGACTAGTGAGAAAACAAAAACCAAACCCAGATGCAAACAAGACCCCTGCAGAACTAGGTGCGCAATCTATAGGATAGTTGGTGATATGGGGAACTATTTTTAATGCTTGCTGCAATAACTGTAGGAAAAGAATATAGATCTAGCAACTGTAAGCCCTGGTCATGGGTAGGTTTTCTATCGGGTCCGAAGTGCTCATGCACAAAGACACCTGAAAGCTTAAGGTACAACGGATGGTCGTTTCTACTCGGTGCCTAGACACTGGGGACATTACTGAAGAAGGGGAAGCTGGTTTGGGAAGGAAAGCAGTTTGCTCAGATTATATCTTATTTTGCCATTCCTCCAACTGGCCTGGCCTGGGGGGCGGGGGGGGGGGGGGACGGTGGTTATTTCTGGAAAAGGTTTTGAAGTTAAAATGTTGGCTTAATTGGGCACTTCTGTTAGGCTTGTGAGAGTCAGTTTTGTGAGGCCACCTATAGGGAAGGAAGCAGCTTCCGCCTTTGGTGAGGACAGGAGCTGCTGTGCTCCCCCACTTTCTCTGAATCGGATCCTTCCTTCCGGTTAACTGGAAATTCCACTGGAGCTGAAAGTGAGAAGTCAATCTTGTCAACTCTGGGCCGTCTCGGAAGGGGCGTGGCACAGAGTCCCTCAGAAGCGATTGCTTAAGACTGAGCATGTGCAGCCCTTTCCAAGCTGTGCAGATGATAGCGTCTACGAGGCCATAGGAACTCAGTTCCTCACCCCCACCCCATTGAGCTGCAGTGACAGTACAAGCAACGGGAAACTCCCAGCTGGACAGGAACACTGAGGCAGCACATGGCCAGTTTGCCGAGTAAAGAATGAGTACATCGACGCCAGCTAGCATCAGGCTCTGAGGCACAGCAAACCATATGCAGAAGACATAGCATCGTGTGCCAGCTCCTCTCGGGCCCCAGCCCAGTTTCCACGTCTGTCCCACATTGTGCCTAGCCATAGTAGGCTCACCCTGTCAGGTCAAGTGGCCTCGTTCCTGTTCAGGGATACATCACCCTCGCCGGACTGCAACACCCTCGCCGGACTGCAACACCCTCACCGGACTGTACCACCCTCACCGGACTGCAACACCCTCGCTGGACTGCAACACCTTCACCGACTGTACCACCCTCACCGGACTGTACCACCCTTGCCGGACTGCAACACCCTCGCCGGACTGCAACACCCTCACCGACTGTACCACCCTCACCGGACTGTACTACCCTCACCGGACTGCAACACCCTCGCCGGACTGCAACACCCTCGCCGGACTGCAACACCCTCGCCGGACTGCAACACCCTCGCCGGACTGCAACACCCTCGCCGGACTGCAACACCCTCGCCGGACTGCAACACCCTCGCCGGACTGCAACACCCTCGCCGGACTGCAACACCCTCGCCGAACTGCAACACCCTCAGTGCTATTCCTCATTCTGCTCTCTGAAGCCCCGCCAGGGTCCTTCCCCCATCATTCTGAATGTCTCCTTCCTGAAGCCGCAGTTACTAGTACAAGGAGAATGATTCTGTCTTCACTCCTGAACCCCACACTGTTAGGACCAATCACCCAATGCTTCCGATGTCTGGTTGTAGTTACCTTTCTATGTGTTTTCCTTCATCTCTCAGCACTGACTGTAACGGCAGGATCTGTTTTCTTCGTTCTGACATAATGGCTAGTACAATGACTAGACAAGACATTCAGTAACTAACCTTATTTGCATATTTAGTGCTCAGGAGTACAGTAGAACAGCCAAAGAAAAGACATGAGAAAAGCTGGGAGTTTGGTCTGCTGGCATAGTCTCTCTTTTACTGAAAGACACATCTGGAAACTCTCTCTGTGAGATAATCAATGCTAGTCCAGCCTTCAACATCCATGAAAAACACTATGGCTTCAGAGCAAAATAAACCAGCAAAATAAAATTGCCTCAGTCAATGAGTATCTGGCGAGAGTCAGCTGAGTAAGGGGCAGATGAAACCAGATACGCCTAGATCTAGGTTCCAAACATTTTCTGAAGGGAAAAGCTACTTCGAGGTGGTATAAAGGCTGTCGATACACTATGAGCACCAGTGGGGCTTTCTTCCTAACCTTAATTCATGCTAAACATTATCAGATGAGACAGAGCTAACAGACATCTGAGCACTGGTGCATACCTGAAGCCAAGGGCAGAGGCAAGACTGATGTGAGTCATCTGGATCCAGAAGGTTCCACTTCGCTTCATTCTAAGTATCAAATATCAGAAGATTCAATATTATTTTTAAGGAAACAAAGCAGGTCAAATAAGTAGACTCTGTTTCCAAATAGGATCAAGAATAGGTGCTACGAGGTTTGGGTTTTGCTATTGTTTGTTTGTTGGGGGGGGGGGGGGCGCGTGTGTGCGTGTGTCACACACACACACAGTTCATACACAAGAATTCCTGCAACACTTTACTTTCTTCAAGGTGAGTGGGAAGGTGAAATTTATTTATGAAGTTAGCACTCTGCAAAGGGCACACTGTCCATCTGCTATAGAAAGGTACCATAGGTGAGCCAATAAAGAGTCCGTGCCGCCCATTGGCAGCTCACACACGGCCTCGAGGACACAGAAGCTAGCAGGAGCCGACTCTTGTTTCTTCGTGCTCTCTTTGGGTGAGAGAGACGGGGAGAATGCATACGTTCATCCCATATTAGATTAGCCTCTCGGGCTGACTGAAAAGAAAAGAAACCAAAGAACAGACCAGCAACAGGCTTTGTGGGGAGGGGGGTGTTCCTTATAGGACAGATGGGCCTCCTTCCCTCTGGTACTTCAGTGGAGGCAGTGGGCAGCTAGTTCCCAGCCAGGCCGCAGGCACCTCCAGCTGGCACCGTCCCTAGGGAATCTTTCCGAGGGGACAGAATGAGTAGGGAACACTGATTTCTGGGAGCGCACTCATTCTTGGACACCTAGAAACATACTACACATGAAGTGGGGTGACATTGGAGGCAAATCCTATAAAGCTATGCTGATTCAGCTCCCCAAGAGATGTCCAAGCAATATGTGAAGAGGAAGAGGAGGAGCTGGGGAGGAGGGGGAGAAGGGGGAAAGAAGAGAAAGAGAAGGAGAAGGCTGACAATACAATTATGTAGCTCACACTTTCCAGGTCTTTCATTAAACCCACGTGCAATCTTAGAGGGCAGAAATTATGCCCATTTCATAGACACCAGAACCTAGGCCTTACAGGATTCAGTCACTTCCTTATGCAAAAGCAACCTGCCTAACTGCTAAGTCCTAGGACCAGGATCCTAATCCATCAGTCTAGCTTGGAACAAGTTTATATTCACCAAGCACTTAAGCCTTGCAAGGCTCTAAATGAATACTTGGATTGTCCGTTCCCCTGTAGTGCACACAATAGCCATTTCTTGGAACCTAATTGTGCAGATGCTGGCCTGCTGACCGCTAAGAAAGCTGTATTCCTGGGGCCCCATTCCAGCAGTTTAGCTTGAAACAAGGACACTTAGTCAAAGCACATTTAACCAGGCCCAGTGACAGAAGCCTGTAATCCCAGCTGCTAGCGAGGTTGAAGCTGCAAGACTGCGTGTTCAACGCCAACCTGAACTACAGAGTTAAAGGCCCGCATGGGAAGCTTAGTAACAAGACACTGTCTCAAAACAAAAGAGGACTGGGTATGTAGCTCAGCGACAGAGTGCTTGCCTGAAATGTGTAAGGTCCTAGGTTCAATCCCAGTGCAGTACAGAAATGAAGAACATGTTATAGTTTAGATGTGGGGCTCAAAAACACTTTAAGTGTTCTTGGAAAAGGTAGACAGAGGGGCCCTCAGAGTTCTTGGTCTTCTGGCATGCTGCCTGCTTGTCTTCAGGGAGATATTCTCCATCCAGTTCCCAATCCCCTCTTCCCCTCTACCACCCTCCTCCCTTGTCCTCTTCCCTTTGCCGGCCGACAAATGTTCCAGACTATCCATATCCAGAAAGCGAAAGACCACAGGCTGGCCAGCACACAGCCAGACAGCAGCATTATACAAATACTACCACACAAACATCATCTAAGGAAAGCAGGGGGCCAACGCTGAGGAAGTGCGGAGCCAGTCCTGACCTTTGAGACGTGTCTTCTCGGCACATAAAGACAGAACTTGAAAAACAGTCAATCTAAGGAAATTCGGGGGCTAGAGAGGTGACTCCGTGGGTCAAGGGCTTACTGTACAAGCATGGGGACCTGATTTGGGATTCCCAACATCCACATAAAGCCACATGTGACTGTGTACACCTGTAACCCCAGTGTCATTGGGGAGGGGGTAGAGACAGGCAGAGCCCGGGGGCTCACTGGCCAGCCAAGACAGCCAAAATGGCAAGCCTGAGTTCAGGGAAATACACCCACCATGTGAAAAAAGGAATTGGAGAAGCAATGGAAGAACACACTCAATATCAACCTCTGGCCTTCCACATGTGCCTACATGAATAAGGGTACCCACTCACACATGGGCACCCCCAAACACAACAAATAACCAATATCTTTTAACACTGAAATAACATTCAAAATGATAAAACAAAAATTCTTAAGAAAATAAACACTGAGACTCCTGAATTTGGAAAGCACAAATAGCAGGCTTAAAATTCACCAGAGCATAGTTATTTTTATATCAGGGCCATACATGGTTTTCCATGTAGAGAAAAATGTGGAGTTTTTTGTTTTTCTTAAACTCTCTCCAAATTTACAGCAATTGCATTTTTGTAGTCTAATTTCCACACAAAATTTTAATTTAAAAAAGATTGACTTTGTGTGCACGACTGTGTTATCTGTGTGGATGTATGTACACCATGTACATGCCTGCTGCCCATGGAGATCAGAGAGGGCATCAGAACCCCTGAAACTGGAGTTAAAGATGGTTGTGAGCTGTCATGTGGGTGCTGGAAACTGAACCCCAGTCCTCTACAAGAGCAGCAAATGCTCTAAACCATCTCTCCCCAAATTTAATTTTTGCCAAGCATAATGCCTCAAAATGGTGTTGGTATGAAGAGAGGCCGAATGCATCCTGAAATGATTGGTCTCAGTAAGAGGATCCCCATGAAGAGGACCGGATCTCTCAGCTTCATACCACCACAACAAATACTTCAGAACCACCAGCCTAGAAGAGGGAAGGTTTATTTTGTCTCAGTTTTCAGAGGTTTAAATCCACTGGCAACTGGCCCCATTTGCCTTCAGGCCTATGCCAAGGTAGCACACCATATTGTTGAGCAAGCCGTAGAACAAAAGTATTCACTTCATGTCAGCAAGAAAGCCAAAAAGAGAGAGCATCCTAGTTCACACCTGTAATCTCAACACTTAGGATCCTGAGGCAGGAGGCCTGCTGTGAGTCTGAGGCCAGCCTGGGCTACACAGCAGAAACCTGTCTCAGATAAACAACAATAAAAGAAGCCAAGAAAAGAAAGGAGGAGCCAGGGTCCCAACATCTCCGTATGAAAGGCAGAGCAGCCCTAAGGAGGCTCCAAGTCTGTAAGGTTTTACCACCTCACAACAGTACCATGGGCTGGAGACCAAGCCTCTGCCATCAGGTCTGGGGGAAGTAACCATCCAGACACAGAAAGGACCGGCTTGGGAAACGCTCTCCCCAGGTAGGCTGATGCGGAAAGATGCTCACCCACAAACCACTTCACTTGGCTCAAGGAAAAACAGAAAAGAATAAACTACTTTTTTAAAACAGAATTCAATAGTGTTTCAAAAACTGTATTCTTCTTCTTTCTTGTCATGACAACCACGAGATCCAAAACCAATGAATTTCAGATTCTGATCTCACTTTTTCAAGGTGAAGACAGTGTTCCAAGCCTCGGCTCTTGGGAGTCATACGTGTAAAGACCTGACACATGTCTTATTTCCATTGGGTATTTAATAGCAAAACCTGCAACTAGAACCTTTAAGAGTCTCATGGAAATATTTCTATTTTTGTGGATAATTATGGACCTGTCTTCACGTATTTAAAATTATTTCTGAAGTCATATATTCAAAAAGGTCTCTAAAGCTGTGTGAAGAACACAAATATCTGGTTCTTGGAAACAACTTGGGCTTCTCAGATCAACAGTAAAGCCCCATTACAAACCACAGCACCAGTGACCACCAGCAAGACACATGTTCTCCATCGTACACATGCCACCTTCCCTCCCCAAAGAAAACCTTGGTGAAAATGCACATCTCTTTTCTTTAACTAGGAAACATAACCTTCCCACCTCCCATCTGCTTCCAAACCCCATCAGACACAATGCCGTAGAGGTGAGTCAGAGGGACTTACAGTTGAAGATGCCTGGAGGTGGATGCTCGGTCACCAGGAGACAGTTTTCTTCGTCACTGTTGTCCCCACAGTCATTCTGTTGGTTACAGACCAGTGAACCAAGGTACAAGCATTTGCCGCTGGTGCAGGTGAATTTGCACTCTGAAAAGGCACAAAACAAAGCATGAGGCAGTCGGCTTGCTTGGTGCTCAGTAGCCCACTGTTATCGCCCGCCCCCCACCTCCTGTATGCACACCATGATGATGTGGGAACTGGGATTATCTAGAGGGCCCTGGAAACTGACCTGGGTGAGGCTGATCCTGCATTCAACACACCACACTCTGAGGCCTGCCTGTGGCACAGCTTTACCCACAAATGAGTCCATGGATGCCCCCTTCCATCCTTCCTTTCTTGCCCTACAAGACTTACTCTGCTTCAAAACAAACTTGACAGCTTCCCACACCCCACATTTCAACAACAAGAGGCTCAGGTAGAAGTTGGGAGATCCAAAATTTCAATTCCAACTTATTGTTTCATGACAAAATCTTCAAACCATTTTCTAGCATTCATTCCTCTCATGCCTAAGAAAAAGTTAATAACAGTATATTTACATACTAAATTTACAGACTAAATTTAATTAAAATACAATTGAATTACATGCATACAATTAAAAATAGTCACATCATACTCATTGACCAAACATAGCAAAGTTATGTTTTGCTGAAACCAAATAATGAATTTAAGTGGACTAGAATGAAGTTATATTTTCAATTTAGTTTTACATTTGACTTTGAATACTGAAATGTATGTTTTATAATATATTCTACAAAAGTATAAGACAGGAAACATAATTCTCTGCTACCTAAGAAGCACGGGTGTGAAGGACCAGACTGACGGATTGTAAAATAGTATGGAGCCCACACCCAAATCCCTGCTGGCTGTACTGAACCCAGGATCCCTGAACAGTACAAATCTGTATTTGAAAGTGGAATTCACCTAAATGGGACTTTAAAATAAAGTTTCCAACTGAACACATTGTAAACAATTAAGCCATTAAAGGTGAGAGATTACACAATGGGTCATATAAATACCCATGACATCACCTTGGACTCTTAAGCACCCACAGAAACTAAGAGGATTCACACATGGTACATGGCTAACAGAAGGAACTTCAGGAAGAGGCACAGGTTCCCAGTGATGATGACTATCACAGCCTCCTCAGCTGTCAAGGCCCAATTCCTGGCTCAAAGAAGAGCAGTAGCCATGGGTCCAAGAGTCAAATCATTTCAACTCCAACCTTCCATTAAAATAAAGTTCCAAATAAAACACTGTCCATAGTCCACCAATGTCTTCCCAGCTCTGCTAACTGTGAGTAGGGTTGTACTAGTTGAGACCATCCAAGAGGACAACCGCAATCTGAGAGGAAAATATTACCTGTCACAAAGAACCACAGTTAAGTCAAAGAATTTTTGTGAGTCTTTATGAAAGGGGCATTATGATTTTTCCATTGGTTCACAATCTGAATGGATATAGGAAAAAAAAAACATTCAGACCCCAGCCGTGTGTAAAATAACAGGAGAATGGGGTCCAAGTGCACCCCACAAGCTCTAAGTTGGCTGCACCAACTCAGTTAGAAACTGTGTGCTGAATGTGATCAGGTTGCACGGTACAGATGTGGCCAGCACTGAACTATCACCCCGTATGGTGGAAAGATCAAGATCCAGATGTTTAGAATCTCATTTATGAAGTGACAATTTTTAACTTAACGGAAAAAGGGAGGAATTTATCTTCCTTTCCACAGGGAATATTGGACTTCAGATGAATGCCAAGCATGAAAAGAATATTAGCCTGAAACAAGTAGTCTCAGGGTCCCGGAAATGGTCAGACTCTAACTGAAGAGTCTGCCATTGTTATGGTTTAAAAGGCTCTCAAGTAAGACAACCACATTCAGGTTCATACGGAACCTCGAAGCAACAAGAGAATATAACAACATGAGGTTGATTCAGGCATTCCTATACTCAATACTCAATGTTTTGTGCCTGCTGTATACACTGAGGCATGGAAACATGGGGCTGATAATACAGGCAGGGCCAGACATGGTGGTGCAGGCCTGTAATCTAAGCACTCGGGAGATTGTGAGTCTGACGCTAGTCTGGGCTACACAATTAGAACCTGTCTCTAAAAATAAATTAAAAGCAGAGGGAATAAAAAACTAGCCCCCATTAAATAATTTACAGCACAGATTCTCTAAAAATGTGAAGAGTCGGGAATGGGGAGGTGGCTCAGTGGAGAAGTGTTTGCTATGCTTGCTGCGAAGTATGATGATCTGGGTTTGGATCCCAGCAACCATGTACAAAAACTAGGAATAGCAGCATGGACCTGAAATACCAGCAAGGGAGAGGCAGAGAGAAGAGGACTCCAGGGGCTTGCTGGCCAGACAATCTAGCCAATCCAAGCCAGTCTAGCAAGCTCTAGATTCTCTAAGTCTATCTCAAGTAATAACAATTATTATTATTATTATATAATGTGGAAGGCTCAAGGAAGACATACAGTGTTGACCTCTGGCCTCCACACATACAGGCACATGTACATGCACACGGACACACATACACAATACAAATAAAATGAAAATATGAACTGATTCTTCTAACTCCTCCCAGGGCACACATTTTCTTCCTTACATCTGTTGCGCTAGTCAGTCTGTAACAGGTACTCAGTGAACAACAGATTCATTTGATAACTGAATAATCTAATCTGAGCCTTATCAGAACCCTTGATTCAGGACACCCTATTGGTTAGGCTGCTGGCAGAAGGAGCCTCGGGAAGAGATCCAGGACTCCTACCAGTACTGTCAACAGCCTCCTACAATCACCATTTATTCACGTTTCTCTTGTCTCCATTTCAAGATCTGCTTTTGGACTTGCCCATGATAAGCATGCCTATCCATGTAAATTGTCAAAACAGCTGGTTTTCTTAAGTGGGCTTAACAGCATCCTGGAAGGGCTTGTGTTATGATATACTTAGTGAGCTCTTCCTTATAAGATAATGATTTCAACGCATTAAGTTTCAAATTCACAAAATCCCAAACTTCTCAATGACAAGTCTTGAGTCAAACATCAAACTAAAAGTCTATCACATGACCGCCTGAATCAAAATGAACAGAACAGATATCTGAATTTATTAACTCTCGTGTGTTGCAGGAAAATACTCAAAAAAAAAATACTACAATGCAACTAAGCATTAAGTAGAAAAGCTATTAGAAAATTTTAATAGAAAAAAACTTTAATAGAAAACTTTGAATGAAATTTTAGACCAGGGTAAAGTATCTGTTGATGTTAACACGTCTGGTGTTGATAAAGGCAGGCTTCCAACACGATTCAAGCTCTCTTATGAAGGCCATCTCCACTACACTTTCCTACCCCAAACCTCACATATTCTGGTCTTCTAACAAGTAGAGTACCTGCGATATTCCAATAAATTAAAAACTCTTACCCCAGCTGCACATTGGAATTGTCTAAGCATCTTTCAAAACTATTGATACCTGGGTACCAGCCCAGGCCACTGCTCTCAATGGCTGGAGGTGTAACCTAAACAGTGGGTGTTTCTAGAGTTTCTTTGAAGTGATTCTGATGGTGATTCAAGACTGGCCCTGAGAAGTAGACAACTCACTTATATGAAGCCCTCTCTTTGGCTAAGAATATTTTACTAAAATATTTGATTTTTTTTAATTTATTGAAGTTTAAAAAATTAAATATACAAGTACTTAGGTAATTTTTGGATACAGTGCCCAGTCCCTACAACTCTTTCTGTCAGTGGGATATTTCAGAAAATGAGAAACCACAGAATTTTAGGATCCATGCTGCTGAAGTATAAGAACGAAAGCTTTTTGATGCCTAAACTACACTTTCACACCCCAGAACTAGGAAATGTTTTCAAAGGAGTGAAACTCAAACCAAAGAGAGAAGACAGACAAGGTGCTTTTTCTTTACTGTTTGCCTATTCTTTCTGGACCTTGTTGAGTATTCCTACCAATTTAGAAGTTTAGAGAAACTGGTGATTATTAAATATTAGAAACATTTGATGACAAAGCCTCACTGATTTCATATGTATAATGCAAAATGAAGAACTCAGAAACCAGTGTTAAAATCACTTATGATATTCAAATAACTCCTCTTCTTGAAAAGAAAAAGAGCTTTTAAAATGAAGAAAATAGCATTTCTTTATGCCATAATTCTCTTTGATTTCTTAGAAAAATTGTTAGAATGAGGGCTGGCAAGATGGCTCAGTGGACAAAAGAGTTTGAAGCTAAGCTCAATGATCTGAGTTCAATTCCCAGAACCCACATGGTAGAGAGAAAGAGTGCCAACTCCTAGAGTTATCCTCTATCTTCAGACACCTGCCATTGCATGCTGCACACACACACACTAACAACAACAATGATAACAAATTAAAATGGCTACAGTCAATATAGTCATAATAGAAGTCTCTCCAAATTTCAGGTTTTTTCTAATCTCTATACAAAACTTTGACCAAATCTTTTCAGGGTCTTAGAACCTCTTAGAAACTCATAGTTTAACATTGACAAGAACTTAGACACACACTGGCCCACGTCTTCACCTCAGAGTCCCTGGGCTACCCAAAGTTGAAGAACAAATTTTCAATCAAATTGAGAGAAAACCCTTTTTATTATCCTGAATGTCATTCTAATTAAGGACAAACCAGTATTATCCAGCTGGACCATACCATGCAGGAGAAGAGAAAGGAAATGAACAGTTAAGAGAAGTTTTTCTAATATTTCATCAACTTTGAGAAAACAAGGAATTTTAGATCCCAATACCAGAACAGAAACAGAATATCCTAGTATTTCATATGAATTCCAAAATACTGCAAAAATAGCTATATTTTAACAGCAGGACCTAAGCCCCAGCAGCTCAGGAATCTGAGTATTCTAAACCCAAATGCAGAGCCGTGGAACAAATCTGCTTCACGGGACTAAATTTAATCCATTTGGTAGAGTCAACATTCTAGTAGTTAAAAGGCAACAAAAAGTTGCTCTTGATTTTTCCTACACTCTTCTAAAGTTTAGTTTTCACAGATGGAATCTCAATCACAAAATCAGGACCTATAGACAGCGTTAGCTCTCAGCTGTAAAAATCAGCCTTTTTTGTGAATTGGCAGAGCCGTCTATGGCGAGCTATTTCTGTGAACGTTCACCCAGCAACACTGACTCATTTGGTTCACACATCTACCATTCACAAACCTGCAAACAGTGAATCCGGCTCCTTTGCTCTGACATCAGTGCCTGTAACTTGCAATGGGGACCTTCTCCTCGGTGTCCTCGAGTTGTGAGGAACAAGGAGGGCAGGCAGCTGTGTAAGCACTGATGGGGTCCTGGGCTGGCAAGATGGCTCAGTGGGTTGAGGCACTTGCTGCCATGCCTGATGATGTTAATTTAAGACCCTGCATCCATATGGTAGAAGGAAAAACCTGACCCCAGCAAGTTGTCTTATGACACACACACACACACACACACACACACACACACACACACGTAATACAAAATTTAAAATAATTAACAAGTTCCTAAAATTAAAAATAAACAATTTTACCATAACCAGTACACACAGCTCTTATTACATAAATCCAAATATCATATTGACTTTTATATAAATCTATACTGCCTTTTCTCCTGCAGGGTAGAAAATTTCCTATAATAAAAATAAAGTTCAACAAATAAGGCAAACAGTAAGTAAAAAAGCAAAAAAAAACCAAAAAATACAGGGGAACAGGAAGAGAATGACCATTATAGCACAAGGCACCCCAAGACACGGCCATGAACCCTTGCTCACTCCCAGCAATAAGTACTCCAATTAATCAGAAACAGGCATTTTTTTTTTTCTGTTTCTACTACTTCGGTGGATCTGCCCATATTTTTATTAAAGGGTGCTGTACAAGAACATGGGGACGATCTTTAATACTAATTTATCAAATAAGGCTCACCGTATTATTACCTCCTATGACAGCCTTCAGTGAGGATGGAATGTTGGAGCAGCTGCTATGTAGGAAGCCAAAATAGTAGCACCCCACAGTGATGAATTGGAAGATAGAGCTTTGAGAATCTTGAGAAATGAGAAGGTATACATCCCTAGAGCAATGCTTCTAAACAGCCAGCTCCCTGTAGCATGTAAACAGCAAGGTTGAACACACACACACACACACACACACACACACACACACACACACACACACACACAGCAGTGAAATGTTTTCATACAAAGTATGCTTGCTGAGAAACATGAGTGAGGCCTCATCTACAGTGGCCTACCAACATTCACCTCTCGGACAACACGAAATAAAATAACACAGAAATCCCTCACACCTCAGCAACCCTACATGCCTCCACGCGCGTACTCTGCCAGCATACAACACAAAGACACAGGCACCGCTGGAGATACTGTCTCACCCAGAGACAGGCTTCAAAGGGGAGAGCTGGATTCCAAGGCTTTTACTTGTGTAGTAAGTTGCCCCACAAACATTTAATAAGAGTCCTTCCTGTCTTAAGTAGCACTGCTGACGTCACGGCGCCCTTCCGAAAGTTGACTATAATATGCTAAAGAGTGTTTGCCCATAGAAGATCAACAGAAGAGTCTCACAGAAGAGAAAATCCACTCCAAAAAAGGGGGAAAAAAATCTCAAACTATTTTACAATATGGCCAATCACTGCCATTATGATATGGAAAGACTATCTGAAGGTGTCTAAAAATATCTGAGGAGGTAGGTGAAGAGCAATGTGCTGTCCCTAAGAGGTCAAAGACTCCGGATTTAGACACCTGGCCCTATAACTGCCCTTCAGAGGAAAAATGCACCCGGCCTTCCACCAAACACCATTGGTCTCTACACCACTAAAAGTCCATTAGGACTGAACACAGCATGTGACACTTCCCACATTTAAAACTCAGGAATGAATGCAATTGTTTCTGTGGTTTTCAGTGTGAGGAGGGGCCCTGACTGAGTTCTCGTGCAGAGTAGTGCACAGTTCCGAAAGCAAATCGGTAATTATGAGTCATCTGCTCTACACTTTTAGTAACAAGAAAGCACACCAGTATCTACAGAGCCCATGGGAAAATGACTTAAAATTATGTGGCCAATGTGTGAGTTGTCACCATCTCTGGGTGCTGCGTCAAGGCCGGCTTTGCAGTTTCTTGTGATTCCTATGGTCTTATAAATAGGAAAAATGAAAATACCATTTGGGGATGGGAGAATCAGGGAGAATTTTTCAAAATTTCTGAACCCATCAAGACAGTAACTTGGGGCTGGCTAGATGGCGCAGTGGGTAAATGTGCCTGCACTGATGACCTGAGTTGGATCCCCTGGTGGAAGGAGAGAATCAACTCCAATTATTTGTCCTTAGGTCTCCACATGTATACCATGACATGAAAATACCCACACACATACAAATAAATAATATAATTTATATAATTTTTCTAAAGATAATAATGTAAAAAAGCAATAATAAAGTGTGTTATTTCTTCTGGCATCATCCAAGCAGAAACCCTCCTCCATCTCACCACACTCCTACAGGAGAAATGCTGCTTAAGTTACATCAAGAAAAAAAGATCAGGAGCTCTTCCCACGAGTGAAATAGTACTACATGGACCCTAGTGGGCAAGGACACTGGTTGAGTAGAACCTAGAAGGAGCTGAGGGGGCCAGAGAGACAGGGAGCTTTTCAGATTCCCCGCTTTGCTTTTACTCTGCCTGAGACGAGAGGCGTGAAAAGATGTTGAGTTCAAAGATGGCACTTAACAATCTATCCTTCAGTGTGCAGCACAGTGTACCTGTGCACGCTGACGTATGCACGCGAGTGCACACATTTACAGAAAATTCAGATCTACAGATTTGTACAAAGAAAAAACTATGTAGCCAGCATTATGCTCGATATACAGAAAAATCACAGGGTGGGGATCCCAGATTCTCCTCATTTGTATTCTTACAGGATCTGTTTGCCATGTGGGAAACAGACCTCCCGGGGGGGAGGGGCAGGCAACCACTGTGTGAGGAATCTTAAATGCCTTACTGGGGGCCATTAACAGCTTTCAATCCATGGGTTATAAATAAACGTATTTGAATGTAATGAGAACTAGGAGCATTTACCACCCATTCATGGAGATTAACCTTGCAAAACCCTCTCCTGTGGTTGTGCTGCAAAGCAAAGAGTGTACATCATGAAGTACAATGAGAACTCGGAGCCATCCACTGACAGGTGAGCCAGGAGGACCACACCCAAGTAATAGAATCAATATATAGGTGCACAGGTATTTACAGAAGAAATCTGGGTTCCTAATGAAGTCCATACAGTATATGACATTTACCTTCTGGCTAACCACCACGAGTCAGATACGTAAGCATTCAGCACTGATTGGGCCAAGGAATACATTCCAGGCACTAAAGGAGAAGCAGACCGAATGCTATCCTGACACTTGGGAACCTGGCCTTCCTCCAAATCTCCCACTCAGTATTTAGTGTATCCTCGAGTAAGACTTTTAATCTCCACATTCCTGTTGGGAAAATGGGGCTTCTGGATTAAGTCAGAAGTTTGGTGTTTGAGTAAGAAATACCTGCCATAGCCTCGTGTTGGTGCTATTTGGAGAGGTCACAGAACTTTGAGGACACAGAGCCTTGCTGGAGGATGTATGTCACGGGTGGACTTTAAGAGTTTATAGCCTCATCCTACGTGCGGTTCACTCACTCTGCTTCCTAGAAGCAGGCGTGATGTGAGCTCTAAGCTTCCTGTTCCTGCCACTGCTACTATATGGCATCCCCCTCCAGGCCATTATGAAATCTCCCTCTGGAACTATAAGACAAACAAAAAAAACCCTCCCTTTTGTAAGTTGCCTTTTGGTTATGATATTTTATCACAGCAACAGAAAAGCAACTGATCCAAGCCATCTTTAACATTCCCTCAAACACCCTAGGTCTTGTACTTGGAGGGCCTCACGATCCTCAGCAGAGGTGGAATATGGTCAGAACGTGATATGAGTTAGAGCTTACTGTGAGGTTTTACCTGAAATAGGCACCTTCCACCAAACAGTTTGAAAGCCAAGAATTGAATGGTTGACTGGCTGAATAATTAATTGATTGAAATAGGGTCTTGTTATGTAGCCCAAGCTGACCTCAAACTTGTGACCCTCTTACCTCCATCGTTAGAATGCCAGGATTATGGCGCTTAGCTGGCTTTGGGGCACCTGTTCCCCATGCTGGATTACCTTGCCCAGCCTTGACACAGGGGGAGGAGCTTGGTCCTGCCTCAACTTGATGTGCCATGCTTTGTTCAAGTCCATGGGAAGCCTACCCTTTTCTGAATGAAGAGGGAGGAAGAGTGGATGGGGAGAGGGTAGATGGGAGGCATGGGGGGCAGAGGGGAGGAAGGGGGCAGGGAGGATGGGAGGAGAGGAAGGAAGGGAAACTGTAGTCAATATGTAAAATAAATCTTAAAAATGTTAGTTAAATAAAACAAATTAAAAGATAAAAAAAAAAAGAATGCCAGGATTATAAATAAGGACTACTGTTCCTGGTTCTTTTACATTCCAAGTCTTTTCAGACATTCATTTTTGTGGTGTGTGGGTTGACCTAGGAGTTCATTTATGCTAAGTATACATTATACAGCTGAGTTATATCCTCACCTCTTTAAGTTCTTACAATCCATTAGTTTATAAAATGTTAAGAACTTCGAAGAATGAAATCCCACTTTATCCCGTGGGTGCTTCTGTGGACTGCACTTTTTCCAAAGACTATCTGACAGCTACTTTAAAAACTTATCTCTGGATTCTGGACATTCTTACATGTTATCTTTTCTTTCTGCTTCTAATTTCTGATTCTCCCATAAACAAATTCCACTTAGGCTTCTGGCTGCCATCACTGCACCTAAACAGCTTGTCCAGGTGGCCAATGCCCTTCACTTTGACCCCAGTGGGTCATCTAAGGTGACCTTCACAGGTCACAGCTGGCCCAGACGACCATCCCACGGCAGTGATGAGCCCTGCCTACTTCATCTGCCTCAGCTCTTACCCCCTAACCTCTGAACTGTGGGGGGCAGGGTTCATGACTTTTCTGGACACTGATATCTCTCATAGTTTCCAACAATTCATTGTCTCCAACCCCTACACGTATATAGGACCTCTATACAGCCCGTAGATTCCAGATCCTCCCATTATGCCTTTCAACATCTTCATGCAGCAAAGACATCCATTTTGCCATGTTCAAAGCCAAATAATATATTCTCCCACCCAAATTTCTCCATTATGAACCTTCTTCACTATGGAAACCCCACCCTAGATAAAGAAATTATTGGACTGATCTTTAACTGTCCTTTCCTTTATACTCCAAACCATTAAAACAGTGTTGATTATACCTCCCAAACACATCTGGAAAAGAGGCTTGTTCCAGGCACCCTTGTCTAAACCGCATCCACTTTGACTTACTGGTCTTCTCATCTACAAAGCTAATTTCAGTGGTCTCCATACAAGTACCCCACCTTCTCCAGTATCCTCCCACAGTCTAAGCACAAAACAGAAACCAGAACAATGGAACCAAAATGGAAGCCAAGTCAGGTCTCTCTTCTCCAACTTTCCGGTGGCTTTCATGTTGCTCAGAGCGAAACTCCAACTGCTCACGCATTCCCCGCAACTTGATCTGGTTATCAGCTCTCTTGTCCCTCCTTTCCTCCCTCCTCTTCTCCCTTTGTGTGCAGGTACCAACCTGCACACTGGTCCTAGGACACAGGCTCACCCGTACTCATTTTTCCTCTGCCTGGAGCACACCTCTCTAGCATACTGCTTACTTATTTCCTCTCTTCTCTCAGGCCTCACACAAATGTCCACCATGAACACAACTCAGACTCGGCCCAAGCTGCTTTCTTTCCATGCCATTTCTCTCCATTGCTTGCTCTTCTAACTTCACAGTTAAATACATGCATAATGTTCTGTCTGTTTGTCTACCTAGTCTCTATCTTGCCATTAGAATGGAAACAACATGGGGCAGGGATTTTTGTTTGTCTGGTTTTACTGATAAATTCCCAGAATCTAGAAGATGGTTTGCTATATACAATAAACATCCAGTAAATAGTTGTTAAATCGGTGTCGAAGTAAGAGCCATAGAAAGGCTCTCACATTGACTACCGAAGTCCCTTGGAGTGGAGAAATTTTTTGTTAGCTGAGCAAATATCTTCAGTAAGAAAATACATATTCTACATGAAAGAGAGGAAAGGGGTAGGGGGAAAGACAAAAGAAGGAAATAAAACAAAAAAATAGCAAATCACAAAAGATTGTTAAGGTAAATAGCCAACTAGCTTTTTTTAACTGTATTCTTTATTTACAGAATCATTTCCTCTCTAGCCCACAATGTCATAAATATTTAGTCTTTTCCCATCTGTCCCTTCCCAGTTAACCTGGCTTAATTCCTAACTCACAGTGTTCCCTCTCAGTGCAGCACTCATGTATCACACAGAGAAAGCCCATTGTCTGGCTAAAGCGCTGGACTGTTTGTTCAGGAAACAGCCTGCAGCTCCTTTCCTGGCAGCTTCTAGCACCCCGAGAACTGGGTGTTGATACTGAAATTCTCCACCTGTCTCATTTCCTATTTCAATAGAAACAATCTGACTGATCTCCTGGGACTAGACAGACTCAGAGCCAGAGAGTAAGATGGCGCTCCATCAGCCCATGGGGCTCCTGTAGCTGCACTTGACTTTAGTTTGTTATTTTTATCTTTTTGGATTAAAAATTACCAGGGCTTTTTTTTTTTTTTGTATTTACTTTGAGCCTCCCATAGTGTTTGCTTAATGTCCTTCATCTGTCACACAGCCTTTATAAAATTTCCTCTCTTGAAAATCCCTGCCTTCTGAGACTTCACCAAAGCTGGCTGGCCTCAGCATGCCAAAGTACCAGCTACAGAAATGCCAGAGCATCCTATGACCAACCCACACTGGGATTTTGAGATGGTGCCTTTCACTTGTCCAATGAATGTACTTCAATGTCCTACTGAGAGAAGACATGCTGTTTGTCCCAAAACAAGGCAAGTTTGCTGAAATGAACTGCTTCTCCAGATTAAGATTCCTGTCAACATCAAAGAACAGTCTCCGGTGTCTGTAACTAGCCAAATTAGAAGGATCCCGTGAGTGGAAAAGCCACAACCAGGATGCTCTATGACATGTCATACTTCAGGAGCAGGGAAAGAGAAGGCAGGAAACTCCTCCCTTCTCAGTGTTCACAGAAGGCAGAGTCCCCAGTGATCCAAACCAACCCTGATGGTGGGTAGGGACTATGTGTCTTAGGGTCACTATTGCTGTGATGGAACACTATGACCAAAAGCAAGTTGGGGAGGAAAGGGTTTCTTTGGCTTACATATCCTGAATCACAATCCACTGAGGGAAACCAAGGCAGGAACTCAAACTGGGCAGGAACCTGGAGGCAGAAGCTGATGCAGGGACTATGGAGAGGTGCTGCTTACTGGCTTGCTCAGCCTGCTTCTAATAGGACCCAGGACTACCAGCCCTGGGTGATACCACCCACAATGGGCTAGGCCCTCCTACATCAATCATTAATTAAGAAAATGTTCTACATGTATGCCTAAAGCCCAATCTTATGAAGCAATTCATGAATTGGGATTCCCTCCTCTCAGATGACTATGGCTTGTGTCAAGTTGGCATAAAACTAGCCAGCACAGCATGGGACTCTCTTGTCTTATTGTTGGTTTTATCCATAGATACGACTTTATTAGGATAAATTACTTACTCCTGACAGCATACTGTAGGCTAGACTCTCAAGATCCACAAAAACAAAAATGTATGTCCTGAACATGCCCTTTTCAAACACAAGCCAATTAAGGATTTCCTAAGTCACTCTGTCTATTTCCCCAATGATCAAAAAGTTTTTGATAGACTTAAAAGACTTCAAGGCAATCTGATTATTAATCAGAACACTGACAAAATTACTACTTTCTAAAATTAACAGCCAATATTTTTCTGCTCAATTCTTACCAGGGCAAATCCATTGGGAGCCTGATGATCTGTGTGGTGTGAGCTGACAGCCCCCAGGACCCCTGAATCCTGTTCCTCTGGGTCACTGCTCCCTACATTTTTTCCTACTGGGTCCCTGGCCTTCATGGAATCTTGGTCTTCCCATCATAGGCCACACCAACCTAAACCTTCACCTGCCCTTTCCTTCTGTACTCCATGCCAAACTCTGACAGATAAACCTCAAATATTACCATAATGCCTCATACCAAGGACTGGTTGTTGTGTGCCAGCCACACCCAGAGCAGTTGGATTGGAAGCCCATCAGCATCAATGATTGGATGTTGGAAAAACCCATGAAAAACTCATCTGATCTCTCTCCAGCACAAATGCTCACTAATGTTTATTTATCTTCTGTCTTGTTTTGTCTTTAATGAGGACAGAAAAGTAATTGATCATATCTGCTCCCGCCCCCATTTCTTAGAGTCTTGTGTTCTCTGGTTGTCTTTGAACACCCTTTGTTGGTGAGGATGAGCTTCACTCTCCTGCCTCTACCCCCCACATTCTGGGATTACAGCATATGTAACTATTCCCAGTTAGTGTGTCTTCCTTAAATTACCATTCACACCTTCGAATATGGTTCTGTGGTTCCTCTTTAGTTTTCTCATCTCAAACCTCACTGAAGGAAGGAAATGCAGGAATCGACAGAGTACCGATATTCCACAGTGACTCTAGAAGGCTTTCTCAATACTATTCTTGTGAATACATTTATAAAATGCCAGTGTAAGTGATATAAACGAGACAAATGTGTCATGGAATCAGAGTTCTAAAATGCATGCTTTAGCCTTTCTTTATATTCAAACATAGTAAGCTTTCTCTTTTTAAAATTTATTTTATTGGTTTTAAGTGTGTATACGTGTGTGTGTGTGTGTGTGTGTGTGTGTGTGTGTGTGTGTGTGTGTGAGAGAGAGAGAGAGAGAGAGAGAGAGAGAGAGAGAGAGAGAGAGAGAGAGAGAGAGAGAGACCGAGACCCTGGAACTGTAGTCACAAGCGGTTGTAAGCACCTCCACCGTTATCCAGAATTAAGTATTATTGCCGTATATTCCCATGGCACCCTATTCCATCCCCCAATCCCCCAGCACAATGTTCACCATCATGCTTTCTTCATCTGTCTGTCTGTCTAGCCCACTGGTAAAGTCTCTTGAGCCCAGAATATTGATCATAATTTTTGCATCACATGCCTAGCAAAGGAGGTTACTAATTGGTTTGCATTAACTCAAATCCAAAAGCACTAGAGAAGAGAGAAATCTGTGGACTTTGGGGGTGAGCTTTGTGTGTTTTGCCTGTACTTATTATCTGTGCTTTAATCATGGATGTCCACACAGACATAGGCACTAAACGAAGGGATGTGCCATGAGGAAGAAGATGCCATTGAGGAACAGCAGTGGAGAACACCTGGTTTGTTACTGAAACTCAGAGTAAGAACTACCGAAGGACAAGAGGGGGCCTCAGTGGGAAAACAGACCAGAAAAAGTTCAGAGATACAGTGCGGTAGATCTAAGACACAGCCGACCGAAGACTGGCGAGTGAGAGCGGGGTGGCAGGAAACCGCTCCTCCACCTCGCCCCACTGTGAACAAGACAAGGAGGTCTCCAGAAGCGAACTCTACAAAAACAAAACTTGAGCCTTGAGACTTGGAAGCAGACGCTCCGGGGTGTGTTTGCTGTACCTCCCTATCTCCCAGACCGGGAGGGAAGAGGGTACCATTGCTGAGAGGTGCCCTGTTGCCAAACCTGCTCCCTCTTTACTTTTAATTATTATTACCCTTGCTTTAAAAGGCTTTAAACTATATTTATCACAACAGTACCCCGCCTCGTCTCTCTCCAATAAGTCCCTTCCCCTTCATTTGAATTTGTCTTGATTCTGTTGCTTCTGCCTGCTCACCTCCTCAAACAGTAGTAGTGACCATCAGTCCAGGTGTGGATGATATGCAAAAAAACACTCAGCGGCAAAGATGCACAAACAAGGTCACACTGTCCCCTTACTCCAGCCTTGGGTGTTGAAATGCACAAGTGACCAACACCATTGTGCAGCAGACCAGAGAGAGGCTCTGGGATGGGAGGGTGACCCCCGAAGAGCTGATCTTCATGTAGGAAATCAACCAGTAAGGGAGACATCAATATTTAAGTTACACAAAGACCAGCAGCTCTTCTCACCTTAGACTCAGCTGCAAAAGATAGCTTAAGGGGAAAAGATACGCATCCCAGTGAAGAAGAAATGGCGGCTGATATTCTACGTAGTTGGCAAATTCCTCCCTTTTATATTTTGATTCTTTTGTTTTAGTGTTTAACTCGCTTGGATAGACCCCCAGGGCTGTCCCTCCAGCTTAGCACCTGTTCTCTATGTCTCATCCAGTTCACAATCTCATTCCTCTCTACTCCCTCTTTCCTTTCCCCCCAATTTTTACTTATTATGATTACCCCTTGCTTTAAAAAGCTTCGAACTGCATTTATCACAACAGTATCCCGCCTCTTTTCTTTCCAAACCTTTGCAGGGATGTGACTGAGGTAAACAACATGATCCCCTAACTTCCACCTCCTCAAACAGTAGCAGCCACCCTAAGCCCAAGCGTAGACTATCTGCACAAAAGACTAATATAAAATAAAACAAACACGCACAGGAGAGGGAAAAGGAAACCAGGGAGGGCACTCAAAGTGCAGGAGCATCCCCATCCGCACCTGTCACCGGTGCGTACGTTACCAAGGTTGAGCTGCTAGAAGCTACAGCGCCATTACAGGCAACAAATTAGACATTTGGAGCTGCTCTGTGTGTTTAGGCAACTGTGCCGAACAACCCACTAAAGTGCTCTTCCCATTAAAGGCTGGTGCATTACTCACTGAGAAAACAGAGAAGGGAAAACATATATGTGCCCAGATCAACCACAGAGCATGGGTTCTCAAGCTTCGTGACTACGCTTCAGGGAACATACAACAGTGTCTATATGCAAACAGCAACCAAGAAGACTCCATACAGCCCAAGAGGGAGGACAGTGCTCTGGCTCTTGAGACTTGAGGGGCTAAAGTTCATACTGTCTGCTCTCCTGCTAATGATGTCAGGTCTTCCCCGCTGAGCCTAAACACTAAAACAAGGAAGCCCCCCACATGACACAGCTTTTGAAAATCAAGATACTATTTACTATAATCAAAGTTACAAATAAACCACATTTTATTATCAAAATGACATGCTTGATTACTAAAGAGATAATACGATAACAAAAAATTATAGGCTGGAGAGAGAGCTCAGTGGTTAAGAACACGGGCTGCTCTTCCAGAGGACCCAGGTTCAGTTCCCAGCACCTACAGGGTGGCTCACAATCATCTATAACTCCAGTTCCAGGGAATCTAATGCCTTCTTCTGGCCAATATGGGTGAGCCCTACACACACATGGTACACAGATATACATGCAGTCAAACACTCATATGCATAAGATAAAAATAAAAGTTAAAAATTTAAAGAAATTATATGTATAGGTGTATACACACACAAACACACACACAAAAGTTGCTATTGATTCAGTAAAATTTAAGAGGTATATATGTAATTTCTTAATCAGAGCAAAATTTAATAGTTGAAAAGGAGTTCCTCTAACAGCCAGGGAATTATGTATTCATGTGGTGATATATTGTGTAACCCAATGAAGCCTACTTACATGGGGATCAGAGGACAGAACCAGCCACTAACTTAGACACAGAGGTCAGGCAGTGGTGGCACACACCTTTAATCCTATTACTCGGGAGGCAGAGATCCATCTGGATCTCTGTGAGTTCAAGGCCACACTGGGCTACATGAGAGAAACAGAACCAGGCTGTGGTGACACACATCTCTAATTCCAGAAAGTAATATGGCAGGGCAGAGAAAGGTATATAAGGCGTGAGGAAACAGGAACTCACTCTCTTGAGGCTGAGGATTTCATAGAGATAAGGCAGTGGCTGGCTTGCTCCTCTTATCTTTCAGCTTTCACCCCAATACCTGGCTCCAGGTTTTCTATTAATAAGACCTTTTAAGATTCGTGTTACATATTCAGTCTACAATGGGTACCAAGGTATGTGTCAGCTATTCTGTTGGAATAAATTGGTTGCCTTATTGCCTAAGGCTCCGTATCTAAAAGTATTTCCAAATGTTTATGTGTCATAACACCAGTGCAAGTGGAGATGTGCCTCCCTCATGCTGAGGCAAGGCATGTCTGTCTCCAGGGCCCATGTACCGGCAGGTCTGTTGTTCAATTCACTGCGAAAGCTTTTCCTACGTGAGCTGGGTCATGTGTACTACCTGCTTTTCTGATTTCCCTGCATCAGTAAAGGGACTTTCACTTCTACAAATAGCAATGAAGGAAACAATGGGATAGGCGAGGCTCTCAGAAGAACTTGAAAAGAGAAAGCAAGGAAGGCTGAGGTGAACACAGCCAATGGCACCTTCTAAGTGAAAGACAGTTCTCATGCTTAGAGTCTGATGAGCTTAAAAAAAAAAAAGCTCAGAAAAACATCAAGATTCTGCTAGCTTGGAATGAGGTTAGGACCGGGTAATAGGGACACTTGGATTTTCTCATGTGTCTCTCAGTTAGTGTTTCCATTGCTGGGATAAAACACTATAACCAAAAGCAACTTGGAGGGAAAAGTGTTTACCTCAGCTTAGGGCTGTGGTCCATCAGGGCAAGGATTCGAGGCAGGAACCTGGAGGCAGGAGCTGATGCAGAGGCCATGGAGGGGTGCTGCTTTGTCATTGTTTGTTTTTTACTCTCCCAAATAAACCACACATGGAGGCTTGTTCTTAATTATGAATGCCCAGCCTTAGCTTGGCTTAGTTTCTAGGCAGCTTTCCTTAACTTTAAATGATCCCGTCTACCTTTTGCCTCTGGTCTTTTCCGGTTCTCTTACTTCTGTAAATCTTACTCTTACTCCATGGCTTGCTGGTTGTGTAGCTGGGTGGCTGGCCCCTGGAGTCCTCCTCCTCATCTGGTTCCTCCTTTTCAATTCTCCCTTCCCAGAGTTCTCCTCCTATTTATAATCTGCCTGCCAGCCCCACCTATCTCTCTCTCCTGCCTTGCTATTGGCCATTCAGTTCTTTATTAGACCAATCAGGTGTTTGAGACAGGCACAGTAACACAGCTTTACAGAGTTAAACAAATGCAACACAAACAAAAGTAACACACCTTCAAATAATATTCTACAACACTGTTTACTGGCTTGCTCAATCTGTTTCTTATAGAACCCAGGACCACCAGCCTAGGAGTGGTACCACCCACAGTGATCTGGGCCCTCTCACATCAGCAAGTAAGAAAATGCCTACAGACTTGCCTGCAGGCCAGTCCTATGGAGGTATTTTCTCAACTATGGGCCCTCCTTCCCAGATGAACCCACCTTTTTTTTCCTTTCTTTTTTCTTTTTTTCTTTCTTTCTCTTTTTTCTTTTTCTTAGTTTTTTGAGACGGGGTTTCTCTGTGTAACAGTCCTGGAACTTGCTTTGTAGACCAGGCTGGCCTCAAACTCAGAGAAATCTACCTGCCTCTGCCTTCCAAGTGCTGGGATTAAAGGTGTGAGCCACAATCACCCAGCCTCCAGCTTGTATCTTTGACCTATGAACCAGCCAGCACACATGAGTAGCTCTTGCTTCTGGGCACTGATGCCTAGATTTGTTCATCCACAGCTATGGATGTGTTACAGCTTCCCTGTACTTCAGTTTCCTTTTCAGACTAGTAAAAATAAATAAAATAAAAATAAAAGGCAGTTACCTCTTCAGTTCTACACACCAAGCTTCAGATGGCCCTTCCCTTCTCTTTCACTCCTGTTCTCTCTGCTGCTACTTATCCAATTATCCACTATTCAGTCATCAACTACTATATGCTAGATTCTGCGTTATGTTCTCTACACACAAGTACAGATGGGAAAGCAAGCTTAAGGGAGCAGCCTTCTCACCTGAGGGAGGAGATCTAGGAACTCATCGCCCATCATCCTCTCCCAGGCCTACGGCCCCAACAGCCGTGGTGTGTGGGCAGGAGGAAAACAGAAAGGGAGTTCCCACCATGGTGGAGTTGCAACATCTACAGCCTAAAAAAGATCGGTCAAGATCGAGACCGGCTTCCTAAGTTCTGCATGTTCCCTGCCTGCCCCCTGATTCTTTCATGTCCCAGGATGAGGGAGACCAGCTCCCTCTTATTCCCCCAGGGTATATCTTGAGCAGGGAGAAATGAGAAATTTGTAGATAGCAATATAAAGGAGAGAAACAGAAACACAGGAGAGCCTCAGGAGGGCCTGGGTCTAAATGCGCCAGCCTTTCTGTCTCTATTAAAGAGCTTTTAAAGGAATGTCAAGGGGTGAGGCAAAAGACCTCCCCCAGCACAGCCAAGTGTAGTCCATCCCAAACACCTGGTGACCATGCACGTGGTCAGGCTATCCCCTAATGCAGCCCTGCTGTGGAAAGCAAGCTCAGCTCTCACTAGGAAACCTTTGTGGGCTCCCACACCAAGACACGAAGGATACAGAAATAGGAGTCAGATAGAAGTATTCACATTAGATTCAGAAACATACACACGAGGGTAGGGGTGTTTAAATGAGCAACTTAAATACTCCTTTGTGCAGAGTTATCCCCTCACCTCTGCACAGACTTAAGACTGACATCTGTGGTACTAAATACAGAAAGATACATCTGTTCCTGTCAATAGGCAATGTTTATTCCATTCAATAACCTCTGCATGCTTTTCTCTGGATAGTATTAAAATGGATGCTTAAGGAAACTACATCTCCTCCCTCACTACAATTGGGTGACATCTTGGATAAAGACATCTTACTGACATATACTCCCATCAGGCTGTCCTGAATCCCTAAAACACCTGGGACATCAGAACTAAGGTACCAACAAATGTAACTGATGTCTTCTACAGGCCTAGAAAATTCTGAGGGCACTATTCCATAGCCATCCATCACCTTCTGTGGAGATGGAAGAATGATAAATCAGAGTAGGGACCTACTGTGGGGGAAATAACTCTGCAAGGAAACCCCATGTCTGGGCTCTAAACCCTGAGCAACATTTTATCTTGGTTATTTCTAGCCAAGTGAGGCTCAGTGTTGGGGTCCACAGCTTAAACTAAGATTCCAACCACAGAATAAATGCTAGCCTGGTTATATATCTAAGCTACATTTTGTGTGTGTGTGTGTGTGTGTGTGTGTGTGTGTGTGTGTGTGTGTGTGTAAAAAAAGGGACAGTACAAAGACACAAGATACATAACACCTGGAATGTACTCTGGCAAAAGAAGGCCTCAGCTAAGACCTTATTAGGGTCCTTGTTTGTCATTGGTGGTCATATCTTATTTTCTCTGATTATTATACTTTAGTTCCTATAAATCTCACTCTTATTGCTTAACATAAGGTGGAGGTCTCAGGAACAGTAACAACTATGTAAAAGGTAACATTTTTGAATGTTTGTTTTTAGTATATATGTTTTGCCTGCATGTATGCATATGACTCGGATTCCCTGGCTGGAATCAGATATAGTTGTGAGCTGCCATATGGATGCTGGAATTGAACCCTGGACCTCTGCAAGAACAGGCAGTGCTCTTAAGCACGGAGCCATCTCTCCAGCCTGAAAACAGTAGCATTTTATACGAGGTAGAATTAGTCATTTTTTAATGTTTATTTGTTTGTTTATTTTATGAGTGCTTTAGGTTTTCATCCACACCAGAAGAGGGCACCAGATGCCATTACAGATGGCTGTGAGCCACCACATGGTTGCTGGGAATTGAACTCAGGACCCCTGGAAGAGCAGCCAGTGCTCTTAACCACTGAGCCATCTCTCCAGTCCTGCATTAGTCAGTTTTAATCCGTGAACTGTTTACATGTCTATTGATTGCTTACTTCTAACGAAGAAAACAACCTCTCCTCTGTCACCTTCACAGAATCTGACACTAACCTCAAATATTCTTTCATAAGGCTTATCTTCTGTGAAGAACTGAGACGTAAAAAAAAAAATTCTAAAAACCACTCAATATCTGTTAGGCTTCAGACAAAAGTACTCAGACAAAGTACTCCTTCAGACAAAGTAATCAGACAAAGTACTTCAAAGTACTCAGACAAAGTACTTTCATTAAGGTCCTCCATATTAGGGTACTATGTGTTCCCGTTATAAATGTCTAAGTGTGGTAGCTTACAGTCAGGGGCAAAAGTTATTTTTCCTCTGCAGTGCATACAGAAAAGTTTGCATTCTTATCCTCATGCATATCAGTGTGCATGTAATATATTGACAATAAATGCCTTTGGGACCAACACAAAAGCGAAATTTTTGACTTAATAACTTCCAAGATAATTGCTTTCTTATTTGGGTCACCGTTGATATTGCACCATTTGTTGTAAAATGACACAATTGAACATCCACAAGCAGACATTTCCCTATCCAGATCTATCAGAGACCTTACCCTAAACCCCGTGTGGATGCCCACGTGCCCACACACTATTGCGGAACATAGCATTCCCAATAAAACGCACGGAAGTGAGGCTGGGAAGATGGCCACCCACGGGGATGGCCATCCATGCAGATGACAGTCTGCCTGTACAGACTTGGTGCTCAGGTGCAGGAAACACAGAGAAGCCTGCCACAGTCACCAAGACTGACCTCCGCAGCTAGGGCTGGACAGAGCTGGAACCAGCTCAGGAGGCCTCAGGTTGAAACGCAAAGGCGCTCAAGGTCTGGGCTCACCCCAGAACATGTGGGGAGGCCAGTCTTCCAAAACCAGGCACACTTTAAATGAGGCATTGGCCACAGAATTGTGGACATGGTCCCTTCCTCAGGGGATGGGCATTTGACTAGTGGTGCAGGGCCATAGCCCAGTGCCTATCTGGACCTGGCATACTGTAAAAGGTCTAGCAAAGAAGGTAGATAAGAGAAAACACCAGGCAATCAATTACCGGCAGTACATTAAAGAGGACAAGGGGTTACAGACATCTCCAAGCCACAGTGACAGCAGAATGGTTACAAAGTTCAGAACAGATCAAACTATCAAACCACTACTATTTGCAAATCTTCACCCATCACACCAAAGAGGAACACTGGTTTTTGGTTTTGTTTTTTTCTAACATCTTTCTTTTGCACTGAACCTCTGTACGAAGCTTGTGAATTACGGTCAGTAAACTTGAGAAACAGTTTTTCTCACAGTATTTTTTTTTAAGCTTTCAGATCTTAGCCTAGTCTACCTTCTCTATAGGGAGATGTGAACTGTGGACCTCACGTTCCAAGCCATTTTCCCTTCAGAATCATCTCCCTAGTTTTTCCAGTGTAACTGTTTGTGTTAAGAGGGTTGTACACAGTGGTTAAGAGAAGATATTGCTACAAGACGGCTAGAATTTGTAAAGCATGGCTCCATGACCTGCTAGTTGTGCAACTTGAGGCAAGTCGCTTAACCTCTCTAAACTTCTCTTCCCTTCGATACAAAAATGAAGACAGAAACAACACCTAACTTACAATGTTGTGATAAAGCTTAGTTGAAATCTAATGTAAATACTCAGAGTAGGGTGGCAGAGGGGTATGTAAGTGGGTGCTGTGGTTGTTAATGGCAGCCTCTGATGTAAGTTTGCCTGCTACCATTTTATTTTACATTTATTTATTTGTTTGTTTGTTTGTTGTTTGTTTTGGTTTTTGAGACAGGGTTTCTCTGTGTAGTTTTGGTGCCTGTCCTGGAACTCACTTTGTAGACCAGGCTGGCCTCGACGAACTCACAGAGATCCGCCTGCCTCTGCCTCCCGAGTGCTGGGATTAAAGGCGTGCACCACCTTCTACCATCTTAAAAGTGTTCAAGGATTGATCTCATAGCATTCATGTCCCCTCTAATGCTTTACCAGGCTTTCTTTTTGCTAGAGTAAAGAATATTCTCAGGCAGGACGAATGAGATGCCGCGGGCTGTATGAGAGGTGAATGCCACACCGCTAGACAAGGTTTCCTGGCGGTAAGCGTGGCTCTTCGGAGTGAGCTGCCACACAGTTTAAACAGCATTGCCCTGAGGAGTTCCGCTTACAGCAGGAAGTGATGAGCCCTGCTGACCTCCTGAGGGAGGGGATAATGACCCATCAGGGCAGACAGAGTCACAGACACTGAAAACCAAGCGACTGTTATTGTTAGCAAAGGAAATTGGACACAAAGCCAGGACTCCGAAGGTGCTGGTGTACCACACAGTGTAACAGAGAGACAGGCGCTGAAGCAGGGCCGGGTGCCTCTCTGCTGACACTCCAGCCTGAGGATCATGGGCAGAAACTCAGGTTTGTGGACCTCATCCCACGGAGTCCTGAGCCACCCAACCAAGAGGAACCTGATAGACCACAGCTCAGGACAGTCTGTGTGGTCACAGGCTGGAGTCCCCTGGAGGGCTAGGACACGAGGGGCCAGCACCGGCTCTGCTGAAAGGTGCTCATGGGGCTTGCAGCTCTCAAGACTTCTGTTTCCATATGTGGGGGGGGGGGGGGGGGAATGAAGACACCAAACTATAAGATTTTTGAAGATCTTTCCAGAAGGGGACTTAACTTCAATCTAACCCCAGTATTGGCTTCCTAGCTGTAGGCTACTGCTGACCTGTGCTCCCTGTTTCCCCGGCTGCCTGCTGCAAATCCTCCATCTTTCCCTGTGTCAGCAGTGTCAACACCACAGAGGCCCAAAGCCACCATTAGTCCCAACTCTACTGTAAACCTAATTGCATGCCCTATGAGTCGCTGAGTACCCAACGGTCACTAGAGAGGCCAACAGCAAAGGCCTGTTCTGGTGGGAGTTTATCCTTCTGATACACTGGATTGTTAATCTCTGGTGCTAATTTAAAACCGAGTCAGCTCTCCTCAGTACTTCACACCCCCAAATCCCTGAGAACATGAGGTAGCATCCTCAGACAGCCCTGACTGCGGAGGAGACGTAATTATCCACCCACCCATCCCATCACAGCTCCTCAGTCCCCAGAGCACACAGGTCCCACCCTTTACAAAGCAGCGTGGGACTTGGGGCCCACACCGCTGCTGTAACTACTGTCTGCGTGCATTCTACGAGGCTGGGTGCAAACAAAAGCCATACTCAAAGGAAAACTAACCAAAGAAAGGCCATTCCTCGGCTCTTACCTACCTGCAAGAGCAAATGCAGAGGGCAGATCTTTCTCAGGCTGTGAAAGACTTGTGTGTTTGTTAGAAATGAAACAACTCCTTAGCTAAAGAGGAAACAATGTTCGGAGAGGACTGAACGGTCTTGTGGGGACTTAGGGCCTTCTGTTGTCCTGTAGCACAGACCTCCATGGAAGGGGTATTGCCTAACAATTCACCTCTACTTTGCACCCCAGGCAAATTTCAATCACCTATGCGTATGAATGGAGACAGCTGCAAGGCTGACCACCTGCCCCCGAGGACCTTTCCCGGGTTTTTCAGAGCTTCTCTTTGCAGAGTGGTACGTCTGATTTTCTGGGAGTAGCGGCAGATCTCCCAGGTCTGCACTGTCCAAGGGCTGGAGGTGGGTAGACAAGGGCAGAGAACTGACCTCCAGGCTCCTGCTTTACTCTCTCTACCCAGAGGAGATAATGGGGCCTTTTGGGTAAACCTGCCTCCTGCCGAGTAAATATGTCCAGTAAATATATCCAGAGGGGACCTCATTGAGTTCTCCAGCTGGTGATGTACTTACAAGATTGCAACATGGGTTCCCCCGGTTAATTATGAACTCCAACCTCCAAACTGGGCCAAATGGAACATTCTCTTACCAGCCCCAGTAACAGAAAGCTGAGCTATGTTGATGTCATTGCTTTGGGCAAGTCACATGACTTCTTGGGGGTCTATCTCCTCTATATATGATGAGGTTATCGGGTGTCTACCTCACTGAGTTAAATGGGCCAGAACATGAATAGCTCTGTACTTGGTTCAGTCAGTATCTCTGGAAGTCAGAGGACAAACAGGGTTCAGATTCCAGTGCACATTCAACAGCCGGATGTGGAATTTGGATTCCACTTCTGGAAAGCACCTGATGTTAACCACCAGAAGTTAGTGTCTACTAGTTTCTTTCACTGTGAGGTCAGCATTTTTACATTTTTCTTTGGGGAGGAGGGTTAAGACAGGGTTTCTCTGTGGAGCCTTGGCTGTTCTGGAACTCGCTCTATGGACCAGGCTGGCCTCGAACTCACAGAGATCTGTCTGGCAGACCTCTGGGATTAAAGGCATGTACCACCACCACCTGGCCTAGCACCTGACTTTTGTAATTAATATTTGAAATGATTTGACTCTATTCAAACACCTTGCTTCTCCTTAACTTTCAATGACTAAGTTTGGAAACCATTCCTTTACCATTATCCACATATCCCTGGTCCAATTTATTCTTCTGGGACACAAAAACCAGGAAATCTCAGTCGGCATAAGCTGGACTCTGGTCCATGCCAGCTTCATGCCAAAATAAAGAAAGAAATGTTTGATTTCACCTGGAAAATAACTGCTGTGCCGTACATGAATTTCCCGACAGGTCCTTGACACAATTAACAAGTGGCTTGTTACATTTAAAGGTTATATCACACACAATTTGAGAATATGTAAGGCATTTCCTATGCACCTGCCCAATGCTTAGGTTTTGATTTCATCCTCCTAAACCTACCATTCCCTTCTGAGTTAATTTCATCTGAATTAATCAAGAGTAGCTGTCCTAGTGAGGGTTACTATTGCTGTGATGAAACACCATGACCAAAAGCAAGCTGGGGAAGAACAGGTTCATTTCATTCACAGTTCCATATATCAGTTCATCATCAAAAGCAGTGAGGGCAGAAACTCACACAGGGCAGGAACCTGGAGGCAGGAGCTGATGCAGAGGCCATGGAGGGGAGTTGCTTACTACCTGCCCAGGGATGGCACCACCCACAATGGGCTGGGTCCTCTCCCGAATCAATCACTAAGAAAATGCCCTACAGGCTTGCCTGCGGCCCAGTTTTACAGAAGCATTTTCTTATTTGCGGTTCCCTCCTCTCAAATGATTTTAGTTTGTGTCAAGTTGACATAAAACTATCCAGCAAGCAGCCAAATGCATCTAGATTGGAGCTTCAATCACAAACCTGATAAAAAACTCCCCATTAGCCAAACACAATCAGATTTTCACTGATCCCAGTCTTGGGGGCTGGCTACGAAAATGTGTGAATTAATCCAACAGCATTACATTAAGGATATTTCTGTGTGTACACAGATATTTTGTTTAAAAATCATTTTGCCTCTAGTCAAAACAAGGACAAGGGGGGAACTTGTGTAGAGCCAGACCCAGTAGCACATACCTGTGAGTTTAGCAACAAAGAGACTGGGGTAGAAAGGCTCAGGCGGGGGTCATCTTGGACATCACAGTATGCTCAAGGCAGCTGGGCTACATACACGGTGAGAATTTGTTTCCCAAAAAAACCATAACTACACATTAGAGAACATTACACATATTAAGCAAAAATCACAAATGTTCCAGAACTAAAGGCAAATTCTAGTTGCACACAGACTTTTAAAGGTGTTTAAGGTTCCACATAAGATGTAATGGCTTAGGAGTTTGCTCTAGCAGTAACTAAAGTCTTCCAACATGCATTAATAAACAAGAGGCAGATATTTAATAATCTATAGGCAGGATGACCACAAAAGACATGATGAATAACCATCTATATTCAAGGACAGATCCCTAGAGGGCAATCAAGAATTTACACATTCCCTACAACGACCTCACATGACTTCCCATCCTCTGAGGAGAGGCACAAGTAACCCTGCCACCACCATTGAGCCACCTATGAGCTTCCCACTTACTGCATGAGGCATGGCCCCACATGGACTGTGAAGACAATCGGGTTACCTCCTTAGTGAAAGAAACAGTGTAATTATTTCACTTCAGTCAAATAAAGCAGACCAGGCATGGTAGCACAGGTCTGTTCCCAGCACCCAGCAGGCTGAGAAAGAGAGCTCAAGAGTCTGTCCAAAGCAGGCTGAGAAAGAGGGCTCAATAGTTCGAAACAAGTCTACACAAAGATGCCATGGAGGAAAGAGACTAAACAATCAAGACGTAGAATCCAGTTCATCAGAGGAACCTTACAGGGCAGAATCTTACTGTTTGAACTCAGACTTCTCTGTGCATTCAGACACACTTAACGACAATGGTTAAAAGCAGTTATCAGGCTGGGACTATTAGCCCAACAGAAGAGGATAAAGCACTTGCATAGCATACACAAGTCCTTGAATTTGTTTAATGAAAATTAAACAATAATAATCACTTTTAGTAATGTGTGATTAACCTAATTTTCCATGCTTAAAAACATTAATCCACATTCAGCGCAGAATTTACAGAACGAAGACAAAGCAAAACCAAAGAAAGGAAGGAAAGGGAACAGAAGAAAGAGGGTAAATCAAAAGAAATAACAGGCTTCTTCACTCCTGAGCCGGAAGGAAAACACAACTCACAGGCTCACATTCACCATTCTTCAAGCAACTGGAAGTCATATGCCAGTTCTATAGATGTGGAAACTCAAGAAGGAATGTTTCAAATTAACTAGCTATGGTTTTCTTAACTCTCCACCTTAACAAGAATTCTTGACCAACTTTTAAGGAGGAGTTTGGTAAAACCTGCCCTAGTGAAGAGAAGGACCTCTTGAGCACCCCCTACCCTTGATCTACTAAATAAAATGGTTTGACCTACCACACACACACACACAAAAATGCTTTTCGATCACTCTCAATGGCTAAAAACACATATGTATATTCGTATATATTGTAGGACTGGAGATCAAACCTAGAGCTTCGAAATACTAGAAAAAATATTCTACCAGTCATACCCTCAGACCCTAGTTTTATATTTTTTACACACTGCCAAATTACCCCTTAAAAGTGCATTCATTCAACTATTTAATCAATATTTATGGAGCTGCCATCTTCTAAGAGATATTGGGGTCCCTGTCTACAACTACATGGTTAGAAGTTACAAGAGCTATGAAAGGGTCTGTGAAGCATATACAGGTAGGTGTACAACCAAGGCAAGTCCACCACCCTCTTGACATGCGCACTATTTGCATGGGAGGCTGACCAGGCGC
This sequence comes from Peromyscus californicus insignis, assembly GCF_007827085.1. Lineage (NCBI taxonomy): Eukaryota > Metazoa > Chordata > Mammalia > Rodentia > Cricetidae > Peromyscus > Peromyscus californicus. Next base: position 56,714,049 of record NW_026294469.1, on the reverse strand, counting down.
ACCCTCCCCTTTGACCAGGCACTTGTTCACTTTTATCTCAATTTATTGATTGGGTTGTTTAATTTCTTGTTTAGATTTTTTAATTCTTTGTGTGTTCTAGATATTAGCCCTCTGTCAGATGCACAGCTACCATTCTATATGCCATCTCTTCATTCAATCAACTATTTCTTTTGCTTTGTGGGAACATTTTAATTTCATGAGGTTCCATCTGTTCACTGTTGGCATGGTTTCCCGAGCAACTGGAGTCCCATTAAGAAAGTCCTTGCCTGTGCCTATTCCATCAAATGTTTTCCCTGTTTCTTCCTATGACAGTTTCAGAGTTCCGAGTCTTACATTAAGGTCTTTGATCTATTTGGACTGACTTTGTACAGTGAGAGATAGGTATCTTCACTTCCTTCTATATGTGGGTATCCAGGTTCTCAATGCCGTAATAAGGCTGTCTTTTCCCCCATGTATATTTTGGCATCTTTGTCAACAATCACGGGGCTGCAACTACGTGTTTCTATTTATGTCGTCTGTTCTACGGCATTGACCCACAGGTCCATTTTTGTGCTAGGATCATGCCCTGGGTGTGTTGTACATGGATGTAGGCACACATAGAAAGGCCAGAACTGTCTTCTTCAATTACTCTCCACCTTGGTTTTTGAGGGAGGGTCTCTCACTGAACCTGGAGCTCCTGGATTCAGCCAGACTAGCTGGTCCACAAGACTCAGTGAGCCTCCTGTCTCTGCCTCTTCAGTGGCAGCATGCAGTGGCACGCCCAGTTTTTTACATGAGTGCTAGGCAGATGGACTCATGTCCTCATACTTGCAAGGCAAGCACTTTTTCCAACCGAGCCATCTCCCCAACCCCATGATGTGTCCCCCCCCTCCCCCGCACCTCCCCTCCCCCGCCCCATGGCTCTGTAGCAACTTATCAGACATAATGATGCCCAGAGCATATTCTTTTTGCTCAGGAATATTTTGGCTATCTGTATTCTTCTTAGCTTCCATATAAAGTTTAAGTTTTTTTTTTTTTCTATTTCTACGAAATGACATTGGGACTTAAACGAGGATTGTATGGAATCCTTGGATCGCTTTTGATAAATATAACCATTTTCACAACGTTAATTCTTATGGCACAAGAGCATGGAAATCTTCAATTTCTTTCTTCAGTGTTTTCACCATAAGCCTCTTTCGGTTTCTTGATTAGATTTATTCCTAGGTCAATCTTCTTTTCTTTTTTTAGGGAGGCAATGTGAACAGAGTTGTTTCCTACTTTTTTTTGGAAGCATGTTTATTATTGATATATAGGAGGGAGATTAAATTATGTTCTTTGTATTCTTGGCAGTAGCTCTGAGTTACAGATGCTCATCTACTCCAAAGGAGGTCAGACCTTGTGTTGGTCTAGCTCTAGTAGGTGCTGGCACTCTGGGGCAATTGTGGGATAAATTTACAGAGTCATTAATGTAAGCAATGAATCAAGAGCCAATACTTTGTCTTGTTCGTCTTTGAATCCAACCACAGTGTTCGTGTGACATCTCAGCACTGGAGGTGTAATGTATCACTGGGTCAAATTTATCCCAGATAATCACACGCTCTCAATGAATGGAGAGGGGTTATATTTTCCCATGAGATACTATATCTGTGTGACTCTCATAAGAACAGAAACCAGAGATCCTCTGGGGTTTTGTTCAGATCATCCATTCTGAGTTAAGCAGGAGACACTGAGGGGAAATAGGGCCTGTGTCCTCTTCAACACTAATTCTTGGGTTATCCAAAACATTGCCCAAAGACAAAACAATCAAAAGAAAACCTTAAAATCAACATCACTATGTTGCCATGTTCTTCACTTCTTATATTCATGCACAGCATACCAAACTATCATGTTAAATTTATAGAGATCTTCAAAGAGCCAAGGCCTACAGTCCTGGCCTTAGACTGCTGTTATAAACAGTCATTTTATTTTATTGCTGGATCAGTGTCTGGTGTTCAGAGGTCAAGGACTCCAATTCACTTTCATTTGCCACATGCCCAACCTTAGCACCCTAACAACTGTATTCCTCCTCACAGTCATCATCTGGAGGGCAAATGCCTCATCCTGTAAGTGTGGAGAAGCACCTCAGCAATTACTTCCAAGCCTTCTCACCTAGTACCCAGTGGAACCAGTATGCTGAAATCTCACAACACCAGGAATGAGATGCATCCAGGTGTGAGTCAGCCCTCACCTGCATCATGAGAAACTGTATCTTGCAGGACTAGGTCTACCTCGCACTCTGTCAAGATTCCAGAGCCCTGCCCTACCCCCTTCACTGGTCTCTGCTTTCTGAGGCAGACAGAATGATTAAGCTTGTCTGGGAATCCTAGAGTAATCAGGTTAGTATAAAAGTGAAGTGACCTTCCCCAGTAAGCTACTAAAACATATGCTATTGAAACCCAGGGACAAAGAGGACACTTGTCTTCCTTCAGTGGGTCTGCATGATACTACATACCACAAAGGAATGACCAGGTAGCATCACTGAAGTCTTTGGTTTCCATGTCTAAAGTGAGTTTAACACCCACTTCTTTAAGATGTTTTGTGACAACTAGAAACTGCTGTGGAATGTCGTTCTGTATGCTATGAATATGTGTTGCTCTGATTGGTTGATAAATAAAGCTGGCCAACAGTGAGGCAGAATAAGATTAAGCAGAACATTCCAACTAGAGAGAGAGAGGAAGGAGAAAGACAGAGCTGAGGAGATGCTGCTAGCTGCCACCAGGAAAAGCAAGATGTAAAGTACTGGTAAGCCACAAGCCACGTGGCAAAGTATAGATTTATAGAAATGGGTTAATTTAAGATGTAAGAGCTAGCTAGCGAGAAGCCATATAGTTTGAAAATAATATAAGCCTCTGTGTGTTTATTTGGGTCTGAGTGGCTGTGGGACCGGGCAGGACACAGGAAAACATCCAGCTACAAGATACTTTCTATGAGTTGCCTGGTACAGTGTCTGACCCATGTTATATAAGTAAATGGTAGCTGATAAAATGCTGTGGTGCTGTGGAATAATCCTTCTACATACTGTGAGGATGTCATTGTTAGTTAAAAAGCTGATTGGCCAATGGCTAGGTGGGATTTCTGGGCCAGAGAGAATGCTGGGGAGAAGAGTGGAGTCAGAGGAGACACCATGAGATGCAGAATGAGCAGAATGGAAAGTATGTACATGAGGTAAACAAGCCTCAGGGCAGTACATAGATTAATAAAAATGGGTCAATTTAAGTTATAAGAGCTAGCTAGAAACAAGCCTAAGCTATCAGCTGAGCATTTATAATTAATAATAAGTCTCTGTGTGGTTATTTGGAGGCAACTGCCAAGACACAGAGAAACTCCACCCACACCTTGGTTTGACATTATTACCACATATTTCATGACATTTCCCAAGGGTTCCCAGGGCACAGGGACAAAGAGTAACATGTCTATGAAAGAAAGAAAACTCAAGAGTTCTCTTGGTCACATCTACCTTTATATAAAAGCAACCCCTCATTAGACATCTAACACACCGCACTTTTATTTTACTTTATTTCAGTCCTTTGCATGTGTTTTTGAATTATCAAAGACAACCAAATGGATATGAAAATGGGCTCTGAATACATATGAGTCTTTAAAGAATCTTAACATAAACTTAAAATAACAACAAAATATACTTTCTAAGTGGGAAAGAAACCTTGAGGAGTCACATAAAAAGAATAAGGAAGATGCTTCTTCCTTTTTCTTCTCTCTCTCTTTTTTTTACAAAATCTTACTATGTAGTTCTGGCTGTCCTGGAACTCACTATGTAGGCCAGGCTGGCCTCAAACTCACAGAGGTCTGCCGGCTTCTGCTCTTGTCTCTCCCTCCTGAGCATTTTTTTGTTTATTCTGGTTGTGTAAACTGGAAGTAGACCCATACTCCATGTAGGTGGACCATGCCTCTTTGGCTCATTGTATGCTAAGCATGTTTCTTGGCACTCAGGAACTTTGCTGTGCCAATATGGGAGGGTTATCTAGATGATTTATGGGATCTCGGGTTATACAATCCAAGCATAGGGCCCAAGCTGTGGTCACAATATCATTACACTCTAAGCCTGTGCCCATCTGGATACCCATTTTAGGAGGTAAATAAAAGAACCAAATACAGAAAAACCCAATACCAAAACTTCTGGAAGACAAGATGGCCTATGGTGTATGTAGGGACTGGGCATGACACAGGAAAACATCCAGCCACAAGTACACACACTGGCCAGAGGGGCCGTCAAGTAAGGGATTTAAAAACTACACATCCAAGATGCTCTGTGAAAGTTCCCAATCCCCAGGTGCCTGTCAACCTGATAGGGCATTAACCTAGAAGTAACAGTCTTTGAAATGTTGATCTCTAACTATACTCATAAAGAAAGGTAAAGGTTGTTTTCTAGGACACACTAGGAATCAGAGGTCTCACCTCTAGCCTTCATCTGTTAGGTGGCTAGCTCGTGTGACTTAAACATCACCTCCATTTACTGAGTCTGCCTGCTTCACCAGAGCAGGAGCATCTAGATGTTCTTACTCTCTTTCACCCAAACATCCTCCTCCTTTCTTTAGTAAAGAACAATTGGGAAGATACAAATGAGGAAATGCAAGAAAGTAAAATTTACTGCTTCTGATGCTACTTGATCCATCTATTGTGGTGGTATTGTGTTCCCCAAAATATTGTGCACCCTAATAAACTTATCTGGGGTCAAAGAACAGGACAGCCACTAGATACAGAGGCTAGAAAATGGTGGCACTCACGCCTTTAATCCTAGCATTCCAGAGGCAGAAATCCCTCTGGATCTCTATGAGTTCAAGGCCACATTGGAAACAGCCAGGCATGGTGACTCACGCCTTTAATCCCAAAAAGTGAGTCTTTAATCCCAGGGAGTGATGGCAGAAAACAGAAAGATATATAAGGCGTGAAGACCAGAAACTAGAAGCTTTTGGCTGGTTAAGCTTTTAGGCTTTTGAGCAACAGTTCAGCTGAGACCCATTCTGGATGAGGACTCAGAGGCATCCAGTCTGAGGAAACAGGATTAGCTGAGGAATTGGCAAGGTGAGGTAGCTGTGGCTTGTTCTGCTTCTCTGATCTTCCAGCATTCACCCCAATACCTGGTTCCAGGTTTGTTTTTATTAGTAAGTACCTTTAAGATTCATGCTACAATCTATAGTCTTTATTCTCTGAATATTAAAAAAAAATCCTTTTTGTCAGGTGGTGGTGACATCTCAACACTCAGGAGGCAAAGACAGGCAGATCTCAGTGAGTTTGAGGTCAGCCTGGGCTACAGAGTGAGTTCCAGGACAGCCAAGGCTACACAGAGAAACCTTGTCTCAAAAAAAAAAAAAAATTCCTTTTCCTCTGTTTTACAGCAAGCTTTTTAAATACTCTTTCATGTATTTATTTACTTATTCATTCTTCAAACAAATTCTGACTGTGCAGACAAGACCAGTCTATAACTCAAGACCCTCCTGTCTCAGACTCCCAGGTACTGGGATCACAAACGTGCACCCCTAACACTCGGCCAACTTTTTAAAATTTAAAATTATGAGCTTTTCAATGGCAAGAGAACTCTTCCCAAATATTGTTAAATAACAGCTTCACAGCATTTCATCATCAAGATGAGCTATTATCATCAGCCATGTGTTATCTGTGAATGGCTTTGCCACATCTTTAATACCGCTATCTTTGTAAGCTTTGATGGAATCAGCCAACGTGTAAGCAATCCCTTCTAATCTGTCACCTCTAAATGTGATAAACCTGTTTCCCTCATCTTTTCCCCCCAATGCTTGACAAAAGCCTTTTGATAGAATCATGTCTTTCTTGCTTGACATTCATCCATTCGTCAACATTCTGTTTGCCAAGTCAGAATTCAAACTAAGGGAAAGTTCCCAAATCATCCTAGGTAGCTGGTTGTTTCATTCATTCCATGCATGTTTACTAACTGCTACCTGTGAAACTGTCCCACCAACAGGATGGCTCAGTGAGTAAAAGCATTTGCCTTGCTAGCTTGACCTGAGTTCGGTCCTCAGAATTCACCATAGGACAGAACTCACCTCTAAATTCTCTGCATAGCATACATACATGCAATCTCTCTCTCTCTCTCTCTCTCTCTCTCTCTCTCTCTCTCTCTCTCTCTCCATATATATATACTTATATATATATCACAACAACAATAAATAAATGAGAATTTTAAAACTGCAAGATTTTACATATTACTTGTGTGAGAACTTCTGACTTTTATTTACAAAAATATTATGTAGGTTTTTTTAAATCTCTAAAATTAAAAAAAATGTAAGAAACATAAATTTGTTAATTAACAAAACCAAGTCTCTACAGTGCCCTAAATACATTCTGGTAATATATCTAGATTACATTTTTTTGTTTGTTTGTTTTTGGTTTTTCAAGACAGGGTTTCTCTGTGTAGCCCTGGCTGTCCTGGACCAGGCTGGCCTCAAGCACTGAGATTCGTCTGCCTCTGCCTCCTGAGTGCTGGGATGAAAGGTACGCAATCATCTCCCATTAAAAGTTTCTCATGTTCCAAGAAACAAAAACCCCTGTGATCTAAGAGTTTTTAGCTATTGAGCAGTCCTAGCACTAAACAAGTAAGATTCTGAGACTAAGGTTCTCCTAACGGAAGCACAAATCTGGATTGGAACAACAGGTTCTTTTGGCTTTTTAAAACAATGGACAGGAGGTGGTGCCTCCCTTCCCACAGGAACCAGGAACACCATGAAGGACAAGCAGAGGGGTTCCAATGGTCAAGAGCCTCTAGAGAAGAAGGAAAACCAGGCAGGAGGGGGAAAGGCACGTTTTTCGTTCATATCTTTTTGAAAAGCCGTGTTTCTTGCTGAAAATATGATGAAAAGTATGTCAGATGTTCTCATTCTAAGTGAGAAGTGACAAAGTATGTCAGGGCTGAAAACTGCCTTGGCAAAGAGCCACCGTTCATTGCCACCACGGCATCACTAAGCTATTGTCCCTAGACGAGGACAAATCCCCCTCGGAAAGTGTGTTTGTGAAGGCAGATGTGAGGATAAATTCTGATATGGACTGGTGGTGGTGTTACCTGCCGGAGGGATGTGAAAGGGAGACATAATGAGAAATGGCCTGGAATGGGTGAGATTGGTCCAGGGCTGAAAGCAGGAGCCGTTCTCCACAAGGATGACCCCAACACAACCTATAAAGAGTGATCATGGTAGCTGTCGTTTCTTCCATGTCCCTCAACTCTGCTGCCAAGAAGCCCGGGCGCTCCCAGGCCCAAAGAGCAGCTCCGCTGGAATGGTACACAGTTCTCAATGATCAACAATGAGAATTCGCTGAGCCACGCTCTGCCTGTCCCTCCTGTAACTTCTACCAACACGTTTGAGCAATGTGCTTACAGAGCACCAGAAAATACAGGCACTGGAGCGACTTGGAATATATAAGGTCTTCTAGTGGAACTGGTGTTTGAGAAGTCAACAATTTTTACAAAGCAATGATTCAAGGAGAAGATACAATGTGGTGTGTGTGTGTGTGTGTGTGTGTGTGTGTGTGTGTGTGTGTGATATTTATATTGCTAGCTAAAATTTATAGCTTCTCTCCCCCTCAGTGTCAGGGGTGGGGGGACAAGTGACTGTCCAAGTACCCAGCCTGCCTCTGAGCATGTGACCATCTGGATGACTGTCATGTGGTTTCAGAAACCCCATCTCTGTTCTTACTCCAAACCCAGCTTTCCCATCGTCTCTTCCATACTGGACCTTGGAGAGACCCTGCCACACCCTCTTGTTAGCAGCAATCATCACTACACTATGGCAAAGCCGCCCCCACCCCCCACTTATCTCCACCTTATTTTCGGTAAAGACGTGGCGGCTGCTTCTGGAAATTCCATGAGCTTTGGGTCGACACCTCTCCAGCCACAATGTAAACTCTACGAATGTGAGCGAGACCTGGTTCTATCTTATTGCTCATGTACCACAATACTGACCACAGTGCCTCATATACAGCAAGTGCTCAATACATACATGTCAAATAAGTAAATATAAGTGTGGACTTGTGGACCACTAAATAAACCCTGTCCATTCATCCTTACAGGAAAAAAAGAAGGCCTCATCCTATCCCCAAGTGTTTTCAGAGAATGTGTAAGAAAAGAAAGATCATATACACCCATGTTCTTCACCCCGATAAATTCACAAATATATATAACCCAAGTCCTAATTCCTGCCAAAAACAGAAATTCTTTCAGGTCTTTGGGATCTTACAGAACATAAAGAAGTACATCAAATTCTTCCATGGCATTTTTATATACAAAACTAATCCCTCTTTCCGCCATACACTAAAATAAACAAATATAGATGACAATGATGTGACCCCAAGAAAGCTTGTCATCAAAATAAACTAGTAAATGACATGTTTTCCTATTTTGAAAGTCATTTCCAGCCCCTCACCAAGTCATTTTTAAGAATCCAAAGACAATTCATCATTCACAAGGTTGGACACTCTTGGTCTAGTATAAAAGACAATGAAAATCAACAAGAGCATCAAGGTCAGTGATCTCCAGGCTCAAGAACACTTCTTATAACCATATAAGACAACAGGAGTGGAGAAGAGAAGGAAAAGGACAGAGAAAGACAATACCTAAGCTGTTTACGGACATACATAATGGGAATTCTATCTCTGCATTGCTACAAAATGCAGCCGAATAAACTGTATCCAAATGATATGCACATAATAAAGACTATGGGGGGAAATCATCAAATCACTCCATTGAGAACAATCCATTGCATAGAGACATTAGCTGACTTAAAAGAAGTTTACAAGAATCAGAAACTTATTCTGTTATAGTGATTTAACAAATTAACTAGAAAATGTATGTTCACCTGAGCATATATCATGACTTCCAATGCTGCCACCGCTGAAAGCCGCTTTATCAGCAGGGGCAGTTCCCTGGGAAATGTCTCCAATCTCACCAGCACACGTGCCGCCATGTACAGAACTGCTGAGGTTTTCGGAGGCAGCAAATGTGCAGCTGTCAATAACGAGAGCCTATAGCCTACAGTCTCTTGAGGCCTTAAAGCCATGCTTTTAGTAGCAGCAATGTCCCCGAAGTAAGACTAACTGTTGCCTGCTTACCATGTCTCTTACATAGTTCTAACTGCTCTATCCATCTACATTCATGCAATGTTCCCCTCAACAGCCGTTTACATGATGTTATCAATTTCCCTTAATAAAGAAATTGAGGTGCAGAGAAGTGTTGCTTCTCATCCAATATGACACAGACTGATGTGGCAGAGCCATGATTCGAACCCAGGCAATCTGACTCTGACGCTACATATGTGTAAACACACTACTGTCCTTTCTCCCTCCCGCTAGAAACATACAGAACATCTTAGGACATGCTCACGTCTTAGAACGTGGCCAATTTAAATATCAAAGTTTTAGACGGCTCTTACAGAAAGTTCCTAAGAGGTGTGTGTGTTGTGGTGGAGAGAGCAAGAGAAAAAGGCCTCATTCCACGGGGAAAGGCAAACTTCTCAGAACGAAATCCCTTAGGAGGAGTCAGAAATCCACTTCCCATCTCATTGCTGGGTGCAAGTCCTTAATAACAACCATCACTGGTTTTATATCATGGTCTTAGGTAAATGAACAAAACCAGTCTCACGGGTAGATTAAAAATAAATCATTACCACACAAAAAGCCAGCCCTAGGCCCCCACTGCTTCATGTTGATCATGCTGTTAAAAATGTCTACTTCTCTTCAAGTGCAATCATTCCTACGGTGATCCTTTCCACTTCAAGGTATGTCCGCAAGGGCGAAAGTGATTCAGCACTGCTGATCTATCCTTCTATTCTACACCGATCTCTATGGGGATTTGAGCACAACTATGCTGATAGGCTGATCTACCATGTCCAGTAAACATGGCCTCAACCAACACACCAAGCTTCCCATATGCCCCAAACCAGGAGTGGAAACCCAAGCTGGTGGGAGGAACTACCCACTTTCTTCCAAACATAACATAAAGTTTAAAGAAGGCCTTCGCTCTTCGGGCACAACGTGGTCATTTCTGTCTTCTTACTCCCCTTTCTTCCCCTTCCTTACTCCAAAAGAGCCAAGCTAAAATCTTAACTCTATCAAAATAAGTTCAACAGTACTAGTTTGATTTGGGGGATGGGGGGTCATTTACAAAACTACACTCTTACTGTGTAACATAAGAATGTACTCTATCAATCACACAAAATAAACTATCTTAATCTGTTTTTAGGTAAACTACGGCATTAGCTACATCCACACTACTATGCAGCCATCATTATTACCACAGTTCATTTTTGTTTCAAGCCCAGAGAACTCTAAACCCAAAGTAATAAGCGCAACCAGGTTAAGATTAAAAGTAGACACGTAAAAGTCTGTATTTCCAGGTTAAGACACACACTTGCTGGGAGTTTCTGAGAAGCTAGACAGACCAACAGACGCAGAGGTGAGTCTGTCCCTTAGGACTGGCAGACACTGGCCAGGCCGGGAACTCCCAGGGAAAACGTAATCAACCTTCCCTTCCCCATGAGGGCAGTAAGAAGGCTTGTTATCTACTTGGCGACTAGGGCACGGTTCAAAGATCTTTTTCTAAGATTTTGTCCATGATTCTTCTCTCACTCCTTCTATTCAAAAGTGGTTTATAGGATCTTTTAAAAGAAACACTCCAGAAAACTTTGGAGAGTGTGGGCTGAAGTCATCTGTGGGTCAACCCAAAGGCATGATCTTGAAGACGTAGAAGCTGAAGGTCTGGGGTGGGCAGAAGGCTGTTCGGATCCTTCAAAACAGCATCCTTCCTGCGTGTGCATGGAACACTAGCCACACCTCCAGGAAGACCAAACCCACTCACTCAGTCAATAGGGGAAAGTAGGCATCCCAACTACTCAGTTTAAGGGTTCTTCCCTTTTGGTCATTAGTAGCTAAGAACAAATGTCCACCAGCACTCATAAAGAACTTCCTTTCAGAGAGCTGAAGACAATTAAATTGGCTCTCCTCCTCCTTGTGGGTAAAATAAACCTAAGAGAGGCTTGCTATAAATTCTACAGAAATCGGATCCTCTTGCATAGCTCTCCAAGGTTAAATGGGTTTGCTCCTATCACTGAAATGGTCTGTTTAAGCCTATAAAAATTGTGCAAAACTTCGAGGTGTCTAAGTGTGATATCAGAGGCAGGGAAGACACAGATTCTCAACCTTGGCAGGATGTTTACCAAGTCACTCCAAAGTATATGCTTCAGGCCTTCTCTAACAGTAGCAGGAAGTCTAAGATGGAGGCTGACTGACAGTCTAAAATTCTTATTTCCCTCTGCCCAGAGACATCAGGTCTGTGTTTTTGGCCCAGCGTCTCATCTTCCAGCAGTCTATGTATCTTCATCATTACACAATTGCCTCAGCAAGCCACAGTGGGGAATAAAGGCTACCCAGAAGAATAAAGGCAGTGTGATTAACTAGCCCACCTAACTAAACATGGAGGCGAGCAACCTAACATGCAGTCTTGGCCTGCCTGTAGAGCAGCATGTTCTAGAGTTTCTTGTCTGTATGTGGGAGGCAGGCAAGGGCTTCGCCATCTCAGCTGAATGCTGGAGAGCAGACCACTAATTCAGCACATACTGGCTGTGAACAAGCAACTGGTAACTCAAAGAAACTGATGCTAGCACAACCTCCAAAGGAAGGATTAACCAACGCTGTGGGGAAATTGAATCATACGCTTTAATAAATTTCACTACTTTAGACCCTTAATTCTGTTCTGGGGGCTTATCCTACGGAAATAATCAAGTCTACAGAAGGGCTTTTATGCGCGAAGGTATTCATCAAGGTAAAAAGGTGCATATTTAACAACAGGAACAAGATTTTAAAAGTCAAATATATAAAAGGATATTATGCAGTAATTTAAAGCCATATTTATAAGAAACGCTCATAATGTAATACAAAAAGTGAATGATCCACTTATAAAATTGAACATGCATTATGAACACAGCTCTGGATGAAGAATTTTGCACAGGGCAGAAAGATTGACAGGCTCGAAGTCAGAATGTTAACAGTGAGAAACTTTATACAGCACCACCATGCATTTGTAACTCATTTGCTTCTTTTGGCTTGCATGCGCTTTCCAAATTTTCTTACAATGAGCCGATATTACTTACAAAGTGAGGGTTTGGGGATTTATTTTTGCTACAAATTATCACCTAAGCAACTAAGATAATTTCTCAATATGTTCTAAGAACACCAAAAACAATGTATCAATTCCTATATACAAAAATTAGCCCAAGGAAAAAACCGGTTGAGAAGATGAACTTCACTCACACAGAACAAAAGATGGAAGAGTTGACTTCTAACCACATGGTGGGGGGAGGTGAAAGGGCTCCAAAGGTGTCACCACCTTCAGATTCACACATTTCCAACAAGCGGTGGCCTTCCCGTACAATCCCAGCTTCAGAGCCACCCGCCCTTCCCAAAGCCAGCCTGCAGCCTCCCAAGCTTCAGCCTCCAACAAAATTGCTTCATATGTGATGATGTGACAACTTCCTTTTCAGCTGAGGTGTGGTTAATGGCATAGTGATTTTCTTTCCTTGTCCTCGAGCACGCACGATTGAAAGTTACGGAGGAATATCTTGAGCAAGGCACCATTTAGAACACATAAAGCAACATTCTTTCCTATTAACCCAGACAATTAGCCAATTTGCTGCTATCTTCAACTCCAAGAGCATGCGGACTGAAATGGGGGATAAAACTAAAAAGAACAAAAGCAACTAAGAAGGTGGACCATAGCCGTCTTTCACCGTCAAGGTTAACATCTTCATTCTGTTGCTCACGCCACATGAAAGAAAAGCTTATCCCTTCCATCCTGGGTCATAGAAACTGTTACAAAGAGACGCAACCAAAGAGGAGAGCAGATGCAAGCTAAGATAATGAGTGGAGCCTATGGGAACCCCCTCCCGGTATGGGAACCCCCTCCTGGCCCACCCAGTTTCTTAGTTCCTTTTCCTGGTATCCAATAAAACACCCTGACAAAAGCAACCTAAGGGCAAAAGGGTTTATTTTGGCTCAGAGATCAGAGTCACAATCCACTGTGACAGTGGAGACCCAACAGCAGAAGCTTGAGACAGCCGTCACATGGCATCCACAGTCAAGAAGCAGAGAGCGCTGAACACTTGTGCTCAGCTCCTCTATATGCAGTCCTGGATCTTAGCCCAGGGAATGGCGCTGCGCCGCCCCCCCCACCCCCACCCCACCCCCCCACTCCACCCCACCCCTGCCGTAGGTGAGTCACCTCAATCAGCATACTCTCCCACAGGCATCTTCAGAAGCCCATCTCCCAGGTAACCTGAGACCTCATCAGTGGATAACTGAGATTAACCACCAGAGCCAAGTATTTGTATAACCTTTATTTCTATCACTAGTCGCTTCCTAGAGATGTGGGGAAGCTAAAAATCATCATCCTGAATGCATACATGTGCTGTGATAAATAGTATCAGGCACCTAATAGCATCTTATAATGAGATGACTAGTTAAGGAAGGTACAAACAAATGGCACACCTTTGTTTGAAATGAATTCTCCCCACCCATCCTTGGCCTCTCTTGAGATACTCACTATTCTCTATACGATCCTGGCATTTTACATGTCTAGGCTTTCACATACACCAAAATCCGTGGTCTCATGAGGATAAAGGTAGGTCCTGATTTAGCAGATTTAGGTGATGCTGAGACTAACTAAATTCTGATCTCTGAGGGCAAAACCCAGGTAGCTGTATGGTTCCCCAGCGAATCCAACATACAGCGAGATGTGAAAAGGTCATGGAAGGCTGGCCAAATGAGTCAGTAAAGGCACTTGCCACCAAGTCTGAGGACCTGAGTCCCCAGGTCACACACGAGAAAAGGCAAGAACTGACTTCCCACAGGTTGTCCTCTGGTCTCCACATGTGCATCACCGCATTGTGTGTGTGTGCATGCGCGCCCGTGCGCATGCGAGCATACACACACACACTTCACTAAGTAGTAATTGTTTCAGAATAAGGCAGAAAGCAATCGAGGAAGACATTGGAAGGAAAAAACAAAAAGAAGGTCACTGGCACTTTCACCTCCAGGCCTCACCAATGGTTCTCCATGGCCCAGCAACACCGCATGACAATACTATCCCCAGAGGTGTTGTGAAGAGTAACAGAAGGGGAGGGGGGGAGACACAGGTAAGCCACACAGTGCCCAGTACACTGAGCTCTCCGGTATATTCGCCATAGTTACCCATTTACCACTAATACTCCTGTGACTGTTACTGAAGCGGGCTAACACAAGAGAAGAGATAAAAGGACGTAGATAGAGTTCTGGAGAAAAGGAAGAGATAAGAAAATGTCAGCTGGGGAGGAGGTGCAGGAGCGTGGCCTGAGCAAGTGCGTGGTGGGCAGGGAGCTGCAGGGAGCAAATACAGTTGGTAATTACAGTAACAGCTATCATTTACTTGGGCTTTAAGGTCTGAAGGGCCCTATGTTACCTAGCAGGGATGCTCCAAGCAGAATGTGGGGCTGCTGGTTGTTGCTTCATAGGAAGCCACAGGTTGGCCTATCGTTTTTTTTTTTTTTTGTTTTTTTTTTTTTTTTTATCTTTTCCCCTTGAGGCAGAGGAGTGGTGAGGACTGGGTGTGGCCGCCCATAGACCACAAGGAACCAGTCCTGGCTTAGGATGGTAAGGCTAGCAGGGAAGCAGCCTCAGGAGTCAGGGAGAAGCGCAGGAACTGTTCACATCCTCGGGAGCAGTGAGGTTAGGGTTAACATCCCTGGGAATGTTCCTGACTAGGGACTAGGCTGGTGTGATGAACCCGGGTTCCTCCTCCTCAGGTTTGTCTTGTCCCACATCCTCCCCCTTTTCTATTCTTGGCCCCTCTTCTCAGAACTGCTTTTAAGGGCCTCTCGACATGCATCTCTACATGCCTCTCATCCTCAGTTGCCTTGTGGATGTCAAGGAGGCTAAGTGACATTTGACTATTTCACAGAGAGGCTTCAGAGTCACTACCCTCCACACAGAAGGGAATATGACATACATCCATGAGTAAGCAGGTTTTAAAACAAAAACAACCAGAGGTGCATGGGTTAAGCAATGAATAGAAGGCAGATTCCAACCCAAAACATCTGAAGACGATTCTAGAGAGCTTAGTTTTTTTCTCTGTCTTCTGAGCATATGTTTAAATATCATTTTAGTCTAGATCATTTAAGGATAACCTTCCCCATCACAGCTCCAGACAGAAGTACTTCACTTCAGGCCCCCAGGTGACAGTCAGGGTGCTGAGACCAAGTTAACCCATGATCCCTCTGTGAAGATAAGAGGCAGACAGGGCCAGGCCTGGCCACCTAATTCCATAATAGAACTCTGCGGCTCAACATCTCAGGCCAGTGTCTTTACCCTTCCTTAAAGCGGTACAGCTGAGATCTAGAGCACCTTCATTCACAGAGACATGAAAAGGAACTGAAAATCTTGTCAAGGAGTGAGATCAGCCAGTAAGGAGTGAGTGTCCCTGTGGCTCTCAATTCTGAGCCTCGACCCCTTTGTCCAGGCACCCCAACAACCTGACCCGCTCTCACTACAAAATTTGAAAAGCAGCAGTTCAAGATTCCTAGGGATGGCCACACAGTTATTTTCCCTATTTCTACCATCTTCCCTTTTAAGTAAAACACACAAAACAAAACAAAACAAAATGGCTCTTTTTACATAAAAAATAATTTTCCTAGATTCCAAAGGTTCTTTTTACATAAAAACATTTTCCCTAGGTTCCATATTGTTCCCAATAAACAAAGAGCCCCAGGTGCAGAAGATGAAGTGGTTTCCTGAGATGTTAAATCAATCAAAGAGCCAGAACTCAAAATCAAAAGTCAACGTATCTCCAGCCATATTTCTAGCACCAGCCAGACAAAGTAGTTCCTTGTAAAATGTACAAACCAGTGGCCAGTAGGAGAAAATTGACATTAAATCCTGATTTAATCCCAGCTTCTCTATAGGCTCATTTACAAGAGAGAGAGAGAAATCTTAACTGCAAAGTTATCTGGGTCATGGTGGCCCCCACCACCACGTGGGCTCTTAGTCTGATAAACCCAAAGATGGAAAGTGAAGAAGGGAAGGGAAAGGTTACTGGTCAGCAATACATTTCCCCTTGGAGAGTTTTCCTAACCCTTAAAAAAAAATTACTAATGCATTGTTCTGCAAATGATATAGCCCTATTTAGAGAAAGGGGGAAGTATACTATTATTTTGTCAAAGTTGGTTACCATGGCAGCCTGAACCCTTGACTCTGCATGGCCTTTGGCTTATATGTTTAAGCACACCTCCATGTTGTATACAGTTGCTTGGTATTTTGTTACCCACTACCTAATAGTGAAATCAAAGCCTCCCAATTAAGTGGAGAGTGTTCTCACCTGTGAACGCATTTGTGGCCTGAAAACCAGCTTCCGGCATACTGCTCCCCAGACAAGCCTGTGTTTCAATTCTTAACTTGTCCTGTTGTGAAGAAACTGCCCGGGCGAGGCCTCAGGTCACTTCCATCTTAGCCTGTCCAAGTCCATCACTCTGCTGGTCCAACCTTTGGGAGCATCTGATGCCCACTGGCTGTGCTCCCACACCCTGTGAGCAGGAACTACCTGGACGGCACACAGTCCAACAGCATGTGGGACACACAGTCACATCAGCCGTCCAGCCAGAGAGTTGAAGCCATGGTGAGGTCGGGAATGAAGACGCTGTCCTGCTGAAACCTGCTCTCCCACCTCAAAATGAAGGACTTCTCGGCCTCACTGCAGCCAGCATCTTCCACAGAGCGGGCCAGTCTCCACCTCACCAGGGGCTCTCAGGCTGTTCTCATCAGCTGCTCTCTGTGCTTTGCTTCTGTTCTTGCTGAAATTAAACAGAAAGAAGTCACTTTCTGAAGGACCTTGGTAACCAGTAAGATCAATAGACCTGCTGAGCCTGGTGAATGTACTTATCATCCCAGCACTTGGGAAGCTGAGGCAGGTCACTGAGACTGTGGGAGCCAGACTCCACATCGAGAGATCTTGCCTCTCAAAACCATCACAGCAGCAGATCAATAAGCCCACAAAACTAAGAATTAAAAAGCAGCTCAGCCATAACCATGACCCTTCTGTGAACACTGGGGTCAGGGGTGAGGGGGACCACCACTTTCAAGCCTCAAACACCACATTATCCATTTTCTAAGGCACTCTAATAACAGATTTAAGCCCACAATCTCCAAACACCTTTCCTTGGGCTACTTAGAATTCACACACACTCTTAAGGAACTGATTTCCCAAAGTTGAAACCCGAGGTCTTAGAAGTGGTCTTTAGTTCACATTAACTACCATCAGTACTCAAAGAATGGGGACTTAAGATCTGGAAGAAGCAATTTTTAACAGTGACTCTTAGACGATGACCAAGTGGAGCTTATCCAAGGGATACAGATGATTCAACATATCTCAAAACACATGACAAATTCCATCAACAGAATGAGGACAAATCCAAAAAACCACCTACATAGAAGCAGAAAAGGCATTTGATAAACTTCACTATCCCCCCAGGAGAAAAGCCCTCAGCATTAGGTATAGAAAGAACACACCTCAGCACAGAAAGGCGACATAGGGCTGTAGCCAATATCATTCCAATGGGAAAAGCTGAAAAGTCTTCATTTAAGACCAGGAACAAGGCAAGCACATCTACCAACACCACTCTCACTCAACACAGCAGCAGAAGTCCTAGCTGGAGAAAAAAAGACAAGAAACAGAAATCATCCAATTCAGAAATGAAGCCAAACTGTCCTTGCTGGCAGACAACTGGGTTTTTATAAGCAAAAAAAAAATAAAAAATAAAAAAAACCATAAATATTCTACTAAAGATTGCAAAAAATAAGAACAATTTTTATACATCAATACAAACTCACTGAGAAAAATAATATTTTTAATATTCCAATTCACAATGCCTACAAGAAGCTGGGTAGTGGTGGCACACACCTTTAATCCCATCACTTGGGAGGCAAAGGCAGGTGGATCTCTGTGAGTTCAAGGCTAGCCTGGTCTACAAAGCAAGTTCCAGTTCAGCTAGGGCTACACAGAGAAACCTTGTCTCAAAAAATAAAAAAAGAAGAAAGAAAAAAAACAATGCCTATAAGGAGGAGGAGGTGGAAGAGGAGGAGGAAGAATAGAAAGAATGAAAGGGAAAGAAAGAAAGAGGGGGGAGAAAGAGAGGGAGGGGGGAAGGAAGGAAGAGAGAATATCTAATGTTGGGAACAGAAGGCTGCTGTAGAATAATCCTTTTGTCCACTGTGAAGATTTGTCACTCAGATCAGTTTAATAAAAGGCTAAGTGGCCAGTAGCCAGGCAGGACAACCAAACTAGGAGAGTGATGGGAAGAAGGGCAGAGTCAGAGAAGACACCAGACCAGCCAGCTGCCAAGGAAGCAGGACATGTAGAAAATGAGGTAACAAGCTATGAGCCTGTGGCAAAGCATAGATAAGAAATATGGGTTAATTTAAATGCAAGAACTAGGTAGTAACAAGATTGAGCTATCAGTTGAACATTTATAATTTATATTAAGTCTATGAGTCAGTTATTTGGGGAGCAGCTGTTGGTTATTTGGGAGCAGGTGGTTGAGACAGAAAAATCTCCACCTACAAATGGCACCCATCGTGTAGATCCACCTAAGACCTAAAGCTTAAAAAAGAGTTCTAGACACACAGAAACGGAGCCAAGAGCAGCTTCCTAGTCTCATGTCTCTCATGCCAGCTGCAATACAGAGATGTGCTTGAAGCTGCCAACATGCCATGAGCTCTGCATGGTGGGTTCCTGCAGTCTTTCATGCTGGCCATGAGCTCAGCTGCCTGGTGGGTTCCTACAGTCTCTCATGCTGGCCATGAGCTCTGCATGGTGGGTTCCTGCAGTCTTTAATGCTGGCCATGAGCTTAGCTGCCTGGTGGATTCCTGCAGTCTCTCATGCTAGTTGCAGTACAGAAAAATGTTTCCTGACAGTGGCCTCCAACCACCATGGACTATCGCCATGTGCTAAGCTGAGCAATGCAGGCAGCTGACATAGCAGTTTAAGATTTGTCTCTGCAATCAAAAAACAATATAGATACTTAGTAAAAACAGATTGAGACCAAAGGAAAAAAACCTCTAAAAGGGTTACAGTGTGTTTAAAATTTACATAGGCTTGGGAGAGAAAAGAAAAAGGATAGAGAAAGTCCTTAAAAAATAGAGTAATAAAAATATATATAATAAGCCACATAAAGATGGGAAATACACAGAAAGTCTGGATCCTGTATGTTATTTTGTTGTCTTCACATTTTTTTTTTTTTGGCTGCTAAGAGATGCTGGCTTATAAAAACTGCTAGATTCAACTAACATTTTAAAAATATCTTGACTTCAAAATTTAAGTCAACAGGTGTGTTGCTTTGGGAGAGAGGTTATGCTTTTATTTCCACAGGAAATGGGAAGCTGTGGATTCATTCTGGGTTAAAGAAAATCAGGTTTGATCGAGGAAGACTCCCTGAAAATTCTGGCTACAAACATAAAGAAATAAACCTAGAAGAACTACAAGACACATGATATATATTTTACCTGCTCAAACACCTAGCAAAAAAATCACCTTTGGCCTACTTGTGTATAATGCACAGTCTATACTTGTATTAATGCAGATATGTATGTTACCTTTAAAAGTTTATGTATTTTCAGAGCAAGGGAAACAGACACCAAGGGGATGGACCAGGTGATCAACATCCAGAACAGCTTCAAAGCTGCTGACTGAAATGATCCAGCTTCACAAACTATTAACCATTAGCCTAAATTTTCTCAAGTCCAAAGATTACCAGCACTCCAAATAACAGGAAGTAGTCTAGAAAACTATGCCCATATTCCCAAAAAATGGATTATGGATGTTTGTCTTTGTTTAGGGGGGTTGGTTATAAATTATTATTGGTCATAATAAAAAAACAAAAACAAAACCTAACCAAAGCAGTTAGATTCAAAGATCTCTTTCTAAAGGAAAAAAGGGAGATGTGATATAGAAATTATAAGATAAAAAAGTAGATTACTGAATCTACTTTAATCCAAAAAACAACTATTAACCTCAAAATCTTTTATATTAGTATGGATTTTGGTATATTGATACAAATTTAAAGTTATTTCTGTTATACTATATGCATGTTTCTACTCTTGTTTGGAGTATTGTGCTCATGCAGCTCATTTAAAAATGTAATGTATAATTAAGGAATGCAAATTAATAGTCATCTGTAATAGTCAAACTTAAAATCATGTTAGGTACGTTTTCAAGGTTACACACACATATATTTGGATAGATATATAGTCTTCAAACACTTCAAAGACCTACAGAATATGGCATTTAATGTTTAATAACCTATGACTTTTTATGACAGTGAGACACATCTGCTCCTGACAGCACCAATCTACTTCAAGGAAGATGATGGGCATCAAAGAAACTCCATATGAAGTTTGTTATCTTTATAGCAAAAACTAGCCATGTGGGCAAAGAAACTGCCTTTGCCTCAATTGCTGACAGATACTGTCCAAACTGGACCAGCAGGATGCAAAACAGGTGACTGCCAAACTTTCCCAAAACAAGGTAGGACAGTCCTTCAGAATCCCCTTGCTTCTCAGAAAAGTCTGTCAGTTACGCTAGGCCTGTAGGCCAGAGATGGATGCCCCAACATTGCTGAGGAACTTCGGTTGACTGTCCAGGCAGTCTGAGGTCCCTGTCATTAGGTAACATTTCACCCTTCTAGGGTCTTTGGAGTTGAAGACTAGATAGTTAAAGTTTTCTTTAGTTATGATAACACATAAATTGAATATAAAACTTTGGACTCACAAAGATAAGATAGATAATAGAGTATTTTCCTTAATTTTTCCAAATACAAATGGACTGGATATTGTAACTGTAGTTCTTACTTAATAACTGTTTTTGTTGTATATAATTTTACTATGTTAAAATTAAAACCTTTTTTAATTAGCAAGAAGGGGGAAATGCTATGGAATAATCCTTTTGTACAATGTGAAGATTCATCACTCAGATTGATTTAATAAAAAGCTGATTGGCCAGTAGCCAGTCAGGACAATCAAACTAGGAGAGTGCTGGGAAGAAGGGCAGAGTCAGAGGAGACACCAGACCAGCCAGCTGCCAAGGAAGCAGGACATGTAGAAAATGAGGTAACAAGCCATGAGCCATGTGGCAAAGCATAGATAAGAAACATGGATTAATTTAAATGTAAGAGTTAGGTAGTAACAAGCCTGAGCTATCAATCAAGCATTTATAATTTATATTAAGTCTCCAAGTCAATTATTTGGGAAGTGGTTGTCAGATATTTGGGAGCAGGTAGTTGGGACAGGAAAACTCTGCCTACAGAAGGCAGCAAGGACCAGTTTATGTTTAGATAAGATGGAACTCTGATGTAGACATCTGGTCAGCACAAAATGACTAACACCAGATGTCTGGGGAGCCGCAAAAGTAAGCACTGATGTACTCTGTTGTATAACTATTCCTCACAGAATGCCATTTTTGTGTGAGTTCTGTATAAATATGGCCTTGAGGCCAGAGGACTAAGCTTTGCCAGTCTGCCTGTGTGTTTATTTCTACATGTGTTTGTCTACTTCCATGTGGCCTGTGTACCAATCAGTGTGTGTGCTTATTTGTGCCTGTGTGTGACCCATGCATGACACCATGTACCTGGGTGACAGCCATCAGCTACCTGACTAGTGGCCCCCAGGCTGGTGAATTAAGTATGCCTTATATGCCTGAAACTCCTTACATCTCTTCAAATTCTCAGCCTTCCTGACCCTCCTCCGTTCCTGGCATTAGAGCTTGGACCTCATATGAAGCAATATATTTAACAAAGAAAGTAAGAATTTCTACAATATAAAGTCGCAAAACTCTGATGAAGCATACTGAAGTGAACACACACACACACACAGAGGAAAAAAACCTTGAAAGATAGACAAACTCTGATGAAGCATACTGAAGTGAACATACACACACACACACACACACACACACACACACACACACAGGAAAAAAACCTTGAAAGATAGACCATGTTCATGGATTTGAAGCATTATTATTGTCCAAATGATCATACTGTCCAACATGATTTACAGATTAAATATAATACCCATGAAAATACCAGTATCATAACTTCTAAAGAAAGAAAAATAATTCTAAATCCATATGTAACCACAAAAGAGCCTAAATCCAGGTCTAGAGCGGTGGCTTAGAAATTGAGAATATTTGCTGCTCTTCCAAGAGACCCAAGTTCAGTTCCCAGCTCACAACTGCCTGTAACCCCAACACCAAGGTATCCAATTGTCTCTTCTGACTTCTTTGGACACCCACAAACCCATAACATACACACACCAAAACAGAATCTTTAAAAGATCCTCAATTCAGTTACAGAGCAATTGTGAACAAAAGACTGTGAGACATCCATTATACCTAAATTCCCAACATACTGCCAAGTGGTCTAGCACCAGCATGAAACAGCACGCTGGCTTATGCAGCAAAAGAGAGAACCCAAAAGTGCACATATTTACAGCCAACTGGTCTTTAACAAAGGCACCAAAACACTAGTCTCTTCTAGTGCTGAGAAAACTGAAGCTTCATATTCAGAAGAATGAAACTAGACCTCCATCTCTCACCCCAGAGAAAAATCAATCCCAAATGTAGTGCAGGGAGAACCGTGAAAGGCTTGGTATTTGTTCATATTGCCTTTTGTTTGGTTTTATTTTGTTTTATATGCCCCTAGAAGCATAGGAAACAAAAGGCAAAATTGACAAATGGATTTAATATCAAACTGAGCCCATCTTGTCCATTCCTGAGATAGCCACGAGAGCAAAAAGTCAACCTACACAATGAGAGGCAACACCTGCTCCTCAGACCCAGGAGAAAGATCCAGAATATAGGTCAGGAAAAAATTATACATAGAAGAGGTTGAAGACATGAATAGAATGTCCTTTAGAGATGATTTGCAAGCAGCCAAGAGCATATGAGAAAGATGCCTATGATGAGATCGGAGGCCAGCTACACAGCCTACAGCCCTTCGTCTGACTTCCCAGTACTTTGCACAGTCTACACCACACAGGTGTCCTGATCCCAGGACACACTTCTCTCACTGCACTGTAAGTTTGATGAGGACACAGGCAGTGACATTTCACTCTCCGAACCTCCTCAGCACACACAGCACTGCCTGTGCCTGATAGGTGCCCAGTGGAGAAACACCGAATGAGTATTTGAGTGAGTGAAAGCAATGGTCTAACACAATGCTTCCGAAATACTGTTCTCGCACGAGGTCAATGGGTGCACAGAGAAGAGTTCAGCAAATATTTGTTATAAACCTGACCCCAGCCTTGAACTTGCAAGTGCTACGCAGTAGGTGGAGATGTTGTTTTCAGCTCTGACCCTCTTGACTAGAAGAGGGGTGTCTGAGCAGTGGGACTACTGTGGTCACATTCACAGTGTCCCATCCAGCAAAGACCTTTAGAGGCCACTGACTGAAGTCCTCTAGACTCCAATGTCTAGTCCCATTTATTAAGACTACAGAGAGGCCGGGCGGTGATGGCGCACGCCTTTAATCCCAGCACTCGGGAGGCAGAGCCAGGCGGATCTCTGTGAGTTCGAGGCCAGCCTGGACTACCAAGTGAGTTCCAGGAAAGGCGCAAAGCTACACAGAGAAACCCTGTCTCGAAAAAACAAAAAAAAAAAAAAAAAAAGACTACAGAGAAAGAAAAAAAAAATCTACCTTCAGAGGCTAACTAGCCCAACTGTGACTCATACACGTCTCTTGTCCTGTTCTCCCCAGCTTCTGAACCTGGGGTAGCTCTCTACATCTAAATGCCTTAAGCCTGATAAAAATAATCAAAGGTGGGAGGGGACTTACCGAGTACAAAAGGTCACAGGCTCAGCCTGAGCCACACATACAAGATCACACCCTTTATAGAAAGCCCATTGCCAACACACACACACACACACACACACACACACACACACACACACACACACACACACACACACATTCATGCTTGCTCAGACGTTCTATTTATCCTGGAAAGATGGGAAGGACTAACCAGGAAATAACTTAGTCCTGAACTTGAACGTCTTGAAGCACCTCCAAAACAAAGCAACAGTAACTACGGAAATAGAGCATACCCAATGGAAAAACACCCCCACAGGAAGGGACATTTTTAAAAACATAAACACTCCCCAAAAACTGAGTAAGTTGTAGAATAAGTCTGCCTTGCTGGCTGCTCATAAAAACTTATGTGAAATACAGTTCTCCTGGGAATCATTCAAGAATGAAAACTTTACTTCGTTTGGCTTTTAGCTTTCACCAAAAAAAAAACAAAAAAAAGAAAAAAATCCATGATAAAAACAGACTTGTAATCCAGGAAGCAGGAGGTCGTACAGTGGGCACAGGGGCCAAAGCCCAACAGAGAAGTGGTAAATCCTTTCTTTCGAAATCAAATAACATTCAAAAAAAATTGTAACATACAAAGAGTCAATGCCAGGGTTGTGTTTTTATTTCCTTTCACTGTGGACAGACTGTTTCACTGGCAGAGTGTCAGTCACCTAGGTGACGGCTAGACTAAGCAACAGAAAGCTCCAGGCCACCGAGAGCCTCAGAGTCCAGGACCTGGCTGGCCCGTGTCTGATGACCTCTCACTCCCACCAGAGAAGTTCCAGGAAGAAAAAAATAACAACAAAAACTGACGAGGTGGCTCTCAGCTTCGGCAACCTGAGGTACTGTTGCCAAACTGAGAACTATTTGAGAATCCTACCATCTCCAATGCTGGCTCCTTTAAATCCGGTGTGGCTAAGGATGTTGATTGAGGCAGATGTGAGAAAAAAAAAAAAAAAGCTGAGGGTTTCACACCCAAGTCGGGCTACAATCTCTTAGGTCCTCTCCCCAAAGGGCAGATGGGGGAGACTTGAACAAGGGCCAATCCAACTAAAGATTAGGGGGAGAAGGGAGAGAAAAGGAGGGCAGAGGGAGGAGGAGAAGGAAGAGAAGGAGGAAGAAGGGGAGGGAGAGGGGAAGGGAGAAAGACAAGGGAGGAAGAGAAAGGATGGAGGAGAGAGAGGAGTGATATTTGTTTAAGGAAAACAGCAAGTGTCCACTCCTGAATTCCGGTCCCATTTATCAGACTTGGCCTGTGTAGACTCCCATTTCCTCGTTTCTAAACTGAGGAGGTAAAATTCGAGATCCTTTCCAATCTGAACATTCCCCTGTGGCTGCATGCTTGGCCAAAGGAGACGGACAAACATGCATGAGACGCACGTGGTGTAGAACCACAGAGGCTCCGCACAGGTGTTGGGGCTCCGAGTTAGTGAAAGAAGCATGTGCCTGCCACTAGGGGAAGCCGAGTCAGAGTGCCAGGAATTATTCGTGGCACTTTCATTGCTGTTACTTGGGGGTATGACACAGCAAGTAGCTTTTGTATTACAATCTCAAAGCTATGGTAGCTTGGGGTAGCTCAACAGGCACAGAGTACATCTTCAGAATTAAGTAGCGCATCCTTTAGGCAAACAGTTCAGGAAGCAGGTGCAAAATACATAGCCTTGGATTCAAGCACACAGATAAGCTGCAAGCAACAAAAGCAATTATTATGATATTCCTTACAATGTTGCTACGGCAAACACAGTGCTGGATAAAACATAAATAAGGTGCGGTCTCCAATTTTAAAATAAAGGGAGGGGGGAGCTGCCAAAAAAATGAAAAAATAAAACTGTCCTTTATGAATAGATAGCTCTAATTATTGCTTCATATGATCCAGGAGCAGAGGAAGCCATATGGAGCCATCCACCTGATCCCTTCACTTCATGGATGAGAATACTCCAGAGGTTCACAGAATGTAGGAAATACGTCAAAAGTTAGCATGTTGACGTATACAAAGCCAGGACCAGAGCCAGGGATTTAGATACAGGTCCAAACTTCAACACATTCTGCACAGGACGACCCAAGGAATAAGCTGGCCCACTTCCTACTCCTGATCTCCACTTCCTACTGTTCATGTAGGCATGCCTACAAGGTTCACATGAACAAGGGGAAAGGTCTGGGCTCGCCAAAGAGTCGGGAAGTCCTCCGGTAAAGGGCCCTTTAAAGATCACCTGACCTGTCACAAACACTTGGACTGTGGGTGTAAATTAGGGCTGTGTGAGGCTGTCACTTCCATCCCACTCAAGGCTCTGCTCCCACCTCCAGCCTAGAGGACAGTCCTTACCCCCAACAAAATTTTTCTCCAGGTAAAATTGACTTAAGATGGGCATGGCAGGCAAATGAAAGGTCGGAGAACAGCTAACATTGAGTGCGAAGTGGGGAGGCGCCCCGTTCTTTGTAAGACTCAGGGAGAATACGGACCAGTCAGCCATTTGCCCTCCCTGCCGAGCGAGCAGCTCTAGTTGTTCACAACAGGCCCCGACAGACGACTATCCCCGGCCCATGATATAGACCCTGCTCTGTGACCACCACAAAAGCTCTGTGCACACAGTAGCTCATCAGCAATTTGTGGGGCCATTACTTTGACCAGAAATTATATTAGGTGCTGGGAAGACCGAAGTGAGCAAACACAGCCGGCTTCTACACACAAGACACCTGTGTTTTTCTGCCTCATCTGTCTGGAGAGGTGCTCCTGGACATCTTCTAACCATCCCTGGCACTGACCATGGAGACCAGAATATAGCAGCGGCCCAATAAATCCGAGCCGGACTCCCCTGAACCCTATCTTTAACTCCTGAATCATCTTTTCTCTCTACTGCCTTGGCCCGCCATCCACTGTAGAAATACCAAGGGCACCGTAGTGAAGAAGGCTAATCACCATGAGGATTCAAACCCTGGAGCGGTCCTGGGTGGGCTCTGGCCCCTTTATCATTTAAAACACAAAAGCTTGGGCTGGTGAGATGGCTCAGTGGTTAAGAGCACTGGCTGTTCTTCCAGAAGTCCTGAATTCTATTCCCAGCAACCACATGGTGGCTCACAACTATCTGTAATAAGATCTGGTGCCCTCTTCTGGCCTGCAGGGATACATGCAGATATTACACTGTATATATATATATTCTTTAAAAAAAAAAGTTTCACACACAACGAGCCAGAGAAGAGAATTACAGGTTCTGAGTCCAACTACCTGTGTTTGTCTCATTCTAAGTGTGTCTAAGTGTGAGTGTGACTTTGCACTTACTTAATGCCCACCCCGACTTGTAGCCTCCATTACTTCAACTATAAAATACAAATAATGATGACATCTGCCCTATGAATTATTATACGTTTAAACAAAGAGTAAGTATGAAGCACTAATATCCAGAAAGTTCTACCGAATCACAGTCCTCCAGTGACTACGAACTTCCTCAGCAAATGACTTACAAATCAGGGTTTGGAGAAAGTGACCTGATACATCTACCTCCGGTCCATATGTAACCCAACTGGATGCAAAATCATTTTCATTTCATGGTTTGTCAGCTGATGTCTCTTGATATTTTTTTTAAGGTCTCAATAGACAAGAATCAAAGCTCAAAACCATCCTATGTCAGCTAAAATTAACAACAGGCGAAAAGCAGAGGAGAGGGTATGAAATCGGGGGAGATGTGTGGGTGAAGGATTAGGAATGAAATGTGTGGAAGGGTAGGAAGAATTTTGCCTTTAAAAGGAAAAGGCTTCTTGATACCCAATTTTTCATGTTTTTATACCAAAATATCACAATGTGAAAGCACCACTGGAAAGAGAATCTAAGTGAGGTTTTAATCTCCTTGTCAGGAATGTCACTGTAGACTCACATGCCTCTCTCCTTCCTCTTCCCTCATCAACCCGGGGTCTATGTGAAGTGCTAGCTCTTCTAAGGCCTTCGAGTGCATTTCTCAAGCTTTCCCAAGTACCCAAGGACAGAACGATACAAAGAAGACATTCTACCAACCTCTCCCGACAAACTGGGAAGGAGTGTCCCAGAGCCCAAAGTCCAGGCTGCCCTTATCCTCACCAGGGTCAACCCCAGGCTGCCCCCTCCTCACCAGGGTCAACCCCAGGCTGCCCTCTCCTCACCAGGATCAACTCCAGGCTGCCCCCTCCTCACCAGGGTCAACTCCAGGCTGCCCCCTCCTCACCAGGGTCAAACCCAGGCTGCCCCCTCCTCACCAGGGTCAACTCCAGGCTGCCCCCTCCTCACCAGGGTCAACTCCAGGCTGCCCCCTCCTCACCAGGGTCAACCCCAGGCTGGCCCCTCCTCACCAGGGTCAACTCCAGGCTGGCCCCTCCTCACCAGGGTCAACTCCAGACTGCCCCCTCCTCACCAGGGTCAACTCCAGACTGCCCCCTCCTCACCAGGGTCAACTCCAGACTGCCCCCTCCTCACCAGGGTCAACTCCAGGCTGCCCCCTCCTCACCAGGGTCAACCCCAGGCTGCCCCCTCCTCACCAGGGTCACGACAGCAGCAGAACAACCATTCTCACACCGCCATTGCTCATCTGGCACCCAGCCATACATCCATGTTATCCAGCATAGATGACTTCTGACCATTTGCAAGGTCCAGCCTGGCCTACGGTAAATGTGGTGTTTCTCTGCACACTGGTGGATTGTTAGAGCAAAGCAACTAAAAATGGAGTGTAAAAAATTTCATCAACAGATGTGGGGGGCGTGTATGTGTAGTGTGTATTTGTGTGCCCCATACCTGTATGTGCCCCATACCTATGAGGCATTGCTTAATCTCTCTCTCTCTCTCTCTCTCTCTCTCTCTCTCTCTCTCTCTCTCTCTCTCTCTGCCCTCTCCCTCCCCCTCCCCCTCCCTCTCTCCCTCTCTCCTCCTCCCTTCTCCTCCCCCTCTCTCTTGCATGCCATCATTTGAGGCATACCAAGTTCTAAAACCAGGTCAGCCTCCACTGGTTTAACAACTTAATCAGGTCACAGAAATCCAAAGAGGTGAGCAATTAAGTGGATGTTTAAATGCTACACCACAAAATAGTACCGTCTAAGGTTGGCTCCAGAGCTGATACCAGCAGCAACTGGCCCAAGATGTCACAGAAGAGCTCTCACTGGCCATTACTCACACCAATGAATGCTACACCTGTGAGAAGCCTTCTCACACCAAACCATCTGATGAGGTGCCCTGACTCCACATATCTTAAGGGAAATATTGATAGGTCTCATATTTTCCTAGAAGATTGGATGTGGAGGAGCTGTGAATGTGTGTCTATCTTGAAGAGTATCTGTGTTTCCACACAAGACCTGGAAGGATCAGAGAAGCCTCTCATGTACCCACATCATGCACCTGCACCTTGCCAAGCTACAGAAGCACTAATAAGCAGCTAGGAAGGGCCATTGCATTCCTAAGTGTTCTCAAGCCAGCAAGAGGCTGCTACGCACATGCAATGCTCAACACTTAGTGATGTCTGCCTTAATGCACCTATAACCGGACCTGAGTAACACAATTCCCAGATGCCAACAGGAGTTCCAGAAGCAAGAGATAACTACCACCAAATCTGAAGCTTGAAATCGCACATTAGCCACACCAACGCGGACCTGCCTTCCTAGTCTGACAGCCTGCTTCCTCTACATTTCAAACTCGGGCCTGGAGAGATGGCTCAGAAGTTAGGAGCACTTGCTGCTCTTCCAGAGGACCTGCTTCTTCTGTGGGTGGCTGTGCACAAGTCACACACACACACACACACACACACACACACACACACACACGCACGCACACACACATGCACATACATATAAACTACATACACACACACACGCACACACACGCACACACATGCACATACATATAAACTACATACACACACACACACGCATGCACACACACACACATGCACATACATATAAACTACATACACACACACACACACACGCACACACATGCACATACATATAAACTACATACACACACACACGCACACACATGCACATACATATAAACTACATACACACACACACACGCACGCACACGCACACACTCTCTCTCCACACATACACACTTTTTAAAAATTTAAAACTATGCCACCCTCAGTTCTGCCTTTTTAACCTACCAAAATCCAACCTTTACTCTCCCCCCCCCCCACCCTCCCACATGCACAAAGTCAACACATAAGAAATGACTTAACTCTTACTCCTCAGCAAACTTCTACAGCTAGAGACCAGAAGATCCAAAGCCCCGGGTAGCCAGAATAAAGAGGCAGGTAAGGGAGAGACCAGGAGCCATGTGGATGGAAGGGGACTTTATTACCGAGTCCAGCCACTTCCCTTCTTCCTGCGGTTTAGAAAAGCAAACACGGCCTCTCAAATGACACCCATAAAGAACAGCTTTCACAGCTCACAGGGAAGCTACCTGAGGCTACTTTTCACCACAACCCTCTCGCACCGCGGCCCAGGGCTTTCCAAGTACCAAACCACCTGTGCAGTCACCAAAACTCTAATTTGTTTACATCGATTTTTAAACAAAATAAATCGCGATGAAAATGAGTGAAATAAGAAAAATCTTTTAAAAATAGGTAAATGCTTAAGACTGACGTCAAAGCATAAGGGGTTGTTAGTTGGCTGGAGGAAATGATAAAAAGAGAATGGAAGGGGTAGGTGCTAAAGGGGGCTCTCATTAGTTGAGAAGTACTCGAGGTTAAACCCAAGGCCTGTCTTTATTAGGATGTAATAGTGTTATCATCAAATAGTCACTTACATATGTCAGTATTGGTGGTTTCCTTTTTTCTTCTTGCTGACCCAAACCTCTCCATCTAGGTCATGTGACTACTCTGGTAACCTGGCCCCTCACATGTCCCTTGAGGCCCTACCTAGCCCTCCTTCCCATTCCAACCTAGAGAGCCAGCCACCATTTAATGCATAATGACTAACGAACTACAAGGGGTTCCCTACATCAGAGAAATCACTCTCTCCTACTTGAAATGACTCATCTCCACGCTTCCTTTGAATAAAAACATGTTATTATGTTCAATAAAACCACACAAAAAAATAATAGCTAAAGACAGTTTTTAAATAACTTATACCAACACCTAAAAATGGTTTCCTGGAGGAAAAAGAAAATATTGGCAAGGATATTTTCAGAGCTTCCTCTTATTCCCCCCTCCCTCCCTCCCCTACAGATAAATGTGGGTACATTTATAGAGATACGAGGACTCTCCTGGCCTAGCTGTAAACTTGGGCAAAGTGGGTTTTATAGAGGACAGAGGCTACCATTGAAATTTAACAGCGGTCTAGCTACTGCACTACCATCCCTTTCCCTTCTAGTTCCCATGGAAACAGACCTTCCATCACCAAAAAACGGGGTAAAGATAGCACCATGCCCAGTCTCCACACCCTCCCCCATCTGTTTCCATGGGAACTGGAAGAGAAAAGAATGGAGGTTGGGTATCTAGACTGCCTGCAAATATCCAGTCATGCCAGAAGCTGTGCCTGCCGGCCTCAATGGACCCTGTAGAAATGAAACAGACTCTCAGAGAGAATGGGGCTGGCTGGACTATGTGAGTAAAGCCAGCTGTGACTTCCTAACACATCCTAAGAAGGTGAGTCACCTTCTCAACATCCCTTCAGCCAACCAGAAAGCCATCCCACCATGCCAGTGGGTCCACACCTAACTGGACAACAGAATCACCCCCTGACCTCATGGCACCCCAACTTTGTACTGTTTCATAGCTCCAAAGGTGATCCTGGGAAACTGATGTCCTAAGCTGGAGCTTCCCAAAATTTAATATGCTTGTGAATTCTGTGGGAATCTTGATGAACCTGAGTCAAGTCCAGGAGATCTGAGACAGGACCTGAAATGTTAAGTTGCCAAACAACCCCCAGGGGGGTGTTGAACGCTACTCAGTTTTCAACTATGTCTGAGTGAGATCCTAGAATCCAGTGCGTTTGGCCCTAGCACCTTCTCCATAAGCCAAAGGTGGAGACTGTAGTCTCTTCTACAGGAGCAGCCCATCACCACCTTCCACCAGGCCTATCAGCTCATGCCTCTGAAGTAGATTCTGTTGGTGTCGGAAGCTGATGAGGAACTCAACTACTGCTTCCTATTATTCCCCCTTTAAGAGTCTCCAACTTAATCACTGCCCCCTAGAGATAACTAGATAGAGCAGAAGGTAACAGAACATTTTTTTTAAAAAATCATATATGAATGTAAATTAGAATAGCCACTATGGAAATCAGTTCAAAAGTGTCTCAAAGCACTAAAAATACAATTACTGCCTGTTCTAGCTATCTATACCCCTCTTGAGATTTTACCTTAAAGAGTCAACATACCACAGAAATACCTACACAGCCATTTTGTGGCAGTATTTACAACAGTCAAGATATAGAATCAGTCTTGCTGTCAATAGATAAGAAAGTAAAAGTTGATATTATATACACACAGTTCAGCCTCAAAAAGGAAGTGATGTCATTCTGGAGAAAACTGATGACAGTATAGATCATGGTGTTAAGTAGTACAGACTCACAAACAAAAATATTTTCTTCCAAATGTGGAACTTAGATACTATTGTATGAAAGTAGAAGGGACCAACTTGAGAGATGAGAACAGAAGATGAGAAAGAGCTATGGGGGTGCCCACGAGAAAGAGTTACGGGGGTGCACATGAGAAAGAGTTATGGGGATGCACATGAGAAGGAGTTATGGGGGTGTGCATGAGAAAGAGTTACGGGGGTGCATATGAGAAAGCCATGTTGATATCCATTATAAAATGCCATAATGAAACCCAACATAAAGACATGTTCATACAAGGAAAAATTGCGAGACATGGTCATACACACCTTTAATTCCAGCACTTGCAAGCCTGAAGCAGGTGAATCTACATGAGTTGGAGGACCTCCTGGTCTATACAGTAAGCTCCAGGCAAGCGGAGGCTACATAGTGAGACCATCTCACCAAAGGGGGGAGGGAGGAATTTAATTTCGGATACAGTCATCAGATAAACATGATTTATCTCCTCCAAATCTGATTTCTCAAACTTCTCAAATGATAAAAGCAAATTCTACATATTTGAGGATCAAACTAGAGGTGGAAACTGTGTGAAATATCTAACAAATGTTTGTAAATATTAATACATAGCCAAAGAAGAATGGGATTTTCCACTAATCACTTTACAAGAATTAGGGAAACTCTGGGATTTATTATTAAAAATCGATCAGGGCTGGAGAGCTGGCTCAGTGGTTCACAGTGAGTACTTACAGAGAACCCAGTTTTGGTTCCCAGCACCCACTCTGGGTCAATTACAACTGCCTGTAACTCCAGCTCCCAGGGTTCAGTTCCCTCTTCTGACCTCCATGGACACCCACCTAGACATGGCATGCATTAACACAGACGCAAACATACACATACATAAAAACAAATGTTAAATTTTTACAAGTAAGTAATTCAAAGAACCTTAAAATCTCTATTCTAAAGAAAAAGAAAAGTAGTGCACAAAGAAGTGTCCCTTTCTCAGCTAAGGGTATCAGATTAATAAAAAGGTAATGCTTATTCTACCTGAGCCATCAAATAGCTGAAAATCATGTAATATGTCCGTGTATTATTCAAAACCAAGTTAGTTTCATTAAATACACTTTGTATCTTATTCAAAAGGTATAGCATATCAATCTCTTAAATTACAATACAAGCAAAGATTTAGAGTATAGATTACTGAATGGGGTATCATAATCTTACTGGAAAACATAGCATTCTAAGTGAGCAAAAGGGGGAATTATTTAGTATACAATCAAAAATAGTCAAGCCTTTTTGCACAGCCCTATCCACAGGCATAGTCTGTGATATACATTTTCATTCTACTGGTGCAAAAATATGCCTATAGATATGTATATGTGTATATAAAATACTATGCATCAACTTTTCTTTAATGACGTGAAAAAATGTTGAGATCCATTTGAACCTGTAGGTTCTCAAAAAGCAGAGTACTGCAACTGCTGTGATAAGAAATTAAATCAAAGGATTTGTGCATTTACTTAAAAGACACACACACACACACACACACACACACACACACACACACACACACACACGCATGCACGCACTAAAACAGTTAAGGTAGAACATGCCAAAGGGGTAAGAGCTGGCTGTTAAGTGCTCCATTAAAAATAGTAAAAATAATTAGGAATAAATGCAGAGACATACTTATAGCCAGAACCTCTAGAATCTGTTAGTCTGTGAGACCCAAGCCAGAAAATCAGTTGTCAGTATTTACTGCCTACATGTGTTTACTTTCTGTTTACAGGAAAAGGCAATTGGAGCCGTCAGCAAACTGTCTACAGAGGGCCAGATGGTTAACAGCTTTATACACGGCTCCATAGTCTCTGTCTTACTCCACAACCCTGTCATGACAGTATCAGAGAAGCCACACAACAACACGTAAACAAACTAGTGCAGCCACATTGCAATAAGACTTTATTGATACAATTAGGCACTGGCTATTATGTGAACCACAAGTCATAAAACAGACTATATGCAACTTATTTTCAAGAAAATATCTTATTCAACTTGGATTCCTCAGCTTTGGGAAAAGGACTGAAAAACTTGCTAAGTCTGAACCCGTTTCTATTTTTCAGTCAGCCCCGAACCCACAACGCCCAAAAATATCCTAACATTTCACGGCACGTACACGCCAGCTCTGCACAGCTGCTACAAATTAACATATAATTATTATTTCTTATGTTTGTATTCTTCCTATTTTCCTTGCACATACTGATCCCGGCATTTCATTGTAACGGTTGTAAGGGCAAGAGTTTATTTGCATTTTCCTGGTAAGATTTAGCTTAGTATGCAGCACTAAGATAAATACAGTAAAGATGCTTATCTTGGGTTTCTATTGCTGGGGAAAACACCATGGCCGAAAGCACCATGGGGGACAAGGGTTTATTTCACCTTACACTTCCAAGTGACAACCCATCGCTGTGGGCAGCCAGAACAGGAACTCAAGCAGGGCAGGAACCCGAAAGCAAGACTGAAGCGGAGGCCATGGAGGGTGCTGCTTACTGGCTGCTGTGGCTTGCTCCCACTGTTTTCTTACATAACTCAGGACCACCTGCTCAGGAGTAGTACCACCCACAATGGGCTACATCAATCACTAACACAGGGAAACTGATTTGATACTGAAACTACTTCCTGTAAAAGCCTATTAGACTGATGTCATCTCATCCAGAAGGGTGCCTATCACAGAAAGTCTCAAGGATTTCCTAACCAGAATGTGTGTACACACACACACACATACACACACACACACACACACACACACACACACAGTCACACACACACACACACACACACACACACACACACACACACACACACACAATCACTCTTGTAAAACCAATGAGCAAGGTCAAAAGAGAAAGAAGCTGAAAACCCTGAGAGTCCTTATGCAAGGGTCTTTTCCAAGAACAGGCGCCAGCTTTTCTCCAGGGAAGAGAATTAAGAAAGCCATGCTAAGGCATTTCCACAACAGTCCCTATACGCAGCCCTCCTCCCTGTCCTATCCACTCTGCACACCCATGCTGCGTCCTCATTACATCATGAACAGCCTTTCTCACTGTACAACTTAGCAACACACCAAATATTTTTATCCATCCCTAACTGCTTTCAACATCTACCCTGTTTCCCCACTAGGTTGGAAGTTGCTAATTACAAGGGCACTATCCTCTACCACCTCATAGCACTGGCATGCTTGACACGCATAATTAATATCTTTCTCCTGCTGTAATAAAGTACCTGAGACAATTGACTTTCAAAGGGGCCAAACATTTGGTGGGCCACAATTTCAGAGGTTTTAGTCTATGAGTAACTGGTCCCATTGGCCTGGATCTACCATGACAGGGAACAGGAACAAGTGTCTCACCTCATAGTGTCCAGGAAACTGAGGAGAGATGGGCAGAAGCCTGGCTCCCACTGACCTAAAACTTCCCACTGGGCCCACTTCTTCATGCTTTTCCTTCTCCCAGGTGCATGAGGCTGAGAGCCACGTCTTTGGACACTCCAGATCCAAAGTCTATATTCTACCCCAACTCCAACAGTTTTTTAATACCTCTGGCCTGGAGTGTCAATTGGTCACTGCTGTCCTTCTCCGCTGTGAAGGATCACTGTGCAAAGCACCATGAACCTTCTGTGTGCAGGAAGTCAGGAGTAATGTGCCTCCTTCCACTAGGGGATCCTAAATTTTGCTTGTTACTTGTTTTGTTTTGTTTTGTTTTTAATTTTATGTGAGTTGGTGTTTTGCCATGGGTGTTCAGTCCTCTGGAACTGAAATTACAGACAGTTGTGAGCTGCCATGTGGGTGTTGGGAATTGAACCCGGGTCCTCTGGAAGAGCAGTCAGTGTTCTTAACCACTGAGCCATCTCTCCAGCCCTTTGTTACTTGTTTGACATGTGCCAACACACACACACACACACACACACACACACACACACACACACACACACACACACAGAGCATGTCTTTGAAGAGCATTTTTTTAAAGGTAACAATGTTCACTGTGGGAAAGAATGAAAAATATTAATAAATTAATACTTGTCACTCCCACTGCCAAAATCAGGCAATACCTCAACAGGTATCCTTTGGATCAGATGTTACATGCATATTTTGCCAAAAATAATCTCCTAGCACAGGCATACTTACATAATGTTTTCATTTGATATACATTATAGCTCATTTTATGTCAGTTATACTTAATTCTTTGGGATAGGACAGTTACATGGTCATTGTACACCTATCCTGGAGACCTGCCTTCTATGGTTCAGAGTAAGATCTCTGTTCACTCATCAAATGCCTTCTAACAGTAAGGTTGGACCCAGAAGAGACGAAGGCAAAGAGCATGGTGGTACCTGGGGTTATTTTAGAGACCTTTAATCTTGATAGGCACGAAGTCGAGTGTCAAGTGGCATTGCAGCTCCACGTAAATGAGTGTTCTGCTGCTGTTAACTTGTCAATTGGGAAGTTCCACATTTTTAAATGAGGGTGATCATCATTCTAAGGACGTAAGGTGCCCGTGAGAGCACAAGCAGTATTTCTTTGATGACAGTCCTGAGCCTGACACCACATATTTTATAAGGGACGTGAGAACTAGCATTATATTGTCAGCTGTCCAAACAGCTTCTGAAAGCCAAGGTCATAAACTCAAAGTAATCCAGACAACGCCAGAGTTAAAAGGTGAAGCTGTCCTCCGGAACCTCCTCCGACACGACACATGGCAGGCAGGTTTTGTTCCAGAGACATAGCTCTCTCAGGTGCTGGGATAATGGAAGCACACACCCGCCCTTGAAAAGTCTACACTGTGGTTTCTACCCTCCTTTTCCTCTGGTAGAGTCCTAAAGACGCTCATCTGAAAAGGTCACTTGCAGCCTGCCCATTGACCCTCTCGCCCACCTGTGGTCTCCATTCTCAGTCTTCGATGCCAACTGGCATGTCATGATGAACCTGGTAACTACAGCGTGTTTTTAAAATATGATAAATCAGGCTCTCAGAACAACAAAGAAAGAAATGGTGGTTTTCCTAATCAAGCTCTGCTCTGAAGACATTCAAGAATCCAACAAGCTCCTGTCCAGCCGCGCCCCCTTCTCACATAATTGTCATAGAATCTCCTGCCTGTAATACAAATAAATACTTATTCAAGTACAACTTATGATGTCTGTCATCTTTGTGTTCCCTTTCTCAATATTAACAAATCGGCTCCCATACCATTAGATCTATTCCTTGTTTTCTCTACTTTTATCTTTTTTTTTTCTACACATCTTGTTGAATTTGTCTTAAAAATGCGTTTATATTTCTACTAAGTTCTGGTTTGGAGGACCTGGATGGATACACAAAAGGAGGAGACAGAGTGAGCTGCACCCCACTGGCACAGGGAATCAGATCCAAGAGTGGCAACAGTTGGCCATAGGATTCCTCACGTCATACCTGGACCACGACTTGTAAGATCGCTCTTGCTGCAAGGAATCTTAAAGCTCCATGTACTATTTCTGTGTCTGTCTGGAGTGCAAAAGATCTTAAGTAATGAGGTCCCTATCATGGTGACCGGTGCAGTTTTACAGAAGTACAATTCTGAACTCCATACTGAAGACAGAGTGGCTGTGCTATGCCAAAGGAACATTCCGATGCAAGCTGGGAGATTATCATTAGAATAGCTGTCAAACACCTTACAGGAAACTATACAATGCTCGACCACCTTTAACAGAAAGGTCGGTTTGAAGGTGGAGAAAGCTCAAAAGATATTCTCCACCCACCCTCCACGCGCTCCGCCACCCAGTCTCACTCTGTGTAGCTTTGCTGGCCTGAAACTCACTATGGAGACCAGGCTGTCCTTGACTCATGGAGATCCCCCTGCCTCTGCTTCCTAAGTGATGGGGTTAAAGAAACCCCACCCCCACCTATCTGTGCCTGTTTGTCTGTCTGTCTCTCTTTTTCCTATTAGAATACATTTGCTCACATTCTGTTCCAAGGATGAAGCTTGACCACACAGAATTCAGTGGATATAAATGCGAATTTAGGCTCCCGTTAAATTGTCATGGTCAAGACCTGCCACCTAGAGTCAACCCTGTTACTGAAAGCAGTCACAGTAGTCACACCGCCACCTGCTGCAAGCCTGCTCTGGTTGGCTGGGGACAGACCCTCTATGGAGGCATCCTGTGCCTCCTGTGCCGTTACCGTACCAAGGGAGGGGTTCTTACTGGGAAACACACGCCTCAGTCTTTCTCATGTAAAACTCTCTTCTCAGCTTACAGTGAGAACATCTGGCAAGAAAGAAGACAGCAACGATGCCACCTAGACCTCCCAAAAGATGACATCACTGAACCCGATGAAAGAACCCACAGGAGAGGCCCCAAGGGCCTATGTCCTAATCTCTTAGCAAATGGAACAAAATCTGACTCAGCGCCAGGAGGAAATCGACTGTCCCAAATGAGAGAGCCGTACTTAAAGCCAGGAAACCAACAGCCAAAGTGACATGCGACAAGAATTCGGCATAATTTTTGTTATAGATACATATGTATTATGTATGTGTATATATTATATATGCACACACACTTTTTATTAAGCCCAACATTTTCATCAGATTAGAAGTTATATCTGAAAAAGTTTGGCATACTGGGTGGGTGTATTAAAATGGTTTTTAATATATACATTATGTACGTGCATTCAGAAGCATGCCTGGAGTAAATAACCCAGGAAAGCCTTACAGCCACATCAGGTATCTTCCTGGAGAGCAATGAGCTCTTTCAGCAGGTGTTGTTTGGGTCCTCAGAACATTAAACATGTACTGCTAACAAATCAAATCACTCCCTTAATAAACTGCAACTGATAAGGCACATTTGATAAGTGCAAATCTTTTTTTTTTTTTCCCCAGAGCTGAGGACTGAACCCAGGGCCTCTGGCAAGCACTCTACCACCGAGCTAAATCCCCAACCCCTGATAAGTGCAAATTTTAAAGGAAATTCTTGATAAAAAGTTAAAAGGGATTTTTTTTTTAATTTTTACTTACATGTATGAGACTTTTGCCTACATGTATGTCTGCGCACCATGTGTGTGCCTGGTGCTCGTGGAAGCCAGAAAAGGGTGTCAGATCCCCCTGGAACTGGAGTTATAGATGGCTGTTATAGGCTACCAATGGGTGCTTGAAATCAAACCCAGGTCCTCAGGAACAGCAGCCAGTACTCTTAACTGCTGAGCCATCTCTACAGGCCCTTGGTGGGATTTTTTTATACTCAGTTCCTATCCACTTCCTTCCTTCTCTGAGGAAAAGGGGGTACTCTGCAGAGATCACTAGAGATAAAGGCAGGAAAGGTAAGGTAGAGCATTCCCAGAGCTTCTCCCCGGAGTCAGGAACAGGCACCTTCACAGCACCTCCTACTGGCACTGTGGAGAAATGCACGTCAGTCCCCCAACTGTGGAGAAGTGCACACCAGTCCCCCCATTACCCAGTTTGCACTGCAGTTGAAGACTGGCATGAGGTGTCCAGTTTCCCTGGACGACGCTGTCTCTTGTCTGTCTTTTTAAAAAATGATAGAGGATACTTTTTTTTAAACTCAAGTGATCTCCGCAAATGATTTAGATGGCTGATACATTTAAAGTCAGAAAGTAAAAATCCACATTTTTACTTATTTCCCTCCCATTGTTATTTGTGGTTATTATGTACGATCTGGAAATGCCAAGACCTAAAAGGAACGCAAGGATCTTTTGTCATCCTGGCTTTTTTTTTTCCAGTACTGATAGCTGTAGTGAATGTAACGTGTGCACAGGATTAACAAGAAAAAAAATATAACATCAAGAGCAAAAGGACCATCACTAGTATTGCCAAACTTCATCATTTGGTACAGGTCACACATGCAGCTCTTCATTTGTATTCACCTTGCTGAATCCACAATCAGACCACAACCCCTCTGAAGGAAGACAGCATTTTTCTAAGAGATATCCTACAGGGTGCCATTATTCTCAGTCTGGCTCTGAAATATACCTGTTTCCAGATGTTACCAGATGTGGTAAAAGAGCAACAGCTATCAGAGAAGCTGAGATCTGATCCTGGATAAAGGGAGTCTGGCTGAGATCTTAGGTGTGCGCAAGTCTGCACATCATTCCAAAAGAATTATTCCTTAAGGCTTGTCGTGGTTTGAAGTTCAACACCTACTCACCTACAGCTCACACCCTCCTTGCTCCATCAAAACCTGAAAATATCTTATAGTTGTGTAACTTCAAAAGCCAAAGACTGAAATAAATATAATCAATTCTCAGTTCACCTTGGCCAGGTGCCTCGTGGCTGGAAGAAATCTCTGAAACACATAAGCCAAAACCACCATCATCTGAGGGCAAAGCTACCTGGAGGAACTGCTATCCTCTGAAAATCAGTTAAGAACATCCTTTCTATCAAGAACCAACACTGAAATCATTACCCATCTTACTAGATTCCCCGAAAATATGTTCCCAATCGTGTTCATCTGTCATAAGAACTGTACGCCCTTTCTTTTTGTTATTTACAAAAAAATGGAGCAGCAGAGAATTAGAGTTAGCAGAGTTAACCATAAAGCACTGCTTTCAGTCTGGCTTAAATAACTGTAGAAAAAGGAAAGCCATTACCTAACAAACAGTCTTCTCCTTTCATGGACAATTCCATCTCTGTCTTATAATTACAGTGTTCTCTCTGTCATTGAGCTACTTATTATGGGTAAAATGTGAAATTTGCCCCCAAAAGGCTCATGCATCTGAAAATTTAGTTCACAGTTTGGGGCACTGTTTTGGGAAGTTGTGGACCACTATGAAGAGGTAAAGTCCAGCTGGAGACAGTGGGTCACTGAGAGGTGGCCTTGAGTAATATCCTGACCCAGGTTTTGGCTGTACTTACGTTTCCTGGCCCATTGACATGGACACAAGCATCCTCTGACTCCCACAGCCTCAAGGTACTGTAAAATCCACCATGCCTGCGTTACCACAAGGGACTGTACCCTCTTAAACCCTGAGCAGAAATAAACACTGCATACTACATGCTGCTTTGCAGGTAGTTTGTCGGGAGCCCTGCAGCCAACTCTCGAATCAACATATGACTGTCCAATGGGTTTCCTCAGGGCAAAGCACCTGTGGAAATGAACTCTCACTTGGCAAGGACCAGCAGTCCACAGGACAGCATAGGAATTTGCAAAACTCATGCAGCTTGCAGGCTCTTTTCTCTCTCATTATAGTGTTGATTCTTTGGGAGGTTTTTAGTTTTACTTTGTCAGTCACACATGTAACAGCTGTAATTTTCCCTGGAAATTCTGTTCTTTTTCAAATATTTTTCCTCTAAGATTCAACAGGGGGTTAAATGCTTCTCAAATCTCTTATCTGGATTTCCTAACTACAACTCCTAATCCTGGGAACTTTTCTGACTCAATAGAGATAGTTAGGCACATACGAGAAAACAACACTTGGAACATTAACCATGTCTCACAGTTCTGGAAAGGAGAGTAAGGCATGCATACACAGAATAGGGAAAAGGCCTCAGGGATACATATAGTGCCAACTGTTGAGAGAAAGTTCCCTGGGCATCAAGCATAGAATCCTTGGTAGGATCTGGTATGCTCCCAGAGGGAAAAATACAATGTAAATTGTGGGATGGATAGATCCATCTTTACCATACACAGGAGCTTATATTGGTGGACACATGGTATAATGAGATGGGAAAAGAGTGCTTTATCAAGGTCTGCCTTTTACAGAGAGATTGAGACTTGGGACTCTCTTGTAGAAAGGGGAACTGTATAAACACATATCTTGCAGACATGAAAGAACTGTCTGGGTTTGAATATTGTTGTCCTTAAAGCATTAGACCAATGTCTATTATTTTTTAACTTAGTAACCACAAGTAGCTGCCAGCTGATATAAGTGCTGCGAGAGCAGGATGTGTCTGGCTCAATATTTAGTTAAGCCTGCAAAAATGCTGAACCCTATGTCTAGAATGAGGTTAGTCAGGGGGTGGGAAGGTGCGTTTGGGGAAGCATAAAGGGGA
This sequence comes from Peromyscus californicus insignis, assembly GCF_007827085.1. Taxonomy (NCBI): domain Eukaryota; kingdom Metazoa; phylum Chordata; class Mammalia; order Rodentia; family Cricetidae; genus Peromyscus; species Peromyscus californicus. The sequence goes on along the minus strand of NW_026294469.1, from coordinate 56,671,594 downwards.
ACAATGGGGGCTTTCACAATGATCACGGCGTAGTTCTTAAATTATGATGTATTTCTTAAAGTCAAAAATAGAAGCCAATAATGAAGCTGTTCATGTAACCCTGGTAAGAAAAACTCTGTTTAAGTATAAATAAAGATGGCCCGAGCTGTTCAGGGCCACTTGAGTGCAATCCATTTGGCGGTCAGAAGTTCCCCTTGCACCAACACCCTTTCCCCACCTCAGGACCTGAACCTGAGTGGAGCCTGGACCTTGGCAGTAGTTTATCATGGTGACAAAAATATCACTGGAAATCGGTACCAAGAAGTGGCTGTTGTGACAAACCTGACCATGTGGTTCACAGGCCATCGAAACTAACTTTTGGAGGAATTTGAAAGAGTACAGAGCTACAGAATAGTGAAGCTCTAGAATTCTGTAAGTAGAGTTTAATCAGCAATTCTGGTGGAAATGCAGAAGATCATAATGTCAGGGAAAAAATGTGGACAGTGAAGGCCCAACTCACAGAGTTTGGGGGGAACAGGACTCAACTGGGAGGTGGACTAGCACCAGGCAGTATTCTGCCTGTGTCCTGAGGACCTGAGTGACACAGAAGAGCAATGGACCAAATTTGTTTCATGGAGGAAATTTCAAAACAGCATCACATTCAGTGTGCAGCATGGTTATTACTCGGCGCCTTGAGCCAGACTTACAGGGAAGAAAAGCAAAACGAGGAGCAGATGGAGTTAGAACTGTCTTCTGAGGAACAGAGCATGAACTTAGCCCACACTGCAGTACAGCAGATGTGGCCAAAGTAGGTATGGTTGTGCAAGAGATCGACAGAGTGAAGGAGAAACCATTCAGTTTGCACTGGGACAATAGGAATGGTATTGTGAAGGCAAGACCTCACCCATAATAGGCTCCAGGGTTGTATATATTCACTTGAAAGTGTAATGCCTAGAAAAAATAGTGTCTGAACAAGTGCTCTATCTGAGATTTCCTGTCCCCAAATTGTCACCTAGGGAAATGTTTTCCCTAATTCAGCCACAGGGCACCTGGACATTGCAGTCATGGTCCAAGGAGGCCAGTCTACATTTTGAGCTGGCAGTACAACTTAGTGCCATCACCTACAGAATGCTGGCTTTACAGAAAGCTGCTAAAGTGAGCCAGAACGTAACAAAGTCATGCTTCCTGCGTAGCACTAAGAACGTTTAGCATGCATTGTAATGGAGACCTCAGGATGCTGGAAATGGAGACCTCTGGATGCTGGAAGTACAAATGCAAGGAATGTCAGGTACCTATTAGGAATGCTTCAGGCACTGAGTGAGGCCAGCCCAGTAGACAGCCCATGTGAGGTTCAGGCAAACAGTTGTGCAACTGTAACTCCCCAAACCACTGGAGCCCAAACAATGTCACAACAAACCCTGATGCCTGACATGGAGTTGCAGTGTTTGGTGTCTGCCCTTCCAGCATCCTGGTCCTCCTGTTTGGGATAGCAATGTTAACCCAGTAGCATTGCACACTGGAAATGTACAACTTTCACAAACATAAACTCATAAATCACTAGGAAAATACAAGTCAAAGCTATAATGAGATAATAGTTCATATACATTAGAATGACTGTCATCAAGAAAAGAAATCCGGCCAGGCGGTGGTGGCGCATGCCTTTAATCCCAGCACTCGGGAGGCAGAGCCAGGCGGATCTCTGTGAGTTCGAGGCCAGCCTGGACTACCAAGTGAGTTCCAGGAAAGGCGCAAAGCTACACAGAGAAACCCTGTCTCGAAAAACAAAAAAAAAAAAAAAAAAAAAAAAAAAAAAAAAAAAAAAAAAAAATTGTAAAGAAAAGAAATCCAGAAAGAAATTGAACAAGGAGTTGAATAGGTATGTGTATATCCATGTTTATAGCAGTATTATTAATAGTGACCTAAAGGTGGAAATAATCCAAGTGCCCATCAATAAGTGAATGAATGATAAACTAGTAAATACAAAATAGAATACTGTTCAATATGGAATATTTTTTACACTATATGAATATATGTCGCTGTGATTGGTTTAATAAAGAAGCTGACTGGCCAATAGCTGGACAGGGAGAGCTAGACTAGGACAATTCTTGGAAGGGTGGAGTCAGAGGAGTCACCAGCCAGATGCAGAGGAAGCAAGACATGTAAAAGTAAGGTAACAAGCCATGAACCATGTGGCAGCAAGTAAAGGAATGGAAATGGGTTCATTTAAAGTGTAAGAATTAGCTAGTAACAAGCCTGAGCTATTGGCTGATCACTTATAATAAATACTAAGCCTCTGAGTGGTTATTTGGAAAGTGGCTCCTGAGATACAGAGAAACTCCACCAACAGTTCAACTAACCTAAAAAGGAAGGAAGGACATTTTGATTCATGCTACACTATGAATGAACACTGAAGGCATTGTGCTAACTAAAATAAGGCCATCGCTAGAGAATAAATGGTGTGTCATTCTACTTATAAAGTGACTAAAGTAGTCAAATCCAAAGGCAGAGAGTAGAGTGGTGGCTTCCAGGAGCTTGGCTTCAGGACTTAGTGTTTAACAGATACAGAGTTTCAGTGTGCAAACAAGGAAAGGTTCTGGAAATGGACGGTGGTAACGGTTACACTAAAGAGCTGTAGCTTAATAAAATGAAAGCATTGTTGTTTGTTTATGCATAAACACACAGGTTGCCACAAGGAAAAGAATTGCAGTGACAATGCTGTCCTGACACTATATGTAGCTAAGTGACAGTGTATCCGTTACTTTTCTACTGCTGTGAGAAAACACCATGACCAAAGCAACTTGTAGAAGACATGTTCATTTGGCCTTATGGTTTCAGAGAGATGAGGGTCCTTCCCCATCTCAGCAGAGAAGTGTGGTAGCCTGGAACAGCAAACTGAGGGCTCACATCTTAAGCCACAAGCATGAAGCAGACTAGCGTGAGCTGGAGCTTTGAAATCTCACAATCTACCCTCCAGTGACCTACATCCTTCAGCAAGGCCACACCTCCTAAACTGTCCAAACAGCGCCATTAACTGGGGACCAAGTAGTCAAATGCCCTAGACTGTGAAGGGTATCTCACTCAAACCACCCATACCAAGAATATGTGAGGCTCTGTGTCCCAACCCCATCAATAACCTTTTTATTACCATTTTGATAAAGAAGGAAACACCTTTTGATTTGTTACTTGAAAAAAAATCACTAGTGCATTAGGTACTGTACCTACTCTGGATTTATGTTTCTATGGTAATACCGTACCTTTACATATAAAAAGGACACAAAGCACAATACATATACAAAGGAGAAAAAGATTGAAGATAATGTGCTTGTCATATAAAACATTCATTTTTTAAAAGCCATTATTTTAATGAGTGAATGCATTCTCAAGCTACAAAGGGAAGTAGTCCCTAAAATGTGATCAGTAAAACTATCAAATGCCTCCGTCTTCCTTACCATGATGGGCTGTCACTTGGCTCAGATTCCATATTTGATGCTCAAATGAAGCACAAACAAAAAAGCCAATCACTTTACGAATTTTCACAGACTGCCTTTCCCCTCCTCTACCCCCACACAGAAGCACAAAATCCTCCACTAACCTCACCTGTGTCTTCTTCCGTGAAAACCTAAGCCAATGGAAAGCACACTATGAAAGCCCTTTCATCTCCTACCCACTCTGCCTCTCTCACAATTGTTCCCAGGTGAAAACAAACAAGAAGTGTAAGCAGAATTCCTGTGTGGCGCCCTTATTCCCTCCCCAAATCCTAAACTTTAGCAATTTAACTTATTTTTTTTTTTACTTACAGAGGAAAAACTCCCAATAATCTTTAGAAACTCATGTGTTCTTCATAAAAATCCCAAGACTGACAGCCTGGTGCAGCTCAGAGTCTCTTTTCACCGTCACCTTATCTTGCCAGAGTAAACAAGTGTGTGACAGTAACCTTTACACTCTGAGAAGCATTTGCAAACAAATCCACTCACGCAGGACTCAGTCAGGGCACAGCAGTGTTCGAGGCTGAGGATACTCTGTCCGAGCCAAGGGCAGCCGCTGCCGCTTTCAGATCCATTTCCGGAAGCGCGACAACTATAAACACGTGAACTAGACAGGATAAGAGGAAAAAGCTCTCCCTCTCTGAGTGTATAACTAGAAGAACCCTTAAACAAAGCCAGGGAAGACCATAAATTAGTAGGTACCATTCTAAAATGGGGGGGGAGGGACAAGAGAGACAGAGACAGACAGACAGAGAGTAAGGAAGAAAAAACAATCAATGATCTGAAACCACCTGCCTTCAGATAAGTTACAAAAAAAGCCAGGAGAGTCGACCACGGAGTCTATGTCACAGAAGTGAAGAGAGAAGGGACAGAAGATAGAGAGGACTGGGCAGAAGGTGGGAGAAGCCAGGAGATAAGGCACATGGAAGGGAGAAGAAAGAAAACAAGGCTTTCAATATATATTTAGCGATTACTTGAGAATACCCTAAGTGTGAACAATGGACTTAAGTTATTATTTTTACCAAATGACAGTTTAAAACTTTTCTGCTAACTTGACAACTAGGCCCATCAATAGCCACGACAAATTACCAACATCAAAGCTGCCTTGACCGAATAACTCATCTTTACTGTGCCCAGTACTAAAGAAACATCATGGTACAGCGAGAAGCATGGCTGTTACACTGTTCAATCCCACCCTGCCTCTTTGCTAGATGGCAAGATCCAGTCACCTAATTTTATGAAACTACTTTCACCATCTTAAAAATGGGCACACAGAGAACCTCCTCCTTCTCTGCATCTTGAAGCAAAAGCCAGATTACAGTGAAAAGTTTCCATGGAATTTTCAAATTCAATTTTCCATGGAACTGCAAGTCCCTATAACTGATAGGACTCAAAATACCTAGAATGACTACGGTGGGATCTGAAACTTGAAAGAAACTGCATTGTATATAACTGTGATCCCTAAAAGGTAACAATGAACAATGGAAAGAAAAAAAAATTCTTAAATCTACTGTTCAAGAAACACTTCTTGAACAAAGAGACTTAAATCTACATATTAAAAGGGTGCTGGAATCCTACATGTGACTGACCCAAAGCAACCAAGTGTGTCCTAGCAAAATTGAGCTTGTGAATTTGCCGTTTCTTCCTTTTGGCAGCAGAGATCAAACCCAAGGTTTCATGAATGCCAGGCGAGCACTCTACCACCAAGCTACAGCTCCAAGTTCTTTCTGTAGAAGCTTTTGACTTCGAGGTAGCATCTCACTAAATCGTCCAGGCTAGCCTTGAACTCACTCTGTAGCCCAGGCATGCCTCAAATATGTAACCTTTCTACCTCGGCCTCTAGAATAGATGGGATTATAGGTCAATATCACCACTAAATAGGACTTAAAATGTGAAGAACAACTTCTGAGGCATCTAGGTAAAAAGAAAAGGAAATTAAGTGATCTGTAAGAGGGAAATGTGTTAAAGAGGCTTCATATTTCCTAGTCATATTCTACACCAGAACTCATTAGAATTGTTCTTCACAATACTTAACATACTTGAGCAAACTGTGACCAAAGATTTCAGACACATCTAAAAATTCCTTCAAGTGTGGAGACAACAGACTAGATGTTATCACAGATGCTCAGGGATTATTAGCTCGGTGACTTTAAGAGATGAGCAGAAGGGCTGTGGACACAGTGCCACCAGGTAAGTACCTGAATTCTAGTCTTCAGTGAAGGTTCTCTTGGCTAAATTTAACTCTTTTCTAGCTTGGGACCAGGCCTTCACAGGAATCCTGGGGTATCTACTGGGCCTTGTACTTCAAGTTTAGATCCCAAATCATTGGCACTGCCAACTCAGTTTCTTTTACAAATGATTTTCTCTTTGTGTCTTAAAACTGAGCTCGTAACAGTGCATTCATGACTAAAACTTAGTTTTGTCTCCCAACATGGTATTCTACCAAAAGTTCTATCCATGGTCCCAGGTTTTTAGAAGGTACTTTCTATCTGGTTTCTTTGATTATCTTTTTTCAAGTCCCCTAAGAGCCAGCAAATACCTAGAGAGTAAAATATCATAGAAAGTTAAGTTCCGTTATTACACTTCCCTTGTCAAAATCCTGGTCCCTCAAGTACCAGACACCACTTTTTTTTTTTCTTAACTTTATCTGGCTTTGCCAATTTTCCTTGTGGAAATATTAGCATGTAAACTATTCTACTCTAGTTAAAAGCAGAAATACTTCTATGGCGAATTGAATTATTATAGCTTTCATCTCTGAGGACTCTCCTCTACCCATATAACTTCTTTTTTCTTAGAAGCTACTCTAAAAGCCCTTAAAGGCACTTAGTTAAATAGCAGCTGATATAACAGCCCAGATAAGCGGCATCCCATTATCCCAAATATCCGCCAGATTCTTCCCACATGGTCCATCCACATCCATGTCCTTGTGATTTCCTGGACTTTGATCCACTTACATTTGGCAACTCCCACTCCTGAGTTCCTTGGTGCACGACTTGCCTTTCTCTTACAGGAAAGCTTTCTCCCTGAGCCCTACCTGTCCCACATTCCCAGTCGCCCCAGACAACTTTGTATCACTCACCCGGCAAATCCATCTACACCATCAGACCTAGAGGGCAGGTCAGTGTGTGCATCCCAAGTTTCCAGGGCTTCTCCCACTTCCCTAACTCTCATGTTTAAATTCTGGCAATAAGCAGAACCTCACTTCCAGAAGAGAGAGACCAAGTACTCAAGTGTGTTCCTAAAATAAGCTAACTATCTAACCCTTCTAGAAAATGTGGCAAAATATACCACTGCCTACATAATGCTGCTGTTCTGCAGATTTCCCCACACTGACATATCCATCTCTGAGTGGTTCCTCTGTGTCCTCTTCCAGCTCTGGGTTACCTTGCTTCCTCCACCACCCAATCACAAAGAAGAAAAACAAACCCTCATCAACTGTCTTAGGGTTTCTACTGCTGTGATGAAATCCCATGACCAGAAGCCAAGTTGGGGATGAAAGGGTTTATTTAGCTGATACTTCCAGATCATAGTTCATCACTGAAGGGGGTCAAGATAAGAACTCAAACAGGGCTGGAATCTAGAAGCAGAAGCTGATGCAGAGGCCACAGAGGGGTGCCACTTACTAGCTTGCTCACCCTGCTTTCTTATACAACCCAGGACCACCAGCCTAGGAATGGTACCACTCACATTGGGCTGGGCTGTCCCCCATCAATCACTAAGGCTTGCCTACAGCCTGATCTTATGGAGGCATTTTCTCAATGGAGGCTCCCTCCTCTCTGATGACTCTGCCTTGTAGTTGACATAAAATTAGCCAGCATATCAAGGTAGGATGTAAAAGAAACATGAAAAAGACATGAAGTCTTTCAGAAAATGGAAATGTTAGACATTCAGGCTAGGAAGATGGTAGCAACATCCCGTCATGGTCTGCCAGAGTCTCCGGGGACTAAGCTGAAAAGTAGCTATCAGAAGAGGTAAATGATGCCTAGTAATTCTAACTCCAACATTAAAACAAAATAAGGAACTTTAGAAATCAGGAGAGGAAGTCCAGAGTACATCCTAGAGGGACGGGCTCAGTTTGAAATGTTCCCTGTTCCCAGTAAGAGGGATGCCTGCAGCAGAGTGCTGTGGGAGCCAGACAGAAAATTCTGCACTGTACATTCATCCAGGGAAGCAGCAGAGCTAGCAAAAGGAGATGCCTGGAAAATGCTCTCCTCAGTGCCAGGCAGTCAGCACTCGAAGCAGCCCTGAGAGGCCATTTCCAAAAAATTGCTGATAACGCTGGGGCTGTCTGGAGCTCAATGGTAGACTGCTTGCCTAGCATGCACGAGGTCCTAGGTTCAATCCCCAGTACTGAGAGAGGAAAAAGATCCCTGCTCTGTCAATGGCTCAGCATCCCAAGACGTTCTATGAGGAATATTGTCAGGGGACTATATCCTGAAGACTTGAAAGACCATGGCTGGATCGTGGGAAAGTTAACTCTGAATCAGAACAGTACAGAGTCATCCGAAAACCTGGTAGGAGCCAGAGTCTGCAGGAGAACAGACACACAGTCATGCACACTGGACCGTGGGAAACAGCACACAACAGAGTGGCCAGCATTCACAACTCGTCTCCTGAAGGACTGCCCAAGGATGTGACAGACATCTGAGACCCCAGGTATGAAGAACTGCCCACTGACCAGACCTCCCAAAGGAAGATCCAGAGGTAAGAACAGAACTGCCCAGCACAAAAGGACTTCCAGGGTTGAGGCAGGTGTCTTAGTTACCTTCCTACTGCTATGATAAAATACATGACTAAGACAACTTATAAAGGAAAGAATTTAACCGGACTTACAGTCCCAGAGGGTTAGAACTTAGGATGTAGCAGAAGCATGGGGGTAGCTGACTGGAGAAGCAGCTGAGAGCTCACATCTTGATCCACAGGCGGGAGGCAGAGGGAGGCACACTGGAAATGGCCTGGGTCTTTTGAAACCTCAACGCCCACCCCACAGTGACACACTCATCCACCAAAGCCACACCTCCTAACCCTTCCCAGTCTCAGAAAGTGGGGACCAAGTATCCAAAGGCATGAGTCAGTGGGGGCCATCCTCATCAAGCCACCACAACAAGCTTCTGAAAGCGAAGGAGGGAATGCCCAGAGGCTCCAGTCCGAATCCAGTTAGCAGTCCAGACGGTACGCATAGGCCGCATGTCCATCCAGCTCTGTCTTCCCTTCACATGTATACTCCCTCAACTTAGCAGACCACTTCAGTTCTGTTCTAGTCCATCCTTTTCCCTCCTCTCCATCTTTCTCTCCTTCTCTCTCACATTATTTTTCCCTCTCTCGTTTTCCTCTCCAAAGGAGCATAGACTGGCCTAGCTGTTGGATCTCTGTGACTTAGACTTTTGTTATCTGACCACTTCTCTTATCTCTGTGCAGTCTGCTTACAGTCCAAATGCCTCCACTCCCCGTTTCAGTCCCACTATTACCCTTGTATTTATGTTCCTCTCCTCTGTCTAATCAGTATACATCTTCTGTTCTTCCTTTTCACACATACTCATAGTACTGAATATATTAGTATACATAGTACTATCTCTCAGTGGCCCTTTACTTCCTAAAATTAGTAGCCTTTAAGGGATGATTTTTATTTAACTTTTACTGTATTTTCATAGTGGATCTATGTTGTCTTGGTGACTATTACTTAATTTAGTAGTCTACTCTTGGGGGAGTATTAGAAAGTAAGCTTGGTGCCCTGAATACCAGTCTAACAGAGGACAATGACATCTCTACCCTGCGACAACCTAGTCCCTCTTGAACATTGCCAACATTTCCATTGAAAGAGTAAGGGTGACATAAATTTAAAAAAAAAAATGTCACCCAACAACCTCACCTACAAAACAGATCATAAGGAGGAAAGAGTATCAAGGCAGAAGAACTGAAACATTCAGTGAACAGAAGAGATAAATTACTAAAATAGGTGAGTACAGCACGGAACGCCAGTCACGAGGCTCGTACAGCGCGCTTACCCACGAGGCTCGTACAGCATGCTTACCCACTGAGCCATCACGTCGCACCAGCATGGCCTTCTTTTTGAATTTTGAAACAGGTTCTTACAACACAGCAGACCACACTGACCTCACACTCATAATCCACCTGCCTCAGCCTCCTTGTGCTGGGATCACAGCCTAAGGCACCCAGACTCCTCTGACTTCTGAACTATTCAGATGCCTTTCTGGTCAACAAAGGTTGGCTTAGTGTGTCATCATTCTTGTTATTTTAAACAAATTCAGTTTCCCCACCTATGAAATGATAGTTTTAATAATATTACTGCTAAGGCCTTGACAACTTTGACAACCTCTAAGCAAACTAGTACACACAGTGGTTCCCCTAATACCCTTGGTCCTTGAGGCCACCAGTACGACCAATACATTCATGAACCTTCACCTAAGAGGACAAGTGTGTGCTAGAGGATTCCAAAGAAAAATAGAAGTGATCAAAATAAGGTCAAGACATACAAAGAAATCTGGAAAACGCAAGTCACTGGACTGTCTTAAGCCCCAAACTGCCACAGCCTGAGCTGGCCACTATTAAAGAGAGAACTTGTCAGAGCCCATTAATAGTCAACACCACTAGATTAAACAGTCCTCCATCAATCCCATTGACGAGGCAGATGAGGTCTTCAAAGTTCAGAGACCACTTTCGAGGGAAGGCAGACACGACACTCATCTTGGAGTTCTTAAAGCAGTGAAGGAGAGGGGAACCTTGAAGATGTCGGAGGAGGGATATACGATGAAGGAACTTTAAGTGCATTTCCTGTCCACGTTCACACACAGCTTGCAAACAAGAAATGGACAAAAAACGAGTATGAACCTACACCTATTCTGTCCAATTAAGAAGTTTCTCAGCTGGGTCCTGAAGGATTCAGGGCCTCTCTAATGACCTCCTTTTAGAGCGGTAGTTCTTAACCTTCCTAATGCTGTGACCTTTTAATATAGCTCCTCATGTTGTGGTGACCTCCAACCATAAAATTATTTCATTGCTACTTTTTTAATTGTAATTTTTTTGCTGTTATGAATCATAGTGTAAGTATCTGACATGCAAGATATCGGATATACAACTCCAAAGGGGTAGCTGCCTCTCCCACCCACCTGTGAGAGCAATGAGGAGGGGAACAGAACTATCTACATGTCTTCACACAAAGCTATGGACACACACAAGCCCCACTCCCTAGCTCATTGTTCCAGAACTACTATTTCCTATGGTGGTGAGCCCACCCTGCTACATATGCAAGCATGAGACTGCAAAGATGGCCTTGGGGGCAGGGAGAGTTGTAGAAGACCGAGATGTTACCAATCTGGAGTTCTGAAGGCTCATTTGTTATTCATTAAGCAGCGCAATGTTACTCATTAAGCGGCGCTGTTTACCATGCAAGAAAAGCCAGGAAGTACAACAAAACCCACTATAAGAGTTTATTAAGGGGAGGAAATAGAAGGGGGTGCTTAGGCCTATGGAAAGACCGTGCAGGAAGAGGAGGAGGGATATGTGGAACTCGCTTTTATTTAGATTCTCCCCACACATGTGCATATGGGCTTCTGTAGCTACACCACACATACGCATAGATTACGTAATCATGCCGCGAGCAAGTTATGTGGCACGGATTATGTAGGGCGTAAGGCCCTGGGATGACTAAGCATCTTGCTAGAGCATGCACGGTCATGGGGGAGTGGCTAGGAATTCTACCATCATTGTCACATCAGTAACTCTCACACCCTGGTGGGACTCCATCACTGGAAATGAGGGGTGTTTCCCTCTTCCAAAACAGCAGTGCAGACCTCCAAGGAGATGCCCCCGCCCCTCGGTGCACCTGGAAACTGGAGCAGCTTTGCTGGTGTAAAGCAAGTGCGTTGTTCAAACCATCTAGCTGAGGACCGTCTCATTAGATACAGAAACCAAACCTCCTGAGAAGACATCAACAGGTGGTTTCATGGTTCATCTTGCTACTCTGAGCTAGCACCCGAATACTTAAAAAAATGCCCCAGTTCAATGAAGATTATTGGCTAACTCTAGCTAATGACTTTCCAACTGCATTTTAGTGTCAATCTTTATAGTTAAGTCATTTTACACACATACATATTGAGATAACAACCACATCCCAAGTTGTTTTAAACTTACAACACAAAAGCATTAATAAAAGGGGGCAACAAGATGACCCAGCAGGTCAAGTCACTTGCTGCCAAGCCTGAGCTCAGTTCCTGGAACCCCTGTGGAAGACAGAGAAAACCCCTAAAAGCTGCCCTCTTACCTCCACACATGCACTGAGTCATGTACACACAGGTCATGTACACACACACACACACATAAATGATTGTTTTAAAAGCATTAGTTAACAAATTTTCCAGAAAAACAACTCAGATCCTGGCTACCTTTAATTCATAAAATATTCCGCTGCATTATAGCAAACTGTCCTTCGGGGAAAAAATCTATTTATTTAGTGTTGTGTACTGAACCCAGGGCCTTGTGCATGCCAAGCTCTGGGCTACACCTTCAGTCATCTATCGTTATCATCATAAACTCATTGATCTATCACATAGCTACTGAGAAACCCTCGGCCATTAGGAGATACGTCAAAACCATCCTACACTGTATGGAGATATTTCCTCCAAGTCCTACTGACTCCCAAATTCATCTCCAGAATTTGTTGTTTCTTGACACTAACCATTTAAAAGCAATTTAAACACTGACTTGGGTGGGGTGCAGCGCCTACCACTAAAGTAAATGCAGGGGCTTAATGGACGCGTGTTTTAGCAGCATCCCATTTACAAGGGCCCTAGCTAGCTTTCTGTTACTGTGATGAACACCTTGACCAAAAGCACCCTGAGGAAGAAAGGGTTTATTTGTCTCATACACCTCAGGCCACACAGTCCGTCACTGAGGGAACTCAGGGCAGGGACTGATCAGGACCATAGAGGCAGGAACCGAATCAGAGGCTGTGCAGGAACGCTGTGGCTGGCTCCTTGTCCATAGCTTGCTCAGCCTCCTTTTTTACATGACCCAGGACGACCTGTCCTGGGGCAGCATGGTGCACAGTGGACAGGGCCCTCCCACATCAACCATTAGTCAAGAAAACGCCTCCACAGACTTGCCTACAGGCAAATATGGCGGAGATAATTCCTCAGGAGCTTTCCTTCCCGGTGACTCGAGCTGGTGTCAAGTTGACAAAAGACTATCCGGCGCGACGATAAAATAATGCTTTCCTCTACTCCCCGTCTTTTCTGGCTTCAAAATGCACGCAACAAACTCCTCTCCTCAATCAAAAAAATGACACTATCAGTCAAAGAGAAGGCCACGCACTGCGCATGCCTGCTTGGCACTGCGCATGCCTGCTTGGCACTGCGCATGCCTGCTTGGCACTGCGCATGCCTGCTTGGCACTGCGCATGCCTGCTTGGCACCGCTCTTTGTGCTCACCTTGCACGCGGGAGGAGCAGGGACCTGTTTTGTGGGCAATGAGGGGAAAAGCGGAAACCGCCATTTTCCTCAAAGTCCTTCAAACTGGGAGGGAAAGGTAAACAGTTGAGACCATTAAGAAGCCATCCCTCAGCGGGAGCTAGTCTTCCCACTGAAAATGCAAGGAACAGAAAGAAGAGCACAACATCCTTGCAAGAGAGCCTGCCTGGGGTGGGGTGGGGTGGCGGGGTTCTAAAGCTCTGGGCAGTGGGGGGGGGGGGTGTTTCTAAAGCTCTGGGCAGTGGGTGAGTGTTTTAAATGACTGTTTGCCACTTGCCACTGGGGAAAGTAGGTTCACCCCGAGATTGAAGTGACCTGAACGTGCACTCTTTTGCAGCAGTTAGCATCCTGACAGGGCATGTCTGAATGGTTAGAAGCCCTCCCTGTCCCCTCTGCCCACTGCACCTGGCTATCCTTTGGGAGAATTCCCCCTGCTGTGTGCTAGCTGGCTTTGGGGAAGCCATCTGTTTCTTACACATTCAGAAAGGGAGGGGGCTGGAGAGATAGCTTAGTGGTTAAGAGCACTGACAGCTCTTCTAGAGGACCCAGGTTTGAATTCAGTCATCTACATGCGGCTCACAATCATCTGTAACTATGGTTGCAGGGGGTCTGACGCCCTCCGCAGGCACAAGAATAAAACTGAAAAAAAAAAAATGCCGAGCGGTGGTGGCGCACGCCTTTAATCCCAGCACTCGGGAGGCAGATGCAGGTGAATCTCTGTGAGTTCAAGGCCAGCCTGGTCTACAAAGTGAGTTCCAGGACAGGCTACAAAAGCTACGCAGAGAAACCCTGTCCTGAAAGAACAAAACAAAACAAACAAACAAAAACCTACAGAAGTAGGGAAGAACTGCCTTTACCTTCTGTTGTGTGGCTACACTACGCCAGTGTCCTAGTCCAAGCAGATCAGTTTACTACTGTCTGTTGTAAAGTCTAAATGGGTCAGGAAACCTCGGATGATCCCTAATGGAACTGAGGAGGTTGCTCCTGGAGATTCTATAATTACATGATTCTGATTCTTCCAGTATCTCATTCATATCCTTGTAATATAATTTTCATGAAGTATTTAAAGTTTAACTCTTTTTTATGTTCTTGAGGCATTTTCTTAGGTTTATTTGTGTTCGCTTGCTTGTGTAAGTTCACAATAGCTGAAAACAATCAGCTAGATTTAGGCAAGAGTCCCTGTTAGCACATCTCTATCTGACACTCACTGACTTCAAAGATTCTGCTGCCTCAGTCTCCCCCAGTTACTGAGAACACTGACATGCACCACAATGGCTATCTTGGGCTTTTTGTTTAAAAATTTTTTTTCTCTTATTGTTTTTATGAGTCTATAACTATTCCTGTGGGATTTTTGTTCTCCACATGATCCAAGTGAACAGCTGAATGATTCCCAGGGAATTCTACAAAGCAACCTAAAAATGTAGACTTCTTCCAGTCCTGAAATTTACAGAAATTATTTTCTCCATGTCTGGGCTAATTCACCACATTCTCTAAAAAGAACAAAACTCCAATGCCATCACCACAGGTTATGGTGCCCAAGATGTATCTCTGTGAAATGTATCCCTATGAAATCTCCCCATAATAACCAACTGGATGGAAACGTCACTCAGTCGGGGGGGGGGGCAATCTGAGGTTAGCACTGTATTAAGCATTATCTCAGCTAGTTCAGGCGAGTTATGTCACCACAGAGGAAGACTTAACAGTCCCTCAGTCTGGTGAAAGCCAAAACTTGAGGGATATTAGAGCTGTTTGTCACAGACCCACATCTCCAGGACTGCCATCAGGACACGGGATACTCTCTCGTGTGAAGGACAGATCTACAGACCTCTAGAACACTGGGGGCCCTGTGTGGGTCCCATGTGGCTGCACTGCTCTAAACTATCCAAGATTCAAGTCTGTTCCTTTGTGACTCTGTAAGGGTGAAATGGGATCATATTTCTATGTATGGCCCATCCATTATATGTTCTGGCATACAAGAATGATCCAATAAACTCTGGGTGATTCAACAGTTCAACTTATTGGATGAACTTATTTGAAATATAAAATAAGAAAGGTCCTATCAACTGGATGTCTTCCCCAGTAACAGTCTAATTTATTCTCATTTCTTATCCTTATAGCGACCCTTTGAGGGAGAGAAGTGCCATTCTCCCAACTATTCAGAGGAGGGAACTGAATTTTAAAACTTGACTACAACCACACAATGGTAAGGGGCGGAACTGTTTCCAGAACCTATACCTTTCCAACCTAAGAAATCGTTTCTTTAATGGAAGTCTAACTCTGGGAAATCTTCTAGATAAAATTTTAACATAAGAAAATTTGTTAAAATTGGAGTTAAAATGTTTTTTGACTGCACACTGCAGATGACACAGACCAAAACACGCCAAGCCAAGCTGAACTGAAGAGCAAGCCCATCTGGAAGCTGTTATTCCAGAAGGAACAAGCAAATGCAGTTCAGAAAGCTCACACCGGGAGAGGAGGAAGGAAGGTCGAGGACGAAGGAAGAAGAGGTCTGTGGATGCAAAAGGAGCCGGCCAGCTAAGACTGACCCGCCACACCTCTTCAGGGGACTCCGCAAGCTGGCTGCTCTGGAGTTTTCACACTATCACACAGGAGTGCCACCACCCTCTTGTACCACACTATACTAGAGAGCCCAAGGGCACAGACTGCATGTTCTCACTTTTGTGTGTCACCACACTGAATACAGTCCTCTTTCTCTACTTTATCTGAATGCACACCAAAGCAGTACTACTATCTCTCCTTTGGGTTCTTGTGCTCGGTCGCTTTCTGTTGCTAAAATAAAACACCATAACCAAAGCAACTCGGAGACAAAGAGGTTGATTTGGCTTACACTTCCATGGAACAGTCCATCACTGAGGGAAATCAGGATAAGAACCTGGCTGGAGGCAGAAACAGAAACAGAGCCCGTGGAGGAATACTGTTTACTGGCTTGCAGTTTGCTTTCTTATACAATCCAGGACCAAGGGCTCTTCAGTGGCACCAACTGTGGGCTGGGCCCTTCCATATCAATCATGAATCAAGAAAATGCCCCCACAGATTTGTTTATAGACCAATCTGATGAAAGTCCTCTCTCGGTTGAGGTTCCCTCTTCCCAGATGTCTCTCGAGCTTGTGTCAAGTCAACACAATCTAACCAGCACAGCTCTGATCCTAGAAGAGGAGACCTGCAGTCTTCAGGTCCTAACTTCCTCCATCTCACCATTCACCTCGCTCGAGGAGTTGTTCCAGTGCCTGGTTGAAGAGCTGCATTACGCTATCAACTGTTTCAAGCTCAGTGACATAATAAACTGAAGAAGGTAGACGCTATGGGATGAAGGCTGCATGGCTTCAGTCACAAAGGGACAATACCCACTCCATGCACTACCACCCCCTTACCCCACCCCAAAGCTCATTCTTAGATAGCCTGGTAACTCTCAAGAAGAAAGTATCTTAAAATTTCATGTTTGTCAGAGAATTGGAGGGAAGACACAAGGAAATTGTACACAATAGAGGAGGGAATCATGAAGAAAGGAAAGAGGAAGACCCAGAAATTGATAAACCATGAGTTTAGTCTTAACACATGTGTAACCAGAAATTAAGTAAGAAAAATTTATCTGTACACAGAATTTAATGGTGCACACCACTTCTCTTTGAGAGGAATTTAAGGTTTCCCCTTAAGTTCCTTCAGTTACTTGGTCATTGTATTTGCTTAAAAGGCTGACAGCTAAAATAGCCACTGCTTATAGACAAGCGCATCGAGATAATGTCACCACAGCTTCCGAGAATAATACCAAATGAAAACAGGTAAAAGAACAGTCTTTGACACATCCCTTTTCAGAAAGGCAGGTGTGTGACCACCAAGTGCTTTGCAGTAAGAAATGCCTGTGTGGATCACTCGGCATGGGTCTCAGACCACCCTCTAAGCCTAGCTCCCAAGTCATGGAAAATGCTTCCTAAAATGGTGAGCACATCTGGTGTCTCATTCAGCAATCAACATTGGCTTAAACACTTTTCAGGCTAAACCTAATTTCCTAAAAACCTCTAGGAAAGATTATTTTCCATTTCAAAAGAGAAGCTATTACTCCTTAAGTTTTTCAGCATCTTTAGTGTGTAATCATCAACATCTTTAATATATGATTATCAATACATAATTATTAAGAGTGCTGTAACTGACCAGGCATGGTGGCGCTTGACTTTACTCCCAGCACTCAGGAAGCAGAGGCAGATGAGTCTCTGAGTTTGAGATCAGTCTGGTCTACAAAGTTACAGGCCAGTCAGGGCTGCAGAATGAGACCCTGTGCCCCAGAGAGTGCTGGGAAAAACCCCAGGGAGGGCAGCTTCACACTATCAGCCAAACTATACAAGCATATACTCTGGACTTAATAATTCCAATTCTGGAAGTTTATTCTAAAGCTATACTTACACATTTGTGACTTGAAATTAACTGAAATGAAATATGCAATTCGCTTTAATTTTAAAAATCAAAATTTGCAAATAAACCAAATTTTCATCTACAAAGGACTGACTTATTCAGTTATAGACATAAATGGGAAAAGGAAAATGAAAAGGTAGGGGTAGTGGGTAGCCATTCCAGCTTTGATCTGAAAGTTCCAACCCCCATTGAGGCTTCGGTAATGGTCATGCCTACAAGGGGGGCCGAGAGAGGACCTTGAAGACCCGGGATCCAGATGTGTGGACTCTCTTGGTTCCTGGACCCTGGACGCTGGAGGTAGACCGAGCAGAGTTCTCCAGAGAACACCGCCCGACTGCGCTATACCTTTCCCAGACCCTGATACCTATCTCTTCATTTGTGAGTTACCCCACAAAATAAACCTCCCTTTTAACTATGTGGAGTTGCCTTCATAATTTCACCAATAGGTAGGCGCATGTATTAGTTACTTTTCTGCTGCTGTGATAAAACACTATGACCAGGGCAACCTATGGAAGAAAGATTTTACTGGGGCTCTCAGTTCCAGGGAGATTAAGAATCCATCATGGCGTGAAGGCACAGCCGCAAACAGCAGGCATGGCTTCCTGTGGGAACAGGAAGCAGACGGTTCAACAAGAAGCATGGGGGGCAAACTGGAAGCAGGGTGAGGCTCTACGTTAGGTCTCACTCAAAGCCTGCCCCAAAAGACATTCTTCCTCCAGCTAGGCTGCACCACCTAAACCTCCCCAAACAGTGCCACCAACTAGAAACCAAGGGTTCAAATATCCTAGCTTATTGGGGACATTGCTTATTCAAACCACCACAGGAAGCGAGGGGCCTTTTGATGTGTTAAACACAGAATAGTCTCCAAAACATACTAAACATTAAAAGCACGGTATAGGAAAATGATCATGATATTTTTTGTTAAATGTGAAATGATGATAGTTTATGCTGTATTTTTTTTTTAAATGAAACTGTATCATTAAGTGCAAAAAGAAATTCTAGAAAGGTACAGTGAAAAATAATGGACCAGTTGAAAGGAAGAAAAGGATAGCCATGGTCTTCCAAATGAGCACTTCTTAATAAGTGGGTTTATTTTGAGCTATGCGACGGCAAAATAATAATAATAATAATAATAATAATAATAATAATAATAATAATAATGCCATGACATCTAGTCTCCTTCCCAGGCTCTACGTCTACAGCCAGAGGCAAAGGTCAACAAGTTCCTCTCTCTTAGCTGCTTCCTCTGTCTCCTGTATCTTTCACGGTTTCCCAAACCTTAAAGCATCGGTAACGTCATCTCTCTGAGCAGAGGTTGGCATTCTACGTTCTCAAGTCTGCTTTCCTGAGGAGTGGTTTCAGGAAGTGGAATAGCATAGAAACTGAAACAACAGACCTACCTGAAACAAAGTTTCCTAAGGCCGCACTTAAGCAAGCCTGGGAGCTCGAAGCAGACAGGAAATGGGCTTAAGCCACTGGGTGATTGTTGAGTCCGTTACTTGAGGACGACCACGATTTTTAGCCTCTGCAACAGTTTTTCCCAGGTGGTCTGACACATAGGCTGTGCTATACAAACAGACAACACCCCACTGTCAGCCTGGGTATGCCTGTGTCCTGGAAACCACCTGAGACACAGCTATAATGGCCAAGCCAGACCCAGTGTCCAGACACAGACTTGACATAAGCGCTGAGCAGTTGTGTAACCTTCAGAACGTACCTTAATAGTTCCAGTCGTTCAGAGGAACTGCCTGCTCAGATCGCCTTTAAAAGTCAAATTCCTCACCTCCTCTTGCCATCTTACCCATCTAATCATTTCGGGCCAAGATGACAAGAAACCAGACATCCAGCACATCTAAGGTCCAACTCCAAGGCGACAGTGAGGAAGGCTGGAGCAGAGTAGAAAAGCCTAGAAGCCACCATAGGCATGTGTGGTGATATTTTGTTTGTGCTCTAACAAATAAAGCTTGCCTGGAGATCGGAGTACAGAGCTAGCCACTAGTTAGCCATAGAGGCCAGGCAGTGGTGGCACATACCTTTGATCCCAACACTTGGGATCTCATGCCTTTAATCCCAGCACTTGGGAGGCACAAATCTTTAATCCCTGCACTAGGGAGGAGGAAACAGGAAATGATGTGGTAGGCAGAAAGAGGAATATAAGGTGGGAGCTCACCCCTTTTGGTCTGAGGATTTGGAGAGGTGACTGTGGCTGCTCCTTTACTTTTCGGCTCTTTCAGCATTTACCCCGATATCTGACTCCGGGGGTTTTTATTATTAAGACCAATTAGAATTCATGCTACAAGCATGACAGTCTCTGTACTAGGGTATAGGATGAAGACAAGATGGCTCCCCTCCCCCCAAAACACTAGATTTTAAGGATCCTTCATCAACCCTTACATGACACAGAACTATTGTGCCTGAATTCTTCCACAGCAGCTTACTTTGCCTAAAAAATTCCAGAAATGACTTTCCTTGGCAACAAGCTACACGGTTCAACAACACCTCAAGTCACAGTATTTGCATAACTGCTTGAGCTCTGTGCAATCAGTCTAATTCCTTCTTAACACTGTGTCCTTTGAGGGGAGGGTGGGGGTTAATAAGGGATAGTTTATTCTAGAGCTAAATATGGGTGTTCATGGCCCAGGAACATGGATTCAGGTCATCCCCAAATACCACATTTCAACGTGATAACAGTTTCATGACTTATTTGTATTTTTTAATTATATATAATGTATTTCAATCATATTCTTTCCCCTCACCCAATTCCTCCCAGATATTCCCCCACTTAGTAATAGAGGAAAAAGAAGTAATGAATCAAGGCACTTTTAAAACACTGTAAGCAGAAACATCAGCTAGATAGGGAACAAAGTGGAGACGTCTCTGCTGGAAGTCACAGACGCCAGCTGACAACATTCTTAGCCTTTTTGTTACCAGAAATTTTGGGGAGTCCCTTCATGGTCGCCAGACAATACCAGGAAAATTGGGATCACCTCTTGAGATTCTAACTCTTGTTAATAAAATTTAAGAATGGACACAAATGGAAGTTGGAAAAACACTTTATTAGAGTAAACACACACACACACACACACACACACACACACACACACACACACAAACACACACACACACAAAGAGGCAAGCAGTAAATCTCAACCATTACCCAGAAGATCCCAATGGAGAAGAGAGGAGCAAAAAAAGCCATGTTTAGTTTTTTGTTTTTTGTTTTTTGTTTGTTTGAGTTAAGCCAACATGATGGTCAGAGGCATGGTGGGCCAGGAAAAAGAAAGCACAATTAGGAAGTGCATGGCTTCAGCCTTGTAAACTACTACACTAGTTGACAAGAATTCTGGGAAGGAACAGTACAGTATCTCATTCTCTTTTATCTCTTTAGCATGGCTTAAGTTACGTCTACCTTTCTGGGGGTGATCCCTCCTTCCCAAGGGTAGCTCTTTGGACAAATGATTGACCCACCCAACTGAATGAGGTCTCTGCCCAGGCTAGAGACTCTATTCTCTTGGGGCCCTTTAGTGCTACTCTAACATTCCTGCCTCTGGAGAGGTAACCCTGAAGGGCTGGAGAGTTGGCTCAGCAGCTAAGAGCACTTGCCGCTCTTACAAAAGACCCTGGTTCAATTCCCAGCACCCATGTGGTGGCTCATAACTAACTCCAGGCTCAGAGGACTTGAAGCCCTCTTCTGACCTTCAAAGGCATCAGGCCAAACATGGTACACATACAAACACGCATAAAAAAACACTCAAAGGTATAAAATAAGTGAATTAATTAATTAAAAAAAAACTTTAGGAACCAAATAAAAGATCAAAGCCTCCAATCATTCCTACATCTCTGATCTCTGGCAAGGACAAAGCTATAAGGGGTCCAGGAACATTTTTGGCTTTCAGACAAGAAAGAAATCACTTTTCTTTGGGCACTTTTTATCCTAAACTGCCTATGCCAATTCCACATCCTGTCTCGTCATTCCTCATGCTGAAGAGGTAACCTTACCTACCAGTATGGAAATAGGACAATAACCAATCTGGTTTCTTCCAGCTGAATGGGGTGTCATCATTGTATATTATGGATCAATTGGACTGCTGTACTTCACTTACTACTAGAATCTGCTGTGTATCTGACTTCTTCAATCAAGAGATATAATACATGTGTGTCCCATGCATAAGAGCTTTGTTTGACAATACATGTGTATCCCATGCATTCGGTTTTTTTTTTCTTTAGCTTCTTTTCTATATTTTGGAAGGTGGTAGGGAAACTAAAAGATATAGCTTATGTGTTAGAAAATACATTTCTTTTCCTTTAAAAAAAAAAGCAATATTCAGATGATCTACTTCCTTTCAATGGGTATGAAAAGAAAAGACACCAGGATGTGAGTGATACCTGGGCTGGCCCAGCATCATCAGTGTGTGCATGGCAGTCAAACACATTCTCCACTTGTTGCATCCTGCCCTTCTTGAGCTTGCACCATTGGCAAGAGTGGGGCCAATGAGCTGCTGGAAAAATCCAGAGAATTAGTCAACTCCTTAAGGACTGACAACCCTAACACATCTTTCTAGAAATAAAGAACCAAATGCAAGCCGGGTGACGGTGGCGCACGCCTTTAATCCCAGTATGTGGGAGGCAGAGACAGGTGGATCTCTGTGAGTTCCAGGCCGGCCTGAACTACAGAGCGAGTTCCAGGACGGAAAGGGTGACACAGAGGAACCTGTCTCAAAAAAAAACAAAAACAAATGCTTTCTTTTTGTACCATGGCCGGGATTTCCATGTATGTCCCCGCACTCGAAACCAGAAAGACTCTGTGCATAGTTCCCTCTTATTGCCCTGCATCGGGAGAACATGTCAGGGAGACCCCACAGAGCTCAGCAGCCTCAGGGCTCCGCACTGGACCACTACAAAGAGCCTTCTTTCTCTAAAGGCAACATCCATTTCAAAAAAGGTACACGTGCGCCTTTGGCCTCCAATAGATCAGTAAATGTTTGCATGTCAGTTAATATACCCATTAGTAGTAGTAATAATAATAATAATGTAAACTGTCTCCCATGAGCAGCACCAAAACCGGAGAAATGCTGTGGGACTAACCCACCTCAAATCAACTCGTTCCTCCTTCATTTCTCCCTCTTCAGGTACTAGCAAGCCTTCTTGCGGCAGTTGCTTTTAACAGTTTCCTCTGAAACTAAATATCATCCCAGCAAGCTGTTACTCCCCACCATAGAGCTGCTGAAAACTAATAATTGAGCTTCAAACACCAGGCTTGGCAAACTCTGGCTGCAGAAAACCATTAATCTCACGATGACATTTTAGAGGTCTCCACAAAATCACATTTCCAAGTGAAATAAATCCAGTCCCCTAAATTAGGCTGCATTGGAACAAGGAAATAAGCAGCCAGAGCCAGCAATGAATTACACATGGCATGCTAATTACTAGTCTTATCCAGAAATAGCTGAAGACTGCAGGATTTCTGTTGTTGTTGTTGTTAAAATAACTACAGTCTTTATTCAAGGGTTGAGCAAATGCATCTGATTTACTCACATGTTTCAGCTTCTAAACATAATCACATCTATATGAGATAGATGAGGAGAGAGAGAGGGGAGAGAGAGAGAGAGGGAAAGAGAGAGAGAGAGAAAGAGAGAGAGAGAGAGAAGAGAGAGAGAGAGAGAGAGAGAGAGAGAGAGAGAGAGAGAGAGAGAGAGAGAGAGAGAGAGAAACGAGAGAGAGGAAACTTTGAGGGTTGGGGCAGAGATAGCCAAGAGAAAAGAGACCAGTAGTAATAGTGGTGATTGGAAATGTCCACCAGCATCCTCAAACATGCAAGTATGAAGGGACTTGATGCTGCCTGTCCTCTCTGTTGTATCTCACTCAGACCCCACTGAGAAATGGAACAGAAAAAATTGAGTCCCTACGAGTTATCTTGAGCATGGCCATCCCTTTTTCATAAATGAAAGGATTAGAAATAGTGCTGAGGAAGCATTGCAGCCATAAGAAAGAATCTCACCTAGACACACTTAGTATGAGGAGCTAAGAAGATGATGTGTCCGTCAGTAAAGTGCTTGCCAGTCAAGCATGAGGACCAGAGCTCAGATCCCCAGCAGACATGTAAAGACTAGGCACAGTGGCACATGCCTGTCGTCTAGTCCCAGCCCGGGGAGGCAGAGATGAGGGATCCCTGAGGCTTGCTGGCCAGCCAGGCTAGCTGAATTGAAGACCTCCATGTTCAGTGAGAGGACCCTATGTCAAAAAAAGAAAATGGAGAATGATTGAGGAAGACACCTGATATCCTCCTCTACACGTGCACACATGCGTGTGCATGCGCACATGTATATCCCAAAAGGAAGGAGGGAGGGAGGAAGGGAGGGAGGGAAGGAAAAAATTAGCTAACTTAGAATGTGTAAGGGTTGAAATGAGAGCACACATGAATAAAACAAAAACATGGTTATATTTTACCGCTGCCCTGGTTCCCTAACAACAAGATGAACATTTTTCTATATGTCTGAGTTCAGCCAACAAGATGACTATCTCACCCCTCACCCAAGGTTTCGGTTTGTACCAATGATACACTGTGGACTACAAAGCTTAGTGACAGAATTTGGAGTCTTCGTCCTGCTTACCATGTCCAATTTAATCCTCAATCCCTCTAAATATGACCCAATTTATTCTCCATCACCACATGCCCAGATATCACATTCTAGAATATTCCACAAAGAAACCCCCTCATGGTCATCTGGGGTGCCACAAGCTCTTCTGGGATTAATGAAAGTATGGGGGAAAGACTGTTCTTGGTTGGATAAGTTTGGAAAATTCTGGGCTAAATAACACGAAGGTGTTTTTTCATTACAGAATTCAGCTTCTAACATGCTGACAGCATATTAAGAATCTTAGAGAGAGAGAGAGAGAGAGAGAGAGAGAGAGAGAGAGAGAGAGAGAGAGAGAGAGAGAATAGGCATCATCAATAAGCCTGGGTGACTGGCAAATCTTTTTTCTACCTCCTCAAATGAAGCTCCTCTGAACACCCTCGCCAGGTTCTGGGCCCACCTTCCTCTTCAGTTGCCTAGAGGAATGTAAGCCGCCATCTCCCACTCTGCCCAGCACATGGAAAGTGATGAGGACACAAAAATGGAAAAGATATAAATATTCCTGAAGCTACAAAGCACAGAGAATTCAGAGATCCTGAAAGGCAAGCCACTCATGAAGCTAGTTCCCGGCGTGCTTTAGAGCGTGAACTAGCTTGCCAGCTGCCGGGTCACCACACTTATATCTCTGATCCTCAGAGGTGCCTGTTCAGACTTTGAAATAAAACTCAGAGTCAGTCTCTAAAAAGAGGTTTTTACCAGGTGGACTTTGCCCCATGAACATTCACTACATTAGCAGTTCCCAACATGTGGGTCGTGACCCCTTTGGGGGTCAAATGAACCTTTCACAGGGCTCACCTAAGACCATCAGAAAACACAGACATTTACATTATGATTCATAAGAGTAGCAAAACGGCAGTTATGAAGTAGCAATGAAAATAATGTTATGGTTGGGGGTCACCACAACATGAGGAACTGTATTAAAGAG
Source organism: Peromyscus californicus insignis (assembly GCF_007827085.1). Taxonomy (NCBI): domain Eukaryota; kingdom Metazoa; phylum Chordata; class Mammalia; order Rodentia; family Cricetidae; genus Peromyscus; species Peromyscus californicus. The sequence continues at coordinate 56,646,657 of NW_026294469.1, read as the reverse complement.
TCGCAGGGTTGGGTAGGTTGAGAATCACTGCACTACATCCCCTTTAATGATTCTGTTCATTGTTAATGAAACCAAGGAATCCTTGGATAGCGGTGTGTTGAGAGAAGTCCACGGACGCCTTGGAAGAAGACCGACTTATTTATTAAGGAATAAAATTGTGATCACACTCACAAACACAGAACAGTGGTGTCTAATAAAGATCGTATAAAGATATCAGATCCCCTCATCCTGCTGTCGCTGAAGTCCTCAACTCACAGCTAATCCTCACTCACACTCATCCCACCAAGTGAACAAGATAGAGGTATAGGCATCTGCCCAGAACAGGCTCCAGAGGAAGGGAGCCCATCATAGGACATACCAATACCACACAACCCTCCCTTCAGACTAGAGGTCATAGCTGCTCCCATACGTGTCCTGTCCCTGACACAGGCCAACGGAACAGTTGTCCCTCATTCCAGGTCCTTACTATACTATCTGCTGTTCCTTTGGAGGTTGGCCCCATGGCTTGTGTGAGGCTATGGATGGGAAGGGGCCAGTGGGACTATGGTGAGAGGCCGCCTCCCTCTGCACTGTGCATTCTTCTGTGCCTCCACAAGCTACATCTGTACAAAGTACTTGAACCTTCAAGCAGGGCTCTCCACAGACAAACAAGGACCTACAGTTGAGGAGGAGGGAATTCCACAGGAGCAAAGACTTTTCAGGCAATAGAAGAGGCCACGTGTTCTGTGACCAGCTTGTTGGTCACAATACCAAGGTCAGGAAGGGCCAGCAACTGAGCCAGGAGATTGAGTTGTGTAAGCTCTAGATAAACACAGGTAGATGTAGAAGCCTCTGGAAGACTAGAGTTCCTTGGTCTCAACGCTTGCCCTTTCATGAATGTTCACCCACAGAAGCAACTACAACTCAGGATTCCTCTTGTCAGAGAAGGTAGTAATTCTTTTCATGCCACGAAGCAAAGTTACAGATAAACAGGTAAGAATACATACCAACAAATGATGCATGATAATAGAACACATTGGACTAGACATGTTCGTGAACCAGAGTTCTCGCAGCCTCTGAAGAATCTGTTATCAGATAAAGAAAGGGTAGAGAGTCGAAGGGACCTTTCTGGAACCACATAAGGAGTAAATGGTAGGTCTAAAGAGCAAGCCCGAGTCTCCTGCCTCCAACACTCACCGTTTTCCCATGGCCATATTATAACAGCCTTGCAAGAAGTACATGTTTTTTTTTTTAATGGAAAATTCTGAAAACAAAAGCAGAAAGAGGAAAATGGTGGAATCATGGGTGACTTTTACCCTTTAGCTTAACAGTTTTTTTTTTTCATTTTATTGTTAAGAGTGTGAATTAAGGGCTGCAGAGATGGCCCAGTGGTTAAGTATTTAAGCGGCTGCTCTTCCAGAGGTCCTGAGTTCAATTCCCAGCAACCACATGGTGACTCACAGCCATCTATAATGAGATCTGATGCCCTCTTCTGTTATGCAGGTATGCATGCAAATAGAGAACTCATCTACATAAATGAATTTTTTAAATAATGTGAATTAAGTAATAAAATACTGCTTATAATCAAAATTACAGTATAAATAATCAAAATAAGCAAAATTGCATGTATGTCAGTAAAAGTATGCTTTCCATTACTTTTATTATAATAAAAGTATTCATTTTTTCGTTATTTCTTAGGAGAACAAAATGGGAGAGCAGGTGTGATGCAGACCTGTAATCCAGCACTGGGGAGGGTCAGATAGGAAGATTACAGGTTCAAGAGCAGCCTGTGCTCTATAGCTCCAGGCCAGCTTAGGGTACACAGCAAAACCCTACCTCAAAAAATTAAAGGCAGGAGGGAGCCAATGGAAGGAAAAAGGAGAGAGAAAGGGAAGAAGGAATGGAAGATGGTTAACCAATGCCAGTCACCAACAGGCACACGGAGGATGGAACCCCAAGATGCCACATATCAGACGGGGCTACACGGTTAACCCTTCAGCTTTGGGCCAGAGCCTTGAATTACTGACTTGCCAGAGTTCCCTCCCCAACTCTTAGGAACCCTGGAGCCATAGGCAGAGATGGAGTCTCTATTAGCTCTCAATTAGCCTGTCTCCTGGAGTAGCAGGATAGTTGAATGCCTGTTCCAACCTGTGTGGTAGGTATGTAATATGATGAAGAAATAAACCTTTACTCCTGTGAGCCTGTTAATGTTAGGTTGTTTCTCTTTTTCTTTTTATATTTTTTTAGATTTATTTTTGTTTTATGCGTCTGAGTGCTTTTCCTTCCCATACGTATGTTCACGATGTGCGTGCAGTGACTATGGAGGCTGGCAGAGGACACTGGACCCCACACACCTGTAGTAACAGACAACTGAGCAGTCATGAGGGTGCTAGGAACGGAACCTGGGTCCTCTGGAAGAGCAGCCAGTTCTCTTAGCCACTGAGCCAGCTCTCCAGCGCTCCTTTCTCCTTTTTTAAAAAACACTTACATATTTATTTGTGTAGGGGAAGCAGCACCCATGCCATGTCACACATGGAGAAGTCAGAGAACTTGCAAGAGTCAGTTCTCTCCTTCCACCGGGTGGGTTCCAGGAGTCGAACTCGAGTCAGAAGGTTTTCCAGCACATATCTTTACCTGCTGAGCCACCTACTCAGCCCAAGCTGTTTCTAAATTCCAGGCCAGTGTGCATGGTTCTTTAATAAAGGAGAATAAGGAGACGAAGCTGTAATGAGGTAAAAAGGTTAACAAAAATTCCACCTGGCTCCTCATAGCTAGACTAACATGCTATACACCCACGTGTGGAACATCACAGCCCTCTGTACCTCAGTCCCTTCAACCATACCATTCAATCATTAATGCTGTCAACCAATACGGATTGGATCATTATTCACTGAATCAGTTAACTAGCGACTGCATAGGTTGGTGTATTAGAACAAACAGTTGGTCTTCTCTTCAGAGGGCCATCTTGGTAGCAAGGGGGTTGCTGGTTTCCTCATTTGGTTTTATGGAGCACCACAGATTGAGCCTCGGTAGGGAAAGTGCGCAGATGCCTGCCAACATTGACTGGCTGGGGCAGAGTGAGCAGAGTGGAATCGTACACAACTTCGCAGACACTCTCTCAAGGGGCTACTTTGCTGTGACTCAGAGGCCCAAACTCCTACCAGTCCTGACAGTTTGCTTCAGTTTCACTTAACTTTTTATTGCCTGTAAACAGAAAATTCCTAACATTCAGTCAGCCTCAGGAATTTCATTTCCCTATGTGTCATAACAGAACGGCTCGAAGGGGCCCTGGGCGGGACTTCTCCTCAGGAAGCCAAGATGCAGAATAAGGTCTCCAGATCTGCTCATGGGTGCTGGCAAGGATGGGTCTCATGTACGCTATGCATCTTCTTACTCCTACAATCACTGAAGCAAAGATCTGATAGTAAGAGAACAGTTCATAAAAGACCTTCCATTTTGACATACTCTAATTTCTAAACTGTGCCCACTATTTGATTTCTTATTATGATAGCTCATTAGAAGCATTGTTGCCACCAAAAAATAAAGAGGTAACACATCTGATAGTGAACAACAAAGCAATCTTGAGACAACTTGAATTGCATCTTTATGAAAGAGAGAATGTACACATTCCAGTATAAGAATAAAGAACCCCAAAGCAATCAATGAATGAAAGAAACCCAAGGTTCTGGTCAAACAGAAATTCTGAAGATTTCAGGGTTGGTTTTCCCAGAATAATGTATAGAAATACTCGGAAGATGGCTTAGTATCCTACACAAACAAAGGATAAGGTAGAGAAGGTTGCTTCAAACGTTTAAACCACCTGCAAGCTAGCCTTTCTTGGCGTACAAAGTGTTAACACTTTTCTACGGGGGACAGACAGGAAGGACCAGCTCCTTCTGTCTTTAAGGATCAGAAACCTGAAATCACAGGTCACAGAGAATGAGGAAACAAAGTCATCTCCTCTGGTGACAATGAATGGAAAGAATGGACGTGCTACCAGTAAAGGGGAGACAATGGCTACCTCCCAGGTACACACAGATAGGCAGGCGGCAGGTCTTCCCCGAGGAATGCAGCCCCACCCACATCTGCCCACACATTAGACTACTTACAGCAATAGATAAGGTCTTCAGCAGTTTGAACAGTTACCTTCAAATCTCTAGGCATTTGGGGCTTTTAGAAACCAGAACTTGGGCTGTGTCCTGCTCTTTTACAATTCAGAAGGCTCCACTGAATGGAAGGCTCATACTCAATGTGGAATGAAATCAAATTAATTTATGGCCACTTCCTAGGGCAGAGAGAGGAACTGCATGCCCAAACTAAACTCCAGAATACCCAGCAGCCACTGAACCTCTCCCATGATGCCCTAACGTCATATGAAAGTCATGGGTACAGTGATCCTTCTTCAAGTAGGAGAAAAATACTCCATCCCTAGAGAACTGGGCATCAAAGTCCAGCAAGAAAGCATCCAGTTCCTTCAATATCCTATCTCTCCACAGCCATGCAATAGCTCAGCACAACCGATCTGCAGCTGGACAGAAATCCCTAACACGGGGACAGATGGTCTCTAAATGACGTTACCAAGGATTCACACCCGTATTAGTTACATGTACACTGCTGTGATAACAGTCTCTGGTAGGAATAAGCAAAGAAAGATTTGTTTCCGTTCATGGTTTCAGAGGGTCTCGGTCCATTACAGTGGAGAAGACAGGTGGAGTGTCAGGAGCATGAAGCAGAGGCTGCTCACACCTCTGGACCCAGAGGAGAAGGAGCAACAGGGACCAGGGACTGAGTGACAACCTTCAAAGATGCCCCATAGCAACCTACTCCCGAGCTAGGCTCCCATACCCTGAAGGTTCTACAACGTAGCAGCACAGTTGGGAAACATGTGCTCAAAGGGTGAGCAAGTGGGAGACATTGGGAGACATTTCAGAGTCAAACAATAACATCTCTTTCTCTTTGTAAATTATTTCATTCAGCCAACTAGGAGTTCTTTTTTATTCATGTGTCTGTGTGTGGTGTGCAGATGTATGGGTATGCATATTCACACGTGTGTGAATGCATGTATGTGTAGGTGGGTCCATGTACATACATGTGCCTGTGGAGGCCCAAGGTTGATGTTAGGAATCCTCCTTAATTGCTCTTTCACCTCATTCACTGAGACAGGGTCTCTCAATCAAACCCAAATTCACCAATATGGCTAGTCTAGCTAGCCAGTTGCTCTAGGGATCTCCTATTTCTGTCTTCCAAAACTGGAGTTACAGGTGAGCCACCATGCCCATCTGGCATTCACGTGGGCTCCAGGATTCCAAACTACAACACCCCTCCTGCTGGCTCTTTAACCACGGAGCCATCTCTGAGGACCCCAACAAGCAATTCTTAATATTGATTTTACTTAGGCTTTCTCTATCAGTCTCCCAAAGATGGAGTCAGTCTTTCATTCAACTGTACATCAAAGATAGAAGACACTACTATTTGTTTAAAGTTAACTGATTAAACAACTAACTATATGGTACTAGATTCGACTTATATTTATACATTTCCAAATCTTTCATTTAATGTCCTGTTATCTTTAACAATTACTCCCTTCTAACACTGTCAGCCATTGCAAACATGTTTTAAGGTTCCTATTGCTGTGATAAAACACTACGACCAAAACCAAACTTGGGGAGGGAAGGGTTTCTCTCATCTTATAACTCTCGGGTCACATATCATCACTGAAAGAAGTCAGGGCAGGAACTCAGAGAAGGAACCTAGAGGCAGGAACTGAAGTAAAAGCCATGGAGGAGCCCTGCTTATGTCTTTGTCCCCCCTTCATTCCCTCAGTTGACTCTTTCTTTATGCAACCCAAGACCACCTGCCTGGGGTTGCTCCCAGGGGGCTGAATGCCCCCCCCCACATCAATTATTAATCAAGAAAACGCTCCAGACTTGCCTACAGGCCAATCTGATGGAAGCGAGGTTCTCTCTTCCCAAATGATCCTGGCTTGTGTCAAGTGGACAGAATAGCAAAAAGGCACAAGATGCAGTGATCTCTCACATTCTCACGCTGCCTCATCTGTAAAAGCGAAATAAACAAAAGGTGAGATCATAAGATTTTGGTACCTGAGATGTAAATCATGTTGTGCCCTAGAGTGTAGATCTCAGATCCTTTTAGATCTCAGATCCTGAGTAAACAGACTCAGCACACACCTGAAACAATTACTGGACAAGGTGAGGACTGGGACCTTTACAGCGATGTGGAAAATGCAAAGCGGTGGAACCTTCAGAACTAATACAAAGCAAGACATGGCCACAGTTCCTTGCAAGACCCAACTGGTATACCTAAGAGCCCCAAACACCAAAATACCTCCAAGCTTGGAGAGGCTCCATTTCCACACCATTTCAGTTCTTCTGCCAAAGCTGCATACGCCTTTGCTTTTTTAGGTGTATTTTAAAGGCTTCTAAGTAAAATATTTACATCAGTAGGTCCTAATGTTTGTTTGTGTCTCAAAGTATACAAGGTATGGCCTATTGCCAGTGTTTATAGGACTGGTATCATGACCCTTAAGACACTTGGAAACAGTGTTTTTTAAAGATACGTTCATTTGTAGTCACAATATTACACTAACTCCTTTATGGATTTTCTTTTTTCTGTTGTTCAAATTACTAATATTTCAGTAACATTATAACCAAAGTCAGGTATCTAGTTCCATCATCAACTAAAACTCCCACTGCTATAAATGTGAGATAGTGTGAATGTAAACAGCTCCAATTAAGATGGCAGAAAAAGATATCAATAAAGGCCTGTCCATCAAGCAGAAGTGGAATAACCCTTCATTAGTATTTTGGGCTAAGCTGATGGAAGGTATCTAAAGGAAATCACTTTGTTGACTGAAAAGAAGGTTGGAACATTGTTTTGTTTTTGTTCTGGGTTATATTTCACTTAAATTTAACTGTAGGGTTATCAAATTGCTGTAAACTTTATTGTCTTAATGCAAACACAAATCACAATTACAATTGCTACAAATTCCTCAGTTCAAAATGTGAAACAAATATAGATTGATTTTCCCATCCTACACTCTTCATGGAGCAATTACTTGGGGGATGTTGACAATAATGACTGGTCATTTACCTGATGGCTTGTAGGTCTACATGAGATCTTATTTTAAAAAAATAACAATTCAAACTAGTCAACAGGTATATTAGATTTAAACTCTTTGCCTCTTTTGATACAACATTTTAAACATGTTTCTCTCTATTTCAATGTTATCAGCATTTCTATAACTGGCCTTTCACTTGTTATTCTCAGTTACAGGAAGTTCATCTTAATTATTAGCATTTTTCCTAACATAAATATGCAATTAAGAAGCTGGAACTTGACTTCTACCACTTACAGGCATGCTTCTCTCTACTCATACTGAGCCCCACGTAAAACCTGAACAGTATAGTTATTACATATTAGAACTTTGAGCACCCCTCCATAAAGTAAGGGCAGATGCTAGCAAAACTATGAGCCAAATCAGCATCAAGCCATCATAGTCATGGTGTGAGATGAGAATGTAACCGACATGTACCACCAAGAGACTTAATATTTATCCAAAGGATGCCTTACCTGCTTCACTCACTTTCCTGAGTGAAGCACAGAGTGTTTCTCATAACGTGTCTGTATCAGATCAACCTAGAAGACGCAGGATGGAAACCCATTACAGGGAGTGGAGAGATGACTCAACAGTTAGGAGAGCTTGGCGCTCTTGCAATGGACCACCATTCAATTCCTATCACCCATGCTCACAGTGGCCTGTAACTCCAGCCCTAGAGGGATCCTACGCCCTCTTCTGGCCTCCACAGGCACCTACACACACATGCATATACGCACACTCGGACACATATGTATATTCAAATAAAAATAAAAAATAAAGAAAACTCATTTTATCCTTACTGTATGTCGAACAATGAAGTAATATTCAGTAGAAATGCATTTGTGAAAGTTAATTATGAAATTTTTGATGGATCTCTATTTCTAACAGCATCAACAGTAAAATCCTTCCAATTACATAAGAAATGGGAAAGAAATTCTTAAAAATACAAGTAGTTATTAAAGGAAAAAGGCGAGTTATTACACCAGGGGATTCTGAAGGCAGGGGTTAACTAGCTGAATTCAGTCACACTGAAGGTTAACTCTAATTCACACTACTTTAGGTCACTCCATGTTGAGATCATGAATACACGTGGAAACAGCCCCGATTCACCTGGGTGGAGATAGGAAATGAACAGCCCAAGAGCAAACCTAGAAGACTATACTAACTAGCGAGTTATGAGGACTCACAGCTACTCTGAATAGGACAAAAATTTGACAACAAATCTTGAAGTCTCAAATAAGATCAAGACACTGAGACAAAGATCTTTCTCAGCAAGATAGAGTATGAAACACGCCGGCTTCCCACAGTCTTCCAGATGGCTGCTTTCTTGCTTGTTCGTCCTTCAGATAACTGCTGCATGCTGGTGACCCCCAAATCTTTATCTGCAGGGATGACCTCACTCAGCCTCAGACTACAGTCTAACTTCTGGTCATTTTCCTTCAGATGTGTCAAACAAAGGAATCTCACGCCACACACTGCTTCCTGCCTGGATGAGCTCCATCTCTTAGGATCCATCTCTGCTTAAATCATCATCTCATTAGCCAGAGACTAATCCAAACTCTTCCCGCCTGTCCCCTCCGCTCACGGCATCTGGTCCATCAACCTGCCCAGTGCTCCTCTGTTACAAGCCCTCTTTTCATCATTGCTGCCTCAGTTTACACACCTCACCTCTGGCCTCATCCTAGCTCATCCTAGTTCTCAAGGCTCCTAGCCACTTACTCCTTTTGGCCACCAGACTCAGCTTCCTCAATGCACACCTAAAGACATCATCTTCCCTGAAAAACCTTCAATGCTTCTCCACTTCCTACAGGATAAAAGATGAAGAACACTCCAATGCTTTATAGTTTAACACTTTCCTTTCCACACAGCCTCCCCTTTCTTCCCAAGCCCCCTGTATGCCAGCTACGTCTACTGGTATCCAGGGACAGCCGTTGCACTCTGCCCTAGAAAACCAGCAGCAGGGCAGTGGCTATGGCTTCTTTGTTCCTTGGCCACCTCTGTGGAATCAAAAGAAAAGCACTCTTCCTACGTGGATCACATGTCCCACATATTAGGAACACCAATCCTGATGTCCTAAGGCATTCTCCAACACATCTGGCAACTGTAATTATTGTATTTGTAAGTTATCTGCATGGTTATTCAGGAATATGGTCTCCAAAACAAAACTTCATCAGACTGAACATAGCAAAGCACCCCAGGCCCCACCTATAAATAACATGCTAAGAAAACTGACACCATAAGATGCTCCTGGGGATGAGTCCACTGTCCTTTGGATGACTACACAGCCCTGACTTCTTTATCACAACACCCACATTCCAAGAAAGATATGCAGATGAAATGTAGAAAGCAGCAGCAATTCAGACGCCAGGAGAAGGAAGAAAAGCTGTTTATTGCGCATCTGTCTGAGCCTAGACAGACCTCAGACACTTAGTGTAGAGTAGGCATCTCTCCTAAGCTCTCCGCTTACTAAGTAGCTAGCTAGCATCATCAAACAGCCTGGGGCAGGAATCAAGACTAAAACAAAAACAAATATGCCACTGACATAGAAAGCCTACTTAGAAAAGGACTAGTTGACACTTTTTTTATTAAATTTATTTTTATTTCCTTTATGTGTACTATATGTTACATCATTTCTCCCTCCCTCCATCCCTTCTGTGGGCCCCCACTCCCTCCTCAAATGCTTTTCTGTATTACTGCTACATATATAAATGAATAAATATATAACTATAACCTGCTGAGTTCATTTAGTGTTGCTCAGATGTACCTGTTTTACCAATCGCGTTTGTGTTGTGACATCACATGGTCTACAATCAAATCTCTTCTATTTCCCTGCCTGTCCCCTTCAATCTTGCCTACATCATCATCTGCCCACACTCAAGACATCTCACACATTCTCCCAGCAATGGAGATGATACCAAGGAATTCACAGATGCCTCTAAGTTCCCTGGGAGTCAAAACACACTGTTTTGGGGCTAAGGAGATGGTTCCCTGAGTAAAGCATATATCCCTAAAGTATCCCTAAAACTCATGGAAATCCAGGCACAGCCGCACGTGTCTGTAATCTCAGTGTTCCCACAGAGACAAAATGTGGACACAGGAGAATCTCAGAAGCTCCAGAGCCAACTAGCTTGGTGTATGTAGCAACAAACCAGAGACCCTGTATCATAGTGGAAGACTATGAACAATATCCAAGGCTGTTCTCCAGCCCACATGTAAACCATGGCATAGGCATTCCCACACTTACATCAACACACATACACAGATTAAAAAAAAATAGGTTGGTCCATCTTCCTGCCCTTTCCATATTGAATCCAAAAAGAACTCAGCAAATGACTTCCATTTGGAAGAACTTGTAAGAATTATTCAACTCTACAATGACGCTTTTTTGAAAGGGTGGCCCATGTACACTACCAAAATCAAGACTTTAGGAGGTCGCTTTCTTTGAAGGGCATGCCCTCCCAGCAAATACCCTCACAGATGCACCAAGTGTGACTTTGCGGGGACTGCTGAGACACAGTCTGTTACAACTGGCATCAGTTGCCACAAGCAAGCTCTGAGAACCTGACCCTGGCAAAGCACATTTTACACTCCAGTGCTGCTCATCCGGGTGATACCAAGTGGGGAGGCGGGGCAGGGGGGCTGGAGGGCAGGGGAAAGTGTTGGGGGTGAAGGGGAGGCAGAGAAGAAAGTCCTGGAGCAGGATGCCAGGCGCTGCCCCCAAAGACACCATGCTGCAGCAGCTACCTCACCCACACAGACAGACCAAACCCACGAAAGCAAGTTTGCAAGCTGCTGCTGAGAATCCATCCCATAAAAAGCAGTTCTATTTCTAACCTCCCGCACCATGGAAAAATACAAACGACACCAAGCAACCTAGAATCTCTAAAAGTCTTATTTTTATACTCTTTCCCCCACACCCACACCCTAACCTCCCCCACAGAAAAAAATGTTAGGTGGAAAATTTGCTAGCTTTTTTTAGAAGTTTGACAATACTGTGATCAACTGACGAGGCTGCAGGCACACTTGAATTGAGAGGAATCTGTTAACGGCATTTTTCTGTTACAATTGTGCGTGTCTGCTTGGTGAAGGAACATATCATTTGGTAACAGAAGGGCAGAGGGCTGAAGCGACAGGTCTTGCCTTGCAAGCATGAAGACATCAATTCAATCCCCAGAATCACGTAAAATAATTTTAAAAAAATGTAAAGGTGTGCAGGGTGGCATGGACTTGTAATCCCTGGGACTTATTGGCTGGCCAGCCTCTCCCACTTGGCAAGTTCCAGACCAGTGAGAGACCATGTCTCAAAAGAAAAGGTGGATAGTGCCTGAAGAATGACATTCAAAGTTGCCCTTTGGCGTGCGCGCGCACGCACACGCGCGCGCGCACACACACACACACACACACACACACACACACACACACACACAAATAAAATAATGGATGGCAAAATGAAACAGGGAAATTTCCCCCAAGGTCTCAGGCCACAGGCTAGTGATACATTTCTGAAAGTGGTTTTTCTTCCTTCTAGCCTTGCTCTTTTCATGGCTCACATTTCCAAGTCTAAACTACAGATACAGGCGTCTAGTGTTCCTGACACCTGCACCGTGTCTCTGCTTCTCTTAATGTCACTCTTAACCCAAAGTTGGAAAATGGGGAGGGGGAGGGGGCGGGGATTTGCTAGGGCTCTCCCATTCCATTTCTCAGGCACAGCACAGAGGTAGCTATAGGGATGGACAGGCAAAAAGGCGGGGCTTCTAGACAAAGGGCGATCCTGAATGAAGCCCTGAAAGAATTCAGGAGTCCTCTGAGAAGCCAGCAAGACAGGGAAGGGATCTCCCAGGCCTCCTACTCCTGGTACCTCTGCTGTCACCTCCCAAATCACCGACTTGGAAGGACCCATCACTACCCAGCTTCACATGCACACAGGACATCTCTCTGCAGCCTCCACATGAGTCTAAGTTCAAGGCCAAGTTTATTCCTTCAAGTGGAGGTACCTCGGGCTCTCGCTTACATCACAGCCCTAAATGCTCTTCTACGGTCACATTCCCACAGTTCAATCTGTTTCCTCGTACACTACAAAGGATCATCTCGTACAGAAACACTCCTCCCGGTACTGCTGGCCTTTGATCTTAGCTTGATTTTTTTTTTTTCTTTTAACACAATCATAGGAAGGTCGGGCCAGAGAAGCATGGCTGAATAGGGTTATTGGTTAATTGCTGAGTGTTTCTCAAAGTGGCTCCCTGTCCTCACCACTGAGCAACGAGTCTTAATTAATGATTTCTTCACCTACATATCAGCAGCCCTGCGCTTCACCCATTTCATAACACCTGGCTCTAGCAAAATGCCTCATGCAGTGATTTAGGAAACCTGCTCGGTCCTGAAGGAAGACAGCAGCACCTCTGCTTCCTGCCAATCCCCACATAGGATCCATGACTGACAGCTGGCTAATAGCCTAATGGAAAATAACTGACATTTTGCTGAGCATTTAATATATACATATATTATACATTTTATATATATATATATATATTAAATGCCGAAATATATATTAGGCATTTCAAAGATAATTCTGTAAGATAAATCTCCCGTCAGAAGGTAAGAAAAGCTGAGATTCAGAGTGACAACTTATTCGGGTGAAAAAAATGAATAGAACTGGCAAGGTTAAAACTCAAGCCAAAGTCTGCATCTTGCCAATGCTATGTGACCAAGGGGCATGCATGTGCCTTTGGAGTCTTCGAGACCCTTGAATTTTTAAAATACTTAACAACTGAAACATAGAGACTCAAACTCATTTTCAAAGCCAAGTCCCAATAAATCCACTACACCCAAAGACAGAAATGGTACAGTTAAGACAAAACTCTTAGCCTCCTGGGGCCCTCCCAGAAACACAGAGCAGGGACAGAGAATGACACCTGTCCAGAGCGCTCACCCCTTAGGAATGTCTCACAGTCCAGCTGTGAGCTGTTTAAGGCACAAAGCTTTATGAGTAACGGAGCAAATATAAATTCCAAGCCAGCCAGCCATAAGAACCTATTTTAAAGGTGTGACGGTCCCAACAGCACCTCAGAAACAGACGCCTGAGCTTGAGAGTATCTGGGGAGCTGACACAACAGGCACTTGTGTGGCCAGGGAGAGCAGTTCTTCAGCTGCACCCATTAACAGGGAGGAACCAAGTTTTGCATTTAACCTAAAAGCCACATACAGTACTGCAGTCAAGAGAAGGTTCTCCATTACCAATTTGAAAGTTGCTTAAAATAGTTGACAGAATGAGGTAATCCCATATAAGGAGAGAAATCGGATACTTATGTAATTTTCAAGAATTATTGCTACTTTTACCAAAATTTTGTAAATCAAATTTCACAGTCCTTTGGAGGCATAATTCAGTGTGGTATGTTCACTTAACTTAGAAAACTCCTTGAAGACAATTTTGGGCTTGGGTGGGTGAATTTAAGGAGATTGCATGTGGACGTCAAGTGCACTCACACTTCCACAGGCCTTGGTAGAGGATTTTCTCCTTCTTTAAGCTGGTAACAAGTGTGCCAAATCACAGAAGGAAAATCACCAACATTAAGTCAGCAGAACCAAGGGATCCTCCAGTGCCATGCTGTTCCATCCAGTTAACAGAGAGATCACGCAAACAAACATCTCCCAAGCACAAACATCCATGAGACGCACAAGGCATTCCTATGAACACCTGCCATCTACCCTGAGAGAGTCGGTCAAAAGGGCTCCATGAGCCGGGCGGTGGTGGCGCACGCCTTTAACCCCAGCACTCGGGAGGCAGAGGCCGGCGGATCTCTGTGAGTTCGAGGCCAGCCTGGGCTACCAAGTGAGTTCCAGGAAAGGCGCAAAGCTACACAGAGAAACCCTGTCTCAAAAAACCAAAAAAAAAAAAAAAAGGGCTCCATGAGTGTAGACTTCTGGTAGGGAAATTCACTCAGAAAAGAACTATGTACAAACTGAACTAAACTCAGCCATATGGAGAGGCACTGGACCCACACTGATGTAAAACACAGGCTGCTGTATAACACCTGATGTTTACCACCATGGGTTGGGGGCCGGCATGGGGAGGGGGGGATGGGACTCTAAACTGAAAAGTCTGTTTAAATTGAGGGATTTGTGTACATGAGTGAAAAAGCACCCACAATCCTTCCTGGTGCTCCAAATCAGGAGCCTCAGTGAATCCCAATCATACATTTTCTTTTAAAGCCCAGATAATGTGTACTCTGAGACCCTCCAAGGAGATCCTCAATTAATGTCATTTGACAAAAGTTTTATTGTATTGGTTTGATGTACAACAAATACTATTCTAGACCAGGCACACAAACAGGCAATAGAGAAGGAGCATGGAATAGAAGAGATCAGGGTCTGTCCCGGCCCAAAGAACACTAGTGTGGGATTTGTTATAAGCAATGAAACATAACTTTTGGTAAATTAAAAAGAAAACACTTTGAAACTGTGTAGAACTTTATGGAACATCTTACCTTTCTGAAAATTATCAAACGTTTTCATTTGATGCCAGGAAACATCCAATGAAGCCTATCACCTAGGCAGGATCCGAATCAATCAAATCACTTTTAAGAGTCAGCATCACAGAGGTAAAGGGGCATCCTTGGGGGAAGAGCAAGGAGCGAACTGGAGCCTTGTGCTTCTAGCACCTTCTTTGACTGACTCCACCAGGGCTGGCCCTGAATCTAACTTTAGACTAAAGATGTCAGAGTTACCAAAAACACGGAGTTATCATCTAAACGGTAGTTACAATCTAAACATTTTACCTCCGTGTACCCCAAGTTTCCAAGTACAGTGGCACACAAACAAAAAACAAAAGCAACCTAAGAGCAGCCAACCACCTCCGACTGACCAGTCCATCACAAACTCTGCCTCAGACACATCAAAGTGAATCTTACACTCTGCTCACCTTTGCACTACACAGAACCTGAGGTCAGGTCTTAAAAAGAGTCTAACCAGAGAGTGGGGCCTGGTGCTGCCACATTGAGCCTGAAGGGCCAAAAGAAATACAAAGAATTTCAGCGAGTGGATTCTTGATTTCTCCTCGTTCAACTTACCCTAACCCAAGTCCCCAAAATTATTTGAGAGCCGTCACACTAAAAGGCACAAATATCAAAATAAATAACATGAAAATACAAGCATAAACATTAAGTATTACAGGGGAAAAGAGAATCAGAGCCAAAAATCTGGAGTGAAGGATGGGACTAAATTGAGGTCTTTTCTAGGAGCCCCTGGGGACAAGTTCTCATCTTTACATCAAAAGACACACATTGTCCCTCCAAAGACGGAAACCTTTTCTTCAATGAGAAGTCTCTCTCTCTCTCTCTCTCTCTCTCTCTCTCTCTCTCTCTCTCTCTCTCTCTAATAAGGAAGGTCTTCCCTTATAACCTAGGGCTAGCCTCAGATTCAAGGAAATCCTCCTGTTTTAGCCTTCCATGTAGCCTCCTGAAAAGACCACCTTTCTTTCTTAACAATACAATTACCTGAAGATAACTCAAGGCACCTAATCTTCAACAGTAAAAGGAGGCAAGTCCACGTGCACCTCATTCCTTCTTGGTAATACAGATCTAATTCTGTGTAGTAGCGAAACTCTAGCTAGGAAGATAATGTCTGTGACTGTATCCACAAGTCTGTTTTTCTGTGTCCTCCACCCTGATAGTGAAGCATGGCTAGTGTTCCAGGTGTTTTCTGGTTCCCACTACCTATCACCAACACCCTTATCCCAACTTGTGAACACACTCATGTGTGTCATCCAGTCTAGAAGCATCACTGTGTCTCCTTCAGTGACCGCCTCCTGAAGCAATTTCAGGGAAAGCGCTGCATCTTCTGAAATGGGTACTTCTCAGCACCCAGCCTGCCAGCACGTAGAATACATTCTGTCCAAGGTAGAGGACAGAATGTGTCATCTCTGTGTGCCGCCGTGCACTCTCCAAGAGCCTTGTCCCTCAAATCATGTCCCTACCATATGTCACTCCCCAATACTCAACCAATGCAAAGGTATGCAGATAAAAAGGGACTGATAAAGAACCCTGTGAGATTCCTGTGGAGGTCTACCCCAAACACATGAGCCAAACACCTCCCGGTTTTTATTCATCCCCTTCCTGTTGATATTGGGACCTACAGAATCTAGAACAGGATACCAAGCATTTCACCTTATCTCCTTATATAAGACTCCTAAACTGTAACGCAGGAGTGAGAGGCTGTCTTGCTAGCTTGGAAGGAAAAGGCTGCCAAAAAGGGACTGAGGACACATGGCCAGACTTGAGGGGGCCTCTGGGACCCGAGAGTGGTCCTCGCTGACAGCAAACAAGGGAACGGGGCCGTCAGTCCTACAGTCACGAGAAATTTTATCCTGTCAACCACATGAACAGGCTGGGAAGGAGATTCTTCCCCATGCAGAGCATGGTCTATCAACAACCTTAACTTCAGCCCTGACGAGAGCTGAGCACAGTGAGCTGAGCAGAGCACCAGACAGACCACCAGACAAGACAGCAGGCTTAGCCACAGAAAGTGAGAAAATCAGCAAGTGTGCTGGTTTAAAACACCAAGTTTACAAAAAAACAAAAACAAAAAAGAACCTGTTATTCAGAAATATAAAACTAATACATGTAATAATATATACATATAAAATACGTACTTATATATTAAATGCATATTAACTGCCTCATCCATCAGCTGTGAATAATTTTTCTCACACAGCTATGACACCCCACAGGAAAGAACTACATTGCCAGTACCCTGAACTCACAGGAGGGCTTTAAGTTATTTTTTGCATGTGTGGCTGTGTGAGTGTATTGTGGATGGGTATTTGCATATTGGAGCCAGAGGACAACCTTGGGTGTCATACTCAGAAAGGCATCTGCCTTCTTTGAGACAGGTACTCTCATTGGCCTGAAAATCAGTAATTAAGCCAGCCTGGCCAGCCAGAGGGCCTTGAGGATCCTCTTGTCTCTGCCTCCCCAGCACTGAAATTTTAAGCAGCCACCATTTTTATGTGGATTCTGGAGATCAAACTCCAGTCAGTCTTCATGCTTGGAGGGCAAACACTTTACATACTTAGCCATCCCTCGGGGTTAGTTTTTAATTTCAACAATTATAATTAGTCCATTTCCACATAACACAATAAGATCGTAGCAACTGAATGAGTTCAGCCCTTCAAAGTTCAAAGACGCGAATTTAATTTCAAAATAGGTTGAAAGATATTTAGCCTCACAGTGTCACCTGTAAACTTGAGTCGGTGCTTAGAAATGTCTCTCAGAGAGTGGGGAGATTAAAGTGTAGAGAAAAGGAGTAGAGACTTGGAGGGAGCTGGACTTGATCTAGGGTAGGGTGCCCGCATGCAAATAAAACACAGAAGAGGTGGAAGAAACAGTGAAGGTGCCACTGCTGACCCAAGGTGAGGTGCTCAAGGGCACACGGAGGCTCAGAAATACAGCAGGACTGTGGGAGCAGAGAGTAGGATACCCAGGTACAGAGCAACCCGTAACGCAAAGCAGAGGTCAGAAGTGACCCAGACTTGACCCTGGGGTAGCTGCCCAGGTATGTGGGAACCTGCAATACACATCAGTAGCTGCGAGAATAGGCAGCTAGCAGACTTGACCCAGGGTAGGGCATTGACTTAGTACTCTCTGAACATTGCAGCTGCCTCCATGCAAAGAAGTAACTTGGGAAGAAAAAAGAAGGGAGGGAGGATGGGAAGTAGAAAAAAAGGAAGGAAAGAAAAACTCACACAATCAACTAACTTCTGATGCAAAAGTCTCAGTGCAGAAACATAAACAACACACAGAAAAAAAGACAACATCTCTCTTCCAAACATTACCAACTCCATAGTAATGATCCCCAATGAGAGCGGCATAGAAGAACTCCCAGACAAAGAATTCAAAGGAATGGATTATAAATAGGTTCAAACAACTCAGAGACATGCATGTACTCCAAGAGCACAAAAACAAACAGCTGAATCAAATAAAGAAGTCAATTCAAAACATGAAAATAGAATTCAGTAAAAAGAGGAAAAATTTCTAAAGCAAAGACAAAACAAAATGATGATGGAAACAAAAGCCTCCAGCCGTCGAATATAAAGCTCAGTGGACAGCCTCCCCAGCAGAACTGATTGATCATGTGGAGGATAAAATGTTAGGGCTTAAAAGCAAGGTAAAATAATTAGACCATTAGCTCAAGGTCAATGATAAATTTTTAAATGTATTCATGAACAGAACACGAGAGGGCTTTGGGGCACCATGAAAACACCTCATCTATGGATTCTGGACATGTAAGGAGAAGACTTGTTCCAAAGGCAAAGCAAGTGTTTTCAATAAAAACATAGAAGAAAATTTCCCAAATATAGAGAAAGATCTAGGTACAATAAACATAACAGAATACCAAATAAAAAAAAACCACAAAAGAAACTCTCCATGTCATATTATAATTAAGCCACTTAAAACCTAGAATAAAGGTTATTGAAAAATCACACAAGAGAGGGGCAAAGTCACATATAAAGGCAGACCAATCCAACCAACAGCTAATTACTGGGTAGAAATTTTAAACCAGAAGAGCAGTTACCAACCCAGATTGATATATAATAAAACTATCATGATTGAAGGAGAAATAAAAACTTTCCATGACAAAAATAAACTAAAGGAGTTAATGAGCACTAATCCAGCTCCACAGACATATTGAAAGGACTTGGGACTAGAGAGAAGAATAAACATACCCAAAGGCCACAGAGAGAAAATATCAGGACGACTGGTGAAAAAAAGTTTAAGAAAGCACCCAGAGGGGCTGGAGAGATGGCTCAGAGGTTAAGAGCACTGTCTGCTCTTCCAGAGGTCCTGAGTTCAATTCGCAGCACCCACATGGTGGCTC
Organism: Peromyscus californicus insignis; assembly: GCF_007827085.1. Lineage (NCBI taxonomy): Eukaryota > Metazoa > Chordata > Mammalia > Rodentia > Cricetidae > Peromyscus > Peromyscus californicus. The sequence goes on along the minus strand of NW_026294469.1, from coordinate 56,627,690 downwards.
ACAACCATCTGTAATGAGATCTGGTGCCCTCTTCTGGCCTGCAGGTAGAACACTGTATATATAAAATAAATAAATAAATCTTAAAAAAAAAAAAAAGAAAGAAAGAAAGCACTCAGAAAGTAACAAACTGACAAGTGTAGCTAGAGTTTTCCTGCCTGGCCCACAGTCAGGGCAAATCTCTCTCACCTGCCAGTCCCACAGCCGTCAGACCCGACCAAGTAAACACAGAGACTTATATTGGTTACAAACTGTATGGCCGTGGCAGGCTTCTTGCTAACTGTTCTTACAGCTTAAATTAATACATTTCCATTAATCTATACCTTGCCACATGGCTCATGGCTTACCGGTATCTTCACATGCTGTTTCTCATCATGGCGGCTGGCAGTGTCTCTCTGACTCAGCCTTCCACTTCCCAGCTTTATTCTCCTCCTTGTCCCACCTACACTTCCTGCCTAGCCAATGGCCAATCAGTGTTTTAATTATTGACTAATCAGCAACACATTTGACATACAGAACATCCCACAGCAGACAAGAATTAAATCTTATCTTTCAATAATCACTCTGGATATTAATGGTCTCAATTCCCCCAACAAAGAGATCTAGACTAACAGAATGGTTTAGAAATAGGATTCATCCTTTTACTGCCTCGAAGAAGCACTGCTTACCATCAAAGACAGACACAACCTGAGGGTCAAGGTTCAGAATCCAAGCAAACGGAACTAGGAAATGAGCGTGGACGGCCATTGTCATATCTGACAAAATGGACTGCAAGTCCAAATTAGTCAGAATAGACAAAGAAGAGCACTCCATGCTCTCCGAGGGAATAATCCATCAAGGGGATATTAAAGTTCTAAACATGTCTACCTCAAAACACAGGTACATTCAACTTCATAAAGTAAATACTACCAGATGTGAAGTCACAGATTAACCCCAGCACAGTACCAGTGAGTGACTTCAACATGCCCTTCTCACCAACAGACAAGAAAGTCATACCAAGAAAGAGAGAGAGAGAAGCACTGAAGTTAAGCAACATCAGAAGTCAAACGTACCTAACACATATCTACAGAACATTTCACTAAAACACTAAAGAATTCGCAATTTCTCAGCAGCACACGGGACTTTCTCCAAAACAGATCACATACTGGGACACAAGGCAAGGCTCGGCAACATAGGAACATGGAAATAACATCTTGTGCTCTTTCTGACCACAATGGAGTAAAGCTAGATATCAACAGCAAGGAAACGACAGAAACCACACAAACGTGCAGAGATTAAACAATGCACTGGTGAATGATAACCAAGTCACTGAAGAAATCAAGACGGAAGTTTAAAAAAATGCCTTCAATTGGATGAAAATGAAACAATAAAGGCAATTCTCAGAGGAAGGTTCATAGCACTGTCTACATCCAAAAATCAGGAAACTCAGATAGCGAACTTTATGATACAAGAACAAAGCTAAACCTAAACCAGAATCAACGGATGAGAGAAAATCATTAAGATCACAGCAGAAATTAATGAAACAGAAATAAAAATACCAAAAAATAAATAAACAGTTGTTTCTTTGAAAAGATGAAAAAGACTGGCAAGTCCTTAGGCAAATTTACCAAAAGAAAGAGATGTAGGATCCTAATAAAATGAAACGTGTTAAGGCGGACGTTATGATGCCCATGGAATTCATGAAAAACACAAACATAAAAATCTTAAAGATCTATGTTCCACTAAATTGGAAAAACCTACAAGTAATGGGTGTTTCTAGAAATATATGACCCACCAAAGTAACCCAAACTCGAAATAAATAACTTACACAGATCTATAACCAACAATGAGATTGAAGCAGCTAATAAATTTTCCCAATTGAAAAAAGAAATGTATGGACCAAATGAACTCCCTACAGAATTCTCTCAGACCTTCAGAAAATGGCACTGATACTCCTTAAATTAGCCTACAAAATAGAATGGGAAAGGCAGCTTAAACTCTTAACAGAGCTAGTATTACTCTGACAGCAAAACTAGATAAAGATACCACACAAAAAAAATACAAAATTACAGCTCAACCTCCTGATGAACGCAGATTAAAATTCACAATAAGATACTTTTGAGCAGAATTCAAGGTTACACCAAAAAGATCACTCATCATAGTCAGGGCTGGCTTCATTTCAGAAATGCAGGGACGGTTCCATATACGTGTATCAATAAATGTGATTCGTCACATCACTGGACTCAAAGTCAGATCGCCTCAATCCTTTGACAAAATCCAACTTCCCTTCATGATAAAAGGATGGGAGGATCACATTGTAAGAATAAAGGCTATATATGACCAATTTATAAACAACACCGTGCTAAGTGGGGGGAGGGGCTCAAAACATCCCGCTAACCCAAGGGTGTCCACTCTCCTTACTTCTACTTTAATACAGTCCTTGACATCTTAGCTTGAGCAGTAAGACAAAAGGAAGGAAGTAAAGAGGGTACAGAGAGGAAAAGCAGTATCTCTATCTGCAGACTATAGGACTCTAGGCATGCAGAAGGACTCCACCAGGAAACTCCTGCCACTGATAAACACATTCAGCAAAGTAACAGGATACAAAATTAATACACACAAGTCAGTGACCATTCTATACACCAACAACAAACAGACTGAAAAAGAACTCGGGGAAACACCCTGTTCACAATAGCCACCAAAGGAATAAAATAACCTGGAAATAAACCTAACCAAGGAGCCAAAAGACCTCTCCAGTGAAAACTTGAAGACGCTGAAGAAAGAAACTGAGAAAGACAATGGAGGATGGCAGATCACCCATGTTCAAGGATCCGAAGAATGAATACTGTGAAGACGACCATCCTACCAGAAGCAATCTACAAATTCTATGCATCTCAGTGAAAGTTCTGGGGACATTCTTCACAGATAGAAGGGGAAACAAAGGTCTTGAAATTCACACAGAAGCACAAAAGACTATAGCTAAAGCAATCCTGAGCAAAGCCAATACCGCAGGAGATCCGACCAGACCTGATTTCAACTTACACTTCAGAGTCACAGTAACAAAGAGAGCAGGAGACTGGCCCAAAACAGATGCACAGATCAATGGAATAGGATAGAGGGCTCAGAAATGCCAAAGCACACCCTAGAGAAAAGACACCATCCTCAACAAGTGGCGTCTTGATACTGGATTATCAACATGAAGAAGGAAACTCAATTCTTATCTCTCACCCTGCACAAAACTCAGCTCCCACCAAGTCAAGGACATCAACGTCCGACATGATACTTTGAAACTGCTAGAGGAAAAAGTAGGGAGTGTGCTTCTATACACAGGCACAGCAAGGACTCTCTGAACAAAATGGTTTTAGGAATTCCTAGTCTTCAGTTGTGTAGCCACTGACATGTTTACTCATGTTCCAGGGGACAGCTTCACACCCATTCCCAAGCATGTGGCCCTAGTTACATCCAGTAGGTCACAAAGCAAAAACAAAACAAAAAAAACTTGGAACGGGAAGCGGGTGCTCAATGGGAGATATGGGGTTCAGTGGACGCTGGAGGGAGATAAGAGAGGGTATATGTGTGACCAGAATATTCTATATGTACATATGAAATTATCAAAGAATAAATAAATAAAAGAAAAAAGAAATGTATCCCAGTAGGCCATACTTTTATCAAATATCATCTCTGGCATTTTATTATCTGACAGCACAAGGTTCAAAACAAAAATTCCTTAAGAAAAAGTCCAAAGTAAGGCTCATGATTCATTTTCAATTTTCCTTTAGTATTGCTAAGTCTTTAATTCCCAAACAAAATGGCAAAACCCTGTGAGGGCCAAATGGTCTGGTTATAACTCTAAAACAAGATTCTGATACAGCCTCTTGAAGACCTATTTTTAAAAACTCCTTCAGATTTTGTTGTTGTTGTTGTTGTTTGTTTTTTTTGTTTTTCAAGACAGGGTTTCACTGTGTAGCTTTGCGCCTTTCCTGGAACTCACTCTGTAGCCCAGGCTGGCCTTGAACTCACAGAGATTCGCCTGCCTCTGCCTCCCGAGTGCTGGGATTAAAGGCGTGCGCCGCCGCCGCCGCCGCCGCCGCCGCCGCCGCCGCCGCCACCACCCGGCTTCCTTCAGATTCTTAAAAATAGATCATTTTTAAATCTTTTAACTAAGATTTTGTTTTAATTCTGTTTGCAAGTTGGGTTCAGGGTTGGTGAGATGGAGCAGTGAGCAAGGCCTCTTGCCGCCAAGCTGTAGGACCGAAGTTCAGTCCCCAGACCCCAACCAGTGTAAAGAGAGAACCAACGCCTGTCTACTAGATTATCTTCAGACTGACACACATGCACACACTGTGGTACATGCCTATGCGCGCATGCACACACACACACACACACACACACACCAAATAAATAAATAATAAATAAATAAATGCTAATTTAAAAAAAAAAAAACAGACAAAAAAGTAAAGCTAATACAAGGCCAGCAAGATGGCTCGGAGGGTAAAGGCGCATACCATACAAGCCTGACAACCTGAATTAAATATCCAAAACTTACAATGGAAGAAGAGAATCAACTCCTAAACACTGTGTTGTGACCTCCACATACACACCATGGCATGTACACACTTGCACACACACACACACACACACACACACACACACAATAATAATAAAATGTTTACGTTGAATGCATAAGTATTTTCAGTGCCCCATTACCCTCAAGTAAAAGATTATATTTTTATGGTAAAGAAAAATAACCTTGACTAAAGTTCTATCTCTTGTAGATTTTTGAAAGGGTTGATTTTAATATAGTTAAATTGCTTCAAAGTGAAAACACAAACTTCATTCATTACAGAAACCTATCACAACCTCCAAAATCTATACTCGGGAACTTATTACATATTCCCAGTCCATCATAAATCACTCAGTAAACATGAACATTATCCTCTCAGACATCAGGATTCTCACACCCAAGCCAAGAAAAACTAAAAACATCAGTTCTGTAACACAAGGCTGAGAATTTCAACAAACTCACCTCTTCCCAGCATAATTTCAACTCCCTTGGGCCCATCTCTAGCTGTGAAAATAGCAATAACCCATAGATTAGGATCCGCTTATGGAGGAGGCAGGTGGTGAGCTGGCATGGAACCATCGCCCCCACAGAGGAAGAAATGGGCTTATGCTAAAGATGATAGGTCCCAGGTCAGAATGCAGTCCTAACACCTACCCAGCCTTACTCCTTCCTTCTAGAGAATGCATGCCTTTTCCATAATCTCGCAGAGCACACTCAACACAAAATCCAGAGCTTCCAAGCAAAAAGGCTAAGCATGAACAGTACGTCTTTACAAAGGCAATCAGGGCTCCAGAGAAAGAAACCAAAGACTGAGCACAGCCACTCACAGGAAGTGCAGGCTGGGTCCCTCATGTACATACCCTGCTGCTCAAAGTATTTGAGGAATCCACACGTGACTTTCCAACGTAATAAAATACGGTCCTGTGGGGCTGATAATCTCACCAACCCCAAACCATCTCCTGAAAGACATGTTCCTGACATGTTTGTGGGCAGGAGCGCCTGTGAGGCACAAGACACAGGCAGGATGGCTTGGTACTCCCGAAAACTGACAGGTAGCAAGGACTTTTCTTGCCACAAGACAAAGATGATGCTTGAAAGGAAGGATCAACGGCAACAAAGAGAATTGAGCCCCATTCTCCCTTACCTTTCCATTGTTTATTTCTTGGCAGTGTTGGGGCAGAACCCAGAGCCTCACACACAAGGCAAATAAATGCTCTAATCTGAAGTGTATCACAATTCTGAATTTTAGTCTGGTTTGCTGTGTTTTCTGTTTTGGTTTTGTTTTGCTGTTTTGTGTTTGTTTGTTGTTTTGTTTTTGAAACAGGGTCTCTAAGGATAGCCTGGACTGGCCTAGAACTTGCTCTAAAGACCAGACTAGTCTTAAACTCAATGATCCTCCTGCCTCTGACTCCTGAGTCCTGAGATTACTGGGGTACTTGGCAGATGTAGGTGGGGTGAGCTTGCCACAGCTCAGCAGCCATTAGGTAACTTGTAGGGATTGGCTCTCTCCTTCCATAATTCGTGTTCCAAGGAGAGAACTCAAGAACTCAAGTTACAAGGCTTGGTGGCAAGTGCTCTTACCCACTGAGCCATCCTGAAATTTATTCTTAGTTTTCTCAATATTCTCACCCCATCATTAAGAAGAAGAAAAAACTTTTAGAGGAAGATTGAGCTGAATCTAGCAGGAGGCTTTCTTCCTTGCTCTGAAATGAGATTTGCTCTAGTTGATGACTAAGTCTCATGAAGTAGAACCTTTTAGGATACAACAAAGCCTTAAGACGAGAGAGCTGTTTCTTAATGGAAATTAGACCTTGGGATGAGGGGCAGGGAAGCAATTTCCAGAATCATTAGTGTCACAGGAAGATTAAGGAAAAAAAAAAAAAGAGATGTCCTTCCCGAAAACTTTTTTATTTTAGACCATTTCTTTTTTCAGAAATATTAAAGATAAATTCTACAACACCCCATTTCAGATACAGCAACACACCTGGTTTTGGGTCAGACACAAAAGCGTGTATGCAACAACTTAATTCATTGAATCCCACATGCTATTATATCCTCTTGACTGAAACCATGTTTTTTTTAACCAATCCAGAACAACCAACTGCTCACCAGCTTTCTCTCACAGGGCTGCATTATTTCAGAGTGAACGAACATTGAGGAATATTAATTATAGGTTCAACCTGTCTAAGGCCCAAATGCTGTGTGGTGCTCTCACACTACACTTTGCCTCAGGAAGGAGCCAGCAGCCAGAGAGGTCCAAGTCACAGAACAGCAGGAAACCCTCCAACCGCCTTCCTGCACAGAGCCCCCCACCAGGCTCCACCTCCAGCTGACCATCCTCACTGTGGCTCCAAGTCTGAACAGCTGTTTCTAAAGAAAACAAAGGCCTCCACTTCACAATGCCTGATACTTACTCCACTATTATATACATTAATATGCATTATAGGTGAAATATACATTAATGTACAGTGTGGCTGCACTGGCCAACTAACCTGGTGAGGAAGAACCAGAGGGATTCAAAAGGCAGACACATTACCTATTGGGCCTAGATTGAGTTTTTATCCTCAAATAGAAATGAAGGCCCTCTTCAAAGCAGATACAATAACGAAATTGTCCCATTTTGCCACTGGGAAGAAAAAAGGGATGGTAAACAGCCACTCTAACAAGTTGTCTCTCCAGGAACTCAGGGCACATGACTCAGGGTCTTTCCTGGGATCCACAGTGCCCACTTGCTTCAAAAACCTGACAACCATGTCCCTGGACCTGTTGACCTGGGGTACCACATGGGACAGAGGACCACACTATCCTCCACTGCGACAAAGACAGACGCGGGGCAGAGGCCTCATGCTGAAAGCCTCTCCGGCTCTTCTCCATCCACCCGCACTCTTTCATTGGGGAGGAAGCAGGCCATCTACCCTTCACAAACAACAGCCCGGCTTCTGCCCTCCTGGCACTTGTGGCTCTAGAACTTTAGCCAGGGAAGTCCAGAAACTCTACCACTGAAGCCATTGAAGAGGGAAACAGAACAAGAGCACCCTCGGGTGATGCCATAGTGTTGGGAAGAATTGCGGCCAACAGGGCACTCCCCGGGCCTGCCCCAAGAACATGTAACTACACACATCTAGCATGCAGAGCGCACAGATGCACTACTGAGTCGGGTGCTCTGTGACTCTGAACAGAACAATGCACACGGGAGGAAAGGAAAGTGGGTGTTTTTGTTTTTTCTTTGTTTTCTTTTGTTTTGAATGGATCTAGAAAGATAGCCTTAAAATGATAACCAAAAAGGGATGGCATCATTTAAGTGATCTTCAAGTCCAATTGAGAACGCCTTCTAGCCGATTACAACTTAAGACTCAAGACCTAATGGATGAAGATAGCATATCTGCCTTGCAGGTCCCTCCAAGGAGTAGGAAGAGACCACCAGGTCTCTGTATTCTGTCCTAAACAGTCATGCACTTAAGTGCTGTACACAGTAGCACACATATGGTCACAGAGAGCTGACTGATAAGACTGAGAATTCACTCTAGAACCTGTTCCAACTAATCTTCTCCAGTCCTGCTCACTTAATTTCGTCAGCATCCACTAACTATTCGCACACAGCACCCCCTCAGACTTACTTGGGGTAAGATCACTAAATCTTACCATTAGATCAACCATTAAATCAGGTTCCAAACCTCCTCTGCATCCCACCTGCCCCCACCCCACCCTGGCATAACCATATCGCCATAGCTGGTGTTCTTAAAAGAGAAACCTCAGGAGAAGCCTCGAAGTACACAGCTTCCAACACTTAAAAAGTCCAAACCTTGAACTCTTGGTAAGATAGCAGACCTGGTCTCAAAATAACAGACTTCACTCGAATGAACCCATGATCATTAGTGATGTATGCAATAAACATATGAATGCCCACCTATTCATATAGGGTTATGATATTAAATATAAACACAAACATACAAGCATAATTTTTAAGTTTTGGAAAATATACTGAACCCTCCAGCCTAAAAGACATTCTATCTTTGATTGCAGGTCCTTACTCCAGTGCCGGTTGTAATCTATTGAAACAATTTCCTGGCCAATGAATTTTGACCTTCAGAGAAAAGTAAGCTCTGGCCTACCTGTAAAACTTGACTGTTATTCCTAGCCTTGTCTTGCAAGACTTGTGAACTACCCAGAAAACAGAGAGCCAAACAGAACTCACTTACCTATACTATCTATGTGTAGACTTTTCTAATAAATTGGAATCCAATATTCTGAAATAGAGGACTTTTCTAATAAATCTGGAATCCAATATTCTGAAAAAGCTTAACAAAGGCAAGTTTTATGGCCACAGCATCGTTGCCTTGGCTTTCGCAGCTTAATAGCTTGTAAATGGTCATTCCAGTAGGCTTAGTATAAGCTCAACTTTGCACGCCACCAAGGGCCAGTTGGACTTCTGCAAGTCTGCAGTGAGCCCCAAGGCTCTGTGTTTCTAACAGGCTTCCAGGAAATGTGAAGCATAGTGAGTTCCCTCACAAAGCACCAGAGAGCACAGGTAGGACTGTAGGGCAGGCAGCCAGATTCAACTTTCCTAGGAACATGCATTCAAATTGAGGGCAGCAAGAACCTGTTGTGACTGATGCTTAGGTAACATCCCACTAAGCATGTTATGCGGATGCCTCCTTGTTGGGAAGGGTCATCTGGGGAGAGTGGGGTGCAGAGCACACAAGCGAACACTAAGAAGAGGCAAAAGAGAACGGCAGTGTGAACACCAACTCTGGAAGTGGCCAGAAGGTACAAAAACCTTCACTGGTCAGAAGATGGAAAGAAGCATATATGCGGAAGGAACTCTTACCATGCTGCCAATTCTGTTGGAATAAAGGTGTCGATGTGTTATTTCTAATGGTCTTGCTTAGGCTTCTAGCTAGAAACGCAATGATGATGTCAGTTGAACTCATCATTCAAACAGACTTCATCATGTGGGAGGAATGATCATCCACCCTATTGTATTCAAAAAGCACATCGTTTCCAAATATTCCTTTATCAACTGACAGTTTTAATAAAAAAATAGACACATACTTCTACTGCCTCGTTAAGAGCTCCAGAACACAGCATCTGACTGTCAAGACCAGCAAGCGCTCTTTTGCAGGCCAGTTGCCTGCATTCTGTTGGGTCACAGGCTTTGTTTTTCATTTTCTTTTTCTCTTTATTTTTTTTTCTTCTTCTTAATTAGCAAGTTCCTTTTGTTTGTACAATATTATTAGAAACATTTCCCAGCATTGTCTACATGGGACTACGGAAAAATAACAGAGTTGAAGTCCCGCCCATCGCGGAGGCTGCCGTCAGTCAACTAAAGCCCCGACATGCTGTTCCACGTGCTATAGATTCAGTAAGTGTAAAAATAAACTTCCAGAAAAGGAAATGCCTACTGAGCAGCCTCTTCTTCAGACCCGTGAAGCCTTTCCTCATTCTTGTGGGTTTCATTAAGCTAAGAAGTACAGAGCACTGCAAACTGGCTCACTAGTTTCCACACTCGCTGCCAATTTTCCACTTCTGCAAAACCAATTCCAATTAAAGAAATAAAACGGTAAAACTCTCTAGTTCTCCATATAGTCTGAATTATTTGGGATGTGAGATAAAATGGCGGAAAACAAAAAAAAAAAATCAGCTGTTGGCAAATAATGTCAATGTTCACTTATTGTCTTTATTTTTAAAGTCACTCCTTCATCTCAGAATCATTTCCTGCTCCAAGGTCTGGAAAGTTTTTAAAAGGCGGACACTGCCAAACGATTGTCCTGAGTTCAGTTATTTTAAGGCATTTGTTTTACTACTTTGTAACTGAAGGAGTTCTCATGGAAACCCATCCAAACCACTGACTGTGTTAAGGATTTATACAGATTTATGATGGAGCAGTGCATAGCTTCTAAGCGTCTTAAGGTTCTGCTTTGTGTGTTATTTCAGCCTTAAATAGATATAAAATCTGAAGCTAAAGGCGGAGGAAAGAGGGAAAAAGGGAAGTCAAAGAGGAAAGCTGGCAGGGAGGGAGGGAGCCAGGCCCCAGTACGGGGAACTGAACTGGGGAGCAGAATTGTGTGATGCTTCCGCTGCCGAGTAATCGATGCAGGGGTGACATTAAAGTACAGCATTTTGCATCCACGGGCTTCCTCGGTGTCTACAGTGAAAATTCAGACATGCAGCTAAACGCCAAGCTGTGTCCAGTTTTCAAGTCCTCCCATGAAATGTGCCCTCATCTATTCGGAATCCAACAGGGGTACTACTCGAGTAACCAGAATTCCTATGAGAAGGAAGACAGCTACAGCCGCAAAGACCGTGACACATAATGTGATTGGTTAACTTCCCACTGACAAGGGATGCTAAGACCAAGAAGGAAGAAATGTCCAGCAAGGAGAGAAGCAAGAGGAACAGAAAGAGACAGAAGAAAGAGACAGACTGAGCAAAGGAAAGAATGTGGAGGTCCAGAACTGACTGGGAGGAAAGGCAGAGAGTCTGTGCTGTCTGCAACCTGTCACTTGGAGACAAAGTATGCTGCCATGTGTCACTGAGAATGAAGATGTCCGGTATAACACTGCATACAGTCTTGGCCTTAGGGGAAAGTCATCTCTCCATGAACTTTTATATGCAAGAATTAAAAAAATTAATAAATGGATATACTGACCCCACTTTACCTAAAGTCAACATTTTAAAGGGCAGCTAGTGACTCAGTGTTTGTCAATTCCCATTACATTCTAGCTATCACTAGGGACCCTGAAGAAGTACTCGACAATGGTCAAATGTTTTGCTGTCATCCAGTGTGAATGACGCACTTCCACCTCTGGCTAAAACCTCTCAGAAAAGCAAAAGATGAAAACTAAACCAAGGTAGCAGGTGAGCTCTGAGCAGCTTCAGAAACGAGCCTTGCTCATAGCGAAGTTACATGGCAGGGAAAGCTGGGTCTGAGTGAAAACAGACAGCTGGTCTCCAGGATGAGAACACTGCACAAGTTGTTTTTAGAAAGTAAATTAACATACACAAGCTCTGCCCCTGGAAAACTTCACAATCCTGATAAAACTGTCCTCATTCTTCTCAAATTCCACCATAAAATGTGACAGGTGGAGTTGGTGCTGTTAGTTTTAAAATAAATAGATCAGACCACTCTTGTGATAACTGCTAATGCTGTAAGCCTGGGCTCACATGTGTGCATACCCCCCCCCCCACACACACACACACTCATTAGGGGAGGGCAGGCAGTTCCAATTATCAGAACTAGAGTCTACAAACATTTCTCTGATGGTTTAAAAGTACAGGGCAAACGAATTTAAGAGTATGGCTCTACATAACTAACTATATGCAGTATCTCTAATGGATTTAGACCTTGAAGGAAAAAGCATATTTTTGTAAATGCAAGTATAACTAAAAACTGCTAAGTAATTTTTCATAACTGCAGTCTGAGAATATTTTTGTCAACATCTCCTTCATCATTATTCTGTTGACTGTGACCAAAACATAACCAAAATCCAGGAAATTATTTTATGGCATAATGAAGAGATTGCATGTAAATGTACAAAAAGGAGTGGTCCAGACAACATCAGAGAATGTCAGTTTCACTGAAACATTAAAAAATGCAGCGTTTAGTATTACTCTTGTTCAGAATTTTGTGTATTTCATTCTACCTGGAGTCAGTGACATGCCACCCTGTGAGGCAGAAATGACACTCTGACGACAACAACTTTAGAGACAGGGAAGGGACATGGGCCAAGACAGGGTCCAAAGACAGGGTCTAAAGACAGGGTCCAAAGATGGACAGGGTCTAGGCACAGGTCAGTTTGGCCACCACTTGCAGGGCTCGGTGAGGCAAGTCTCCGGTTGTTGGGCTTACTCATGAAAGCTATCACCAGCTTTCACCAACACCCAAATGTAAAAGTTCCTTCAGCAGCTTTCTTTGGATTTCAGATGAAAAATAAGTAAATTCAATAAATAACATTCTTGGCCATGCCCACTTGAAACTCTAAAGTGCAAAAGGCAGCCACTGGACTGTCAGAATCCTCCCACCTCTAGGAATAGGAACATCATGCCAGAAGGAAAGGAGAAAATATCCCCCTGAATCTGGCATCCCCCTCAGACTGCTATACATACTTGTCTCCAAGGTTACCCTACTGACTTGAGTGTGTAGAGCTCCATGCAGAGCATGGGAAGGGCAGGCCATGCCCTCAAGGGTGTAGTCATGAAAAGAGATGAGCACAGGGAACTAAGAAGACTAGCAAAATGGCTTCTGTGTTTCTGGGTCCAGAGGAAGAAGTAAGTAAGAAGTCATAAAAAAATATATCATCAGAGAAGATGGTGGAAGAAGACTCAAAAAGATAAACATCAAAAAAGTAAACAACCCAATCGAAAAAAAATAGCCAAAGAACTAAATAGAGAATTCTCCAAAGAAGAAATACAGATAGTAATAAACATTTTAAAAAGTGTTCAACACCCTTAGCCATCAGGCAAATGCAAATTGAAACTATTTTGAGAGTCCATCTCATGCGCATCAGAATAACTATAATCAAGAAAACAAATGTAGAGAAATACTGGCAGGAATGTGGGGACAGAGGAACTCTTCCTGTTGGCAGGAGTGTCAATCAGGGTAGCCATTATGGAAATCAGTAGGGGGGGGTTCTCAAAAAGCTACCTTACGACCCACGTGTACCACTACTGAGCATATACCCAAAGACTCCATATACAGGATACCTACTCAGCCATGTTCGTTGCTGATCTATTCACAATAGCCTGGAAATGGGATCAGCCTAGACGCCCCTCAACTGATGAATGGATATGAAAGTGTGGTGCACATACACAGTGAAATTTTATTCTGCTATAAGAAAAATGAAACTTTCGGGAAAAGGGGTGTAACTTTAAGCAATCTAAGCAATGTAACCCAGACCCAGAAAGGCAAGGGACACGCAGTATTTCTAATACACGATGCAGACTCTAGCTTGGAATCTCCAGATTTCTGTGTTTAACTTGGAGTGCATGGAGAGGCCAAGATGGTGGAAATGGGCCTTTTAGAGTGGGGGCGGGGGAGGAAGCCTTAAGGAAAGATGAATAGTGTGACCCACATAATACAAAAGTAGGGGGTGGGAATATTGGGAGTGGAAAGGTTTAAGAGATGAAAATGGGCAGATAGTGGGAAAGAGAAGATAAAGGAAGTTAACCAAAACTAAGGGTATTTGAAAAGCAACATACAAACCTACTACTTTGTAAACTAATTAAAAAATGTAAGTTACACACACACACGTAAGCATCAATACACAAGCTTGCCTGGAGATCAGAGGGCAGAGCTAGCAACTAGTTAACCACAGAGGCCAGGCAGTGGTGGCTCACACCTTTAATCCCAGCACTTGGGAGGAGGAAGCAGGAAGATCAGGAGTTCAAGGCCACCCTGGACTTGATCCAGTCTAAAAGAGAAACAGAGCCAGGCAGTGGTGGTACATGCCTTTGATCCCAGCACTTGGGAGGCTCATGCCTTTAATCCCAGCACTAGGGAGGTGGAGGCAGGAATATAAGGTGGGTGGAGACAGGATCTCCTCCATTCAGTCTGAGGATTCATAGAGACAGAATCCCCACACATGCAGTCTGAAATTTCATAGAGGTAAGAAGTCTCTAGTGGCTGGCTGTTCTGTTACTCTGATCTTTCAGCTTTCACCCTGATATATCTGACTCTGGGTTTTTGTTGTTAAGACTAATTAGGATCGTGCTACAATACATATACACATATAGACCACATACACACACATGCATACATACACATATACGTATATACCACATACATATATGCATACATATACTCGCACTGTATATACCACATACACACACATGCATACACATACTCACATGCATACAAGCATACATATATATACACACATACACCACATACACACACACACACAACACGCACGCACAAACACCACAGAGAAATCAAGCAGGGTCTGAGCTGGGAGCTTCCCCCATGATGGCTAGCTTTCATGGTGTCTGAAGGTGCTAGGAAGCCTGCTGGGAAGAAGTCAATGGTCTTACCTGGCAGTATACCCCGTAAACTACAATACCAACCTGCCAGGATAGATATGCCCACTGCCTCAATGGTGCCATGAATGCTTCTGCTTTTGATTGGGTTTGGAACTGACTCCATAGGAATGAATCCATTCCTGGTACTATAACCCTAGAGTCCTCAAGGGTACCTCCTACTATTGTTTTGCTGAATGGCCAGGGTGTCAAACTGCCTTCTCAAGAGTCACGCTTATTCCCATGAGTTAGTGGTACATATAGGCCCAGTCAGAGCAGCCTCTGTAGATGCTATTTAATTCAGAGATTCATAACTTGTCAAAATGATGAGTTCAGTGACTGTTGAGTGTTCAATACAAGCAGCTACATAACCCCCTCCAAAGCCCGGGAAGCACCGTGAAAGAGAGGGCTAAAAGCATACAGAGCCAGAAGATGGGAAGAAGTACGGCGAACCTGTCTCCTGGACATGACATACTGTTGTACCGTACCGAGCTCAAATAAATACCCCCCTCCCACCCATGCTCATGCAAGCAACCCATAGCCTATACAAATGCCATGGAAGACACACACACGCGCGTGTGCACACACACACAGTGTGAAAACAGCAAGACTGCTTGTCGGAGCAGGAAAGGAGCTTGGTGGGATTGGGAGATGGATAAAAAAGGATTGGAGAGGGTGGATACGATCACGATATTTTTACCTAGGTATGAGATTGTGAAAGAGATGCAACTTTTTAAAATGCCCCCCAAAGCCTTTGTTTTTCAAGTCTAGACAGGAGCTATCCACTGTCCAAGCTCAGCATAAATTATGTCCAAAAACCTGGGCGCCCTCACCACCAGTACACTACCACCTAACACAGCTTCTTCTGAGGCAGAATCTCTCTGGGTGACACTACCACCTAACACAGCTTCTTCTGAGGCAGAATCTCTCTGGGTGGTGTAGTGGTTTGAGTAAGAAATGCCCCCATGGTCTCAGGCATTTGAACACTTGGTCCTCCATGGTTGGGGTTGGAGGTTTAGTCGATGCAGCCTTGCTGGAGGAAATATGTGAACCGGGGGCAGGCTTCGAGACTAAAAAGCCTGGCCCCACTTCCACCTTGCTCTCCGCTTCATGCTTATTTTGAAGATGTAAGCTCCCAGCTTCCTGCGCTGGCCGCCATCCCTGCTTCCTGTTACCATGTTGTCTCCATCATTATGGACTCTAACCCTTGGGAACCCTAAGCCAAAAATAACCTCTTTCTTCCTTAAGTTCCCTTGGCTTGGGGTGGGGCTTTCTTTTAATCTATTTTTAATGATTGTATGTACATGGGTGATTTGCTTACATGTGTCTTTGCATGCCGTCTGTCTGGTATCCAAGGAGGCCAGAAGAAGGTTTCGGATCCCTTGGAACGGAAGTTTGATGGTTGTGAGCTTCCATGGGAGTGCTGGGTCCTGGATCCTCTAAAGAACATCCAGTGCTCTTAACCACGGAGCCATCTCTCCAGTACCCATACTCATGGTGTTTTACCACAGTAACAGAAAAGTAACTAATACAGATGGCATCTAGGAATCTGCATGTTTAACAGGTTCCCAGAATAATTCTTAAAATACACCAACACCTGAAAACTACAGGCCTGAACTCCTATCAGACAGATGGGAGAGGCAGAGAAGACCGGGTTCAAAGCTGGAGAAGAAAAGTCACAGTAAGGAAGGGCGGGGCCCTCAAGAGAGAGAAGGGAGCTGGCCGAGGACATCACAGGAGGCCTGAGCTCTGAGCAGCTGGGCAAGAGCTCTCTGGGACTAAATGGAGTGGAGCTGCCCCTCGGGGACATGATTTCAGCACAGTCTAACAAGCCGCCAAGTAAGCGGGACCTACTGCCAACAAGCGGGTAAGTGAATGAGTGACAAGCCCTTGAGTATCCTCCCAGGGGGGAGGGGCGTCCCCTAAAGACTGCCAGGAGCCCATCTTGTCTTCCTAACTGAATCACAGCTCAGATGAGACTTACTTCATTGCTCTAGGAAAAAAAAAAATAAAGAGATACAGCCTATCTTATTTCTGGATGCAACGGAAGGACTCATTTCTGTCACAAATTTCAGCAAATGACAGTGAACACAGAATAGTATTCACCTCAGCCAGATGATATTTGTGCCACACGGCAGTGGCAGCTGAACTAAGTAAGAGGCAGGTTGGAAAGGCAAGGTCACGCAAGCAGCCGATCTTCGGTATTACTACAGAAGTGGGTGGGGGCAGCAGAGAGAGAAGGAGCTGGAGATTCACACCAGGCCGCACAGACAGGTGCGCCCTTCACTAGGGAAGCCCGGCAATGACAAGCCAACCCCACATGCAAGATGGCTGTCGAGGGTCGGGGAATGGGAACCTGACCAATCAGAAATGCTGCATCCATATTAGGCAGCCCTGCAGTGAATTCTGACCACACTACAGTTGGAGAGCTCTGTGCAAAAGAAAAAGAAAAAAAAGCCATACCTCAAGGAGGGATACGAAAGCACAGGTCAGTGGCAGAACAGCCCATTCAGAGGCTATAGCAAAGATCCAAGCGAGAAGTATGGAGGATTGAAGGCAGTAACCAGGAGAATGGGGAAAGGAGTCATGGAAAAATAAAAATAAAAATTTAGCAGTTAAAAATGCAAGACTTAGTGACATGGAGAACAGATTGTGGAAGAGTGGGGGTGGGGGCAGAAAACTCCAGCTTTGTGGTTTAAGCAACTTAGCTTTCCATCAGGTAAAAGAAACGCAAGCTCTTATATAAGTTACAGATCAATTTGCCATCTGCCTCCAACTTGAAACACTCAAAATCTGTTTGTAAGCCAACTCGGAATCTTCCAGATTCAGGAAGACAGTCTTTTAAATACTTTTCTGAAACAGCACAATTGTGAGACACACCCATGTGCCGGCTTCAGATACACCCTTCAGCTCCTCTTTTCAGCATCGCGTCTCAGAAATAGAAATTAGCCCCAGATTTGAAAACCTGGCAAGCAGAGGAAAGCTGTAGAGAAATCACTCCAAAAACCCGAAGCACAGCCATTTGCAGAGAAAAGTACCAACCCATGCTTTAACACCCAGAATGATCGAGTGCAAGGGACATGCTGTAGAGTGTCCAATACGAAGTATATGCCAAAGGCCTCTCTGCCCAAGAGTGTTATTTACCTAAGTTGTAGGACTCAAGATATCTGTGAGGAAAAAGTCTATCTTAATTAGCTATAGCAAACACTTCCCAAACTGTTCTCTCTCTCTCTCTCTCTCTCTTTTTTTTTTTTTTTTTTTTTTTTTTTTTTTTTTTTTTTGCTTCGTATAAGAGGGTTTTCTAGTTATTAAACATGGGTGTGCCTGGTATTTTGGACATTCCCTTTGAGAAAAGCAGAAAGCTTTGCTCTGAGGATGTGACTCAGGGGAGCTGGGAAGCCGCCCAGCCTCTGGCCCCATGCTTCAATGGCTGGGAATGTAGAGCACCGTCTGGCGGGGCTGCCTCGGGTACATCGTCAGCTACGCAGGCCTGTTAACAGGCTCTTTCATCCCTCTACCAGTCCACACTCTAAAATGCCATGTAACCAAACAAGGGCAGAAATTCAGGGCTGGAAGGGGATGGGTGAGGTCTGCTCTTTCACAGGGGTAGAGGTGACTTCGCATCCTTCCCTGGTCCCTCGCAGCACCCTTAACCCCGAGCCCCTCAAACACACTGGCCTGTCCATTCCAGAATTCCATTAAAGTTCCCCAAAATTCAGAAGTCATACTGGCTGTGCTTTAGAGGACATAGTATGACAGAAGCTGAACCCTGGGTACAACCTAATAAAGACCCATTCATAGATAATATGGTCCCTCACTTAAAAACGAGTATGCAGGCTGGGCCAGCCACGTTTTAAGCACTGAATACTACTGATTCTTTTGAGCTTTATGAGAACTCCCATAGGGATGCTGGAGAGATGGCTCAGTGGTTAATAGTATGGGTTGTTCTTCCAGAGGACCCTGGTTCAGTTCCCAGAACCCATGTGGCAGCTCACAACCATCTAGAACTCCAGTTCCAAGGGATCTTGACTCCCTCTCGTGGCCTCTGCAGACATCAGGTACACAAGCAATACACATAAATACAGGGCGGGGAAAACACTCAAATCATTTTTTTTTTTTAAAGAACTCCACAAAGTAAGGATATACTATAACCAACATTTTCCTTTTACAATATGGGCACCAAGGTAGAGAATGGCCAAGTGAAGTATCCAAAAGCATGCAGTTAATCACTAACAGAGGGAGCTGGGACTTGGACCTGGGCAGGCTGCCCTGAAGATGACTTTGTCACCTCTAACTACGGCAAGCTACTGTTGACAGACCTGTGGTGTGGGTCTTGGTTTCCCTACCCACTGCCCTTGGTGTTCCTCACCCAGCTATTGTAAATATACCTACATGCCAAGCTCCCAAGTCCTCAGGGGCCATGCCAGTCCATGGTTCTCATTTCCTACTTCACCTCTGCTTCCTAGTCCTGTCCCCAAAGTCCCACAATTCTCTCCTCCTTCCTAGGCATGGTTCGGGGACTGTATCTATGCCTGGAATGATACCCAGAATTAAGTTTTAACACTTGGACAATCTTCAGTATGGATGACTGTAGCTAGAGTTTTCTTGCCTGGCCCACAGTCAGGACAAATCTCTCTCACCTGCCAGTCCCACAGCCGCTCAAACCCAACTAAGTAAACACAGAGACTTATATTGCTTACAAACTGTATGGCCGTGGCAGGCTTCTTGCTAACTGTTCTTGTATCTTAAATTAATCCATTTCTATAAATCTATACCTTGCCATGTGGCTCGTGGCTTACTGGTGTCTTCACCTGCTGCTTGTCATGGTGGCGGCTGTCAGTGTCTCTCTGATTCAGCCTTCCACTTCCCAGCTTTATTCTCCTCCTTGTCCTGCCTACACTTCCTGCCTAGCCAATGGCCAATCAGTGTTTTATTTATTGACCAATCAGCAACACATTTGACATACAGAACATCCCACAGCAGATGACATCTTTAGAAATCCTGAAGTCTCTCTGAACTGGTCAGGGGATAGAAATACTATAGTTTCTATCAAGAGTCACATGTCCAACCCTAGCTCCATGAACCTCATCAGTACCTCATTATGCACAAAGATCTCTTCCACTTGGAGACTACATAGTATTTTAGCAACATTGCAAAAGTTATTGCATCAAATTTTGACTTTTTTTTTTCCCAGAATGGAGATACACAATGTAGGCCTCTCCCAATACTGGGCACTGGCAGCAGCCACCACTCTTGATCTGCTCCGGGCTGGGCTTGGGAAACAGCTGACGTCCTGCAGTGTGCTGGACCACTAAGCCAATGTTCAACTGGTTAGGTGTCTTTGATGCATTTGCAACTTACCACGGATTTGCAGGTGGACCTTTGTAAAACGTGTCTTACAAATACAACTGAAGTTGGGGCCACCACACCCAAAAGTGATAAAAGATGTAAAGTCTGAGGCTGAAAAAATTAAGACCAAACAGCAAGGCTTCTTAGCCCACGAATTAAACTCAAGTAGGGTTTTTATGAACATTTGCTGAAACTGTCTCTATCGAGACAGACACCCTGCTGAGCATTTTCTCAAGACTCTTTTCATAGATGAGGAATCTCAGAGTACTCCAAAACTGTTCACCAGGAACCAGGAATCCATGGCCTTGGCTCAGAAACCACATTCTTTCCTGGCGAATAAGGCAAAAGAAAGTCTATCATCTTAGCAAGTCATACATCGAGAAGCCAGGCTATTTTTTTTTTCAGCAGTAAATGAACTGCCGGGGAGGGCATTCCGCTACTTGCTAGAGCAGATCTGACATGCTGCAGCCACTCACACCTGCTGACATACTCATGGCTTCTTAGTGCCCATCAGCCCTGAGCTCCACAAAGCTCTCCTATCACTCTTTGGTGAGCACACAATAGAAGAGGCTGCTGTGTGCCAGAGGAAGAATGGAGAAAGCAAGTTGGGCCTTCTTATAGGAAATACGGAAATCTTATAGGTTCAGCTTTGGCTATCAGAATGATGAGTACAGGCTAGGTCTGGCGTCTGTAATCTCAACACTCGGGAGACGGAGGAAGACAGGAAGATTATAAACTCAAGGCCACCCTGAGCTACGTATACATACTAAAGCTCTGCCTTTAAATTCTTAAATCATTATCATTTATAAAGTGTATTGAAGCAGCCCCACCAAGTGGAGAGTGGGGAGTCCATTTCAACTATTAGAGAAGACTCCTGGCAGCCACAAGGTCCTCAGAATGGATCCCTTCAGCATCATGAACCCCCAAGGCTGTCTGTGAGAATCAAGGTAGACAGACAGCCAAGGATGAACTGACCACAGAGTCTATGAGAAAGGAGCGGGACAGACGGTCAAGGATGAACTGACCACAGAGTCTATGAGAAAGGAGCGGGACAGACAGTCAAGGATGAACTGACCACAGAGTCTATGAGAAAGGAGCGGGACAGACAGTCAAGGATGAACTGACCACAGAGTCTATGAGAAAGGAGCAGGACAGAGAGTCAAGGATGAACTGACCACAGAGTCTATGAGAAAGGAGCAGAGCGAAGGAGGACCCAAGAAAGGCATCGCAAAAGGGGAAGGAAAAGGTAGGAGAAGGATCAACGAGAAGAATAAACCACAATGAAAACAGGGGAAATCAGCCAGCCAGAGAAGCGGCCATCTAAAGAGTCTATTCCAGAATCCTGTCACTTCCTACAAAGGCTCATGTGCCCCCAGTCATCCCAAACTTAAGCAACTTCTGCTAAGTTCAAGTCAAATCAATGCCCTCATCTATCTGCTGAAAAAGTATAAAGGATTCTCGGAGTTCTCTAACACATTTATGTCACTCATGACAGTATACAACAGGACATCTTTGAGCCAACATCTTTTCAGCCACATCTAGCCACTGCATATTTTCTAAAGCTTACCCAGTATTAGCATCCATCCATTAAAACAGGCTACATTGCTCAAGCAGAGTTTCTCTGCCAAGGCACCACTGACACTTGGGGCTGGGCAACCCGTGTGTGATGCTATCCTGTCACTAGAGGACATCAACAGCATCCCTGTTCTTTTCGAGATGCCAATGCAACACCTGTCACCCAGTTACAACAACTTAAACTGTCTCCAGACCTTGCCAAGTGTCCTCTGGGGGGACATGCTCCCCCACCCCCAGTTGAGAACCACTGGTAGAAAACACTCAGATTCATAAAACACACACCCTTTGTGATGCTTTAGTTCCCACAGTCCGAGGCCACAGGCTGCACACTGGACCCAGATCACCATCTTACACAGGTCTTAACAAGGGCACTAGGCAGGGAAATCTGCCACTCTTCATGGAAAAACAACCACTGTGTCCATAATCTAACCACACCCCCCAGCATGACACCACATAAAAGAACAAAGTGTAGGACCCTGAGTTCCTGTCTGCACCATCCGAAGTGTGGCGACGTCTCAAATCTATGCCTTAAAAACTGGGATTTCGGGAGATCCTTAAGAGGGAGATAATTTTCAAAACAGGGTCTTTGCAGAAGAACCAGGGTATTTTTCAGTCTGTGCAGATCATGTCACCGATTTTAAAAGACAGCCCCACAGCATACAGGTCTGAGACATCCATAGCACCCTGGAAGTTTGTGCACGTCTCCTCCCAGACGTCACCACAGCCTGATTTCACAGCAACACGTTTTAGCTGGAAATGATCTGTGTCGGCTCATAAACAGCTCTGAATACACACCATTCTCAGAGGAGGCATTAACAAATTTTCACTCCTCGAGTTCCCACACGAGCAATTTTCTCATCACTCTGACAAGAGAAATGTTTAGAAAGAAAAGCAACAAACAGTTCTGAGATTTTTGGGCACTATTTCCCAAATAAGGGTACCACCATATATCAAACAGCGCCCTCGGCAGAACAAAAAATCTCTGCCAGTGACAACACCCACCCATGGTGCTCGGGCACCCAGGCTGACCACCCTATCCCATTTTTATACTTTATTTATTTATTTGTATTTTTGCAGGCGTGGAGACAAGTCTTTCCCTCCACTCACATGACACCCACTAACTGACCCTTTTCGTAGAGATAAGGGCCCGCTATTCCATGCGAGCATACACACCAGCGTGGGGGTGGGGGGAGCTGGTTTTCACAGCATTATTGAAGAGAGCACCGATGGGGTACTGTACTGCTGGAGACAGTGTTAGGGGTTGACTTGTGACTTGACCCGAGCACCGAGCGCTGTTCTTGCAAGCTCTACACACCTGCTAGTATCCATCGGATTCAAACCCAGCTGCCCTAATAAAATGCTGATCCCAGAGCAGGTGCGCTTCAGAAACCTTTCCACTGTCCTAACTCAGGAGGCCTTCTCAAACTTGAAAGTGCACAAGGATTCTCTGGGGGTTTTGTTCAAAATCGGGTATTGATGCAGGTCAGGACTGGGGGAGGGGGGCCAGATTCAGTTTCCAACCTGGACCTAAATGGGTGACCTATGACCCCAGGAGGATAAAGCTCAGAGAACAGAGCCGGGCGAGAAATTTTAATTTTTAAAAAAGACTATTGCCCAGTTGGGCCTAAGATTTCTGGGCTCGGGTGACTCTCCAACCTCAACAACCTAACTATCTGGGAGTGCAGAAAAGCATCCCACTGTCCGGGTTTGGGGCCCTAATTTAAGAGAAGAGCAATTTCCACACCCAAACGGCATGCCTCAAATATCAAGAGGGTGGACTCAAAGATGAGCCGTCTGCATTTGCCCCCCCCCCCACTTCCTCCTGCATTCAGAGTGGCTGGTGGACCGGGTTTATCAACATGTTTAACCACAGCTCTAATTTTCAAGGAAACAATGACATTGAAAACGTGTGTGTACACAGTACTCCTTCTGGAAAATCAAAGCTTTTTTAAACTGAACCTTTCCTGCCAAGAAATTCAGTTTGGTTTGTAGACATCCATTAACATTGCCAATGTCCCAAATAAGTGACAAGTCACTTTCTACTAGGTTACTAAGCGCAAAGGTGACATGCTAAAAGGCAGGCCAAAAACTAAGCTATAAGACTGTCACCAATGCTACCCTGTCCTTTTACAGGCTCCTCCCACAACCTTCCCTTTATGATAATATACTACCCCTCCAGGTACCAAGACAAACTCGGATCCACCCTCATCTTCCACATATCACAGTCCCTAGCTCTTCCTTCCACTCCCTGCACCTAATCAACCTAACCTGAGGGACCCCACACAGCAGCAGCTCACATGGTACCCCTTCATGTCCCTGTCCTCTACACTGCTCTTCTCCCATCCCAGAACATTCGTCATTTCATCCCAAGTCCTGAGTGATCTGCAGAATGCACACACAAACACAGATACGTGTGCACATCTGACCTCCAATTACCTTGCTCCTTTCCAGCCATATAGCCTTGAACATTCCAGGCAAGCTTTTGTTGAGGTCTTTATGGCCTCGAAATCTCCTCAGTCTACCCATATGGCTCACTCCTTTCTCAAATGTCACCTTATTGATGAAGGTTTCTGGACCCCTACATATCAAACCTGATTCTTCTGGTGTGTTCTTGTTACCTCTCCTCTCCTCCCCACTACAACACAAACCTTAGCACCTAAGAGAGACTCAGCAGGACCCATCCATTGGCCCTTCCCAGTGTGAACACATGGAGGCATTCCAGAGGGCATCCGTCTGTCTGTACAGTCCCAGGGCCTGGCACCTTATACAGGATGTGCGTCTGCCTCTCCCTCAGCTGTTCATAGGTTCAGCTACTCACCACTGACTGACCCAACAACTACCCCACACTGAATTTGAGACCACGCCCTTCTTCTGGACACAGGAATGCATGTGTCTAGCCCTTCCTTACATCACAAAACTTATCACACCTTGAAGTTCTGCTATATTCTGCTATTGATATTTTATTTGGGATTAACTTTTTAAAATTCCAGTCCATGTATGTCAAAGACCACACAGGAGGGGACACATTTTATGTATTATGTGTATGCCTGTGTGTGGGTGTGTGCACATGAATGCAATGCCTGAAAAGGTCAGAAAGTGTCAGATGCTCTGGAATGGGACTTACAGGTCATTGTGAGCTGCCATATGAGTGCTGGGAATCAAACCCAAGCCCTCTGGAAGAGCAGCCAGTGCTCTTTACTGCTGAGCCATGTTTCCATCCCCTCGGAGTAAATTTTTTAACTTTTTTTTTCTTTTTTCACTTTGGTTGACGATTGGTCTTATGGTGTTGGATAAACCCTGGGTTTCACATTTGCTCAGCAAGTGCTATGCCACTTAGCTACATCCCTGATCTCCAATTTTTTTCTAATATTTATTGCATATCAGCACTTTGTTTCCTAAGGTCACCTTTGCTCAGAGAAGGTTTAAATCTGGAATGGCCCTGAATGGCATACGAGACTGAATTTATCTGTAGGAGTAAAAACTCTGAGGTTGCAAGGCCAGCTATAGCCAAGCAGAGCTACACTGAGGCCGTCAACTTAAAGAAAAGCCTGTTTGGACCCTAGTCTCGGAGGCTTCAGTCCATCGTGTCTGGCCTTGTCACTCTGAGTCAATGGCAGCACTGTCACCTTGCAGAAGCAGATGGTGAAGGCCTGGTCACATTACCGTGGGGGGCCTGCTTCCACTTTTCCCCCCAGGGTACTCTTGAGGAGTGAGGGATAAGAGATTTAGATAGAAATATAGAAGGGAGAGACAGACAGAAACACAGGATAGCCTCCAGAGGGCCTGGATCCTAATCCACCAGCCTCCTCTGTCTCTTCTAAAGGGCTTTTAAAGGAATGCCAAGGGATGGAGCAAAAGACCTCCCCCCAGCACAGCCAAGTGCAGCCCCTTCCAATCACCTGGTGACCATACCATGCACCCACATGGTCAATCCATCCCCTAATGCAGCCCTGCTGGGTAAAGCCAGCTCAGCTCTCACTAGGAAACCTCTGTGGGCTCCCACACACTACAATGGCCAGGAAGAGAAGCGGGTAAGGGCATCAGAGAGACGGCTCAGGGAGATCTTGTTGAGTAAGCCCAACCACCCAAGTTCAGCCTTCAGAACCCACATAAATGTGGTGGCATCTGGAATCCCAGCAATTTCATGGTGAGATGGGAGACAGAGACAGGAAAGCTGGCCAGAGCCTCGTGGACCAATTAGCCTTGTGTTTATTACAGCAGCCGAAACAAGAGAAACTCTGCCTGAGAACCAGGTGTAAGATTGGTGTGCTGGCTGATTTTACGTCAACTTCACACAAGCTAAAGTCATCTGAGAGGAGGGAGCCTCAATTAGGAAAACGCCTCCATAGGATTAAGGCTGCAGGCTCTTTTCTTAGTATTTTAACCTTACAGTGTAGTATGATTGATAGGGGAGGGCCCAGCCCATTGTGAGTGGAGCCGCAATGGTGGCCCTTGGTTCTACAAGAAAGCGGGCTGAGCAAGCCATGGTGAGCAAGCCAGTAAGCAGCACCCTTCCATGGCCTCTGCATCAGCTCCTGCCTCCAGGTTTCAAGCTGTGTTTGAGTTCCTGTCTTGACTTCCTTCAATGATGAACAGTACTGTGGAAGAGAAAGCCAAATAAACCTTTTCCTCCCCAAGTTGCTTTGGTCATGGGGTTTCTTCACAGCAACAGTCACCCCCACTTAAGACAGTGGAACTGTGGAGAGGACTCAGAGGGTTAAGTACTTGCTGCATAAGCGTGAGGACCTAGTCTGGACCCCTTCCCCCTCCCCAGAACCACACAAAGCCAGATGTGGTAGCATGCATTTGTAATCCCAGTGTGCCTACGGCAAGATTGGTAGTGGAGACGCGAGAACCCTTGTAAGCTGGGTACCAGCTAACCTGGCCTAAGAACCAGTGATCAAGAGACCCTGTGTCAAACAATGAAGACGGTGAGGAGCAAGATCTGAGGGTGCCCTCTGACCTCCACATGGCACCGTGGCACCCACATATTCTCTCTCTCTCTCTCTCTCTCTCTCTCTCTCTCTCTCTCTCTCTCTATCTCACACACACACACACACACACACACACACACACACACACACACACACACACACACACACATTCCACACACACCACAAGATTTAAGTGGAAAAAGAAAACCAACTCACAAAGTTGTCTCCTGACCTCCACAGGTACACCATGGCACACATATACCTGCATTCATACACACACACATATACACACATGCACATATATATACACACACATACACATATACTCACACACATATATATACACACATACACACACATACACATATATTCACACCCACATATATATATACACATACACACACATACATATTCACACCCACATACACACATATATATACACACACATACACACACACAAAGAAAAAACAAAGACATGAAGGGAGGAAAGGCAGCAGGAAAACAGGAAGGGCTGGAAGGAGGGATAGGTCCCAGTGTGCCCTTAAAGGCCATGTCCCCAGTTGTGGGGCGTTTACCCAACCACCCCCACAGTTCCCCAGAGTTTTCTTGAGTGCGAGCAGCAGGAAATATTAGATAGAAGGATTTATTGCGGAGAATATCGCGGAGATAAACAGATAGAAAATAAAGGATAGCCTCGAGAGGGCCTGGAACCTATTCCAACGGCCCCGACTGTCTCTGCCCCAGGGTTTTTATAGAGACGCCAAGGGGTGGAGCAAAAGACCTCCTCCCCCAGCACAGCCAAGTGCAGACCATCTCAGACACCTGCACTCAGGCCCGTGGTCCTAATCATCCTCTATGCGGACCTGCTGGGTAAAGCCACGAGGAACCCGAGAACGGGCTCCCACACCCAGTGACCTAATATAATTCCATTATGCCCTAGCCTGTGGGGGTAACAACTCCTCTAAGCACATGGGCCTTTGGGGACACAGTGAGTGGGGTCTCAGAAGAGAAAACCCTCACCCTGTCTTCTGGACGCTCACTCCGTCATCCTCAGCAGCCCCAGCTCACCACATCCCTGCTGTCTCAGTGTCCAGGCAGCTTCCTCTACCTAGGAAGCCTCCTCACCTTCACCATGAAACCCTGTCCCGTTCAGCGCAGGGTGCCAGCACATGCAGCCAGCAATCCGAACTTCTCAGAGCATAGACTACATACAGATGGTGCTCACACCCTCCTTAAGGCCACACAAGTGTGATTCCCATAGCTGGCTTCCAGTAGCGACTCTCCATGCACACCTCTGAGTCCTTGGGTCCTTCAACCTTCTACTGCTTCATGGCAAAGGCCACACACCTGGACTTCCAGGCTTATGTCCAGGGCTGCAAGCAACAGGCCGGTAGGGAGGTCGACACCGTCCCTCCTGGTGGAGATTTTTGCTGTCAAAAAGTCCCCCCCTAGTTTGATGTTTGGTAGCTCATAAGTACAAAGAGGCAAGGACAGCCTTGTGGCCAAAGACATTCCAATCAGGAAAACTTGTGTTTAAGTCGTTAAAAAAAAAAAAAAAAGGAAATCCTGATCACTGTGCCTTTAAGAGAAGACGGGAAAGATTTCTCTGCATTCTCAACTTTCATTTCCTTTCAGCACATTCCTATTTCTACTCCAACCTTTCATTTTCAGAAAGTCCTTCTCGTGACAAATTGACTCCTGTTAGTGCCATGCATCATAACGGATCCAAAAATGAGCCTTGCCTGGGGGTACCAAACAAACCATGAGACAGCGTTATCAGCCATGCAGATCTTAGCAACCCGCAGGCTGAGGAAGAGTGTGGGAAGGAAAAAGGGGTTTAAAGTATTGTTCTTCCTAGAGTCACATTGCATTTCTAAAAAGAAACTGAGTACAGCACACTTCTCTAAGTAGCCTAAGCAAGTGTGTGTCCAGAATGGCAGAGCGTGGCAAATACATATGTCCCCCACAAGAAGTGCCAATCATACGGAAACTCCTGAGAGGGCCCCAGTCAGGTGCCACTTCCTCGGAATCCTAACTCCCCGCAGCATGTGGGCAAGTGTGATGTCTGACACCCAACTCCACCTCCACCCCTTCTGTCGGCTCCAGGGTTCAGGCAGTTCACCAGCCCAGAGCTCCTCCGAGAACAGGGCCCAGACCCCTGCCTACCGCAGAAAATCCTTCAAATTGGGAACAGGAGGTGTGTGCCAAGAGTAAAAGGCAGGCCTGTACCTTGATCCCTGGGGCCCCAGTTTTCCAAGATCATGCGTCTGTCTCATGCCATCTGTTCAATGAAGCCTTGTGGTATGGCCAGTGGTTTGGAAAACTAGCAAAGTACAAGATGAAAATAAACAGGAGGACAGCATGGCACCACTGTAGGGATATCGTCCTAGGAACAGGACATCCACTCTGCAGGGAGCTCACAGACAGCTAGCCCTGCATAGAAACAACTCCGGGCATCGAGGGACAGTGACAAATGAGCCTGCTTCTAAACAGCCCACACAAGGCGGCCAGATTCTCACACAAGCTAATGCCATTTTAATCTCTCTCCCTGGCTTCTGACTTTTCAAGGGTCTGTCTCTTGGTCATTCACATCGACAACAGTCCCCTCAAGGCAGACACCTCACTTGGGACCCACTGACAATGAGTCGATCCTTCCATGGCTGACGAGCCTCTTCCCATCATTTCTCCCATTGTTTCTACTTGTAATTCTCCTAAGAATGACTACTGGAAGCAGCACAGGCTGTCTGAGGTCAGTCACTGGAGCAGCCAACAGGCCCGAGACCCCGCCCTGAAACCTCCTACAGCACACCTATTAGCACACCTGCAGAGTGTGCCCAGTACATAATGGTTGGAGGAGTGAGTGTGTGTGTGCATTTGAGTTTAGGCAGTAATGTCACGTTTTCATTAAAAACTTAATTTTGGGCAAAGAGACATTCTAATGCTGGCTGGAGAAGCGAAATCCCCTTCAAATAAACACACTAATAACCTTTCTCTCTCTCTCTCTCTCTCTCTCTCTCTCTCTCTCTCTCTCTCTCTCTCTCTCTCTGTTTGTGTGTGTGTGTGTGTGTGTGTGTGTGTGTGTATTTTGTCACCAACATAGAGCCATCATATAAGCTACTAACATATTTTGAAGGTCAAGAAGAAGGGCATCCTGCAGGACATCTGCCATTTGAAATCTGTTCAAGGTACCAGCTCCTTAAAATGAAAATAATCCCAAGGGGTTAGCAGGTGAAGCCACTCAGAGTGTAGTATGAAATGGCTTAACAATTAAAGTCTGAAGTCTATTAATAGGCCACTGGTCCACTCATTCATTTATTTATTCAATAATCATTTCATAATAATATCAAAGGGATATCATCCCACCAGCACCAACCAATCAGCAGCAAAACATAAAAATGGAAAAGTTTCTGAGGTAAACAGAATATGCAGGGTGAGGGTAAATCCTAAACACTTTAACCATCCAGGAGGTAGTATAGGACCCTGACACCTAAGAAAAGCAGAATTCAGGCATATGATAGTCTTCCAGCAGGGCGGTGGTGGCGCACACTTTTAATCCCAGCACGCAGGAGGCAGAGGCAGGTGGATCTCTGTGAATTCAAGGCTAGCTTGGTCTACAAAGCAAGTTCCAGGACAGCCAGAGCTACACAAAGAAACAGTGTCTTGAAAAAAATTTAAAAATAAAAATAGTCATTCCCATTTTGACAGTTCACTTTCGAATGGCTCTTGCGATACGTATCTCAAAAGCAGAGGGGGCTACATGGAGCCAGAGAGGTGTCCCCAACCTCCAAGGAGAACTGAATACTACCCATCAATTCAAAAGGATAAATAAAGGCTCCCGAGTGATTGTTTCCAACAAACTTGATAATGTATCTCTTGCATCTGAAGCATTTCTCGTGGCAGCGGACACAGAACGAAGCAGGAAGCCCAGACATCGCTCACCGTCCCGTGTGCGCACCAGCTACTCAAGCAGATCATCCACAAGAGACAACGATGGTGCTTGCGAGCAGGCACAACCTTGCAAGCCCTCGCCACTCCCTCACGCTGCTGACTGCTGAGGGTCACATAAACCCGACAGAGCCACTTTGGCTCACTTAGAAGCGAGAATTATTAAGGACACAGAAGTGCGGTTGATCATACCTCAGAGAGAAGGTCATCAGCTGGGCTCTCTCTGGTGTTCTCTCTTGAGAGCTTGAATTTTTACAACGGAGAAAAGTCAGAAATAAAGTTCTTTAAAGAGTTAAAAAGTATGGTGTCCTAGTTAGGATTTCTACGACCAAAAGCAACTTGGAGAGGAAAGGGTTTATTTCAACTTACACGTCCTGATCACAGTCCATCATGAAGGGAAGTCAGGAACTCTAGACAGGAGAACCTGACGGCAGGAACTGAAACAGAGACCATGGAGGACTGCTGCCTACTTCTCCTGGTTTGTTCAGCCAGTTTTCTTAAAGCACGCAGAACCACCAACGTAGGGTTGGCGCCACCCACAGTGGGCTGGACACAATCACTAATCAAGAAAATGCCCAACAGACTTGCCTATAGGCCAATAGACGAAGCTATATTCTCAAGTGAGAGTTCCTCTTCCCAAACTTGACTCCAGCCTGTGTCAGGCTGATGTAAAATGAACCAACACAGTGACTAAATACAACGTGGTGTACTAGACTTCTCTAGGAACAGAAAAGGGATATTCACAGAAAAACTGATGAGATCCAAATCACGTCTGTGTTCTTCACCAGCAGTTTATGTAAGTGTGCATTTCTTTACTGTAATATACCTGGTTAAGGAAAACATTATTATCAGGAGAATCAGGGTGTGCAGTGTATAATTTCCAGCCATGTTTAAGCCTGGCTGCTTTTCTGAATTCTAACTCAAAGCATAATTTTTTTCCTTTTCCTCCTATCTTTTTCAGACACCTGATGTCCTAGTGTGCTTCTCTGTTGCCGTGATAAACACCGACCAAAACCAGCTTGCGAATTACAGGGCATCCCTGAGGAAAGTCAGGGCAGGGACCTGGAGGCAGCAACTGAAGCAGAGGCCATGGGGAAGGCTACTTCACTGGCCTGGCTTCGAGGCTCCCAGCCAACTTTCTTATACAGCCCAGGCCCACCTGCTTAGCCCTTAGTGGGCTGGGCCTGCCTACCTAATCAGAAATCAAGCAAAGGCCCCCCCACAGACATGCTCACAGGCCAATCTGATGACGGCAGTTCCTCATTTCAGTTCCTTCTTCCCCAGGTGTGTCAAGTTGACAACCAAGATTAGCCATCACACCTGCCAAAGGCTTAAGCATGCTTTCCCTGATAGTTTGGGCTTTCTCATTCTCTCAAGTCCCGCCACCTCTGCCCCCTTCCCAACACACAGCTGCTTGCAGACTTCCATTGCTGATCATGACTGCTTTCTCAGTCTCTAATTTCAAAGGCACGGCGTTCTTTATCTCCCCTAGACCGGCAGCTCAATGGTACCCCCATTTTCTGGAACCGGCTCCTATTCTGGAGTTTACTCTTTCCTTCTCTCAAGCCCCAGTTTATATTCTTATAATAAAATTCCTTTCTAAACTCACCTTCCCGTCTTC
Organism: Peromyscus californicus insignis; assembly: GCF_007827085.1. NCBI lineage: Eukaryota > Metazoa > Chordata > Mammalia > Rodentia > Cricetidae > Peromyscus > Peromyscus californicus. The sequence continues at coordinate 56,595,712 of NW_026294469.1, read as the reverse complement.
TGTAAATTTCATTCTTTGAGTACATGGGACAAAAGACCCGGAAGCCACTTGTCCTGGGGTTGCTTTGGTGGCTGTTGATTTATCCAGGACTCTAGCACTCTGAGTCATACTTGAGATTAAAGAAAGAAAGCCTCCATCTCCTCTGCGGAAGTTTGAATAATGTTTCCTCCCATAGGCTCATATGAGGAACATAAGTGAAAACATTTTGCGTGAATTGGAATAATGTAATACTTGCAAGACGTGTTAAGAAGCCAGCCACAAGGCCATATGAGCCAAGCTTAAGACTCTGATATATTAATGAACCAACCCCAAGGTGGCTCTGATATGTTAAGGAACCAGCCCTAAACTGTGAGCCCTAAACTGGGGAAATCCTCTCCAGTGAGGATGCTGCAGGAGCAGGCTCAACTGCAGCATTTTCTGCCCGACTGACCATCCCCCACTTGGTGAAATGTCTGTGTGTATGAGGTTACCATAACCTTTATAATAAATAGCATGGTATTGTGAGGAATGTTTGTGTGAGTAAACCAACTGAGCATATTCAAAAGACAAACTCCCGTGGATGTCCTAATTGGTGTGCCTCACAGCCCACCAACCACGCTCTCCGGGGCATGTGGTTTGAACACTTGGTCCCCAGATGTCGCACTATTTGGAGAAGTTTTGGAACTTTCTGGAGGTGGAGCCCTGCTGGAGGAAGTACTAGGGAGCAAGCTTTGAGAGTTTATAGCCACAGCCCACTTCCAATTCAATCCCTCTACTTCCCACGTGACAAAACATGGTCAGTCAGCCTCCTGCTCCAGCACCGGCTGCCACTCCACCCCCACCACTATGGACTCTCCGTCGCTTGCTGCAAGTGATTGGAGGTGTGATCGATCGCGAAGCTTCCGAGTCCAGCCACCGGCTGCCAGGCCTCCCTACCATGATGGACTCTCACCTCTCTGAAACTGTAAACCAAAGTGAACGTTTTCATATGTCAGTTGCTTTTGATCATGGCATAATTATCCATAGAAAAGTAAACAATAGAAAAGTAACTAATACGTCCTCTTGACCCCATTTTCCCCACATCGACCGTCTCTAAAATGTTCCAAGAACCTCCGTTCTGTACAGTTTTCCTCCTTGGCATTGGGTTGTTGTCTTGGACCAATACACGATGGCTTGTGTACTCTCTTCAGTATGACTCTGTTTTAACAGCTGTTGTGGTTTAAATGAGCAAATGTCCCCCTCAGGCTCGGGTATTTGAACACTTGGTCTCTGGTTGATGATATTTCTGGAGGAGGTTCTAGAACCTTTAGGGCACTGCTTGAGGAAGCACACCACTGAGGACAAGTTTTTGGGGGTTTTATAGCCTGACTCATGTCCTGTCCACACAGGAAGAGCTGCTTCCTGTATGCTGATAAAATGTGATCTCTCGGCTCCCTGACTGCCAAGCCTGCCTCATGCCCCTGCTGCCGTTTCTTCCCTGCCATGACGGACTGGATCCCCTCAGTACCTATAAGCCGAAATGAGCCCTTTCTTCCCTAACTTAATTTTCAACAGGGTCTTCCATCACACCTGCTCAGACTGATCTAAATAAAATGTCACATTTTCAGTATAGAGTTACCAGTATGGTTTTTTCTCCTGCCTAAACAATCTTACTCCTAAACTAAAAAACTAAAATGATTGTCCAGTCCTGGTGGCACACACCTTTATCCCTGGCAGCCCCCAGGAGGCAGAGGCGGGCAGATCACACAGTAAGTTCCAAGCCAGCCAGAGTTACATGGTGAGACCCCACCTAAACAAGAACTGATGACCTTAATCATACTAACAGGAACACAAGAGGGACCTGCCTAATGCTCGAAGAGAAAGCTTGTTTCAACTTCTAGGATTCAACAGCCCAGACTAACCCTGTGAAGGAAGGATTCAGCCACTTCCAACGCCAAGGCATCCAGGTTCTTCTCTCCAACCAACAGACAGAAATGGGGAGAGAGTTTCACAGTTCCTCCTAGACAGTAACTATGTCCCTCAGTCACATGGGAACAGGTACAGAAGATGAATTATCATCCTTCTGCTCCCCCCAAATACTTCTGAAACCACAGCTAGGAGGGGGTGGACAGCTGAGGGTCTGAAGTAGGGCAGAGAGAAAGGTCCAAAGAGCCTTTCACAAAGGCAGTAATATTGGCATATGAAGAAAAACAGCTGGCCAGAAGCAAGGCTGGATGCCCCTTCCTCACTTCCCCTCAATCCCCCATAAGGCCAACTAAAGTCAGCCACCTTACAGGTACAAAGGCATTCCAGAGTGTCTGAAGGTAATCTGTGGCTGGGTGGAAATGTAAGATGCTAACAGACAAACAATGCATAGAGTTGTGTACAGAACTACATGAAACAGAGAATGCACAAGGAAGTTCACACTGTGCACATGAGCCAAATGTCCTCACTATGTGCCACAAAAGCCCCAATCCTTTCTACAGCATGGCCATTCAAGCTACTAACTCTTTGCTCCAGCCAGCTCCCTCCCTTAGAGGTGTAGCCTTTCTTAATAAATCCTCTCATTTTGCTATCTACGAAACAAATAAGCCAAGGACTGGAATGTAAAATGGTTTGAAATGTAAAATGGTTTGAAACGGAGGCCTAAAGTTTATCCAAAATCATTTTTCTTCTCAGCACACCATCACTATATCTGTGTGCAATGAATATTCACTTTATTTTAGAAAATTTCCCCCAAAAAAGTATAAGTATAAAGTTATAGACTACCAGCAACAAAATTAGCCTAGCCTTATTAAAAATTTAAAAAATGAAAAAAAAATAAAACTATGCCTTATGTTGGCATGTTTCTAAGAAGGCAGAGAAGCCCAGACTTACAATGGTTCAACTTACAATCTGTGAGCTTCACGGTGATGCTGAAGGATGAACTGTACTTTTCCTTTTCCCCAGCTAGCCATGCACAGCCCATTTCTCCATGATGATGGTTGGTGACAGGAATACTAATGGATAACCATGTGCAAGGATGCTAAAGAGCCATGCTCCACCACAGTAAAAGAAGCATCTATATTTACTTATGAGGTCAGGTGCAAGTCTTCCCAGGTCTATATATGGTTAATAAGAAAGGTGGTCTGATCATCGGGGGTTTCCCCCCCAACCACCTCAGTGTCACAAAGGGCTAAGACAGACTGGGACAAGACCTGCTCTACAAACACCCCCTAGAGGCCAGTCTCCAAGTCATTGACAAAGCCAGGGAATTCTCTGCCACAGATCATGTGTCCTTCGCTCTTCTGCCTGCTGTAGCCCATACACAGCTAGCCAGGACCCCAGTGGGGCCGTGGTGTCTGTCCTGTGTGTGGCAGTTGACTGCCTGAGGAAAACACATTCAGCATCTCACTGATAAAGGTGAGCACCCTGAGCGACAGTCCCTTGCATCAGCTCCAAGCAAGCTCTTTACAAAAACCTGACCACAGCCTCCAGAAGCAGCATCCAGTACCATGTTGAGTCCCCAAAGCAAAAATGCTAAAATGTATTGGTATGTGTATCCCTAGACACCACGGATCCCAGAGCCGAGTGGTCTCAGCATGGCCAAAAGCTGCAGCTGTGGGCTGCCATCAGCTCTCCAATAAATGCTTAGCAGAGATCTCTGATGATATGGGTTCTCTGAATTTATTATTGTTCATGCATTTTAATTAGCCTCTAAGAACACAGGGACCCAACCTTCATGCCATCTCTATTCACACAGTGAGTCCATTTTTAATGATGCATTTTTAATTTGATCTTGAGCATCCACTCATACATCTATCAGTGCCTGCCTTGTAATTCCTGAGAGAAATCAACTCAACAGAAAAGAGGAGTAAGAGCTGCTTTGAGCCCTGATTCCCATTCCATGAGACACAGGCTGAGCATTTAATACACTGGTTTCCCACAATCCTATGCAAGGTGACCTTAAAATTTTCACTTCACTCCACTTGAAGTAGAAATGACCTACACTATCCGTTGTTCCTCCATTGAAAACTGCTGTCCAGATTCCCTAGAGACCTCTTGGCCATAGCAACGCAGACAGAGAAGGTCAGAGATGTGGACTGGGAGCTGGGGAGAGATGGCTTAGTGGGTACAGTACCTGCTCTGCATGCAGAAGACCTGAGTTCAGATCCCTGACACCATCGTTCCTTCAAAATCCAGATGTGGTGGAACAGGTCTGTAACCTCAGCACTGGAGGGCAACCTCTGGCCTACACATTCACCTACACAGGCAAGCACGCACATGCTGTGGGATAATGCTTTTGTACACTGGTTTAATAAAACGCTGATTGGCCATTAGCCAGGCAGGAAGTATAGGCGGGCTAAGCAGACAAGGAGAATTCTGGGAAGAGAAAGGCTGAGTCAGGAGACGCCAGTCCACCATCAAGGGAGCAGCATGTAATGGCACATAGGTAAAGCCACGGAACACGTGGCAACATATAGATTAACAGAAATGGGCTGAGTTTAAGTGCAAGAGCTAGTCAGTGGTCAGCCTGAGCTAATGGACGAGCAGTTTTAATTAATATAAGCCTCTGTGTGTTTACTTGGGTCTGAGCAGCTGCAAGACCGGGTGGGACACAGGAAAAGTTTCAGCTACACACATGCTCACACACACACATGTAAATACACACACACACACACATGTAAATACACACACACACACACACACACACACACACACACACACACACACACACACAAGCTGGAAGGAAGCCCCGATTCACTGAAGCTAGGTTAACTTGGGCACATGATTTAATCTCACTGAGTCTCAGATTCACATTTGAAAAGTGAGGATGGCAATAATAGACATTGGAGAAAGCATCTGGCAAAGTCCATGTGAATATTAATTAGTTAGAGTAGGGTTTTCTGCTGTAATAAACTCAGCAAAACCTGCTGGTGGCCCCCAAAATTGACATAATGATCATGTGATCGGATTAAGGGCATGTGCTACCACTGCCAGACTTCTGCTTAATGGCTATGACCTCTGATCTCCAGGCAACTTTATTTATTAACATACAAATAAAATCACATTTCAACACAAATAAAATATCACCATAATTAATTAGTTAGAGTAGGGGTTTCTGCTGTAATAAACTCAGCAAAACCTGCTGGTGGCCCCCACAATTGACATAACTTACACCCAATGTATGAAAAGTCTCCCCTGCCTGTCTGTCTCATCCCCCATTGTTTCTGTAATGGATAGATTCTCAGGAATGGTAGGAGTTGGAGGAAGTCTTGTGGACACCTCATGAGCCGGGCAGCCCCTAGGTGGGCTCCTTCTAGACTCAGAGCCCCCACTACCCCACTCACTCTATATTACACACACTAGTCACTCCAAGGATGCTTCTGTTTGCCCTCATGCATTGACTCACAGCTCCCACTTAGGTGAATCCTCCACTTCTCCAAAAGGAGAGTCAATACCAAAATCAGTCCCTCTGCCTTCTAGGAATCTCGTGGGTATGAGAAGGCATGCCCCAGCCAAGTCACAGGGACCGCAGACAGGCAATTCACATGTTCATGTGTGCTCTGTCTGCTTCCCCCGGAAGGCCTAACCAAGCTACTAAGGAGGTGTGTGATGCAGGTTTTCTCAATATTTATGAAACTGTACTTTCAAATGAGGAATTCTGTCTGTCCTTGAAGACAGAAATCCCAACCATGTGTTCAGTCATGTGGTCTTTCAGTACGTAAGCTCTGCCAAAAGCTCAAACTCCACATAGAAACATTCAGAAGACCTGCTAGAGGTATAGGAGTGTGTGTGTGTGTGTGTGTGTGTGTGTGTGTCTGTCTGTCTGTCTGTCTGTCTGTCTGTCTGTCTGTGAGTGATAGGGAAGGGAGGAGGAGACATCTCAGCCTCTGGTGACCACATTTGCGGATGTAAGTGTAAATGAGTATAATATTAACCACCACATCCATCCATGTGGATCGATAAATATGCTCAAAGATTTCAAAGGTCAATTAGCAATTACAAAACCCAAAGAAAGCCTTAGGCAGGTAAGAGGGGGGGAAAAAAGGCCTTTATCTTAACATCAGCTTAAGTTTGGAAATGAAGTGATAGGTTGGAAGATAAATGACTGACAGACAGAGAGACAGGAGGGAAGGGTGACTGGGGACACACGTTGATGTAAATCTTTGAGCACTGTCCCCATATTTTGTCTCATTATTCCTTGCCACAGTTTGGGACCTGTTATTATGTCCACCCCACTGAAGTTATTTATGTGCCCAAGGTTAAGAGCGGGAGAGTGGGAGAGGGAGAGAAAGCTTAATTCCTCACCTCTTTTTTCTTGGGGCCCTACCCTGATACCCCAATGGCACAAGTGCTCTCCACGAATACATGATCTGATTGGGAAATCAAGATAGTCTTTTATTATGTTAGACAAAAAAAAAGGGGGGAAATGTGGTGATATATTGTGTACCCTAATAAACTTGCCAGAGGATCAGAGGACAGAGCCAGCCACTAGATTAGACACAGAGGCCAGACAGTGGTGGCACAGACCCTTAATCCTATCACTCGGGAGGCAGAGATTCATCTGGATCTCTGTGAGTTCAAGGCCACACTGGAAACAGAGCCAGGCAGTGGTGGCACACACCTTTAATCCCAGTACTGGGAAGCACACTCGCCTTTAATCCCAGGAAGTGATGACAGGGAGGAGAAAGGTATATAAGGCGTGAGGAGACAGGAACTAAAGCAGTTCAACTGAGACCCTTTCGAGTGAGGACTCAGAGGCTTTCAGTCAGAGGATTTGTGGAGTTAGTGAGGTTGGCTGTGGCTTGCTCTGCTTCTCTGACCTTTCGATTTTCACCCCAATATCTGGTACCGGGGATTTTTTTTATTATAAGACCATCTTAGATTCGAACAACATCAAAGAGGTGTGGGGGAGGGGGACAGTCACAAACCTTCTCAGTGTTTTCAGTAGGAAAGACGGCCCAAACAGGGGTGCAGAACTAAGAAAGGCAACAAAGGCACAAGATCCTAGATCCAAAAACACTGGCCAAGAGAGGGTCCATATAAAAAGCTCCCGATCAGCAAGACAGGGAGATTATTTAGATCCGACCTTGATGCTAATTGCTTAACAGACGAAAGAAACTGGGCTGGAGCCATAGGGTCAGAGCTGAGTGGGAGGCCTAAGCTGCTGGAGACAATTGTAATAACTGGTGGAAATGACTTTTAGTAGAGTGTAAGTAAAAAAATACTTTCAGAGTCTCCTATTTCTTTTCCTATATACTACGCAGACTCCACACCATGTTACAGAGTAGAATTTGATCAATCTCCACAGTAGTCTAAAAAGTCCACTTCTGTAATAAAAAACCATTAGTAAGTATTTACAGGTAGTTTTTCTCTACCAGGATAAAGTCTATAAAGCTCCCATCTGCCCTATCTTAATTAGATGCCACTAATCACCTGAATGCAGTTCCAGGCCTAAAATCAAAACACCCCTAAGAAATAAAAGTCTCTTTTCAAGCTCCCAAAACCAAGTCCCTTTACCAACAGGAGAAGGAAAGCCAGCAAAGCAAACGGTAGGGTGGCTGGCGTTGCCATGGCCTGAAGTTTCCTATGAGGGAGAACTTGAAACGCTAGCTGTCTAAACAAAATTGCTTTGGTGGACTTCCCTGGACACATGAAAATAAATGGTTCTAGGAAGTCAATGCCTCCAAAGAACTTCCTTCATGTAACCAAGCCCTGTTGTCACAGTTACTTTCCTGTGGCTGGGACAGAACACCCGGACAAAAAAGCCACTGACAAGAGCAAAAGGATTCAGAGGAGCATACAGTCTATCATGGCAGGGGAAGGCCTGGCAGCAGGAATATGAGACACACACACACAGGAAGCAGGGAGATCACACTTCACACACACACACACACACACACACACACACACACACACACACACACACACACACGAAGCAGAAAGAGAAAACAGGAAGTGTGACCCGGCCATAAAATGTCCAAGCCCACCCCTCGTGATGCAGTTCCTCCAACAGGTCCCGCCCCCAAAGGCTCTACAATCTTCCAAAACTGCACCACCAACTAGGGACCAACTGTTCAAATACATGAGCCTGTGAGGAACATTTCTCATTCAAACCAAAACACCTGTTAAGCTCACTTTCTCTGTTTGCCCTGAATATTTTATTAAGTCCCTGATACATATATGGACTCTGGTAGTTTTCATCAAATCACTTCTGGAAGGAAGTGAATTTGTATAAAGAAACAGACAGACTGCACTTGGTGATAAGGAAACCCACTCTGTCCTGACCCCAAAGTATATGAGTTAGCATTTATTTCCAATACAGGAAGAGACGTTAACTAGCATCTGACAGTACAGCAGTCGTCTAACTCAGGCTTGGGGATACCGAATGTTCTTCCCAAAGGTCCTTGTGAAAGTACATCCAGAATGTTCAGTCATGAGGGATGACAGGAGCATGTGCCGGGGGAACAGGGCTTCACTACTGACAGACATCCTGAGGTTAGGCCGGTCACCCCTGCTAGGTCACCAGTACTCTGCCAGGAGGAGGAAGCTATAAAGCTGCTCATCATGACCACAAACAGCAGCTTTCAGCACCAAAGCCTTTACCTACTGCCCCCTGCTCCTGTCCATCCCAAAGATATGCCCGGGGTTCTAATACACTCAGGTCAGTGTAGACCAGGTTTTGCTATCTACCTCCAGGCAGGATCTCAGCCCCATCACAAGTCTCCGAGTAGCAAATGAACGGTTTTGTTTTTTGTTTTGTTTTGTTTTTTTAAGTAATGATGAACTTCAGAATTGCTAACGGAGTACAGGAGGTCATCCTGGAGGAACCCTGAATTTCTGAATAGGCACAAAGGATGACATGGAAACACAGAGCAAGCATTAGGACCAAGGCTGAGCTGGCGCATCTTCAGGTTTTCATAAACTAGCATCCTTTGAGGTATCCACAGACACAAACAGCATGAAACACAGTCAATCCTTTCCTAGACAAACATGAGACTAGAACACAACATGTCATTAGCCCCACAAAGCTTCTGCCGTGAGCTCGCTTATCCACACACTCCGCAATTACCCACCACGTAGCAGGTACCGAGTCAGGCACTAGCAATAGGAACGTTGACAGTACTGATTGCTCAGTACTCGTGGCCTATGGGAAAGGCAGGCAGAGTCACAATTAGGAAGCAATGGGGGCAACATGCAGAGAGTGAGAGACTGAAGTACTCAGCCCTGAATGGTATGTCTGCATCACACCTCTCTCCTTAGGGCTCCAGGATGTAAGGAGAGGAGGTGGAGATTGTAGGCGCTAGAGGTGGTGGACAGCTTTAAGGAAACAGTTCTTTCCAGACACACCTGGGCAGATGCACCTATGAACTCGTAGCGGTTGTAACACCGTGCACAAGACCTGTGCAAGCTCAAACCAGATAAAATGACAGCATGGAGGAGAGGAAGTGGGCACAAAGGCCCGCCCCCTAACAGGAAACTCTTCACAACTGACAGCTGCTGGGAGAGGGGAAATCCATTTTCTTCAATGGAGGGACACTGAGTATATATATCAACCACACTCCAGGGCAGGCCCCATGCTGGGGAGCAGCTGACCAACACAAATCAGACGCCATACTTTTTGTGGGATTTTTTGGAGCGGGGGTGGGGGGTGGTTTTAGTATGGGTTTGTCTTTTTTTTTAACAGAGAGAAAGAACATGAAATTGGGCGGAGAGGGGAAGTATCTGGGAGGAATTGGAGGAGTGTAAAGAATATGATAATATATATATATATATATATATATATATATATGAAATGCTTAAAGAACTTAATTCTAAAAATTCAGTAAGCTATCCTAGAAAGAAAGAAAGAAAGAAAGAAAGAAAGAAAGAAAGAAAGAAAGAAAGAAAGAAAGAAAACAATGGTACATGTAGACATACATACATGCACAGATACACATGCATCTGTGCACACAGTCAACACACATGTGCACACCAATGCACGTGTGCATACACTATGAGCACACTCAGAGAAAGCAGCAGCAGGAACTCTCTTAGAACACCTAGTGGTGGGAACAGCGCCTCCCAGTCGAGAGAACCCACAGAAAGGCTGCGAGAGTCCCAGGAAAGGCCTAGGGCGGCGATGGGCACACGAGAGGGAGGGAGAGTATAAAGGTGTGCAGGACACGGCACCTCTAGGCTGGTAGCATCTGCTTAACCAGAGAGCTGCACATTCAGTGGGACAGAGGACATCAGGACTGTCCCACGGGTAGGTGAACCTATGACCCTTTGCAAAACGCCCCCAGTCATGGATGTCCATAGATGAAATGGGTTGAGAGTTGACTTTTCCAAAATTCTAGTCATGAAGCAATGAATTTATGTCTAAAGCCCATTCAAAGCAAAAGTCAAAGAAATATTTGTATACTTGTGAATCTGCTTCATAAGCTGAGTGGGAGTGAAATCCCCAATGACTAGCATGGGGTGGATGGCATGGATCAGCACATTGGAGGGGGGGGCAATCCCAGGAGCCTGATGAGGCTGGTCCTGGTGAGACAGCTACACTCACTTCCTCTGGCTCCATGGTGTGATATCACAGATACAGTCCACATGCAGGAGGCACATCACAGGGTACCCACCACAGTGTGCAGGGATAAAGACCTGCCAGCAACCAGCTCTGCACTCTGACCACCTAAGACAGTCAGGGCACCTTCATCCTGTTCCCAAACCACACAGTGCCCAGTGAGGGCTTCGAACAGGCAGAGAACAGAGTGTGGACGACAGCGGAGTCCTCCCTAGACCACTGAAAGTCTCTCCAGCCAGATAACCAGGACTTTCATTTGCTTTCGGACAATGATCATTAACACCTGTAACTCATTCTGATTAATCAGAACTCATACTAGTTAATTTGCTAGCTAATTAGAATTTAAAGGGCGCTATTGCCATTCAGGCAAACTCATTGAGAGCTAATGAAATCCCTATACAAGGCTGATGTGAAAATGTGTCTGTTTAAACTTCTAAGTGGCCCCTTCGATGCTCTTCTTTCAAATCCCTGCGCTCAGGAGGCTAAACTCGCTAGATTAACATTTCCGGTTCTCTGACCCAACACCACCAGCACCTGGGACCTGACCCAGTCTGGAACACGAATGTCCCATCACAACTGCAAGCAGCCATCTACATGCCAACACTCTGCTGAGAAACTCTGCAATCCCCACAGCCAAAGCAGAGGCTAAGGCCTGTGAGCACTGGTCACAGTGTGTTTCCTAAGCATCCCAGGCGTCCATTTTATTAACATGTATTTCCACAGCTAAAACCCCAGTGCAGCCACAAGTCACAGTGTGGCTGCTGTGTGCAGGCCTCTCCCCGGGCATCCTTATGTGGAATCCCTCTTGGCTCCTCACGAACAATGCACCTTTACCACACACTTCAGAGAAGTGTGAGGCCAGACAGGTGGGGTCTAAATTCTTTCCTCTCAGACACTGCTTCTCAGAGCTGGGATGGATCTGGCTCCACATCTATACATCCGCTCACCTGTCTACCCTTTATCTAAAAAGAAAAAAAAAGTCAGCTTATAATAGGCAGCCGCGTGCAAAGAAAAATAGAGAAAGTTTTGCTTTTGTTGCATCCCAGAGCACTTCATGTTCGGGAGAGGGGCACTGGGGGGGGGGGGGGGGGAACCTGCACAGCATAGGAAAGTCCAATACTCTTCCGGTTGAGCTAAGTAAGGAAAAGTCAACTAGAGGTAACACATAAAGAGCACAAATCCGCCGGGCGGTGGTGGCGCACGCCTTTAATCCCAGCACTCGGGAGGCAGAGCCAGGCGGATCTCTGTGAGTTCGAGGCCAGCCTGGTCTCCAAAGCAAGTTCCAGGAAAGGCGCAAAGCTACACAGAGAAACCCTGTCTCGAAAAACCAAAAAAAAAAAAAAAAAAAAAAAAAAAAAGAGCACAAATCCAACAATGACATTTTTGAGAATTTCTTCTGCCCACTTTCATGATAGATAACTTCCATCCAGTTAGAGAGCTCTGTCTCCAGTTCCTAGCCCAGAAACAAAAAAGAATGTCAATCACTTCGGGTCAGGTCTCACCTGACGTCCTCACCTGGACAAGGGTGGATCATCTGGACCATGCTGTTAGAATCCACAGCTCCCAGTAGCTCCTGGAGTATCAGGTCACTCCTCAGAGCAAGCCTGTGGCAGGCAGGGATGATATGAGAACAGTCCTTATGACACTGTTTCCGTCGCCATCAGCCTCACAGAACAAGATCCTTGAAGACACAATCGCTTAACTCAAGGAGGAGCCCAAGGAGCCACCAGGCTCTCCCCAGCCTCTTACTGTACAAACAAGATCTTAACAACAGACCAATTGAGAAAATTCTCTAGACCTTACTTCTCCATTTGAAAAATAAGAGTGATGGTGATACTTCCTAATCCAATAAATTAATGAAATGAATCAAATTAAATAATGTATGGAAAGAGCTAGATAGCAACGGAAGCATGAAGAGGGTTCTCAGTGGGGAAACTGAGACCAGGGGGCTTATGTGACCATGCTGTCTGGCACAGCTTAATGATGTAACCGTGTCCACTTGAGAGAATGGACCTTTGTGCTACGTGGACATAGAACAAGAAACAAGACTCCATGTTCCTTGAATGTCTCCTAAGTGCTTTTCCTATAAACCAGGGTTCCCTTCAGCCTTAGAGATGGAAGCCAACACACCACCTCTGCCCCCAAGGTGATAAGAAACTGGCATGCTGGCAGTCACTGTCCACAAGCCCACTGTCCATGGTCACCTTCCGTGATACCAACCACTGTGAGCAGCAGCCTCCTGGGTGATAGCCCATTCATGAGCACTTCATGGAGCCCCCTCCAGTCTGATCACAAGAGGAAGTGGGTACAGTACCACTGGAACAGGGGGGAATGCTTAGGCCTCTTCACTTCAAAGAGAACACTTGACATTCCATTTCATGGTCACGGTCATGCTGCGAGCCATGCAAACGCCATCACCCACCCCACGCCATCCCCATCTTCCAGACAAGGGAACGGAACTCCGTGGACCATCTTGGACAGGGAGGCAGAGCCTTCCGGACTGCAGACCTGCCTACCAAATCACACAGGTGACCATGACATGCCAAAGAGTCGGCCCAGAAAAAGGACTTCTCCAATTACTAGATCAAAGCTGGATGGTGAGCTCAGGGGAAGTATGGAATAGTAATTTGACATGTAACTGTTTCCCCATCTAACTCTGTCCCATGGAGGACTGCCCAGCTTGGCTCCAGGAGCAAGACAGGGACAGATGGAACCACTCTGTGGAAAGTAACATCCCATCCCCATAGCAACTTCATCCCTTCCTCCAAAACACTTAAAAGGATACACATCTAATTGTTTTCCACAATTTTTCAGAAACTGACTTTCAATTCCACACCCTTTACTGGGAATGTTCTCATTATAAAAACAGAAACACAAGATCATTTTCTTAAAAGAGAATTTTTTTTTTTTTAGATCACCCTTAGCACCACACTTCGAGACATCTATTTTTAGTGTTTATGTATATTTCCTTTCAGTATGCCTTTTGGATGTGTGGATTGGGGGTGAGGAGGTATGATTCCAACTAGATTCTTAGCAAAGGTAAGGACTACTGCTCGGCCCTTGCTCACGCCCTCCCTGCTGCAGGCAAGACTGCCCATGTGTCCCGAGTGAACAGAGAAAGAAATCGCCTTGTCCGTGGCCACTTTTCTCAGAGGTCGGCATGGCTGGTGCTATAGGTCTGTCATACATGGGCTGAGAACCACCCGTGGAGAGAAACTGCTGCTCTCTAAAACTCCTCTTTCTCAGGCCCTTGTCCCCGGGTTCCACTAGGTAGCTGATTTTCACAATCTCTGTGTTGATTTTAAACCCAAGACAACAAAATAAATCAACTTAGAAAATCACCTGCAATCCCAGAGTAAAAGCACAGTCAGACTTTGGAAAGTGCGTCAGACTTCCAGGAAACGCTCAAATGCTTCATCTACCTTGAAAAGCTAGAACAACAAAGATTCATAGACCTTCACTGTCTCCACTTTGAATTTTTCCTGGTAACAGAGAATATAGAAGAAAAAAAAAAAAACTTCATAAGATGATTTCTAGAACATTCGTAAATCTAATTCTAGTTCACAGCTTGAGGAATTTGCTCTAAACATAAAAACAATATTTAATTAGACCATAATTTATGTAGCTAGAGATTTAAGTCTGAGAGAGGAAAAGAGGAGGACTCGAGTTGGCCTAGAAAACAATTGTTTCTCCTGACTTGTGGAAGGCAGTTTATTGTGTGCGGGAAAGTATAAAATAAGAATTTCACGTAGGGATTAGGAGTTGGAACTCAGGGGAAGAGGGCTTGTCTAGCATGAAGTCCTAATTCACCTCCAATCCTGGGGGAAGAATCGTGTAGGTAGGAGAAACCTAGCCCTGAGAAGGGGGATGAGGGCGTTGAGTGACAGGTTGCCAAGCCTGTTCCTGTCCTTCACCCCTTCCATCAGAACTCAGGGTTGCATTGAGGCCTGACCTACCTACCCCACAGTAACAGAGGTGAGACGGCCTTGCACCCACCCCTGGCAGCCACCTAAGCACCAACAGACAGACAGAAGCCCATGAACTGCTCTGCCTCAGCACCAGAGCTTCGCCAAGCCCTGCGAGTCAGGAGGACCTTCTCTGTGGCCCTGCCAAACAAGGCCTCCCTAGCACGCATGCCCACTTGTCCATGTAACTGGCCATATGGGATTGCTGCTGGGTAATGGACAGGGCAGCGCTCTGTCTGCACTCAAGAGCTTTCTAGGAAGGGGTAACCTCCAGCCTTCTATAACAGGATGCCACAGACAGGAAAAAGCACGATGGGGAGGCCACCTGACCAAGGCAGGACCCCTGACCAAAGGCCAGGGACACTCATGCATCAGGATGAAGTTTCAGGCAGGGGACAGGGACGTCTTGTGAGGAACTCTGAAGGGAGCCGGCCAGACTCCCAGGTGGCGCACACCCAGGGAGTCCTGTGAAGAGTGGTATGAACGTACAGATAAACAACAAGATTTAGTCAAAGACTGGACTAAGGGAGGGATTAAAGACGCCAAATGCCAGGCCTGAGTCACTGGGCGGGTGGAATTGTCGTTGATGAAAATGAGACAATGAGAGACTGAAGGACGTTAGGGAGAAGACCAAGGGGACGTGAGTGAACACATCGGGCCTGAAGGGGACAATGATGACAGGAGGGAGGTCCAGAGGGACCTCCATATAGTTTGAAGTCGGAGTATTTTTATTTTTTCCTTTCTTCCTTCCATTCTTGCAATTCCTCTCTCCCTCCCTCCCTCGCTTCCTTCCTTCCTTTTACAGTACCGGGGGCCAGACCTAGGGCCTTGGTAATTTTCAGCAAGTACTTTACCACCAAGCCACACCCCCCACCCCAGTTCGTTTTCATACACTCTGACTGAGACACTTGGAAATGAGACTGCCCCGCAGGCATCTTAGGGTAAAAGCTCTGAGACTGAAAATCAGGGCACGCTCCCTTATGTAAAAACATAACCACTCCCAACAGCAGCAAAAGGATTTCTGCCTCCGTCTAGAAATCTCTCCACACACAAACAAGGTGGAGCCCCTGTTCTCTCGTGACTCGGACCACAGCTGTGCCTCACTGGCGGGGTTCACAGCCAAAACTCAAAGATAGCTTCGCCTCGACAATGTTATCCTAAATAGCACCAAAAGTGACAACCAGGTCCTAGAAGGAATCTGCTTCAAGAAAGAGTGTGCTAAATTCTCCAGCCTGCTTTCAAGACGAGTTCTTCAATTCTTTCCTGGCCTTGCTGAGACACCCCTCTCTAGCACCTCCAGGAGCAAAAAAGAAACGTCTCTTGATGTCTTCCCATATCCTAGCAACAGTAAACAGGAAAGTGACCTTCATGGATCACAGTTACCACTGTGTCTTCTGATGGCAGACAGCATATGTGAATGATAGACAAAAATAACAAGTTGTCCACTGAGGTAACCCATGCTCGGTTTCTAAGCAAATGCAAAGAGTGTGTTTCATCTACAGTTTCCTGCAGGGCAGACCCCTTCCTCAGGGACCTTGCCATTTTAACACAGTCCTACATCAACTCGCCGTGCGTAACTACAAGAAAAGCCCTCTGCAGAAGTTATTTAGTACGTATTGATCACACAAACTAATTACCAGAGAGATCAGAAAACACTTCATTTGCCACCTAAACTATTGACCGGTAACCTCAAGCACTGTGAACAGGAGCACCCGCCACTGCTGATCTCCTGGGAAACTAAGAGAGACGGACCCAAGGAAAGCCAGCAGACACGCCAGCCTTCGGTCTTTATTACCAGCTTCAGAGACAGGCTGGAGTCTGCTGTAGATGTCCCAGCACTTGTCTTCAGCAGCAGCTCCGGGGAGTTGCAAGAGCTCATTCACCAGAGGCAACATTTCCTGGGGCTTCAGGGGGAGAGAGCAGAAAACTGTGGAAGCAAGTGTGAACAGCAGTGTGAATGGCTTACACTTGGAACACAAGAAGGGGATCGGGACACTTGGCAAAGGAAGACAGAGTCACACACAACAAACAGCAAATAGATGAGCAGGGAAAAAAGGGCGCAGCAGCTAGCAATGTCGCCCCTGCCAGGACTGGACCAGAGGCCGGGGCCACACAACAGGCTAGCACAGAAGCAGTGTTTGCCAAAAGGGGAGAAACAGAGCCGAAGTCAACTCATATCCACAGCTGAACACCCTGGACCGAGACAGAAGCCAAAACTACGTTGGGGGTCGACGGGAAGAGGTTAGACTGTGGATGGAAGTCCAGGTGAGTGGGACGCAGACCTGCCCGGCTCCCAGTTCGTGGCCAGCAACAGGATGAGCCTTCATGTTCGTCAGAACCTGCGACGCTTTCCTGAAGCCCTTGAAGAGCTACCGATTCGTCCAGAAAACACTTGTTTAATGTGGAAAGGAAATGAAGACTCTCTGAGTGTCCCCAACTCACACTTGCTGCAGGGGGATGCCTCTGTTCTCCACAGGCCCCCTGGGGAGGGCTTCACAGTTTGACCCCCCCCCTTTACTCTCATTGGTTTAACTACATCTACTTTCAAATTCCATTTCTAGTGTTTTATCCTAACCTCTCAAAACTGCAGATACTATGTGTCTGCCCTGCCACCAAGTGCAATTCCTCAGACTCTAGGGCCCTCAGGAAACAGCCTGCTGTGTGGCTTGGACAGTAACAGATTGCCTTCCAATTTGGTTTTGCACATTAAAATAAAAAAAATAAACCAGCTGAATTCCACTCTCAGCTAAAAGGCACGTTGATTATAGAAGTAACAAATTTATTAATTACACTTCCACATACATTTCATTAATTATTTGCTCCATAAAACCAAGGAACATGAAATTAGATACTGTCTGTGGGAAGCTTTGAAAAGTTACCAACGTTTTGCAAATAGAAAGCATTCTTATTCCCACACGAAAGCAATGACTCTGACTTCCTTGTGTGAACTGTCTGGGGTCCGAGATTTAGTCATTTTTCCAAATGTGAGCAAATAGGGAGTATTAAACCATAATGGTCAAGTCCCAGCCTACAGCGCAAATTATCAGATATGACAAGACCCCAAAGGAGCTATGACGTCTACCCCGAATGCCTCTCCCAAAAGCTCAGTTGTCAGAGTGGCAGTATGGGGAAGCGGTATAGCCTTTTGCAGGTGGGATGTCTCTAGGTCACTGAGGGTTTGCCCTCGAAGGCCACAGTAGGACTATATCCTCATCTTTGCTTTCGCTTTCTGGTCAGGACACGAGCTGTTTTGTTCCCCGACATGATCCCTCTCCCCCAACCCCTGCCATGGTGTGCTGCCTCTCCACAGGCCCCAAACCAATGAGACTAGAATGTCTAAAGCCATGAGCCAAAATGACTCTTCTCTCCATGGGCCAATGATCGCAGATATTTGTCACAGCAACAGAAAGCTGGCCAACACAGGGAGTATACAACAGGCTTGTTTTTCTTTGTCAGTCATGATGTGGGTTTTGGCAAAAAAGGGGGGGATGGGGGTTGGGGAGCAGCCACAGCCCAGCACCAAGACACGAGAGCAATGATCATAAAGAGTACTGGCCAAGGCTGGTGTTAACCAAACATGTGCCCCTTGTCCTTGTTTAGAGCCTGCCAACAAAATTCCTCACCCTGTTTTTGCCTTAGAGAATTGGCCCATCCTTCACCTGAGCCATTTATCAACTACAAAACCTGTATGGACCCCT
The DNA here is from genome assembly GCF_007827085.1 of Peromyscus californicus insignis. NCBI lineage: Eukaryota > Metazoa > Chordata > Mammalia > Rodentia > Cricetidae > Peromyscus > Peromyscus californicus. The sequence continues at coordinate 56,577,548 of NW_026294469.1, read as the reverse complement.
CATGCCCCGTCTATCCCAGGAAGACTTTGTTCCTTCAACACCCGCCAAAATGCTAGGCAGCCTCCCGCCACGGCTGCATTCTGTCTTGAGCATGAATACCCACAAGTGTCTGAAATGGAATACTTTTGGGTCTTTCCCATGATGCACATTCTATGAAGCCAATTAAAGAGACTTTGCTTCTCTCCCTGTGTTCTGTGCACGTTGAACACATGGAATTAACTTATCTAAACCAAAATGCCCCATTCTTAACAGTGCCCATGCTTCCAAACATGAATAAATAATTCCAATTTTGAAGACTATTTCTCTGGGTCAACAATGCATTAGCCTGTCATGTTACCTAAGCTGCTGGCCCCTGTGTCGCTCCAAACAAAACTTGGGGAAGGGGTCCTTAATTGTCCATGTGGTGAAACAAAGATGGATTTTGAGTTGTTGGCACATAAAAGCTGCAGACATAGGAACTTGGGGTGTAGGTAGCTTAGTGCTTACTAAAGACCGTAAGTTTGTTTTCCAGAACCTCAAAGAAAAGAAAATACTGCCGGGCGGTGGTGGTGCACGCCTTTAATCCCAGCACTCGGGAGGCAGAGGCAGGCAGATCTCTGTGAGTTCGAGGCCAGCCTGGTCTACAGAGCAAGATCCAGGAAAGGCGCAAAGCTACACAGAGAAACCCTGTCTCGAAAATCCAAAAAAAAGAAAAGAAAATACTAATAGAAATCATTTAAACTTAAACTTTTAAATTTCAGGGGCTGTAAGCACTGACAGATATCTGCAATACAATTAGACACCCACAGCACCCTTCCCCTCCATCTAGCCACATACTCCTGGCTGTGAGTTCACTTCTGTCTTACGGCATTTCCCCACCACTGACTTAATGACCTCCTGAACGGTCTGACTCTCGATACTGTCACACTGCCACACTGGGGATTATACTTCAACATATGAACAGGGTGGTGGGAGGTGGAGGTGAGGGACACAGTCAGAGTACAACTTTTAACCCCTCTTAAAATCTCCCTCCATTATCCAACGTCAGCAGAAAGCCTCGCCTTTCTCCTCTACTGTGGCTATCACTACAGTGTGCACATCTGTCTTCCACCAGTTGGGGACAGACCTATGTCTTTTGATATCTGCACTCTCAGAACCTAGGGCTTGGACAGCATATGAGTTCTAGGAGGGAAAAAAAAAGTGAAGGAAAGGTGGGTTGAGGAAGCACCTGCACTCCCCACCTTGGGCCTAATGGCCTCTTTCTCCTCCATGTATGACACTTTTCTGAAATTAGACTTGATTATAAGCCTGCTCATGGAACTGTCCTTATTTGCCAGTTACTTCTTATACCACATTCCATTTTTCTCTTAGTCTCTAAGTCCCCAAAGAGCATGCACTGGGCCTCTGACCACATTCCAGTTCCTGGTAGGCACTACACAAACACTCCAGATTTGGCTTAATAGCTTCCATTTAGGAAGCAATGTGTATGGTAATGGGCTCCTCCCAACTGGTTGCACACACCCTATCTTCCAAAATGTCAGAAATGGGCAAATAGTCACGTTGGAGAACAGCAAAGTGAGGTATGGTGTCTAGATACTCTCTGGGTTCACAAAGCCTCCAAGCAGTCTAGCAAGACAAGAGCCCTAGAGAGATGGCTAGAGAAGCAGGTGAAAGCAACCCCCAGGTGTCCCCAGACCTATGGGGACCCTGGAGAGACAGGTCTGCTCAGTCCTTCCATGTGTGCTGTGGGCAGTTACCCCAAGGCTTATGCTCAGGTCCCTGTGCCAGCTCAGCCTCCTCAGTGGGTCAGGCAGAGACAGCCTCCTCCATCAGGACAGCATCCTTCCTTAGTCACCAAAGTGTGCCCAGATCTTCAAAACTGCACACAGCAGAGCATGGTGGCACACACCTTGAATCCCAGTATTCAGGAGGCAGAAGCAGGCAGATCTCTGTGAGTTTGAGGCCAGCCTGGTTTACAGAGTGAATTCCAGGACAGCCAAGGTGACAGAGAAACCCTGACTCAAAAAAAACAAAATGAAACAAACAAATACCATGATTTTCCTGAACTAAATGTACTATGCAAAGCTAATTATAACTGTATGTCTTAGCTAGGGTTACTATTGCTGTGATGAAACACCACAACAAAAGCCAAGTTGTAGAGGAAGTGTTTATTTGGCTTACGCTTGCACATCCATAGTCCATCACTGAAGGAAGTCAGGACAGGCACTCAAGCAGGACAGGAATCTGGAGGCAGGAGCTGATGCAGAGGCCACAGAGGGGTGCTGCTTACTGGCTTGCTCATCATGCAGCCCACTTTCTTATAGAACCCAGGACCACCAGCCCAGGGATGGTGCCACCCACAATGGGCTGGGCCCTCCCTCATCAATCACTAATTAAGAAAATACCCTACAGCCAGATCTTTGGGAGCATTTTTTCAATTGAGGTTCCCTCCTTTCCAATGACTCTAGCCTGTATCAAGTTGACATAAAACTAGCCAGCACACTGTATACACACATTTTTTTTATTTTTTAAATTCTTTTCAGATGAAAAAAATTTTAAACACAGAACCACTAATTTAGAAGTTTAAAAAAAAATTTATCATAATCCAAACACAGATAAGAGGAAAGCTAAGCATTATAATGGTGGGACAACAATTTTAATAGCCAAAAGAGCAGAAAAACATTTAGCCAAGTCAACTGAGAGTTGACTACACCTTGGACATCCTGCACCTCACATATCCAAAAGGCACCCAGGCAGCCAATCACCACTGTGCAAGAGTGAACCGGAAACTAAGGAAACATAAAAAGCAGCACCAGCCAGCCACACACAAGGGAAGGTGATGCTCCGTGTATTTTTTCTGACACTTGGATACTGAGTGAATATTCTAGTACCTATCCAGTAACACTGAGCACACAGCTCCATAGCAACCACATCTACCAAGAAGTGGTGTCATTTGAAGAAACAGAACCACCATGGGCCCCAGATCATGCCAAGGGACCATATCAGCCAGGCCTCTGGAATGGCCATCACCCCATTGCTGTGGATGACTGATTGATAGATAAAACACTGATTGGCCAGTAGCCAGGCAGGAAGTATAGGTGGGACTAGCAGAGAGGAGAATTGAGAGAACAGGAAGACAGAGGGGAGGAGACACCAGGCTGCCATCCAGGGAGCATCATGTAGAGGCAGCAGGTAAAGAAAGCCACGGAACACGTGGTGACATATAGATTAACAGAAATGGGCTGAGTATAAGTGTAAGAGCTAGTCAATGGTAGGCCTGAACTAATTGCCAAGCAGTTTAAATAATATAAGCGTCTATATGTTTATTTTATAAGTGGGCTATGAGACTGCCGGGGTTTGGCAGGACCCAGAGAGAAAAACTCTAGCTCCATCCCATCAATGAGACTCCATCTCTAAAGTCTTGGTACTATCCACACTACCCACTACCCAGGAGAGCAGGTATGTATCTAGGGAGGGATATGGCACTCACTGTGCCTCCAGACACCCAGAAGAACCCACCCTGAGGTCCAAACCTCAGGCAGATGGTGCAGAGTGACTCCAGGAGCAGACATTGCAATCTGTCCTTACCATGCTTGTACCCCGCTTGAATACTCCTATGAAGGCTTCACTCAAATCAGAACTGCATGCACAATCCTGCCTACTGTCTACCAGGCAATGCACACTGAGTCCTGCCCCCCCAACACACACTCACAGAACAGATGAATGCCTTGCACTGTACACAAGTTCCCCCACCTCAGGGATGAAGGTGCCCATGAAGATAACTACAGTGCACTAATTACAACCAGCCCTGGAATAGCGATGTCTTTCTACATCCTTTAACTTCAAACAGTCTGCAACTCCAGCCTTTCTAACCTTTCAATGAAAGACTGACTTTTATTAAGCAGACCCCACTAAAATGATTTTCATTTCTCTCAAGATTTAGGAGCGAGTGGTTTGGAAGACAAGGCTTTGTTGAGCAGCACACGGGTCTGGAAGGGCTGAGACCTTTGTTGAGTGAGCACTTGAGCACAAGTACAGAGAACATGAGTTGCCTCAGCAGAGGACACAAACACGTAGCACAGAGAAGCGACCACTTAACCAGCTCGGCGTTCAATAGCAAGTATTGTTCTGCAAAGGACCCTAGTTCAGTTTCTAGAACCCAAGCAGGCTGGCTCACACCCTCCTGTAACTCCAACCAAGGAATCGTCTGTCACCTTCTTCAGGCCTTCAAGGGCACCTGCACGTATGGGAACATACCCATACACAGACACATATACAATATTAAAAATATTTTTCACCGGGCGGAGGTGGCGCACGCCTTTAATCCCAGCACTTGGGAGGCAGAGCCAGGTGGATCTCTGTGAGTTCGAGGCCAGCCTGGGCTACCAAGTGAGTTCCAGGAAAGGCACAAAGCTACACAGAGAAACCCTGTTTCGAAAAACCAAAAAAAAAATATATTTTTTTTTCTAAAATCCCTAAAGGTGAATATTACATACTCAACATAAGAAATATTTCGGAACAATATATAGATCACATTAAAATTGCTCATGGTTGAATACAATGTTTCCAAAGAAAAGGATATATTAATTTTGTATATGATTTTACAATCAATCAATAAAATTCTATATATAAGTTTATACCCAGTCAATAAACTGAACAGAATCAACTAAACTGCTTATACTGATCAGCTCTAGAGATGATGGAATCATAGGCAATTTCAGTAAATTTTATTTTCCTTCTTTCTTTCTGTATTTCCTATTTTCAGTAGTAAATGAACAGGGAAAAAAAACAATCTTATTTCTGCCCAGATATTAACAGATACAGTTACACTTGGACAGGCCCAAGTTCTAGGTGCCCACAGTATCACAGATACAAGGAAGGCAGAACCTAGACCAGGATAGTCACTGAGAGACCTCATCTCGCCAACCAGAACCTTCCAGACCAGCCTGTGGACCAATCAGACAAAAAGCTCCAACATGTCCTGCAATGAGTGGGTGCTATGATGCCTATTTGTATAGGAGATGGCACACAATCCAGACACCAGTCCCAAAGAAGTGGCTGCTAGATATTGAGCTTAGAAGATGCCCTGTGCCATCCTATGGCCATGAGAAGGTTTCCAAACTGAGCAAGAGCTGTTCAGTCAGGTCCAGTTTTATATGCACATCTCTTGGGAGCTTACCTCTTCCTATAATCTCAAACCTACATGGACTCTGTGCTGGTCCCAAGATGCACAAGTATTTACAAGGAGGATATGCGTATCTCTGTGTGGCTAATGAATGGATGCCCTGTGGTGCCAAGTTCAGAATCTTCAAGATGTGTTTTCAAGTTTCTTCAAATGGGAGCCAAAGGGAGAAATGTGGCACTCCATGATCCTAAATAGACACTTGGAAGTTTTCCAGCCTCCCCTCCGCCCCACACACTCTTCTGGGGGCCGGCTTGACCCCTAGGAAGTGGGCAGTCACCCTCCTCCAGCCCGCTGTGGAAAGGGGAATGCATGGAGTTTTGAAGGGCATGGAAAGGCGCTCTGTTGGTTTGTGCCTTGTCTCTCTCCCAAGGAAAACTGAAGGTGTAACATAAGGAACACAGAGCTGCTGACCGACGGTCCAGTTCTCAGAACTGAGGCTCTCACCACAGACCAGCCAGCCGAGAGCAGAATCAGAACATGGATGGGTGGTGAGGAAACATCAGATGAGGAGGCAGACGGGAGGACCCTGGGCGTGCTCGCTGTGTAGGCCTACTGGAGCCTTCACAGAGACAAGGAGAGAAATGGTACCACATTCCTCCTCAAACTCATATGGCCTCTGATAAAGAACAGGTGGCCCGTCTGTGTAGCCCTTTCCCAAAGTGTCAAAGCCATGTATCTCTTAGCCAGATGGCCTGAGCTGTTCTGGACTCCATTTTTTTTTTTTTTTATTTACAATATGAGATGACTTTGGATAACTTCTTGACGTGGGTCCGTACAACACGGACGTCAGCTGTGTCTGTCACAGAGCTGCTGTGAAGATAACATTAACTGATAGATGTGCAGCTCTGAGACGGGAATCCAGCAGAGAACACATGCCCATAAGTGGAATTCCTGCCACCGCGCTCTGACTGAGTGCTAGGGTCCATGCAGGTCTGACCAGGTTCGAGGAGCCTTTCAGAAAGCAGTCCTCTGGCCTTAGACAGTGAGAGTCTACTACAGAAACTGCCACCCCAACTCAGTGCCCAAGTTGCCAGTCCCTGGGGCTGCACGCAATAGGAATGACGCTCAGCTGCGCCTCCCCGGCAACTGCCTCTATTTGGAGAGAAGTGGCCCACAAGCACACAGGAACCAGCACAGTTTGGCAGGAAGCCTGCATTCTGCAAACCCCAAGGGCAGGAAGTCCACACACACCAAAGGGTCCTCACCACACCCTGTGAGAAGGAAGGGTCAGCCAGAGGGGATGGGATGGGTTGTTTCCTCTTCAAAGTAAGGCTTTGAAGAGACGCCCTGGGGCAGTTAGAAGCAGGGTGGCTGAGGGCACACACATGTTTCTCACACCCACCCAATTCCTGACCTTAATGTCACTTAATAAGGCAGGCCTGGAGTCCTATCTGCAAGGAGAATTGCAGATCACTTGGCTGGGCTCCACATATGAGGTGGCTCTGTAATCTGAGCAGTGTGTCCACTAACAACTAGAGCAAGACCATTAAGTTCATTACACCTGTCACTCTGCCAGCTGGGTCGCCAAACTGCCACGATAAAAGTACATTATGCCCAAGGAGTGCCACCCAACCCCCTTCCAGACAGCGTACACCCATCTCCGGCAGACAGTCGGTGCTTGGTGTCTGTACCTGCATAAAGGCCCCAACTGTAAACAGCTTGGAACTGGGCTGTGGAATACCTCAGGCTCCGAGCAGCTATGAATGCTTCGCTTTCCTGGGAAGAAGAGTGTGGATATAGACCAGAAGACCAAGATAGAGACAGGGATGGACAGCTTAAAAATAATAATAATAATAATAATAATAATAATAATAATAATAATAATAATAATAATGGGGGGAGACAGAGATTTGTTAAGTGGATTCTGCTGTACGGCCCGAAATAAAAGTGAGGGACACACCCTTTTCACCTCTCAACCAAGTCCCAGCACTCCAGGCAGCAGGCAGAGGCCTCCCGCGCAGCTGTACTTCAACCAGGCCCCAGGAGCAGCACAGAGTCAGCCGGGCTGCACTGAGGGTTTGCAGTGCAGACGCGTTGCAGACAGCAGCAATGTATTTATCCCTGTCACGTAACATTAACAATCTGTCTGGAGCTTGGCAAGCACCAACTTGCACTGTCATATAAACTGTCTGACAAACTTAAAAGTTTCATAAATGCCTCTCTCTCCCCAACAGACAACAAAGCATCATTTAAAAAAAAAAAAGTTGTCATCTTTTCGGTTCTCTCTCTCTCTCTCTCTCTCTCTCTCTCTCTCTCTTTCCTTTTTCAAAAACTAAGGAAGAACGAGAAAGAAAATCAGCCACAAAAGGACCCAAGCAGTCAGAAGTGACCTGTCAATGATCTCCACCACCACACTGTTTTTCCTACACCAAGTAAATAAATGAATAGGGTGGGGGTGCGATATGGGGTCAGCTGTGAGGGTACCGGGGTACTGAAGCAAAATCTGCAAAACAAAAATATAGTCATTAAAAATTAATAAAGGGTGTGGACATCCAGCCCCCACCTCGGTCTACTCATGGGAATTCGAGCCAGACATTCTGCGTCCTCATTAAGTGGATGCTGGCAGGCTGTCAGGGTTTTAGTGGGTTCTGGGAATGCCAATATATTAACCAGAAGACTTTTTGCATACTCTTTAGAGTTTTTATTCTAGAAAAGTCAACCATTTGGCACAGTAGAGCCTTATTTTTGTCCAGGAAAGCTCTCAGCTGCCAATCAAGGAAGAAATTACATTCTTCATAATTTCCAAGACCTAGCTGGAAAACAGGCTTGGTGGAGAGAAAAGTCCTTACGAAAACAGCTTAAAAAGGCCAAAGTACCATTTTTAGTAGGAATTCAAAGAAAAGCAATCCATATTCAAATCAAATGGATATGTATCAAAACAGACATTATTCTCAAGTCTTCCTGCAACAGAGGAAAACCAACATTAATTGGAAATTTGAACCCAATATAATCTATAGCCATGAGCAGTACAGGCGTTTGCTTATTTCCTTTTGTTGCCAAACATGAATACAAGCAATGGTACACATGCACACAGGAGCACATGTGTGCGCACTCGAACACGTACACATACACACACATACACAGTCTTCCCCAGAAGTGGCAGGTCTTGGGATTATAAAATTCAAGTAGTATGCAGAATTCCTATTCCTATTTGTGTGAGGTGGAGGCATGCATGTGTATATGTTTGTGTGTGTGTGCACGGATGTGTGGGCCAGAGGTCAACATCAGGTAGGTCTTTTTCCATCTCTCTCCACCGTATTTTTTTAGTCAGGGTCTCTCACTGAACCTAGAGCTCACCAACTCATGCAGACTGGCTGGATAGCAAGCTCCAAGTATCTGCCCATCTCTGAACCTTCAGCACTGGCTTCTACAGGGATCTTAACTCGGGTCCTAGTGCTTGCATGCCCAGCATCTGACTGACTGAGCCATCTCCCCAGACCCCTCTGTTCTTATTTTAAAACTCACCATTCACTTCTCGTGTACACTCATAATATAGGTCAAGATGTAATTCCCATCTAACACAGCCCATGCTGGCAGAAAGTAACTTGGACATCAGAGAAATGTTGGCTTCTGAGAGATTTTTCTACAAAAGGGAAGGACTGAGGAAGCAGAGGAAAGTGAGCTGAGGAGAGATGGAGGGACGAAGAAAAGTAAGGTAACCCAGGAACACTGCTGTTTGCCACCACTAACATTTACCTCATGGGTCCACCTGAATCATGTTGAGTAACTCTAACATTTTCCAGGTTAAAATGTTACACTCCTGTTACTTTCGGAGTTTTCGCCATCAACTCAAAGGAGACACATAGGCTAGAGACTCCACAAGCCCAGATTCAGCAGAAAGAAAAGAGGAAACATGACCAAGGAAAGTTTCTATAAAGATTTAACCAGTCTACACACTTTGGGGTATTCCTGCTCAGAATCCTATGGACGTTGGCTTTATATGATGATATAGGACAATCCTACATACCACAATAAAGTGACTGGAAATCCGGGGTACCTGCGCAGGGATCCAGAGTTTGGGGGTCTTTACTTGCCAGACAGCCAGAAACTACCCATGGGGAACAAAAGTCATCCTTCCCTCTCTTTGCTTCCCTGCCAGGGGAGGAATCCACCCCTCCAGCAACCCGGATAAAAAAACAGTGACCCATGAGCTACCGGGCTGCTCTGCCAGGCTGCTAAGTCAAGCAAGACTACAGCACAGACCCAAGCTGTAAACACCTCTGCAGACGGGTCCTTGCTCTCAACATGCCAGGCAAGAAAACTATTCTTAGAACAGTTAGCAGTTGGGGGAAAATAAATATTTGCCTATGGATGTCTATATTCCAATGGAGAAGGGCAGGGAGGGACTGTGGAACCTCAAATGATGTGCCAACAGATTGCCACAGAATCCCTTAAGAGGCACCTGGCACTGGCTGGGCTCCACTGCAGGATCATGGTCATGAAAAGCAAGCACCCAAGAGGATTCAAAGACAGCCTTAAATACCTGCTGGCAAGAGTCTTCTCCAACACAAACACAGACCTACAGGAACTGGCACCATAGACATGGGCAGTGAACTCTTCCAGGGGTAAGAGCAGAATGCTAAGAAGCTAGAGTGATTGTGGTTGTTGTTGTTGTTGTTGTTTAAACAAGAGGAAAGGCAGCTACAATTCCATTACAGTAAATCCCTTACTGACATTTATAGTCCCAGCTCTAATTCTTAACTGTGATCTACATAAATGGCAAAGTTATCTCTTAGAGAATTAAGCTTTCACAGGCATGACAGAAAACAAATATTAAAATTCAATAAAGATATATGGGTACTACTCAGAACCATTCATTGTCCGGGTAATGATTCAAATTTGATATTGTTCCTTTATAGAACATATATTCTATATTCCAAAAGGAATGTGCAAAGGCAGATTCGCAATGCCAATCAGCTGAATTTAAACTCTAAGAAAACACTGTAACTTCTCCCATACAAAATGGGGGCCTGGCTTGGCGTGTGTATACTTCCTAGAACCTTCCATGAAATCCAGCACGTAGTCCTGAAGGCCCAGGTTAGCTGCAGACAGGAGGATAAGGTTTGTGGACACCCAAACTAATGGAAAGAGCCATTGTAAGTGAGGCTGCCAGTGCTAACCCAGCATAGGCCCCTGCTTTTTGCACCTGGTGCTAAGACTGAAAAGCAGGGCCTCAGCATCCTAGGAAAGCCAGCTTCCACTAGAAGCTACCTCTCCACTCCAGCACTCTGCTCCACCTCAAACATGGTTCTTAAGATCACACATCTCACTTCACACCCCAATGCCTAACACACAGAAGGTCACCAATAAATATCACAGTCATAATTAACTTTTAGTGAGGAGTTCAGGGATGGCAAGGTGGCAAAATAATCAGAAAAGAAAGAAGGGGGGGGAAACGAAGGAAACGGGCACAGAGGAAAAGAAAAGCCAATCAAAATAATCCGTTCTAGCTCATTAAGAGTCTTTGTGGAAAAACAAAATATTATATTGACTGATGTGGCCACTGACACTCGGCAGTCACCCCTGTGCTGGGGCAGAAACTAGGAAGCCCCACTTGTTTTAACGAGTTTCTTGCTGTCCTGACCGGCCAAGGCAATGCCTCTCCAGGTAACCCGGAACAGACGCGCCTGGTGTGGGCTCTTGGAATGACGCCCACCCACCATGCGCCCCTGTGGTCCTGAAACCTCTGCACACCGAGAACCCTCCAATTTAAAAAAAAAACAAAAAAACAAAAAACATAAAAAAAAAAAGTTTAAAAACAAGCAAGCAAATGCTCTCTGTGGCACCACAGCGAGTTAACGCACAGAGAGCCTACTGTCTCCCAGCAGCGTACTCACAGGGCGCGCCCCCAGCCGTGCCCAGACGGCACGCCGGGCAGGGGTCCCGGGAAGCCTCCTCCAGCCTGCGGAGCGCAAAGCCCACAACAAAGGCAAGTGCAGGGCCCGGCTGGGTGCTCTCCGCTTCCTGTTTATTCCACCGTGAGGGTCAAAGAGAAATTCAACACACGCCTGCTTCCTCCCGGCCCGGAGACCCAGCCTAAGTGTAACAGCAGCCGCCCCAGACAATCGACTTTGCCAGCCAATGCCAGGAGCCCCGGGCAGCCCGCGGCCGACGTCAAAGCGCGCGGGAGGAGGGGGGGGGGGGACCCGGGGAGACCGTCTGAGGGCTGGGAAGCCTGGAGCCCTAGAGCCGGGGCGCAAGGTGCAGGGGGAAGCTCCCGCGCCGCCTTCTCGCTGCTGACCTCCAGCCCCCCACGACTGCAGCAGCTCGCACACAGGCCTAGGAGCGTCGCCGCTTGGGGCAGGCAACCCCCCGTGCCCACCCGGGCCCCTGGGCACTGCAGGATGAAGCGGCTTCAGCGGGACACTCCAGGACACCGGGTCCGGGTTGGCAAGACTCTGCCAGCCGAGCGCTCCGAGGATGGGCCAGGCGCCCCGGCCGCCCTCCGCGCCCACCCGCGACACAGCCCACACAGACCTGGTGCGCGGGTCTCGGGGACGCCCGGGCTGGGAGGGCAGCGGTCGCCGGCGCAGGCTGGCGGGCATCCCGGCCCCTTGCCCGCCCCCTCCTCCCGCCCCTGCTCAGAGGTGAACTCCGGCCAGACAAGCAGAGACCGCGGCGGGCGGCACTCACCTGCAGCAGCCCCTAGATGGGCGAGCGGGACCGCCCACCGTGCAGTTCGGCCACCGGCCCTGCGGGCTGCGGGGGAGGGGCAGCGCTCCGGGTGGCGCGACACGGCGCGGCGTGGCTCTTTAAGAGGGACCTGCCACCGGGCTGGCTCCCGGAGCTCCCCGCCCCCCTTTCGCCTTCTCAGGACTTGCAGCCTGTCTGGCGGCCGCCGCGGCTCCTCCCCGGCTCGCTGGGGATCCCCGCCGGCTGACGGGAGGGAGGAAGGAAGGGAGGGGAGGAGAGCGCCGGTGCTGTCGGGCTGGTGGCCCGGGTCCCGCCACCGCCGCCACCACCGCCGCCGCCGCCGCCGCCGCCGCCGCCGCCGCGCCGAGGCCGGGTCTGTCTCAACTCAGCCTCGGCCGCTCCTCCCCCGGCTCTGCGGCGGGGACCCGGCGCGCGGCCAGACGGCGGGGGCGGGGGGCGCCGCCGGGGATGCGGCCCCGCCCAGGTGCACACCCGGTGCCCCCCAAGGCTGCAGGACCCGAACTCCCGGGGGCGATCAGCGCACACCCGGGATCCCGAGCTGCGTCAAGAGCCTGGAGCTGGGGTGCGAGAGGAGCGCTCGCGGCGGGTAGGCCACGGGCGGTTTGGGAAGGGGGGCACCTACTGCCTCCGGGGCTGTGGATGCCCACCCGCAGCGGAACTTGATCCTCGGCTCTCGGGACCCCAGGACAGTGAGTGGGAATGGTTAAGAGTCTGAGGAGCCCCCTCCTCCAGGTTGGCGGAGATCCTGTGGACTCCCTGGTGTCATGCCCTCTTCTAGCGAAATGGGTCTGGACTAGGCAATGGGGTGGATCCTTCCTCTAGGAGCTGTGACCCTTTTGCCCTTGAAGAAAGACCTTCAAGTCCTACGAACGCTGGGACGGGACCTCTCTACTGGAGTGCACACAGTAGGTCATCGGTTCTCCAGAAGTACCAGCACAGACACTGGTCTACCCAGCCATAGTTGATGGAGATTGATTACTGCCACCGCCAATTTTATTGCAGTCAACACATTTAGAGAGTTGAGTTCCTCTCTGCCAAAATTATCCTCCCGGCAGACCTTCCAGATACATGAACCCAGGTTTCAGGTTTGGTTTAACAGAGATGGAAATTTAAAGGGGTAACAGCTTTCAACTCTTCCCACACTCCCACCTCATACTTCAATGATACCAGAGAAATGAATATTTTGAGATCTGCAGCTAGTGTATCAGTAACTTTTCTGCTAGTGGAATATTCATTCAGTTTTTCTTATGTCTTCAGTTCTACTCAGCCATCATAGCAATCCGAGTTCGTATGTGATCTAGCAATAGCTGCCACGATGGAGAATCGTACATTAAGCGCTTCTTGCAGGTTGCTTTTCTTTCGTCCTCACGGTGACAGTGAGCTAGCTAGTCTCCACTTTAAAGATGACGAAGTTGAGGCTGTGAAGCCTTTGGTGATGTGCCCCCAAACCACAAAGATCAAGGTTTATCGTTGCTAAATGGCAGCGCCTCACACGGGGTGTTGAATCCACGTACCATACCGCCACCTACCTACGGCAACTTTCACATCCAGTTCCGTTCAGCTCGGCCCAGGAACAACCGAGACACACATCTGGCTGTGTCTGGCGCTGTGCTGGCTCCCAGGTGGGCATGCTCAGGTCCCAGATGATAGAGGAGCCCTGTCGGGGAGGAGGGGCTTGGAACCCAGCTGTTGGGGCAAACTTTTTTGTTTTCCCGTTTCAGCTGTGGGCGCTCTCGCCCTTACCCATGGGTACAGCACGTTACAGTAATGGGAACGCTGGCGGTATTGAGCTGAACTTTCGGTGAAATTCATCCTGCTTGTGTCAGTTTCAGTCAGCCTCTTCCTAGCCGTGTTCTGTCCACTCCGCTGGATGCCAGAGCTCAGGCAGGAGCTGAGGAAAGGAGGGGCGCGTGGGGGGGTGGGGGTGGGGGTGGGGGAGGCTTGTTTTGCTGTCTGAAGGAGAATGGAAATTCCTAGTCACTAAGGACTCAGAAGACTTGGGGGAATGACCAGAGCCTAGCAATGGGACAGACCAGTAAACAATATTGAAAGATGATATCACTTAATTGGATAGAAATAAAATGATTTTTTCCAGAAAAAAAGAAATAAGTGTGGGGGACTTCTTTTTCAGTGTATCATTGTAGATCCCTTGCAGTTTATCTTATGTCAATTAGCCCTGCCCATATTTAGTCCATACAAGGTTACTAGCCTGTCATCTAGAGACATGAAAATGGGGGGGGGGGGGGGAGATGAGCAATTGATTAAAAAAAATCTAAGGGCCCCAAGTGACCACAAGATGAATGTGAGTCAGAGAGTATGATTCTGTTATTTAGATCTCACATGTAACATTTAAATAAAACATAAGCTGTCCAAAATAACCCCATCCTACTCTTTGTGCCTTTTAAACTGGAGAAACGGAGATAGACAGACTTGCATTGTGGGTAACTCCAGTCCTGGTGAAGTGAATCTGGATACTCAGAAACAGAATCTATGGATGAACAGGTCTAGGAGTGCAGGACCTGCCCCTTGTGCCTCAATAGCAGGATTTCATCTTGCTGCCCAGGATGGTCAGAACTCAGAGAGCAAGCTATGAACTGGAGATGGTCCTCCTTAGGATCTTTTGTGATGCTGGCCATCTGCACACACATAACACTCTGGCATGTGTCTGCCTCCATGCTTCAGGGTACACACACCTACAAGATCCTCTTTCTTCGGAATTGGTTTAAAGTCACAAGAGATGGCAAAGGACCCCTTCTGATTTCAGTCTTGTGCGATGAAGGACCACCCCCCTTAGTGGGGACAAAACCTATAAGTTTTTTTTTTCTTGAAGACACAGAGGAGGAGGGAGAAGGGAAAAATAATTAAATGGCTGCCTCAAAGATGACCCATCTAAGCCCACTTGTATATGGCATCTAGGCAGCATTAGCAAAATAATGAAAATGTTCCTACATGATTTGCCACTTACAAATGAACATTCCAGGACTAAGAATTGGTTAGGTGGTCCTCAGAGTTCTGCATCTCCCCAGTCTGCAGGGCCACAGCTGCCTCCTTTGGTGCCAGCCTAGCCATGTGGGGCCTGTGTTCTTAGAACTCCTTCCTGGTGAGCTCTAAAGTCAGGGAGAACAGGAGAGAAAGTTGTGTGATATTTGGAAGGAAAAAGTACAGTGTGGTTCTTTGTGACGCCCCTTCTCTCCCCCTTGACTTGAGATCCCCTTGTCTCCACCAGGTATTCCTCCTCAGTGTCACCAAAGTCCTAATCAGGGGTGTGGGGAGTGCTGTTATAGAGGTTCTTAGCCTTTCATCTTGGTCTTCTGCATCACTGAGGTTGAACAGACAAAAGGCAGGCCAGGTCTGTCTGTCCCTATTGCTCCACATGGCACCCCTGTCCCAACCAACTTCACAGCTTCTCATCCCATCCGCCAGCCCCTACCTCCCTCAGCAAACTCAGTCCACATCCTTTACAAGGGTTCTGCTTTTCTGGTCAAGTCCTGACAGAATAACATCTCTGTGTGCTTATCTCCTGTCTTAACTGAGGACCAAGTAGAGCCTGTCTCTCTCTGTGTAGCTCTCCTTATACAAGAATGTCCCATTGAAAATGATGAGCTACTTGAACAGTCGCTTAACAATGAAGAATTCTAAATGGCCAGTAAGCATGTGAAAACACACCCAACTTTCATGGGGCTCATGAAAAAAATACCACTAAAATAGATTTTTAAAAAAATTTAAAACTGGCCGGGCGGTGGTGGCGCACGCCTTTAATCCCAGCACTCGGGAGGCAGAGCCAGGCGGATCTCTGTGAGTTCGAGGCCAGCCTGGGCTACCAAGTGAGTTCCAGGACAGGCGCAAAGCTACACAGAGAAACCCTGTCTCGAAAAACCAAAAAAAAAAAAAATTTAAAACTGGCCTCTCTAAATGTTAAGTAGATTGGGGTCCATCAGAATTGGCGTACCCGGCAGTTCTTCTTCTCGGTGGTACCAGAGAAGTGAATGCAGAGGACCAAGAAAAGACAAGCAGGAAACTTTCTACCAATCTGTTCATTAAAATGCAAAAGGAAAAACTAAAAACAACCCTACTGTCCTGAGTGCATGAAGGATAAACAGTTTTAGGTATATTCATATAATCAAAGCTTAAGTGTGGCTTAATTTAGAACCACTGATAGACACAACACGGATGGATGTCACATTTATTTGGCTCACAGAAGACAGACAGAAACATAATACTGTGGTTTTATCTTATTTATATGATGTTACAAAATGTAAGAAGCTAATTGTTGGTGATAGGAGTTAGAACATTGAGGGGGGGGGGCTGGGGAGATGGCTCAATGGTTAAGAGCACTTGCTGCCCTTGCAGAGGACCACATAATGGCTTACAACCACATAATAGCTTACAACAGTCTACAACTCTGTTCCCAGGGAGGATCCAGTGCCCCCTTCTGGCTTCCTCAGGCACTGCATATACATGGTGCACAAGGGTATATGCCTGTCTAAAATTCCAGTAGTTGTATACTTAAAATTGTGGCCTGGGGGAGGTAATATGTGTGTGATGTAATAAAATTTTAAATGTGAGACGGAGAATTAATTAATTGGCTGTAGGAAGACCGGTGGTGATACCTTATTTGTGCTGAAATGTGATATTTTATTTGTATGTTAATAAATAAAGTTGCCTGGAGATCAGAGGTCAAATAGCCATAAACAGAAGTCAGGCGGTGGTAGCCCACTCCCTTCATCCGATCAGATGGCAGGCAGAGTCTCTGTGTGGTCAAGGACACAGCCAAGCGTGGTGACACATGCCTTTAATCCCAGTACCAACCATAGAGACCTGGAGGTCTGTATAGACAGGCAGTGACGAGGAAGTCATGTGGCTGGGCTTAGAACCAATGAGAAGGCAGAATAGGAAGGCAATAAAAACACAGGCTACACAGGAAGAAGCTCTCTCTATGGAAGCTACTGCTGGTGGTAAGCTAAGGCTAATCGTGGCTGTTGCTCTGATCTCTTTGGCTGTTACCTCTGCATTTGGCTCTGTGTTTCTTATTTAATAAGACTGTTTAGAAATTTGTCTACAAAGACCTGATAAGATGAGGTCACTCTGTGGTAGGCACAACTCTTTCAGATAGAAATATAGCAGAGAGAACTATGTACATGCTATGGTTTGGACATGAAGCATCCCCGAAGGTTCGTTTGTTAAGAGGTTGGTCCTTAGTCCAAGGCACTAATGGGAAATGGTAGAACTTTTAAAAGGTGCAGCCTACGGGAGAAGTTAGAGCATTGGCAGCATGCCCTTGAAGGGATATTGGGCCCCTGACCTCTTCTTGTCACGCTTTGCCAGTGGTTCTCAATCTGTGGGTCGCGACCCCAGGAGGACCACATCTCAGATATTTACATTATGATTCATAATAGTAGCAAAACTATGGTTTTGAAGTAGCAACAAAATAATCTCATGAGGAACTGTATGAAAGGGTTGCAGCATTAGGAACACTGAAAACCACTGCTCTTGGCTTCCTGGCCAACTCTACCACATGCTACCCCGATGAGATACTGTACCAGCAGGGTATAGAGCAACCAGGGTAAGGCGAATGTGGGCCTGAAGCCCTGAAACCTGGAGGGAAAATGACCTCCTTTCCAACTGATTTTCTCAACTTTGTTGTCAAAGAAATGGGAAGGTAACTCAGCACCCTACTGTACCTGCCAAATGTCTGGCACCTCTTCCCTCTTGCCACAAAGAAGGCATTAACTGGTGTGAATGAACACAAGTGTCACAGGTAGGTGACACTCGTAAGACACATCCATCACAGCATTAAACGCTCCTCCTCTGTGTCCATACCAATGCCATGTTTCTGAAACTGTCCCTTGAAGGTCCCTTGGAAACTTCCCCAGATGTTTCCTTCCACCTGGTTCCAACTGTAAAGATAGAGATATGGTAAGTCTTAGGTCTGGGTCCCAGACTCCATTCTCAGAGTTTCCCTGATCTGCCTGCCTCACGACACAAAACTCAAGAACCACATGCTTTGCTTAATTTAATCTTGAATTATAAATTGGCCATCAGTTAAAATGGCAATTAGCATAAATATGTAAAGTAAAAAGTATAAAGTGTCTACCAGAAACAAATATGTCAGTGCTACTTGTATGTACGTATAGGCTGAGCATCATAGTTTATTAATACTATTATATCAAAATGCCAGAGATTGTATAGCTTATAAACTGAAAAAAAAAGTATTTCTTACAGTTCTGGAAGCTTGGAAGTTCAAGATCATGGTGCCAGCAGAGTAGATTCCACTGATGGCCTGTTTATCATAGATGGTACTTTCTGTGTCTTCATGGAGTTGAGAAGGCAAAAAGAAATTGACTCCCTTCCCGCAGCCTTCTATAAGGACAGGAATACCATTCATGAGGACCGAGTCCTCAAAGCTGACTGCTTCTGCAATGGCTCCTCTCTTAACATTGTCACACTGGGAATTCAGATTCCCTGTAAGTTTGGAGAGACACGTTCTCCCAAACCAGAACACTGACATATGCTTGTATCAGATTAGTTTTTACTAGAACTATGCCTACAACATTCTACCTACCTACCTATCTATTTATCTATCTATCTATCATCTACCTATCTACCATCTGTCTATCTCTTTTTTTTGAATCTTTACATCTACCTACCTCTTCTAGAGGCCTAGGGTCTTGAACATATGAATCGAGAGAGGCTCATAGGCAATTCCTACTTTCTGTCACTCCATGTTATTAGAGGACCTTTCCTGAGATGCCACGCCCCCCCCTTTTCATTCATGGAGTACAAGCCCCATTGCGAAAACTAGATGTATGTAAACATTATCTTCTGTCACTAGTGGGACTTCTGACACCCAGTCTCCCTTCTGCAGAACTGGTGAGAAACTGAAGTTCAGTCTGCAGTGCACTCTCTGGTGCCTGTTTGAATGAAAATGTCTCCCACAGCCTCAGGCATTTGAACACTTGGTCCCCAGTCGGTGGCACTGTTTGGGGAGGCTTAGGAGGCCTTGCTGGAGGAAGTGTGTCACCAGAGGCAGACTTTTAGAGTTTAAAGACCTGCACCATTTCTAATTCACTGTGCTTCACGCTTGCTGTTCAGGATGTGAGCCCTCAGCTTCCTGCTCATCCCGTCATGCCTGTGGTTTGCTCCCAGCTTCCCCACCGTAATGAACACATATCCCTCTGGAACCGTAAGCCCGAATAAAGCCTTTCTTCTGTAAGTTGCTTCGGTCATGGTGTTTTATCACAGCAATATAAAAAAAAAAAAAAAAACAATACACACACACTCTCTCTCTAAGGCTTAGCAATATTATGGGATGTTTGGGAATGCTAGGGGTGGTCCACACATTTCTGCCATGGTAACTTCTGTCGCTATCCATGTGGTCATTTGAGATGCAACCACTCACTACTGTTTGTCCCTTAGGCATGGACATGTGTTAATGAGGACCTGTGATTCTGTTTACTTGATCCCTTTTCAGGGTTCTGCCACCTTCCTGAACATGGCAGCTTTGTTTATGCAAACAAACATTGCCTTGATTCACCTCAGCAGTCACCCTCAGCCTCCAATCAACTACTGAAAGTCCAAAGTCCATCTTTCGGATTCTTTTGTTTGCAAGCAACAAGGCACAGGGCCAATGGGTAGCTGCCACGCAGGACCAGGGATCTAAGATACTTTCCAGAACCCACGTAAGGGTAGAAGGAGAGAACCAACCCCACGGAGTTGTCCTCTGACCTCCACATGTACGCCACAACATTTGCCCCCTCACACAATGATGCTTGATTAATTCTTTTAAAGGAAACATTTAAAGATGGCAACACACCCCTTAAACTGAGGCTGAAAGGGAATTTCTTGGCTCTCTCCATCTGTGAATTTCAAGGGGCTGCCTGAGACTTCAAGTAGGTCTAAAGCTGAGGTTTTCTTGTGATTGGTGTATGTGCATCCATGCATGCTTTTGTGTGTGTGTGTGTGTGTGTGTGTGTGTGTGTGTGTGTGTGTGTGTGCAAGAGGTCAACCTCAGGTGTTTCTCAGATGCTGCTTACCTTTTTGTTGTTGTTGTTTTGTTTTTGTTTTATTTTATTTTTTGAGACAGTGTCTCTGGCCTGGAGTTCTTAAAGTGGGGTTAGGTTGACCACTGTGATAGTTTGAAATAAAATGGCTCCCAAAGGGAGTGGCACTATAAGGACGTGTGGCTTTGTTGGAGGAAATGAGTCACTGTGGGGGTGGGCTTTGAGGTCTCCTATGCTCAAGCTATTCCCATTGTCACGGTCCACTTCCTGTTGCCTTCTGATCAAGATGTAGCCAGCACCATATCTGCCTACATGCCACCATGCTCCCTGCCATGATGACAATAGACTAAACCTCTGAAACTGTAAGCCACTGTCTCAATTAAATGTTTTCCTTTATGAGAATTACCGTGGTCACGGTGTCTCTTCGTGGCAATGGAAACCCTAACTAAGACAGCTACCCAGCAACCCCCAAGGCGTCACCTGTCTCCACATCCCCAGTACCGGCATTACGTACAAGCATGTGCCACAGGCCCGGCCTTTCTACCCAGGTCCTCACGTTTGCAAAGCCAGGTGTTAACTGGAGGTTTCACCTTTTCAAACCCCTTCCTTCCTGCTTGACCGTCCCCCTTGGTTTGATTCTCAGCTAGGATCTCTCCCTGGGCTCTCCAGTTTCTCCAGTCTCCTCCCTGCAGACAGATTGGCATATCCAATAAATAACCACTTTTTTGAGACAGGGTTTCTCTGTGTATCAGCTCTGGCTGTCCTAGATCTCACTTTGTAAACCAGGCTGGCCTCAAACTCACAGAGATCCACCTGCCTCTGCCTCCTGAGTGCTGGGGTTAAAGGTGTGAGCCACTACCGGTCCAGCTGCTTTTTTCTTAAAAGGCCTGGTTAAAGTTTGGCCTCCCAAGTGTCCATCATGGGCATAGAATCAACCCCACCCAGAACCTGCCCCAGAGGAAGAGCAGCCTCTCCATAGAGATACATTCACTTAACACTATAAAGGACACATTTTCTCAAAGTATCGAGAATTATTTGATGTAATTTGTAAAACTGAGCAGTAGCCTGTTCTGCTGACTGTTTCTTCTCTATAATTAGGCACACACAAACATTTGTTTAAAGTACCTTTCATTGGGTAATTTATAACCACAGTGATTCATTGGCCACAGTTCTAGAGACTGAGAATTCTAATACCAAGGTTCCAGTCAGTACGGTATCTGGTAAAGTCTGTCCCTACTTCAAAGCTGGCAACATCTTTCTGCATCTTCACACTACAGGAGGACCTAGGACACGCCGACAGCCTCTTTCATGAGGGGCTAAACCCATCAGGACACCAGAAGCCTCATGACTTAATCTGTTCCCAGGAGGCCTGCCTTGTAATACTATAACATGAGTATCATGCTCCAGCATGCACCTTGGAGGAGCATCAGCTTTCAATCTTGGATCTTACTTGGTTTTCCCTATAAACTCCCACTTTTAGAAAAAGTGCAAACAAGACCATTCAGACTAAATAACTGTAAGGTTTAATTCAAAGAGATTAATTAACAAGAAATAGTGTTAGCCAAATTAATCCCTGCCTCTGACCTTTTAGGTTTCAATAAATTGATCAGCAAGGTGCCTGGGGCATTCACATTCCTGTCGACACACCAGGGGAGCAGCTTCCTCTCCAAACCAGTCCTGAACTATATCTCAGCCCTGTCAACATGGAAAGGACAGGTAAAAAGTAAGCCACGAAGCTGTTTCCATTGTAGACAGTGTGTGTCACAGCGTGGAAATCACAGTTGGGAATTCTGAGACAGTCTCTAGTACTAGAGGGAGGAATGGGTCAGTTACGTCACAATAATTCTAGGCTGTTACCACTTTTTGAGTAATATGAGCACATAGACACTGTGCTGAGAAACAAGATATTTATTTCCTCCTGAAGACTTCGGAGCTCTGGAATGGCTAATAATTTGCAGGGGGGAATCACCCAGAAAGAGAGCAAAGATACTCAAAGGATATGAAGCTTCCCTAAATTTGTTTCGAAGGGTTATCCTTTTTTTAAAAAAAAAATTAAATTTAAATTTAATTTTAAAAGATGTTAGTATTAGACAAAATAGAGACTGGCTTAATAAGGATTTAGTTGTATGAAAACCTCAGTGTGAACGCCCACCTTACAGGGTTTCAATGCTGTCCTTACAGAAGCCCTGGAACAGCCCTGATTCTCCTTAAAGCCCGTTCCTGTACTCATAGAGAACACGCAAGACTCCCGCCACACTCTGAACACCCTAAGTCTCTCTCGGTCGCAGAAGCATGGTGGGGCAGGTCAGGAGCTGGAAGGTGGGTCTGGAGCACTGCATTTTGGTTCCCAATATGTCTCTCCACAAAGAGCAGTCAGGAATTCTGGGAAAGTCACTGACCCTGCATTAAGGGGAGTGACAGTAGATGGGCCGAGCATGTCCGGGATTGGTAGAGAACGTTCTATAAACTGTGACATATTGCTAAATAAAGCAAGGAACTCATGCTAGCCAAACTGTGATGCTTCACATACAAAAAAGGAGTATGTCCATTTTAACTCAATGGCATACACTTAAATCCATAAGAAATTATGAACCCATAGTCAATTCCAAATGAAAGTTCACAACTTTAACTAAACCTATGTCAGCAATCTCCAGTTATATAAGCAACATAAAGATAACTAGGATAATCTTGAAACATAGTCAGTATTTATGTCCCTTTAAAATTTTAGGGGGACATGTTGACACTGTAAGGACGACCCCAAGGCTGAGTGAAGGCAAGTGCACTAAATGGTAACTAAATGAAACTTTCACAAACAACTTTGAAAGAGAAACTGCTCTTGCCATATGATCCAGCAGTCTGCTTCTCAGTATTTACCCAAAGCTTCGGAGTGTTTATGGTTAGCTTTATTCGTAATTGCAAAAAATCTGGAAGCAGCCAGGATGTGCTTCCCAGGTAAATGGGATCAGCAAGTTACAGCTCATCGGACAATGGAATAAGGAGTGGACTCTCAAACCCTGAAAGGAGGTGGAGAGAGGAGGCCCACGTCTCTAAGTCAAAGGACAGAATCTGGAAGGCTGTGTGACACCAACTCTGACATTCTGGGAAAAGCAGAGCTAAGAAGACAGCAAGGACAAGGGCAGAGGAGAAAAGAAGAGAAGTTGGTGATTGCCAGAGGTTGGGGCATGGGAGGGCTGAATGAGCACAGCACAGAGGGTTTGTGGGTACAAAACGAAATAGTATTCTAAAAGAGACAGAAGTTCCTAATCAACATGGACGCCGCCATGTGAATACAGATGAGGGGCCATGAGGTGACAGAGCTCAGACCTCTCAGAAGGCTGCAAGGGATTGCAAGCGGATGGTTGGTTACCCAGCAGCACCATTACAGGGCAGTGCAGTGGAGCAGTTGGCTTTGGAGTCCACAGATGGCCTCGGAAAATGACCCTCCCCTGCCAGCGTCAGGGTGTGCTGATAAAAGACAACAGACCATATTGATCACTCTACAGTGCAGGACACTGGGCAACAAAGTCCAATGTAGCTATACATTCAAAACTTCCAGTTCCCACTGTTCCTCATAATTTTTTAAATTATGAAATGTGTCAGGGAAAGAAAAGTATAGTAGCACCTGTATCACCTGCAAATCAAAACTGGTACCGTGCCTTGTCTTCTTGTTTTTAACAAATTTTGGTTTTACTCTTTTTAATTATCTGTATATGTGTTTGTGCGCATGAGTGCGGTGCCAAGTGAGGTCAGAAGAGGGCGCCAGATCTCCTAGAGCTGGAATTACCGGCAGTTGAATGCTGAGAAAGTAACCTGGGTCCTTAGCAAAAGTAGTGTGCACCCTTAACCACTGAACATCTCTATAGTTCCTAATTTTTCTGTTAAAATCAAACAGAAAATGGTGAGCCAAGTACAGTGACTCATGTCTTTAATCCCACCCCTTGGAAGGCAGAGGCAGGAAGATCTCTGTCCGTGAGTTCAAGGTCAATCTGCTCTACATAGTGAGTTCCAAGACAGCCAGGACTATGTAGAAAGACCCTGGGTGAATGGGCACCTGGATAGGTGGCTCGGCAGTTAAGGACACGAACTGCTCTTCTGGAAGACTCAGGTTCAAGTCTGAGAACACACACATGACAGCTCACTATTGTCTGTAACTCCAGTTCTAGCAGATCCAATGCCCGCTTCTGGCCTCTGCATGTGTCAGGCACAATTGTGGTGCACAGACTTACATGCAGCTCAACAAGAGGGCTACCATGCCTGGAACCGGAAACCTAACTAACCAGTGCTAGTGAGATCCTGGTTATTAGAGGAGAATCCAGAACCACAAATTTACTAAACCCTAGCAAGTATCTATAAACATTTGACCTTATACCCACAGGTAAGTGAAGTCCTCACCCCTTGTCAAGGAAATTCCACTTTACAACAGACAGAGACCACTACAGAAAATTACTACCAACCAAAATTCAGAATTGTGAGCCCAGTCTCAATGGATAAATCTACAAAACACCCCCACACCTAAGGCTCAGGACACATTGCTGAAGAGGGGGCAGGAAGATTGTAAGAGCCAGAGGATCAGGGAGTTCGCTGTGAGATTATGTCACGTTGTAATGTCAGAAGCTAGAACTGTGAAGTCTCACTATCATGACTGCCCAAACATGAGATGAACAAGGATGACGGCAGGAACATGCCAACCCGGATGGAAAAAGTAATGCGAGAAATCCACAGGGTCTGCTGAAAGGGCAAAGGGATTTATTAAGACAGGAAAACTCACAAGACAGAACAGAGGAGTTGTTGCAGGGTCCTGGAAAAGGTGAGGCACGGTCCCACTCTGTTCTTCTACCTGGAGACTGTCCAGCATCCAAGTCCCACAAGGGAGTGAAGAGAGCAGACCTATGTGCATCTCGAGTCTTAAGGATAACCCCAAGCCACCCAGAGTCAGGTACTTAGGGCAGTTACCTGCTACATCTCTAGGGGTGGTGCTTCAAGGTCATAGACAGAACAGTTATCCACTCCATCTCCCCCTTTTGTCTAAATAAGAAAGTTCTAACCTAATACAAACTAAACACAATAGGAACAATTATCAAGTATTGTACAGGAGAGAGGAAAGGTAATAACATAAACAAAAATAGAAATACAACCAGCAAGAACAACATCAAACAAGAAACACATACTAAAATCCAGAAGTGTCCAGAATGTATGTAAATGGCATGATATAGAGATTACTCCAACAGCTGTCCTATCCTAAAGATTCTAACTTTAGTATCTGAAAAGGTTTTAGCTAAGATATATGGAAGTATTATAACTGTAACTATCTAGTCTTCAACCCCATCAAAGACCCGAGGAGGAAAATAATATTACCCGAGAAAACAGGAAGTGCAAACAAGCAATATCTGAGAAATTACGAGAACAGACAAAGACAGCTGGCAGCCTGGACAGTCACCTAAAGATTCTCAGTGCTGTTGGGGCATCCATTTTGGCTACAGTCCTAGAATATCTGACAGACCAATTTCAGAAGCAGAAATTTTGAAAGACCATCTTAACCTGTCTTGGCAAAGTTCCTGCTTGTGTCCTGCTCATCCGAAAAGGACAGCGTTCATACTGTCAGCAGTCAAGGCAAGGGCAGTTCTTTGCCCAGAAAACCATTTTGTGCCAAGAAGAAGACAAACTTGCAAATGGAGTGTCTTAGATGCCCAACATTCTCTCAGGATCAGATGGGTGCTGCCAGGAACAATTGTGTCTCATGTCAACAGAATTCTGAGTTATCAAAACATTTAAATGCCATTATCTCCAGGTCTATGTCTTAATAGGACTACTTGTGATGTTTGTAGCCAGTCTCAGAGAAATGGGTAAGGTTATCTGAAGTTCTGGCTAGACGTGTAATATGATGGAGCATCTCATCTTGGAACTGTCCTGAAGAGTTTGCAGTCCAGAGCTGATCATTGAGTGGCATTCAATGGCATCTTTCTATATCGAGTAGAGTTGTTGTTGTGGGGCCCCATCTTCCTTCCGGAGACTTCAGAGATTGCTATTGGAAAGACTTATTCTTCACTGTGGAAAAATTGAACATTATCAATATCAAAATGGAAAGTTTGGATTTTATGATGATGAGACACATGAGGAAGGATTACCAGAAATCCAGCATAAGCATGGAGAGAAATAGAATCTTGACAACAATGGTCCCTAGATTATTGGTTTTCTTCTGTTCCACACTAGTCAGTCCTTCTGATATGAGATAGAATCTCCTAATTTTTCTTTTAGCAACATGCTTGGATTTAGAGAAGGAGAGAGCCACATTCCAGCTCCAAAGCCAGCTTGATTTATAATTGAATCAGGACCATAACTTTTCTAGAGTTAAAGAGATATTGATGTTAGGCAGTGAGATATTACCCTGTAGAGTATATTGGTACCAACAGGTCCTCCGCTTCTGCTTTAGACATCTAGGTGTCCACGGCCTTTTGATTTCTTGAAGATGGGTGTTCCTATGATCCTATAAAGACAAAAAACAGAACCCTGCCATGACCCTTGTTTGTTCAGTTTTCCTTACAACTTGTAGAGTTGTCACATCAGTGGATGAGCTATTACTTCTCCTCATCAAGGGGTTTCTCCTGTTCAAATCAAATTTTTATTAATTTGTTGGTATCCATAGCTTTTCTCCTCCTGCAGAAACAAAAGTAAAACCCTTTCCCCAACATAGGACTTATCCTGGTTTCCATTCTGAGGTCAACAAGTCTTTGAAGTAAACCAGTTGGTTTAGCTCAGGAGATTTTTCTGTTATCCAGTGTCTCTCCACAGCTGTTGTCCCTTTCTCATTAACATTGAGAAAATTCAAGGTTAATAAAGCATTATGTAATCTATTTCTAGGGGTCATTGCTACCTCTTTCTGTTTATTTAGCATATGCTTTAAAGTTCTATTAGATCTTTCTATGACTACTTGGCCTCTGGGATTGTGTGATATACCTGTAATATGCTTTATATTGTAATAAGCAAAAAACTGTCTCATTTTATTTAAGACATATGCTGGAGCATCGTTAGTCTTAATTTGTACAGGTATTCCCATGACGGCTATAACTTCTAATGGATGTCTAATTATAGAATCAGCCTTTTCAGAACTCAGAGGAGTCGCTCATTAAAATTCTGAATAGGTGTCATTGGTATGGTATACATATTTTAATCTTCCAAATTCTGAGAAATTAAACACATCCATCTACCAAATTTCATTTCTTTGTATACCTTTAGGATTACTTCTTGCAGGTAATGGAGTTTGGTTATAGAAAGAACAAGTAGGACAATTTTTTATGATTTCCTTGACTTGTTTTCAAGTGACAGAAAAGTCCCTTTTGAAACCTTTGTTATTTACATGATGTTTCTTATGAAATTCTGAAGCATCTAGCACATTACCTATTAATAGCTGATCAATCTCATCATTATCTTATGCTAAAGGACCTGGCAGACCCTGTAATTATGAATATTGAAGTTAATTCTGTATTATCAGGAATAAATTCAGCAGTTTCAATATGTAAAACAACTGTCTCTGCATATTGAGAGTCAATAACTATATTGAGAGGTTCTGTGAAGTCCATAAGTACCACAAGAATGGCACACAGTTCTGACTTTTGTACAGAATTGTAAGGGCCTTGAACCCCTTTACTTAAATCTCTTGATTTATATCCTGCTTTTCCTGATTTATTTGCATCAATATAGAATGTGGGGACTCCAGAGATTGGTTTTTGCCATACAATATGAGGAAAGACCCATTCAGTTCTTTTTATGAATTCTATTCTCTTGCTTTTGGGATAACAGCTGTTAATCTCTCCCAAAAAATTACTGCAGGTTCTTTGCCTGTATTCATTATCTTTCTATAAAGAGGAAGTTTCCTCATTAGTTAAAGGTACTACAATTTCTGCTGGGTCCATTCCTGTCAATTGATGAAGTCTTAATTTTCCGTTTAGAACCAAATCAGAGACCTTTTCCACATATGTTTTTAATTTCTTACTTGGTTTAGATGGTAGAAATATCCACTCCAATATAATATCTTCCCTCTGCAGCAAAATCCCTGTGGGGGAGTCTTTGGAGGGTAATATGACCAGAATGCAGCTAAGGTCTGGATTCACACAATCCACATGTGCCGCTAGTATTTTCTTTTCTACTAGAGCCAATTTCTACTAGAGCTTCCACTGATAATTTTCTTGGACTATTTAAGTTCTTGTCCCCTTTTAGGTTATTGGCCAAATTTACCAGTCCATCTTTAGATATTCCAATGATAGTTTGTAAGTTGGAAATGCTTCCTAACAATTTTTGAAAATAATTAAGAGTTTGCAATCAGTCTCTCCTGAGTTGTACCTTTTGGGGTCTAATTTTTTGTAGACCTATCTTATATCCTAAGTAATTAATAGAATCTCCTCTTTGTATTTTTTGGGAGCAATTTATAATCCCCAGTGAGGCAAAACTTTATTTCTTCAAACATGCTTTCTAAAGTATCTGACTTCAGATCAGCTAATAGGATATCATCCATATAATGGTAAATTATAAATTGTGTAAATTGTGCATGAATTATTTTCAATAATTTTTGCACAAAATATTGGCATGGGGTGGGGCTATTTAACATTCCCTGAGGGAGGACATTCCATTGATATCTCTTGACTGGCTGGGAATTATTATAAGTAGGTACTGTGAAGGCAAATTTTTCTCTATCTTTTTCTTGTAAAGATATGGTTTTTAAAAAAAGTCTTTTAAGTCAATAACTATAGTAGGCCATTCTTTGGGCAACAGAGAGGACAAGGGCATCCCATTCTGTAGGGATCCCATAGGTTGAATTACTTTATCAATGGCTCTCAGATCTGTCAGCATTCTCCATTTACCAGATTTCTTTTTAATAACAAATACAGGAGAACTCCAAGGACTGGTAGATTCTTCAATATGTTGGGCATTAAACTGCTCCTGAACCAGCTGTTCTAAGGCTTGTAGCTTTTCTTGTGTCATAGGCCATTTTCCAACCCAGACAGGTTTATAAGTTAGCCATTTTGAAGGTAGGGCCATCAGTACTTCTGAGAGTTCAACGGTGGTTGTGCTCTGTTTATGTACAGCCTGAATGGTTAGTGGCTGTTTTTATAGTGTCTTATAATATTGTTCCCAGGAACATGAATTTGTCTATATTCCATTTCTGAGATTGGAGGAATTTTTATCTGAGTATTCCACTGCTGTAACAGAGCTTGCCCCCAAAGATTCACTGCTACATTAGCCACATGGATTCAGTCTTCCTCTCTGTCCTTCTGGCCCTATACATTCAACCCATCTTGTACTTTGTTTTAACTGAGATAGGGTTCCAATCTCTAGAAACTGGACATCTACCTCTTGAAGAGGCCAATTCGGATGCCATGATGTTCGCATAATTATAGTCACATCCACACCTGTGTCCACTAAGCCTTCTAGAATAATGTTATTAATTTGTACTCTAAGCTTTGATCTTTGTTCATTTATAGAAGTCTGCAAAATAGTGTTAGCCAAATTAATCCCTGCCTCTGACCTTTTAGGTTTCAATAAATTGATCAGCAAGGTGCCTGGGGCATTCACATTCCTGTCGACACACCAGGGGAGCAGCTTCCTCTCCAAACCAGTCCTGAACTATATCTCAGCCCTGTCAACATGGAAAGGACAGGTAAAAAGTAAGCCACGAAGCTGTTTCCATTGTAGACAGTGTGTGTCACAGCGTGGAAATCACAGTTGGGAATTCTGAGACAGTCTCTAGTACTAGAGGGAGGAATGGGTCAGTTACGTCACAATAATTCTAGGCTGTTACCACTTTTTGAGTAATATGAGCACATAGACACTGTGCTGAGAAACAAGATATTTATTTCCTCCTGAAGACTTCGGAGCTCTGGAATGGCTAATAATTTGCAGGGGGGAATCACCCAGAAAGAGAGCAAAGATACTCAAAGGATATGAAGCTTCCCTAAATTTGTTTCGAAGGGTTATCCTTTTTTTAAAAAAAAAATTAAATTTAAATTTAATTTTAAAAGATGTTAGTATTAGACAAAATAGAGACTGGCTTAATAAGGATTTAGTTGTATGAAAACCTCAGTGTGAACGCCCACCTTACAGGGTTTCAATGCTGTCCTTACAGAAGCCCTGGAACAGCCCTGATTCTCCTTAAAGCCCGTTCCTGTACTCATAGAGAACACGCAAGACTCCCGCCACACTCTGAACACCCTAAGTCTCTCTCGGTCGCAGAAGCATGGTGGGGCAGGTCAGGAGCTGGAAGGTGGGTCTGGAGCACTGCATTTTGGTTCCCAATATGTCTCTCCACAAAGAGCAGTCAGGAATTCTGGGAAAGTCACTGACCCTGCATTAAGGGGAGTGACAGTAGATGGGCCGAGCATGTCCGGGATTGGTAGAGAACGTTCTATAAACTGTGACATATTGCTAAATAAAGCAAGGAACTCATGCTAGCCAAACTGTGATGCTTCACATACAAAAAAGGAGTATGTCCATTTTAACTCAATGGCATACACTTAAATCCATAAGAAATTATGAACCCATAGTCAATTCCAAATGAAAGTTCACAACTTTAACTAAACCTATGTCAGCAATCTCCAGTTATATAAGCAACATAAAGATAACTAGGATAATCTTGAAACATAGTCAGTATTTATGTCCCTTTAAAATTTTAGGGGGACATGTTGACACTGTAAGGACGACCCCAAGGCTGAGTGAAGGCAAGTGCACTAAATGGTAACTAAATGAAACTTTCACAAACAACTTTGAAAGAGAAACTGCTCTTGCCATATGATCCAGCAGTCTGCTTCTCAGTATTTACCCAAAGCTTCGGAGTGTTTATGGTTAGCTTTATTCGTAATTGCAAAAAATCTGGAAGCAGCCAGGATGTGCTTCCCAGGTAAATGGGATCAGCAAGTTACAGCTCATCGGACAATGGAATAAGGAGTGGACTCTCAAACCCTGAAAGGAGGTGGAGAGAGGAGGCCCACGTCTCTAAGTCAAAGGACAGAATCTGGAAGGCTGTGTGACACCAACTCTGACATTCTGGGAAAAGCAGAGCTAAGAAGACAGCAAGGACAAGGGCAGAGGAGAAAAGAAGAGAAGTTGGTGATTGCCAGAGGTTGGGGCATGGGAGGGCTGAATGAGCACAGCACAGAGGGTTTGTGGGTACAAAACGAAATAGTATTCTAAAAGAGACAGAAGTTCCTAATCAACATGGACGCCGCCATGTGAATACAGATGAGGGGCCATGAGGTGACAGAGCTCAGACCTCTCAGAAGGCTGCAAGGGATTGCAAGCGGATGGTTGGTTACCCAGCAGCACCATTACAGGGCAGTGCAGTGGAGCAGTTGGCTTTGGAGTCCACAGATGGCCTCGGAAAATGACCCTCCCCTGCCAGCGTCAGGGTGTGCTGATAAAAGACAACAGACCATATTGATCACTCTACAGTGCAGGACACTGGGCAACAAAGTCCAATGTAGCTATACATTCAAAACTTCCAGTTCCCACTGTTCCTCATAATTTTTTAAATTATGAAATGTGTCAGGGAAAGAAAAGTATAGTAGCACCTGTATCACCTGCAAATCAAAACTGGTACCGTGCCTTGTCTTCTTGTTTTTAACAAATTTTGGTTTTACTCTTTTTAATTATCTGTATATGTGTTTGTGCGCATGAGTGCGGTGCCAAGTGAGGTCAGAAGAGGGCGCCAGATCTCCTAGAGCTGGAATTACCGGCAGTTGAATGCTGAGAAAGTAACCTGGGTCCTTAGCAAAAGTAGTGTGCACCCTTAACCACTGAACATCTCTATAGTTCCTAATTTTTCTGTTAAAATCAAACAGAAAATGGTGAGCCAAGTACAGTGACTCATGTCTTTAATCCCACCCCTTGGAAGGCAGAGGCAGGAAGATCTCTGTCCGTGAGTTCAAGGTCAATCTGCTCTACATAGTGAGTTCCAAGACAGCCAGGACTATGTAGAAAGACCCTGGGTGAATGGGCACCTGGATAGGTGGCTCGGCAGTTAAGGACACGAACTGCTCTTCTGGAAGACTCAGGTTCAAGTCTGAGAACACACACATGACAGCTCACTATTGTCTGTAACTCCAGTTCTAGCAGATCCAATGCCCGCTTCTGGCCTCTGCATGTGTCAGGCACAATTGTGGTGCACAGACTTACATGCAGCTCAACAAGAGGGCTACCATGCCTGGAACCGGAAACCTAACTAACCAGTGCTAGTGAGATCCTGGTTATTAGAGGAGAATCCAGAACCACAAATTTACTAAACCCTAGCAAGTATCTATAAACATTTGACCTTATACCCACAGGTAAGTGAAGTCCTCACCCCTTGTCAAGGAAATTCCACTTTACAACAGACAGAGACCACTACAGAAAATTACTACCAACCAAAATTCAGAATTGTGAGCCCAGTCTCAATGGATAAATCTACAAAACACCCCCACACCTAAGGCTCAGGACACATTGCTGAAGAGGGGGCAGGAAGATTGTAAGAGCCAGAGGATCAGGGAGTTCGCTGTGAGATTATGTCACGTTGTAATGTCAGAAGCTAGAACTGTGAAGTCTCACTATCATGACTGCCCAAACATGAGATGAACAAGGATGACGGCAGGAACATGCCAACCCGGATGGAAAAAGTAATGCGAGAAATCCACAGGGTCTGCTGAAAGGGCAAAGGGATTTATTAAGACAGGAAAACTCACAAGACAGAACAGAGGAGTTGTTGCAGGGTCCTGGAAAAGGTGAGGCACGGTCCCACTCTGTTCTTCTACCTGGAGACTGTCCAGCATCCAAGTCCCACAAGGGAGTGAAGAGAGCAGACCTATGTGCATCTCGAGTCTTAAGGATAACCCCAAGCCACCCAGAGTCAGGTACTTAGGGCAGTTACCTGCTACATCTCTAGGGGTGGTGCTTCAAGGTCATAGACAGAACAGTTATCCACTCCATCTCCCCCTTTTGTCTAAATAAGAAAGTTCTAACCTAATACAAACTAAACACAATAGGAACAATTATCAAGTATTGTACAGGAGAGAGGAAAGGTAATAACATAAACAAAAATAGAAATACAACCAGCAAGAACAACATCAAACAAGAAACACATACTAAAATCCAGAAGTGTCCAGAATGTATGTAAATGGCATGATATAGAGATTACTCCAACAGCTGTCCTATCCTAAAGATTCTAACTTTAGTATCTGAAAAGGTTTTAGCTAAGATATATGGAAGTATTATAACTGTAACTATCTAGTCTTCAACCCCATCAAAGACCCGAGGAGGAAAATAATATTACCCGAGAAAACAGGAAGTGCAAACAAGCAATATCTGAGAAATTACGAGAACAGACAAAGACAGCTGGCAGCCTGGACAGTCACCTAAAGATTCTCAGTGCTGTTGGGGCATCCATTTTGGCTACAGTCCTAGAATATCTGACAGACCAATTTCAGAAGCAGAAATTTTGAAAGACCATCTTAACCTGTCTTGGCAAAGTTCCTGCTTGTGTCCTGCTCATCCGAAAAGGACAGCGTTCATACTGTCAGCAGTCAAGGCAAGGGCAGTTCTTTGCCCAGAAAACCATTTTGTGCCAAGAAGAAGACAAACTTGCAAATGGAGTGTCTTAGATGCCCAACATTCTCTCAGGATCAGATGGGTGCTGCCAGGAACAATTGTGTCTCATGTCAACAGAATTCTGAGTTATCAAAACATTTAAATGCCATTATCTCCAGGTCTATGTCTTAATAGGACTACTTGTGATGTTTGTAGCCAGTCTCAGAGAAATGGGTAAGGTTATCTGAAGTTCTGGCTAGACGTGTAATATGATGGAGCATCTCATCTTGGAACTGTCCTGAAGAGTTTGCAGTCCAGAGCTGATCATTGAGTGGCATTCAATGGCATCTTTCTATATCGAGTAGAGTTGTTGTTGTGGGGCCCCATCTTCCTTCCGGAGACTTCAGAGATTGCTATTGGAAAGACTTATTCTTCACTGTGGAAAAATTGAACATTATCAATATCAAAATGGAAAGTTTGGATTTTATGATGATGAGACACATGAGGAAGGATTACCAGAAATCCAGCATAAGCATGGAGAGAAATAGAATCTTGACAACAATGGTCCCTAGATTATTGGTTTTCTTCTGTTCCACACTAGTCAGTCCTTCTGATATGAGATAGAATCTCCTAATTTTTCTTTTAGCAACATGCTTGGATTTAGAGAAGGAGAGAGCCACATTCCAGCTCCAAAGCCAGCTTGATTTATAATTGAATCAGGACCATAACTTTTCTAGAGTTAAAGAGATATTGATGTTAGGCAGTGAGATATTACCCTGTAGAGTATATTGGTACCAACAGGTCCTCCGCTTCTGCTTTAGACATCTAGGTGTCCACGGCCTTTTGATTTCTTGAAGATGGGTGTTCCTATGATCCTATAAAGACAAAAAACAGAACCCTGCCATGACCCTTGTTTGTTCAGTTTTCCTTACAACTTGTAGAGTTGTCACATCAGTGGATGAGCTATTACTTCTCCTCATCAAGGGGTTTCTCCTGTTCAAATCAAATTTTTATTAATTTGTTGGTATCCATAGCTTTTCTCCTCCTGCAGAAACAAAAGTAAAACCCTTTCCCCAACATAGGACTTATCCTGGTTTCCATTCTGAGGTCAACAAGTCTTTGAAGTAAACCAGTTGGTTTAGCTCAGGAGATTTTTCTGTTATCCAGTGTCTCTCCACAGCTGTTGTCCCTTTCTCATTAACATTGAGAAAATTCAAGGTTAATAAAGCATTATGTAATCTATTTCTAGGGGTCATTGCTACCTCTTTCTGTTTATTTAGCATATGCTTTAAAGTTCTATTAGATCTTTCTATGACTACTTGGCCTCTGGGATTGTGTGATATACCTGTAATATGCTTTATATTGTAATAAGCAAAAAACTGTCTCATTTTATTTAAGACATATGCTGGAGCATCGTTAGTCTTAATTTGTACAGGTATTCCCATGACGGCTATAACTTCTAATGGATGTCTAATTATAGAATCAGCCTTTTCAGAACTCAGAGGAGTCGCTCATTAAAATTCTGAATAGGTGTCATTGGTATGGTATACATATTTTAATCTTCCAAATTCTGAGAAATTAAACACATCCATCTACCAAATTTCATTTCTTTGTATACCTTTAGGATTACTTCTTGCAGGTAATGGAGTTTGGTTATAGAAAGAACAAGTAGGACAATTTTTTATGATTTCCTTGACTTGTTTTCAAGTGACAGAAAAGTCCCTTTTGAAACCTTTGTTATTTACATGATGTTTCTTATGAAATTCTGAAGCATCTAGCACATTACCTATTAATAGCTGATCAATCTCATCATTATCTTATGCTAAAGGACCTGGCAGACCCTGTAATTATGAATATTGAAGTTAATTCTGTATTATCAGGAATAAATTCAGCAGTTTCAATATGTAAAACAACTGTCTCTGCATATTGAGAGTCAATAACTATATTGAGAGGTTCTGTGAAGTCCATAAGTACCACAAGAATGGCACACAGTTCTGACTTTTGTACAGAATTGTAAGGGCCTTGAACCCCTTTACTTAAATCTCTTGATTTATATCCTGCTTTTCCTGATTTATTTGCATCAATATAGAATGTGGGGACTCCAGAGATTGGTTTTTGCCATACAATATGAGGAAAGACCCATTCAGTTCTTTTTATGAATTCTATTCTCTTGCTTTTGGGATAACAGCTGTTAATCTCTCCCAAAAAATTACTGCAGGTTCTTTGCCTGTATTCATTATCTTTCTATAAAGAGGAAGTTTCCTCATTAGTTAAAGGTACTACAATTTCTGCTGGGTCCATTCCTGTCAATTGATGAAGTCTTAATTTTCCGTTTAGAACCAAATCAGAGACCTTTTCCACATATGTTTTTAATTTCTTACTTGGTTTAGATGGTAGAAATATCCACTCCAATATAATATCTTCCCTCTGCAGCAAAATCCCTGTGGGGGAGTCTTTGGAGGGTAATATGACCAGAATGCAGCTAAGGTCTGGATTCACACAATCCACATGTGCCGCTAGTATTTTCTTTTCTACTAGAGCCAATTTCTACTAGAGCTTCCACTGATAATTTTCTTGGACTATTTAAGTTCTTGTCCCCTTTTAGGTTATTGGCCAAATTTACCAGTCCATCTTTAGATATTCCAATGATAGTTTGTAAGTTGGAAATGCTTCCTAACAATTTTTGAAAATAATTAAGAGTTTGCAATCAGTCTCTCCTGAGTTGTACCTTTTGGGGTCTAATTTTTTGTAGACCTATCTTATATCCTAAGTAATTAATAGAATCTCCTCTTTGTATTTTTTGGGAGCAATTTATAATCCCCAGTGAGGCAAAACTTTATTTCTTCAAACATGCTTTCTAAAGTATCTGACTTCAGATCAGCTAATAGGATATCATCCATATAATGGTAAATTATAAATTGTGTAAATTGTGCATGAATTATTTTCAATAATTTTTGCACAAAATATTGGCATGGGGTGGGGCTATTTAACATTCCCTGAGGGAGGACATTCCATTGATATCTCTTGACTGGCTGGGAATTATTATAAGTAGGTACTGTGAAGGCAAATTTTTCTCTATCTTTTTCTTGTAAAGATATGGTTTTTAAAAAAAGTCTTTTAAGTCAATAACTATAGTAGGCCATTCTTTGGGCAACAGAGAGGACAAGGGCATCCCATTCTGTAGGGATCCCATAGGTTGAATTACTTTATCAATGGCTCTCAGATCTGTCAGCATTCTCCATTTACCAGATTTCTTTTTAATAACAAATACAGGAGAACTCCAAGGACTGGTAGATTCTTCAATATGTTGGGCATTAAACTGCTCCTGAACCAGCTGTTCTAAGGCTTGTAGCTTTTCTTGTGTCATAGGCCATTTTCCAACCCAGACAGGTTTATAAGTTAGCCATTTTGAAGGTAGGGCCATCAGTACTTCTGAGAGTTCAACGGTGGTTGTGCTCTGTTTATGTACAGCCTGAATGGTTAGTGGCTGTTTTTATAGTGTCTTATAATATTGTTCCCAGGAACATGAATTTGTCTATATTCCATTTCTGAGATTGGAGGAATTTTTATCTGAGTATTCCACTGCTGTAACAGAGCTTGCCCCCAAAGATTCACTGCTACATTAGCCACATGGATTCAGTCTTCCTCTCTGTCCTTCTGGCCCTATACATTCAACCCATCTTGTACTTTGTTTTAACTGAGATAGGGTTCCAATCTCTAGAAACTGGACATCTACCTCTTGAAGAGGCCAATTCGGATGCCATGATGTTCGCATAATTATAGTCACATCCACACCTGTGTCCACTAAGCCTTCTAGAATAATGTTATTAATTTGTACTCTAAGCTTTGATCTTTGTTCATTTATAGAAGTCTGCAAAATATTCATTTTATGGTGTTTTTTGGAATTTTCAATCCATCGTTCAAAGCTGTTCTATCATCCAGTGCAGTACTGTTCTTTACATTATACACTAGGTTATTTAACTGTCCTGGGGAGGATTTTCCTCCACAGTGACTAGAAATGATTTGGACCATGTTTGATTTAGGGGCCTGCAAGAGCCCCCCCCAGGCATTTCCCACCAGTAAAGGGTTGTCTTGTATGTCTTTTGTTGATCTGCACTCATTGGTCCAACATTGGCCTTTGCCACATCTGCATAATCCAGAAGGTTGGGGTCTCCTGTTTGGGTTATTGCTAGAAAAAGCACTGCTTCTAGGAGCACCCTGGTGTACAATTTCTTCTTATATGGCCTGGTGTACCACAGTTAAAACATTTAGTACTTTGATGCATCATTCTACCTTTGGAAATCACCTCTCCTATCCAAACCTCATCACAACAGTTAAGAGACTCAATATTGTTTATGCATTGGATCCATTCTTCTATGGATGCTGATCTAATCTTTAAAGGTACTAGTATCCATTTGCATTCTATATTAGCATTTTCAACAGCCAAAGATTGAATTAATATTTGTCTTTATTCTTGGTCTGATATTGCCTTGTTTATAGCCTTGGTCAGTCTTTGTAAAAAATCAGTATAAGGTTCTTTTGACCCCTGGAAGACCTTCATATATAGCTCAGTTGGTCTCCCTGGTTCTGGATTTTTTTCCAAGCATTTAAGAATGCTGTATGGTATAAGGATAACATATGCTCATCAAAGGTAGATTGTGCATTTACAGCAGTGAAACAGCCTTCACCAAGAATTTGATCTTGAGAGATCTCAAAACCTCTAATCTTATCTTGCTGTTCAAGGGCTTTAGCCTCTTCTCCCTACCAGCTTTTCCATTGTAACTGCTGGCTGTATTCTAATACAGCTGAGACTAACTGACTCCAATCATCTAGCATGATCCTGTTTCTAGAGGATCATGTATTTAACATCTGTTTCACATATGTGAATATATACCATAGGTAACTTCAGTGCTTGATGTTCTTTAAATCTCTCATATGATTAGGCTTCCATATGTATTCTACATACCCTTCAGGATGTTTATCATTTACTGGCTTTTCACAAACGGTTACAAGATAGATCATAGCATGAGGAATTGCTACCTTTGGTAAGTCATCTCTAGTTCTGTAAGGTACTGGTGATGTTATGACCTCCCTAGACTTGACCTTCTGCTTATTAGTTTCTTTATCATTTCTGATGGACTCCTCCAAAGCTTGAAATCAATTAACTACAGCCTTCTGTAGAGTCTGAAACTCCTGTGTTGTGAATGATTCCAGTGACTTCATGGAATCAAACAATTTTTATGTTCATCAAAAACATATGATTCCAAAAATTTTATTCTATCAATTAATGATGATCTTTCCTCCTTAGAAATTATCTGAATGGCATTAAGATTGCTCTGAAGATTTGATGGTTTATCCATTAGGTATTCACATTTATTATCAATAGAATTAAATATTATTGTCCAGTTATTATTAGTGGACTGAAGTTCTTGTGGTAAATTAGCAGATTCCATAGAAAGAATCCTTTTGTTTAAGTTCTCGTTACCACTTTGTAAAGTCTGTATCGGTCCCATTAATGTCTCATTTTTGGTGTTATTATTAAGCCAGTTTTTCAATGATATGATATGAATCACTATGCTAATCACCATTATGACAAGATTGTATATGTCCCAATATATGTCTTGTAAAGGTCATATATGTCTTGTAAAATTTCACCCATAGTATAAGCAAAGAAGTTTTTAAATTCCTGAATGGTGATATTATCTTCTATGGTGTGAGAAATACTTAAAATTTGTAAAGAAAAATTTTATCAATTTGTTTACTTATTAATCAGTTTAAGGTGCAAAATTATCAAGTAATTTGCTTCAGATAAGACCTCAAGAGACAGTCCTAAGTGACCTAGGTGTTCCCGATGTCCCAGTTTCTGAAATGTTTTTTGGGTGTAGTAGTGATGTTTGGCCAGCAGGTGTCACAGGTGTAGCACTAAAGCAGCTCTGGTGTGAGCTGACTCAGCTCCCTAAATGAACTCCGGGAATCAAAACTTACTCCAGGCAATCCTTACCACGAATACTGGGCAGAGCTGCCAGGATCTCAACAAATGAGACAATGCAGTAAAAAATGGCAGTGGAAGCCATCAGGTGAGTGGATGCTGAGGAGGATGCCAAGAGGTGGCAACACTGGCCAGACTCAAACGGGGCAGCAGGGAGGGTGCCATCTCTGTGCTCCCTTCACTTGCTCACTCGCGCTCACACTTTCCTTCCTCAGCACAGTGGCAGAAATTTCAAAAGATGCAGCAGTGCAAGCTGTTGTGGGGGGGGGGAGTGTAGCAGCAGCTATGCTGAACTGTTTTAAACAAAAAGATGTCACTGACTGACTTGCAAGACCTCCTGACATGCAAAGACCAAGGGAGAACCGTCTTGAAACATTAGCATGCTCCTTCCTCCCCATGCCTTTTTATTTATGCTGCATATAAAATTCTTAAATCATATGGTATTGCTTTGTGTGCTTTTAAGCTCTATCTAACTGCTCTTCTAGTTGGTATACATTTCATCTTTTCCCCTTTTACTACACTGTCAAAACTCAAGTTGATACCTGAAGTGTTAATTCACCAAACTCAACTGGCAGTAGTGTCTCCCTGGTGAATGTATCATGATGTATTCACCCATTCTCCTGTGGCTAACATAAAACAAAAACAGAAACAGAGGGACTAGCAAGATTGCTCAATGGTTAAGATGACCTAGATTCAATTTCCAGCACCCACATGTGTAGGGGTCCAAAAAAAAAAAAAAAAAAAAAAAAAAACACTGAAGGAAGACCCCAGAATCAAATGGTATGCAAGAGCAAGGAGCATTTATTTACCAGCAGGGTCATTCACCTGTACAAAATGGTGACAACCCTAAGAGGAGCATGCAGGCTCCTTTTAAGCCCAGCTAGGGGAGTTTCAGGAACAGATAAGTCATCTCAAACATAATTGGTCAAGCAAGCAGCAGTTGCATTAGTATGTTTTTTGATTGGCTGAGGTTTTAGCTTTTCTATCTTTGGGTATACTGGGGCAAGTCCAGGCCTGTTTCAGGGGGAAACAGGAATTTGTCCTGTTTTGGTCACTGTCTTGTGATACTGTGGTGGTTGTGGTTGGCTTTGTACATGCGTCCCTCCTCGTCTCTGCTGTCAGGGGCAGTGTTGACTAATGGCCCTTCATTGGGAAAAAAA
This sequence comes from Peromyscus californicus insignis, assembly GCF_007827085.1. Lineage (NCBI taxonomy): Eukaryota > Metazoa > Chordata > Mammalia > Rodentia > Cricetidae > Peromyscus > Peromyscus californicus. Next base: position 56,537,036 of record NW_026294469.1, on the reverse strand, counting down.
AAAAAAACTTGTTTGCTCTTAAAAACCAGAAATTTAGATCCAGTTGTAAAATGGGGGGAATTTAGACCTCTCACGTGGAGGCTCACAGCTAACTGTAACCTCAGTCCCAGGGGATCTGGTGCCCTCTTCTGGCCTTTACTGGCACTGCACACATGTGGTGCACAGACATGTATGCAGACAAAACACCCAAACACATAAAATATAAATGAAGGGGGAAGAAAACACAACACAACATGAATTCAGTGAGCATTCTCTTTGTACCCAAGTGTGACAGTTTTTACTAGTATCTTATCAGAATGAGATTTCTGTGCCTTAAGGGCTGCTCATCCTCGGTTTTTGAAGAAAACTATTGACAATTATTATGTGTGTGTGTGTGTGTGTGTGTGTGTGTGTGTGTGTGTGTGTGTGTGTTCACAGGTGCAGGTGTGCATGCACACCACAGTGCACATGTGGAGATCAGAGAACAATTTCTGGGAGTCATTTCTCTTCCTCTGTCATGGTTCCTGGGGATTGAACTTGAGTTGTCAGGTTTACATATCAAGTGCTTTTACCCAGTGAGCCATCTCACTGGCCCTTATCCTCAGTATTTAACCGCTTTTTTTTTTCCTAAGCATAATCTTGAAAAATTTAAATTTTCAGCAGCCATTTACATTCAGCACCAGTCTTTCCTACCTGCAATCTTCTCTTTTAGTGTAAGCTTCTCCTCCCGCCCATTCAACAAGGGGAAACGTGTAACCCAAGCCAAGGGTTTCCTTGGGTGGTTCAAGGTCAGAGGGAGGCTAGAAGGTAAATTTGTTAAGAGAGATGCCCAAACTAGATTAGTAATTCTGAATGCCTCCCTTCTTCAGAGCAGCCCCAGGGCCTGTTTCTTACTCTGCCACTGAGATGGTGCCTCTGAAGTCCTTTTCTTTCAAACTGTCTGCTCCCCTTTAAGAAACTCTGGTTGATAAAGCATGACAAAGCAGAGGACAGGGCAAGTGGACAGAGGGATGGATGAGGACAAAGAAAAGTGAAGAAGTCGGATGGTGGAGGTCCACGCCTTTAACCCCAGCATTCAGGAGGCTGAGGCAGGTGGTTCTCTTGAGTGTGAGTCCAGTCTGATCAACAGAGCATGATCCAGGACAACCAGGGATACACAGAGAAACCCTGTCTCAAAAATACAGAAATAGCCGGGCGGTGGTGGCGCACGCCTTTAATCCCAGCACTCGGGAGGCAGAGCCAGGCGGATCTCTGTGAGTTCGAGGCCAGCCTGGGCTACCAAGTGAGTTCCAGGAAAGGTGCAAAGCTACAGAGAAACCCTGTCTCAAAAAAAAAAAAAATACAGAAATATATAAATAAAGGAGGAAAAATTTAAAAAAAAAAAAAAAGAATGAATGAGCCTTCCCCTTTTCCCCTCAAATTCAGAGAACAAACTTGGTCAAGAAAAGTATCCCTTCAGTACTATTAGACTATTAGTAAGGCTTTGCTGCCAAAGTTTCAAAGGATGTAAACTGTAGCTAGAGTTTTCCTGCCTGGCCCACAGTCAGGACAAATCTCTCTCACCCGCCAGTCCCAAGCCGCTCAAACCCGATCAAGTAAACACAGAGACTTATATTGGTTACAAACTGTATGGCCGTGGCAGGCTTCTTGCTAACTGTTCTTACAGCTTAAATTAATCCATTTCTATTCATCTATACCTTGCCACGTGGCTTGTGGCTTACCGGTACTTTACATCTTCCTTATCCTGATGGTGGCTGGCAGTGTCACCCTGACTCAGCCTTCCACTTCCCAGCTCTATTCTCCTCCTTGTCCTGCCTATACTTCCTGCCTGGCCACGGGTCAATCAGTGATTTATTTATTGACCAATCAGCAACACATTTGACATACAGACCATCCCACAGCAGTAAACCATCATGAAACCAGAACAATTTCAAAGCTATCTATTAAAATAAGAAACAATGTAGCTTATTTTGCAAACAGAAGATCGTTACCTCCAGCTATGGCTTTCATTCCCAAGTAAGTGTCACTACCACACAACTCTTCTTCTGTCTCCTGTTTTAAACCATTTGAAGTCCATCAGTAAACAGAGAGGTAGATTAACATGTTACTTAAAAAAGAAAGGAATTATATACAGCAATGGCAGAATGAAACTGCCCCTGTGGAGACATGGTGGTGACCATGTGCTTAGCTTGTTGGTTAATGCATAATTAACTGACTTACAACTTGGAAAATAAATAAACTGTTTTATTTTGTGCCCTGTAAGTGGGCTTTTTTTCCCACCAGCAAATTCCCAAATATCAACACAAAGACTTATTATTAATTATAAATGCTTGGCCAATAGCTTAGGCTTATTTTTAGATAGCTCTTATAACTTAAATTAGCTCATTTCTATTAATCTATGTCCTGCCCCAAGGCTCATGTACCTCGTGTACATACTTCCCATCCTGCTTGCTCTGCATCTCATGGCTTCTCCTCCTGATTCCTGATACTCCACCCCTCTTCTTGCTAGCATTCTCTCTGCCCTGAAAATCCTGCCTAGCCATTGGTCAATCAGCTTTTTAGTAACAATGAGAGCAACACATCTTTACAATGTACAAAAGGATTATTCCACAGCAGTGCCTATCTTTGTGGATGACTTGGGTAAGTTTGAGTGGCCTCTGACCATCAAGTTCCAGCCAGTGTGACTAGAACCTGCATCCAGTTCCAACCTCACTTTGATCACCTCCCAGTGAGTCCAAGGCCTCAGTGGGGGGGGCCTGTCCACTAAACTTGGGCTTCTCCCAACTTGTGTATTTGGGAATACTTTACCCTTTCTCCTGGAGCTAGGAATCCAGAAGGAAGGAAGCAGAGCTGTGAGACCAATGTATTTAAACTGAGACTCAAGCAGAGGCTCTAACAGCACACTGTGCCTTGCACTTTATACAATCAGCCTCTTCATATGTAATGCACTGTGTTACTGGCAGGATACTCACCCAGGTTGGATGAGAATGAATGTACATCTCAGAGGGACTCCTCAACTGGCTTCCTGAGCAGTTGTGATAAGTGCAGTAATGTTGCATTGTGTGTAGGTGAACAGGAAACCAGATTTTTGCTGTTTTAGTCACTGATTTTTTTTTAACAATTATTTGTCACAGATAAACTGGAATACCCTAACTTATGTAGCCCTATTGGCAACAATAAGTGGTTTGGATTATTTGGCCACTACCAAAACTGTGACTGCTCTCATAGCTGATGTCCTACTTGGAAATAATATAGAGTTGGTGCTAGGTACCCTGAGCTCCTGGACTGAAGAACTATTTTATGAACTGGACACTCAACTCTACCATATCCAAATCCCAGGTGAGCACTACAAATACTTCAACTGAAAGAATAGAACTGAAAAAAAAAACAAGCAAAGAAATAACACTAGATGTGTAAATTCCAAGGGAGTAACATAAGAAACACAAAACACCAAGACAATATAATTCCTCCAAAAATTACTAATCATATAAGCAATGGCAGCTAGGGGGTTGAGTTAAATGAGATCCCAGACAGAGAACTCAAGAAATAATTATATGTTCAAAGAAATAAAAGAAAATAAGCTCCTGTTTGAAAACATGAACAGCTAAATGAAACAAGGAAGGCAATGCAAAATATGAAAGAGACATCAAAACAGAGATAGAAATATGGGGGGGGGGACATCTAAAAGGCTGGAGATAAAATAGTAAGTCAAATAAAATCTCCATGCAAAGTCTCACCACAGCATAGACCCAGGAAAGGATGGAATGCTTGAGCTTAAAGACAAGGTGCCTGTGCTATTGGTGTTCTGTTCAAAAATTCCTCCTGTGCCAGTGGGTTCAAGGCGGTTCCCCACCTTCTCTTCTACCAGCTTCAGTGTATCTGATTTTATGCTGAGATCTTTGATCCATTTGATAGATTTTTTTTCCTTTGATGAGTATATATTATTATCCTTCCCTATCTCTTCTGATTAGTTCTGGTTTGAAATCTATGGCTACACCAGCTTCCTTCTTAGGTTCGTTTACTTAGAATACCTTTTTCCATTCCTTTACCCTGAGGTAGTGTCTACCCCCGATGTTAAGGTGTGTTTCTTGGGTGCAGCAGAAGGATGGGTCCTGTTTTTTAATCCATTCTGTTAGTCTCTGTCTTTTTATTAGGGAATTGAGGCAATTCATGTTGAGAATTATTAGTGGTCAGTGTTTGTTGATTCCTATTATTGGTTGTTGTGGTGTGTACGGTTGTCCCTTCCCCATTTTGTTCGCTAGTCTGAGATTATTTATTCCTTGTGTTTTCTTGGGTATGGTTAACCTCTTCAAGGTTGAAATTTTCCTTCTAGCACCTTGGCAGCATGTAATAGTCTTTCTTGCTTTGTACATTAAATATGCATTTTGCACTTTTATTATATGCTGAGGGGAATTTCTTTTCTGGTTTGGTCTATTTGGTGTTTTGTATGCTTCTTGTACCTTGATAGGCATCTCCTTCTTTAGGGAAATTTTCTTCTATGATCTTGTTGAAAACTCTCAGCCTTTAACCTAGGTTTCTTCTCCACCCTCTATTTCTACTATTCTTAGATTTGGTCTTTTCACGGTATCCCAGATTTCCTGTATGTTTTGTGCCTGGAGTTTTTTAGATTCAACATTTTCTTTGACCGAGGTATCCATTCTTCTATCTTGTCTTCAATGACTGAGATTCTCTCTTCCATCTCTTGTATTCTGTTGGTGAGGCTTGCCTCTGAGGTTCCTGTTTGAGTTCCAGATTTTCTTCACTTTGGGGTTTTTGTTTGTTCATTTGTGTTGTTTTTTGTTTTGGGTTTTTTGGGCTTTTGTTTGGTTGGTTTTGGTTTTGGTTTTGGTTTTGGTTTTGGTTTTGGTTTTGGTTTTGGTTTTGGCTTGATTCTTCAAGACAGGATTTCTCCATGTATCCCTGGCTGTTCTAGAACTCACTCTGTAGACCAGACTGGTCTCGAACTCACAGAGATCCACCTGCCTCTGCCTCCCGAGTGCTGGGATTAAAGGTGTGCACCACCACCACTCAGCTAAGTTTGGGGTTTCTTGATTCTGTTTCCACTTTCAGATCTTGAACTATGTTTTACCTTTTCTTCTATTGCGTATTTGTGTTTTCATAGATTTCTTTAAGGGATTTATTCATTTCCTCTTTTAGGAACTTCATCATATTCATAAAGGCTATGTTTAGGTCTTTATCTTTTGCTTCAGCTGGGTTGCATTTCTCAGGGCCTCCTGGAGTAGCTGCTGAGCTATAACAGGGACATAGTGTCCTGGCTGTTGTTGGTTGTGTTTTTACACTGGTGTCTAGGCATCTGGGGTTGGGAGAACTGTAATTCTAGCTGCTGATATCTGGTCTTGTCTTCAGTAGATGAACATTTTCTTCCTTGGTTTCTGTGGCCCTCTCTGGTTCTTAGGAGGGTATAGTGGCTGTGAGTTACCTGGTAGGGAATTCTTCTGGGATCCTGTCAGGTGTGGCCACTGGGGGTGCTGGGTTGAAGATGTTTCTGGGTATTGGAAGCTGACACTTAGGAATGGGGATGGGCTAGAAGTGGGATGGGGCTGAGGGGGTCCACAGGAGGGAGGAAAGCAGGGTGGTCCACCAAGATCTGTTTACTTTCCTGGAAGTGGTGGCAGAGAGTGAGGAGAGGCCATCTGCTACAGAGCTGGGAATGACATGGGGACTGGATTTGGAGAAGAGTGAATCTGAAGCTTGCCTACCTGCTTCATGACCTGTGTAATGATAGTTTTGTGTCCGCATGCATCTGGAGGGTGGGCAGTGATTTCGGTCATGAGACTGACTGGCCCATGGGCTCCTGTAAGGAGGAGGATTTAAAGAGGGGAATCTCCTGAGATCCACACATGGGGCCTCCCCTGAGACAGCCCCACTGGTGCACCAGCAGAGGGAAATCTTGAGCTCTCAGCTCAGGATGTGCTCCACTGGTTTGACGCTCTGCCTAGTCTTTCTCCCAGATTATGGGTTTTACACCATCTGCCCCCTAGTTCCATCTCACCTACTATGTCCTATGGTGATATTTTATCTGTGCTTTAATAAATAAAGCTTGCCTGGAGATCAGAGGAAGAGATCAGCCATTATAAGTAAACAAAGAAGTCAGGCAATGGTAGCACACAACTTTAATCCTATCACTTGGCAGGCAGGGATCTGTCTGGATCTCTGTGAGTTCAAGGCCACACTGAAAACAGAGACAGGTGTGGTGGCACACGCCTTAAATTCCAACAGTAGTTAACCATGGAGGTTTGGAGGTCTGTACAGGAAGTGACAGAGCTGGGCAGGAAGAGAAAGTGATGTAGCTGGACAGAGAGAGCAACTCAGATGGCAGAACAGCAAGGCATATAGGCGTGGGTAGACAGGAAGTATCTCGCATTTGGAAGCTGTGGGGTTGGTGAGGTAAGGTTAGCCGTGGCTTTCCCTATTTTCCCTGATCTCTTGGGTTTTTACCCCTATATCTGGCTCCGTGTTTTTTTATTTAATAAGACCATTTAGAAATTCGTCTGCAATGTCCAGATGTCCCACATGCTACAGCCACATGAAACTGTCTGCTAAATGCCTAAATGTCTGAGAGAAGACAGGCTTCTATGAAAACGCTTCTGTGAAATGGAAGATAATGGTTGTGGTTAACGTTATAATTAACATTGGTGACTGAGACGACGTCAGAAGAGACAGGGGCAAAGAACTGTGGCAGGACATTTCTGGAATGTGTTTTTGTTATCAAGGAAAAAGACACTCAGAATGGGACTCCTGAATGGGAAAAGGGATAGTGAAAGACGCAACTTGAATGAAAATAGACAGTTATAGCCGGGCGGTGGTGGCGCACGCCTTTAATCCCAGCACTCGGGAGGCAGAGCCAGGCAGATCTCTGTGAGTTCGAGGCCAGCCTGGACTACCAAGTGAGTTCCAGGAAAGGCGCAAAGCTACACAGAGAGACCCTGTCTCGAAAAACCAAAAAAAAAAAAAACAAAAAGAAAGAAAATAGACAGTTATTGAACGTTTGAAGAAAGTAATCATCATTTGTTCTGGTTCCAGATGCCTGCAAATTAAGAAGAAATAAAAGTACTAAGATTGTGACAAAATTTTTTCATCTTTAATGTATTTGTTCATAAGAAAAAAATTAAAGCAGGTGAGTCCCTTGCTGCCAAATATTACATTAATGTCATACTAGAATTTGGTCTCTCTGTTAAGAAGGCCAATGGTCCTGGGTTGTCTAGTCTGCCATTCGAAGAGTAATACTAAATCACTACAATAATACATCATCATGAATCACTAATATCACTGCATTGGAAAACTCAATGCCAGAGAAGCTATTTCATTCATAAACTAGAAGCCACAGAGTACTGAACACTGTGTGCACATGTGTTAGTTACTGAGTGCATGTGAGTGTGCAGGAGGAAGGTACTCGTGACCTTGGGGATCAGGATTGAGAACAGCAGTGAGATCAAGGCATGACTAGTCAGCCTTAGAAGGAAGTCAGTGTGAGGCCCAGGAGTCTCCAGCTGTGAATACTGAGGCTTGGGTTTCCAGAGGCATGAGGAGCTGGTGGACAAGTTTGCAAGGCTGGTCCTCTGGGGTGGGGATGCACCGGAGACACTGTTACCAAGAGTCATAAAATTGGGGGAGAATGCATATCTAGAGGGAGGGAGGGGAGTTTCTGAGCTCTACAAACAGGATTCTAAGCCATGGAAACAATAAGGAAGAGTATCTAGGTTCTTGAGGTGACCTTATTGAGACCTTGTAGCTGGAGCCAGGGAGCTTTCTTGAAATCTCTTCAGTTCAGAGCCAAGAACTTCAGGTCCGAGTCCTCTTTAGTCAGGTATGGTGATACACTGGGGGCGAGGGGAGGGGAGGCACTGAAACTGGAGGCTGGAGGGTCACAAGTTTCAGGCCTTCCTGAGTTACATGTCTAGACCCTACCTTCTACCCTCAAAAACAAAGATATTTGTGAATGGCTTGGATAGATGAGTGGTGGGAATGTAATTTTGTAAGATGTAATGTTGTGATCAGTATCTGATGCCATTCCTCTGTCTTCTGCATCTCTCTCATCCCTTCAGTTTAACAGAATATGCTTCACAGGACAAAACACCCTTCAGTATCGTACTCCTAATTATCTCTTAAGATTCATGAACAGTTACTTTTATTGAGTTCTTTTGTTTTAATTGATACTGTTCATAGAGGTTCAATAAGAATCATCTTCCCTTTTGTCAAGATATAATTGGACAAATTGATTGTGATCAAATTGCTCATATTTCTGTAGCGTTATATTTGAGAGTGAATTTCATTTGATAGAGTGTGACAAATGTATCATTGAAGGACAAAGGTTGTACTTCCAATGAAGTACCCATGCCTCCAAGGCCTGGCCTGTGCTTAGAGTTGCCACTAAAGGTTGGATACATGTAGGGAGCCACTAGAGGTATTAGAAATGATTTGCCTTGAAGGACAATATGTAGGGCAGTGTGACAGACAGATGTCATTAGAGTAGTAGGGTAAGAGGAATATTGGTATTTTATCAGTAAATCTGGGCCACACCCTGAGGTGGCTTCTTGTCCCTCACTGTTCCCAACGAGGCATCACTAGCTGACCCTACTCTATGTGTCTTTAAATCCAACTCCTCTCCCTTCTACCCATCTGTGTGCCAGGAAGCTCATAGTAACAGCATTGAGAGGACCAACTCCTCATGCCATTGGCCCATTAAAAAAGAAAGAAAAAAATAACTGGTGGGTGGGATCTTACTCAAGTCTTCAAGCACAACAGCAAAAACCTTCTCTGTTGTGAAGCATTTAAACTTTCCCACTTTTACAACTGAATTTATGTTTCAGTTCTCTGAGAGGGGAAAAACAGGTTTCTCTCTCAACAAAGGGCTATTTATCAACAAACACCCTTACATTCAGGGACGAGGGAGAGAGCATGTACAAGGTCTGAGTCAGGCCCACAATGTCTCAAGGACAAATCCTGCAACCTCTCTCTGAGTCATGTCTGGACTTACCAAACTTGCTCAAGTATGTCCAAAAATGGCAAAACTGAACCTCAGTCAATTAAAAGTGTACTAGTGTAACTGCTGCTTGCTTAACCAATTATGTTTGAGATGACCTAACTGTTCCTGAACTCCCCTTAGCTGTGCTTAAAAGGAGCCTGCACGCTTCTTCCAGGGTCGTCGCTATTTTGTGCAGGTGTTCAACCCCCACATTGGTAACAAACGCTCTTTGTTCCTGCATACTATTTGAGTCTCGGGTCTTCCTTCAGTGTTTTCTTGGACCCCTACATTGAGCCACCTTGCCAGCCCTGACCTATGGTTTTACCTCATCAACTGTCAGGAACACTTCAGGAACTATCTTGTGGTTTATATATGTCCTCTGTAATCCTTTGGACAAGACAGTTCAAAACCTGCCACTGTGGTACACACAGCCATTGTAAAGACAATGAAGTGTGACTCACTCTTAGGGAGGTTCATGCTCATGAGCTCCAGAGGGCTTTATTCTTTCCCTGGGGGCCTTGCTTTCTACCTTGGATAAACTCCAACTCCACTTCATACTGGCTCATCTTGAAATTCTTTTCTTGACTGAAGCAAAGAATTCTGAGTGTGTACTGAAAAGAACTCCTCAAGCTACTTCAGGAGACATTGTAGACCTGCATCCCTGTCCCCATCACCCTTAATGAGATCTTGTACTTATGTACTTGTTTTAGCTGTGGCACAGAGGCTGTAGCTGAGCCTGCCACCACCTTGTTGTTGAGGCTGAGGCCCCAGGGAGCCTTCTCAACCCTCCAGCGCTGCCTCCATGTTGGGAGCCAAATGATGTCTTTTAACTAAGTCTATCATTCTATTTGACCAATAAAGACTTGGGAGCCAGATGCTGGGGTGAAAACCTGCTAGCTCAGAGAAGCAGAGAAAGCACCCAGCTAACCTTCCTCTGTAGCTAGAGTTTTCCTGCCTGGCCCACAGTCAGGACAAATCTCTCTCACCTGCCAGTCCCACGGCCACTCAAACCCGACCAAGTAAACACAGAGACTTATATTGGTTGCAAACTGTATGGCCGTGGCAGGCTTCTTGCTGACTGTTCTTACAGCTTAAATTAATCCATTTCCATTAATCTATACCTTGCCACATGGCTCATGGCTTACCGGCATCTTCACATGCTGTTTGTCATCGTGGCGGCTGGCAGTGTCTCTCTGACTCAGCCTTCCACTTCCCAGCTTTATTCTCCTCCTTGTCCTGCCTATACTTCCTGCCTGGCCAATGGCCAATCAGTGTTTTATTTATTGACTAATTAGCAACACATTTGCCATACAGAACATCCCACAGCATTCCTCCTCTGCCGTTGCTTCTCCTAAGCCATCTCAAACAAAACCCCCTCCAGTTGGATCCCCCTCCCTTCTACTTCCTGTGCCTCTCTCTCCCCGCACTTCCCAACTTCCCCTCACTCTCTGTGGTTACTTCCACTCAACTGGCTGCTTGCTCTGCCTTTTGACCTATGGAATGTTATTTTTATTTTATCCTTTTTACAATAAGCAGAAAGGTCTTGGATTAAAGGTGTGTGCTAGGGCTGAGCCACACCACAACTAGAAACAGATCTTTCCAGTAAATAATGCAATCTCAGGGTTCACAATGTGATCAAATATCCTGCAGCACATACTCCCCCCACACGCTTGCTACTTTATCTTCGCTCCAAGCTGCTGGCTGGTTCCTGGCTTCTGTTCAAGAAGAGAAACTCTTCCCTCTTTCTATCTCCTTTTCAGATACCAATCAGCATCTTGAAGCACACCTGCCCTGACAATCTGGGCATTCTCATATTTTTTTTCTTTAAGACACCCTGAACCCCAATGTAGCTGCTCCCAGAAGCATCTCAAACTCAGGGCTCGCTCTTTGTCTTCTTCAACTCCCTGCTCTCAGTAGCTGCTGAAATTCACCTCTTCTCTGCCCTGTTTTTTTCTTTCTAACTCTAACGAAATGGTGCTTGGGCTTCCTCCTGAGTGCTTTTGTTTTTACTGTTATTTGTTTTGTTCTTAATTTTTTTGTTTGTTTCTTGTTTTTAGAGATGGGTTTTTGTGTGTGTGTGTGTGTGTGTGTGTGTGTGTGTGTGTGTGTGTGTGTGTAACAGAGTCCCGGCTGTCCTGGAACTCGAATTGTAGACCAGATAGGCCTCTAATTCCCAGAGATTCACCTGCCTCTGCCTCCCAACTGCTGGGATGTAAAGGCGTGTGCCACACCACCCAGCACTTTTTTAAAGTTTTTACTTTGGGACACCATGGGGGAAAAAAACCTTACAGGTAAACACTGAAGAGAGAGACATGATCACAGAAAACAAACAAACCATAAATTAGAAGCACTAATGCCTGTCCGCTAACATTGAGGCTGAAGTTCTGGGAGTCAGGCATGCTACAGGGACTCAAAGGGATGGGCTAGCATTCCTCATCTTCCTTACCCTCTCCTTCAACAGAATCCACACCAACCTCATCATCATCCTTCTCTAGGGCAGCCATGTCCTCATGGGCTTCAGAGAACTCCCCTTTCTCCATGCCCTCATCTGGTGATATTTTGTTTGTGCTCTAACAAATAAAGCTTGCCTGAAGATCAGAGGATAGAGCTAAGCCACTAGTTAACCATAGAGGCCAGTAGTGGTAGCACACACCTTTAATCCCAGCACTTGGGAGGAGGAAATAGGAAGTGATAAGGTGGGTGGAGAGAGGAGCTCGACCCCCTTTCAGGCTGAGAAGTTGGCAGGTAAGAAGTGGCTGTAGCTTGTTCCTTTGTCTCTCTGATCTTTCAGCACCTACCCTGATATCCAGCTCTGGGTTTTTATTATTAAGACTAATTAGGATTCGCACTACACCTTCACCTACATACCAGTACACAAGGTCACACTTGGCATACATCAAGTCAAACTTGTGGTCTAGGTAAGCCCAGACCTCAGTGATGGCAGTGGTGTTGCTCAGCATGCACACAGCTCTCTGTGCCTTGGCCAGGTCTCCACCAGATACCACAGTGGGAGGCTGGTAATGAATGCCAACCTTGAAGCCAGTGGGGCACTGGTCCACAAACTGGATGCTGTATTAGTCTTGATGGTGGCAATGGCAGCATTGACATCCTTGGGAATCACATCACCATGATATAACAGGCAGCGAGCCATGTATTTACCATGGCAAGGGTCACATTTCACCATCTGGTTGGCTGACTCAAAGCAGGCATTGGGAATCTCTCCTATAGAAAGCTGCTCATGGTACACTTTCTTCACAGAGATGACAGGGGCATATGTGGCCAGAGGAAGGTGGATATGGAGGTAGAGCACCAGGTTAGTCTAGAATTCTGTCAGATCAACATTCAGGGCCCCATAAAATCTGAGGAAAGCAGTGATGGAAGACACAATCTGGATAATAAGGCAGTTAAGATTAGTGTAGATTGGGCACTCAATATCAAGATTTCTATGACAGATATCATAGATGGCCTCACTGTCTATCATAAAGACATGGTCAGAGTGCTCCAAGGTGGTGTGGGTGGTGAGGATGGAGTTATAGGGCTTAATAACATTCGTAGAAACCTGGGGGGCCTGGGTAAATGGTGAACTCCAACTTGGATTTCTTTCCATAATCAACAGAGAGATGAACCCAGAGCCAGCTCCTCCACCAAAGCTGTGGAAAACCAAGAAGCCCTGAAGACCTGTGCACTGGTCAGCCAGCTTATGAATTCAGTCCAAGACAAGGTCAATAATCTCCTTGCCAATGGTGTAGTGGCCATGGGTATAGTTAGTGGTCACATCTTCCTTGCCTGTGATGAGCTGCTCGGGATGGAGGACCTAGAAGTAAGTACCAGTGTGAACTTCATCAATAACTGTGGGTTCCAGGTCTGTGAACACTGCCTGGGGCACATGCTTGCCAGCACCTGTCTCATTGAAGAAGGTGTTGAAGGAGTCATCTCCTCCTGCTATGGTCTTGACACTTGGCATCTGGCCATCAGACTGAATGCCATGCTTCAGATAGTAAAGCTCCCAGCAGGCGTTGCCAATCTGGACACCTACCTGGCCAGTACGGATGGAGATGCACTCATATCGAAAATTTCCTTGGGGGCCTGCCCTGAGGAGATGTCTCCCAGAGTCCTGGGGAAGACACTATGAATGGTCGAGATCATCCGAGGGAATAAATCTAAAGGCACTGAGCTCTACAGTCCATTCACTTTATCCTCAGAGACGAAATTCTATCTAGACAGCTTCAATTCTATACTCCTACTTGGCTCTTCTCTGTCCCTTCTCCTCCTGCCCTCTCATAGCTCTAAGTAGTTTTTTTATGTCTCGTCTTCATCTTCATCTCCCTCTATCTTTGTTTCTCCTCGTCTTTCCTCCCCCAAGAACCAGTCTCAATACACCTACAGTCTGCAAACTCTGCCCTGCTGCTTTCTGGTCAGGTGGGGTAACTCTGCTCGGAGCTAGGAAACCTGCCCCATAGCTTCGCTGCACCCTTTCGTTCTAAGTAAGTTGCGTGAGGCTGCCACTTTGGGTTGTGAGAGCTGGTTGGTGGCCCAAAAGAAAAAAGCCTGGTACACATCAGGCCTGTGCAGCAAGCACCTCTGTCTACTGAGGCAGCCTGAGTCCATTTTCAAAATCTATTTATCCATAGAGACTAAGAAGCTACAAAAGAGAACCCAGATTCCGTACAACAGCAGAATTGAAGATATTCTAAGGAGAGACCCTTGTGCTCTCCCTTTGGCGATCAGACTGTTGAAGCAATAGTCCCAAAGAAATCAGAAGTGTCGAGGATCTCACACTGGGAGAAGGGAAGGGCTGAGCCTGGTACCAGCCGCAGGAGAGCCATCTCAAAGGAAGAGATGTCTTACAGGTCTGGCTTGTCAGACCAACTTGCAGGACAAACGGAACGGGAAAACAGTGATGGGTCAGTGATGGGTGGGACCACCCCTTGACTGGAGCTGCCAGATTATGCACACCTCTCGCCCTCTCTTTGAACATAAACCTCATGTCTGTCCCCTGAAGATACACATGGCGGGGTGGGGGGGTGTCCACAGGGTCTCTTTATTTGTCCATCTTCACACTGTAGCCACACTGAACACGTCTCGACTCTCTGCTCTTCACTATGACTCTTCTCTTTGATTTGTCTATTGATGGGTGGCTGAGCCCAGACTGATAAGGGTACACGGTCCAGAACAGTTACAATAATAACTTGAAAGTCCATTGTCTGAGTTACCATTCTCTTGCTGATTAAAAAAAAAAAACAAAAAAAATGCTGACAAAAGCAAGTGAAGGAAGAAAGGGCTCATTTTATCCCACAGACCCTGGGAGCCGGAAACAGTCATGTCCCACCCACTACCAGGGAGCAGAGAGATGGTGCTTGTGCTTAGCTAGCCTTCTTTGGATGGAGTCCAGGATCCGAGCTCGGGGAAAGGTGCCACCCACTTTTAGTGTGGTTCTTCCCACATCCATTAACATGATCAGTATAATCCCCCCCCCCGCGCGCGCGCGCGCGCGCGCACACACACACACACACACACACACACACACACACACAGACATAACCAGAAGCTGTGCCTCACTGCCGTGCCTAGAGGCTTGTCTTCTAGGTGATTCCAGACTCTGCCAAGTTGGCAATCGACACTAACTATCACATTCATCCCGTGCTTCTACCCTACCAAACAGCACAGCTTCGCTGCGTAGGACATTGCAGAGTACCGTCTGCTTATTGCTGTTATCACAGAGCTGAAGACAGAGGGATGTGACTCTCTCTGCCATGTCCAGTGTCACTAGCACTGGACTGTAGTTGCCTGGTTTGTTTTTGTTTTTGTTTTGTTCCCTTTGGCTCTTTGGGGACCCACCACCCAGCTCCCAAATAAATCACATGGAGTCTTATTCTTACTTCTAAATGTCTGGCCTTAGCTTGGCTTGTTTCCTGCCAGCTTTCCTTAAATTATCTCAACTATCTTTTGACTCTGGGCTTTTACCTTTCTCTATTTCCATACATCTTTTCTTTTCTTCTTATTCTGTGTTTGACTGTGTGGCTGGGTGGGTGGGTGGCTGGCTCCTGGCATCCTCCTCTCCTCCTTTTCTCACTCTCCTATCTTCTCTTCCCAGATTTCTCCTCCTGTTTATTCTTTCTGCCTGCCAGCCCCGCCTATCCTTTCTCCTGCCTCGCTATTGTCCGTTCAGTTCTTTATTAGACCATCAGGTGTTTTAGACAGGCACAGTAACACAGCTTCACAGTGTTAAACAAATGCAACATAAAAGAATGCAATGTATCTTTGCATCATTAAACAAATGTTCCACGGCATAAACAAACGTAATGCATCTTCAACTAATATTCCACAACACCGGCATGAATGTCACTACCCTGAGAAAAGGCCACAATTCAAAGGTTTACAGAATGCCTAGCATTTTCAGACCTTAGTAGAGATATTTTCACTCAAACCCTTGTAAATCAGGGGCTGTCTGTACCGTGGATGCTTGGAGGACACAGAACACAGATCTTTCCAACCCAAAAGACCTGTAGCACCACAAATAGGCACCAGAGGGAGCAAGAGGTCACATACTCTTAAAAAAAGAAGCCCGTAAAATTCTCTGGTATAAAAACAATACTATAAACTCAGGGATAATCAGTCCCACAAAAGGCTGAAGAGTCACCCAGCATTTCTAGCTGGGTTGATCAGTAAAGGCCTTTCCTTGCTCTTCAGGACGGTGAGAAATGACTGGCTTCCCAAAGCCTAAGGCAAAGCAAGAACCAAGACACAGGAAGTAGCAGGGAGACACGGCTGAACTAAGGGAGCCAGTGAGCCCCTAGACCCTAACCACACAGGTCCGTGAAGAACTTGACAGTTCGAAATGTTTACTTTGAAGACATATAATGTGCAAGAGAATACAGATGAGTAACTAAATAAAATGATGGAAAAAATAAAGTGAGATTATTAGCCCAGAGATAGAGAGTACCGGAAAAGAAGGAAATAGGAATTCTTCAGTTACTGAATAAAATAACCAAAGTGAGGTCTTCCCAGCACAGTGAGGTTTTCAGAAGCACATCCAATCAACAGAAGAAAAGCATCAGAAAAGTCCCCAATAAGCCATTTGGAATTATTTAGTAAAAACAAAAAATAAATGAAGCAAAAAAAAAAAGGCAATTTCAGACTAACAGCTAAGAGACCAATGTGTGTATCACGGAAGTCTCATACCAAAGGAGAGAGAAGGGACAGCATTTATTTAAAAAAAGAATTGCTAGAAACTTCTTAAATCTCAGAGAGGAAATAGACATCCAAACCCAAAAAGTCTGAAGGCGTCTGAGAGGATTGAACAGGCAAAGGCCCATGTCAAACACTGTCATCAAATAGAGTCAGAGACTGCCAGACACGTCAAGGGAGAGGGACCATCGCACAGTTCCAGGTCACCATCAGCGAGTGTCTCAACAGGAACATTGGAGCAGGGCTGGAAAGACCCCTCCCCGGGTAAGAACACAAACTGCCATTGCAGAGGACTGAAGCGCAGTTCCCAGAACCCACACCAGGCGCTTACATCCACCTTTAACTCCAGTTCCAAGGGATCCAAGGCCCTCTCTGGGCCTCCTTGGGCAGGGCACACACACGGTGCACAGACTTGTATACAGACAAAACACCCATACACATGAAAAGAAATCAATTTTAAAAAAATGAAATGAACATGAAAAAGAAGGTGAAATAAAGAGCGTAGAAAATAAACAAAGGGAGTGTCCATTACCGTTAGTCCTTCCTGCCAAGTACTGCCAAAGTGTATTCCAATTGAAATGATAGCAGTACAAAAATATAAGGATTTTTGTTATGTATAGACATATGAACAAGTAAAGATTACTATGATTCTATGATGGTGATATATAAATAACATTTGATTCTGACAGGAAGACAAAACAGCTGTAACTATAAAATTATGTTAATTGGTACAAATATGAAAAGACAGAATGTGTGGGATTTCTTTTTTCCAAGATGGGATCTCATGTAGCCTAGGCTGACCTCAAACTCCCTATGTAGCTAAGGATGACTTCGAACTCATGATCGGCCTGCTTCTGCTTCCCAAGACCTCAGATTACCTGCACTTGACACCAAGCCTGGCCAGTTTGTGATATTAGTAACATGAAGAGGAGGAGGAGGAGGAGAACAGAATATTTTTTGTATGTGAC
Organism: Peromyscus californicus insignis; assembly: GCF_007827085.1. Taxonomy (NCBI): domain Eukaryota; kingdom Metazoa; phylum Chordata; class Mammalia; order Rodentia; family Cricetidae; genus Peromyscus; species Peromyscus californicus. The sequence continues at coordinate 56,519,915 of NW_026294469.1, read as the reverse complement.
TGCAATTAAATGGTTTTTCTTTTAAAAACAGATTATTGCAACTATGAAATTTTGCACTAAATCTGGGTGTGGTGTTGCAAGCTTGTAATCCTAGCACTTAGAAGGCTGTGGCAGGAGAATCATAAATTCAAGACCTGCCTGGGCTACAAGGTAAGATCTTGCCTAAAAGATGCCATGTTTATTGGATTTCTAACACTATAACAAACATCTGTGATAAATAAGCTTTAGAAGAGGAAGGATCGCCGGGCGGTGGTGGCACAAGCCTTTAATCCCAGCACTTGGGAGGCAGAAGCAGGCGGATGTCTGTGAGTTTGAGATCAGCCTGGGCTACAGAATGAGTTCTAGGAAAGGCACAAAGCTACACAGAGAAACCCTGTCTCAAAAAAAAAGGAAGAGGAAGGATCTATTTAGACTCATACTTTGGAGGTTTCAGTCTATGGTCAGTTGGCCCCGGTGCTTTTGAACGAGGGGCAGACATCACTGTGGAAGTAAGTAGTGAAGAAACTAGTCATTTCATGGTGCCCGAGAAGCAAAGAGAAAATAAGGTGAGTTAGGGTCACAATAGCCCCTTCAGGGTCGTACCCCATTTGACCGGGAAACTTCCAATAGGCCTTGCATCTTAAATATTCCACTGCCCTAACAGCTTCATGGGCTAGGGACCGAACCTTTCACACATGGGCCTTTGAGGGATGTATCTAACCCTTAGAAGAGGTTTAATGTAATCCTCCTGATCATCACAAAGAAAATACCTACTGAACAAAGTACAAAACATACTGATATGTAAGAGTCAACAAAACATAAGAAAGGCACAAAGAGAGGGAAAGGAAAACAATAACACCTATAAGATAGCAAGCATATAGAAAGCATCAATAGGGTCTATATTACTACTGAAAATTTAAGTGAATAATATCTTCAATCAAAAGAGAGCGGTGGAATGGATTAAAGAAAATATGACCCCATGATATATTATCTACAAGAGACTGACTTTAGAGAGAAGGATAAATAGACTGAAAGTAAAAGGATAGGAAAGATCATCATGTGAATAGTAACCAAAGAGCACACATGGCCAAAACGATACCAGACAAAAGGGATGTATTTTTACAGTTTCATACATATACACCATATATTGTGATATTGTAATTACCATTGCCCTCTGATATCCTCTTCCATTCCCTCAGAACCCTTTCTTCCCAATTAGTCCTCCAGTCTCTACACCATTGAAGAAAATGGCATCTCTTCCCATAGCAAACATTAACAGTCAAGAGATCCTTGGGAAGGGCTGTGGCCTTGTAGGTACCTCCTGTATCCACGATGGGATGTTGAAAGGGCCCAATCCTGCTCAAGTATCCATAGCTGCTGTGTGTTCATGATTGCAACAGCATTTCATGACCTTCTTTCCCTCTCTTCAACTTTTATTTTTGCCCCCTCTTCTGAAATGTTCCCTGGGCCTTGGGGAGGGGAGTGTGACATAGGTGTCCATTTAGGGCTGAGCACCTGACAGTCACTCAGCCCTTTCAGCAGATAAGAGTCTTGGACTTCATCATCTCTCTCTACAAAAGGGAGCTTCGGTGTCCCAGCCTGAGAACAGCATTCATCTTTGAGTCTAAACACAAATACGTAGAAGGAAGGTGGGCAGCATGTCCATCTAAAGAAACAATGGGGGGTTGAAGAGATGGCTCAATGGTTAAGAGCACTGGCTGCTCTTCCAGAGGACCCAGGTTCAATTCCCACCACCCACATGGCAGCTCACAACTGTCTGTAAGTTCAGATCTCCAGGATCTGACACCTTCACACCAATGCATATAAAATAAAGTTAAAATTTAAAAAAAAAGAAAAGAAACAATGGTAGTATAATCTCTGCTTGGGCCCAAGATCTTCTCAGCCGTAGGCTTTTGACCAGGTTTATGGTACCAGATGTAGATTCCCTCTTCTACAGTGGGCCACGAATGCAGTCACAAACTGGTTGGTTAACCCCAATATAGTAATGCCACTATTGCACCAGGCGGCATATCTCACCTGGTGAGTCAGTATTGTAGCCAGCATGGACTACAGCTGGATGACACCATTGAAGCTTCTTTTTCCCCAGGAGTCTGAAAGCAGGCAAGCAGAAAAGGCGTTTCCGGTGCAGTTCCAACTTATCTGTGTCCTATAGCCAAAGGTGTGTGGTGTCTTCAGCAGTAGGGTCTTGATATCTAGTTTGGGTCATCAATTAAGAGAGATGCCAATACCCTGTGTTGCTTTGGAGACCACTGGATCCCTTTGGATAACAACTCATAAGGAGGTATTCTACACCTGACACTTATTATTTAAAAGCCTGTGCCTTCTGGGAGCTGCATTACCCACTACCGAAGGTTACTGCCATTTCAAACTCTTCTTACTGTTATTGTTATTTTGTTTTAATTATTTTTTAGTCTATAAAATAATAAGTTTTGCCGGGCGGTGGTGGTGCCCACCTTTAATCCCAGCACTTGGGAGGCAGAGCCGGGCGGATCTCTGTGAGTTCGAGGCCAGCCTGGGCTACCAAGTGAGTTCCAGGAAAGGCGCAAAGCTACACAGAGAAACCCTGTCTCGAAAAAAAAAAAAAACCAAAAAATAAACAAAACAAGTTTCTCTTTATGGCTTTTTCACGCACCCCAAGTTTTCACTAACTCTCCTCTGTTCCTCCACATTTCCCCCATCCTCCCACTCCAAACCCACTTCACCTTTTCATACCTGGCATTTCCTTTTGCCCTACTTTTACCTCTCTTGTGTTGTACTGCCCCCTGCTCCCCCAACCTATGGCCTCTCCTTTCCTCCACGATTCCTTGCTTATTTCTTGGTGTCTTAGTTAGGGTTTCTATCACCGAGACAGAAACACCATGACTTAAAAAAACAAGTTGGGGAGGAAAGGATTTATTGGGCTTACACTTCCACGTTGCTGTTCATCATTGAAGGAAGTCAGGGCAGGAACTCAAACAGGGCAGGATCTGGAGGCAGGAGCTGATATGCAGAGGCCATGGAGGGGTGCTGCTTACTGGCTTACTTCCCATGGCTTGCTCAGTCTGCTTTCTGATAGAAGCCGGGACCTCCAGCCCAGGGATGACCCCACCCACCATGGGCTGGGCCCTTCCCCCTTGATCACTAATTGAGAAAAAGCCTTACAGCTGGATCTCATGGAGGCATTTCCGCAGCTGAGGCTCCTTCCTCTCTGATGACTCTAGCTTGTGTCAAGTTGACACACAAAACCAGCCAGTATACCTGGCCTCTCCACTCATTCCAATTTAAATATAAAAACTCACGTATAAGAAAGAACATATAAGTTGGGCGTGGTGGCACACACCTTTGATCTCAACCCTCAGGAGGCAGAGGTGGGTGGATCCTCTGTGAGTTCGAGACCAGCCTAGTCTACAGAGTGAGTTCCAGGACAGCCATGGCTACACAGAGAAACCCTGTCTCAAAAGGAAGAAAATATGTTGTTTCTCTTCCTGAGCCTGGATTCCTCACTTTGTACAATTTTTTTTCCCCGTTCCATCAATTTTCCTGAAAGTTTCATCTTGCTTATAGCTTAATAAAATCCTGTTGTATATCTGTGGGGCATTTTTTTTATTATTAGTTGATGGACATCTAAGCTGGTCCCACTTTTTTTTTCTTTTTTTTTGGTTTTTCGAGACAGGGTTTCTCTGTGTAGCTTTGCGCCTTTCCTGGAACTCGCTTTGGAGACCAGGCTGGCCTCGAACTCACAGAGATCCGCCTGGCTCTGCCTCCCGAGTGCTGGGATTAAAGGCGTGCGCCACCACCTTTTTTTTTTTTTTTTTTTTAAAGATTTATTTATTTATTTTGTATACAGCATGTATGACTACAGGTCAGAAGAGGGCACCAGATCTCATTACAGATGGTTGTGAGCCACCATGTGGTTGCTGGGAATTGAACTCAGGACCTCTGGAAGAGCAACCAGTGCTCCCAACCTCTGAGCCATCTCTCCAGCCCCCCTAAGCTGGTCCCACTTTTTATCTATTGTAAATAGAGCTGCAAGGAGCATGAATGAACACACATCTCTGTAGTAAGATACAGAATCCTTTGAGCATATGCCTAGGAGTGGTCTAGGTGGGTCACGTGGCAGTACTATTTTGAGTTTTCTGAGGATCCTCCACATCCACTTCCACAGTAATTGTACCAGTCTGCATTCCCACCCACAGGGAATGAGGTTTCCTTTTCCCCACATCCTTGCCAACATTTGCCATCGTTAAATAATCTCATAAACTTTTTAAAGTGTGTGTGTGTGTGTGTGTGTGTGTGTGTGTGTGTGTGTGTGTGTATCTGTGACATGTGAGTAAGTACTGAGAAAGCCAGCAGAGGGCATCAGATTCTCCTGAAGCAGGAGTTGTAGGCAGTTGTGAGCTGCCTGACCTGGGTGCTGGGAACTGAACTGAGGTCCTCTGCAAGAGCAGCAAGCACTCTTAACCACTGAGCCGTCTCTCTAGACGGAAAGAATCTCATGAACTTTGAAGGAGGCAAACCCAGAGCTAGTCCAAATTCAAGCAACAATACTTAACCCAGTGGTCGTAATTCAGTCTTAAGTAAATGAAAGTTGGAAGGCTCAGCTTAAAAGGGAAAGAAAAGAACAAGGGGATGTCATTGTTTTAGACTGCGACATCATTCCCAGCTGTGACAAATAATGAAATCAATGTGAGGAAATTGTTCAGTATCTGGTGCACAGATGGCCCTGAAGACACACAGATGAATCAAATAAGTCACTGACCCCTTCCAGAGTCTATCCAGTTTCAAATCTTGGTAACTATTTTAAGCTTACAGCCTTTAAAAGTTATTCCTAAATACAATGTGCTAAGAATAGCTACTTTTAAATGATAAAGCAGAATAAAAACAAAAAATTTTATGTGTGTGTGTGTGTGTGTGTGTGTGTGTGTGTGTGTGTGTGTGTGCGCGCGCGCCTGCTTCTGTTGTTTGAACAATATGTGAGTTTGTCTAGCTGCTAAGGCTGAGAAACAATGATCTTGTTATTCAAATCACATACCTCTGAGCCCTTGAAATCCATGTTCAGGCTTCATGGCAGCCCCTTTAATGATTCCGTAAGGGTCACTCTGCCTTTTGAGGTTTATAGAGCTTGGAACCTCAGGTACAAGTTGGCCACCAGCACCTGGCACCGTACCTTCAGGAGGCTGGAGTCTGTGTGCACGGTCCTTCCTTCCTCCTCTCTCCTCCCTCCTCCCAGAGCCTCTGCTTCAGGCCAGATTGAAAACCAGCATGGTGGCAGAGTTCCAAACACAAAGTGCCCCAGGGCCTGCACAGCCTCTGCAGCATCCCAGACTAGCCAGGCTTGGCAAAACATTTTTGTATCTTGGTCACGCCTTGCCTTACCTATGCAGCAGCTGCAGGAAGGTCAAAATGCTTTTAGCTGAAATGCAACTGATAAATGGGGGAGATCTTCTTACCCCTTTTCAAAGTTCAAGGATTAAATGAGGGTGGGTGAGGAAGAAGTGTGAGCTAGCTTTCCAATCCTGGGAAGGAGTGAACAGGCAGTCATTCATAAAACTATACAGGCCCACAAAGGAGCATTCTCTCTGCCTTCCACCCTGTACTGGTTAGAGTTTGGGGCAACTTGACACAAACCAGAGTCACCCAGGAAGAGAGTGACTCCATCTCTTGCCTCCATCAGATTGGCTGGTGCTTATGTCTAGGGGACATTTTCGTGATTGTTGTTGATTGATAGCGAAGGACCCGGCCCGTGGTGGGCCAGGCCGGCTCTAGGCAGGTGGACCTAGGCTGTAGAAGAAAGGTAAGCAAGGCCACAAGCAGAGTTCCTCCATGGTCTCTGCATCAGCTCCTGCCTGGGTTTCCCTCAATGATGATCGGTAATCAGTAAGCCAAAAAAAAAACCAACAACAACAAAAAAACAAACCTCCCCAAGTTGCTTTTGGTCAGTGTTTTATCCCAGCAACAGAAAGCTCACCAGGACACACCAGTCCTCTCCTCTCACCACCTTGGAAACTGTCTCCGTGATCATTAGTAATGTCCTCTGTAGCTGCCTGGCCTTAGCTTTGCTTCCCTGCTAGCTCCGTCTGATGTACTCTGGTGCTATGGAGAAGGTAAGATGCCTGGGTGTATCTGGCTTCTTGCCGTGGGATCCCTGCAGTGTGGCCCCAAGCTAAGTCTGCTTCCAGCCTTCAGAATGAGACGGCCTCTCTCATTACCGGCTGGGAACGGGGCCTGCTGTAGATCAAGCCATTCCCACTGAGGGCTGGAGGGTTAGTCTGAGGTTTTCCTCTGTTTTTCTATGGCTCATCTGTGGTGTTTCACTGAAGCAGGACACAGGGACATAGTTTGTGGTCTGGTGAGGCCCAATACACTTCATATCAGAAAGTCAGAGCCACTTTAGCTAGAAAGATAATCCCTGGGAGACTGGACAGGCACCCAGGTCATGGCCATCTTGCTGTGGCCCACAAGCAGACAGCAAGCAGGGTCCCCTTAGCTCACAGAGGAGGGCCCTTCAGCAGGAAAAGCCGCCCCTCCTGTCTGAACACTGCTACAAAGCCCTAAATGGGACCCCTGTGGGGCTTTGTCTGTAAAACCTGCAGAGAATAAAAGCCTGTAAAACTCTCAGGCGTTTGTGCAGCCGGCTCCCTGACTCACTGAGTCTGTGTGTGGTTTTGAGGCTTGCAGGAGTTCAGCCCCCAGAAACGCTACGTTTCCAGCTCCGAAGTAAGAAAAGGAAAGAAAGGGCCTCGAGGGGCCAAAGACTGTGATGGAAGTGTGAGGCGCTGAGTGTGTAAGCTGTCAGTGTGTCCAAAGGCCCCAATTAGGGTATTCACGGAAATCCACAAAACCAAGCCAGAGGCCTAAGAGTGGCCCCTTGGTGCCGTGTGGGTCTGGTTTCTCCTGTGGCACCCAGAGTGGCAGGAATGGCCTGTGACACAGTCAGAACCCATCTGGGTAGACGTGTCACTCACAGCTGAGGACAGACCATTGACCCAGTTATAGAGAGCACAATTGGGTCTTTTCTCAGTGAGACAGGAGCAGGAAGAGATTTTTAGTTCTGAAAGCCCAGGCATCTTCCTGTGAGTGATTTTACACTTAATGCCAGGAAATGGGTTTAGTGGCATTACTGGCGGTGGTCAGTCGGCAGCAGGCCGTTTTTGTACTTGCTAATTCCTTCACTTACCCTTTCTTGAAGACCACCCCCTCCTCCCAACAACAACAAGCACGATCCTTTTGTTGGGTGAAGTGTGGAATCAGGGAGCACATACCTGAGGCTTTGGCTGCTCCTGTGAAAGTAGGGTGCCCTGCAGGGGCCTGGAGCAGCCTCCTGATGTTCTGCAGAGTGGCTCAGGTTAGTACACTGGCCTCAGCGGATTGCATGGTTGGGCTCATTCTGACAGCCACAGACTGGGCCTGCAATGTCTCAAAAAGGCCAATGCAAATGGTCTCCCCAGAAAATAGTTATCCGGTATTCATGATACAAAATGAGCCTTTGAATATTTATTATGAGCACACAGCATTATTTTTTTTTTTCTAAGAACATACAAAGATCTTCTACCACAATGATCTTGTTCCAGCCTTAAAATATTAGCTGTCACTTCTTTCATGGCCCTGGTGAAAAAGGAAATTCTTCAACTCTTTTCCATTTAACACAATCGCCTCCTCATTCACGGATCTCTTTGTGGACACCTAAGCTTGCGGATTATGCCGGTGACATGGCCACAAAGCAGCATGATTGACAGCTCCGGCTGGTGACAGGGTGGTCACATGTGGGACAGCTTCGGTGGGATGAGTCCCGCCCACTGTGGTCTCCCTGGGAAGGGACAGGAAGGTGTGAACAGGAAAGTGTGATACAGACACTCCATCCTCACCTTTGCGGGGATCTTGCTTTTAACTTGAGAGCCCATGGCAGCAGGGAATAAGAACACCTGGAACACCTGCCTGATGCCTCTGTTGGTGCCAGACAGTAACCCTAGGGCTGCTAATCTGCCTCCATGGGCCATGTACCTGTCAGCCTCCTTAAGGTTCATCACGTGTATTTTTCAAGCTGGGTGGGCGGCTTCATATTCCCTAGCAGAGTGCCAATGTGCCTTGTGTACCAGGGCACTGGGTGCAGATAAACTACATACAGGCAAGTCCTGTGCACACCAACCCTATGCAGGAGTACCATGTGCAGGCATGTTATGCACAGGCATGGCCTGTGGAAATATGCAATATGTAGACATATCCTGGACAGACACACTGCCTACAGGCCATATTAGCAGTAGGTTCTGTATATGGACTGAGCCCCTCAAAGAAGTCACAGTGCTAGAGTCTGATTTAGATTCTAGTCTCTGTCCCACCCCTCAGAACCACCCTGGATTCAGACGTGTGAAAGCCTCACTAGCCTCTGGTGCACTGGTTTGGTCACACTGACTTTCTTCACACTTTTCAGGCCACATATATTCACTATCAGAGAGATAAACGTGATGGTAGTGAGTGTGCACACAGCAGACATTCCCTTGATCTGCCTTCCCACAGGCAACCTTATGTCACGGCAGAGACTGGTCCCTGAAAGGAGGCTCTGCCACATTCACTAACATTAGCAGTGTTCCTTGCAGGAAAGGATCCCACAGTACACCGTTTTCTTTCATTCTCTCTTGGCCATGGGCACAAGGCTTCATTGGCCTTTAGGGAGACAGCCTGTGCTCACTCTACAAGGAACCTGTCCCTGCCATCCCAGTCAATACTCAGGAGAACAATGGCTTTATTTGTAGTTTCACAATTTATTTATTTTTATTTTTTTTTAAATTTATTTATTTATTATGTATACAGCATATATGACTGCAGGCCAGAAGAGGGCACTAGATCTCATTACAGATGGTTGTGAGCCACCATGTGGTTGCTGGGAATTGAACTCAGGACCTCTGGAAGAGCAGTCAGTGCTCTTAACCTCTGAACCATCTCTCCAGCCCTAGTTTCACAATTTAAATAACCAGAATGTTTAAAACTTCTTATGTTGCTTTAAGATTGATTTAGAGAGCAGCAGAAGTGGAAACAACCTTCTCACTACGTAGCAGTGAGCCACCAAGTCGTTAAAGCAGCCAAGCAGGGTTGAAATTTAGTTTTCCAACAAGGCAGGTGCCAGGGAGCCCTGCTGGTCTCTCTTCCTGGGACGTCTCTGGGTGGCTGGCCCTGACAGGAACCACTGAGTGCACTCAGCCATTCCCATCTCCTGAACTACATATTAGGAGGTGACTCTGAGAATAGATGTTCCAGACTCAAGGAAACTACCTTAGAACTTGACCAGTCGATGCCATCTCCAAAGCCTTTCAAGAAACACCATCACCAACAGGCAGCATTTGAACAATCCAGACAAATGCTTCAACACCAGTGACATGTTCTCATTAGTTCATGGAACACTGGCATGTTTGGGAGTCCCTCGGGTCCCCCTGACCAACAACTCAAGGGATGGTATCCTTTGACTGCCACTGGGGGTTTTGATAGTCAATGGCTCCTGCTCAATGGAATGTTTGTTGTGTCTCCAGACAGCCGTGCTCCCCATCTAGAAACCAAAACTTCTAGACCAGCAGAACTTAAGTTTGCTAAAAAGGAAGCGAAATTTTCCTAGGGGGTCACTAGGGGCGCTAGAGAGTGGACCCATTCCCTTTACCACCCCTTGATTACTGGACACATGGATCCTAGCCATGGGAGAAACCATACCATATGGTAGATGCTGGTTAAAAATATATACAGCATACAGCCTCTTGAGGAACCCTCCCCCTACACTTCAAAAGGCCATTCCACTGTCCTATCCAGCCAGCTGCTTCAGGATGGTGGGAAATATGGCCAGACCAGAGGATTCTATGAGCATGGGCCCACTGCTGCTCTTCTCTGGCTATGGAGTGAGTTTCTTGGTCAGGAGTAATGCTGTGTGGAATACTATGACAGTAGATGAGGTGTTCTATAAGACCATGGATGGTGGTTTGGGCAGAAGCACTGCACTCAGGAAAAGCAAATCCACAACCAGAATAAGTATCTACCTCAGAAAGGACACGGTGTTGTCCTTTCCACAAAGGAAGTAGTCCAATGTAGTCAACCAGGCCACTGGTTGGTCACCCCAGAGAATGATGCTGTATCAGGGGCTCAGTGTTGGTCTCTGCTGCTGGCAGATCTAGAACTCAGCAGCAGCTGTATCCAGGTCAGCTTTGGTGAGTGGCAGTCCATGTCATCAAGCCTATGTATAGCCTCCATCTCTGCCACCATGGCCGCTTTGTTCATGAGTCCATTGGGCAATGGCAGGGATGGCTGGGGAAAGAGGCTGACTGTCCACAGAACGGGTCATCCTATCTCCTTGATCACTGAACTCCTCCTCAGCTGAAGTTACCTTCTGATGAGCATTGACATGGGACACAAGTATCTTCACATCTTTTGCCCATTGGAAGGGATCTACCCAGGTACTTCTTCCCCAGACGTCATTCTCACCCATTTTTCTGATCATGTTCTTTCCAAGTCCCTGACCATCCAATCAAACTATTGGCTACAGAAAGGCTAAGAATTCAGGAGCTGTTCAGTACACAGGGTCCGACATCACTGCCATCCCAATCTGGTACTGGAATCCATGAGGATTCCTGGAGAGATGCTGTTTTTCAGTCTACGTTGGAATCCTGAGGAAGTTCATTTTACTACTGGCCATAGAAACAGGATAGATGAACTTACCAGCAAGAGTGATGGCAACATCAAAGCTTCCTTCTTCCGTGCCCTTTTATATGGCCTGCCACCAGAAAACGTGGTCCAGATTTACAGTGTGTCTCCGAAATTCAAACAACCTGATTTAAGAAAATCCCTCACAGGTATGCCCAGCAGCTTGGGTTGTAGTTGATCCCAGATGTACTTGGTAACTAAGATCATCCATCACAATAGCTAAGCAATTCACATTACTAATCAGTGCCACTGTTATCACTGGGCTCCAGTCTCTCCTGGAGTGATCTGACAGGCTTTAGAACGGTACATCTCTCTCTTCTCAGGAGACAAGCTGCCCCTTCAATGGGCATCAAGCTCCCAACCTTTTCCTTCTAGCATCAAATTCCTAGGAAAATTCCAGTTTCTTAGGTGCTGCAGTTGCAATAACGTGCTAGCCCAGGAAGGGACACAAGGGACTCTAGAATATCTTCATTTCTGTCAGGATGGTAACCGGCCTTGAAAAATAGATGGGTGGGGGTTGGCCAGGCAGAGATGGGAAGTGTAGAGAAAGAAAACTGAAGAGGTTTTACAATCTTAGAAGAAAGCATTTTGGTGAGAAAAACCTCCTTTACATTATTGCCAACTTTGTTAGAAACTTAAAGAAACGTAAAATTTACACATTAAAAAAAGCATGGAAAAGGCTGTTGATTGCAGAGACGCTTCTCTGATTAAGGCATCTGTTTATGAACATAAATATGTTTAGAAGGCAGTTGATGCTGTCAGTTCAAATAAACAACAAAACTATGTTCTCCTATTGGGATTACACACGCCTTAGGAATGGGTTTTTGACTGATTTTACAGTACTGAGGAGGTTGAGGTGCCCAAGGGAGAGGAAGAAGGAGAAGGTCCTACCAGTAACATGGGTGACAGAGAATACTGAGGAACTCTGTCCCCAAAAAAGATTTCCAAGAAGATTAAAGTTTCATTGACTTACTTCTTCTTTTACTTTCCTGACTGCTCATGTTGAAAGTTGGTCTCTGAGTAGGGCCATCGATAGGTGCTGTCTTAGGGTATAGATTACTGTGAAGAGACACCGTGACCACAGCAACTCTTATAAAGTAAAACACTTCACTGGGGTGGCTCGCTTTCAGTTTCAGAGGTTTAATCCATTATCATCACGACAGGGAGCATGGCACTGTGCAGGCAGACATGGTGCTGGAGTAGTAGATGAGCCCTACATCTTGCAGGCAACAGGAAGTTGACTGACACATTAGATGGTATCCTGAGCATAGGAAACCTGACCATAGGAAAGCCCACCCCCACAGTGACACACTTCCTCCAACAAGACCAAACCCACTCCAACAAAGCCACATCTCCTAAGAGTGCCACTCCCTATGAGATTTTAGGGGGTCAATTACATTCAAACTACCAAAAGTGCTTAGGTCTTGAGGGTCTATCCTCACTAGTAGACTACTCCACTTATGGTTAATGGACCAATGCATCATCTCCAGAAGGGTGCCTGAATGCCAGTCTGGTTATCTATTAGATGTTGTTCTCTTGGTACTATGCAGGGTTCTCACCAACAAGAAGGCCTTCATTGGATGTAGCTTCATGGCTTTGGCCTTCTCAATGCTCCTAACTATAGGAAATAAATTATTTTCCTTTAAAACATTCCCAGTCTCAGGGATTCTGCTACAGTAACAGTACATGGACTAAAGCAGTGCCACCATCCTCAAAGCCTAGTGCTGCACAGCTTTCAGCTTCAGGAGTTGAAATGGTTGCCTCTGAGAGGCAGACTGCCAGAGTGTGGGCATCCACCTATATCTCCTGTCTGCACAATCTAACCCTTCTGAGCCAAAAGACAGCAGCATTTATGTTCATACTGCGATTGCTCTTGGTTTTTAGTAAGCGTGGAATGTCTACAGGCGTTAAATTAGAGCTCATTTAAAACCAACTCACAGAGCTCTTTGTTCCAGATTTTTACCTAGGTATAAATTAAACATCTTTTTAAAAAGACTGACTGTGCAAAAGAGTTTTTGTAAACAGACATTTCCTGTCCCAACCACCCAGTCCCAAATAACCAACTCAGAGACTGAATATGAATTATAAATGCTTGGCCAATAGCTCAGGCTTGTTACTAGCTAACTCTTACACTTAAATTAACCCATATCCCTTATTACACTCTGCCACATGGTGGTACCTTTATTAGCATGGTACATTAATCTCCTGCTTCCTTCTGCATCTGGCTGGCAACTCCTCTGACTCTGCCCTTCTTCCTCCCAGAATTCTCTCTGTCAGGCTGTTTCACCCAATCTCTTCCTACCCAGCTATAGGCCAATCAGCTTTTTAAACAATGAAAGCAATGCACATTTACAGTGTACAAAGATTGTCCCACACCAAGTTTTTCAAAGTTTTTGTTTTATGTTCTGGTACTAAGGACTGAACCCAGGATCTTTCGCATACTAAACATGTAAACAAACATGCTTCCTACAACCCAAATGAGGATTCTTTACTCATAGAAGCACCAATCATTGTTAAATTATCACCAGATTTTACATGTAATTCTTTACAGGATGTCTGACACTGTGCTGGTTAAATCTGCAGTATAACTAGTTTTTAAAATAAGTAGCCACTGTGTTATCTAGTGCTGCAGAACAAATTACCATAGACATCATGGTTTAAAACTATTTATTATTTCTGTGTAAAAGAATTTGGGCAGTTTGGTTGGGCAGTGCTCGGGACTCTCCTTTGGCAAGGCTGTTAACATGGCATTGCCTGGGACTGGAGTCTCATCTGAATGCCCACCAAGGAAGTTCACTTACTGACCGATCTAGTAAGATCTGGGCCAAGAGCTTCAGTGTGTAGTTCGCTGTGGGTCACAGGCCACCCACAATTCCTCCCACGATAGCAATTGGCTTCCCTAAGGCCTCCAAGGAGTCTGTTAGCAACACAGTCATCAGTACTTTTGGGAACATGACTACTGGAGGGAAACAGTCAACCCTGGGGAGGGAGTTACATAAGGCTGTAACAGGGCTGGGGCCATTAAAGAAGCTGTCTAGCCAGGTGGCGGTGGTACTCGTCTTTAGTCCCAGCACTTGGGAGGCAGAGGCAGGTGGATCTCTGTGAGTTCCAGGCCAGCCTGGGCTACAGAGTGAATTCCAGGAAAGACTCCAAAGCTACACAGAGACCTAAAGACCCCAAACGTCATGTTTCCAAGACAATAATGAGGCACAGGAACTGAATACCCAGAAGAAGTAGGAGGTAGAGTCATTTTTAAAGTGTTCCATTTGTTTCCATACTTTTTCTCTTGAGCATAACATAAAGGCAAAGCAGCAGTTTCACAGAAACAAACAGCACAACCCTCAGGAAATGAAGGACCAGAAAGAACATTACAAAACATGCACTACTCTTGAATCTTCTGGAGTGTGGTCAAATGCCCACACAAATGTGAAGTGACATCACATGTGACAAATGAAATCTGTAGTAAGCTGGATCGGGAAAAGTACTACCTGCGTATCTTGTTGAAATCTTTTGCAGAGGGCCAAGTGTGGCGGTGCATGCCTTTAATTCCAGAACTTGGGAAGCAGAGGTAGGTTGAGCTCTGTTGAGTTCAAAGCCAGCCTGGTCTACACAGTGAGTTCCAAGACAGCCAAGGCTACATAGAGACCCCATCTCAAAAAGCAAAATAAAACAAAGAAACAACAAAATGTTTGCCAAAATCCTCCCTTCTTCTTTCTTTTTGCTTTTATACTGGTTCTCACTCCATCCCAGGTTGGCTTCTCATGCCAATCCTCTTGCATCAGGTTCCTAAGTGCCAGCACCACAGGCATGAGTTATCACATCTGGCTTTACAAGTCTGATCTCTAGGCAAGAGAAAAATGAGAACGCAGAGATTTGCTTTTCTGTCAGACTCACAATTATTCCTTTTAACTGTAGTTGGGTTTAAGTAATCCAAACTTAAAATGCTACCCAGACGAAATCCCAGGTCTACTCGGCAGCAACACCGATGCTTCTCAGAAGGCTGCTGGCTGGGCCTGTGACCATGCTCAGAAGATGCGCCAGTGACTAGCCAGATGCAGTCACTCACCTTACACCTTCTGGGTGGCATGCTGCCTTCCTGACCTCATATGCACTGCCCTTTAACCATTCCTGCAGGAGGTCCTTCCCATCCCCTTTTGAGCCCACAGAATTCCCCTCATTCTGTCAGGCGGTACGTGTCTGCAAAGGTCATGTCCAAACTGCATCCAGGAGCAGCTGTCGTGTCCAGAGCTAAATACAGTAAGCAACACTAGGAGACAAACCACCTTTCCCACTGTCTTTACAGAGAACAGGAAGACACTATCTCGGCAACCAGCTAACAGAGAAAAGAAATTTCTTAGGGGAAAGAAAACTATGCGATAGAGGAGAAGAAATCAGAACACATTCTGAAGCTTGGGAACAATTAGAAGGATAAAGTCAAATTCTAATTTTTATAATGTGATATCATATAGAAAGACAAGCTCAGTGAAAAACTCAAGTTTATTTCTGAATACACCACATTAAAACATATGCTGTATTTATTCAGAATGTCATAATCAATGCAAAAATAGAACTTCTCCCCTGTAAATGTTAACACTGTGAGCTAGATACATGATATTTAGTCAGGGCTTCGGGACTGAATTCTTTAAAAACAAATCTATACTTTATACATACTGGATTTATATACAAAATATATACAACAGCATAACTTTGGTGTAGAAAAATGAGATTACCAAAATATACCGGGTCATTTACACAAAATGTATTCTAGTTAACTTTTTCCAAGGGCTTCACCAATTAGCCGAACAGCAATACTCTTGCCTTCATCTGTCTGGATCACAAGCAGAGCTTCAAATCTGCCCACTGACTCTGGTCTGAAGTGCACGGGGATGTGGATGTAATGCCGGGCTCTGTGGAGAAAAGAAATGGGCGGGTGTGAAGTGACCGCCATCAGCAGTCACCTGCCACAGCCCAATGCTGGCACAGGCTTGATGAATCAAGAAGCACAGAATCCTATTTAAAATTCTTTCTTTTGTTTTTACAGACAGGGTTTCTCTGTGTAGCCATGGCTGTTCTAGAACTCCCTCTGGAGACCAGGCTGGCCTGGAACTCACAAAGATTCGTCTGCCTCTGCCTTCTGAGTGCTGAGATTAAAGGCCTGTGCCACCACACTCAGCCTATTTCTAACTTTTTAAAGCTAATATTTAACAAGATGCTGACAGAAAGGCAAGGAAAATCTAAAATGGAGACAGTACAACTGGAGAGCGTCTGCCCAGCATGCCTGCGGCCTGTGCTTTAACCCCAAGCACTGCTTTTGTCCCCTTGAGACAAGGTTCTCATATGCTCAGGCTGCCTCAAACTTGCTGCACAGCCAAGAATGACCTGGAACTTCAAATCCCTTACCTACACCTCCCACACTAGAATTCTGTGATGACCCCAGGGCTTCATGCCTGACAAAGGTAAGCACTCTTCCCGACTGAGCTACACCCCAGCCCCAAAACAAACAAAATGAAAATCAAAACAAAACACTCAGACTAACACAATATTGGGATTCTGTCTCTGGCTAGCAAATTAAAACAGGAAAGAGGGAATGTACATTGCTTCTCTGTACCTCATATACTAACACAAGTCACTACCTACAAGTGAGAAAAAAAAAAAAACAACTAAAAATCCTGGCTTTACCTAATTCAGGCAGCACATTGTAAAGAATTTAAAACCTGTCCCATTCTTATCAACGCTACTGTGCAATTTTGCTCTAAAATCTGATACCTTTATAAAAATTATTCTTGGAAGCTTTATTTTCCGATTATATAGACTGGCAAAGAGTGCCTATGTTTAAGAGCAATATTAACGGAGGCTTGTTCTTGTCCATAAAACTGTGCCCCCTTAGCCCAGCAGTGGTGGCACATGCCTTTAAACCCAGCACTGGGGAGGCAGGTGGATCTCTGAGTTCTAGGCCAGCCTGGTCTACAGAGTGAGTTCCAGGACAGCCAGGGCTGTTACACAGAGAAACCCTGTCTCAAAAAACAAAAAACAAAAACCTACACCAAACAAAACTGTGTCCCTAGATATACTGTATGGCTGTGGTGAATGATCTGTCTGCTCTTTATGCAGCCATCAGCTTTGGTTTAATCACTCTAAGTCAAAGCTGGGAGCTTTTAGACTTTCCCTCACGGCAAGGCCCTTCCTTCATCCTCGTCGCTGCCCAGAGTGACACGCTCTGAGGTTTGATGGTCAGAAACAGCACAGACTCTCACTAACAGCGTCCTCCTAATGAAACCTCTACTGGCTTTTGGGTGCAGAAGAGCATGCTGGGCTGGAAAGATGGCTCAGTGTTTAAAAGCACCTGCTGCCTCTTGCAGCAGACCCGGGTTTGATACCCAGCACCCACATGGAGGCTCATAACATCCGTAACACCAATTCCAGGGGATCCAATGCCCTCCTCTGCATTAGTTGGTCCCAGGCACACAAGTTACACATGTAGGCAAGGATTCATACACAGAAAATATAAATCAATCTTTTTAGAAAGTAGAAGGAGAGAACTAGTTGCTAAAAAGGTGTCCTCTTATCTCCATGTGTAGTGTACACACAGCCATACCAGTGCATGGTGACCCCTCCTCCCATATACATAATTACAAATAAAATTAGTCCTAAAAAAAAAAAAACTGGCATACTCTCTCAGGTTTCTAAGTTTCTTTAGATCCAGTATGATGGGATGGTTAACACTGTCAATCAGACAGGATGGGGTAGCCTTAGATGGGAAGACCCACAGGAATTCTGCACAGCATCAATCCATGGGCTGGATCCTGGATTGAGTACCAAGCAAGGAAGCTGACCACCAGCAGTCATCTCTTTTCTGGCTTCCTGACTGCAGATGCGTGTGACTAGCTAGCTCACAATCCTGCCTCCGTGAGGTGAAGGGAGCCCTTCCTCCTCCAGTGGCCGTGTTGTTAGGTGTTTTGCCTTGGCTAGGAGAGAAGTAACTAAGACACCCAGCTTGTATACAAACATGGGGCTCAACTATGCTATCTTCTAGCTCTAGGACAACAAGTCCACAACACAATTCACCTCAATTATAATGTTTACTTTTACCTGTGTTAACAATGTGCACTTTTTTTTTAAGGACAGAGTCTCATCATGTCTGTCTTAGACCTGTCACAGTCCAGGACAAGCTTCCATCTGCTGCAGCTCTCAAGGTACAAGAAATGACAGGGGTGTGCCACTATGACCGTCCACACTTCCTACATTTAAAAACTGGTTTTTGGAAGCTGAGTAAAATGCTATCTCGTATAAACATACGTATTTCTCATTAGTTCCTACTGTGGCTGCTACAGTGCAAGCTATAAGAATCTACAAGCAGCAGCAAAGTGGGACTGATTCCAGGCAGCTTCACACAGATAAACTACATCTTGTTAAAAATGGAGATGAAGCAAAAACATGAAATCATCTGACATTTCAACTGTCAAAATTACATTGGAATTTAGGTGATGTCAATATTTAATGAATGTGTAGTGTCTCAAAGATAACTAATTCTATTACCAGGAACAGACTGAATGCCTGTGGCCCTGCCCTTAAAGCCTGTCTTACACCTGTAATGGCTCAAAAACAAACAAACAAACAAAACCATGAGTCTCTGGGTAAGAAGAAAACAAGGTCTAGTCTTAGGCCTAACTCGGTGACATCTGACGGATGAGAACTGGGAAACATCACAACAAATGCTTCCCCAATTCACTGCACAACTTTTGTCTCAATCAGTGAAAACTTCAACTCATGGCCTCAGAAGTGACCAGTGAAAACAACATCTGAAGCAGAAACTATCCTACCAGTTAGCCGTGAGGTTATTAAGCTACAAGCCAGAGGGATTAGCACTGGAGCAAAGCCTGCAGGCTGCCACACTGTCAAGTGACCCACAGGGACCAACGACACACTCTAGGCAGTCTCCACTTCCTTGGCTACTTGTGAAAGTGAGCAGAGAGCACCTCGCTGCCAGCACCAGGAAGAGAAGCTGTAAAGAGGAACCTCCTCCTGCCCTCAACCCCAAAGCAGGCCCTGTACCCTCAGAAGAACACGGGCTTTCTTGATAAACTCACCTCAAAGAGTATTTGGAGTGTTTGATGTAGAAAGGCTCTCTGGGGCTCAAAAACTTCAGCTGGAAGTGAACAGGTAACATTTTGTGACAGCAGGAAAATTTGGTATTTGTCATACATAAAACCTGGCTTTGCTTAAAAGATAAACTGCATAAATTTAGATTCAGCCACAAAAATTAGGCAGGACAACAGAGAGTTGTGTAAATAGGAACACATTTTTAAAAGAGTTTTAACGTGAATTTTCTCCAGTTTTGACTAATGTAAATGTTACCTAGAAATGTACTGTGTGGTAGAGGATACAGAAGAAAAAAAAAGGTTAAAATTCTTTAAATTTGATTTTTAGATAAGAGATCATGAACTGCAAATGAATTTCTTTTCAGAGACAGTATTAAAGCATTTTTAAAAATTAATGCATTACAATTAAAATATTATAGAATATATTTCTAATCATTAAAAATGACCTTTTGGAAGCCCACAATAACATTTTCAACTTACTTTATGAGTTAAAAAAGAATTATTTCGCAAATTGACTTTCAGGGTCCTGGATTCCCCAAGTTTGGTTGGCAGGAACATGTAGACATCCTTCGGGGCATAGACTCCACAGTGACTCGAGTCAAGCTGCCTGCTTTGGGGACAGGGTTACAATGACAGGCCATTACTCAGTCTGTAGCAATGTTTCCATGCACTACATTATGGAGTAACTCAGAGACTCTTGTACTGGAGCTCATCTGGTCTATACAGTAACGCCACAGGGAGGATCTTCCAGGAGTGCTGGGTTAGAGGCACGGGGAAGGTGCCTTCGTCCTCACTTCCACTTCAGTTCTGGTCACCTGGACCACTCATACTTACAAAGATGCTGACCTCTCTGAGACCCTTGGCCTTTCCCATGGAAATGGGGGTACTGTATCTGTTTCAGTCCTGATTCCTATACAGTGACTTTCTGCCTCTCTCTGGACTTCAATCTGCTGGCATGACACTGTCCCCAGCAGCTGTCTGCCACCTTTCCTGTTTACTTCCCCAGGACTTCTCGGGGCTTATGATCCAACTCACCAGTGTGAAGACAGGACTGTCAGCCACCGCCTCCCCCATCTGAAAACTATGGAGGCAAGACCAAAGCAACCCACCACCACCACCTTTAGCATTGTTTAGCATCAGAGTTCAAAGAATATGAGATGAACAGAGAAGTGGACAGCAAGCAGAAAGATGACGCACTTTCAGGGCTGGAGATAGGGCTCAGTAGTTAGGAGCACTTCCTGCTCTGATAGAGGATCTGAGTTTGCTCTGAGCACCCACACGGTGGTTCACAACTGCCTAGGAACTCAGTTCTAAGGGATCTGATGCCTTATTCTGGACTCCAAGAACACCTGCACTTAAGTGGCAAAAACTCACACAAGCACACATATTCATCAAATAAAAATAACATAAATCTTAAAAAAATAATAACAATGATGAACTTTCAATCTGGGCATGATGGCTGTAACCCCACTTCTTGGGAGGTGGAGGTAAGAGATGAGAAGTTTAACATCATCCTCAGCTACACAGCAAATGTAGGCTAGCCTGGCCAAAACAAACAAACAAACCAACCCCGACTTTCTTAAGAATTTGATTGTTTTTATTTGTGTGCATATGTCTATGTCTATGTCTATGTAAGGGCCTGTGTGTGCAGTACCCGTGGAGGACAGAGGGGGGCACTGACAAGGGCGCTGGGAACCATACTCCAGTCCTCTGCAAGAAGAGCAAGTGCTCTTGACTGCTGAGCCATCTCTCCGGCCCCAGAATCTATGCTCATACCCTTCTTATGGGAATATACAACAGTACAAACACTTTGGGGGAAATTAGTTGCCAACTTGTTTTAAAGCTAAACATGCTTATCATGTGATCCAGCAGTTTTGGGTAATAATTAGTTATTTTTATCCAAAATGAATAAAAATATTTATCCTCAGAAATGTACATGAAAGTCAGGTTTAGTGAGTGGTGCACACCTTTAATTCCAGCCCTTGGCAGGCAGGCAGACAGGCGGATCTGTGAGTTCCAGGACAGACAGGACTGCACAGAGATACAAACGAACAGAAGAGCGTGGAGGTGACTCTTGGAAGCGCAAAGGGATGTTAGTGCTACACCTTTATCTCACTGACACGGGCAGAAACTCTCAGGAGGGACACAATGTACACACCCAGGGATGCCAGTGGATGTCTCGGGCACAGCAAGCCTCCAGGACATGACTGCAGGATCTACTTTAATGAGGGTATCTCCGGAGGAGTATGAGTCTTCAGAATCATTTCCTGCTCTGATGCTCTGTGTAGAAAAACAATCATCAAGTGGAAGGAGAAAAGGTGAATACTCCAGAAAGCAAGGACATTTCCTTATGGGAATTATTTTCTTTAAAAAACTGTGAAGATCGCTGGGCGGTGGTGGCGCACGCCTTTAATCCCAGCACTCAGGAGGCAGAGCCAGGCGGATCTCTGTGAGTTCGAGGCCAGCCTGGGCTACCAAGTGAGTTCCAAGAAAGGCGCAAAGCTACACAGAGAAACAAAACAAAACAAAAACAAACAAACAAAAAAAAAAAACCTGTGAAGACATGATTATTTTTAAATCCCTTGAACTGCAAACTCTGTTCTGCATAATGTCTAATTCTGTTGCCCCAATGCAAATTCCCATACACACACATACATATAGACAGCAGCTTACATAATTAAGTCAAACATGAGGGCATGTGCAGTATAGACAATAGACCCAAAAGCAGACTGCAAAGAAGTCAGTTGACTGATAAGAAACTTAGGATATGAGGCTACAACAAATTACTGGACATGAAACCATATCAGGAAATTATTATGTATTTTCAGATGTTTTTCCACTTATATACACAATCATCACTTATTGTACCTAGGACAATACTCACCTGTCCAGAGAGCTGGAATCTCAATGTGTGTTTCATGTGAGGCTCTTTAGCAGGGTGGCACTCAACATCCCAAAACTGGGCATAATCCCCTCTGTCTCTGGGCAGAAACATGATGGAGACCTACATAACACACAAGATCCCAACTTTAAACAAAGTTTAGTGTAAACCAAGTAAAAGAGCAAATACATTTATATTGGCTAGTTCCCCGCCCCCCCCCCCCCCCCCCGCCAGAAAAATTGGATTTGAGGGCTAGAAAGACGGCTCAGTGCTCTTGCAGAGAACCCAGGTTCCATTCTCAGTACCCATGTGATGGCTCACAACCATCCATAACTCTTGTTCTAGAGGATCTGGGGCCCTCTTCTGGCCTCCTCAGGCACTGCATGCACATGGTACACAAATATAAACGAATAAAAAACACTCATATACATAAACTAATAAAATACCTTTAAAAGAAGGATTTGACAATTTTATCATAGTATAACATATCCAAAATATGTAACTTTCAAAGCTATCTATAACATTTCCCTCAAATGTGCAGTATACGCTTTTTTGGAGGAAAATCTCACCATGGAAACAATCTACTCTTTCAGCCTGGTCATGGAGGCCTTCTCAGTGCAGACACGAGAACAGTGGAAGGTTAGGGTGACCAGCACAATAAAGCAAATGGTGCTAGGTTAGAGGAGCTCATACAGTAAGTAATTCAGAGTGCGAGTCAGAGCTAGCTGTCCTGCTTACAGAGCTTAGGTATACATCAACCTGCTCATGCACAACCTGTGATGTTCAACTGATGAGGCTTAAGGGACCCCCAAAGGCAATGCTGGCTGGTGACAGCAGGAGAAAGGCTTCCAACAGTGATCTGAGCTCTGCAGCAGTATGCAGTACCCGGGGTCTGAAGACAACCTGCACAGCAGCAACCACAAAACCCCTGCTTCTCTTACAGGCTGTGTCCAAAGGCGGCCCTCAGTCACAACCGGCTGGATGGAACCCAGCAACCAACAACTGTCAGCTGCTGGCTTCCCTGCAGCCGCTAAGGCAGCAAGGGAAATGAAGCTCACACACACACATCCCAGCTGCCACTGAACCCATGCAAGAATCCCCCAAAGCAGCAAGCTATGCCTGGCAGCCTGACGAGGTGGGGAAGATCCCAGGGACACCGCAGTGGTGGCTAGGAATAAGGCAAACCCTACCGAACAAAAACTGATAATGCAGCTGGAGTGGAGCGCAGGCGCATCGAAGAGGACCACCACCACCACCACAGCAACAAAATGGCTCCTGGTGGAGAACGCAGGAGCTGCTCCTCTCTGCAAAGGTCATTAGCCACCTACAGCTGAGGAAAACAAGGGGTGCCCCCTTTGACAGCTAAGTATGTGCCTCCCTACCACCTCAGTGGCAGGGAACAGAGCCTACTGACCTGACTGAGTATACCCTTGAGTTTTGGTATGCTTTCTCTTTCTCCTCCTGGGTTTGATGGGAGGGAGAGCTCAAGAGAGTCAGATATATGGGTCAGATTGCCTGAGGAGGAAGAGAAGGAAGACCTCAGA
Source organism: Peromyscus californicus insignis (assembly GCF_007827085.1). Classification (NCBI taxonomy): domain Eukaryota; kingdom Metazoa; phylum Chordata; class Mammalia; order Rodentia; family Cricetidae; genus Peromyscus; species Peromyscus californicus. The sequence goes on along the minus strand of NW_026294469.1, from coordinate 56,496,735 downwards.
GCCTGGCTCCCAGCCAGGATCCACTCAGCCTGCTCTGCAGCCAGGAAAGAAGACTGCCGCCAAGACCAACCCATCGGTGGCTTGCTGCAATGGCAGTTTCTGCTTCAAGTAAGGGACTCACAGGAACTCCTAATGCTCTGCCCTCCAAGATTCAACCTCCAACTGCAGGCAGGGGGGACTTGTTCTTGCCTTAGCCTCCAAGACTCAAACAGGAATCCACTTCTGCAGCTGTGACCTGCTTTCTGCAGATTCGCTCTACATGGAACTATTGTTGGTTGGCATCCCGAGACCCTGTGAAGGCTTCAAGCTGTATCACTTGGTACGGTCTCTGGGCTGGTATCTTATCTAGTGCACAGGGCTGCAGTCCATGTTCCCACTGAAGCTGTTGCTCCCATGTGGCAAATAAAGCTCCCTCTGAGACCCTGATTCCCTCCACTGTTGGCCCACTCCATTCTTAGATATCCTGGGACAAGAGAATTTGCCATCTCACTATAATCATGTGACAATATTTTAAAGCAGTGCTTTATAAAAATCAGTGTTTAAGCCTTGGCTTTATCAAAGAACAGTGATCATAATAAGTTAGTGTCTCCAAGTCTGGACTAAAACATTAAAACATGTAAGTGACCTCATTCTTGCCTTGCAGAGCATAAGGATAATAACTCAGATTCTGAGAGCTTAGAGGGACGGGCAGAAGAGGCCCAGGCGAGAGCACCAGTCCAGGGGGTCGAACACACAATGAAGAGGAGGGGACAAGCTTGAAAACAATGACATCCTGTATCGGTATAAAACAGGCAACTGCTCTAAAACACCGAGAGCCATGCCTCTTTAAAAACTAAATTCAAAGCATAACAAAGAGGAAAAAACAACCAGTATTACAGCACACCACACACTCCATACACACCCCCAAAACTTTCATGTTTATTACCTCATTTGATTCTTTTTTTTTTTTTTTCAGAGCTGAGAACCGAACCCAGGGCCTTAAGCGCTCTATCACTGAGCTAAATCCCCAACCCCTCATTCGATTCTTATATCACAGTGGTCAATACTTCAAAAGTCTACTGCACACAACTGCTATTTTTCCATGATGCAGCTGCCCAGGAGTCACCCTATATTCCTATTTAGTAACTCAATTCACCAGGCTAGACTAGGTGCAATTATTTATTGTCAGTGTCCTCTCTAGACTGAAAGTCTATTTATTCACATTTCCCTAGGAAAAGTCATACAACAGCAAAATATAAAATAAAAAACACCATGGAGCTTACATTTCTAAGTAAATATAGATAGATAGACAGATAGATAGATAGATAGATAGACAGACAGACAGACAGACAGACAGACAGACAGACAGATAGATAGATAGATAGATAGATAGATAAGAAAGAATTCTTGGCGCTCTAGCCACAGTGTGTGTAGCCCTGAGACCTCATCTGAGAAGTTTCTTTGGGCAGCGGATGGTGGTTACTGTAGAAACTCACAAATGGTCAGAATGCCAGGAGTCATTATCCAGGGAGTGCTCAGTCACAAATGGACATCTCAGCAGGGTCCCTTGAAGCTGGAGATACAGGCCGTTATCAACCACCTGATATGGGTGCTGGGAAACAAACTTGGGTCCTCTGCTAGAGCCAGAAGTGCTCCTAACCACCGGGCCATTTCTCTAGACCTCTAGCTAAGGCTTTGAGTAGGATTATGTATGTAACAAACAATGAAAAAAGTGGTCATGAATTTGAAAGAGAGTAAGAACTCCTTGGTTTTGGAGTTCTTGGAGGGAGGAGGGGAAGAAGGAAACAATGTAAGTATATTATCTCAAAAATAAAAGAAATAATTTTAAAAAAATCATCCTTTGAAAATAATAAAAGCTCACAACAGCTGGAAGGATTTGCTGCCCATGAAAATATTCTGATAACTATGCTGTGACGTAGAATTGGGTTTCAATGGCCATGGTTGGCAGGCAGACCACTGTCTTGACTGAACGCTCACAGCTGTAATCCCTGTCAGCAAACTGGATGCTGCTCAGTAGACTTCCTACCACAGCACAACGGAAGTGTGCTTGTACCAGCAGACCTCTTCTCCAGTGGACAGCTGGCTCTGAGGCCAGCTCTGGTCTGAAGTGACCAGGTCACATGATTCATTCCTCATAGAATAATATCATGTTCTTATCAGCTGCCTATGAAAAACTTCCACAACTCACCTTTTGGATTCCATGGCCTTCCAGTGTGCCAGAAATAGGTTTACATCTGAATGCTGTGTAAGTAGCTCTAAAAACATCTCCAGTTTCATCAACTCCCTGGAAAATAATCATTTTAAATAATGATTTAATTACTATTCAAATGATAAAGAATCTCATAATATAATAAATTAATAAAAAAGATCCCATTATTCTTATAGTAATGGAGGACAGGACAAATCCATCTTAAAAACAGGTCAAGAACCATCAGTACATTCCTAGGAAAGCTCCGCCCATGCCATTACGTCAGCAGTTCCCTGGGGCTGAAACATGACAGACCGAACAGCAATGAGTGAACACAAAACACGGTGCGCGTGGAAAGGAAATAGGGTGTGCACACGTGGGGCTCGATAATAAAACCCTTCACATTTCTCAAACTAATTTATTTCAGGTAAAAATCAGAACTAGGAAAATTAAATGGAGCAAGCATTTTTGTATGTTTTACACTTTAAAAAAAGCTTTCTAATTTGACTCTCAGAATTATCTGGTGAAAAAGCATGGGTAAAGGCCATCCCCACCTACAGAAAAACACCAGTGCATGAAGTGGTGGAATGAACAACCAGCATCTCAACCTGTACTTGTAGTCAGGGTTTTTTATTTTTGTTGTCGTTGTTGTTGTTTTCAGAGCTGAGGACCGAACCCAGGGCCTTGCACTTGCTAGGCAAGCGCTCTACCACTGAGCTAAATCCCCAACCCTATAGTCAGGGTTTGAAACAGCCCACAGTCTGAACAGTTTAGATGACTGACCTTGACATACGGGGGAGCAAAAGATGACAGGTGCCACCTCACATCTGTGGGGCCACAATTCTCCAGTTCCAGATAGTTCTCTGAAAAGAAAAAATGCACATTTGTACTCTGAGAGGCTAGTGGCAAGCAGCTCTGTGAAAAACCTCATGACCTTACAGTCAAGTAGAAACTGCAGACGTTTGTTTCTAGAGAATCAGAGATACTGTTTTGGATTTTTTTTTCTTCAAAGAAAAATGCAAAGATATTGAAGGACTGAAACAAGAGAACACGATTATAATACAATGGGAAGACAGGTGTCAATGACTCACATGGTCAGACTAGAGAGAGGAAGGTTCTGTCCTGGGTCCGACACCTCTAAGAACACATCACCTGAGCAAAGAGCAGTCACTAGTCTGTTTACAGGCCACTGCTCAGGGAGACCAGAAAGAAGGGGGAAGGGCATGGGTGGCAGGAGGGTGTAAGTGGGCCCAGGGCTCAGATGTAACTTCAGAAGCCGGGATACAAGAGTCTCGAGAAATTCTGAAAGGAACGGAGCAGGAAAATCCAGGAGTATCACCAGTACCCGAGGTGTGAAAAGTTCATGGAGGAAGGGTCAGCGTCACCTAAGAAGCTACGGATACAGCAAAACAGCTCTGATCAAGCTGGCCAGGCCTCGTGATGGCACCTAACCAAACCAAGAAAGGGAAGGCAGGGAGCAGGACCCTTCTACAGAGGGTGTGCTGAGAAGGTAGTGGTTATGGACAAAGATGAGGGGGTGGGGGTAAAGGTGTCTGTGATGGTAGCACACACTGTGGGCTCACTAAAAGGAGCCAACAAAGGAGAAAAGGAGGGCAAGAGGAAGGGGTGGGGGCAGGGAGAGTCCTGAGAAAGCAGAGTAGATGGTTTTGACTAGATTTAAAAGCAGAAGGCTTCCTTTATGACAGAAAACAGATTTCATTTAGCCTGATGACTTCTCTCTGTGTGAGGCAAAGTCAAGGAACAGCTGGGACATGGACTGCTGGTGAGAACACATGATAAAGGGACATCTGGGACTGTGAATCTGTCAGCAAGCCTATATGGTTTTGTCCAGTGATGCCCTGACACACGAGTGGCCAGACAGCTAGGTTTGACCAAGGTTTAACAAGAAGGCACAGGAGCCAAGGGAAAGGGGGGAAGGCTATGATTATCAGGACAGGCCATAGGACTCAAGGAGTCAGGAAAAGAAGTGGTAAGGCCATGAAGGCTGTGGACCTTGGAATGGAGACTTCAACAAGGTTGGAAAGACTGAAATCCCTGAAGCAGGGGAAAGACAGGGACGGTCTTAAGATAGAGTGAGAGCAGAGTGAGCTACTGGGGTAAATAGTAAGATCCAGGAGGCCTACAAAGGAGGAAACAAAGTCAATGAAAGGTACTGTATGTCTCAGTGAGACAGGGACCCAAATCTTTTCTAGAACACCCAAATAATACTATTCATTTAGCAAAAGTCAGAGAGGAAAAGGTAAAAGAGACATTAACTACAGAGTACCTACTGGATGGTAAAGACCATGTTCATTGCTGAACAAATCTGTTCAAAACTGAACAAATGAATGACTGAATCTACTCTCAGTATGCCCCAAGCAAGTGATGGTTACAACAGTCCCTTAAGACATGGGGAATGAGAAGGGAAGCTAGCCTATTGAGGACCCAAATATCTATCAGTATCAGAGCCTTGGTCTCACATCTACACTGTGGTGTGGTGTGAAAATGGCCCCCATAGGCTCATAGAAAGTGGCACTATTGGGAGGTTTGGCCTTATTGGAGTAGGTGTGGTCTTGTTGGAGGAGGTGTGTCACGGAGGCTGGGCTTTTAGGTTTCAGAAGCCCAAGCCAAGCCCAGGAGCACTCTCTCTTCCTGCTGTCTGCCAATCTGGATAGGAACTCTCAGCTACCTCTCCAACAGCATGTCTGCCTGTGCATCACCATGCTACTTAACATGATGATAATGGACTAAACCTCTGAACTGTAAGCCAGACCCAGTAAATGTTGCTATGGTCATAGTGTCTCTTCACAGCAACAGAACCCTAAGACACCCATCTCCTTTCTTCTTCAATTACTAGGTTAGAGATCTGGTTGGAACAGGATAGCAATGACCATTCAATAATACCTAAATACCAGGAATACACAGTTATTTGAGCCGAGGCTTCAGAGTTTAAGATTGTATTTCCAAATCCATCCCATTATTGAAATGACTGCCAATGACTCCATAATTTTCTCCTTAAGTATGAGGAGTAAATTTTGTATGTATTTGCTTAAGATGAACTTCCAGCACAAGGGGCTAGAAGTATAGTTCAGCAGCAAAGCACTAACATGTGTGATGCCCTGGTTTTGAGACCTGGTATACAAATGCACAGCTACATTAAAAGCAAAGCACTAGACTATACACAGCAGCTGACATCTGACTGACTTAACTTTGTGATACAATACCTGAGGTTTTACCAGGTTCTGTTGGAGGAAAAATCACTGTCTTGCTTCTAATTTCAACTTTTGTGGAAGGTGGTTTTGTTATTGGTTTTGTCAAATGGCTAATGGAAGGTTCAGGTCCTGGGGCAAGATTTCCAAATGTACTGGAGGCCAAATGAGGTAAAGGTTCTTGAGTCAAATCTTCTCGAATTTGAACTTTTACCATTTTCTGAAATAGGTCAAATGAGTAAGACACATAAGTAACTACCAGTTTAAAAGGCACATTCTGGTTTTTAAATTATGGTAAAGAGATTCCAAACAAATGAAACACTGATGAATTTAGAAATTAAAGTTTATTCAGATCTCAAAGAAGTATATCCTTTGGTTCTAGCTCCTCTCTCAGCATTAGCTTTCTTCCCTCCCTCCTTCCTTCCTCTACTGTCCCTGCATGTGTGTGCATGGGTGTGTGAGTGTGCATGCACATGTGCCTGAGCGCTCACGGGGGTGTTGGTACTCCTCTTCTATCTTGTTTTGAGTAAGGCTTCTTATTTGTCACTGTGTACACTGGCTAAGACGCCAGTGAGTTTCCAGGGATTCTCCTGCCTCTGCCTCGCATCTTGCTATGGGAGCCCTAGGATAAGCAGATGCACACTCCTATGTCTGTCTTTACACAGGCTCTGGGGCTCTGAACTCGGGTCCTGACACTTAGAAGGCAAGTGCTTACCCACTATGTCACCTCCCTGCCTCCCTCCTTCCTTCCTTTTTGATTTTAAAGCAAATAATTTGCAATAGTTTCTGGGTCCTTATTTTCCATCCCTGTCTCCCAATAAAACTGTTCAGATCACTAAGGGCAAAATTCTGTACGAAGTGCTCTAAGAAGTATACCTACTTGGGTTTCATTTGACTTCCAAAATGTAAAAGTTATTAAGGACTGTGAAACTGAAGCTACAAAATAAAAAGAATGGTGCTCAGAAAAATAACTTAGACATACCTTCTCTCCATTATCACAGTGAACGTAGATCAAGCCGGACCATGGGAACATTGATTGTTTTGTGGACAGGGAAGAATTGGGACTCACAAGAATTTGTATTTTACTCCTTTAAAAAAAAATTAATAATGAACACTGAGAATACTCTTCACTTTTACAGTAGTAATGACAAGTTACAAATATTGTTCTACAATAACCAATCTGTGGTGATATTTTATTTGTATGTTAATAAAGTTTGCCTGGAGAGCAGAGGACAAAGCAAGCCATTAACACAAAAGTCAGGCAGTGGTAGCACATGCCCTTAATCTGATCATGTGGCAGGTAGGGTCTCTGTGTGTTCAAGGACACACTAGGGAACAGCCAAGCATAGTGACACACTCCTTTAATTCCAGTACCAACCATAGAGACGTGGAGGTCTATATAGACAGGCACTGACAAGGAAGTGAGGTAGTAGGTGGTCTAAGAGCCAATGAGAGGGCAGAACAGCAAGGCAATAAAGGCGCAGGTTAGACAGGAAGTAGCTCCTTTTTGGTAGCTGCAGAGCTAGAGAGGTAAGGTTGGTGTCTCTCCCTATTTCCCTGTTCTCTAAGGCTTTCACCCCTATATTTGGCTCTGTGTTTCTTATTTAATAAGACCGTTTAGAAATTCATCTACATCAATCGTTTCCCATGGCTGGGAAAAAACAAAGAATGTGGTTAGCTCTTGCCCCAACTTTTTCATATGGTTCATCTAGCCTCAGTACCCAACAATGGCAAACAAAAAGTATACTGGTACAAATCCCTTAGCCCAAGGAAAAACTCTTTCTAGTATAAAATATTGAATAGAAATATCACCTCAGAATCAATTCCAGACAGATTCATACTACACAAACTCTGAGCCACTTGATAATTAGGGATGATATGGTTACAGCACACAGCAAATTAACTTTCCAGTAAACTGGAAGAAAGTATGAGAGGAAAATGGACAGGGGGTTATTAATTAGCCAGTTATTGATATTCTCTGTTCTCAAATTTCTCTTCCAGGACCTAAAGGTAAGCTTAAATGAAGAGATCAGACTGTGTCTATGGAAAAAAAAAAAAATCACACTTGTCAAAAATAGCATAGCAAAAAAAAAAAAAATAGCATAGCAAAATGATTTTCCATGACTAACAGCTAATCTATGGGGCCCCCAGGGTCATTTGTAAAATAACTGTTCTGTCATCCCTATCTTTTTACTCAGTAGCTAGCAAGGGAATGCTGCGTGTGATAAGCACTCAGTGCAAGCTGAGCTGATTGCTTTTCTCCAGGTATACTCTGGATACCCTATCCTTACATCAGTTCACAGCACCAGTCCAGCAAACTCTACAAATATGCAATCATAATTTTGCAAATGTAAATGAACTCCATGTTGCTCTTCTGCAGTGCTGTTAATTACAAACACTAAGCACTTTAGATGACAGAGTTCCATGTTGACCAGATAAAGTCTCTGCAAAGCTGCAAAGCTGCGGTTTTCATCTTGTCAGTAATCAGGCTGTGTGTAGACAGTACCTGTGTAGGAATAGCTGAACCCAAAAAGAGTCCTTCTTAGGACATTTTATATAGAACATTGTTACAAATCAGGAAATTCTGGCTGAAAAATGTCTTCAGAAAAAAATACAACAAACAAAAAACAATGCTCATTTCAAACCAAGGAGAGAGAAAGCAAAACAGCTAGGCTTTGAGAGAGACTGCCAACCCCACCACAGACCTGGCTTTACTCCCTACACTGTGATTCTGTGGGCATAATAGTGTGTCAGAAACATTTTGATGTCTTCTATTCCAGGGTCTCTGTTCCTCACCAATCATGTCTCTTTTCCATCTTAGGGTACCCCTACCTAGCTGTGTGTATGATCTCTTAAAGTGTGTGTCACACAGTAAGATGTGTACTTTGTCAGCACAGGGCAAATCTCCACTGATTAACTTTATTTGCTTATTTCTGCAGTTCTGGGAACAGAAACCAGGGCCTCACACATGCTAGGCAAGAGCTCTACAACTGAACCCTGAACACAGTTGTATGAGATAACCTGGTCCTTCAGTTGAGATGAGGAAAGAAATCAGTGGGAGTGGGAACAGAAGGGAAATAAGGTCAAAATACATGTATAAGATATTTACACATGTATGATAATGTTCTATACTCATTATATATAACGAATACCTTGTTTTAAAAGGCCTGCAAAAAGCCAGACATGGTGGCACATGTCTTTAGTCCCAGCATTGGGAGGCAGAGGCAGATGAATCTCTGATTTTGAGGCCAGCCTGGTTTACAGATCAAGTTCCAGGACAGCCAGAGCTACACAGAGAAACCCTGTCTCGTGGGGGGAGTGGGGGGGGTGAGCCTCCATGATGGCATCTGAATAATAACACAGAAAAGAACAAAAACATACTTACTCTGGTGTGATAAATCCATGTTGTGGTGTGACTGTCAGACAATGTGCTGGCCAGTATAGCTCAAATTTCAGCACCCTAACAGAGTTATTTATAATCTGGAAACGTCCAGTTTTTGCCATGTCACCTACTGTAACAGATAAATAATGTTAATTCCATTTAGCCATAGTGAAAAACCAAATGTTAGTAATACTGAATCCTGAATAAACGCACTTGCATAACAACAGCTAATTTTGCTTTTCTCAACAGTTCAATTATAGGAATTTCCAATCTGTGTTAAAGTGTCTTCTTAATAACTCCTAGAAACTACAAAGACACCGGCTGCACTGAGCCAGGTTAGAGACTGTAAGCTGAAAGGCTCCCATCTGATTTCACTCTGGGAATCATGGATGCACCATGTGTTCCTGCCCGGAACCACAGTTTTCAGGGTTCCATCAGCAACAGCAGGTAGAGCTCCTTAGTGGAGTACTGCCCAACTGTCAGGTCTCAGGGGTGGGAGCTGCAGCTCCAGAGATGCAAACCCTGACTCTTAAATGCACTTCTGAGAAGTTCTTACCCACGTATCCACACGGAGGAGGAGCTACCAGAATCAAGTATTCCGGATGGACAGCCCACCTTTCTTCAGAGGTTGGTGTGTCCTGAGCTGGGTGGGCAATTTTTGAGAGAAAAGGAGGACCTTGAGGGCCTTTGACTGGTAAAACATCCAAAGAGACATTGCCACTTTGTTTTCCAGACGTTCCAGATTCACTGGGAAAATCACTTAAAAACAGAAAAGAAAAAGACATCAAAAATACTAACAAATCTAATTATTTCACATTTTATATCAGAGCTTCATAAAATAAAAAAAAATGACACAAGTAAAAGGGTATGATATGTCATATACAGTTTAGTAAATGTGAAGTCTCCACATTTTATATACTTAAAAGTACTTTATAGGGCTTGGGATGTAGCTCTGAGATAGAGTGCTTGCCAAGCATGACAATGCCTTGGGGTCTGACCCTAGTACTACAGGAGAGAAAAGACAGAGAATTAAAAACAAAAAAAAAAATGTAACTTTAATCAAACTATTTGATGATCTACTTCTTTTTTTTTTCTGCATGACTTCTGTATCAAAAATCTCTTAAACAATTTACTGGAAAATGGCCCAATAGAGAGAAAAACCAAATTCATTAAGCATGGTTCAATACGCCTTTAACCTCAGCACCTCGGGGCTGAGACGAGTAGTTTTCAGTGAGTTGGAGGCTATCCTATCCTGGTCCACACAGGCATTGCAGGCCAGCCAGGGCTACACAGTCAGACCCTATGGAGGGAGGGAGGGAGGGAGGGAAGTAGGTAAGTGGGTAGGGGAAGGGAGAGGAGGAAGGAAGAAAGAGAAAAAAGAAAACCCTAATTACTTTCTAACATATCTCTAGCTGCACAATGACAACTGGTTTCACAACGGTGATACCGAAATCCATTTAAACAGCAAAGACTTCTGGAAAAACGCTAATACAGCCAAGAAGACTCTTACTATTTTCTAGGAAGCCTTAGAAACAATTCTAAGTCAAACCTAGTTTGTAATCATCACAAAAGCACAAATCATAATTGAAGTTTTAACGCACAGTGCCCAATTCTGCCCCCACACATGAACTGCAGCTTTATTTACAATCAACATTGAACAGAAAATCAGAGGGAATCCTTGCCTCCTCTTCTTACCAGCACATGCTCACCTTGGTTTCAAATCAGAATGCACGGCACCAGAGAAACAAGAAAGGCGTTGGAGAGGCACTGGCACAGTCAGAACCAGGTGAAACAAGTGTTGGTTCTTGGCATTTCTACTTACTGAGAACAATTCCTTACTATGTGATATATGTAACTGCTCTATTTAATTATTCCTTTAAATGCCTTTGAAAATCATCAGAACTAAAGCAAAGGAAGAGGAACAGAGAGGCAGGCAGGTGCCCGGCAGGTGGGAGGGTTACTGGCAGCGGGAGTGGGCTATGAAACTGAACACACGGACACTAAGCCTGTATGCACTGGGCATGGGAGACAAAATACAATGCATTGGCTGACACCGGGAGACTGAGTGAAACCTTACGGCAGAAGAGGGTAATGGGACTAATCAGAGAACAACATAACTATGGGGAAGATATACTATAGTGTTAGATAGGAACTGGAGGCACTCATATAAACTCGTGTTTGCTTTTTTGACATATTTATGAATAGAAATAGATACAGAAACATGTGGATTTACACATGAATCTACGCGTTTCTTAGGTCTTCCACTACAATACAATGGGCACACCCAATGACACTCCCTGGTTTCCAATGTCATTTTCTAAACAAAGGTACTTCTAAGAGAAATGAGCATCGTAAAGCTGGGAAGGGTAAGGTCAGATAAGTCTCGACTATCTTGCTGTGCTAATGAGTAAGAAACTACTCAAGGCCTGATGGGAGACCCATCAATAGTAATAGTGAACCAGAATGAGAGGAGAGAACCAAGAGTCACACTGACTCTCTAAGCCCACCCTGCTATTAGTAAGTACAAACAAAAGGCTCTTCTTCACAGTGGACAGTCAACTAATAACTATAGAATATAAAAAGAATAAAAAGAAATACTTTTGGCTACCATGATAGCAATAACATTAATCAGGCAACAATTACCAACAGATGTAAAAAATTTGGTAACAAAATAATTCTCTATATCTGAGTATTTGCTTGAAAGATATTAACTTGGTAGTGGAGAAACTTGAAAACACTAGTTTTAACCAAGTAATAAGAATATTACTTGGGTGGTGGTGGCGAACATCTTTAATCCCAGCACTCAAGAGGCAGAGCCAGGCGGATCTCTGTGAGTTCAAGGCCAGCCTGGTCTACAGAGTGAGATCTAGGACAGGCACCAAAACTACACAGAGAAACCCTGTCTTGAAAAAAAAAAGTTAAGAATATTACTACTGCTGAGCACAGTGGCACATGCTTCTAATCACAGAACTCAGGAGTTAGAGGCAGGTAAATCTCTGTGAATTCAAGGCCAGCCTGGTTTACACAGTTCAAAACAAAAACACCACCAGGATGGGTCAACATCATATACCACCTGTGAGACGCATGCAAAACAACAAAAAAAAAGTAAACAGCATCATTTCTTTGGTGTTCTGCTGAAAGCATCAAAGCTGAATTTGCAAATTGAAAAGTCATTGGTAGGAAAATGGTCAACAGCTGGCCTGTAAACTATTTTCTCACTTTTATTTATTTATTTATTTATTTATTTATTTATTTATTTATTTATTTTTGGTTTTTCAAGACAGGGTTTCTCTGTGTAGCTTTGCGCCTTTCCTGGAACTCACTCGGTAGCCCAGGCTGGCCTCGAACTCACAGAGATCCCCCTGGCTCTGCCTCCCGAGTGCTGGGATTAAAGGCGTGCGCCATCACCGCCCGGCTTATTTTCTTTTACTGGGAAAACTCAGGAAAAAAAGAGCTGACTTGGGCAGATGTGGTGATCTCATAGGCAGCATGCTAATCCCTGTCTACAGAATGCTGTAATAGCATGTCTAGTGTATCATCTGCTTACAACTGTCTGGGGAAAGAAACCTGAAATTTATGAGCCTATGGGACATAGCTCTTTGAAAATTATCATATAAATTATTTAATTACCATACTATAAAACAGATCTTTCATGCTTAAAATAGCTCCCTTTTGCCACATGCTCAATACAGAGAATCTGTGTAAAACTGGCCTAGAACACAGGTATTACTACAAAAAGTACTTAGGAAGCACCACAGATAACTGATCTCAAATTATCAGCAAAGCCAAACTATGAATTCTTTGACTGAGGTCCTGATTTGATAATCTATTCATACTCTCTCATCTATGAATGGTAAGGAAGGACAGCTCATTACTGAGGAGACAGTTCATCAAAATGTAATATAAACTTGGATTCTAGACAAGAGAAAAGAGGATCTTCTTCCATAATTGAACTGGAGAGATTTATTTTTAACAGAGATGTATAAACAGAGTCCATGCACTACGGATATCACTGTCTTGATGTTAAATGTTCTAACTCTGATAGATTAACTATGGGGACTAATTTTAGCAACTCAGGGTTACTCATGCCTGCAGTTCACTGGTATGTGACTAAGACAAAAATTTCTATAAAAAAGAGATGGCAACATAAATATGCTAACAACTAGGAAATCTGAGTACTGAGTTTTCAGAAGTTGTCTGCACTATTATTTTTGAACTTTTCTAGGAGCTTTAAATAATCAAATTTAAGATTTAAAAGTAGGAAAAATGAGAAAAAATAACATGGCATAGGGGGAGAAGATGAGCTGCAGTATGAATCAGTCATGAAATCTAGCAAAAGATTTGTTTATGTATTTGTTTTACCTTTTAGATTCCAACCTAGCACTGGAAGAAGGCTGAAGAAATTCTCTGCTAGAAACAGAATCTCTGAATTCTCCAATTACTGACAGGGTAATTTTACGCATACTTCCATAAAAGAGCTGAATATCATTAGGCCGCTGAGGAAGATCACATGCTGCAAAAAAATACACTTTGAAACACATAAATCCTCATGCAAGCACAGCACAAAACAATACATCTACATATAGCCATATTATTGCCTTAGGTTGGGGTAGGAAGCATCTCAATTATCAATACCACTGACTGGTACAGACTGTCCACCACCAGAGCTGACAAACTATGACCCAAATGTGAATGATCATCTTTGCTACTCCGTAACCTTTGGCAACTTGATAAACGCCTCTGAGCTTTAGTTCCCTCAAATGTGATCTGGAACAGCAGTGCTCATCTATCTCAGGGACACCATGAGCCTTAAAACATGAACATTTTTCAAGATATGTATGGCACAAAGCATATATGGTAAGTGAGGCACTCTTCTAGTTCTTCAGGTTAACTAAATTTCCAGAGTGACTCTTTGAGGTAGGTATTATGAGGTACACATTTAAAAGGAGGAATCTGAAGCACAAAAAGGCTAAAGGCAAGTTTCACAGTTCAGCAAATCTAGGAACCAGTCACTATTAGCATTACTAAATGTTTCTAGATTAATTAAAAAGGGGGGAGCATCATGAACATCTCTAGGGAGTGTATTTCATTCTATTATCCTTTAAAAATTATACATTTTAAATGGAAATCATGCTTAAGCAGTAAATTGGTTTTGTTTTTCTTGAGACAGGATCTCATATAGCCAAGGCTGGTCCTGTACTTCTGATCCTCCTGAATCCACTCCCAAATGCTTGCATCACATTCATGTATCACTGTGCCAGGTAGTAAATTTAAATTTATAGTAACTATGCCATGACTACAAATTATGAGAGTAGTTGCTTCTTATTTATTAATAGGTTTACCAAAATAACGCTTCTTACAACACACTTCTTGAATTTCTGGACAAGGAGCTACCCTGGAGCATCTTTCCTCATCCTGGTCCATCTTCTTCACTTTGTCTACATTTCCTGTTCTTCAAGTATATTTTGACAGTCATGTCATTCTCAGTGACTGCTCTCCCATTCCTAAACACACTCCAGTGCTCCACTCCTCACAACACACTTTAGTCTTCCTACATCTCCTTCTACATCTGTCAGTCCTTCAGGGGAAGGACTGCATTCTAGTGTCCACACAGCTGGGACCATCTCTCTTCGGAATGCGTTTATTCAGCAGGTGAATGGACTATCACTAGCTGGTGGAATTATGCCAACTTCCGAACCGCGTCTTCACCGCAGCTGCAATGTTACTTACTACGTACGTCCACAGCAAAATGCAGTTTATCTCTTAGCTAGAACTTTCCTCTGAGGAAGGGATGATGTTCTAAAGTAGCAAAGAACTACTATTAAAAAAAACCTAAATGTGTATATTCATGTGTGATTTTATTTACATAAATATTTACATATTATTTTACCAAAATGATACTTTGCTATGAAAATTTTAAATGATATTTTCTAAATAAATGAAGACTTTCATTAAATGACATTTATCACAAATTCCTATCACTGTTCTAATGGCTATAAATATTCTGCCCTATATGCTTGGACATTTAGGGTACTTCTAACTTCTTACTACTATCAACAACACTATAAAAATTACTATGGTATAAAAATTATATATGCATTTTTACAGTTTGTATGTCTTGGTATATTTATTTTGTATGGATAAACAGACACAATTAAATATTTGAACTGTTTCTCTCGAATGAGCTTAAGCATCTCTCCTATACTCTGCGTGTGTGTTTGGGATGTCTTGGACACCACTACTTCTCTAAACATGATCAAGAAATCTGAAACAGCATGAAATGAGTATAATAATGGCCCCATCCTCCTTCCATTTGTGAGCCTACTCTTTACTGACACACATTACTGAAACCAAAAATATTTATAAAGCAAAGTTCTTCCATCTGATTTTCAAAACCCTTGAGGATGAAAAGTAGATGCCATTCCCATTCCACAGAGGACACTGAACTCAATGATAGTCTTTGAAGTCAGAGGTTCAGACAACTCAGATTCAGCTAACCACATCTAAACTAACCACTTTCCTGTTCACACCCCATCCTAGATAATATCACAAGTGACCCAAAAGATGAAGGATGTTACAGTTCTTACCTTCATCTATGAGTAGCTCATCCTGAAATGCTTCAGTGAAGTCGATGTTCTGTAGCACACTATGTTCCGGAAGTATCTGCTTTGTGACTCCTGGTTTATGCAGCAGGGCTCTGCCAGAAGAGATCTTTATTCACTTTATACATAAAGTGACTTACATCAGATTTTAAAGTATTTGGCAAACCCCACTAACAGCATGGTACATTCATTCATACAGCATATATCTTAAGTCATAATATAAGTACTTTTTAGAGCCAAACCTGTTTTCGGAAGTTCAGCTGAAACGGTAGTGAAATCATTAGTTTTAGCTCAATAGTAATATCAAAGTAAGAGCTCTTTAATGTAAGAGAAGAAAGAAGGATAGATCCTTCTGAAGGCCTATCTTTTCACTATTTGTGACAATTTGGTCATAAAACTTGCCTCAGTAGGAGACAAAAAAAAAAAAAAAAAACAATAAATAATGATAAGCTGTTTAGGGAAACACTTAAGTAACCACATAACTACTGTAGAGATAAGCATCTCCCAAAGGATCTCTTTGCAGTGAAAAACAAACTATAAACATCTCTGTAAGTCTCAAATGTTCATATCCAAAGGAAAGTTCAGCACCGCAAGTTTGTGGTAAATAGGAGTTATGAAACAATACACTGTATTTTTTATGTTTCAGTAGAGAGAAAAAGGAAACAGGATATGTGATGATCTGATTTCTTCAAATTATTCTAAACTAATTAAGAAGTCCGGTTCAGCTGTGCTTGGTGGCGCACGCCTGTAATCCCAGCACTCAGGGGGGCAGAGGCAGGTGAATCTCTGTGAGTTTAAAGCCAGCTTGGGCTACCAAGTGAGTTCCAGGAGAGCCAGGGCTATGTAGAGAGACCCTGTCTCAAAAAATAAAAAAGCCAGGTTCAAGGAATCACATAGTGAGCTATCACTCTCATCATGAACTTCCTCTAGCTTCTCTAGGCAAAGAAACTCAAGTTTATAATAAGAAGCACCCAGAATTTATCACATAACAATGTACCATTTTTTAACCACACTTGACCTAGAGCAATATTCCAAACTCCCCAACTCAGTATATCAAATCATTTATATTAGATGTATCAAATTTTATAAAGTATCTATAAGTTAAACCATCCTACACATTTTAAAAATACAATTATATTTTCCAATAATTTTAGCTTTTCTAGAAATATTCTAAGTTAATCATGTAGATTTATATATCTGTCAGTAGTTCTTAAAATCTTTTCTAAACTGATCTGATATATTCTTAAGTATGTTAGGAGTAGAGTCCTAGTGTAAAGTATGATGGTCTTATTGGATAAGGAAAAAGAGGCATATTTCCTATGTCAAGAAAGAAAGCAGAATGCAGGAAAATAGAGGTGTTTCCTCCAAGTATTTCTAACTCACATTATGCCAACTTATGAGCCACACCAATTTAACAATGTTTTCTTCACCTATCAGTTGACTAATAAATAGTGAGGTATGTTCTAAAACTTCTAAATCATTAACTCTCCTTGCTTTCACTGACCAGTTCCCAACACTGTCTGAACAAAGTCTGTACCTTCGATACTGCTGTCTGGAGATTTCGTCACCACCAAAGAAGTAGACAGTTAGGAGCTGTGTTGAGGGTCTGCTGTCACTCTGTCTGTC
This sequence comes from Peromyscus californicus insignis, assembly GCF_007827085.1. NCBI lineage: Eukaryota > Metazoa > Chordata > Mammalia > Rodentia > Cricetidae > Peromyscus > Peromyscus californicus. The sequence goes on along the minus strand of NW_026294469.1, from coordinate 56,479,728 downwards.
TGATGGACTGTACAGTAAAGTAACATCCTGATATACAAAAAAAAATCACGAGTACCAACAGTCAGTATTTTCCTCAGTAGTCATCTCACTCTGAATGAACAGTCCTGCAATACTAAATAGAACACAGGCACAAGAACCAGTACACTGGAAGGCAGAGGCAGAGAGATCTCTGTGTACGAGGCCAGCCTGGTCAACAGTTCCAGGACAGCCAGGGCAACACAGAGAAACCCTGCGAGTACAGGTCTTCCAGAAAAACTAGGTAAGTATTTCTACTCCTTACTCCTTTCTAACATGATTTTAGCCCTTGGCCATAAAATACATAATTAATATTAATCAAAACATAACTTTAGATTTTAGGGCAGAGATTTTATACTTACTTTTTGGGTTCTTTCCTTAAGCACAAATTTATCTGGAAAGATCCTCATTATTTTAGGATCCAGCAAAACTTTTCTTTGAGAATCTTTAAAACATACTGCTTTAACAAAGGCTGCTCTGGAGCCAGTGTTGCGAACAGAAAAAGTAACTTTACTTTCTTTGCCAGGAATTAAGCCATTCACTGTTACCAAGTAACTGTCAGATAATTTTTTAACATCTTCTAAAATAAGATTACTTGTTCCTCCATATCCAGACAAAGGTATCTAAGGAAAAAAAAATAGACACATCAAAAATTATTTTTATATAAGAAAGCAGAAAATTTATTACAGTCAGAAGAAAACAGATTTAGTACAATTAAACTTTTAGCGTTTGTATCCTTGGGCTAGTAATTAATTACCCAACTTCTAGTCTACCATATATATTATATTATATATTTGTTTGCATATATTATATATGCAGCACTTCCAAACTGCATCTGACTATATAAAGATCAACCATTTCCTGTTGCATAAGCCAAACTTAACCAAAGAACAATAAAAAATAGTATAACGACACTTGCATATATTTGTAAGGTGAAGCATACAACTGTAATTTATTTTGAAATGCCTAAAAACACAGATACACTAGTAGGTGGTCAGCTTTGTAGTAAGAAATACACCAAAGCATAAACTGTAGAATCTCGGTGGTAGTTTTTCAACTTCTCAGCAATTCAGAAAAATTGTCATAATAGAGTACTTTAGGAGGAAAAAAGCCTACCCTCTCATAGTCTTTTAGTAGAGCTATATCAGAAAGGAGTGTGCAAACAGGACTAAACTGACGACCAGTACTCAAAACTCTCGGCACAAACAAGGCAGGGATTTGGAAGCCTGAAACGGAAGCCAGGTTTGAGAGATGCTTGCTGTAGTTTTTTATAGGAGTTGAGCCTTCCAGAAAAAAAAAAAAAAACACCAGAAAAAGGCCTACAGATACCTCCATTATAAAGAAAGTAAGGGAAACAGTTACCTTGCTAGAAGATAACCTTCTATGCTGGTCAACAGGCATCTCTAAAACCAAATAGACCCTCGAAAATATGGGAAAATCAATAATTGATTTTGATTTGCCTTATGTACCTCATCAAAACAAGATTAAAAACTAAACTTAGGTTCCTCATAAATTTGCTTGATTTATTATAAAATAATAACATTTCCAAGACCTCCAGAACAAAAACTTAGAAATCTTATCATTTAAAATTAATTCCTATAGTTACAAGAGCCAAAAATACCTCAATTTTTTTTTTACTTTTTATAGTTTTGAGTAAATTAGCTGCATGAAATTAAACAGAAAATGATAAAGGGAAAAGGCAGCTTTTAAATACTCAATGTAAGTGTTCTTTCTGAACATCTGTCCCTCTGTCCTCAGAGATCTGTTCCAGGACAGCCTCCCATACCCATGAATACCAAATTCGGTCATGCTCAGGTCCTTTATATGGAATGGCGTGGTTATACATGACCTATGTACATTCCCACATACCCTTAGAACACCTTTAGAGGATACAATATGCAATAGAATATAAATAACTACTGGACTGTTTAGAAAATAATATCAAAACAAACAATATACATGCTCAGTACAAATGCAGTTCTTTTCAAGAATTTCTGGCTAGAGTTCTTGCTACACAAGCACGAGGCCTGGAGTTCAGATCCACCCGTAACCCAGTACTCAATAACTGTAAACAAAAGCCCTAGGGAAGCTGGCTATCCAAATAGCAAGTGCCAGGGTCAGGGAAAGTCTGACTCAGTAAATAAAGTGAAGTGACTACGGAAAATACCCAAAGTCAACCTCTGGCCCCCATGTGCATGCATGCATACACATGCACACACACACTTGCACATATATGTACACATCACACACACATGCTAAAACACAAAAGCAAAAATTGTAATTAAAACCAACCTGACTTGACCAACAGGTCCATAGATTAATCATTTCTCTAAAGGAGGGTCTCTTAAGCTCAATATCATCGGCATTTTGAGTCAGGTATTTGATGAGGTGAGTGTGTGTGTGTGTGTGTGTGTGTGTGTGTGTGTGTGTGTGTGTAGCATATGGCAATAATACTCTTGTCCTAGTCTCAAAGCAATCAAAAATGCCTCCAGATACTGCCAAAAGTCTCTGGAAGCAACAGAGCCTTGGGTTGAGAACCACTGCTCTCAAAGACTACAAAACAGAGCTGTTCTTCAGCACCACAGGGACTGCATAGAAACCAATGTGGGCTCTACACTTATGTAGCCTCAGTTAACCTATGTATCTCGGGCTATTTTGAAAACAAAATGTGATATTCCACCTACCAATTAATAATGATATTTAACATGTATTCAACATGCAAAAAGAACAACTAATTTTTATTTCAGTCCATCATGCTTTATGCTATTCAGAGCACAGAACATTCTATTCATTCCTCAGAACCCAACCACAACATTAGGGAGAGCAAGAAGCTGCATGTCACAGGTAAAGTCCTGAAGTGCCAATCCAGAGCGAGTGTAGATGACTGAGACAGGGCTGACTCTCTGGATTCCCTCCAGTTTCCCCTACCACTTCACTAGGCTATTTTAACTTTTTAACGGTCTAAGCCTTCTCTTGAAATACAAGCCATTTTGAACTGGGGAATCCACAGAAAACCTGCCCTACCCAGCTCTATAGAATCTACGCAGGCAGGAACTGCACCAAGACTCTGGTTAGCTTAAGAGGGTGCAGACTACAACTAGAACTATATACTGTTAGATCAAACGACCTACAACCTCAAATATCGGCTAAAAGGCCTGGAATTAATCACATTATACTAAGGATAGTGTGAAGGACACAGCCCATTTAGTCCTACCCACAAACCCGATTTTACTTTTATCAGAGTGCTATGCACCCATACATTAAAGCTCTGTCACAAGTTCTAAGAACATTCACGTACATATTCAAACAGGTTGGCTGACCAGCCGGCCAAGGAAACATCTCCACAGACACTAACTCCTGTGTCAGACAAGCTATCTTGGCTAAGCTCCTATCTGACACTAAGAAACAGAACACAAATTTCCATTCTGGCCTCACTGACAGATAGTGTGCAGTTTGAAGGGTTCACTTCTGTGTAGCTGGTGTCATCCAACTGCACTGCCCTTATTCTCTTTCCTCAGTGATTTATACCTTCTACCTGTAGTTCTGAATATATTTATGCAAATGGTTTTAAATCAATTTTTCAAAATTTGTCTTTGTAGGCCCACTATCTGGAACATAACCTAGGAAACTGTATCAAGAGATATTTGCCAAGGTCTGAATGTTGGTGTCTCACGAAATCCATATGATGAAAGAATCCCCAACACAACAGCATTAGAGAGCAGGACTTACAGAAAGTGCTGACGTCATGACAGCCCTACTTTCAAAAGTAGAATCATGGCCGGGCAGCAGTGCGCACGCCTTTAATCCCAGCACTTGGGAGGTAGAGGCAGGTAGATCTCTGTGAGTTCAAGGCTAGCCTGGTCTACAGAGTGAATTCCAGGACAGTCAGTACTACACAGAGAAACACTGTCTCGAAAAACCAAAAACAGGCAAACAAGCAAATGAAAGACAGCAAAAAAGGTGAAGAGAGTGCATCACTCTTGCACCAAAAGTAAGCGTCATCTTTGAAACCCAGTGCAACTCCTTGCTAGATAGTGAATCTGCTGGCACATTGATTTAGGACTCTCAGCTTGAGAATTATGAGCAAGAAATGTTTAAAGATTATCCAGTGTGGGGCTGGACAGATGGCTCAGCAGTTAAGAGCACTGGCTTCTCTTCCAAAGAACCAAGGTTCAATTCCTAGCACCCATATGGCAGCTTACAATAGTCTGTAATTCTAGTTCCAGGGGACCCAACACCCTCTTCTGGTATCCATGGGCACCAGATGCACACAAGGTACAGTGACATGTAAGCAAAACACTCCTACAGATAAAATAATAAAATAATTCTCTAGCTTGTGGTATCTGTTGTTTATAATGGACCAAATGTGCTAAGACAATAGTTTGCTGAGTTGAATAACTCTATCTGGATTTACCCAAAATGTGTTTATGTTAGGTATGTTTCAAATTTCTCAAGTTGAAATAAAACTATAAAAGCTTTAGGATACATGGTGATTATATGAATCTCACAATGGTTGCTTTTAATGACTTGATAATTACCTTGTAATTTGTTTATAAGTCTATAAAAAAACAGAATATATAATTTACCAATATTAAAGCAATGGTTACTACTTAACATGAACTCTATGGAAGGAAAAAAGCAGTGAATTTCTCTTACCATAAACTTAATGCCTGGCTGTGAACGATTTCCAAGCTGTTTGATTTCTAGTTTAGCCAACATACAAGATAATCGAGTAGGTGCAAATAACACAGAGATTACATAATCCTCTCCTGGGCAAATTCTGATCTCACAGTTACTGGTCAATCTCTCTTCTGAGCCAAAAGTGTTCTTAATCTATAATTTAAAAATAATCACTATATAAACTCAAATACTGGCACAAATGAAACACACATTAACACAAACTCTTACAGTTAGTCTTGGAGGCTGAAAGATGGCTCAGCAATTAAGAGCACTGCTCTTATAGAGGACCCAGGTTAAGTTCTCGATACCTACATGGCACTCACAAGCATGTCTAACTCCAGTCCCAGAGAATCTGACATCTTCTTCTGAACTCTATGGGCACCAGGCATGCACATGTTGCATAAAACATACATGCAGGCAAACACTCATACACATGAAACAAAATTTTTAAAATCTTTTAAAACCAACAATCAAAAAACCAGTTGGTCTGGATGAGGAGACAGCCCAATAGTAGAGAGTTGGCCCAGCATGTACAAGACTCTGGTTCCATCCCCAGCACTGAAAAAACCAGAATCAGAACCACTTGGTCTAGGCTGAGTGTGAAGCCATACACCTATAATCAGCTTTGGGAGGCAGAGGTAGATGGATCTCTGTGAGTTCAAGGCCAGCTTGGTCTATAAAGCGAATCCCAGGTCAGCCAGAGCTCCACAATAAGACCGATTTTAGACAAATAAGACAACAAATGGTCTACATATATTGAGTAGCCATGTGTGGTGGTACAGGCCTGTGGGAGGCAGTAGGATCATGAATTTCAGGCCAGCCTAGGCTATACAGTGAGACCCTGGTGCATAAACAAAACAAAATGTGAAATGAAATAAGTTTTAAAAAGTGTTTAAATCAAACAAAACAAAGACCGTAGTACGAACCTGAAAGCAGTCCTGGTCCTGTCCTTTAATAAGCAGTCGCAAGTTTTGGGCTGTAGTTGTCGAACTGTTTCTTAAAACTAGTTTCTGGAGCCTAAAAACAATCACACATTTTAAATGTCTTCTTTTCCATGGATAGTGCTACATCGACAGAAACAAAGCCAACCAAACCTGACCACAGTCTAAAGACAGGTTGACTATGCAACTCACTGATAGGCTGGAGTCATCTTTCCACAATTAGGGAACTTGTTTCTGGAAACGCGAGGCTTATTAAGACTCACCAGGGAAGGTTTTTAGCTTAATATCACTCTCTAATTTATCTTCTCAGATGGTCTTATTCATATATAATATGTGTATGATATATATGTGTGTGTGTGTGTGTGTGTGTGTGTGTGTGTGTGTGTATGTGTGTGCATTTGTGGGGGCGGGGTGAAATCTTTAAAGGAGATGGACTCTGGGAAACAAGAGGTCAAAGCTACCAGGCTCATTCATACAAAGTGGTCTTCTCAGCAATATGCTGAGTTAATTCACTTTTTAAAGATATTAGAATATAAGTAAAGTAGACATATAAATAGCAGGTTGCTAGTATAAAAAACCCTGAATCTTTGAAACTAATTCCTTTCTTCACTTAATACAAAATAAGAAATCCCTGTTGTGCACAAAAATGAAGACCACTATCACTTAACTTGAAGTTTGTCCTAAGAATTTATCAACTAGATTGCAATCTCCCTAAACAAGACACAGTGCCTCAATTACCTTCTCTCTGCCTTTCCATAAAAGGAGCCCTCATACTCTAAATGCTTAACCAGAGAACTCACCCAAAAGCCTAAGAAAATAAAAGGCAGTTTGAGATGCATTTTAAAAATGAGACACTATAAATTTTTTAAATTTACTCTTATCATATGAAGATTAAGCAAATATATGACAGCTTTATCTCCAATCAAAAGAGAATAATACAGTCATATTTAACACCTGAGAGAATAACATTAGGTAACAAAATCTCAGTACTCTTGATGGCTTCTGTGAATACTCACTGTGTCCTGCCGAGAGGGATACCTCCCCAAGTCAGAAACTGCTTATTGGACAGAATCAATGGAGTCTCTGAGCAGTGAGGTCCAGGTGGCAGAGGTTTACTCCCAGAAGAAATGACTTCACCTTTTAACACTACCTCATACTGAGGTCCTAAGGGCTGCACAAATATTTTCAGGATCCTAACCAAAGAAGAAAATACAAGTCAAGTGTTCCATAGTCAGTTCCTTTGCCAACTATATCCTATTCACTCCCTTTGTCTGAGAGACGGAGTCTGTGAAGAAAACCCAGCATTTCTATCTCAAAGGCTTACACTCCAGGGAAAGTACACACAAAAGAAGTAATAATCACAATAATGTCCACACGGCATAGCACAAGGGAAGTTTCACAGGGCTTTCTTCATGAGGAATTTGGGAAGAGCTGAAGGTCGCAGAAGAAGTCAGCACAGGGTTGAGGAAAAGCACTTGAGGCTTAAACAAGTACTTCAACTCATGTCCGTTCTTTCAAGAGTCTCATAATGAGCTAGCTAGATGTAGGCATTCTATACTCCACGCTGGGGACAAGCAGGGGGCCTGGGTGGGTCCTTCCGTGACATATACTAAGCTAGCTCCATGCAGTCAGGTTCAAACACAACAACAACAATGATATTCTGATTGAAAGTTACTTATGACTTAGATGTCAAAGTCACAGGTCCTGGAAGAGACCGGTGAAGAATTGTAAAGCAATAAATAAAAAACGGAAGTAAAAATTTTCTGGAAGAAAAAAAAGAGGAATACCATAATTCACGCTTTATTATTTACTTTTATCAGAATATATCAGGAAACAGAAACTTCTTAACTTTGTTTCAGTTGGATTAAGAGAAGCATTTTACTAACAAAAAAGATGGGCCAGTGGGTAAAAGCTCTTGCTGAGCAGGCCTGAGGATGTGAATTTGATCCCCAAGCCCATGGTGGAAGGAGAAACAACTACTGAGAACTGTCCCCTGATCTCCACATATGCGCCATGGCATGTGACACCCATACCACACACATCGTACACACAACAGTGACACTATAAATTACATATGTACATACACACATACATATATATATAAATACATGTAAGTGTGTGTGTGTGTATGTGTGTGTACATATATGGTAACTGAAAAGATTAAAGCACAGCTGTATCATTATTTCATATATTAGGTGAAGTAAAATAGGTGTCTGTACATGAGTGAAAAATATCTAAGCAAGTGGTCATTATAAATATTTTCATATTACCTTTCTTCATATGCTTTGGGATCCTTTGGTGTAAATGAAACTGTAACTTCATGTTCTTCTCCAGGTTTAAGAAATAGACTCTCTGGATCCACTGAAAACTGACTTCCTTGTTCTGCAACCTAAGAAATTACAACTTAACTCATGCAAGCATGTTTTCTTGTATTCTCTGCTTTTCTATGCTATTTTTTAAATTTTTGTTTTTGTTTGTTTTTTTGTTTTTCGAGACAGAGTTTGTGTATGTAGTAGCCCTGGCTGACCTGGAACTCTCTCTGTAGACCAGACTGACCTCAAACTCATAGAGATCTGCCTGCCTCTGCCTCCCAAATGCTGAGATTAAAGGTGTGCGCACCACTACCATCCCTCTTACTCCTTTTCAAAAGGATATTTCCTTCCTCTTCCATTTTCAAATCTTTTTTCCTACCCCATCTCCAATTGGATCTCAGAAATAAAACCTCTATATGCAGACTACTCTTTTCCACTTCTACACACCCACAGATGCCACACAAACTTCTAAGGAACTATTCAAGAATTCTTACATCCAAGGTTTCAACAATACCCAAGCATACACTTGGGGCTAGTGTGACTCTCAATCTTTACAACACTCTCGGTGATTCCCAGCTCAATCCTCATAGCATCCCAACAAGGCTGCCAGCACAGGGCCATCAGAAAGACATCACTCTTTCAAAAGTTCTTACCTTGATATCTAGATAAACTTCAATATTCCCAGCATTTTTCAAAGGCAAGGGCTGCTTTGTTGAGGAATTTACATCGGCCAACAAATACATAGTCTGTGAGGTAGGGTAAAGATGCATTAAAAAAGTAATCACAATTAAAGAACCAGAACATCACAGAGTAACGACAGAGAGAAGATGAGGATACCTGTAAGTCCCTGGGGGCATGAATCCTAGCTATTCCTGCTCTTGCTCGGAGGTCCACACTTCTAAGAACTGGGATAGGATTTGGGCTGTCAACTTCTATATCCACTCTGGCCAGGAATTCTTCTGCTGAGCCTAGAATTTCTACAAAAGTTTACTTTTACTTTAGTAAACAGATAGTTAATCCCAGATTTCACCAGTTATCCAAAATGATGTCCTCAGGGATTCAAAGAAAATTCAGGGGCCAGGGAGATGGCTTAGTGGGCAAAAGGTGCTTGTAGTGCAAGAATGATGACCTGAGTGTGACCCTCAGAATCCACGGAAAGGTAGAAGAAGAAAACCAACTTCAAAAAACTGTCTAGTGACCGTCACACAAATGCCCACATACATACACAATAATAATAATAATAATAAATTAATTAAAAAAAAAAGAAAACCCAGTTAAGACTTTTAAAACAATCCAAACCTAGGCATGACTAGAGAGACAAGCAGAGAGGAAAAATGGGTTTTCTGCGACACTTGCTTAGACCACCTATACTTCCATAGGTTTAGCCCCAATATCATACCATCTTCTCCATTTCCTAAACATAAAATTTGTGACAATGACCCAAAATATTGTCATTTAATTAACAAACAAATAAACTGTAAATCTGAAGTTTAATTACAGAATAGGATAATTCCAAAAAAAAAAAAAAATATGATACCTGAAGTGAAGAGTTTCTTTGGGCTATGGAAAATAACCCAAACTATCAGAAATTCTGGATCCTATTAAATGAAAAACAAAATTTTAATGTATATTGATGTTAAGACTGAAATCCTAATGAGCTAAAAGTAGTTTGGAAATTTGTTCTTTACTTCTACACCAGTTTTGTTAAACTGACCCAACTGACCTGTCCATCGTAACTGGCAGGCATCACATGACTGACTACGGACGGGGACACCAGCTGAGCAATCACATCAGAGTAAGAAGCGGCTTTCAGAGACGCATGGATGGGTTCTTTGGAAAATGTGAAGCAGCACCAGGCTAAGGCATTCTGTTTAGAAACAGAAAAGTCAGTTTCAGCAAAGTCATAGCAGTACATTTGCTAATAGGCTCTTTAGCAATATAATTTACTTTTACAAGGAAAAATTAACCAAGGCTATTAGCATTGCCTATCATTTCAAATCACTATATTCTGTAGGCAGTCTCTTAGAAATTCTAGGTTAGTACTTACAGCATTAATAATCAGTCTGATTGGCACAGTAGCATGTGTCTTGTTTATTAGCTTGAGTGGGAGAGCTTTCCAACCATCATAGGTCAAGTCACCAAAATCCAGAACACCTCTCTTTTCCGTTTCTACCTAAGTATGAAAAAAGGACTGAGTGACATAACGCATCTATTATTAATGACTATCTTAGCTATGTGCTTCTTTTAGCAACAGTTCAGAGTCCGCACGACAGGTAAACTTAGACCTAGGTCTTCCCATTCTATTTTATTTTCCATTTTATTTTATTGCTGTCCATAAAACTGTGCTAAAGTCTTCTTTTAAAGCAGGCTAAGTACTCAAATATACTATAGAACAAGGCAAAGTGGCTATTGCAACTTTGCAAACACTATTAGATCTTAAGTTGAAGCCAATTGTTTTAGAAAACATAAATCTCCTCTTAATTAATCCTATCATTAGACTTTTAATTCCTTAATTCCTTTCACAACTTCATGAAGATCTTGGTCTATTTCAGATTCAGTCTGATACACAAACGGTATTTAAAATGGTGTCACACAGACATATCAAAGGGTAAAGATAAGTGTGTACTATGTGTCAGACTGCTGTCTTTAAACAGAGCAATCTAACAGACTCACCCTGATAGCCACACATGTGAAACTTTGCACAATATTTAAAACACATAAACTCTCATAGTTTATGAAACTACAAGGAAAGCAAAGATATATTAGCAAGTAGGAGCTGAATTCTATAACGGCCAATGAAGGTCAGGGGTCCAAATTAACCCCCAAGATAGTTGAGGTTTGACACTTTCCAAAGGTAGTAAATTTCAGGCTCCTTGTGGGCAGGGCAAAGCTGGAAGAGAATGTAAACGTCATACATAAAGTCCTGGAATGCCGTGTCCTTTCTAAGAATATTAAAGAACAAAAACAAACAAAACATTTGAAAAACTACCCTGTGTTCAAAAAACAACAGGGGACCTTCCAAGGGATGGGGACATTTGGAAAGATTGTTGCAAGACTTGAGTCTAGGCCACACCAGCACTGGCATGGAGCTCCAACTGAGACTCACAGAGCCTTGCATGCCTTCTTTGCATTTCCACAGGATGCTCTCAGGGTAATGAGGACACATGAAAGGGAGGAAAATTTTGGGCTGAATAAAGAGACATTATAACAAAAAGATGTTAAAGAAATGGAATCCATTAACAAAAGAAAGATGCCATAGAAAGATCAGCACTGGTCAGAACAGGCTTTAAACAAAAGGGATGAAAGAATGGCCCAGTTCTCAGTTCCAGCTGTCGAAGAAGACAACTCTAATGGCCTAGTTTACACTGACTACCACATCCAAACACTCTCCTATGGCCTACACAGGCACACATGTGGCACACATTTGTACATGCAGACATACACTCATACACATAAAAGCAAATAAAACTGAAAGAAAATTTTTAAGAAACAGCTAAGATTTAGCTTCAAACACTGGGCACATCTGCCCACAAATTCTTTCTGCAGCAAATGACACTAATTTACAGAGTTACCTCGATGACAGGGCTTTCGGCAATAGCAGTGAGAGTGACTCTGCTCCCCAAAGCTTCTGCTTGCACTACTGTATCAGCATCTGCTGAAAACGGCCACGAAGCAACACTAAACGTACATCTGAAAATTCCAGGATTTGTGGGTATAAAAAGAATTTTTATCTCTTCTGTGGCATGAGGTCTTATAACAACTTTATTCTTGAAAACTAAACACGTTTGTGTTGAAAGATCCACCTATAAATAAGAGCAAGATAGTATGTTAGAAACGGCTCTACCTTTCAAGGCTAATCATCTAGTTTAAGATTCCTTTTCCCAGTCAAACTAGGAAATCTAGACCTTTGTTGCATGTTAAAAAATACTCTACTCTTATAACTCATTATTTGAAAAGTATCATCAATCCAAAAGCAAAACGCTTTTTGATGGCTGGTGAGATGGCATGTAAGTAAAAGGTTGTTGATGCCGAACTTGACAGTCTGACTTTGAACCCTGGAACTCACATGGTAAAAGAGAAAACCAATGCCCACAAGTTGACCTCCACACCTGTGTTGTGGCATGCATACACCCACCCACACATATAAGCAAAAAATAAATAAGTAATTCTCACTACATACAGACTGTGTCCACTCCTAGTAGATTTTAAAATGAACAAACATATTTACCTAGACCCTCACTCTTCTAAAAAGGACACTGAACACAGAAGTACTTCACAGCCCTAGAAACCTGTCTAGGATGATTTCTAGTTCTATATGCTGTGTCAAATCCTACCTTCAACCCACAATGCCTTCCTCCAGTTATTTTATTTTTATCTCATTTAATGATCTGGTAACAGATGGGAAAGTGAGGAAAATAAGAGATGGCGGAAAAGTGATGGAGAGTGTTAACTGTCAACTACAACATCTACAATCCCCTGGGAGGCGCGCCTCTGGACAGGCCTGTGGGGGTGATCTGGATTGCTTTATTTGCAGTGGGAAGACCCACCCACTATGAGTGGTACCATTCCCTAGCTGGGATCCTGAACTATATGTGGAGAGAGGGAGTTGAGTAGCAGCACGCATCCAGTGCTCTTTGGTTGCTGATTGTGACTATGATGTAGCCAGCTGCTTCAAGCTCCTATTGCCTTGATTTCAATGCCGTGATGGCCTATACTCTTGGACTGTGAATCAGAGTAAACCCTTTCTCTACTGTTGATGCCAAGAATATTTTATCACAGCAACAGGAAAAGAAACTAAGATAGAGACAATATTATTTGACCAGGATGCTGAGAGGAGAAAGGGAATAAAACCAGTCTGTGTCGGCTGGCAAGCAGCAGTCACAAAGCCTGGACATGTCACAGCAGGAGTTACTGACCCTACTCCCTGCCCTCCCTACTCACAACTTCCACATGGCCATCAGTGTGAAGAAAAATTTACAGTCTCTGATAGCAACTGTAGTTGATCATGTGAGATCCTTGCTAAACATTAAAGCTATTGTTTCCATGGATTTCAAAAGATCATATAATAAAATTAACAGATTAATAATATTCCTCTTTCCAAATGAAGACTTGGTCCAAATAAGTAACTTAGTTCTTTTGTCTTTTCTTTTTTTTTTTTTTTTTTTTTTTTTTTTTTGGTTTTTCGAGACAGGGTTTCTCTGTGTAGCTTTGCGCCTTTCCTGGGACTCACTTGGTAGCCCACGCTGGCCTCGAACTCACAGAGATCCGCCTGGCTCTGCCTCCCGAGTGCTGGGATTAAAGGCGTGCGCCACCACTGCCCGGCTGTCTTTTCTTGATACATGACAATAGCTTATAGTCAACAGTATTTAGTAAAACCAGGAACTCACTGTGCTAAAGGCAAAATAACATGGCTTTATATATAAATAATGATTAATAAATATTAAAACTGATACAAAATGTAAAATATTCAGATTTCACGTATTACACTGAAAACACTACAACAACGAGGGGCTTAAAAAAGACCCCATTCCGCCAGGCAGTGGTGGTGCATGCCTTTAATTCCAGCACTCAGGAGGCAGACCCAGGCGGATCTCTGTGAGTTCGAGGCCAGCCTGGTCTACAGAGTGAGTTCCAGGACAGGCACCAAAGCTACACAGAGAAATCCTGTCTTGAAAAAACCAAAAAAAAAAAAGACCCCATTCCAAAATTGTTCAGTTGGGTAACTATCAAGTCCTACGAGAGCAACAAAAATTAAAAAAAAAAAAAAAAAAAAAAGCTGGGCATAGTAATGTCTGCATATTAATCCCAGCACTTCAGAGGTGGAGAAGAGGGGATCAAGAGTCTACAGTCGTCCTTGGCTACTTAGCAATCTGAGCTGCCCCGAGTTACATGAGACCCAGCCTCAGAACGACGAAACCAAAGGGATTGACTGCAGCCGTGCATGTGTCTGCTGGATGCAATGGCTCTGCACATACCCACCATGTATCAACAGGGAAAAAGAATCTTATTTGTGTTTCTGTGTATGTTAGAGAGATGTGAATAGACTAGACATAAACAAGGCAGTGAAAAAGCCGGGCACGGTGGCATATGCCTATAATTCTAGTACTTGGAAGGTAGACACAAAAGGATGACCACAAAAAATCAAGGGCAGTCCGATCTAGACAGCAAGTTGCAGACCAGGTAGGGCTACACAGTGAGTCTGTTTAAAAAGAAAAAGAAACAAAAACAAAAAGGAGGCCAGTAAGACGGTTTCATGGGTCAAGGCACTTGAGCACAAGCTCAAGATGTGGCCGGCCACTCATCCAAGAGCGGCATGACTGTTGGCAGGTGACGACCACTTTCAGATCAGATCTGAGGCTCGCTTAATAGAAGGCATTCAAACCAGGTACTGTAAACCAGCTAAACTCATGACTGAGGGAGGTCATGGGTCCTCCTGGGGAAACTCACTACTGTCTAGCTGAACTAACGTGATACCAAACTACATGCTAAATATGTAGGTTTAAATCCAAAGACAAATGCTACCCTCGGTCTTACTTAGAGACACTCTTCTTGGCAGGGGGACAGTGATGAATGAAAAGACTGTTGGCTGCTCAAGGAGCTAAGAATAAAAGACAGCTGAGTTCTCAGCCCTAAACAGAGAGGTCATTTGTACCAATCCCTCTAAGGCTCAGGGAACATTGAGAAAAAGGGAGCAGAGAAAATGTAAAAGCTGGAAGTTGGAAGAAAGGCTGAAAAAATACTATCTTCCAGGCATGCCTCTACAAAAACTTCCCAAAAGTGGGGCTGGAATGATGTCTCTGAGGCTAAGAACGCTCCTGCAGCAGACTCAGGTTCAGTTCCAAGCACCTACATGACAGCTCAAAGCTGTCTACAGCTCCAGGTCCAAGGGATCTGACACCCTCTTCTGTCCTCTGTGGGCACTACACACTTGTGGGCAAACACTCACATACATAAAAATAAATAAGTCTTAAAAAAAAATAAAACTTTCAAAAGAACAATTTGGTTAGTTAGAAAAAGGAAGAAAAAAAGGGGTGGACCGAGGAGTAGCTAGGGAAAGGGGAAACAAAATACATAGCATGTGTATATTAAATTATCAAAGAATGAACTATTATTTTAAAGGGGGAGTGAAAGGAAGTCAAGTGCTTTGTTGCAGTGCACCTGTGACGCCCAGTGAGGCAGACAGACGACTCACCTTCTCCCCATCCACACAGATACTGAGGACTCTGGTGCTGACTTGTAGCCAACGGTCAGTGGGGTTGAGGACACTCAGGAGGGTCTGAGAAGCAATCCCGACACAGCACGCGTGAGGAAACCTCAGCTCCTCAGGTACTCTGGCATTCCCTGCATGAGACAAAGTCAAAACGGAGGTTACACTAAACATCTGACTAAGAGGACTACTGGTTAAAAGGAAAGCATTACACAGGAGTGTCCGATTACACCCACGATCTACAGAATAAATGCCCTAGAAGTGTAAGAGTCCTTGACATAACAAGTCTCAGTGGAAGCTGCCAATAGCTTCCTCTGTCTCTTCTATACAGCTCTGAGAAAAACAATGCAATGTAAGTTAAGCTAATCGAATCAGAATTTACAGCAAATCAAATCTTTGTTGTTGCTATCATGCCCTTTATCTCTCCCAAGTCTAAGCCACTGACAGCTGTGAAGAGAAGCTCCAGAGGCTTCTTCCAGGTGTGCCTGGCTACAGTGTCTTCACAGCACTATCTCCCTCCTCCTCCTCCTCCTCCTCCTCCTCCTCCTCCTCCTCCTCCTCCCCTCCTCCCCCTCCCCCTCCCCACCTCCTCCTCCTCCCATTCCGATGGCCTCTGTGTACAATGCCCAGCTCCACTGAGCCGATGTCTGTCATCAGGGAAAGCATGCTGTGGGTGAGAGCAGAGTTCTGCTCCTCACTACCATCACACCACACCCTGAAGCACCAGGGGAAGGTAGCCCGTTCTGGGAAATGATCTGGAAGAGAACATTTCCTAAGTAAAAGAATAGCAAAAATCAAGTGCAGAGGAAAAGAAACATCAGGACGAAGACCCAGAAAACTATCAGCATACAGCTTACTGCTGTTCTAAGCCAAGTTCAGGAACCCCTTCACAGAAACATTCTGGTGCTCTCAATAAAAGACAAAGGAAGAGCTTGTAAGAAGCTCACCTATAATCCTAGCACTTAGGAGGTACAGGCACGAGGATCAAAAGCTTAAAGGTTGTTTTCCCTACATAGAAAGTACGAGTGAGGCCAATCAGGGTCCTGATTTTTTAAAAAAGGACAAATAAAATAAAAGAGGGGGTCTAGAGAAATGGCTCAGCAGTTAAGAGAATTTGTTGCTCAATAATGACAAACTAAGTTCAAATCCCAGCACCTGTATAAGGCAGCCCACAGCCACCTCCAACTCCAGCTCCCAAGAAATCCAATACCCTCCTTCAGCCTCCATGGGCAAGTGCACATGTACGTGTGCATACATTCATAAAGACACACACAGATAAATCTTAAAAATTAAAAAAAATTTCATTTCAACCAATGTTTCTTTGGAACAAACTAGCTTTGTGGACCCATTTGTGAAAATGCAACCTTTACAGAACAAAAACTATGACAAGAAAAGTCATCTTACCAAATCCAGACATCATCCCTGAGTCCCAAGGTTCGGTTTCACGGTTTGCACCAACAGACTGCACAGGAAATGGCTTTGCTGTATTCAGCAAGTTCTGGTGTCCAGCAGTAGGACACAGGTTATAAAGAGAAGAGGGACCCATCATTCCAGAGGCAAGATTTGGTCCTACGCACATCCCAGAAGCCATATGTTCTGGTACAACAGGAGGATAAGAAGAACATCCTGAAATACCAAAGACCTGCATGCCTGCATGGCACTGAGGCAAGGTGGCATTCCCAGATGAAGGGACTGGCCCCAAATACTGCTGGGCCACAGGAGCTGTGTAGAGAGAATGTCCAGTCCAGAGGGCAGCGCACAGAGCAGGCTGGTTCTGCACCTGAGCAACAGAAGCATGACCTGAAATGTGGGGAGTAGGATTGTGCTGGTTTGCAGAGCTGCCCAGATTAGGAATCTGGCTGCTGGATCCACTGCTGGCGGTTGAGAGACCAGTAGACATTAACCTTTGACCTTCGTCCACAGCTTTCTGGCTCAATACAGGGAGGCTTGGTATGACTGGCCCAGACCGGTGGCTCAGACCTGGCTTGTTCAGGAGAGCCTGGCCAATCAGGTCCTGTTCACTGGGGCCAGATGTTGAATCTACCTTACTGGCTTCCAAGTGATCTTCACTTTTGGAAGAAATATCTTGACTCGGTGTAAAATTAGGGTCTCCATCTTCAAATCCACTACTCAAAGAAGGAGTTTCTGTCACTTTTCCTAAACGAGACTCAACCCGGACAATACAAGGCACTGCTACTTTCTCGGTATTCTGACCTGGAACTTTGTCTCTTAGCTTCTCCACAGTTCGCTCCTCTGATGGAGTTGGACTGGCTCCAACAACTGTGGTGCTCAACTCACTGGTGAGATCGCTCTAAGGATGACAAATTTTGTTTTTTAATAATTCATAGATTAAACAAAATGTAACAGATTCAAACAATGCTGGTATAAATCTCAAGTAACATGAAACCTACATGGTATCCTGAAACACAGCGTGTACAAAGGAAAATAACTGCAAATATGAAATGCAGGCTTATACATGAAAACTGCACCCCCTGTTTTAGAAAAGTCTTATGGTAGGAGGGAAATAAAAGGTAAACACCAATTGCATCTAAAACATTTCAATAAAGAACCAAAGTCAGCTAACATTTTTCAAATTAAAGGATTCTTTGTAAACTTTATAAAATAATATAAATTAGTAAATAAAAGTATAAAGGGCAGACAAGCTATCAAATGATATGGACATGAGGTTAGAGTCAGTACAAAGCCAGCTCCCAGACCCTCCCAAGTCCATTATTTGTCTACGCTATATTAAATATGATAGGAATATATGATATTTTGAGTACTAAGTGTTTTCCAATTTCTAAATGACGTTATGGTTCTTTTTTATTATTTCTTTATAATGCACAACCTTGAAGAGTAACAGCTATAGACCTGCAAGATGAACAGTCTAGAACTAGCACACAAGAGCACACTTAACTTCATTTATTGTTTTTGTTTGTACTGGAAGTTTATACTGAACCAAAGTTTTAGAAACAAAGATATAAGCCAAGTGGTGGTGGTGCACGCCTTTAATCCCAGTATTTGAGAGGCAGAGGCAGGTGGATCTCTGTGAGTTTGAGGCCAGCGTGGTCTACAGAGTGAGTTCCAGGACAGCTAAGGCTACACAGAGAAACCCTGTCTCAAAAAGAAAAAGAAAAAAAAAAAAAAAAGGAAGAAAGATATAGTAAACAGAGACTAATGGTAACAAAAAAATATGTCCTTGGGCTTTAATTACTAAGTGACAAGCACTAACTTCATGCCACAAGCCTTCACAAAGGTGAAGAAAATAGGATTAAAGAGGGCTAGTAATCCAAGAAAGCAGCAGGCCCCATCATTCAGCAGTTCAACACTATGCTAAGAAAACAGACTCAGGGGAGGGGGGACAGGAGTGGGTTAATTTAAACTAAGGATATATAACAAAAGCCTCATGGAACCTCACAACTTTGTAAGCTAATTAAAAATGTAAGTTAAAAGGAGTTTGAATGGAGGTACCCAGAAGATATGAGTTTGGAAATTCCAGTGCCAGGTATAGAATACTTCCCTATGAGCTAATGGTCAGAAAGATCCTAGAGACCC
This sequence comes from Peromyscus californicus insignis, assembly GCF_007827085.1. Lineage (NCBI taxonomy): Eukaryota > Metazoa > Chordata > Mammalia > Rodentia > Cricetidae > Peromyscus > Peromyscus californicus. The sequence goes on along the minus strand of NW_026294469.1, from coordinate 56,461,018 downwards.
CCAAAACAACAAAGGCTACTGCCACTGCTCTTGGGTGCTCACCAGAACTAAACGGTAAGAACCTATTAAAGACACAGCACACTTTGGTTGCAGAGCATAGGGAAATCAAGCTAGACCTGACCCAAAAACTTCCTCCCTGCTGGCTAGCCTTCACAACATTGAAAGCTGCTATGCTGACCACAGGAGGAGAAAAGTTATCAATGGACTTACACAGCGCTGGACCATGCATGCTACAATACTGATCTGCCAAGAGAGATGCACTCACTGGGCAATAGTGGCATGATTAGTACTGGGGTAACCAACTGCTTTCTGACTGGATTTGAGAGTTGCTCCATGGGAAGGAACTCATACCTGACACTGTAAACCTGGTCAAAAGCCCATGGCTAGGGAGGTCATAGGCCCTAGGGGAACCTAGTACTATTGTTTTTGCTAAAAGCATATGTAGTCAAAGTATCTTCTAAATATTTATTTTTGGTTGTGAGCCTAGCCTTTAACGGCTGAGCTATCCCTCCAGCCCATCTCCTAAATATTTAGGTTTACACCTGTAAATCAATGCTGCTCTCATCCTTGGTCAAAGATGCTTCTATTTGAAGTGGGCAAGAGTCAATGTAAAGACTTAAGTACAAATATATACATACATTAATTCATTCTAAAGATACAGAACAGCAACACAGAAGTTAAACAGGCCAGGATTCCAGTTTGAGTCAAACATCACTAACACTTTTGGTCTTGAAGTGGCACCCACCTTATGGCCCTCTGAGCTTTCATCAGCAGCTGTGACGGGAAAAGTGCTTTCCCGTTCAGACACATAAGTCAGCCTGCTCAGATCAGCATGGGAACATGTCAATTTTGACAACCCACACTCTGAGTGGGGTTTCTGGGGATGAGCTAAATCAAGAGACTCTAGAGCACACCTGAAAGAGAAAGAGGAACATGGTGTTAGAATCTGTATAAGAAAATGACCACAACTGTCTATCTAAAGCTTGAAGTAACTCAACCACAAACTTACCATCTTTAATTAAAATAATCAATTACATTTCTACAGATGAGCTACTTGGTAGCTACCATTAAAGAAAAAGTTGTCTCATTTTCATTAGTAAACACCATATATAGACACATAACAATTATTCATCCAATAAAAATTGAGTATCTGGCATATAGCAGTTAATAAAACCATTTAAAAAAAATCCCTATCCTCAAAGAGCAAAAGCATCACAAAACATTATGTAGATAAGGAAAAAAAATGCCCACGTACTGCTAATCAAAAGGTAAAATGAGTAACTTTTGGCTGAGCAATTAAGCAGCACCTAGAAAAAGCTCATTGACTCAAATATTCTATAGCTGAGAAATTCATCCAGAAAGAAAAAAATTGAGAAATAAAAACACTTCATAAAAGGTCAGTTTATTGATAATAAAGTAGGAAGCTCAAATGCCATACAAGAGGAACTACTGCACGGCACAAACATGCAGCAAAACACTCTTTAACCACTATAAACCATGCCGTTAGGGCTGAGAATGGAGCTCAGTGGCAGAATGCTTGTTAGCATTGCAACATATAACAAAAACAAAAACCCCAAACCTTGCTGCGGAATACTATGCTATGGCTCAGAAAGATTTTTACAACATATTAAGTAAAACAAAAACAAAATTCAATGGATAAAGGCTAAATGTGGCACAGTGGCAAATCATGCCCAAAAACCTGGGTATCAATCCCTAGTACCAATACAAAAAATACATAATAAAAAAGCAAAATGAAAAAACAGCCTTTGCGATGGAACCCACATCTATTTACCACACACACACACACACACACACACACACACACACGCACTGGTGTTACTTCTAGCGTATTGTGTTTTTCAGCAGCCGTCAGGGCCTCCAGCCAGATCTGGGAGAAAAGAAGCATGCTCAACACCTCAGCCTAGAGAGGCTGCTGAGGTGCTTGCCGCCAGACCTGACGACTGGCGTTGAGTCCCAGGAATCACACAGTGGAAGGAAAGAGAAAACCAACTCCTACAGGCTCTCTGTCCTCTGACCTCTAAACAGGTACTGAAGTATATGCATCTTCATGAGTGTGAGTACAATCAGAGACACCTATGCATGCTCCATATACACACAAATACATGTAATTTTAAGAATATATTCCGGGCTGGAGAGATGGCTCAGAGGTTAAGAGCACCAACTGCTCTTCCAGAGGTCCTGAGTTCAATTCCCAGCACCCACATGGATAAATCTTTAAAAAAAAAAAAAAAAAGAAGAATATATTCCACAAGTGTATCATAGAGTTCCCTCCTAAGGGCAGAAGGCAATGAAGCAGGAAAATTATTTTTTAGAGATAATGCCTGAATTCACACAGCTAAAAAAGAGGCAGCTTGGGAAAGTTAGTAGATAGCTCTGAAATCAACTATTTTCTAAAGCATAACATTTTCAATCATTTCAGTAACTACTCAAATTTGTTCATTTAAATCTTTCAGAGAAACACCTGTATGATATCTTATGAAGCCACAAAAAGATAACATTTGCAGAATTAAAAATTAAAAGAAAATTATTCATTTCTATGTTATTAAAATAGCAAAACATGGGGCTGGAGAGATGGCCCAGAGGTTAAGAACACTGGCTGTTCTTGCAGAGGACCTGGATTCAATTCCCAGCACCCACATGGCAGCTCACAACTGTCTGTAACTCCACAGGGGATCCAATGTCTTCTGGCCTCCTCAGGCACCAGGCACACACATGGAACACTTACATATATGTGGGCAAAATACTCATACACATGATTAAAAGATAGTAAAACATAAATAATATACTAAACGATACTAGAAAGACTAAATAAACCATGAAAGTCCTAGCCTGGTTAGCATTAAACTGTCAACTTGACACAGCCTAGAATCCCCTGAAAAAGAGTCTTAACTTTATCAGGTTGGTATGTGGATATATGAGTGCGGGATTTCCTTGGCTGTCTTGAGTGGCGCCATCCCTAGGCATGGACTGTATCATGAAGGCTAGCTAAGCATGACTCTTTCAGTCAGAGAGCAAGCCATCAAGCAACATTCACCAGGTTCCTGCCCTGGTACCTCTCAGTGACGGACTGTGACCTGGCAGTGTAAGCCACAATGAACGTCCCCTCCCAAGCTGCTTTTGGTCATGGTGTTTTATCACAGCAAGAGAAAGGAAACTAAAGCAGGCCCATTATGCATTCTGAAATATCACTACTTTTCATGTTGGGTTTTTTTTTTTTTTTTTGGTTTTTCGAGACAGGGTTTCTCTGTGTAGCTTTGCGCCTCTCCTGGAACTCACTTGGTAGCCCAGGCTGGCCTCGAACTCACAGAGATCCGCCTGGCTCTGCCTCCCGAGTGCTGGGATTAAAGGCGTGCGCCACCACCGCCTGGCTTTTTTTTTTTTTTTAAAAAGGAACAGCAGAATATAGGATCTGGGGAGATGGTTCAGTGGGTAAAGTGCTGACAGCCAATCCCGAGGAACGGAGTTTGAGTGCCCAGTACCCAGGTAAAGAAAACAAGAGCAAACAAAGAGACAAGTCCAGCAGCTGGGCAGTGTGTATCTATACCGCCAGCAGGGGACTGGAGAGGAGAATCTAAGGGGCTTGCAGTCAAAGCTCACTGGCTTGGATAGAAAAACGGGTGAGCTGCAGACTGCCAAAGACCCTTTCTCAATATAAGATACGGTGGGAAACAACAGCTGGGGAGACAGGCAGGTGGATCTCTGCTGAATTCAAGGCCACGCACAGAGACTTTATTTCAAAAATTAAAAGTAAAGAAATTAAAAAGGTATTTTAGTGACAGCCTTTAAGAGACGAACCTAGCCAGGCAGTGGCGGTGGTGCATGCTTTTAATTCCAGCACTCAGGAGGCAAGAGGCAGATGGATCTCCGAGTTTGAGGCCAGCCTGGTCTACGGAGAGACCCTGTCTCAACAAAAAAAAAAAAAAAAAAGCAAAACAACAAAAAGAGATGAACCTAAAAATGATTTTTCCTCTTTTATGATTTTTTACAATTTAATTTTCCTATATATAGCACAAATTTTTAAAACTTAATAATCAAGGTGGAACATATCTAATCAAAACACATTGTATGCCTGTATGAAATTCTCAAATAATGGAAATAAACAAAAATAAAGTTAAATAAGCACTTACCCTGATAAGCTTCCAGAAATCTCACTAGGAGAAGAATGGCTGAGTGGTGAAGTAGACAGTCTGAAGCTCCCCTGCTCTTCCAAGCCAGATCCACCACTCTTGGGAAAGGCATTTTTCACATCTATTATGAAGGTGTATTCTCCAATAAGAACAGAAAACAACAATAACAAAAACCACACAATTTACATGCGATGGATCACTGATACTTACCAACACTATTAAATAAGACTCTACAACCTTCTTCAAAAGTGACGTGCTTGTCACTGCTGCTTGTCTCACTGACACATTCCTTTTTCCTTTGGTGTTCTCTATTATCTTGTATTTCTTCACATTCTTCTAAAAGGCGAAGGCATGGTACTCTGGAGTCCCTCACTGATGAGTAACTACTGGGTGTTGGAGTGGAAACCGAAGCAGCTTTCTCATTGTTCTGCACATCTGGTAATTCGTCAATGGAGCATGTCTTCCTCCCTGTGGCTGTGTCTCCATTCTCTCTGATGTTTGTAAGTACCGAGTTTGAAGAGGTTATTGTTCGAAGTGATGCTTCAGTCTCACTCTCTGTATTTTTACCATAGAAAACAGCTGCTGAATCTCCTTTAGGTTCCCTTGTATTAGTAGCAGCAGCATTCACTATACTGATGTCTTGAAGAGTCTGCTGTTTGGGCAAACATACATCCCAAATGTCACATGTGCCGGCTCTCGAAAACGGCTCCCGTGCACCTTCACAGCTACTAATTTCTGTTTTTGTAAGGTACTTCTCCATATCAAATGCATTGGATCTGTTACTTTTTTCTACATCATTAATTAGGAAATGAGACATGGTGGAACAGTCCTCTTGTGTATCATCATCCTGAAAAGTCTGGCCTCTTCTTTTATTTGTAAGTGCCTTCATCATGGCAACAAGCTGGGCAGGATCGGTACTCAGGGACACATCTGCAATGGCTGAAGCAATGGTGCTTATTCTCAGGACAGAGTCTCCACCGCCAGACAGTGTGTTCTGGTGGTCTTCCAGTCTGTCAGTAATGCAGAAAGTGTCCTAGACATAAGAAAACGTTTATTAAATAACTCCCTCTACTTACAAGGACACGTACAGATCAGTTTAATCTTTATTTAGTGTAGTCTTCTCTTATTCAAGGGCTATCTATGTACCTAGTGGATGTCTGAAAGCAAAGACAGCACACCAAACTACACACGGACACACAGACACACACATAGACAGAGACAGACAGACAGACAGACAGACAGACAGACACACACACACACACGCACACACACACACACACACTATGCTTATTCCATTCCTAAACAACATACATACCTATGAGAAAACTTAATTTATAAATTGGGCACAGAAAAACATAATGGGAACCACAGTATAAAACTGAGATGGGCCCAACAGCAAAAACTATAAATTGCTATTTATGGTCAACACATTAAAACATCTACCTCTGGTGACAACAGGCTAGGCAGTGCTGACGTCCCACTGAGAACTGGAACCGACAGCATGTTTCACAGCACCCCCTTTGCTCAGTGTGCTGGCACATGTCTATAACCTCCACAGGGGAAGTATAGGCAGGAGGGTCAGGGAACAGTTATTCTCAGTTATGTGTGGGGTCAAGGCAGCCTGGGCTACAAGAGACACTGTCTCAAACAAACCAACGGAAGGAAGGAAGGGAGGGAGGGGAGGGAGGGAGGGAGGGAGGGAGGGAGGGAGGGAGGAAGGGAGGAAGGAAGGGAGGGAGGGAGGGAGGAAGGGAGGAAGGAAGGGAGGGAGGGAGGGAGGGAGGGAGGGAGGAAGGGAGGAAGGGAGGAAGGGAGGGAGGGAGGAAGGAAGGGAGAGGAGAGGGGAGGGAGGAAGGAAGGAAGGAAGGAAGGGAGGGAGGGAGGGAGGGAGGAAGGAAGGAAGGAAGGAAGGGAGAGGAGAGGGGAGGGAGGGGAGGGAGGGGAGGGAGGGGAGGAAGGAAGGAAGGAAGGAAGGAAGGAAGAAAAGAAAGTTTTATTAAACAGTCTATCAAGGAGACAGGTCATAATTTCCTGGATAATCACTAATATAGAAAAAAATGTATGAGATTAATAGAAAAAAGAAAACACAATCCTATAAAATACAATCCAAAAGAAAAAGAATAAAGATCAGAGGAAACAGCCAACAAATAAGAGAGAAGATTCAACTGGTCATGGACTAGAAATTGCATAAAAGAAAGTACAGTGCTCACTTTGGCAGCACACAGACTAAAACTGGAACGATACAGAGAAGATGAGCATGGCCCCTGCGCAAGGATGACACACAAATTCATGAAGCATTCCATATTTTAAAAATAAATAAATAAAAGAAAAAAGAAATGTACAAAGGCTGGGAAACTGATTTAAAAAAAAAAGTCTCTTTCTATTTTCTTAAATGAGAAGCATCCAAAATAAGAACAAGGGAAGATTAAAAGTAAAGGGCCAGCAAGATGGCTCAGTGGGTAAAGGCAACTGCCGCCAAGCCTGATGACCTACATTCAATACCTGGAGACCCACACGGCACACAGCAGAAGGAGAGAACTGACTCCCACGAGTTGTCCTCTGACCTTTACACACACACTCTGAGGAACACAGATAAATAACTGTGTCGTTCTTAACTATAAAAATGTCATGGGTAAAACACAGCATGACAACACAACCCTAGGGAAAAAGTTTGTATTTACATGGTTGATACCAACCTCAGGGGTAAAAAAACAACAGGAATAGAGGGAGACGTGCACAACGATAAGAAGTTAATTAATTAGCCCAACAAATTTGATTTATATAGACCTAAAACTATAGCCTCAAAAAATTTAAAGCAAAAACAGACTCATAATGAGGAACAGACAAACATACAGTCATAGTGGGTGGTATTGAAACCTAAATGACTGAAGGAATAGCAAAATAATTTTAACATGCAATCAACTTTAGCATTCTTGTTTAACAAAGTTCACATTAATGAAACAAAAACAAAAGCAGATAATAGTTATGCAACAGGTGTTCCCTTCAAGTGAACAAAATGCATTTTTAAAACTGAACAAATCCAGATCCATTAAATATATGTCTTGGTAAAATTCAAATGACTAAGAGCAAAAATCTTGAACACAGAACAATTAATCTAAAAACCAAACATTTTAAAATCTGGAAAGATAGCTCAGTGGATAAGAGCATGTATTGTTCTGACAAAGTACCCGAGTTCAGTTCCCAGCACCTATGCCAGGTGGTTCACAACTGCCCAAAACTCCAAGTCCAGGAGCAGGTACCCACACACATATGTACAGTCCCTATCCTCATATACATATAATTAAAAATAATTTATAATTTAAAATAATAAAAATAATTTTTAAAAATCTGGAAAATCTCATAAATGTTTGAAAACTAAGCAAGATAATTTTTTTCAAAAGGCAAAAATTCATGAGCCTAAGGAATCAGAAAATATATTGACCAGGGATGAGGGATATCAATCAGTAGAAGAATGCTTGCCTAAATATATGTGAGGCCATGGGTTCAATCTCCAGCACAGCCAGAACGGGAAGGAGGATGGGCAGGAGATAGGGGGAAAGTGTTGATACAGGTAGACTGGGGGGTGAGGAAGGAGGACGGGCAGGAGAGAGGGGGAAAGTGTTGATACAGGTAGACTGGGGGGTGAGGAAGGAGGACGGGCAGGAGAGAGGGGGAAAGTGTTGATACAGGTAGACTGGGGGGTGAGGAAGGAGGACGGGCAGGAGAGAGGGGGAAAGTGTTGATACAGGTAGACTGGGGGGTGAGGAAGGAGGACGGGCAGGAGAGAGGGGGAAAGTGTTGATACAGGTAGACTGGGGGGTGAGGAAGGAGGACGGGCAGGAGAGAGGGGGAAAGTGTTGATACAGGTAGACTGGGGGGTGAGGGAGGAAACTGAATAGTGAAAATATGATGGATCAAAACATGAAATGAAAGACAAAACACAGGTTTCAGCAAAAACTGTGTTCTCTGGAAAATTCATACCACTAGATAAATGCTCATATTAGGAAAACAATACAGAAAATATAGTAAAATACACAGAAAATTCAGTAAAAGAATCAGTGAGCTACACATTCATCCCAGGAAGCTAGGAAAAAAAACAAGGCCAGTCTAAGCTACATAATGAGTCCTTTTCTAAATAAAATTAATAAAATAAAGCCACACAACTTTAAAACCCAGCACTAGGGAGGTTGAGACAGGCAGATCTTGGTGAGTTCAAGAAAAGCCTGGTCTACACAGTGAGTTCTAGGACGCCCAGGGCGACATAATGAGACCTGTCCCAAAGGGGGAAAAAAACTATTAAAATGTTTCAACTACTTGAGAAAAAAATCTAACAAAAGACAAGGAAAATCTGCCCAGTCATAAAATGTAGAGGAAATTTACAATAAATATTAAGGAATAACATGTTTATAGAAGATTCAGTAGAGATTTGAATTTTATTGTTCTATAGAATAAATATAATAAGGTTGTTGGCGGGTTAGTTGTTTGGTATATAAGAAAAGTATGGAAATGATTTTAGTAGATGCCAAGACTTACTATCAAGAACAATATTTACAAGTGACATAACACAGACAAGACCAAAGAAACATTATCTTGCAGATCTGATTTATTATAAAGTCAGCACATTAGTGGAATAGAGAAAGCATGAATTAATTAAAAAAAAAAAAAGTAGATACTCTTAAGAGTGAAAAGGCTAAGCCAGGCATGGTGGCTACTCTGTGTAATCACTCAGGAGGCTGAGACAGAAGACTGACAGAGTTTGAGCCCAGCCTGGATGACACAGTTCCTCTAAGACTAACCAGCACTACACGGTGAGCCCCTATCTTGGAGGGAAGCGGGGGTAAGTCACAAACTGGAAGAAGATAGGTGAAATTTTCATGACCGACCAGAGATATAAAGAAATCCTACAAATGTAATTTCACCTAAGAAACTACCTAAAAGACCAGCTAAAGTATAAAAGTACTTAACTTCATTAGTGATCAGTCAGAGGAATACAAATTAAAACAAAGAAGTACCACCACAGAGCTATTCAAGTGTTTAGTAATCCCATTGTGAGGAGAGGTCATGTGTTAGCATGAATTATTACAGAACACTGGAGACATCTATGTTGGGGCACCTACTCCAAACACTAGGCCAGAGGCACTTCAGTGTGAGCCACAAACGTGTGCCAACCATCAGCTGCATTAGGTTGTTCACAGCACACATTCACTAGCACTCATGTAGTAGAACAGAGCATACTAAGTAAAATGACCTTCTATCACATTCCTCTCCTGAGTAAAAGCTGAAGCAAAAGCAGTCAAAGAAAAGGAACACACTACATAGTTTCCTTTATATAAAGTCAAAAACAGGCAAAAAGAATACAGTGTCCTGGACACTAGTAATAAGTACTGTTTAGAAAAGGTTTTAAAAAAGAATTCTGAATTATTGGCAATTTTTGTTTTTTGGTTCTGGAGGTAGAAGTTGACAGACTTCCTACTGGCCAAGTCAAGAAGGACGTAACACATCAGACAGGAAGAACAAACCGTGTATGCATACATCACACTGTTCTTTTTCTTCATCTGGGACACACAAATTTTAATAACTCATTCATTGTAAGTCGTTTTATATATTCTTCTGTGTGTACATTATAAATTGATTTTTAAAATGGTTCTCATTTAAAGGACACTGTAACAAAATTGAAGCCAGGAAAATAAGGCCATACATTTTCACAAGTGTCCTTGGTCCATCTTATTTGAAAGCCATATCAAGATAATATAAGGATCCCTTTAGGAAAAGCTTGAGCTACCTCTGTCTTGCTTTTGTTAGCAGTTAGTGTCACATCATTTTCATCCACCTGTGACGTACTCTGCAGTTCTTCAGCCTGAAGTGTAACTGATCCTTCACTTAGCTGTGTCTGGGACTGTTCATTTAAATTTCCTATAGAAGATAAACAATAGTCAACTTAAAGGCATGTATTACCCCTCATAAATAATCTGAAATAAAAAAGTACCAGTCAAAATGATTAATTGTCAAGGAAAGTATCTTTGTGCTGCAAACATAAGTTGTCCTCAGTATGACTGCTTAAATGATAAGACATCTAGACAAAGGACAAGCTTTGATGGAAATCTCTGAATTTTAATCTCCCCTACAAATATTCACAAAAACTAATTTAATGTATTTTGGCTTCAAATACTGAGTTCAAAATTATACACTTCTTCAGAATGATAAAAAATTAATTAACTACACACACGGGCCCTTTATCCTAAGTCCTGTTTTGGAACACAGGCTCTTTAAGAATGGAACACATCTTGGGTTATAGAGATGGTTCAATGATTTATAGCACTGGCTGTTCTTCCAGAGAACCTGGATTCAATCCTCGGCACCCACGTGGCGGCTCACAATTGTCTATTACTCCAGTTCTAGAGGATCTAATGCCATTTTCTGGTCTCCACAGGCCCTAGGCATGCACGTGGTACACAGACATATATAAGACAAAACAACCATACATACATAATAAAATAATAAAATTTTTAAAAGAATGGAGCATATATTATTCAACTCCATATTCATGCAGCAAAAGACATTGGGTTATCAAAGAGGAATTGCTCAACAACTTAGTTAAACAAGAAAGTCTAACAAAATATTTTCTATTAGCCAGGAATGATGATACACACCTTTAGCATATCTGAGTTCAAGGCCAGCCTGGTCTACAGAGTGAGTCCAGGTCAACCAGGGCTACATAGAGAAACTGTCTCAAAAATAAAAAACCACCAAACTTTCCATAGATATTGCAGGAATATTAGGTTATATGTAGACTATTATACTATAAATTCAAAGTATCTCTTTAAAATCTATCTAAATAATAAATATAATTCCTATTATTCCTTAACAGCAATAATTTAATAAGCCAAATTTAACTAGGTCACTTGAAGTTATTTTCATTTGCTATAGTAGTTTATACAAAAATTTGGGTGGATTTTGGCTGTCTTCCCTACTTTCAATTGAAAAGAAAATGTGAGGTTATATAAAAATCAAATCTACGCCGGAAGGTGGTGGTGCACACCTTTAATCCCAGCACTCAGGAAGCAGAGGCAGGAGGATCTCTGTGAGTTACTTTGAGGTCAGGTAGGTCTACAGCATGAGTTCCAGGACAGCCAAGACTGTTACACAGAGAACCCTGTCTCGAAAAACAAACAAACAAAAAATGACAACAAAAAAATTAAATGTGCAACCAATGTTGAAAAGTTACAAAGCAATGTATATCTTCACCCACAGAGATATGATCATGTGATTCCCAGGACTACACGTTCAGACACAAGTTTCTTGAAGTCTTTCATTTAATCTACTACCTGAATTTAAATCGTGGTGAAGATGAGTCACTTCTTTTTCCAAATTACTTCTTGACACATCAGATTTCAGTAATGCAAAAGGTTCTCTCTCCTCTGGTGATCTAATAAAATAACCAAATGATGGCTGCAAAAATAATTAAGCACAAATTAATCTTCTTTTGAAAAGCTCTTGATATAATACTACTAAAACATTAAAATGACTTCAACAATCTATTCTTGCCACTTCACTTCAAGTCCAGACAGAACCTTTGGGCTGGTTCTCCATGGCAGTACCTGCCGTATCCATGGAAAGACCTGGGTTCTACATGCAACATGGAAGAGGAGGAGAAGCTTCAGACAAAACCTTTTCTTTCTTCAGTCCTAGCTGTCATTGAATCACTGTACCTAATGTCATTAGATAAGCCTTCCTAAAAACTCAGAACAATCCAGAAGTGACACTTGAGTCAGTCTTTAATAACCGTGACAAACATTCACTATTAGGCACTATTCTGAAGGTGGGGGGATATGGTAGAACTTAAATATAGCATGCCTTGAGATTAAGCACACTCCCACTGACTTTCATGGAAGTTTCAGAAAGACATAGGCTCAAGGAGAGAACTAAATTTGCACTTTTTTTACATGACTTCAATATCACAGATCTAAAATACGAATTCAGTTTCTAGTTGATATTCATTTGGAAGTTTCTTCCCTTGACCCAGTAAACTGAATGTGTAAAACTTCCTAATACCAAAATAAAAATTCTGAGTCAGACCTCTTTTCCTAAGATCTACTGCTGTGTTCTTCTGTTTAGGAAGGAGTTCAGAAAACTATTCATGGTGGCACATACTTGTAACCCAACACTTAGGAGGAGAGACAAGACAGATCTCTAAGACTTCAAGGCCATTTTGGTCTACAATTTTCAGGTTAGCTAGGACTAACTACATCCCCTATATTAGAGAGAGAGAGAGAGAGAGAGAGAGAGAGAGAGAGACAGAGAGACAGAGAGACAGAGAGACAGAGAGACAGAGACAGAGAGAGAGTGAGTGTTCAGAGTCAAGGATATGGCACACAACTACAATCTGAACAGAGTAAGATGAGAAGAAAACTACAAGTTCAAGGCCAGCCTGGGCTACATAGTGAGACATTGTTTCAAAAGCAAGACAAAACAAAAAAAGAATGACTACCTTTCCAGTTCTTTCATAATCACAAAAACCCCAATCAATCCACCTCTTTCAAGCATTTTATTTTTTAATTCACTGCATGGATTAAGACAGTTGTTCAAAAGTACAGTTTCCCAGCACTCAGGAGGGAAAGGCAGGAGGATCTGTGAGTTTGAGGACAGCCTGAGCTACAAAGCTAGTTCCGGGACAGCCAGGGCTACACAGAGCCAGGACTACAAGACCCTGTCTTGAAACACCAAAAATAAAATAAAATAAAATATGGTTTTATATTTAGGTTCAGTAGTTAAGAGTGTGCACTACTCCTGCACAGGACCTAGGTTCCGTTCCCAGCATCCACATCCATATGACAGCTCACAACTGCCTGTAACTCTAGCTCCAGGGTATCCGACACCCGCTTCCAGCCTCTGCAAGCACTATATGGATGTGTACTACTGGGAGCTGCTGGGAGCAATGGCTTTACCAGAGACCATGTAAGTATACAGCAGGTGACAACTAGTGTTCAGCAGGCCAACCCACTAGATGAGCAATTCCCTGATGGGGAGTCCCACTTGGCAAAGCCGTGGGGTCACTGACTAATTGACTGGTTGCTCCTGTCTGTAATTTCTCTCATGTGCCACTACATTCCTTCCCTAATAACAGCTATGGGTGTTTGCCCACTGCCTGTGTGTTTATCTCATGTACATAGTCCATCTATTGGGCAAACACATAGCTGTAGATGGTCAGGAAGAGGATTTTTAAAAATAATTTATTTATTTTCCTTTCATGTACATTCATGTTTTGCCTGCATTTATGTCTGTGTAAAGGTGATGGATCCCCCGAAACTGGAGTTACAGACAGTTGTGAGCTGTCATATGGGTGCTGGGAATTGAACCTGGGTCCTCTGAAAGAGCAGCTGGTGCTCCTAACTGTTGCCATCTCTCCAGCCCCGGAAAATGATTTCTGTTTAAGCTGTATAATTCTGATAAACAGAAACAATGCTGGGATATTTTTCATAACTGACATAGGAAAGTAACAGTATTCTCAGTTACAAAGACAGCTAATTTTAGACTTCAGAACAAATTCAAAGCAGACTAGCTGCCCCCGCAGAGAATACACAAGGACAAGTTCCCAAGCGTCTGTCGAATCAAGGCCAGGCATGAAGTAACTTTGGTAGACATAACCCTCTGCAGTAATGGACTTTCTGCAGGTACCCCTAGCATTCAAGGTTCAGCCAACTAACTGTTTATTGCTTAGGTCCCAGATTTCAATGCCACTTTCTGTCTGGGAACCCTGACCACTAAGGCTACGGGCATGGCCAAGCATTACTCACTGGCTGGTCAGTGTGACATCTCTAGCCTGAGAGAAACTGTGTCTTATCATGTGTTAAGAGAATGGATCGGTCCCTGAAAATGTAACATATAATTGTCCAGAGTTTGGCTGAGGAGTGAGAGAGTGAGAGAGTGAGAGAGAGAGAGAGAGAGAGAGAGAGAGAGAGCTGAAAGGGAGATGTAGTTGGGTATGCAGAGAGAGCTGAGGAGAGAGAATGAGTAGCTAGGTAGAAGAGAGAGCAAGGAAGATTTTCAGAGGATTTTTTTCAAGATGGAGTAAAAGAGAAAGTTACCATCAGAAAGTGTTTTTTCCTTAGAAAAAGTTTAGCTTTCACCACATTCATGGATTTTTTTTTTTTTCATTCCCTGGTGCTGCCTGGAAGTGGCCCTCCAGTATGTACAAATCCACACAGACACATGCATGTACACATAATTTTTAAAAATTAATTTAGGGGCTAGAGAGATGGCTCAATGGTTAAAAGGACTGACTGCTCTCCCGGAGGACCCAGGCTCAATTTCTAGCACCTACCTGATGGTTCACAACTATCTGTAACTTCAGTTCCAGGGAATCTAACTTCCTCTTCTGACTTCCACAAGCAACATGCATGCACACTGCGTACATACATACATAAAGGCAAAATACTCATATATGTAAAATAAATAAATCTTCTTAAAATTTTTTATATTCTACTCAAGTTTAAGAAACTGTGGAGCCGGGCGGTGGTGGCGCACGCCTTTAATCCCAGCACTCGGGAGGCAGAGGCAGGCGGATCTCTGTGAGTTCGAGGCCAGCCTGGTCTACAGCGCGAGATCTAGGAAAGGCGCAAAACTACACAGAGAAACCCTGTCTCGAAAAACCAAAAAAAAAAAAAAAAAAAGAAACTGTGATTTTGCCAGGCAGTGGTGGCGCACACCTTTAATGCCAGCACTTGGGAGGCAGAGCCAGGTAGATCTCTGTGAGTTCGAGGCCAGCCTGGTCTACAGAGTGAGATCGAGGACAGGCTCCAAAACTACACAGAGAAACTCTGTCTTGAAAAAAAAAGAAAAAGAAAAGAAACTGATTTCATTATACTGTGCCATAGTTTGAATCTGGAGTGTCCCCAAAGGCCTATATACTGAGGACCTAGTGACCAGCCTGTGTCACTGCTGGAAGGTGGCAGAATCTTTAGGAGGTAGTTCCTCGAGAAGGAAGTTGTATCACTGAGTGCATTTATTTCCTTGAAGGGGATGTTGGGACCAGGTCACTTCCTTCCTCGTCTCTCTCCCCTCCTCTGCCCTCTTTGCTCTACCTCCTTTCTTCTTTTCCTCTCCCCCTCCATGACTCCAGCCCTCCTAGATGCCATGAGGTAGTTCCCTCTGCCGCGCTCCTGCTGTGATGCAAAGTGCTGACACAGGCTCACAGTAACAGCCAAACCACCATGGAACAAGCCACGCCTCAAACCCTACTTTCTTTAAACGGATCTTAGCCATTTTACTACCATCTTGCTAGGAAGCTAACACAGGCCCTTAGTGAATTCAGCCTTAATAAACACCCACATTATACATTTTAAAAATTCTGTTGTAACTCAAATTCCCTGTGCAAAACAGATCTTGAGTCCCTGCACCTTTCAAGTTTCAACAGGTCACACTGTCCCCAGCCTTCACCACCTGTCTCCCCACTTACTTAAGTCTATGTCTACTTCTGTTCCTCCTGTGTTTTACTGGCTGTCCCCCATACCGGCCTCTGGCAAAGGTAGGAGCAACATGGAATTGACCTAGACAACATGACCAAGATAGTCTCTGCCTCCTAGTCCCTCCTGGAAGTTCATCTGAGATACTACCAACCCCTACAGGAAAAGCCCTAATGATCAGGTCCTTATTATTTATTTACTTTTTTGGACGATTTCATATGGCTCAGATCACCCTGGTTTTCAATTTGGGACCCCCAGTTTCCCCAGTGCTGGACTTAAAAGACTTGTAATCTTTTAATATCCTACCATGCCTACCTTCACCCTGGACTCTCACATTAGTCCTATCTGCCTTTGATGGACGACTCCGATACCTGCCTCTGGGCCTCACACAAATGGTTTTCCTTTACCAGGAACACTGTTTCTCTGGATCTCTTTGTCATTGTTTGATGCCAGTTCGATGTCATCCTGACATTATTCTTAACAGCACAATGAAGCAGCTTTCTACTCAGTCATTCTCTAAAGTACTTACCACTGTATGAACTGCTTGCATTCTAAAATCTCTATATCTACCACATATTTTAAATCAAAACATTCCAACATTTGAAAACATCTTTGCAGATAAGTAGAATAATGAATCCCAGAATTCTTCCTACCAATCAACCATATAACAATACCAAAAGTTACTCAGTGTATACTTGTGTTATCTGTTTCATATGTAGCAATACATTTCAATCTTACAACATCCTATGAAACAGCACTACACTTTAGAAATGGAAAAAATTAAGGCACAGAAGACAGTTGTTCAGTGTCATAGAGCTAGTTAAGAAGCAGAACCAGAACTGAAGCCAGGTCTGACTGGTCATAAAATATAAGCTTTTAACCATTATTCTACCAAGTTCCTAGGCTGTCTCCGCCCTAAAGTTGCTATGTTCTAACTATACCACCATAACATTCAAAGTAAAAACCTGGTACTGTGGTTCTCCCACCAAAACTAATACTGAGATGCGGTCTCCATTGTAATGGTACTGTGAGATGGTGGGGTCTTTCATAGGCTTTTGGTCTAAAAGGAATGTACCCTAATGAAGACATTAGGGTAGCTCTCAGAAAAGTGGTCAAGACCAAAGTGGGTTATTTACAGTCAGTTTGCTTCTCTTTGCTTTCTCTTACACACATACCCCTTTCACACACACGCACTTCTCCATTACGAGCTGCTACAACGGCACAGGACCTTCACAAGAAGTTGACCAGATGTGCCCATCTGATCCTGGACATCCCAGCCTCCAGAACTGGGAGCCAAAAATAAGCCTTTCGGTATTCCTTGTCCAGTCCTGGGTACTGTGTTACAGCAACACGAAGTGGACATGAGTGACTTCGACCCCTTTCAACACATTCCATACTTACTCTTTTCACATTGTTACCACCACCCAGGCAACCAAGAGCTTCAGATCTTTCTGCAAAGAACTCTCCTAATGACAGGCGTAGGTAACTGCCATCATCTTTGTCGAAATCTGATGTGCCAAGTGATTTCCTCAACAAATGGTAATTAACTGTAGCCACCCAGGACGTATCACCAAGTGCAACTGAAGTATTCTGAACATCTATTTTTTCATCCTAGAAAAGAATAAAGTTATTGTTCCATTTTTTCCCCCTCAACAAGGCTTCTCCTTGTTCTTCTAATGTGTGAAACTAAAAATAAAAGAACTAAGAAAACTTAAAAATTAACTTTTTCAAAATGTGGCCCAAAACATTTAGATAAACATAAGGATGAGCAGTTACTGAAGTCTACAGAAGGATTCATTTTTGTATACATGTTACAATATGCACTGTCTGGGGCTGGAGAGATGGCTCAGTGGTTAAGAGCACTGACTGCTCTTCCAGAGGTCCTGAGTTCAATTCCCAGCAACCACATGGTGGCTCACAACCACCTGCAATTAGATCTGGTGCCCTCTTCTGGCCTGCAAAGACACATGCAGGCAGAACACTGTATACATAATAAATAAAATAAATCTTAAAAAAAAAAAAAAAAAAAAAAAAAAAAAAAAAAAAAAAAAACAAACAATATGCACTGTCTGAATATATTAATCAAACACGAACTGTCACAATATATACATCTTTTTTTTTCTTTTGGTTTTTCAAGACAGGGTTTCTCTGTGTAGTTCTGGAGCCTGTCCTAGAACTTACACTTTATCCCAGGCTGGCCTCGAACTCACAGAGATCCCCCTGCCTCTGCCTCCCAAGTGCTGGGATTAAAGGTGTGCACCACCATCGCCTGGCGAATATACACATCTTTACCAAACATAAAGAGAATTACAGGCTGGGCGGTGGTGGCACACGCCTTTAATCCCAGCACTCGGGAGGCAGAGGCAGGCGGAGGCCAGCCTGGTCTAAAGAGTAAGTTCCAGGAAAGGCACAAAGCTACACAGAGAAACCCTGTCTTGAAAAAACAAAAAACAAAAAAACAAAAAAAAAAAAGAGAATTACTTTTCTTAAAACATTTTTAAAAAGCACAGAGATATCCATGGAAACTTTAGAAACAATTTTAAGTAAATTAAAGATAAGTCTGGGGCCAGAGAAATGGTTCAGTGGTTAAGAGTGTATACTACTCCTCCAGAGGACCCCAAAACCACTCCCAGCACCCACACCTGATACCTCACTGCCTGCAATTATAGCTCCACAAGATCTGATACCTGTGAGCTCTGCGGTTACCTGCACTCACATGCAGGTACTTATACATACACATAATTAAAAGTAATTCTCTTTAATTCTTTTTAAAAATTTTAGGCCAAGCCAGGCAGTGATGGCTCATGCCTTTAATCCCAGCACTCAGGAGGCAGAGGCAGGTGGATTTCAGTGAGTTCAAGGCCAGCCTGGTCTACAAAGCGAGTTCCAGGACAGCAAGGGCTACACAGAGAGACCCTATCTCAAAAAAAAACAAAAAAAAGGAAAATAGGCCAGTAGCCTGACTACTTGAGCTTACTCACCAGGACACATGGTGGAAGGAGAAAACGTACCACGAGCCATGGAACACACATGCTGGCCCTAAGTATCCCCTACCACAGACACACAATAAATAAATAAATAAACGCAAACTGTCGTGTTTACTCCCGTTCCGTACAACACCGGAAATGCAGTGCAGAGTTTCATGGGCCAGGCACTCCCTCCAAAGGTGTATTTTACAATATCAGTTTTCAACTAATAATTTAGAACAAACAAGTAAAAGTTGTCATAAAATGAAAAAAAAGTGAAATAATTCTATAGTAACTACTGGGGGAGGAGTTTTTTTTGGTCCAAATTTAAATTAATACAAGAAAAAATTTAAATCTAGGTTAGAACAAGTAATCACAAACCTGTATAAATGGATGTTCTTTATTGAATTCTTCTTCATCTTTTGCAATTAAATCCAATACTTCACCTTAAAAAGAAACAAGTTTATATAAGTACATTATATTAGCACACACAGAAAGCAAATTAAGGAGACACTCTTTTTCATGGGGAGAGGTGCACATGTTGGGGTTGCACTTCTGCAGGTTCCCTTGTCTGGTATGGAGGCAGCAGTCAACTTCAGGTGTCTTCCTCTACTGATCCAAACCTCCTGTTTTGAGACAAGGACTCTTGCTGAACCTGGGGTTCACTTTTCCCCTACAATGGCTAGCTAGCAAGCCCCCAGCATCTGTCATTTTCCCTCCAACCCTGCACTAGGGTGACAAGCACACACCACCCACCACCTTCGACCCCCCCAGTCTTTACATGAATACCATGAGTCAGAACTCAGGCCTCATGCTTCTATAGCAAACACTTTTATCCACTGGGCCGACTCTCAAGTTCTGAAATATAATTTCTTTAAGTATGTAAAAATTCCATTCACATGACTTATAATTATGTTAAGTACACAAGGTTGTCAAATTTCCACTAAAATGCACAAAACTGTAACTAATTTCATCAACAATTTGCCCTAATTAATTTTGGAAAGGCATTTACACATAATTCTAATTGAATGCAAGCACGATGTCATGTACCTACAGTATCACCCATTAAGGAAGCTCAGGCAGGAGAATCACTTGAGCCCAGGGGCTTAAGGCCAAACTGGGTAACATAGCAGGGTTCTAGCCATAATAAGAAAAATTCCAGACTCAGGAAATGGCTAAGCAGGTAAAGTACTTCCCAAGCAAGCAGAAGAACCCAAGTTCAAATCCCCAGAACCCATGTAGAAGCCAGACATGGTAGCACACAAGTCTACAATCCCTGTGTCCTGCAGGAATACGGGAGTGGGAGAAAGGAGAATCTGGAAGCTCATGGGCCAGGCCAACAGTTAATAAGAGGAAATCTTATTTCAAAAAAAAAAAAAAAAAAAAAAGGATAGAAAGTAAAGACAAGCATCTGAGGTTGTTCTGATCCCCACACACGATGCACAAGATGCACAAGATGCAACAGTTGCATGTCTGCCTGCATATGCACGCTACAGCCACATGTCATACATACAACACTCACACAAATTAAATAATTAAACACTCATTCTTTAAATTAATCAAGGCTCCAATTATTTTAGCTTTAAACAGTTGAAAACATGCAAATTAAGAACTTTGTCTAGGAAGGTGGTGGTGCAGCCTTGAATGCCAACACTCAAAAGGTAGAAGCAGGCAGATCTCCGAGTTTAAGGCCAACCTGGTCTACACAGTGAGTTCTAGGAGCCAGAGATATGTAGAGGGAACCTGTCTCAATGTCTCAAAGAAAGAAAGAAAAATAAATCTGTCTAGAGCTGGAGAGATGGCTCAGTGGCTAACAGCATGTACTACTCTCCCTGAGGATCTGAATTCAGTTCCCAGCACCTCCATCAGATGATTCACAATCACCTGTAACTCCGGCTCTAGCGAGATCCAACTCCTCTGGCCTCTGTAGGCACCTGCACTCATGTGCACATACCTATCTATACACAGATAAGTACATAATTTAAAAAATAACAAAAATAAATCTTTTTAAAAAAGAAAAAAGAAAGAAACTTGTCTATGTACATACACAGTATTTCATCTGACTAAAAGCCTCTCTACAAGTTAGTTACAAAGAAAACTGCTAGAATGCCCATGTACTTGTGTGGCCAGGAATGTACCAACCTTACAAAGTCCCACATCCCAGAACAACTCAGAAATAGGTAGTCCTCTAACATCTGACCTCAAAAACCCAAACGAGTACCTTTGCTTTCGTGGGGACGTGTCTGCCTGATCACACATCCTAATCTCTAGGACAAAAACACAAAGTAAGGAAGCTGGGAGTGGTGGACAAAGAGGAGCAGAAGCCATGGCACTGGATTGGGGAGCACAGCAAACAAGGAAGTTTTAAACACACGGCTAACTCACATGAGACCAGGGTCGACTCTATCTGTCTGTGGTCCAGGCCTCTGTCTGCTACTTCAAGACTGTACAGAAAGGGGAAGAGTGAACTAGAAGAACAGCCCACTCATGGCCAAAGCAAGGACACTGTCCTCTCATGTGCCCACAAAGAACTAATTAGATCCAAACTATCCTTTTGGACAAGTGGACAGTCTCACATTCACAACTTGAGACGCAAATGAGAACAGACAGAGTTCTGCTTCTAGTAAGGAAAATCAGAGAGTCGAGCACAGCTCAGGATTCCTGTTGCCAGAATGATGCTGGTATGTCTCTGCTGAAGCAATCACCGTGACAGAGGACCTATGACTGAACATCAAGAAAACCACGAAGCCCCCAAAATTAGATGCAAAATAGTATAATTTATACAGACATGTTTCTGTGGATCTATAACTCAAAAAAAGCTAAAAACACTATTGTAAAATGTGAAAGCATCAACCAACCAAATCTAACAGTCAAGAAAGGGCAAATAGGAAACTCAGTCCACGGGAAGATAACACAGAAGAACCTTGATTTGCTTGCATGAGTTAGCATTACACAGTGTTTAAAAATCATGGGATTGATACATCAAAATACTACTTATTACATTTCAAAGTGCTTTTCCTAAGGGATTTCTCAGTTAATTATCTCCAATACTCTAGTGTTGCCTTTCTGCTTCTCAAAAATCAGCCATGGACATTAAGAAAGAAGAGTTTCCATTTTTAGAAAAATATAAACCTAGTTATTACCTAACCTAAAATAATAATCACCTGAATTTTGTCACTGGTTAAACATTAAAGCAGGCTTCATGTCTTTCCTTACATGTTTACTTGTTAGGACAACAAACAGGAGTAATGTAAAACTGCATCCTGTTTCCTTCTACCAAGCCTTGTAACTGTCTTCTATATCCTTTGTACTAAACAATTTCCAGAACACAACAATTATTTCAGAAAGGACTTTATATGACTGACCAATACAAGTTGACTAGTCTCAAAACATCATCATAAACAATGAATCTGGCACAACAAAATTGGCTATCTATATACTTACTACCAGATCTGAAGTCTTCATTCATTTCATTATTTGGAGACATCTGTAAATCTTGCTGATCAGTAAAAGATGTGTAGTATGCAAGGTCAGTGACCCATTTGCCATCCTCATTTTGGTAGACTACGTTCTGTGAGAGATCTGTTTCTAAAAAGTAAATTCCAAAACCACTGAATGACGCATACAACAACTAACTTACTTAACAATAGTGTTGAAGTCTGCTCAAAATAGGTTTAAAAAAAAAAAAAGGAAAATCCATTTCCCAAAAAGAAAAATATCTTTTTGATGGCAACATGCCAAGCTTACTAAGAAGTCTATAATGGAAGATGAGACATAATGGGGAAAAGACTCAGAAAGGTACATTTACAGGGCTGGAGAGATGGTGTTAAGTTAAGAGCACTGGCTGCTCTTCTAGAGGTCCTGAATTCAATTCCCAGCAACCACATGGTGGCTCACAACCATCTATAATGGGATCTGGTGCCCTCTTCTGGCGTGCAGGCAGAACACCATACATAATAAATAAATAAAATATTTTTTAAAAAAAAGGTATATTTGCACTAGATGTCTGCTTAACATTATTATTTCTGAGCAATACTAGTATATTTCAAAAATCTTTAAAATCCGTAATAACAAGGAGGAGCTCATGGGGTCCTGCCTTACCCAGGGGAGCCAACGGCAGTCAAGGGCCAATGCAGGGAGAGGAAACTATTTTCTTTAGTGATGTAACTACTACGGAGTTACTTATACTCCAGAAGACAGTCTCAAAAACCATGTGCACTGGCTCTAGTTAAACCCAATGGGCCACAAAGCAGAAACAAACACATAAAAGACATCAAAGTGAGATGGGGACTTGATGGGGAGGAGTTTGTGGGTGAGAGGAGGGTCAGAGAGGGTGGAGATGAATGTGACCAGAATGGATTAAATGGTTGTTGAACTTGGGGTTTTTGTGGGACTCCTAACAGTGGGAGTGAGGATGTCTCTGACTCTTTTTCCTGCTCTCAGGACCCTTTTCCCCATTAGGTTGCCTCGTCCAGCCCTCATGAGGGTTTGTACTTAGTCTTCTTGTAGACTGTTATGTCGTATATTGTTACGTTTTATTGTATATTGATACCCCTGTGAGTACTCTTTCCTAAAGGGAAATGGAGGAGCAGTGAATCTGGGGAAGAAGTAAGGTGGGGGCAGGGCAGGACTGGGAGGAGTGAAGGAGAGGCAGCTGTAGTTGGGATGTATTATATGAAATAATAATAATCCATGACAATATTAAAGTACTTCAGAGAGTTCTACATGGCAGTTCAGCCTACTCTAAATATATACACATCTTATACACTTCTTTAATTCTACTTATGATGAAATAGTTCACTTACGGTCATTAGGCTTTGTAACGGACTCATAAAATTCACATGCTCTCCTTTCACAAGTTGGTGACCAAAGAGAATCAGAAGAACTAACTCCATTGTCACCATTAGTCTTCAGAGATGCAATGCTCTCAACTTTTTGAACAAACACTGTAGGAGTCTCCGTGTTTAAGCATCTATCCACATTCAAAACTGTTTCTAAATCTGAAGCCAAATGCTTATTTTGGTGAGAAGACTCTGAATCCTGTTTTGTGGAGTCAGCCGGGTCAAAGCCACCTTTCACATCATTTGTGTTGTGACTATAAGTAGGGTTGAGTGTCTCATCCACAGTACGCAGCATTTTCCCCAGAACATCCTCTCCTGCACATTCCTTTAAAAATTGATTAATGAAACAACAGTAAAAGTTTGTTTTTCACACTCATTTTAACACTTAATGGAGAAAGCAACGCAATTGCTAAAAAATGATTATTATATAAATAAACCGCCTATATAGTATTCAGTATATCCTGGACTATGTATGAGCCAAATTTAAGCAATTTACCAAAACCAACTTTAAATGTGGTCGTGCTCAAGTCTATTCACAGATGCATTCAGTGTTCTCAGTTTGGTTATTGTAATTAAAAGAGAGAGCGAGAGCGAGAGCGAGAGCGAGAGCGAGAGAGAGAGAGAGAGAGAGAGAGAGAGAGAGAGAGAGAGAGAGCGAGAGAGAGAGAGAGAGAGAGCGAGAGAGAGAGCGAGAGAAGGATGTTCATGGACTGACTATTACTGTGCCTCATCAGTTGGGGCCCAAAGCTGATCCTAGCTCTAGCAGAATCCAAAAGCTGTTCCATCTCTTTAAAGAAGATGATGTCTTGCCAATATGCTGTCAGGAAGCCTCAAACAAAGAAGATAATAAAAAAAAACCCAGGACCAAAACACTCAAGATTCAGGGTTTTAGCAGGCCGTGATGGCGCATACCTTTGATCTCAGTGCTCAAGTTGGAGGCAGGTAGATCTCTGAGTTCGAGGTCAGCATGGTCTACAGAGGGACTTCCTGGATATTGAGGACTACACAGAGAAACCCTATCTTGAAAAAAAACAAAAAAACAAGTCTTCCAGCAGTGGGCTGCATCTCCTCAAACCACTGTCCAAACAAAACCATCCTTCCTTTCTTCACCTGCCTCTGTCAGGTCAGGGGTAAGTTACTACACAGCCTTAGACTGGAAAGACCATTTCAGTCAGGTGAGGGAAGGCGGGGAGGGAGCTAGGCTAGACAGACACACACGAAAATGTAGAAGTCAGAAATGGCTAAAATGTTTCAGGACAGAAAAAACCAGGTGGCATCAGAACAAAGAGAAATCTAACATATGAAAAGAAACATGCTTGAGCAAAGTAAAAGACAACGATTGCTTTGGTGGTGTTTTTGTTTTGTTTGTTTGTTGTTGTCAGGTTCCCATGTATCCCAGACTATTCTGAACTATCTAGCTGCTCTGACCTTCAAGTTCCAATCGTCTTGCCTCCACCCCCTGCTGGAATTCAATGCATAGACCACCACACCCAGACCCAGCTATGTGCTTTATTAAATGACAGCACACTAGCTTAAAGAACTTTTCAAATGAATAACCTAAATGCATGACTTCGGATGTTTAAATCTAAGAAAAATGTATACAATTGCTTATGTTAGTGATACTAAAGATACATACAGTCAAACACAAATCATATGAGTAGTGACTTTTATATTTTTTCATATTTTTCAGAGGCTAACAGTGGTTGCTTATTTTGAAAATCTGGTATCATACAAACATGAGAGATTCGAAGGAAGTTGAAATACAATGCTTATCAACTTACTCTGCTTTGATCTGGAACAATATCCTTCAAATTGTGTGCCCCTTCCTTCTCAGTTTTCCAGGTATGAGAAGAAAATGATGATACACTATCTATCTGCTTTATATTATCTACAATACCTGCACAGCCACCTGAAAACAAAGAAAAAAGGTTAAATGGAAAATGTCAACGTTTAGGTAGTCTAATGTAATAACTCTGTCTTTTTAGCTTAATACTTAGTATTCATATGACAAATTTAGAAAACTGGAAACAAGTGAAAATAAGCATCAGTAAGGGAATGCACATCAGAAACCAGGGGGCATACAGAAAGTTGATTTCTAGTTCTCAAATGTCTGAGTAGTACGCAACCATTTAAAATCCCAACCCAAGAACATATAACTGTATTTCTAGCAGAACCAATTCACACAGGCATTACCATAACTATTTCTTGTGTAAGAGGTAACTGATCTTCTGCTCAGGTATTAAAACATAGACTCAAAGTTTTTAGGCTGAAGATTTTAAGAGAAAATGAGTTATTTGATAACAAATCATAGGAAAGATTTTTTTTTTCTAAAAAGATAAACTCAAACCCAAATTTAAGAACAAAGGAGAGACAGACATGGAGGCTCATGCCTAACATTTCAGAAGTCAATAGGCTAAGGCTGCAAGATTTCAATGAGTTTGTCCATCTGGAATATACCGTAAGATCCAGGCCAGTCTAAGTTACTATATGAAACCTTGTCTCAAACAAGCAAAGAAAAAAAAAAAAAATCATACTTTAACACTTACTGGTCCCAGGGAGACAACCATGGCCTTCCTCAGACTCTCTCTGAGTTGTTCCAGAACTTCCTGAAGTACATGCATCATGGGAAATCAGAGAGCTATTATTTTCTAATTGGAACTCACAGTTTAAGATATTGTTTTCATTTGCCTGTTAAGAAAATATCCTCTTTTAAATTAAAAAAGAACATTTTGAGGAAAATGTCGAGAACAGAATGTCTGCTTTACTGAGGGATGCCAAATAGAAAATAAGGGAAAAATCAGAAAAACCACCATGGCAACCACCAGTGTAATTAATATTTTATTCCAAGAGGCTTTAGCAATTAAACTACCACCAGTTTGTGAAGACTTTGCTGGAGACAGGATGTTTACAACTCCTGTATATGTCATCACACAAATGATTTAATCACAAAGGAAAAAGCATCTGCATCAAGAGACATATGACCAACAATGACATTATCAAACACAAAAATGGTACAAACACAAATGTGTCTGTCTACTGCTGTTAAGGAGTGAATACACAGCACTGCATATGTTTAATCAACGTGCTCATGAGAAAAATCAATCACTAGAATTCTTCCAAATGTTTAACCTATTCGAATCAGGGGAAAGAGTAATCAGAAGTTTCCAGATTATGGGTCATTCTACAAAACAAAGAGCCTACATCTTATAAAATGCTTAATGTATAAAAGAATTGCGAAGTTAGAATAAAGAAACACAGCAACTACAGGCCATATAACCTTTGATTAAATTATGAATCATAAACAGTAAAACTAAAGAACATTTTAGAGATAACTGAGCAAATTAGAATATGGACATTAATTTAAAACAATGTATCAGGCGCTAGAGAGATGGCTCAATGGTTAAGAACTGCTGTAGAACAATCCTTTTCTCATTATGAATATGTATTACTCTCATTGGTTAATAAAAAGCCGACAGGCAGATAGCTGGGCAGGAAATTAGGAAGGAAAACCATACTGAGAATGATGGGAAGGAGGAGGGTGGAGTCAGAAGACCAGCTAGCTGCAGAAAAAAACAGGACTGTAGAAATGAGGTAACATGCCATGAGCCACGTGGTAATACATAGATTAATAAAAATGGGTTAATTTAAATGTAAAAGTTATCTAGTAACAACCCTGAGCTATCAGGCAAGCATTTATTAGTACTATTAAGCCTCTAAGTGATTATTTGGGACTAGTCGGTGGGGACAGGAAACATCTGATTACAAAGAATACTGGCTGCTATTCTAGAGGATTTGTGTCTGGTTCTAGAACCCACTTAGTGGATTACAACCATCTGTACCTGCAGTCCCAAAGGATCTGACACCCTCTTCTGGCCTCTGAGGGCACCAGGCATGCAATTAGTCCACAAATATACATGCCAGCAAAACACCCACACATATAAATATATTTTAATTTTAAACTACTGCATCAAAAGTAGATTAACAGCATTGTGATTATGTGGGGAAATGCCTCTTACTCACTGGTGATAAATCTAGTGTACAGTCACAAATCATATGCAATTTATTTTCAAATGATTCAGAGGGAGAAAAAATGGCAACAAAATATTAATTGCTCAATGCATAAAAGGATGCCCATGGACTACACTTTCTTCATTTTTCTGCCTTCTTGTATATAACCTAGGTTGGCCTTGAAATCCTAATCCAGTTTCCCAAGTGCTGGAATTCTTAACTTCCTTTTTTACTTTCTTAGTTGAGAGCAAAGTAAGAGAAGAGAGAGAGAAATCAAATTTTTCATCAGTTTTAAGTCCACAGAAAACCACAGTCTTAAGTTTAATGTTAACATGAAATGAACCAGATATGGTGGTACAAAATTCTAATCCTAGCAACTGGGGAGGTAGAGGCAGATGGATGAGATGTTCAAGGTCATCCTCAGCTACATAGTAAGTAGAGGCCAGAATGGTCTACATGAAACTGTATCTCAAAACAGCAACATTAAAAAAAAAAAAAAAAAAAACTAATGAGACACACAGTAATTTACAATATCAAATTTCAAAAATAAACAAATAAATAATAATAATCCAAAAAAAAAAAAAAAAAAAAGACTAGACATACTTGACAGAAATCACTTACAGGTAACTTAAAAACATTTTCTGGTGACTCCTGTCCTCCTGCTTCATATATCATCCCTGGAATAGCCAGCTGTTCAAAATATGCTTCTAAATGATCATCATAAAATTCTTCATCATTAATATCATCATCTATTGATAAAGTAGAATGAAAAATAAGATAGATTTTCAAATAGAAACTGAACTACACACAATTTTTAATAACAAAGGCTGATAAACATAAACGGGGCAGTGGATGACATAATTTTGTTTTTATGCTTAGCCTCAGAAACTATCATAAAGCCAGGTGAGGTAGTGCATACCCATAAATTCCTAACACTTAGAAGGCAGGAACAAAAAAAAAAGATTGCAAATTCAAGGCCACCCCAGTCTACAGAGCAAGTTTCAGGACAGTTACAGCTACATGAGTCTGTCTCAAAAAAGAAATCAGAGAAGTTGGGGGAGGGTTTAGGATACAATTCAGTGGTTGGTGTCTGTCTAACATGTCTGAGGTACAGCGTTGAAGACCCAGGACCACAGAAGAAAAGGAAAAACAGCACGGCAGAGAGAGAGATCAACTGATATAATTATCTGTGAAGCAGAAGGATCATGAAATCAAAGCCAGTGTGAGCTACACAGCAAGATCTTTTCACTCAAAAATTAAATAAAAATAATGCTGGGAGTGGTAGCCCATGTCTTTAATGCCAACACTTAGGTAGCCCATGCTTTTAATACCAACACATAGGAGGCAGATCAGTGGTGAGTTTCTGGGCAGCCTGATCTACCTACGGAATCTAGACCAGCCTACATAGTGAGACCCTGTCTCAAAAGAAATTAAAAATTAAAAATAAACTCTGCCACTCAGAAGAGTGTTAAAGGAAGAAAGAAAAGACAGGGGGGAAAATAACCCACCCAAAGTATAATGACTACTACAATGTAGACAAAAAGGGAAGTGGCAAAGGGAAGGCAGAAAACAGCCATTCTGTAGTACCAGAGGAGTCTTCCAGGCTTGTGAGTGTTAAAAGTCTCTCGTTTTCTAATAAGCTGGTATGGCTGAAATCACTGTCTGGAGTCTTGTCTTCAATATGCTTCCTAGCACCAGGCATGACAGTCTAAAAGGAAACAAAGGGCACAGGGCAACAAAAAAGACCAAGTATTTATTTAATCTGCAATGCCGTTAATCAGTGGAAAATACAGGTCAGTCAATGAAGAATTCCAGGCTTTACAGGGACTAGTAACTTCCCTTCTTGCCCTACTCTACCACCCGCACTGACCCACCTTCAAATTAAGGCCCTAACAAACTGCCTCCACAGCTTAGAGAGCTAGGAACACAGTTAATACACCACACAACTGAATTTGGGCAATGCGAGGCCTGCTACAGCAAGTGAATGCATTAAGAAAGCTGGAATAACTGCAGATAAGCACTGGAGGTCTCCTGTTGCAAATCACCCTCTGGAACAATGGAAGGATCTTTTTACTAGCACTTGAAGGAGACCCAATCTGGTGGTGGTGTAGGTCCGGGGTTCTGTTTATGTCTTTTCTCAGGACAATGAGGTTCCTCTTTGGATTCCTGAGCGGTGTGCGCCCTGTGACTGCTGCTGAAACCCAACACGGCAGAGACCTATTGGGCCTTAATGAAAAACTCTCCACTTCCGATGCCAATGGGGATTGAGAGCCCAATATGGCCAGCTTTGGCAAGCAGTAACATAAGCCTAGGAACTCGTGCTGGGATCAAGAAAAAGGGGCCTTGGCGGTTCGTGTTCCTGGAGTTGTGTCCATGTCAGTGGATGTCCACACGCTCCAGAAGAGAATCTGACATTGCTGCTGCCGTTGTTGCTGTCATAGCAGTGGCGGCCACCGCTGCTACTGTTTCTGGGATTACCATTTCATAATTGCTTACTACAGCTAGCACAGTGGAGACCCTGGCAGCAAAAGTAGCTACAACAGTTAATTAATCTTTCATCCTATTGGGCATGATAAATTTAATTCAATAGTTACATACATTTCGACTGGCTTTGAAAATTACAAATTTATAAACTCAAGTTCCATTTGCTTTTGGGATACCATCTTACAAGGACTCCAATTTGCAGCAAGGCTCGTTAAGGAAGGGAATGAATGGCTCAGTTGCCTTTAGCCTACTGGCTATGGATGGGATAGGACCTCTGTTGGTCCTTTCTGTGTCGAACACACAGATTGCAAGCCCAGTGCCACTTTGAGACCTTTGGCAGCAGTTAACTCTGCAACTCACACATGATTGAGCCTGTATGATAATGAGTATTCAGAGACGGGTAATACCTAGGGGGCGCTCACCAACCTAAGACAGAGCGCCTGTGTGGCCTGGGCAGGCGTCTCCATGACGGGTAAGGTGACCTGCTGACGTCCCACACAACCTAAGTCAGAAGCTCATTTTTTAGTAAAAGGGGGACCTGTAGGGTCCTGGTCCCCGTTTTGGGTAACTGTTGCCTTGCTTGCTGACCTTGATCTTGATATCCTTCCTATGCTAATTCCCTGCCAGTTCTACCCTCCTGAATGCTTAAGGGAAGTTCCTTGTCTGTGTATCCTGCATAATGGGCATTAACAGCTTGAATGCAAGATTGTAAAACAACTGCCCTCCGGGGTTCTCCCATTGTGCTGTAAGCCTGTATTTAAGACCTCTTCCCTCCTCCAATAAACAGCATTCGGCATTTAAAAAAAAAAAAAAGATGGAATAAGTAACCTTAGTCCAAGCAATCTTTCCTATCATTTCTTAGAACTACTTATTTCTATTCTGCCCAACCCAAGAACCAGCTAACACTAAAGGGCATGAGCAATTTACTAAAAACAGGTAAGGCCCAGAATGAAAATTTAACACTTCCTTGTGTCATTTATTTCACACCAATATTTAATATATATTAAACAACAGATACCAACTTAAGAGTTAATTGCAAAATATGCCTAATTTCAAGATTAAAAACATTGCATGTCAATGTGATTTTACATTGATACAGGACAGGACTCAGCTAATCCAATAAATACTTAGAACAACTTTTTTTTTTGAGACATGGTCTCACTATGTGGCTGGCTTGGAACTCACTATGTAGAACAGGCTGGTCTTGAACTCAGAGACCAAGTGCTGGGATCAAAGGCAAGCACCACCACATCCAGAAAGAACTACCTTTGAATGTCCTTATTACTAGAGGTAAACCACCCCACCTTTGTTTTTTTGACAGAAGGTGATGGTTAGGGTTTCAACTTGACAGAAGTTAGAATCACTTAGGAGATAGGTCTCTGGGTTTCTCTAATGCAATTACCTTGATTACATTAATTAAGGTGAAAAGACTCACCTGCTATAGGTGGTGCCATTCCCTAAGCAGGGAATCCAAGGTTGCATAAGAGTGGAGAGACACCAGGCATGGTGGTGCATGCCTTTAGTCCCAACACTCCTGAGGCAAAGGCAGGCAGATCTCTGTGAGTTCAAGGCCAACCTGCTCTACATAGCAAGTTCCAGGACAGCCAGGACTACAGAGTGACCTTGTCTCAAAACACAAAAAAAAAGAGCAGAGAAAGCAATCTAAACCTGGGCATGCCTGCAATTCCTTGCTCTGTTCCCAATTATGGATTTCCTAGAACTGGGTACTCAAGCTCGTGCTGCTGTAAACTCCCAGTTATAAGGGACCGCAATGTGGAACTGTGAGCTACAAGAAACCCTTTTAGCCCTTTTTCCCTTGTCTTCCTCAGGGTGTTTACCACAGCAACGGGAAAAGGATCTAAGACATTGAGACTTCCCATAGAGCCCAAATTGGCCTCAAACTCACAGCAACCCTCCCAGCCAGTCTCCCAAGTGCTAGGAATATAGGTATATACCACCAAGCACTGCTAAACTTCCAATTTTGCTACAAAAGTTCTGTTATGTACAAGCTTCTCTGTGTGTGTGAGAGAGAGAGAGAAATATGAACTTCTACTCCATTATAGCACTCCACACATTGACAACAAATACAAAAATTTACCTTGTGTTCTTGGTTACTCATCCATGATTTTAAGTGAAAATCAAGAGCTGAGTCTATTGAAGAAACAACAAAAACTGAGGGGTCAGATTATTATTCAACACAATCATACTTAAAAGCAACAAATAAATGAACTAAACGTTTTTCTTATCTTGAAACAGAATTGAAGCATGTTCAGATGATAATACAGGAATGATAGTACAGGAATAAGATTTAGTAAGGGGAAGAGAAATGACCTCCACATAAGCAAGCAGAGAAGTCCAAATACAGAAATAAGCTATCAACGACAGGCCTCCCTTATTCAACGGCATGGCATACAGGACAAAACAAATGATCCTCAGACCTCAATTCAAGCACATTAGTAGGGGCTGCCGTGCTGGAGCACTAGGTAAGATTTAAGTTGACCAACTGATAATAGCACTCTGATCATAAAAGGTTTGTACATTTGGAGATGTAGTCTAAAATATATAGAAGGAAACAACACCTGAAATCTTACAATGTAGGGAGAGTCACAATAAATGAATAGAGTACAGGAGCACAGCTCCATGGCCAGTGCTTGCTGAGCATGTGTGAGACCCCAAGTCTGATCCCCAAGCAGCAGGACTTAGAACTGTCTCTGCCCCATGACCAGAAGTCAGAGGTTTGCTCCACCATATACTCCCACCACAACAGTCATGCCCACAGCAGTGCGACCAGCCAAGCATGGACAAGGTCACAGAAACGAAAAGCTACAATCAATCCTTTCTCCACTTAGGGTTTTCCAGGCATTTATCACCGTTTGACTGATATATATGTAAGTCTATTTTAATGTTTGAGTACTATCGAACTGACTTCCAAAGCAGCTGCACTATTTTCTTTCTTTTGGGGGGGAGGGGCAGGATGGGGTGGTAATTGTTGTCTTTTCTCTCGAGACAGTGCCTCACTGTGTAGTCCTAGATGTTCTAGAACTTGCTATATAGACTCATCTGGCCTCAAACTCACAGAGATTCTCCTGCCTCTGCTTCCTCATACTTCGATTACAGATATATATCACCACATTCAGCCACCATTTCCCATTTCTACCATCATGTATGCATTTTAATATCTACTTTAAAATAAATTTTTAAAGAGGGAGGGGAAACTGCAGTTGGTAGGTAACATATAAGAATAAATTTTTTTTAATTGAAAAAAATAAAATAATTATATATTAATAAAAAAATTTTAAATGACTCATCTGAGTATTTCAAAAGTATAAACTTGATTGTCTTAGAAATAATAATTTTAGAATTTCTAATTCATCCATTATATTAATACAAAAATAAGTTAGGTTGGTGGAAGGAAAGAGTACCAGCAATGTGCTCTTTGTTCTAAACATAAGCACGCTAGTCATATCAACAGCACGGTTTCCAGGGCAAAGGAGATCCATTTGTTTATCACAGCACAGAAACGTAAGACTGACATCAAGCAAAGGACAGGGAAATTAAAACTATTAAAATGTATGCATGAGCCGGGCGGTGGTGGCGCACGCCTTTAATCCCAGCACTCGGGAGGCAGAGCCAGGCGGATCTCTGTGAGTTCGAGGCCAGCCTGGTCTCCAAAGCGAGTTCCAGGAAAGGCGCAAAGCTACACAGAGAAACCCTGTCTCGAAAAACCAAAAAAAAAAAAATGTATGCATGAAATAATTTCTAACATTTCATACCTGGTACTTGTTCCAGAGGGGAAACTTCATCCAAAAGACGCTGACACTGAATAGATGTTGTAATGTTAGCTTGCTTCTCTTCTGTTCGTGGTCTCATGAGAGCAAGTGGCAAATGTGGACTTTCTATGTAGTTCTTTTTCCTTAAGGCAGAACTTTTTGAGGGAGTAGAATTAGGACAAAATGTTAGTTACCTTAGGTATATATCTATAAAATGTCCATTAATCAGCTCTATATTTCATCTTTCAAAAAGGAAAATAGATATAAACAGTGAAATAAAAACTAAGTCCAACCAGAAAATGCAACTGGAGATGCACTCTGGGGACTAGATAAGCATGCTGGGTCCTGTGGCACACAGTCCACCAGATCTAAGGATAATCTCTCTCTGCTACTCTGCCTCTCCAAAGAAAAATTTTTTTATCTATCACATTGTAGTAGTATATTATTTTAAGTTGTGTTACTTTTGTTTATGTTGCATTTGTTTAACTCTGTGAAGCTGTGTTACTATGCCTGTCTAAAACATCTGATGGTCCAATTAAGAACTGAACAGCCAATAGCAAGGCAGGAGAAAGGATAGGCGGGGCTGGCAGGCAGAGAGAATATTATATAGGAGAAATCTGGAAGGAGAAAGAAGAAAAGAGAGGGAGGAGTGAAAAGAGAAGGAGTCGGAGGAGGAGGAGGAGGAGGAGGAGGAGGAGGAGGACTCCAGGAGCCAGCCACCCAGCTACACAGCAAGCCACAGAGTAAGAGTAAGATTTAGAGAAGAGAACAGGAAAAGCCCAGAAGCAAAAGGTAGATGGGATAATTTAAGTTAAGGAAAGCTGACAAAAAATAAGCCAAGCTAAGGCCAGGCATTCATAATTAAGAATAAGCTTCTGTGTGTGATTTATCTGGGAGCTGGGTGGAGGACCCCACCAGAGTTAAAAAAAAAAAAAAACCTCCACATCACATATTATGCCAACAAAAAGCCCAGCTTTCTAAAACTGAGGTATACTTATAGACACTGGAATACTATGTTGGCCAAAACAGCAAAATCTTTGAATTAATAAAGGTTTTGTAGTTGTTTTGTTATTGTTATGATAAAGAGTCTCACTGGGTTCTTGGTTGCCTTAAAATGTGCATGCAGACCTGGCTAGCCTGGACTTTTGGTATTCCTGCATCTACCTCCCAAGTGCTGGCATTACAATGTGCCACCATGCCTGGGAAATAAAGGCTGCACATATTTAACCCTACTCCCACTTCTGTTCTCATACCTAACTTTCTATCTGCTTCTGCAATTTTGCATGCAGATGAAATATTTCATGCTAACAGTAATTTCCTTCCAACCTACTTCTAGTGTGTGGGTCTACAGAAGCTCACCACAGCAGGAAAGGATGCAGAAAGACCCACAGGGAAAAATCCCAAAATGTGACAAACACACCATTTGATAGAGACCAAGGGCCAAGCTTAAACTGCATGAGGAGATCAACAAAAAGAACACAGAAACCAGACGGGCGGTGGTGGCACACGCCTTTAATCTCAGCACTCAGGAGACAGAGGCATGCGGATCTCTGAGTTCTACAGAGTAATTTCCAGCAGAATAGCCAGGGCTACACAGAGAACTCTGTCTCAAAAAAAAAAAAAGGAAAAGAAAATGTAATCAGTGTCTGTTCTTTAGTTAACAGATAATAGACCATGATGACCTTCCTAATAATCACTTATATTTTTTACTTTTTTCAATGAGTATGTTTCATTCACAGTCAGAAAAAAAAAAATTAAAGGCTAAATATGCAATTAAAAGATGTAAAGGAAGGGTCTTACAGATGGTAAGTAGTAGTGTTCAAAGACAAAGTCATTCATTTTCCCCAAGACAAAGGGTAGCTTGACCAGAGTGCAAATGAAGAAAAGAACTTACTCATCACCCTGAAAGCTGAGCTGTAATCTTTGTCTTGGTTCAGCAGTGTCCCCCTGGCAACTGGAAGATGAGACAGAAGGAAGTGAAAGCCTTCCTTCAAGTAAGTATGACGCCTGGACATCAGGACACCTATACAAAAGTGTTAATATTCAAATTATTTACAATTAAAACTCAGCTTGTTGGGCTAAAGATATAGTTTTCTGTTGTTGTTGTTGTTTATTTTTTTGTAGTGCTTGCCTAAATGCACAAAACCTTGGATTTGATCCCAACACTATATACTCTGGGCATGGTGGTAGCTTATAATTATATATAGAAATAGGAGGACCAGGAATTCAAGGTCATGCTGAGCTACAGTAAGTTTGAGGCCAACCTAGTCTACATGAAACCTGTCTCAAAATTAACTAATGTCATAAGACTACACAATAATAAAACTAGCCACCATCAAATAAAAACACACAGGAGCCCAAGTGTTCAAAAATCATCTTTTGGAGAGTTACCACAGCCCCTTTGTCCCAAAGGTAAATGCTATCCCTTATCAAATAGTCAAGCTGGAAGGAGAAGGTGGTCAGATGTGTAAATGTAGTCAGATTTTACACACTGTCCAGACCATACACGAAATCATGTGTGAAAACTACACACATCACATCTACAGTGATATAAGTAAAACATACTTAGCCAAACATGTACTTATTCAGTTATAAAACTAGAATAAGAAAAATGAAAAACTAAATAAAAGTTGGTTTGGTTCCTAAGAATAAGAAACTTGATCTGGCCAGGCGTGGTAGCACATGCCTTTAATCCTAGCACTTGGGAGGTAGAAGCAAGGGGATCTCTGTAAATTTTAGGCCAGCCTGGTCTACAAAGAGTTCCAGGACAACCAGGGCTGTTAAACAGAGAAACCCTATTTCGAACTCCTCTACCCCAAAAAAGAAATTTGAGCTGAGGAACTGAAAATGATTTGAAGATAAAGCTGAGTTACTTCAGAGCGTACAAGGGTTAGGGATGTAGAAAGTGGTGAAGTGCTTTCCTAACATGCACAAGGTCCTCAGTTCAATCCACAGTACAGAAAGAAAGAATCAGAAGCATTCAATAAACTTGGCTAGCGAAGAAAAGGAGCCACACAAACACAGTAAAGCACGAAGCTGGCTGAAATGAAGTGAAAAGGGAAACTGTCACATAAAAAGATGCAGTGATCCGAAGCCACAACCCCAGATCGATGCTGAGAAACAGTTTACTAGTCTCCTTGTATAACTAGAAAACTCAATTCATAGACGTCTTTTCAGACATATTCTAGAACATGAAACAGGAAAGCATCTAAAACCAGTAAGCTGAGAAAATAAAAGAATGACAGTGACCCAGAGAAGCAGGAAGGGAGCCAGAAACTCAAGCTTAACACATTCCATACCCAGCTCTCTCTGTGTATCAGTTTATTATAGGGTTTGTAAACCTGAAAAAAATGTTCAAGTAAGTCTTACCTGCTGTCAATGCTGGGTCTGTTCTTGGCAAGTGTAGAAACAGCAATGGGCAAGCCAAAATTTGATGAAAGAGTGACATTTTCCAAAACCTCACTATTACCAAGGAGTGAATTGGTTAAAAAGCTTGGAAATGACTCTTCTGCTATACCTCGAAAATCTTCCATCTCACTGCAACAACAGCATTTTTAAATAAGTTGAATATTCTATTACCATACTATTTTCCAATGATCAAAAGAACAAGGTCTCAAAAAAAAAAACCAAGATTTCTGCAACATCAATAAGAAAGAATACCTACTAACAAATACTCTGAGCTAAAGTAAGCTTCAGAATACTTTGCTACCACCAGGCACAAGCCTTTACTCCCAGCACTCGGGAGGCAGATGCAGGCAGATCTCTGTGAGTTCAAGACCAGTTTGGTCTACAACGCTGAGTTTTAAGACAGCCAGGGCTGTTTCTCAGAGAAGCACTGTCTCAAAAAAAAAGAATACCTTGCTACCTTACAGTTGAGGATAAACACATCAAATACTAAACTTACCTTCTTAGAACCAACACAGTACAGAAAAAAAAGTTGGACTTACCCAGGGTTTAGTGGAGGAAGGAATATGAATTACCACAAACTTAACCAGTAAGGAAAGCAAAGATGGCTAAAAGTAGTGATTTTTAAGGTAAGTTTAGAATTTTGAGATTTAGAGCTAGCAAGATGGCCCAGTGGGTAGATGCTTGCTGTCAAGCCTGATGATTTAAGTTTATTTCCACATGATGGAAGGAGATAATCAATTCCCATAAGTTGTCCTCTGATAGCTACAAATGAGCTGTGGCACTCAAATATCCACAACTACACATATACTCAGATATACACATAGAAGTAGTAAATAAGTAAATACAAAGGAACGGGCGGTGGTAGCACACACCTTTAATCCCAACACTCGGGAGGCAGACGTGGGCGGATCTCTGTGAGTTTGAGGCCAGGCTGGGCTACAGAGTAAGTTCCAGGAAAGTCACCAAAGCTATACAGAGAACCCGTCTCGAAAAACAAAACAAAAAAAAAAACCTAAACTAAATATAAATAAATAAATAAATAAATAAAAAGGAAAAAAATCAATCCTAATGATTTTAAAAAGTGGGCATTTAGTCATTTTCAACACTTAATAAAAACAGTAAGAACAAATCTAAATCTAGCCCTGGGCTAGTGGAATGGGTCAGTGAATGGAGCCACTGGCTGCCAAATGGCCTAATGACCTAAGTTTGATCCCCAGGATCTACATGATGGCAAGAGAGAACCAACTTCTACAAACTGTCTTGTGACTTCTATACATACGTTGTGGCACATGCATGCCCCCACACATAAACATTCACACAAAATAAACCAACCAATCTAGCTCCTGGTTTCAGAGATTATTATTTTAGTCTTGTCAGATTTTAGGCATGAGGGACTGAACCCAGGTCTTTGAGCACGTTAAACTCAGGTTATATACTACTGAACCATACTCCAGTCATAGATTTAAGAATAACTAAACCAGGCTGGAGAGATGGTTCAGCCGTTAAGGGCTAGGCTCACGACCCAAGTGTCAAGAATAAATATACAGGTTTCTATATTTGTTTGTTTTGGTTTTTGAGACAGTGTCTTGGTATATAGTGCTGGTTGGCCTACACTTACTAGGTAGCCCAAGCTGGGCTGAAACTCATGCCAATCCTGCTGTCGCAGCTTCCCAAGTGCTGGAATTATAGGTGAGTATACACATAGTGTGTGGATGTGGATGTGAGCACAAGTGTATGTGGAGGCCGGAAATTACTGTCGTTTTTTCAGATAGGATCTCTCGCTGACCCAAAACTCATCAAGTCAGCCAGGCTGACTGGTCATGAGCTCCAGGATTCCTCCTGTCCTTACCGCTGCTTCCTTCCCCCAGGGCTTCGGTTACAGCCATACGCCACTCAGACAGCCTTTATGTGGATCCAGACTTCACGCTGGCACTCACCTGAGCTGTGTTCCCTTGAATACCGCTTAAAACATAAGCCCATTCAAGGACTATGTTTCAAGTAAAGACAGCTGGCACATGGGCATGGCAGAATGACAGAACTGGCATACAAATCACTAAGTGTAGAAGACCCAGGCACAAAATCTCTATCAGTAAAAATGGACAAGCTCACATTGGCCCCTGGTTCAACTTGACTCTGATCCGTGTTCAGATGCTACTTTATTTCAAAAATCTTTCAGGAAGCCTCCTCCCTGAGGACTAATTTTCCTGGTCCCAACTACTAGGGGGTAGTAGGGTCATGAGATCTTAAGAGAAGACTCTACTAACATGATTTTACTAACCAACATAATTCTAACTGCATTCTAAATACTTATTCTCATATCTGCAGGTAAGTGTAGCTCCCAACCTTCACCAAAGAAGCTTCTCTTTCTTTTTTTTTTTTTTTGGAGCTAAGGATCGAACCCAGGGCCTTGAGCTTGCTAGGCAAGCACTCTACCACTGAGCTAAATCCCCAATCCCGAAGCTTCTCTTTCAAGCAGAAACCATTACAGAAAATAGTCAAAATGCAGAAAAAACTAATCATGGGGTACCCAGCCCCAATGGTCACATCTATAACACATCCTGAACCTAAGTCTCAGGGAACACTGAAGGAAGGATGGAAAGACTATAATCAGAAGACCAGAAACTCTGCCTAAGACTTTGTCTCCTAAACTGGTGGTGGTACACACTTTGAATCCCAGCACTTGGGAGGCAGAGGCAGGAGGATTTCTCTGAGTTCTAGTCCAGCCTGGTCTAAAGAGTTAGTTCCAGGACAGCCAGGACTACTCAAAGCAACCCAGTCTTGGGGAAAAAAAAAAAGATTCTGCCCACTAAAAATGACAGGAAAGCTTCAGCCATGATAGCACAACAATATGGCTGCTGAAACAAGACTTGAACACCACCAATAGACAATGTGAAGGGGGATGTTTCCTGAGGCCCCACCCTACATAGAGAACTACAGGCAACTAAGGGATGCTAAGAGCAGAAGTAATACATAGTCTTACCCCAGAGAGGAGTCTGCTCATTGGTTATCTAATACCAGGTGGTCAGCCCTGTAATCATGTACGTACAAGAAACACTGACTGGACTGTGTGTGTGTGTGTGTGTGTGTGTGTGTGTGTGTGTGTAATTATAACTGAAGAGGAAGTGAGAAATTTGGGGGAAGGATATAAAAGGAGTTGTAGGAAAGAAAAGGAACAGAGGAAAGTGATGTAATTATATTTTAATTTTAATTTAAAAAAATCAGAGTGCCTACTAGATAAGCTCTATGTGAATCTCAGTAAAGAAAATAATGAGATAAAAAGATAAATCTTCTGGAAATGAGGCTCCTGGCACTTCCTGATGAATGAGAAAAACAAGCATGAGATGATGGTTTTCAGGATGACAAACAGAAGTAAAGCAGTAAGAGAATTAGAATTCATCAGCCATCTACTACCTTAACTCACTGAATCCACAGAAAGGCTTATGACTAGGGGTAATACGCTATTTTACAAATGAAAACACAAACTGGAGAGACCAAACTGAAATTTCCAAAACTTGTACAATTTTTAAGATTCAAACTCAACTCTGATTGATTTTAAATTTTCCTCTAAGTTTATGGTAACAATTGCAACTATTCCAATGTATTATGGTACTGGATGAGAAAAAAAATTGCATTCAGTGACATTAACACAAAAGAATTGAGCTTCAAATATGTACAAAAAGTTTGGGCTCACGGGGCAGTGGTAGCGCACGCCTTTGATCCCAGCACTCAGGAGGCAGAGCCAAGTGGATCTCTGTGAATTCGAGGCCAGTCTAGTCTACAGAGCGAGATCCAGGACAGGCACCAAAACTACACAGAGAAACCCTGTCTCAAAAAAAAAAAAAAAGTTTGGGCTCTTGAGAAGCAAGCCTGCAATCCCAGCTAGTCAGAGGCTAAGGCAGAATGACCACACAGTCAAAGCCAGCCTGGATAACCCTAATTCTCGAGATCTTGTCTCAAAACAAAAAGTAGTAAGAGGCCTAGGGAGATGGCTTAGAAGTAAATCATTTACCTCACATGAGCAAAGCCCAATATTCAACTCCACCACCCTAAAACTTGAGTCTATATCCTGCAACTGACAAGAGTTTGGGGACCAGGCTCTAGTAATAATAAAAGATGATGCTACGATTGATGACTAATGCCTAGATTTCAGGCAGTGTGGACTGATTTACTTATGCTTCAAGGAAAAAAGCATTTAAGAGCTATAAAAATCGACTTGGTTCTACGTGTCCAAGCTCCTGCCTGGAGCTCTCCTTTTCCCTCTACATTCGATCCCAACCCTTCTCACCAAAGCCTCTCTGCATGTTCCTTCCCATGCTTTACCTACTGTTGTTGGTCCTCCCTCTATCCCCGACTCCCTGCTACCCCTTAGCTGCCACCTGACCACTCGACGCTCCCTCTACTACATACTCCCTCCCTAATAGGAATCACATCTGGACCCCTCCTAATGTACTCCATCCAAACAGTGCTTGTCAACTTTACTACCAGTGACCTCCCTGTTGCTGAACCCTAAAAAACTGCAGGCAAGTTTTAGTCCTCACCATCTTCAGCCTAACAGAAGGGGATTCAGATGATTATTCCTTTACTGAGAAACTATTTCACATGGTTTTTGAGACACAGCTACCACTCTCCTCTTGCTCTCCCAGCTGCTCCTTTTCTTTCTCCTTATCTCCAGCAATTCCAGAGGGAGCACAGTCCTGCATCTCTTCCACCTACATTTTCTGAGTATCTGCCTTCAGTTTCAAAGCTTTAAATCCTATGTGAGATGTAGATCTCCAGTCTGGGCCCCTCCCACAGGCCCTAGGTATTAGATATCTAACAAGCACCCAAAGTATAAATCATGATTCTGTATCCTCCTCATGCCTTCAAAAAAAAAAAAAAAAATCTATTCAATCTTCTGAACCAGAAAAAAAAATGGCAACTCCAACCCCTAGTCAGTTATACCAAAAACCTTAGTCACGGAATCCTTTGACACTACCTTCAACCCCTGAAATGCAATCCCTCATCAAATCTCAACGGCCACACTTCAATAACACAACCGGAATCCTGCCATTCTTCCAGGTCTCTACCTTCCCCCCTGGTCATTTCCTTCGTTTGTTTTAAAAAGACAGGGTCTTGCTATATATAACCCAATCTGGACTGGAACACACATCCTCCTGCCCAGTCTCCCAAGTGGCAGGATTATTACAGGCATACACCACTACACTTGACTCCTTCCTTTCTTCTAATGACATTTCTCATCTTCATTTCTACAAGCATGTTCAAAGTTCTCCTACATCAGAATGGAGAAGGCAAAGAGAACACCATCTGCCTGATCTTTCCCTGCCTTTCTGGCTACCTTCTCACCTTCCTTCACAGCCAAGTGTCCAGGAGACCACTTCCCAGTTACTATTTCTGTCTCGTCGGACATCTTCCGCCTCTCTCTGCTCCTCATACACTAGTTTCCAGACTTCATATAACACAGGTTACATATTACACGATACAGGTCTGAATTCAAATGCCTCTAGGGTAAACACTGTCAGAAAGTAGGGCTATCACCTGGAAGTTACAGACCTCCCCTGAAGCCAATTAAATTCAATAGATACTCAAACAAAACACAAGAACGGCTGCAGTGCATTCCTGAGTGCAAAATCAATGTCCAAAAGCTATCCTCAAACAGTGTACATCTGACTCTAATCCTGCCACCCACCTTAGAGACCTCCAGTTTCCACACTGTCACCCTGTCACCTCACACACAGTAATTTAAAGGACCACAATTCCCCTACTAAAAACGGTTTACTTTCCCTTCTG
The DNA here is from genome assembly GCF_007827085.1 of Peromyscus californicus insignis. NCBI lineage: Eukaryota > Metazoa > Chordata > Mammalia > Rodentia > Cricetidae > Peromyscus > Peromyscus californicus. The sequence goes on along the minus strand of NW_026294469.1, from coordinate 56,418,144 downwards.
GTCTCTCTCCCCACTCAGGCTTGTTCACACATCCTGTAATACTCCGAAGTCGATGCGCATCTCAGGGCGTACATTATTCTTCTCCCAGATAAGTGCATACCTATATTCTTTCTGACTTTGACCTCAACTTAAATGTTACCTTCTAAGAAAAGCGGTCCCTAATCAAATTCAGTTCCAGCCCCAACAGCCTTCATTATCAGTTTCACAACCTGGAGATCATTCTAATCTCTCCTGCTATCACAGTTATCAATTTATTCTTTTTTTTTAATGATTTCATTTCATTTATGTGCACTGGTGTTTTGCCTGCATGTATATCTGTGTGAGGGTGTTGGATCCCCTAGAACTGAAGTTGTGGGCAGTTGTGAGGTGCCAGGTGGGTGCTGGGAATTGAACCTGGGTCCTCTGGAAGAGCAACCAGTGCTCTTAACTGCTGAGCCATCTCTCCAGCCCCAGTTACCAACTTGGAATGTTTCTAATTTCAAATGTCTCTCTAGGGCTGAGACGCACTGCTTATTCCCAATGCATGCTGCCCATTATATTTTAAGCCACTGCACAAGTGTTCCAACTATCCCCCCTATGTCTAGTCTTGGACACCAATACTCCAGGAGGCTGAAGCAGAACTGCCTCAAGTTTCAGACCTGCCTGGGCTACACCGCCAGTGCCATGCCAGACAGAGCTACAGAGGAGGATCTTGTATAAACAAAATTTAGCCGGGCGGTGGTGCCGCACGCCTTTAATCCCAGCACTCGGGAGGCAGAGCCAGGTGGATCTCTGTGAGTTCGAGGCCAGCCTGGGCTACAGAGCACTAAAAACTACACAGAGAAACCTTGTCTCGAAAAACCAAAGAAAAAAAAATTAAAAACAAACAAACAGCACACGGCTCATCAGGTGTTTGCCACCAAGCCTGACAACCTGAGTTGGATCTCTAGGACCTATGAGATAGGAGAGAACCAACTCCCACAGGTTATCCTGACATGTGCATGTACACAAAATAATGTAATGATAATAAAATTTCAAAACTAAGCAAAACAAAACCCCACTCATGCATACGGCACATTCCTAAAGCTTTCCTACATGGGAAAAGGCCCTAATTGCCTCACTAATCCTTTACCCACCATGTAATGTGAAGATAATACAATGCTATCCATTCTGTCCTAATATTGTATTTTAAACAAGTAGCCACCTTAACAATTTCATTTGCTATTTTACTTTTATTTTCCCTTGATTTTCCAAGACAGGGTTTCTCTGGGTAGCCTTAGCTGTCCTGGAGCTTGCTTTGTAGACCAGGCTGGCCATCTTGCTATTTTCTTAAAAGGGTTTAGGGGCCTCAATTTTCACGCATGGGCTTACTTGTATTTAATAAATGACATTCACGGGCACATAAAAGATTACCTCCTGTAGTCTTAACAGGTCTATGTATATAGTTACATTTAAAAAGTACATCCTGTGGAACTCAAAACACAGTCACGGTTGCCAGCAATCATCAGTTAACTATTAGCACGCCGTGATACATGTCAAAATTAGGTAGACATTTTTGTATATAACTTTTTAAAACTTACCGTGAACGTGGCCCACAAAGCTGTAATTTGAAGAAAAAGTTGGTTCGGGAGTAATGAGAATACCAGAAGCATGACCTCAAAATGGTAACTGCAAATGGAAGTATTGTCATATACACAGCTGTCCTCCAAACGACTGTGTCCAAAGGGACCTCATGCTTAACCACACAAAGTCTAAAAATCAAGAGCAAAGCAAAAAGAGGGGACGGTAAACAGTCTTTTCATCTTGCATCAGCTGTTAGGAAAAAAGTGTGAATGAAGCTTAGCAGACACCGGCTGACATAAGGGCCCTCCCCTCGGAGCCAACCAAAAACGTTACCTCCAGGGTGAGAGTCAGTCAAAAGGGCAGGCCCGCCCATCACAACAGAGTAAAGCGGTCGCCAGAGCACTTTGCAAAGCGCAGAGGCCCTGAGGCCCTCCCTCAGAAGCGGGCAGTCCCTGGCCCGACTGGAGGAAAGACGGACGCGGCGGCTCCAAAGCCCACGGCCAGGCCGGGAGCCCCGGGCCCCTGGCGGGCCCCTGATCTCACAGAGCAGCCTCCAGCCCATGTCCCCACCAGGCCGGGCCGTCTCCGCCGCCCCCAGCAGCCGCAGCGCGGGCCCCAAATCGGAGCCCTGGCCGGCCCCCCAGGTCCACACCACCGACGGCCCTCCTCACCGGGCCAAGACCCCAGCTCCAGAATCACGAGCGCTGGGGAAAACGTCCGCGGAAGGGGCGGCTCCGCGGCGCTGCAAGTGCGCATGCGCGCGGCGCGGAAGCCCGCGATGTGCCCCTCCCTCGGGGGGCTAGGGGCGTGGTCTCTGCGCCCGCACCGGATTGGACTAGGCGTCGGGAAGGGGCCGGCACAAGCCTGTGATTGGTGGAGGCCGCGCGTCCCTCGATTTGAAGGCCCGAAGCCGCGCTGCCTGGGCTGGGAGAAGCCTTCCACTAGGCGCCGCCTTCCAAGTCTTGAGATGGCTTACTCAGTTTGAGATCACCCCCCAGGCACCGAAAGTCACCTTACACACAAGGGAAAAAGTCCGGCCGAAATGTCCCCGCTGTTTTTTCATATCGCCGTTTGGTAGATACAGGGACTTTATGGTTTGCTTTCAACAAATCATTCCTTGGGATACACGTGTCACGACAGCTAGTTACTACACCTAATCGCCGAGGATAGAGCTGGTACCGACCAGGGAAAGAAAATTCTTCCTTAGCTGCCATTCTTCATAGACCACACAAATCCCATCACTGCCTATGCCCAGCACAAACTCTTTTATCTGAAAAATCCTATAGTCTATCTTAAAATATCAAACACAATCTTAAAGGGGAAGGGGCTCTCTTTTCCTAAGCTAATTCCTTAACTTCAACTTTCAATATCTTTTTAAGAAAGGATTAAATGTAGGGAGGTGGTGGCACACATTGTTAATCCCAGCACTCTGGAAGCAGAGGCAGGCGGGCGGATCTCTGAGTTCAAGGTCAGCCTGGTCTACAGAGAGCCAGATCGAAACCCTGTCCAGAAAAACCAACCAAAAAACAAAACAAAAACTTAAACATAGAGAAAGGAGATAGAAAATCAACAGTTGCTGTACCTGAGGTTAGACTCGTCGGGAAAGCTATCTATTTACTTGATAATTTTCCACCCAAAAGCTTCCTGGGTGGTCAACTCTTGGCTAACCTCTTGAGGGTTACTTTCCGGAAACAATGCCTATTAATGGCGCACACCCATGATCCCTGCGTTTGGCTGCCTGAGGACGTAGGATACAGTGCCCAAGGGCCCCCAGCCTTTACAATACTAAGACACTGCCTTAGAAAATCGAAGCTTATTTTAAAAAATGAATGGTGCTTTTATCTACTATTCTGTGTTCGTCAAACTTTTTTTTCCCTTTTGTGGTACTTGTGTATTGCTCACATCCAATTTAAAAAAAAAAAAAAGGCCTGCCAAGCGGTAGTGGCACACTGCCTTTAATCCCAGCACTCAGGAGGCAGAGGTAGGAGGATATGGTAACCAAGGCAGCCTGATCTACAGAGTGAGTTCCAAGACAGCCAGGGCTACATACCGTCTGGAAGGGGGGGGGAGGGGGAGGGGAGGAGTGGGAGGAAAAGGAAAAAAAAAAAAAGAAAAAGGGTAAAAGAAAAAAAAAGGGACTTCCATACTGCTCAGCTGGGCCTCAAAGGAATTGATAGACTCCCCTTCTTTCACAAAGGATCTTAACCCAATTGGAGGTTAGCTGTGCAACGTGTCCTTCACCCTGTACCACTGAGTTCCCAAGAAATAGCCACAATCCTAAAGTCACCAGAACTTGCCCCAAAACACTCAGCAACCTGTTGATTCTCTGGTGACAGAGATGAATATATCAAAGGATATATATGTATGTTAAACAAAAAAAAGCCTGAACTCTAATGCTAACCTGCCTAAATGGGAACCGTATCAGTTTCGTCTGTAAAATGGGACTAACTGGAGCCCTGGGTGGTTCAATTCATGTACCTGGGAAAGCGCTGGTGCATGGAAGCACTTGGTACTCAACAGGTAGGAGCAACTGTCTTACACCAGCATCTTACCTTACCTGCCAACTATAAAGAAAAATGGAATTCCCAATGTAACTTACAAATCTTTATAGAACTTAGAGCCATAGAGGTCCTACAACCATCGGTGCCTTCCAAAGCATTAGAGGTGATGCCTATCCAAAACAAAAAATAAAAAGCCTGATGCTCCTGTACCAATTGCTTTCAGTGGAATGCCTGTCAATATCCAATCCCAGTTACAAGATATGCATTTAGATTAATCTCACTTTCCTAAAAATCATGTTCTCTGAAAAGAACCCTATTGTCGTCCCCCCCCCCCCCGAACTGTTCAACCCATGAAAATGCCACATCTCTTCCAAATTCCGCCAGCTAATGCAAGTCAGTAGCTTTTATACTTATCATGCAGTCACGATTTTGTATGTCAGAACGCACTATTCAATATACTTTAGACATGTTTTCTCACTAAACTGAATTTGTGGGCTCATTGATTACCTTTCCTTTTTTCACATATCTTCCAGCATACAGCATTAGTATATTAGACTAAATTAAATTGGAGACTGGTTCTCAAGTCTCATTCTAACTCTACAATAAAGCCACTGAAATCTCTAAGACATGAACTGTTAATTCTGAAATAGAATTATCTTTAGACACCTTGCTTTAATCCTACTTAAGTCTACAACTCACCCCTTGAACAAAACTCTTAGGAAGTATTTAAAAGAATTTCTTTTCACATTGCAATGCTAATTTTAAAGGCAGTATTTTTTTTCCTTTTAGTGATAGGTCTTGCTATGCAGGCCAGGCTGGCCTCCAAATCATGAAAATCTTCCTGCCTCAACGTCCCAAGTGCTGGGACTACAGACATGCACCACCATGTCTGGCTTACTTGACATCATTAAACACAACTCAAATGTCTCTTTAATTAAAATAGGCTCTATCCTATCTAATCTTTATCATCTCTAATTTACGATGCTCTAAATACAAGGTCATAACAATTACGTCACCAGTGTGAAAAACATATTTATTTGCACATATGAAATGCTTTTTAAAATACATCTCTTTGGGCTGGAGAGATGACTCTAAGTGAAGACCCAAGTTAGGTTCCTGGCTCCAATGTCCAGCAACTCACAGATGCCTGTAATGACAGCTCCAGGAAATCTGGCATCCTCTTCTGGACTCCAAGAGCACCTGAATTCACGAATGCATGCACTCACACATAAACATAATTAAAAACAGAACCTTTTTTTTTTGGTTTTTTTTTTTTTTTTTTTCGAGACAGGGTTTCTCTGTGTAGCTTTGCGCCTCTCCTGGAACTCACTTGGTAGCCCAGGCTGGCCTCGAACTCACAGAGATTCGCCTGGCTCTGCCTCCTGAGTGCTAGGATTAAAGGCGTGCGCCACCACCGCCTGGCTAGAACCTTTTTTTTAAAGACATCTTTTTGCCTTGAAAAGTAAATCCTCAACAAATCCTAAGAAAACTAAGCCAAAGTAAGATGACTAGCTCCATGGTTTTAATCACTTAACCATATTAAAATAAAACTTGCTTTCTGACTACAAATTAGCATTGAGCCAGGCATGGTATCATATGCTCTTGATCCCAGCACTTGTGAAACAGAGACAGGTACATCTCTGAGTTCAAAGCCAGCCTTGTCTACATAGTGAGTCCCAAGAAAGCAGGGGTATGTAGAACCCTGTTGTCCCCCACAAAAAAACACAGTAACAATAATGCTGAGTACTGAGATTGAAGTCAACATTTGTCAGTTCTGAATGTTAACTTACATACTGATGTTCTGTTTTAATGACATTTCTATTGTGTGCATGCAAACTCATTCTCAAATACAGTCTTTGTGCGGAGTCAAAGAACGACCTGCAGGAGCTGGTCTCTCAGCCTACCATGTGGTTTCTGGGGAATGCATTCAAGTGGTCAGGTTTCGTGGTAGGCATCTTTACCCAACGAGCAATCTCACCTAGTACTGTGCCTTTTTATGTAACACTTATTTATCCCCTGATAAATAAACATGTATGTATTTATTTTTCAGCTTTTTTGGTTTTGTGACATGGTAAAAGTCTAAGCCTAAACTCTCTTCAATAAAGAAGATTCTATTTTAGCCAGGTATGGCAGTGTAATCCTGTAATCCCAGCACCTTGGAGGGGGAGGCAGGTGTGTCAGGAGTTCAAAGTCATCCTAAACTACATAGCCAGTTCCAGGCCAGGCTACAGACTTTGTCTCAAAAAACAAACCAACAAACAAGAAAACCCAAGTACATACAGATTCTATAAGACAAGAGATTCATATCTTTTAAAATGTTTTTATTAAATAACCTACTTGGAGAATAATTACAAAAGCTTTAAGCAGTTAATTCCAAGTAGTGAAAGGCATTTTCATTTAAAAAAAAAAAAAAAAAACAAAAATATCCTTATGATTTGCTGCTTTATACACAGGAATGATTTATTTTACAGTCATTTGTAACATCAGCCTATAAAATTCAAAACGTTTTTTAATGTCTGAAATGCAGAGTGACATTCACAATGATATGCTTTTGCACGAAGCTGTCTATTAACAGGCAAAACTGAACTCTATGACAAGTCCATACAGAATTTACAAGACAGGCACTTTGAATTTGATACTGGGAGTCTTTCACAGTTAATGTTGCTTTTTTGAAGCTCATCTCTCACCAGAGGTAACCCACTAGTGAAGCCAGGGTTTCCTGCTGCAGAAGTACAAACAGGTTTGGTTCCAAACACTTCAGTTGTGATACATGCAAGACATGCCCTAAGTAAGAAGGATCTTCTGAAAGAAAACGAAGAAAACCAAAAAAGCAGCCCGGAATAAAAGCATTGACAAGCATCTGAACGAGGCCTTTCAATCAGTGGTTTAAACCCCTTCGTTCTCAGGTAAGGGATTAAGAGGCCGAGAGAGGCACCCTCTGCGAGGGGGAGGGTACTGGAGGCTGGCAGTGTCCGCATCGCAAGAGCGCTCTACCAGAGGAGCAGGAGGAGGAAGAAGCTGGGCACAGCTGGACCATCTTGATCCAGCCCGTGGGGAATCCAGAGGGGGAAAGAAATACCTGAAATAATGAAGACAGAAACAAAACACCAAAACAAAAACAACAGGGGGAAGGAGGGAGGGGAACAGAAGAAAAAGAGAAAAGCAGTAAATACAAAGAGAACCAAAGAAGAGAAAACATGCTGGAAGGGGGGAAAAAAAGAAAAAAAAAGCTTATATATTCATGCCAAAACCAATAGAACGTAATAGTACAAATCAAGACTCACTTAAATCAAGGTTGCTTAAGCAAGTATAAAAATTTGGAAAGAAATCTGTTAAAGTTAAAATGCCAAAAAAAATGATCAGTCCATATGTTACAGAGACATTAATTTTATCAATGTAAAGCATTATCTGATCTCTCATTGATACTGTGATTTACAAAGCTAACACGCTTTTCACTTTGAGCAGGACTGCACTTGCTGCAGCAGCCGCCGGCACACACTGCTGAGTGCATACATGATACTGAGAACCAGTCCCAACACTCGCACACTGTAAAGCCGGCTACTGCAACATGCTTTTGAAAAATAAAATCATTGGACAGTTGTGGTTTCCTGCAAAAAAACTGAAAATAGCTACAGAATTTTGGTGTGTAAAAAGGCTCAAAGAATTACAGCCTGTTATTACCATCTTATAACTTACCCGTAATATGTATGCAATTTAGTAAATGAAAAGGTGTATAACTATGTCAAAGTCAAGAGTTTCAGAAGACAGGAATTCATTGAAACAACACATTAAAAATCCTGAGACATGGAATTTCGATTGCATGCACATTTTCAGCAAAATGTCAATTCTTCTTATGTTTCCAATTTGTCTCAAAGGAAACCAAGCTGTCTAGCATCACACCATAAACATTCATGCACATATTAGAAATAGCCATCTCTTAATGAGTATGAGATGAAAACTTAAAAGTGCTTCCACTATGTTACCACCAGATAAAATGGTAGCAAATGCTATTTTATCGCAACTCTGGTGCTACGTTAATAAATCTGCTTCTTTGCTAGTACTTTTAATTACAACCAGCTGTGTGGATAATATCACCTATAAAGCAATTCTACAAAAGGTAAACAAATTAGCACTCAAAACAATCTTTATGAAAAATATTTATTTGATTTTCAAATTAAAATTATAAAAACTCATCATTTTAGCTTATTGTTGTAGAAAATAAAAGACATATCCCTATATTCTCCAAATGGAATAAAATTATATTTTTCCTCCTCCCAACAGTTTTATGAGGATAGTAGCAATCTTTTCAGTTTTTAAACCCAAGTTAGTCTTCAGAACATTTCAAAAAATTGTTTTGGTGATGATGTCTCAACAAAAAGCCTTTCCATTTATAGTGTCAGCAAACTGACTAGTACAAAAACTTATATACGCTGTCATTTTAAAGGCCTTTTGGACTGTGTTTAGAAGTGAGCAGGCTGCTGGTGCATCTTGGGAGAGATCAAACGGCGCTGGGGAAGGGGAAAAGGAGCTCGGTCTCCATTCCTGTGTGCATGCAACAAACAGCCAACAGCAAAGTTACTCCAGCTAGCTGTGCTCAGCTGTGCTTTCTGTCGAAGGACATAATACAAATGGAAAAGGGAAAATGCATCACAGATCCAACTCAGATGGTTATCGGCACAATCAGAAAATAGATCAAACCAGCAAAGCTATTTACAGAAGAAAATAACAGTACAAAAGCTATAGCCTAAAACCAGATTTTTAAAATCAACTCTATATGCTTTCCTTGGAAAATAATCTGCTCTCCTTTATGTTAACTGGAAACTGTTTCTGTAGTTGCAAATACTTGACACCTCAGAATCAAATAGGAAGATTTCTTTATAAAAAATACAATAGTATCAAAACAACTGGGAAAATTAAAATGCAATTTCTTCTTTGGTTTTGGATGAGAATGGCATAACCACAGAGCAGTTAGGGCTAGATTCTGAAGTTTCCTAATCTATTCCAAATTATACCCAAAGGCATATTAAAATAAATTTATATCACAAATTTATGTTTGAATTGGAATATGAAAGTGACTATGTCAAATTTTGCTTTAAATGTTTGCAGAATAGTCTAAATGTTAAAACCTCAAATTTTATCATTTCCTCAATTATAAGCACAAAAGACAAATAATGACACTCACTGTTCTCATAAAACTGTAGTTGTGTACTTTATTAAATGTCAATGTGACCTGATGCAAAGCCCACACATCAAGCACTAAAAAAAATATGGATGTTTATCTAAGTAAGAGTCAACCCTATTAAATCACACCTTCTCTCCCTCCCTGCTACAGAAAAGAACACAGAATCATGAACAAAGCTATTAATATTTTTACTGACCACTGAATTTCGGAATATAGCTGAGTGATCTTACAAACTATTGTACATACCATAACTAAGAAAGCCATTAAATACAGACCCAAGAGTGAAATTCCAAGGGTGTCACAATTATTGGTGAATTACTTTATTCTACCCTAAGTCACCTTTTGGTATGGCTATCATGAGAGGTGGCTCAGCAATTAAAAGCAATGGCTGCTCTTGCAGAGGACCCAGGTTTGATCCCCAGCACCCACATGGAGGCTTATATGCATCCATAACTCCAGTCCAGGGAACCTGACTCTTCTGGCTTGCACAAACACTGCACAATGTGGTGCACAGATATGCAAGGAGGCAGAACAGCCATATACATAAAATGAAAGTGTGCCCAGGGGTAGGGTTCTTGGTTTTCCCACAGAGGAGCCTACCTGCCAACAGAAGATCCATTTAATGAGTTTTGAAGATTTGGAATATTTGAGCTTAGTGAAGGATTTGCGCTTCCCAGCTGAGAACTCCCATTTACTGGGCTCCCGTTACCTTTCAAAATACCAGTACACTTCCAGTTGTCCATGTAATTGGCTGAAAGAAAAAATAACCGAATCCATTAATAGGATCAATATCTATTCATAATACATGTACCTGCACTGTTGCAGGACACTGATCACACTGTGAACCCTGAGGTTGCATTATTTACTGGAAAGACCTGTTTCTAGTTGTGGTGTGGCTCAGCCCTAGGACATACCTTTAATCCAAAAGCTTTCTGCTAATATTGTGAACAGGATTAAACAGTCAAGCATAGGTCAAGAAGCAGAGCAAGCAGCCAGTTGACAGGAAGTGAACATATGGTTATCAAGAAAAAAGCAGAGCAAGTAAGAGGGAGTCAGGAGGACAGATAGAGACGTACAGGAAGTAGAAGGGAGGGGCGCTGAGTTTGAGGAGATCTGTTGAGAGGGTAAGAGAGAGAGGCTTCAGGGATGACAGCAGAGGAGGAAGGTCAGCTGGGTGCTTTCTCTGCCTCTCTGAGCTAGCAGGCCTTCACTCCAGCATCTGGCTCCCGAGTGTCTATTGGTAAAATCGAACAATTGAGATTCTGTTAAAAACAACGCTGCACTCTTCTCCTAAACTACAAGAAATGAGAGAAAGTATGGGCTACATTTTTAACAACGTTTGTGTCTATGCAATGCGCGCCCAGACTCTGGTCATGTGGAAGCCGGACGGTGATCCTGGGCATCTTCCCCTTTGACTCTTCACCTTAGTTGAGGTATGGTCTCTCTCTGAACCTAGAGCCCACCACTCTGACTACCCCAACTGTCCAGGGAACTCCAGGGACCTTCCTGCTTCCGCCACCCTATGGCTAGGATTACAGCTGCACACTAACAGGCCTGGCTTTTCCATAGTGCTGAAAATCTGAACTTAGGACCTCGTGTTTACAGCAAGCACGTCAGCAACTGAGCAGTCTCCACAGCTCCAGTCAGCTACATTGACTTCCAGGTACACATTTAGGACAATTTTTAGATGAAACACATAACCAAGTCTTTAAGGTTTTCGAGGAATTATTAATTTAAACTGCCCATGGTAACTCATACCTGTAATCAGAGCTTCAGAACGCTGAGGCAGAAGGGTTGCTCTGAGTTTGAGACCAACCTGGGCTACACAGTGAGTTCCAGACCAGCTAGGCACAGACAGAATGAAATCCTGTTTCAAAAACAAAGAACTACTAGTTTAAAAACCACTGAAGCTTTTCCATCTATTTCCCTTCCTTGCAAGAGAATGAACAGAGACCATCCTCTCATCTGTAAGATTAAGAAGTTAATATCCAGGTTCCGGGAATAGTTCACTCAATAAAGTGCTTGCCTTACAGCCACATGGACCTGAGTCCAATCAAAAGAACCTACCAGATATGGTAGCATGCCCTTGTAATATCAGCAATGGGACGTCAGAGATAGACGTTCTGGGGCTCAACAGCTGGCAACCGAGCCTACTTGGCAAGGTCCCAGGCTAGAAAGACCTTGTCTCAAACCAAAAAGGTGGATCATACCCTTAAGAACAATACCCAAGGTTATCCTCTAACCTATACACACGTGTGCACATACTAGCTAATATCAAAATAAAATCTTTAAAAAACAAACCCAAATTCTTTGTCTTTCTTACAATGAATATGTATAAGGAATGGATCGATCTCTTGGCTATGCAAATACACATTATTACATGGGTACTTGTGTAGATTACGGTAGAGAGATATATTGATAAGAAAACCTGTGTGGCAGTTTAGTGGCTCATCCAACATAGTCTCATCTTCGAATGTAAAACTAGTCCCTGAAGTCAATTAACCCACTGAATCAAAGTTAAGGACCTAATGGGATACTATTAGGGTTGTTATACTTGAGGTTTAGAACAAAAAAGGAAAGGGAAGTCCTTAAAACCAAATTGAAGAAAGAGAAGTCTGGGCTGGTCCTACAGAATACATCCTAGGACTGAACATGGGAAGCCATCAAGGCTTAGCCGTGTGTGTGTGTGTGTGTGTGTGTGTGTGTGTGTGTGTGTGTGTGTGTGTGTGTGTGTGTCAGAGAGACAGAGACAGAGAGAGACAGAGACAGAGAGAGAGAGAGACAGAGAGAAACAGAGACAGACAGACAGACAGACAGACAGAATGCGGGTACAGAAGTGCAGCAGCACTCTTGCAGAGGTCAACTTCAGCTGTCAGCCCTCATCTGCTAACTTGTTTACAAAGAGGCACTACTGTTCTTCCACTGTGCTGCACTTACCAGGGTACAAACCCCTGAACTTAGACTCTCCTCTCTCTGCCTCCCAGTTCCCTAAAGGAGCTCTGCGATCAAAACACCTGAGCTATGTGCCTGTTGTTAGGTGAGTTCTGGGGATTCAAACTCATTGAAGGCCAACACTTTTATCAAAGACCACCAGCCTCTGCGGGGGTCAGTCACACAAGTTAGCTTTTGCTGGAGAGGCTCCATATTCTAATTAGTTTTAAAACGGAATTTTTCCACAGAAATATAACATTTCAATTGGCCAGTAACTACTACAAACTAGGTAATCTGATATTTCAAAATAGTACAAATAAGATTTTTATTTTTAGATAATATTAAAAACAATTTTTAAAAATATATTTCAGTAGTGAGTTCCAGGACAGCCAGTGATACACACAGAAACCTTATCATATATATCTCATATGTTTATGTATTTCAGAGTTTACACTTCTAAGAGAAAAGTAAATAGAAGTAACTACCCCTCCACTAAAAACCTTACCTTTCCACAACCTCACACAGCCGTCATCTCCTGAGGATGCGAGTACTGTTCCTGTTATGTTCCAACTCACCCTCCAGACCTGAGAATTATGATTATCAAACTGAGCCACGATGTGGATTTCAAATTTTGTGGGACCACCAGAAGAAGTAAGTTCTTTCCTAAAAAAAAGATTAACAAAGTTTTCAAGAAAAACGTGTGTATACACACACTCTCACACATAAACACACATTTTAAGTAAGAAATACAAATAAATATGCTTCCTGTATTTTCCCCTAACGTGCACACCTATGTCCCCCACCCCCACCACTTAGCCCTGTGGCCATGAAAGTGCCACTTCCATTTGGATCCTCCACCACCTGGACTTATTTCACCCCACAAATTGTGCTCAGTGACTTTTTTTGGAAGAAACAATTGAGCACATTAGTCCCCAAAACAAGGTCCAGATTCTAATAAACCGAGTAGCACAGAGTACATACAGAAGCCAGAAAAGGACCTGAAACAATTCAAATGAAATCCTCACTCCAAAAGTCACATCAAATATTCAGTATACGATGCAATCTTCAGCCCTGACCCACTACTATTCTCAAAAGGAAGGTGCACTTTCATATTCCTGATTTTTCTACAACTCACCTTACAGGTTTTAATGTGAAAATTCTTACATCTTTGGTTGCTATTGCCAGGATATGGAAAGATCTTCCCAAATTCGGAGCAAACGCAATATCATGAACAGGATCTGTGACGGTCATAAGGGTTTCCGCTTTTGCATATTTCCTAATTCAGAGAAAAATTAATTAGAAATTTTGGAAATAAGACATAAAACTTGGGGCTGGAGAGATGGCTTCATAGTTAAGAGCACTTGCTGTTCTTCCTGGACCACAGCTGGATTTTCAACACCTACATCAGGTGGCTCACCACTGCCGGGAACTCCAGCTTCGGGAGATAGAAATGTTCTCCTCAGGCCTATGTAGGCACCTGCACACATGAGGCATATACTCATATATACATCTACACATAAATAAAAACAAAGCTTTCAAATAAAAACAACTTGAGCCAGGCTTGGTGGCACTTCCTTTAAGCCGAGCACTCTGAAGGCAAGAGGATCTTTATTGAGTTTGAGGCCAGCTGGGGCTACATACAGAGACCCTGTCTCAAAATAAATAAATAAAATTTTTGTTTGTTTGTTTTGTTTTTGTTTTTCGAGACAGGGTTTCTCTGTGTAGCTTTGCGCCTTTCCTGGAACTCACTTGGGAGCCCAGGCTGGCATCGAACTCACAGAGATCCGCCTAGCTCTGCCTCCCAAGTGCTGGGATTAAAGGCATGTGCCTGTGCCCCTTAATAAAAGTTGCTTTAGATGAAGCAAAAAATAAAAAAATTAAAAAAAAAAAAAGGCATGCGCCACCACCGCCCAGCGAAATAAAACGTTTTAAAAACTTCATCAATATATGTTAATTTTTTTCATACTGCTCACAGTAAGCACTTGCCTTTGGAAGACACTGAACAGTGGACCCCCAGATGATAAACTAACTCCTAAGCCCAAACTGGAGCCTGTAAATATGACCTTACTCCAGAAGAAAACAGTGTATTTCTCTGTGCTTATTCTGTGCTTATTCTGTGCTTATTCATTGTCACTAGGGTAGGACTGACTCTGAGAAAGACAAAGCAGTGAGGGAGCCTGAAGTGATGCTGCCACAAGCCCAGGAGTTCCTGGCTATCAAAACTAGAAGAGCCAAGAGGATTTCAAAGAAGCACAGCCAAGCCTACATTTGATTTTAGATCTCTGGCCTCCAGACTGGTAAGTGAAAAAATTTCTGTTGGGCTAGCCCAAGTGTTACAATGTAAGTGTATCTTAAAATAGCTAATCAAAACTTAGCTAGATAAAATCTGGGTTTACTAGTGATTTTCTGTTTGTTTAAGTAAAGGCAAAAGGCATGCCAGGCAGTGGTGGCACCGAATGATTAGGGAGTGCAGGATATATATATGAATGCACACATCTGAGACACTCATGTCAAAATAACCTAACACTGTACAGGAGCTCAACATGTATAAACTATGTGATCTCTTCCTCAGAAGCTATTCTTATATAAAGTAGAAACTATACCTTACATTTTAATCTCTAGACTAGTAGCAATTTGCAGTGGTGGCACACTCCTTTAGTCCCAGCACTCAGGAGGCAGAGCCAGGCGAATCTCTGTGAGTTCAAGGCCAGTCTCCACAGACTGAAACAGGAAGATCAATTGAATTTGTTCAAGACTAACCAGGGTGGCATGAGACTGACTCAAAAAGCAAAAAACAATGGGGCTGGAGAGATTGCTCAGCAGCTTGGAGCATTATTAATTCTGCAGAGGACCTGGGCTCTATTCCCAGCACCACATGGGGCTCCCAACCATCCACAACTGCAGTTCCAGAGGAGCCAATGACCAGGCATGCACATGGTACACAGACATATATGTAGGCAAAGTAATCAGAAAATAAATCCTTTTTTTAAAAAGCAAAAAAACAAAAGACCAAACCCATACAGGAAAGCACAGCACAGAACTTGATATATCACGGGAAATCAGTGACTACACAATGAAGGATGTACAATGCAGGTGATGAATGAAGGAATAGTAATTGAAAAGCTACACACAATGCTGAACAGAGCAGTACTGACCTGGTGTTTTCATTGTATTCAAATATCTGCACCTTGGCCATTGCATTGGGGCTGCTGTCATCACTTCCCACGGCGATCATGGGCGAGTGAGCACGAGAGCTGGGAATGAAGCAAGGAGACAGGTGACCACAAGCTAGCCTGAACTTCCTACCACATCTGCATGTCCACCACAGGCCTGCTGCACTGCGTGTGTGTGTGCGTGCGCGCGCACGCGCGCGCGAGGACCTCACCCTCTGTCCCTCAGGACTGTTCTTCACACACACACACACTATGGCTTAAACAGAAGGAGCTTCTTCCAACAGAGGGTATTCAAACAACTGGCAGGTTAAAAATGACACCTGCCATACCCTTCTTCCTACAAACATCAGCAACAGGAAAAATGGAGCTCTTTATTAGTAAAGCTTACTAAAGCTTTGTTACGAAAGCTTCACATATTAGATCCACTAATCTAATCAGAAAAACTCAGATGAACTACAGAGAGCTATGTGATGACAGGAAGGAGAGATTATTCTATGTAAATAACAGCTTCATGAGAGCACATCTATCAACAAATATTCACATAACCGAGCTGCTAGCTAAATTTTAAAGTGAACTAGTGTTCATAGACAAAATACCTATATATAGTATCTATACACATACTAAATATCTATAGAATCCAAATGTTATAAATACTCATGTAACAAACAGAAATGAATAGAAAAGATAAGGCTCAACATTAAACAGAAGCAAAATAAGCATAATATCTCTATCTATCTCTCTGTTTTTCAAGAGAGTTTCTCTTTGTTTTTCAAGACAGGGTTTCTCTGTGTGTATCCCTGGCTGTCCTGGAACTTGCTCTATAGACCAGGCTAGCTTCAATTCACAGAGATTCACCTGCCTCTGCCTCTGGAGTGCTGGGATTACAGGAATGTGCCACCACCACCTGGCTAATTTTCTCTTTTTTAGGAGAGAAATCTTTAGGGGTGGATAAATGGCTAAGGGGTTAAGAGCACTAGATACTCTTCCACAAGACCCAGGTTTGATTCCTAGATCCCACATACGTGGTGGCTCACAATGATCTAGTACTCTAGTCCCAGGAAAGCTAATGCCTTCTTCTGGCTTCCACAGTAACTGCGTTATTGTGGTGCACAAACATACAAGCAGGCAAAATACCAATACACATAAAAAGTTAAAAAGTTTAAAAAAATGTAAGAGGAATCATATAATCTAAGAATAAACCAGTTAAGTACAGATAAATTTAAAACTGCAATTACTAACACAACAACTATAAAGATTACCACAAATAAAACACCTACTAGTCATTTATGAATGAGTGACCTATTTGATCAGTGACTATAAACGGTTTAGATCTAAGAGAGCAAGAACCAATAGTCTAAGTCATCTACATATGTAACAGTGGCTAGCATAATTAAAATCTAGAAATTAAACTAGTGACAGCATTTACTTTTAGAAAAAAAGAACTTTCAGTTTTATTTTCTACTTCTCTAAATATATTTGCATTTTTCCTTACCAAGTGATTAAAAAAATAAATAAAAAGCAAATATAGGAGAGGGCTGGAGAGATGGCTCAGCGGTTAAGATCACTTGCTGCTCCTCCAGAGGACCCAGGTTCAACTCCAGGCATCCGCATGGTGACTCACAACAGTCTACAACTCCAGTTCCAGGGACCCAACACCCTCTTCATGCCTCCAAGGGCACCAGACACACGGAATACACAGACATACATGCAAGCAAATCACCCATACACATAAAACAAGTTCTTTTTAAAAAATCTTTAAAAAGAAACCATGGCCTATTCACACTCATACATACTCATACAACCATACTCAATATGGAGCATTTAAACAGGAAGGATGTTTACACAGGTATTATTTTTATAATTATAATTACAATTATTTTATTATAAACCTTATTATTACCCCAACACTCAGGAGGAGCAGCAGGACAGCAAGCTCAACACCAGTGCTAGCTGGTTACACAGTAAGTTCTAAACCAGCAAAGGCAAAACAGCAAGTCTCTTGAATGAATGAATGACTGAACCGCTTTAAAAGAAATGCTACGAATTATATACTAATATGTGAAGAAGCCAGGTGGTGGTAGTGCACGCCTTTAACCCCAGCACTTGGGAGGCAGAGGCAGGTGGACCTCTGTTTGAGGCCAGCCTGGTCTACAGAGCAAGATCCAGGACAGCTAGGGCTGTTACACAGAGAAACCTTGTCTGAAGATGGGGATGTGTGTGTGTGTTTGTGCGTGTGTGTGTGTGTGTGTGTGTGTGTGTGTGTGTGTGTGTGTGTGTGTGTGTGTAGAAATGCACACAAAAGAGAAACCTTGTCTGGAGATGGGTGTGTGTGTGTGTGTGTGTGTGTGTGTGTGTGTGTGTGTGTGTGTAGAAATGCACACAAAGTATTTTTCCGTGAGAAAAGAAATTTCAAGGAAAATATATGAGTTTTATACATGTAGAGGTATATCATGTCTTTTTGTGTTGGTGCGTATCTGATTATGTTTGCATATATATAACTCTTAGGAATATCCTAATTTATTTTTATATAAATAGAAAAAGTTCTCACCAAACTATTGATAATGGATGGGTTCATCTGTGGAGTGAAACTAGAGACAAGATACATGCCCAGATAGATAATATCATCTAGTTACAGAAAGCATCTAAGAAATTAAATCAGCAAATTCTTAGCTTGGAAAATCACTCGCCTGTTTTAGTAGAATTATCAAAGGTTTGCTATGAAAGCTTACCTGGAAGGGTTCCAAGAAATACAGCTACAGCTCAGCTTACAGGAGATTTCATGCTGTAGAGACCACTGGCTGAGATTCATAACATCTGGGGCCTCATATATTCTTACTATACCATCTGCTGAACAGGTTGCTAACATCAGACCCATGTGTTTGGGAGCAAATTTCACATCAGTAACAGATGTTCTACTATCCACTAGAGTTGTCCTCTTCACCTGAAAAAAGAATTCATACACAAAAAGAAAATGTGATGGATCTGAAAAATAAAATGTTTTAGAATCACAGAGACATCTCTGTCATCAACTAGGTGTTTATCCTTGAGTTAACTTAAAGCCTCTTTTGGTGTCTATTTCCAATGATGCACTTTGCTTAAATAACAATCACTAACAAATTAGTGAGCTGTAATTAACTGTTGCCTTTAAGACAGAATAAAGTCTACCTTTAGAAAGGATAATGTATGTTAGTAATCTCGCTGTAATGGTTTGAAAAAAATGGCCCCCAAAGGGAGTGGCACTATTAGGAGGTGTGGCCTTGTTGGAGGAAGTGTCACTGTGGGGGTGGGCTTTGAGGTCTCCTTTACTCAAGCTATACCCAGTGTGACAGTCAGTTGACTTCCTATTGCCTGCAAGATAAAGGATGCTCAGCTACTCCTCCAGCACCATGTCTGCCTGCATGGCATCATGCTCCCTCCAGGAAGATAATAGACTAAACCTCTGTAAGTGAGCCCCCTCAATTAAATGTTTGACTTTATAAGAGCTGCCGTGGGCATGGTATGTCTCTTCACAGCAATAAAAATCCTAACGCACTCACTAAGTAATAATAAAACACTCACTCAACAGACTGGTCCCCAAACCAGAAAATGTCAGAATTTTTATACACATGGCTCTGTCATGCAAAGCATGATACAAGTAGTAAAATCAAATGAATTAGAATCCTTAAATAGTAAATGTAAGGATTACAATGTCTATCAACATCAGTAAAGGAATGGACTACATAAAAGATAGACAAACATCTGCAGACTAGTCTACCTTCTGGCAGAGCCAGGAGAAGAGGAAGATCTCACTACACACATCCTTTTACAGCTTTCAATTCTATACTGTGTGATTATTAAGAAAAATAAATTGTAAGGAAAGTAAAATACTTGACATGATAAACTTCAGAAACAGTAGTGGAAAGGTCTTATAATCTAGTTCAGTTCTCTACTTTTATGGATAAGGATTGTGAGCAGCACACAGGTACTATTCCTGCCCAAAACCAATCATTCAATAAAGGCTGAGGTAGAACTTACAGTAGACACAGATAAGGGAAGCTCGGAGTATAGCTCAGTCACTGATAGAGGCCCTGGGTTCAATCCCAGGGAGTGCAAAATAACCACAAATCAGAAGTCTAAAGTCATATACTAACTACCACACAAGAATCATGTAAAATAAACAAATATATAAGATTGGGTGCAAGGCAAATCCCCTGGGTTCGTCACCGGAATAATGATGGCCCAAGCACTAGTGCAAGCCAAGCAAATGTGAAGTCAACAGGAGAAAATTCCTTAGAAAGCAGAACGGGGAGGGGGGAGGGGGACGGGGGGGGGGGGGGGGGGGGGGGGGGGGGCAGTGCTCACAGTGAGCCCGGGGCCTGGGTAGTCGTGGAGGCACTAATGGTCCGAGAGCTCACACCTTGGCTTTTCTGTGCGATACTAAATGTCTCACCCAGTGACTCTGTCCTCGAAGTTTGTCATTTGATTCTCCGACTATTTCTTCCCAAACAGCTGCTGTTCGGTCAAAAGAACAGGAAGCCAAAACTTGTCCAAACTCAGGATGAGCCCACGTCACGCGCCATACAGATCCACTGTGTGTCTGGGGAATTTAAAAAACAAAACTGAGTTTACTCACTTTGCACATACAGTTTTACTCGAGAAAATAAAATAGAACATGGGCAGTTTTACTTCAGTTAGAAGAGAAAGATACCAACTTAACGTTTTAATAAAAAGTTAATTTCTAAAGACTTTGAACTTTTGGAAGATATTCAGGATTGTGGACTTCTGGAGTTGTTAACACTTTTAAATTTTTTTTTATTTTGAATGTGTGTGTGCACACGTGTGTTCTCCATCTCTCTCACTGAACTCAGAGCTCACCACCTGGCTGGACTGGCTGGCCAGCTAACTCCTGGAGACCCTCCAGTCTCCACCACGCCAGCACTGGGATGACAAGCACATGCTGCCACACACACCATTGAAGGGGGGTTCTGGACTCGGTCCGCACAGTTGCACAGCCAGCACTTCCTCTCCAGCCCCATAATGGAGCCATCCAAACACGTACTAAGAATGGCAAAGCCAGAGGGTGTTTTTGATCTCCAATATGGGAGGCCTACTTTGTAATTTAGCCTAACCAATCAAGGAAGTCCATCTTTTTCTTTTTAGTTGAAAAATACTTCTTTTTTTTTTTTAAAGATTTATTTATTTATTTATTATGTATGCAATGTTCTGTCTGCATATATTCCTACACCCCAGAAGAGGGCACCCAGATCTCACTACAGTTGGTTGTGAGCCACCATGTGGTTGCCGGGAATTGAACTCAGGACCCCTGGAAGAGCAGCCAGTGCTCTTAACCTCTGAGCCATCTCTCCAGCCCTTATTTGCAAAATATTTGTACAGAAAGCATCTACCTAGTCAAATAAATAAGATTAATCAAGATTATCTGCTTTACAACCCGGAGACAGAAGTAGATTCATGGTTGCCAGGGATGAGAAGAGGCAGGAACCAGAAATGACTTCTGGATGAAGAATACGGGGTTTGTGTGTAGCGCATGAAAATGTTCTAGAATTAAACAGGAAATGGTCACACAACTTTTTGAGTAAATTGTTCTGCCGGGCGGTGGTGGCGGCGCATGCCTATAATCCCAGCACTCAGGAGACAAGAGGCAGGCTCTCTATGAGTTCCAGGTCAGCCTGATCTACAAAGCAAGTTTCCAGGACAATCAAAGCTGTTACACAGAGAAACCCTGCCTTGAAAAACCAAAAAGAAAAAAGAAGAAAAAATTATTCTCTTAAAAGAGGTAAATATGACATTTAAGTTATAACTCAAAAAGGTACTATAGTGTTTTAAACAATTATTTGGAGTGGGGCATGCAGTTCTAATAAGTATGAAAATATATACACTGCAAAAATATAGGGTATTTTATTCACTTCAGGAGCTAACACAGGGGCTGGAGAGATGGCTCAGCAGGTAAGACCACTGGCTGCTCTTGCAGAAGATCTGGGTTCAGTTCCCAGCACCCACACGGGAGCTCACAATCATTTAACTTCCAGGAAGGTCACTGCAAGCACTTGATGCACATATACATGCAGGGAAACTCTTAACACAATAAATAAAATCTTAAACGCTAACAACAGACAGAAGAGTAGCAACAAAATGATTAAATCATTTTAACTGAGGTGAAGTTAAACAAGGTACTATTTTATGGACAGAGGCAGCTCAAATCCTTGTACCCAAAGAAATAAGTGAGCTGGTCCACAACTTGCGATGGTTTGATTTACAAGTGCTTAACTTTATGATGATGTAAAATGATACTTTTTTTTTTTTTTTTTTTTTTTTTTTTTGGTTTTTTTTCGAGACAGGGTTTCTCTGTGTAGCTTTGCGCCTTTCCTGGAACTCGCTTTGGAGACCAGGCTGGCCTCGAACTCACAGAGATCCGCCTGGCTCTGCCTCCCGAGTGCTGGGATTAAAGGCGTGCGCCACCACCGCCCGGCGTAAAATGATACTTTAACATGAGTTTGATCTATACCTAGGCAGCATCAGCTTCTGCCAACGCTGGGCAACAGCAGTGAACCACAGGAGCCAGTCAGACAGGATCGACCAAGAATCCCCAGTGTGCTGTACTAATGTAGGATGCTAAGCAAGTTGGGCATACTAAATACATTTTCAACTTACAGGATCTTCAACTTAATTTATGTTTATTGGTAAAGAGCCCCACTGTAAGTCAAGGAATATATCTAATTTAAAGTACAGAATCATTTCATTTCCTTTATATATAAGAAATGTCGTTACTACTGTACACCCTCACTCTGTCAAGAAAGAAAATGGACTGATATACTTCACCATCAAAAGAATTTGCTAGAGCTGGGTGGTGGTGGTGCACACTTTAATCCCAGCATTACAGATGCTCTGAGCATCAATCTACCTATTGCATTTAGACATTGTTAAGACATGGTTTCATGTAGCCCAGAGTGGCTTAGAACGCCTTATGTAACAGGCGGTGGCGATGCACCACGCCTTTGATCCCAGCACTTGGGAGGCAGAAGCAGGCGGATCTCTGAGAGTTTGAGGCCAGCCTGGTCTATAGAGCAGGTTCCAGGACAGCCAGGACTACACAGAGAAACCCTGTCTTGAAAAAAAGAACTCCTTATGTATCTAAGGATGATCCAGAACTTCTGTTCTTCCTGCCTTCACATCCCCAGTGCTGGGATTACAGGTGAGCACTAAAATTTCAGCCATGCACCACCCATACCTGGTTTATGCAGGACTGGCAATCAAACCAGGGCTTTGTTCATGCTAAGGCAAGCACTCTACTAACCAAGCTACATCCCCAGCCACGCTTCTGTATTTCTAACATTTCCTCTATTTTCAATAATGTAAGAATTCTCGCAAAGCTACACAGAGAAACCCTGTCTCGAAAAACCAAAAAAAAAAAGAATTCTTAGACCAGAAGTGGCGTATGCCTTTAATCTCAGCACTTGAGAGGCAGGCAGGATCTCTGTGAGTTCAAGACAGGCCTGTTCTACAAAATGAATTCCAGAACAGCCAGGGCTATGGAAAAGATCCTGTCTCACAAAGAGGAAAACAACATCATCATCATCATCATCATCATCATCATCATCATCATCATAATGATGATGTAAGAATTCCTCCTGAACCCAGTAACTTCAACATGGTAACAATGCTGCATCAATGGAAAAACTGCCCACTTTTCATTCTGTCTGGTCTTTTGGGCTTCGCCTTCAAATCTTACTTTAAAAAGCTATTAACTAAAAGACACACTAAGTTATCATTGCTTAATCAAATGTTAAATTCTCATTCTAACTAAAGAATAAGGTCTACACAAAGATGTCACCACAATTAAAAAAAAATTAAATAACCAGGCAAGGTGGCATACACCTCTAATCCCAACCAGAGAGGTGCATCTCTGTAACCAAGACCAGCCTGATCTACACAGCAAGTTCTAGGCCAGTCAGGACTACAAAGATCCTGTCTCAAAAAAGAAAAGAAAAGAAATAGATAGGTGTGGTAGCAGGTGTTTGTAATCCTAGCAGTTGGAAGATAGGTACAGAAAAAAATGTCACAACTCTAAGGGCAGTCTGCTTGTCTTACATACAAGTTTCAGGCTATCTCAAACAAACAAACAAAAAAAAAAATTTTGAATCTCCATCGATTAATCAACACAGAACAGCTACTGGATGTTTCTAAACAGCCTCTGAAGTCATAGGACAGTACTACGAAGCAAGAAAGAAGGGTTTCCTTTGCACATGGCATGCTGCTAATATACCTGTAATCTGTCACAGAGACAGAAAAGAAACAAACACTTCTAACACTGAAAAACTACAAGGAACTCAAATGCCCATCAGCAGGTGAGTGGATAAACAAATGTGGCTTATCTACACATTGGGACTGCTCAGCACTGTATAAAAAAATGAATAATGCCGGGTGATGGTGGCGCACGCCTTTAATCCCAGCACTCTGGAGGCAGAGCCAGGCGGATCTCTGTGAGTTCAAGGCCAGCCTGGGCTACCAAGTGAGTTCCAGGAAAGGCGCAAAGCTACACAGGGAAACCCTGTCTCGAAAAACCAAAATAAATAAATAAATAAAAATAAAAAATAATGCTGGTGTGGTGGCACACATCTTTAATACCAGCACTTCGGAGACAGAAGGAGGTGGATCTCTCTGAGTTTGAGGCCAACCTGGTCTAGGCTGAGTTCTAGGACAGCCAGGACTACACAGTGAGAACTTGTCTCAAAGAAAAAACATAAAACACAACACGGATGAACCTCAAAAATATGCGCCGGGCGGTGGTGGCGCACGCCTTTAATCCCAGCACTCGGGAGGCAGAGCCAGGCGGATCTCTGTGAGTTCGAGGCCAGCCTGGTCTCCAAAGCGAGTTCCAGGAAAGGCGCAAACCTACACAGAGAAACACTGTCTCGAAAAACCAAAAAAAAAAAAAAAAAAAAAAAAAATATGCTAAGGGAGCCAAGCGGTGGTGGCACACATGCCTTTAATCCCAGCACTCGGGAGGCAGAGCCAGGCGGATCTCTGTGAGTTCGAGGCCAGCCTGGTCTCCAAAGCGAGTTCCAGGAAAGGCGCAAAGCTACACAGAGAAACACTGTCTCGAAAAACCAAAAAAAAAAAAAAAAAAAATATGCTAAGGGAGCCGAGCGGTGGTGGCACACATGCCTTTAATCCCAGCACTTGGGAGGCAGAGCCAGGTGGATCTCTGTGAGATCGAGGCCAGCCTGGGCTACAGAGCGAGATCCAGGACAGGCACCAAAACTACACAGAGAAACGCTGTCTGGGGGGGTGGGCATTGCTAAGGGAAACTAGGCAGATACAAAGGACTATATAAGCTATTACAGTGTTGTGTGACTTTTCCGAGAAAGAATTCAAATAGAATTCTATCCAACAGAGTCTATCCAAGTCTAGTTGAGTGTACCAACGACTTTACTGGAGAATGGATTAGCACACACAAAAAAATGGAACTGCATTACCAAGTCCCACCGCAGCCTGGGTGACGACTGACAGGAGTTGCCACTGCAGCATGTACACCTTCAGTCACCGTCCCCCTGACATACTGTGACACCCAAGACCACATGTGGCTAGAGCAGAAAGGAGCAGTGACTAGAATCTCAAAAGGGGATCTGCGGACTCTTCCCCATCTCCTTTTAAGATAGAACGTTAGCAGCTCTATAACCTTTACCATTAGCATAGAGTTAGCCATCATTGTGCTGTCTATTCATTTCCTTACTGTGACTACAGGGCCAGGGTATTCTGGAGGTCACCAGGGCAACTCAGCTTTATGATGGCAGGAGTCATGGGAGGCCAGGAGAAAACAGGGCTGCTACAACATATGGTTTCATAACAAACACTCAGAAACTGCTTTTGCTAAAAGTCATGGACTCCTCACAGGTCCACAAAGGCAACTAAACACAGGATGAAAAACCAGCACCTGTGCCTTCATCTGCACAGGTCAAACTCTTGTTGCTCTGCTGTGGATAATGCTCTTGTACACTGGTTTAATAAAACGATGATTGGCCAGTAGCCAGGCAGGAAGTATAGGCGGGGCGAGCAGACAAGGAGAATTCTGGGAAGAGGAAGGGCGGAGTCAGGAGTCGTCAGCCAGACACAGAGGAGGCAAGATGACTGAGAAAAGGTACCAAGCCATGTGGCTAAACATAGATAAGAACTATGGGTTAATTTAAGTGTAAGAGCTAGTCAGTAATAAGCCTGAGCTAAGGCCGAGCAGTTATAAATAATATTAAGCCCCTGAATTATTATTTTATAAGCAGCTAAGGGGGGGCGGGGTGCCAGGGGGGGCCCAAGAAACCTTCTGGCTACACTGCTCTACATAGGCATGCTAATCACTTAAGGAACAGCTGTCTAAATTCATCTCATCCCCCTTTCAAGGCTGAAGCCATGGAAAGAAATCATCATTCTCACTAAACCTGTAGTCACCTGGGGTTATGGGAAGAGCCAATCATTAGAGGACAGACCACCCCACACTTAAGGGCAATCAATTAAAAGTAAAGATAAGGCTGCACCCTATAAGCAGAAGTAAATATTCTATGAGGACCAGATGATTGATCCTCAAGCAATGACAGTCATAAAGACCTCTTTAGACCAACTCACAGAACTAGAGGTGAGACAATGATTTAAACCTAAAACTGATGTTAGTACCTCAAAGTCACAGTTGGGGTCACCCAGCTACAAACCCTGTGACCTACAAGTGACCCCTCTGCAAAATACACTGAAGCAGTAGTAGCTAAGATATTGTGGAAGAAACCAACCACTTTCTGATTGGATTTAAGGCCCACTCCATGAAACAGAACTCATATCTGACACTGCTAAAGTAGCCAAGAACCTGAGACTAGACAGGTCACCTACTACTATTATTCTGATAAAGGAACACAGTAATAAAATGGCTCCTGGGGCGGTGGTGGCGCACGCCTTTAACCCTAGCACTCAGGAGGCAGAGGCAGGCGGATCTCTGTGAGTTCAAGGCCAGCCTGGGCTACAGAGTGAGTTCCAGGAAAGGTGCAAAGCTACACAGAGAAACCCTGTCTCGAGAAAAAAAAAAAAAAGGCTCCTAATGACATACTGCTATACTCATAGTTGCTCAACCCACATCAGAGAAGCTTCTTCTTGTAGTAGATGGGAACTAACACGAAGGACCACAACTGGACAATGTGCAGAGTTCTATGCAGGGATCTATGCAGAAGAGAAAGTGGAAAGACTTTAAGAGCCAGAGGTGATGGACAACACCAAGGAAATAGTGTCTTCCAGCACAACAGGACTGATGCACAACTCGGACACTGCGGCAGCATGTACAGGTTCAAGCCAGAGGGGGTCAGGGCTGAGAGGGAGAACTGGACAGAGTCCCACCCCTAACCAAGAAGCTATGTGCAATCGGTATCTGTCGGCAAAGGATGAAAGTCAGTTTTCTCCAATCGAGTCTCACTGAGTCTCACAACCACACCTCAGGGCAGGCCCCACACCCAGGAGGAGCCAACACAAAAGACCTCAGTGGTAATTTCATGGGGTTGTGTTTTATTTTGCTTTCGTTTGGTACTTTTTGTCCTATGGTCTTCTGCTTGCTTTATGTTTTATTTTTGTGGTTTTATAGGCATTTTTGTGGGGGGGGGTTTACTGTTTTGTTTCTTGTTTTTTGTTTGTTTTTGTTTGAGGGAAAAAGAACATATAAAGTAGGGTGGCTGATGAGGAGGGAAAAAAAAACATGAAATATGCTGAAATCCTAATAGTAGTTAGAGAATGCTACAAAAATACTATTTTTCCATTCTTAGGGCTTTTTGTTGTTGTTGTTGTTTGTTTTGTTTTTGAGACAGGGTCTCACTCAGTAATTTAGGCTGGCCTCTAACTTATGGCAATCTCCTGCCTCAGTCTCCCAAAGCACTGGGATCCCATACCTGGCCAAACTTACAAATTTTCTTATTCTCAAAGTTCCTATTGCTTTAATAATAAATTAATTTAATAAACCAGAAATTATCTTTCCAGGAAAAAATACCATATCAATTTTATCATTTTTCTCAAGTCATTAATACTAAAATAGCAAACATTTCAATTTTCTCAAACCATGTAAAAATAAAAACTAACCTTCCAACTAGCAGTACAATGCCAATCTCCGCTTTCACTTTTATCCCAGACCTATAAAAACAAACAAACAAAGGCAAATGAGCATAAGCGCAAGGAAAATGTTAACTCCACAGGAAGCAGCGTAAGGAATCGTTCATGTCTTAAACCAATGTTCCCTGGAATTGGTGTGCAGAGCTGGGGCCAGGCACTAAGCACCAGAGGCTGAGCTCTAACAGGTAATCAACACAACACATTCCTGTTTTGGGTTTTTTGTGGGTTTTTTTTTTTTTTTTTTTTTTTTTTTAGTGCTGAGGGGCGGGTGGTGCTGGTGATATCCTGAAGACTGAGCCCAGAGTCTTGTGCTTGCTAAGTGTGGTACTAAGACAGTACTGAGTAATACCCCCAATTACCCTTTAATAAGTAACTTTGACTACTGAAACATTGTTTATAGCAGTTTAGGTTCCTGTATCTGGTGGCTCATTTTCACCAATCAACACCACATAACCTTTTTTAGTGTGTATCTCTGTTTACAGACACCTTATTTGATACAAACTGGCAATTCCTCAGCATCTACCGCACAGCCAGCAGCGTGGTAATCATGCCTGAAGGGCACTTACCTAACACATTTACTTTCTTGTGCTTCAGAACACTGGAAAGCAATGCAGCACTGCCCCTAAAAATCATTTTAAGCTGTGAACTCACCAATATGAGGACAAAAATAAATGTACAAACCGTGGCACTAAGTGGACTGTGAAAAAGAATTTGCTTACAGTACAAGCCAAATACAAAGACAGTCATACTGTTCCATCTAAGCTAGGGAGGTGTAACCAGGAACCCTAGGGAGACAGGGATGGGGAATTATTGGACACAGTGCCAATTTAGAATAATGAGAATATTCTACAGATAGATGGCCATCCCACATTTTGTAAATGATTGAAAAAGCACAGTGGGGCTCGTGCCTTTAATCCAACTCTTGGGAGGCAGAGGCAAGTGGATCTCTAAGTTTTGGGCCAGCCTGGTCTACATGATGAGTTCTAGACCAGCTTGGAGGGAGGGAGGAGCACAGTGGGTATTCACTTTGAGGTAACAAATAAATTTTAATGAGGCAAAATAAAAAATAGCAGCCATCAGTTCTGGAGAGATGGCTCAGTGGATAAGAACACTGGCTGCTCTTCCACAGGACCCAGGTTCAAATTCTCAGTACCCCACACCCTCTTTTGACGGCTGGTGGTACACAGACATATGTGCAAACAGATCATCCATTCACATAAAATTAAACATAAACATACACATAATGTTGATCAACTCCATGTGAAACAAAAGCTAAAGTAAAATATTCAATAACCCCCCAAAAAATTATAACCCCCCCCAAAAAATTCCAACTTAATCAGTCAAAAATGTCTTAAGAACTGGGGATGCTCAGCTGCCTAGCACCTGAGACCCGTAGTTCAACCCCTAGTATCACAAAGAAAAAATAATGTGCCAGCCTGGTGGTGTATATGTGCGATCCCAGATACTCAGGAGGCTGAGGGATGAGGACCGCAAGTACAAGCCAGCCTGGGTAACGCTAACTTAGGGAGACCATGTATCAAAATAAAAAGTAAAATGGATGGCAGAGTTCAGAAGCAAAGCATTTGCCAAGCCTGGGCTTAATATCCAGTACCACACACACAAAGTCATGATAATGCCAATCCCGGCCTTGATGCTATTGAATTGTTACTCTCATGATGTAGCATAGCACGAACTGGGCTAAGGATGTAGCTCAGGGGTAGGCTGCTTGCCTACCATATGTGAGGTCCTGAGTCTGAGCCCCAGCACACACAAAAAGGGAAAACTGGGGGTAAGGGAGAGCACTTTGCCAAATCTTATCACAATGTGTCAAAATATTCACTGATTTCTCATTTGGAATTAGCCTAAAGAAATCTTTCAAAGCATGTAATATACTAAATAAATGAATTTTCATCACTGTGACAACCTACAAGCTTTGGAAAGAACTAAAAGATCTGGGAGCAAGTGGATAATGACAAGTATGGCTAATTCAGGTAGCAGACATCAGTTAAGCCCTTAGGAATGGTATTCACTAAGATATCGTAGCAATATTGAGAGAGAAAAAAAAATGGGCATGAAAAGCTTACATGTATATACACTACCAAGACAACCAGAGAAGGGGCTGGAGAGATCATTCAACAGTTAACGTTTACTGCTCTCTGCAGAGGACCCTGGTTCAGTTCTCAGCACGCATACGATGTGGTTCACAACTGCCTACAACTGTAATTCCAAGGCATCAACTCTTTCAGACCTCATGCACACACACACTCACACACAAACACACACACACACACACACACACACACACACACACATAAAAGTCCACATTGACATTCAGCTATCCCATAATGAACCTATATTAACAAAATTCTTGGGGGGGGGGGAGTGACAGGGTCTCTCCACAGCCATGACTGTCCTGGAACTCACTTAAGCATACCTGGCTGAGATCTGCATGCCTCTTTCTCCTAAACGTTGGGATTAAAGGTGTGTGCAACCACCACCCAGCTTGACAAAAATTCTTTAAAAGACAGTGTAAATCAGGTAGCGGTGGTGCACGCCTTTATTTTATTTTATTTTTTTTATTCCTGAGACAGGGTTTCTCTGTAGCCCCGGCTGTCCTGGAACTCCCACTGTAGACCAGGCTGGCCTTAAACTCAGAGATCCACCTGCCTCTGCCTCCCAGTGCTAGGATTAAAATCATGAGCCACTACACCTGGCCAGACTACTTTTTCTTACTGAAGAGCCTTGTATTTATACACACATTTTTTTTTAATCTGTGCAAATGTTAGATTTTCTCCTTAGAAAAAATTACTGATAGCCAGGCAGCGGTGGCACACGCCTTTAATCCCAGCACTCAGGAGACAGAGCCAGGCGGATCTTTGTGAGTTCGAGGCCAGCCTAGTCTACAGAGTGAGATCCAGGACAGGCACCAAAACTACATGGAGAAACCCTGTCTCGAGAAAAAAAAAAAAAAAAAAAGAAAAGAAAAGAAAAGAAAATTACTGAGCTGGGCGGTGGTGGCCTAGCAGGGATTGCTGTAAACAGATGCTAAAGGTTCGAGGCTGTGGTTCAAAAACCCCCATTCTCTGGTTGTATAAACAGGCTGCTCAGTCTCACTAAGTAAGTCAGCTGGAGGTCACTCTCCTGTCCTGTCTCTCCTTGTGTGACAACATTATGCCTAATAAAAGGCTTCCCAGATGGTCATTTCTTGCCCGCTTCAGGTAGCATGGGCAGAAGCGGTAACAAAGTCATCAGAGACAGCCGAGGTACACGGATTAGCAGTCCAGTGACTACGCTGTGAAAGCGGCGAAGCAGTTTGGTAGCAAGACAGTTGAAGCAGCCCCTTCCCTGACTGTCATGGTAGTGGATACATGTACGTTCTGCATGCAGAATTACGTTCTCTCCCAATATTGCCACACTATCTTAGTAAAGACCATTCCTAAGGGCTTAACTGATGTCTGTTACCTGCCCTCCTTGGCCAATAGTTGGCTCAGCCCTTAAGGGCTCCAAGGGACCCAGACCCAGGTTCGGTTCTCCCAACAAATGAATCACAACCTTAACTCCAAAGGATCAGACGTCCTCTTCCGACCTGCCTAGACACCAGGAGTTGCACATACATACATACAATGCAGACAGAACACTCATACAAAGCAAAATAAATCTTTAAAACTGAGGTGTGGGAGGGGCAGAGCCGTGCCTGGCGGCGGCGCACATCTCTCTAATCGCGGCAGAAGCAGGTAGATCACCGGGGGTGGGCTACAGAATTGAGACTGGTCTCCAAAAATTAATGCATCGTATCATAGTCAACGGACCACTTGAACATGAACAAGAATAATAAAAACTGTCAGGTTTTCCGGCTATTCTGGCGTCGTGCAGGAGTTCATGCTTTGTAACCCCAGCATGGCTGAAGCGGCGACTGGAGGACAAAACTGAGACAGTCTCAAACACCCAAGAACAGAACTGCGCTGTGTGTAGTTTCCCTCCACGGGACTCCCCTCCGGAGAAAGTGTCCCCGGCAAAGGAACACAGGCGAGGCCCACGGAACTAAGACTCACGCTGCTGGGGGGGGGGGGGGGGAAGACATCCCCACGGGAAGCCACCGGTCCGCACACAAGCGCGGGAGACCACAACTGGGGACCCAACCAGGACCCACTCCGGAGACTCGGCACGCGCGTGCGCTCAGCACCCCGAAGCCGGGAGCCCTTCCGGCGCAGGCGCGGCAGGAGGAGCGCGCCGCGAGCGCGGGCAGCCGTGACCCCACAATCCGCCGGCGGGGAGGGCTCTCGCCGCTTCCGGGGGGGCGGCGGCGGCGGCGGCGGCGGCCCCGACGCGGGTCGCGTGCGTCTCGGTCGGGACGGGTCCCTTCCGCGCCGCCTCCCTCCCTCCTAGCCCATCCCTCCCGCTCCGTGCCGAGCCCCGGGGAAGCCGAGGAGCGCGCCGCGCGCACCTTGACGCTCTGGTCGCTGGAGCAGGTGGCCATCCGGCGCCCGTGGAAGTCGAAAGACACATCGTGGATGAGGTCCTTGTGGTCCGCCGCGATGCTGCGCGCCACAAACATGGCCGCCGCCGTCTGCCCGGCCCGCCTCCGAGAGGCCGGCGCTGGGGCCAGCAGTCCCCGGACCGCACGCCGCGGGGAGGCGCGTACGGCACGTCGGCCCGCGTCGCCCCGGCACGCCACGCCCCGAGGGACACGCCCTGCGCGGGCGGAGCCTGTGCCCAGACCTCGCTGCGGCCGCCGTTGCCGCCGCCTCCGCCGCCGCCGCCACCGGGGAAGGATGGAAAAGTGTGTGCTCCTTCCGGAGTCAAACCTGGAGGTGGGCTGCTCGTAAACACGTGATCGGTGCACCGAGCGAGCAGAGACGTCCCGCTGCAGATTTGAACCCGGAGCTCAGCCGCTTCGCTAGGGCTTTCCCCGGAAAGATGGAGACGCCCCAAGAGGTGGTTTAGGGAGTCCTGCTGAGCGAGCACGAAGTGCCGCCGGAAGGATGGAGTGGAGACAGAGGAGTGGAGGACCTGAAACAGTGGTCAGTGCTGAGAGATGTCACCAAGTAGGACAGGCCCCGAGGGTCAGCAAAACCAGCGTGAGGAAATAGCAATTTAAGTCACCTGGAGAGAGGGCAAGACTCAACATGATGTTCAATATTTACTTGCTTTGGAGCCAGTCTTTAATGGAGAAGTAAGTGAAATATAAAAAATACCTTGCAGAGAGAAGCCTATGATGGAAAGTGCTCAAATCTGGATTCAGTCAAATCTAGAAAGTAGTGGAACATTCATTCTACTCAGGTTTTAGCTGAGAGGTTGGTTGTCGTCTTTAATTCTCATGGGATCCAACATCCGCTTCTGGCTTCCATGGGCATGGGGGATACATATGGCGCACAGATATAAATACAGGTGAAACATGCATGCACATAAAAATAAACATTTTCAAAAAGAATATGAGTCGTGTTAAAAAGGAGGTTAAAAAGTTCTCAAAATTATTAGTCCCAGTTGTTCTTTGATGGATTTGTACAGAAACCTGCAAAGACAGGTCTGAAATGATCTTACTGAAAGGTTTACAACAAGCCCCCACGGTCAGGCGTGTTTGCATATGCCCGACGGACGGACACTTCTGCCAGGTCCAGGTCAGGATAGCCATTTCCGGGTCAGGGCATCTCGCGTGACCAAGATCCGTGACGTTCCATTGGCTATGTAGGTGCGCAACGTGGCCATGTGATCTACGCGCTTGCGTGTAGTAGTGACGCTGATCTGTCCACGCCCAGTCTTTAAAATCCGGCGCCATGTTCCCGGTTTCTTCTTCTTCTTCTTCCTCCTCCTTCTCCACACACGTGTTTCCTGCAGGCCTGTTCACTCTCTGTCCCTTTATCTTTAATAAAACTCTTGTTAGCGGATTCTGTCGTGTTTCGTGGCATTTCCTTGCAGGGTAAGAACACAACGCAGCCAAAAAACTAACATTTTGGTGCCGAAACCGAGCGGGCGCTTCCGGGCGCCCTGTGCCTGGAAACCTGTAAACCGGGGACAGCAACACTCTGCTCCGTACGCGACAGACCGCTCTCCATTTTGCCTGACCGCAAAAATTCCATGCAACACCGCTTTCTCCGATTGGTGAGTCCCCCCCATTTTTCGGCCACTGTAAACAGTTTCCTGAATCTGTGAGAACAACCGGTACCTCACAAGTATTCTTGAGACCGGGGGAACCCCCGGCCACGGTCTTCATTGGCTACGGTCGGCCCCTATCGCAGGCCTGAGATTTCTAGCCCTCTCCCACGTCTGCAGCCTGAGATATTTCTCGAGTTGGGACCACCACCGTTGGGTGCGTCCTGGGGGCCACGTGGGGCCGACACGTTCATCCGACTTGACGAAGCGGCAGACGCTGTCCGGATTCCCGGGGAATCCTTTCCTCACATGGCAGGGGCCCCCGCTTCTGTGGCTGACGAGCCAAGGAGCGGCTTGTGCCCGGGATCCGTCCTTGGCCTTGGGGACGGACGCCTGGGGCCTTGGCTCCAGATCAAGTTTGTTTTTTTATCTTTTTTATTTTTCTGCCTCTCCGCTGCAGACATGGGAAACAAGGCTTCCAACCCTGTTAGTCCTCTCCGTTAGGCTGTCTTGTTGAAGCTTTAAAACCTCTCAGTTTAATGCCTTACATAAAGATTCCTAAGCTAACTCGTCTATGTTCTAAAAAATGGCCAAAGTATGCTTTAGAAAACAACAGAAATGGCCGCCGAGCGGCTCCTTAGATCCCGATATTTTACGGGAGTTATCTAATTACTGTCAGCGCTCAGGCAGATGGAAAGAGTTGCCCTATGTCATAACGTTTTTCTTTCTCAGTGCTAAACCGTCTCTTCTGGATTCCTTCTCTCCTGCTCATATGCTCCTGGCTATGCCTGAACCGGAGGATTCTCTGACTCCGGAATCTCTGACTCTAGATCCTGCTAACGAACCTCCACCTATTTGACCTCCAGCTCCAACTCCTAGAAAACCATTCCTTCCGCTCCCCTTCCAGATTCTTCTTTTTCTAAAGCTGCTCCTTCCTCGGCAGCGGCCGGTTCCAAAGGCCCTGCCCTAGCTCCAAACTTCACTCCTCCTACCACCCGCTCTCGGGCTGCTAAATTGTCGGATTCCAGCCATCCAAAACCTTCCACTGTTCTCCCTTTGCGAGAGGTGGCTGGTGTGGATGGACTGATTAAAGTTCATGTTCCATTCTCTCTAGCAGAACTCTCTCAGATAGAAAGTAAGCTGGGTTCTTATACTTCTAATTCTGCTGCCTTTATTAAACAGTTTCAATATATAACTCAATCTTATAGTCTTACCTTTCATGATATATTCATGATACTTTCTAATACCTTACTTCCTGAGATGCGCAGGCGGGTTTGGGAGCAGGCTAGGATTCATGCAGAAGAAATTCATCAAACTAACCTCTCACACCCTCCAGGAGCTGAGGTGGTTCCTGACCGAGAGCCACACTGGGATTATAACACCAAGCGTGGCTGTCTAGCCAGAGATAGGTTTATTACCTGTCTCCTGACAGGTCTCCGTAAGGCTGCCCTAAAACCAGTAAACTATGAAAAACTAAAAATGGTTAGTCAAGATAAGGACGAAAATCCATCTCATTTCCTAGAGCGGCTCACCAAGGCTCTACTTCAGTTCACTAGCTTAGACCCAGAGAGCCCTGAGGGCAGGCAGCTGCTAATAACCCAGTTTGTCTCACAGAGCTTCCCTAACATTAGGGATAAACTTAAACGTTTGGAGAACGGCCCTCTAACTCCACAGGCAGATGTGCTGGTGATAGCGTTTAAGGTGTTCCATGGTAGAGATGAAAAAGCTCATAAAAGGAGCTGCCAGATGCTGGCAAGCACTGCCCAACCGGCTCCCCGAAAGCCGTCTGGTCCCTGCTTCAAGTGTGGGAGAGAAGGCCATTGGGCCCAGGCTTGCACCACCGGCCCACGAAGGGCACCGACAAAGCCTTGTCCAAAGTGTTGCCAAAAGGGTCACTGGTCAGCTGACTGTCCTAATGTCCCAAGCGACATAGGAATGCCAGATGAAGACCACCCTCCAGCTGACTTTGTAGGCTTGGCTTACAGCTAGGACTGCTGCTGCCTGGTTTCCGCCCTGGCCACTCCCATCTCACACAGGGAACCTAGGGTAATTATAAAGGTCAATGGGCGGCCCCATCTCGTTCCTTTTGGACACCGGAGCTACCTACTCTGTCCTGAGAGAGTTTTGGAGGCCCACCTCTCCTGCTCGTCTCCCTATTGTCGGGGTTGGGGGACAGCCTTATCTACCTCATCAGACACCACCACTCAGTTGCATTTTCAGAGGCATCCCTCTCTCACACACACGTTCTTAGTGGTGCCAAGCTGCCCTGTACCTTTAATGGGGAGGGATCTTCTAGCTAAGGTAGGAGCGTCCATTTCTTTGGCTCCACACATTCGCCTCATCCCAGACGCGCCAGCAGCTCCTTTACTTCTCCTCCTAGCCACTCACTCTTCTGACTCTAACAATTCCTTTCCCCTACCAGTCTCTCAGGTAGACACAGTCTCTCAGGTAGACACACAGAGCCGGAGGCAAAAAGGACCATCAAAAATATCCAGGCGGTAAGGAATAATGTAATACAATAATCTATCATTGTTCAATACTCACCAACTGATCACCTGCGTTTCCTAAATGCTAACCTAATAAGGGAAACCGGTGCCTTAAATAAACTAGCTCTAATAAGGC
Source organism: Peromyscus californicus insignis (assembly GCF_007827085.1). NCBI lineage: Eukaryota > Metazoa > Chordata > Mammalia > Rodentia > Cricetidae > Peromyscus > Peromyscus californicus. The sequence goes on along the minus strand of NW_026294469.1, from coordinate 56,381,980 downwards.
TTGTCTCAGATAAAAATTAAGCAGAGTACTAAGGCCAGATCTACCTCAGGTAAATATCACATGTCTCTATCTAGACAGGCCAGATCAACCTCAGACAAATGCCAACTCCAAAATAAAATAATAATGATTCTTTCTCTCTAAGCCTTTTCTATGTCAACAGTATCTTGTCAAACAGAAGGTTCTTAGCCACAGCACGGAGGGTTCCCAGCCACAGCACGGATGGACAGCCGCAGAACGAGGGGACGGCAGAACTTCATTCCAGGACCTGCCCACCAACATCCCAGGACTTCACAAGATACCCTCTCATCCCCCTGCCCCCCAAGAGCCAACCAACGCCCACTATTCAGCTGGAAGCAGTCTTTGAGAGAAACGTCGCCCCCATACCCCGGCAACCACAATTTTTTTCTTTTTTAAAAAAGGAAGAGTCAGGGATGAAAGGTTTACAACAAGCCCCCACGGTCAGGCGTGTTTGCATATGCCCGACGGACACTTCTGCCAGGTCCAGGTCAGGATAGCCATTTCCGGGTTAGGGCATCTCGCGTGACCAAGATCCGTGACGTTCCATTGGCTATGTAGGCGCGCAACGTGGCCATGTGATCTACGCGCTTGCGTGTAGTAGTGACGCTGATCTGTCCACGCCCAGCCTTTAAAATTCGGCGCCATGTTCCCGGTTTCTTCTTCTTCCTCTTCCTCCTTCTTCTCCACACACGTGTTTCCCGCAGGCCTGTTCACTCTCTGTCCCTTTAATAAAACTCTTGTTAGCGGATTCTGTCGTGTTTCGTGGCATTTCCTTGCAGGGTAAGCACACAACGCAGCCGAAAAACTAACACTTACCAGTCTGAAATTTTCCTTAGTCTTCTTTAAATCAAAAAGATTTGGGGCTGGAGAGACGACTTGGATGGCTTACCACCTTTAATTCCAACTTCGGAGAATCTGAAACATCTGGCTTCCATGAAGACCTGCACTCTCCAGCACACAACAGACACACATACACAGACTTAAATAAGAACAAAAGTAATCATTTTTAAATAATATTTTATTCCTATTTTAGAGGTAGACTCCAAGTCCATCAGTTGCACATAAAACTAATAACTGGAACCTCTAAATTCTGAGACTTTTCAAGAAAAAAAAACTAAGAATACAAGGTATACTTTTTTTTTTTGATGTTTTTGAGACAGGGTTTCTCTGTAGTTTTGGTGCCTGTCCTGGATCTTGCTCTATAGTCGAGGCTGGCTCCTGAGTGCTGGGATTAAAGGCATGTGCCACTGCTGACCGGCCTCTTTTTCTGGTTTTTTGAGACAGGGTTTCTCTGTGTAGCTTTGGAGCCTGTCCTGGAACTCACTCTGTAGATCAGGTTGGCCTTGAACTCACAGAGTTCCACCTGCCTCTGCCTCTCTAGTGTTGGGATTAAAGGTGTGTGCCACCATCGCCTGGCCAGGTTTTTTTTTCAAGACAGGGTTCCTAGTTGTCCTGAAACTCACTTTGTAGACCAGGCTGTCCTTGAATTCACAGAGATCTGCCTGCCTCTTCCTCCCAAGTGCTGGGATTAAAGGCGTGCACTGCCACTGCCCAGCAAGTTTATCTTTTTTTTTAAAGATTTATTTTATGTGTATGAGTAGATTGCCTGCATGTTTATAGTATATCACCTGTATGCTGTGCCTTTAGAGGTCAGAAGAGAGTGTTGGCCCCCTAGAACTGAAGTTACAAACTGTTAACAGGTTGTGAGCTAGCATGTGGGTGCTGGAACCTGAACCCAGGTCCTCTGCAAAACAGCCAGTAACCTTAACTTCTGGGCCATTGCTCCAGCTCCTGAAAGCCAAGTTCAAATAGAGACAGTAAACATTATCTGAAAGTAGGATATGAAATAGAGGGAATAAGATTTTTAGAAAAAAAAATGCTAGGCAGTAGTGGCACTCGCCTTTAATCTCAGCTCCAGGAGACAGAGGCAGGTAAATCTCTGTGAGTTCAAGGCCAGCCTGGTCTACATAGTTCCTGGACAGCTAGGGCTACAGAGAGAAACCCTGTCTCAGAAAAAGACCTAAGGTTTTTTGTTTTGTTTTGTCTTGTTTTTTTTGGTTTTTTTTTGTTTTGTTTTTGTTTTTTATTTTGTTTTGGTTTTTCGAGACAGGGTTTCTCTGTGTAGCTTTGGAACCTATCCTGGAACTCCCTCTGTAAACCAGGCTGGCCTTGAACTCACAGAGATCCGCCTGTCTCTGCCACTCCACTGCTGGGATTAAAGGCGTGCACCACCACCAACCAGCTAAGACCTAAGTTTTTAAAATGCTCTGAGATTCACAGAGAAATTGAACAGAAAATACATTCAGAACACTTCTGATCCCAGCACTTGGGAGTTGGAGACAGGAACATAAGGCGGTTGGAGACCCTTGCGTGCGTGCGTGCACACAACCTCCCCTGTCTACATTTAACAGCATGGCAGGCACTGTTGTTATTCGTTACTGTTGCTGTTGGGGAACCTACAATGACACCATAGCAACAGCACCAAAATGTGATTAACACTACAATGACACCATAGCAACAGCACCAAAGTGTGATTGACACAAGGGCTCATTCCTGGTGTATGTTCCATAGGTTTTGACAAACATAAAATGGATTGTACCCATCAATACAAAATCATACAGAATAGTTTCCTTGTCCTAACAATCCTATGCTCTCCTAAAAATCACTGCCCTCTCCATCAACCCCTCCAAACCGCACGTGAAGCCGTCCCCTACCACACTGAAATGCTGACTGACTTGATCTTGTACAGGTCTTATACAGGCAATCACAGCTGCTTCCAAGTCGTGAGTGCAGTGTATCCAGAACAAGGTTTCTCAGCATTCCCAGCCCCCCTCTCTGGCTCTCTAATCTTTCCACCCCCTATTCTGAGATGTACCCTGAGACTTGGGGGAGGAGAAAATGTGAAATTGGTACCCCATTTATGGCTAAGCACTCCACAGATACTTACTCTCTACACCTTCAACAGTTGTGAATCTGTATGAAGCCCCATACTCAGTAAAAAAAAAAAAAAAAGAAGAAGCTTCTCTGACAAGTACTGAGAGCAGCACTAATCCATGGGTATAAAGATAAGGTAGATTTATATTATTTCCATTTAGCAAAATAATAATAGTAAGTTCTGCCTAACAGCTGATGACTTCCCCAGTAATGGATTCTTAGTCCAATTTATAGTACTAGGCATGAGTTTCCTTCTGTGGAACATGATAAGCATTTTTGTATCCCTAGTAGTAGGTTTCTCTGCTGACACAATAAGCCAAATCAAAAAAGCCCAGGTTTGAGCCGGGCGGTGGTGGCGCACGCCTTTAATCCCAGCACTCGGGAGGCAGAGCCAGGCGGATCTCTGTGAGTTCGAGGCCAGCCTGGTCTCCAAAGCGAGTTCCAGGAAAGGCGCAAAGCTACACAGAGAAACCCTGTCTCGAAAAACCAAAAAAAAAAAAAAAAAAGCCCAGGTTTAATGAGCAAAATGCCCCTAGATGACTCTCAAGCCCCCCAGAAGTGAAGCAGGGGAGGGAGGAGAAATCATATGGCAGGTCCAGGGGCCGGAGCTTAAATACCTTGTGGATGTGGTCATGAGCAGCTCCAGAGGAGGAGCTGCCACTTGTCAGGCTTTCTGAGAGGCGGGGTTTGGAATGGGGGACCAAAGTGGAACTTCCAACTGAACATCCCAACCTTTTGGATATAGGGGCACCGGTTCAAGTCTGGCTACTTCTGGTTGGCATGGGACAATGTGGGGAGGGGGAGTTGGGTGTCAATGGGCTCATGCTCAATGGGAGATGTGGATGAAAAAGCATTGGGTTAACTGCCATCCTGGAGACCTCAGGGATCTGTTCCTTGAGGAAGTGGAGGAGGCAAATTGCTAGGAGAAAAATAGACTATTTACCACCGGCCCCATGAAGAGGGCCAGCCATGGGAAGAGAGAAGACTGCCAGAAAGAATGAACCGGAGGTGTGCCCTGGTTGTGCAGACGAGCCAAGGGTGAATGACAGACGTGCATGAGCAAGACACAGGAGCAGATGTGTCCTTCTTTGGGACATTTTGAAAAACTGGAGGGTGGAGGGTCCCTGTTGCTGGACAGACCATTTACCCTGGACAGGTGCCCGTTTGAGCCTGAAGAGATGGTAGCAGCACTGATGTCCCAGGAGCTTCCACCTGAGCAGAGCAGGCCCAAAGTCAATCAGAAAACAACTGGTGATCCTGTAACAGTTACACCATTATTACACCCATGGGCATATCTTGCCAGACAGGTCATTATTAGAGTTTGCAGGGCTCACAGCTAGGTAAGACTATTAGTTGTTCTTCCCTAGCAGACTATATAGCACCTCCGAGTAGTAGGAAAGCTACCTGGATGGGAAGAAGTCTGCCAGCCAGTAACAGATTTTTTTATTTTTCCGTGGCTTGTGACCAAAATTGTCTTCTGCAATAGGGTCTTATTTATCATCAAATCTGGCAGGCATCTAAGAGATCGCTCTGTATTGTTTCAGGGATCTCTAAAGCAGCTCTGTAATTTTGTATAAATATTTTTAATATCACTGTATTCTTTTTGTTCATTAAACTTCAACTTTGACTCCCTCAGGAATATGAATTTTAAAAAGAATTTGAAATCGATGTTCTATATACTATCAACAAACATCCAATCAGAAAAACATTTCCCTTTAGTCATTTCAATCTGAGAATCTGAAATACACACACACACACACACACACACACACACACACACACACACACACACGTTTCAAATGTATTGGAGGAGCTAATTAAAAGCCAAAAGAAAGTTCCCAGTGTGGTGATGCATACCTGTAAATCCAGCACTCAGAAGGTAGAGGCAGAAAGAGCACAGGTTCAAGACCAGCCTGGGCTACAAGATCTTACCTCAGACAAAGGAAACAGACAAAAGGCAAAAAGATAACACAACTCATCCTGGACTGTGTAAGTATAGGATACTGCTCCCGACCTTCAGACTGATGGACTGACAGTAGTTTTGCTCCTGGTCAGCTGCTAGTCTGCTCTTGCTTAGAACATTCGCCACCAGTAGGCAGGAAGCCAGGGGCCATTTTCCAGCTGACACTGTCCCTAAAGGTAGCAATACCCAAAGCCGTCAGAATCTGCCCTCTAGGCATGGTGACTCACACCTGTAATCCTAACATTTGGGAAGCTAAAATGATAGAATTGCTGTAAGTCAAAGGCCAGTAGGGGTTACAGAGTGAAACACTGTCTCAAACTACAAAGAACCCACAAACTACAAGCTGTATGCACGTCTTGTAGTCTCAGATGGAGTCTGGAGGCAGAAGTGAGCGCTGCTGCTCCTGCAGCTGTTGAACCCCATCCTGGGGATGGAGGCTCCTGGTGGACTGTAAAGCCATCATATGAGAGGACCTTGGGTTCAGTTCCTGGGAACCACACAAGCAAAAATCTTCCTGGGAGCAGGAAGCTGGGCTCATTCATTACCAATACTACTTCAGCCAAGGCTGTTCCACAGTGAAACCCTGTCTCAAAAAAACAAACAACAAAAACAACAAAAGTCTCTTAAAATACTAGATCTAAGCCGGGCGGTGATGGCACACGCCTTTAATCCCAGCACTCGGGAGGCAGAGCCAGGCAGATCTCTGTGAGTTCGAGGCCAACCTGGACTACCAAGTGAGTTCCAGGAAAGGCACAAAGCTACACAGAGAAACCCTGTCTTGAAAAACCAAAAAAAAAAAAAAAAAAAAAAACCTAGATCTATAGATCCCCTGTTCAGTTTCTCGGAAAATTCTGCTTCAACCAGTTTCAGTGTTTTGTTTTGTTTTATTTTGTTTTGTTTTGTTTTTGTTTTGTTTTCCCAAGACAGAATTTCTCTGTGTAACAGTCCTAGCAGTCCTGGAACTTGCTTTGTAGACCAGGTTGGCCTCGAACTCACAGAGATCTGCCTGCCTCCGCCTCCCAAGTGCTGGGATTAAAGGCATGTGCTGCTACCACCCGGCCTTTTTTTTTTTTTTTTCCTCAAGTTTGTATTTGTGAGACTCATCCCCCTCATCCCCTCTTCGCAGTTCCATCCATCCATTCAGTTGCTCATGGGCCTGTGGATTGACTCCATCCAGAGCTCTAAACTGCCTTAGTAGACAGCAGCCAGTAGGTGGAACCAAAACATCTCGTATAGAACTGTTAACCACAATAACTGCAGAGTTTGGGATTTATGCAATTCCTGGAGTTTTCCTTGGCCTGTAAGAGCAGATAGCTTTGTTAGACAGGAATTTTTACATTTCCAAGTTCAACACCACTTTCCTCAATACATTTGAAGTGTTTCTTGATAACCAAAGAATTTTGGTAGAAGTCAGCGGTGGTAGGGGAGAGTACTGACCACCTACCTGGAGGGGCCCAAGACTCCATCCTTTTGCCAGGACCCCAGTTAGGCTGTCATTCTGGTGGATGTTGATGTAGCCATGTTTTTAGTAGACATATTTTCTTGCTCCAACACCAAGGGGCCAGGTGACGCCTACTCACCCAGGGGTTTACAATTAGGCAGGATCTCTGTGCTTGGGGACCCTGAGTATCTGCTAATGGAGGAGTAAGCCTGCCCATGCTTATGTTCAGGCTACTGTTCTCTGCAAGAGATACCATGTTGCCCTTGCTTATGGGAAACACACTATTAGTCCCAAGGCAGCTTATTATGCCCTCCTTTGGGACTGAAGACTGAACTGAGGCTCATGCATGCTAAACAAACGCTGTACCACTGAGCTGCATCCCCTTGTCTTCTTGGAGTGAAGTCTCACCACTTTGCCCAGGCTGTCCTCGAACTTGTTCGGCAGCACAGGTAGGCCTTCTTTGAACTTTTGCTCCCCTTGCCTCGGCCTCCCAAGTGGCTGAGATTACATGCTTTTGTTACCAGCTTTGCTATCCTTTGCTGATTCATGAAGTATGTTAGCTGACAGTGAGTTAAAGTTCACATATTTTTTTCTGCTCTAGGTCAGTTTAAATAACACATTTTTTGTTCATTTGTTTTTTCAAGACAGGGGTTCTCTGTGTAGCTTTGGAGCCTGTCCTGGAACTCGCTCTGTAGACCAGGCTAGCCTCGAACTCACAGAGACCCACCTGAATCTGCCTCCCGAGTGCTGGGATTAAATGTGTGCACCGCCACCACCACCACCACCACCTGGCTTAATTTTTTTTTTTTTTTTGTAGATAACATCCATAAAATTAGGTATGGTTAAGGCCTTTAGTAGAAATGTATAGGTAAATTTTCTTTAAAAAAAAATTGTTTTGCACATCTTAATCCCAGTCCTTGGGAGGCAGAGGCAGGCGGATCTCTGTGAGTTCGAAGCCAGCCTGGTCGAGTCCTAGAACAGACTCCAAAGCTACACAGAGAAACCCTGTCTTTGGGAAAAAAAAAAACCCAAAATTATTTTGGATATGGGGCCTCTACTTTGCTACGCGTTTGTATGTGGCTTTGAACTTTTGACCCACATCTCAAGTACCAGGACTACAAATGTGCACCACCACACCTAGTTTCTACAGTGCGGGGAATCAAATCCAAGGCTTTGTGCATGCTAGGCAAACACCGTGCCAACTGAGGGGCAGCCCCAGTGCTCGGATTGGTTTTAACACTGCTGGGTTGGTTGGTTGGTTTTGTACATTGTGGCTGACATCGGCTGTGACATGGTGGGCTATGGCTGCTTCTCTAGGAGAACTGTCTGCCCTTCTCTTTGGGTTCCCACCACACAGAATCGGGCCGTTTTGACCATCCAGTGTTTGAGTGGGCAGTGGCTGGGCGCCCGCAGCAGCTGCATCTCTGTGGGATGATGACGTAGTGGATCATTTAGATTGGATGACGCACTCGGTTTCCGTTCCTGTGGTGTCTTCCTTGTTCTCCCACAGAGCCCCCGACAGAACTGCAGACTCAATTGGGCATCTCGGCAAAGGCCTGTTACTAGCGAGCTTCTTACGGTGGAAAGGGGTCACAGCACTGTCTCTACCAATTGTTGCTTGTCTGTCAGGAGACTGCTAAACATAACATATTGGGAACAGGGATTGAGACAAGAGACAGGAAACAGTCCTTTCTTCCTCATGGCCAGGAGGACAAGTGACCCTGTCCCAGGCCTTTGGCTCCCACCAGTCACTTTGATCAATCAATCACCGCAGGAACAAAGTCCTTCCGTTGAAAGGTTTGTGTGAAGACTAGGTCTCCAGCCTGTAAGGGCTGTGGCAGCCATACCCTGAGCTGCTGAGTGGTTAGCTTAAGGGTTCCCAGTACTTAAGGGTTCCAAGACAGCGACAGGAAGTCCCAGGAGGAGCTCCTTTAAGGAGAGTGATGAATACAGACACTTGTTCCTCCCACCAGAGAACTCTCCAGCAAAAGACCAGTAATTGTCTCTGAGCCCACAGGCAGCTAGTGGCTCAAGTTGGGAGAAACAGAAGAGCAGCATGGAAACTTCCCGGTCACCAAATGGGCCGTCAGGTGTCATGGGTCAGAGTCGTGGACAGTGAGAGAATTCACCTAAGTCACATCAGATCAGCAAAAGGTAAGTTTATTGGGCACACTGCAAAGCTGCGACCTCAGGGTGACACCAGAACAGCTCACCACAAGATGGACAGCAGCTGCTTCGATTTCAATTCCCACCGCCATGCAAATGAGGGCAGTTCTGATTGGTCAGTGTTTGATGCTAACACTTGGTTTACAGAATAGCCCCTCACAGCCGCTTCTTCCCCAACACCAAAGCAAGGGAAGCTCTGTAGAAGTAGGAAACACCCACAGGATAGGCAAAGGAGCCCTGCAGCGGGCTTTAATACCTTTCATACCAGCAGAGCCAGGCGGATCTCTGTGAGTTCGAGGCCAGCCTGGTCTACAGAGGGAGATCCAGGACAGGCACCAAAATGACACAGAGAAACCCTGTCTCGATAAAACAAAACAAAACAAAAAAATGGCAAAGAAAACACAGGAGCTTGTTCTTATGGGAGATTTGGCAGAGAAGAAAGAGATGAGCTCTGTAAGGGAGGAGATGGCCAGAGAGCATCCTTAAGGCTTCTGAAGTGAACCTAGGTCCTTAGGCAGGCTTCAGCCTGCAGCCCTGAGGATTTTCCTGGAATTCCTGTGAGACATTTGAGAGCTATTTTTCCTCATGCCTGAGGCAGCTGTCACGTGTGTGTTCTCGCTCCTGAGTTCTCATGAAGAGACTCTACCTCAGCCAGGAGCAGCCTGGAGAGTATGTTTTCCTTTCTGAATGAAGCAGAGTGGGAGACGGCGATGTGGATCCCTAGTAGCCAGGGCAGTAATGTGGGCAGAACAGAGGGAGATGGAGGAGGTTGATGGAAGAGCAGTATCCTTGTGTTGGTGCTGAAGGACTTGATTTCTTTCCTCTATAGGGATGGTTTGGGTTTCTAAAAGGGTATGGGAGGGTAGCTCAGAGGTTAAAAGTTCTTTCAGGGGACCTGAGTTCAGTTCCCAGCACCCAGGTTGGGCAGCACACAACTGTAAATCCAGTCCCATGGGAATCCGACACCTTTGGTCTCAACAAGCACCTCACCCCACCACCACACACATACATGCACATAATTAAAAATAATAAAAATTAATTTTTGAGCCAAAGTCTCACTGTATAGTTCTGTTAGCCTGGTACTTACTATGTACCTGGCTGGCCTCAAACACACAGAGATCTGCTTGCCTCCCAAGTGCTTGGATTAAAGGTACCACATCCAGCAATAATAATGAATCTTAAAAAAGGGTATTGGATAACTTGCTGTGGCCGAGAGTGAGAGAAAGGTAGATCTTCCCTGCTTACTTTTCCAAAGCTGTTATTCCCCGGGGTAGTTTGGATCACAGTTAAAAGTCACAGCAGAGCCTGGCAGTAGTAGATCACTCCTTTAATGCCAGCGCTCAGGAGACAGAGGCAGGCTGATCTCTGTGAGTTTGAGGTCACCCTGGTCTACAGAGCTAGTTCTAAGACAGCCAGGACTACACAGAGAAACCCTATCTCAAAAAAAAAAAACAAATAAACAAAAAAGTCACAGTCTAACTAGGTATGCTAGTGTGTACTACAGTCCCAGTACCCATAGGGAGAGGTAGGCTTGCAGGCCCAAGTCCACCCTGAGTGATACCCTGTCTCCAAAAACAGGGTCAGTAGTCATGTGATAGAACAGTGGTTAAGATCACAGCCTAGTTTTAATTAATCTATGAGTTTATTTTGCAATTCTGAGGGTCCAGTCTCAGGGAAGTCCTCTGCCATTGGTGTTTACCCCCAGACTCCCAACAGGTTTTGACAGGTAGAAGGGCCTCAGAGGCAGGCAGTAAAATAGTGTCTTAACTGAAGTCCTGGGCTCCTCAGACTGTAGATGGATTTTAGAGTTCTGCCTTCTAGTAAGGGACACAGTTGACTTTCTAGGAGTCTGTCATTTGAGTGCGAGTAAACTATTAACAACGCAGAGCTGACATGGATTTGGGGCAAGAAATCTGTGCAGCAGGACTTGGGGGCAGATGTGGCCCAATGGGAGGAAGCAGCCATTAACAAGACCAAGGATCAGGCTGTAGCAGTAATCTTAGAAGGTCTTATTAATAAAATCAAACCTGAAGCCAGTTATTGGGGTGAATGCTGGAAGATCAGAGAAGCAGAACCGGCCACAGCTAACCTCGCCTCACCAGTTCCTCAGCTGATCCTGTTTCCTCAGACTGGATGCCTCTGAGTCCTCATCCAGAATGAATCTCAGCTGAACTGCTGCTCGAAAGCCTGAAAGCTTAACCAGCCAAAATGCTTAACCAGCCAAATTCTTAACCAGCCAAATGCTTCTAGTTTCTGGTCCTCACGCCTTATATATCTTTCTGTTTTCTGACATCACTCCCTGGGATTAAAGGTGTGTGTCACCATGCCGGGCTGTTTCCAGTGTGGCCTTGAACTCACAGAGATCCAGAGGGATTTCTACCTCTGGAATGCTAGGATTAAAGGTGTGAGTGCCACCATTTTCTAGCCTTTGTATCTAGTGGCTGTTCTGTCTCTGACCCCAGATAAGTTTATTGGGGTGCACAATATTTTGGGGAACACAATACCACCACATCAGGCACTGTGTTAGGCCCTGGAGCTGCTGTGCACAGTGGTGACAGAGGATCCAAGCACCCGCTAAGCTGTGACCCTCAGGAAGAACAAACTGATAGAATCCCTGGCCACTCCCCCAGCTACATGACCACACATTCAGTAGCCAAGCAAGAGGCTTAGTCATTCCAGGGTCTTACATCCTACGTAACCTGTGAGCTGCATGGTCACGTAATTTTTGTGCAGCATGATCACATAATCGATGCGCATGCGTGGTATAGCTATGTAAGCCCATCTGCCCATGTGCAGGGGAATCCATAAAAAGTGGGTCATAGGGGCTGGAGAGATGGCTCAGTGGTTAAGAGCACCAACTGCTCTTCCAGAGGTCCTGAGTTCAAATCCCAGTAACCACATGGTGGCTCACAACCACTTGTAATGAGATCTGGTGCCCTCTTCTGGCCTGCAGGGACACATGCAGGCAGAACACTGTATACATAATAAATAAATAAATTAAAAAAAAAAAGCGGGTCATAGACTCCCTCACCTCTCTCTCCCTGCACAACCATTCCCATAGGCCTAAGCACTCCTCTCTGTTCCTTCTCTTAATAAACTCTTATAGTGGGTTTTGTTGTGCCTCGTGGCTTTTCTCAAACAGTAAACAGCGCCGCTTAATGAATAACACAGCACCGCATAATAACTAACACAAACACTTTGAGATATTTTATGTCAAGAATTCAGTATTGAAGACTGGGTATGATAAGTACTTTTTCCTATAATCCCAGCATTTGGGGGTGGGGGTGGGGGACAGTTAAGAGTCAAGTGCAAGTTCAAAGACTTCCAATCAAGGCCTTCTTCTCAGAAACAGCAGACAAAGAATTTAGTCCTTAAGTCACATAACTGAAAACAGTTAAGCATCTCTGTTTAGATTGGCTTGGCTCGGCCTTTGCCCTGTGCATACTGGGGGTGAATGTCATAGACAAGACAGCCCTAAGCACAAGACTGGACACCAGCTTTATCAAATAGACAGGGGACAGCAAGTCCAGACACGGGAAACAGCTGATGACAGCTGTAAGTAAACTAAAGGAAAGGTCGAAGGGAAGACTGACATCAGAAGGTCCTGTTAACACGTGTTGTTTTAAGGATCACTTTCTGTCCTATGTAAGCAAAGACAATATAGGCCTCTATGAACAGTGCTCGCCACCATCATGGCTAACATCCCCACCTCCACTCCCCTTGGCAACAGGGCAATTACTGTTCTCTAGATCTTCTGTTGTAATGGGACTTGTCATCCTGGGACCTGAAAAAGGAAATTGAGTTCTCAGATAATGCAATCACTACCTCAGGGCCTGGTTATTTGGGACATTTGATGTGTGACGTCAGAGTCTAGTGAGACAATATTTTTTTTGTAGGTCACTTCTAAGAATTAGTGTGAGATGAAAGAGGAAACTTTCTCAGCCCTGTGAGTTCCAGTGTTTGTGGTGGAGGGTTAATTCTCTCTCTGACATCTGAAAAAGAACATTTGCAATAACACAGTGGGGTAGGCTGAAGAAGACTTCCCAAATGTGTCTACATCCAAACCCCCAGAACCCACAGATAGGTTGCCTTATATGAAAAATGAACTTTGAAGAAATAAGATCTTGAGATAGAGATCCTGGTTTATTTGTGTGGGATGGATATAACAGTCCTTGTATGGGGATGAAGGAGGGTGGGGCATCGGATGAGGTGCTTGATGAAAAATAGAGATCGTAAAGATGATGCTGAAGGAGAACCCCCCCCCCAACAGTAGGGGTCTCCTCCACGACCCCAGATTAGACACAAATTATACCCAAACACCTATTTTCACAGAGATCCTTTATTAAGCGGGGACGCCGGGGGAGTTAAAGTGGTTGCTTCTGACTCAGGCAGAAAACAGCAGCAAATGACCTTGCAGATGTCATTTCTAAGAGGAGGAAAAAGGGGAGGTCTGTGTTAGAATGGGCTAGGACGGGGCGGTAAAAGGGCAAGGGGACAAGGGAAAGGGATATTTGTTCCGGGGGGACAGAGGACTGCCTCTGGATAGAGGGAGACAGATGTGACACATAAGCAAATGGACGTTGATAAAGGTGAATGTGGAAACCTGTTAGAATGAGGTGTTCAATTTTAATTGGGTATGTTAAGTGAGCCAAAGGGGACTTTCGATAGCTGGACTTTGGTAGTCAGCCTCAGGAAGAGGAAGTGGCCAAATAAGGGACTAGGGAATAGGCTTTAGTAGCTAGCTTTAGGAATGCAATCTAACAGATTTTAGCAAGGCAGAGGGAATGGGGGAGAAGGGCAAGGCCTGCCAGAGTCACATGCTCAAGTGGGCTAGTGTCCCTTCAGGGGCCATGAGCCAAGGAGTGTGGTCTGTCTCTAGATGCTGGAAGAGAGGAAGGTGGCTGGGAGGCCCTGCTGGTCGGAGGTTGCAGTCTACCATGGCCTGGCAGGTCTCTCCAAGCTCGGCAACATGGACGACCCCCACCCCACCCTCTTACCCACTCCCATCCCCACCTTCCGGCAGACGGCATCCTGTTTTCTACCTGACCTTTTTTGGAGACTGTCTCTAGGCCGGGATGCCTGACTTATCTCCAGTGTGACCCAGGACGCGATCCCCTGCAGCTTTCCCCCTGCTGCCCATGTGGTAATTAGACATTGGGCTAGGAGCTTTACAATAGGACCATGCTTCCACAGATGATAACTAAGACTTCCACAAGGAGCCTTATGATAGGAGCATGCCGTTTAATGCAAATTAAGTGATTCCCCAGCTATCATTCCTAATCCTGTATATTCCCTATACTCTGGAATAAAGTCGCGCTGATTCACTGAAGTTATATCCCCGAGGACTATCTCCATCCACACAAAGCTCTCTGTCGTCGCTTCTGCCCATTGTCATCGTGGACTGGTGGCCACAGGCCGCAAGGAAAAAGGGGACCCCCACAGAAGGTGATGTTATGAATGATTGTTTCCCTTCATATTTGCGTGTTTAATCCTCCCCCAAAGTGGTGGCATTAGGAGCTGAGGCTGTTAGGGTCACAAATCACCCCACGAAAGACCACCACTCAAGTATGCAAAAGCAATACCAAAAAAACCTCGCCACAGCTTAGGCCAGCTCCACACTGCTTCCTCACTGCTGTTCGTGCCCGCACTGGGCGCTGTCTCCAGGCACTGGAGAGGTGATAAGGTTGTGAGAACAGAGACTCATGGTTGGGATTAGCATCTACCACAAAGAGCTGTACACATTCCCTGCACTGTGAGAAGACTAGCCTTTACCCAATCTATGTTGAATCTAGACTCCAGCCTCCTCAAATGCAAGAAGTATATTTCTATTCTTTCTCATAATTTTTTTTTGTTTTGTTTTGTTTTCGAGACAGGGTTTCTCTGTGTAGCCTTGGCTGTCCTGGAACACACTTTGTAGACCAGACTGGCCTTGATTTCACAGAGATCCACCTGCCTCTGCCTCCTGAGTGCTGGGATTAAAGGCATGAGCCACCACCACCCGACTTATTTCTATTCTTTCTAAGACATTCAGTTTATGGCATTTTGTTATAGCAACTTAAAGGAACATGGTCTTGCCAATATTTGGGAATAGCTATTTAATTTTGGACTTCTGATCCTTGAACTATGAGAATGTAATTTTAGGGTGGTTTTGGTTTGGGTTTGGGTTTTTCTGAGACAAGGTTTCTCTGTGTAGCCCTGGCCATTCTAGAACTCTCTCTCTGTAGACCAGGCTGGCCTCAAACTCAGGTACACCTCCCTCTACCTACAGAGTCCTGGGATTAAAGGTGTGTAGCACCACAGCCCGGCTATTTAACTTTTTTATGTGTGAGTGTTTCGCCTGCAGGGGTGTCTGTACATGTTTTCCTAGTGCTGAGGAGACTGGAAAAATCCTCTGAGACTGGGGTTACAGATGGTTTTCCTATTGTTGTGCAAGACTCTCCTTCAAGATTAAAACATTCTTATAGCATGAATCCTAATTGGTCTTATTAATAAAAACCCAGAGTCAGATATCAGGATGAAAACTGAAAGATCAGAGCAGCAGAGCAGCCAGCCACTAGTTCTTAACTCTACAAAATTCTCAGCCTGAAAGGGAAATGAGCTCCTGGCTCCTCTTGCCTTATATTCCTCTCACTGCCCAGACATATCACTTCCTTTCTCCACCTCCCTAGTTCTGGGATTAAAGGTGTGAGATCCAAAGTGCTGGGATCAAAGATGTGTACCACCACTGCCTGTAGAAGTAACCAACCGTCTTATTAAATAAGAAACACAGAACCAATGCAAAGAAGAAAGCCAAGAGGTCAGAGCTAAGAGCTAAAACCTTACCCTTCCTCCTGCGGTGATCCTACCTCTCCGAACCAGAGCCACTTTCTGTGTTAAAGTCTTTATATAGAATTTCTGTTTTGCCTTCTCATTGGTTGTAAACCCAACCACATGACTGCCATGTCACGGCCTGTCTGTATAGACCTCCAGGTTTTCCATGATTGGTATTGAGATTAAAGGCATGTGTCTCCAATACTGGCTGTATCCCTGAACACACAGAGACTTACCTAGCTCTGCCTACCAAGTGCTGGGATTACAAGAGTACGCCACCACTGCCCTGCTTTCCTATGGCTTGCTAATAGCTCTGACCCCCGGGCAACTTTATTTATTAACATACAAATAACATTTTAATACAAATAAAATATCACCATAACTGCCTGGCTCTGTTTCTCTTTTAGACTGGATCAATTTTGTGTAGCCCAGGGTGGCCTCGAACTCACAGAGATCCGCCTGCCTCTGCCTCCCGAGTGCTGGAATTTAAGGTATGTGCTACCACTGCCTGACCTCTATGGCTAACTAGTGGCTTAGCTCTGCACTCTGATCTTCAGGCAAGCTTTATTTGTTAGATCACAAACGAAAAATCACTATACATTCTGTTTTAATTTAAGATTTAAACATTCAGGAAGTTCCTTAAACAGGAAGGTAATCAGCTCAAAATAACTTCAGCAAATCCCTGAAACTGACCAGATTCACTAGGCCTCTCCCTGCCAGAGCAGACAATAAAAGCTGAGCTGCACAAAAGACTGAGAACAGAACAGCTGCCTGGAAAAAGTCGAAACCGGCTGGGCTATCTGAAAGAGGTTTAGACCAACTGAGGCACCTGGAAAGGACACTCTCCAACCTGTTGAACTGCCTACAGGCTGTGCAATGTGCTCCAGATTCTTAGCTTTATGAGCTGTCATTTATGCTGGGTGGGCTTTGGTGGTGCTGCTGTTTTTGAGTCATTTCTGATCCTGTAATTAACCCCTCACTCATATTTGAAGCAGCCGTCCCTTCTTATAACAGGACTGAACCTAACAGGGCCAGTTGTTTTTTGTTTTTGCTTTTTTTTTCAGAGCCAGTTTGCTAAGACCTCTGCCCATGTTACCCCACCATCCTATGTTGACTCATGTCTGGCTTCAATCAGACCCTCAGGAAGTGTGTCCAGTCTGGTAGCCAATCAGGGTCCTACCTGGCAACAAACAGGAATTGTTCTTGCTATTTTCAGTCAAACAGACCCCGGACACAGCAGACAGACCCCTGACACTGCAACCACACTTGCTGACCAGGTGTCATGAGCCAATCATAAAATGATTCCTGTACCAGTAAGAGTCTACACCCAATCACTTCAAAGTACACTTAACCACAGCTTGAATACCCCTAATCCTGATTAAAAGGAGCCTGAGAGCTTCTCTCAAGGTCACCATTTTGCCACTTTGTCAGTGAGAGGACCGAGCAGATGCCATAACAGGCTGCTCAGTCTTCTCTCAGAGATCAGGCCTCAATTTCTGTTTCCTGAGACTGAACAAACAGTTTCTGAAAGAGCCATGAACAAAGGGCAATTAATCACTGGTGCCCCTGACAACAAGGACAAGGGAGATAGGACGCACCAAGCCTGGGCCACTGAGCCAGCCCCCACAGTCAGTATGTACTAGTCTAGCCAGCCTCCACAGCAGCTCAAGGACAAAGCCTGGAAACTTGTCTAAGCCTGCCCCCAAAATGGAAAACTGTAGCCCTGACCAGTCCCTAACTATCCCTGGCCAATTAGAACATACTAATATGATTGCCACTTGCTTAAGCCAATCATATCTAAAATGACCCAACTGCCTTAGAAACTCCCCTTCTGCTGTGCTTAAAAGGAGCCCATATGCCCCTCTCAGGGTCTTTGCCATCTTGCCTTTGTGTGGGATGGCAGGCCCCAGCATGCTGGAATAATAAACGTTTTTTGTGGTTGCATATGTGGATGGTGGTCTTTTGTGGGACTTCTCCAGGGCCCTAACAGTCAGATGGTTTGACCTCAGCGTGCTGGAATTTTTTATTGAACGCTCTTGCTGTGGGATGTCTTTCTGTATGCTGTGAATATGTGTTGCTCCCATTGGCTAATAAATAAAGATGTTTTGGCCTATGGCAAGGCAGCTTAGAGACAGGTGGGAAATCCAAGCAGAGAGAAAGAAGAAAGGCAGAGGCAGGAGAGATGCCAGCCGCCTCTGAAGGAACAGCAAGACGCCAGCAGACAGGTAGTGCTACGGCCACGTGGCAGCTTATAGATTAATAGAAATGGGTTAAATTATAAGAGCTAGCTAGCAAGAAGCCTGCCTTAAGCTATGCAATTGGTAATTAACATTAAGCCTCTGAATGATTATTTTATAAGCGGCTGAGGGATCATGGGGTCAGGCAGAACCAGAGGAACATGGTACCATGGGACCAGGTGAGACTGGAGAAACCTTCCAGTTACATTTTGGTGCCCAACGTGGGGCAAGAGTTTCCACCTAAAACCTGAGAAAACTTACTGCTACAGAAACTTCCGCCTACACATTCTTGCTGATTGTATATGTGACTGGTGGTCTTTTATGGGACTTCTTGCAGACCCTAACAATATTCCTATAAGTATCCTGATTTAGTCAATGTTCTATTGCTGTGAAGAGACACCATGACCATGGCAAATCCTTTTTGTGTGTGTGTTGTTGTTGGATGTTGTTTGTTTGTTTTTGTTTTTTCAAGACAGTTTCTCTGTGTGGCCCTGGCTGTCCTGGAACTCACTTTGTAGACCAGGCTGGCCTCAAACTCAGAAATCTGCCTGCCTCTACCTCCTGAGTGCTGGGATTAAAGGCATGCACCACCGCCACCTGACTCATGACAACTCTTTTAAAATAAATCATTTAATTGGGGCTTACTTAGTTTGAGATGTTTAATCCATTATCCCAGGACAAGAAGCATGGCAGCATGCAGGCAGACATGGTAGCTGAGAATTCTACATCTGAATCCACAGGCATCAGGAATAGGGAGAGTCTGGGCATGGCATGGGCTTCTGAAACCTCAAAGCCCACCCTACTGACACACTTCCTCCAACAAGGACACACCTCCTAGTCCTTTAAGTAGTGCCACTCCCTGTTGACCAAGCATTCAAATCTACGAGCCTATGGGAGCCATTCTTACTCAAACCACCACATACCCCCCAATAAGACTCATTGGTTCACCAAGTTGGATTTTGGTGGCATCCATACTTTGGTCTATCATGGGTTTCCTATCTGGGGTGAGTAGACAGACATGTATTGCATCTCCCAAGGAAAAATTTTGTCACGTAAAACCCACAACATAGAGGCCAGAGGCACTGGATCTCCCTAAAGTTAGAGTTACAGGAAGTTGTGAGCTGCCTAACATGGCTGCTGGGAATCGAACTAGGGTCCACTCCAAGAGCAGCAAGCACTCTTATCTGTTGAGCCGTCTCTCCAGCCCAAGATCTTCTATATTCTATTTTATCATTTCCTCCTCCTCCTCTTTTCCTTCTCTTTCTGATACAGTGCTGAAACCAGGTCATTTGCATACTAAACAAGAATTCTACAGTTGAGCTACATCTCTAGTTTGCAAGGGCTCTTTTTGTTTGTTTTTTTGAGACAGGGTCTCTCTACATAGCTGTAGATCTAGCTGTCCTGGAACTTGCTACATAGACCAGGTTGGCCTCGAATTCAGAGATCACCTGGCTCTGCTTTCCAAGTACTGGGATTAAAGGTGTGCATCACCACATCCAGCTGTTGCTGTTCTAAATGAAAACTCACCACAGGTTTGTCGCATGTTAGTGATGTCTTAGTTATTTTTCTCATTGCTGTAATCAAACGCCAGACAATGAGCAATTTAAGGAGGAAGGTATTTTAGCTCACAGTTCGGAGGAACACAGACCATAATGGTGGGGAAAGCACAGCAGCAGGTGGATGGAGCAGCTGGTCACATTGCACTCACAGCCTGGAGCTGGTAAAAGAGAAATGATGGTGTTCAGCTTGGATCTCAGCTGCTGGGATGGTGCCATCCACACTCAGTGTTGTTCTTCCTCCCCACTTAATCCTCTCTGGAAACACCCTCACAGAGATGCCCAGAGGTCTATTTCCTGCAGGAGTCCAAGTCGGTAGTAAAGATTAACTATCACAGTGAAGATTCAGTTCACCCTGAAACCTGGAATCACGATTCATGTCCACTGGGCTAGAGATGGCTCAGTGGTTAAAAGCACTGGCTGTTCTTCAGGAAGACCTGAGTTTGATTCTCAGCACTACACTGAGGCTCACAACCTTCTCTAACTCTAGCTCCAGGAGATCGACACCCTCTTCTGGCCTCCATGGGCACTGCACACACATGGTGTACAGACACCTGTTTAAGCACTCACATACATAAAATAAAAATAAGGTCGGAAAGAACAAGATTCATGTCCCCAAGACAACAGTCTAATCCCATGACAACATTCTGATATGGGTAACACCAAACCTGAAAGAATCTATGTGAAAAAGCATACGACAGGGGACTCTCAGGTAAGGTGGCAGACTAGAAGCTGTCTCCACGTGACTCACTAAAGAATAGGTAGAGAAAGGAAAAAACAGACTATTCCAAAGAGGAAAGAGAACAAGAGCTTCAGAACTTCATGAAGATAGTGATAGGATACATGAAAAGCTCAGATGCTGCATGGGGAAAAAAAATCAATCAAACACAGCTCCAGCAGGAGGGGAAGCAGGAACTGCATCCAGACGGTAAGTCATGAAACTTTGTTTTACACTCCCCCCCCCAACCCCCACCAAATCCTTCCCTCAGGCCAAACCCAC
Source organism: Peromyscus californicus insignis (assembly GCF_007827085.1). NCBI lineage: Eukaryota > Metazoa > Chordata > Mammalia > Rodentia > Cricetidae > Peromyscus > Peromyscus californicus. The sequence continues at coordinate 56,361,855 of NW_026294469.1, read as the reverse complement.
AGCCTTCACAGGCCTCAAATTCAGTCATGGTCTTAGCTTTTTTATTTATTTATTTTTTATTTTATGTGTACGTGTGTTTTGCCTTCATATATGTCTGTGCACCACATGTGTGTCTGGGGCTCACAGAGGTCCAACAAAAAAGCATTTGGATACCCTAGAACCCTTTTACCTAGGCTGTGAGCCACCCTGTGGGTGATGGGAACAAAACCTAGGTCCTCTACAAGAGCAACAAGTGCTCTTCCCTGCTGAGCCATCTCTTCAGCATCCCTGCTCACCCACCCAGTGGTGGGTTTTGATTTCTCAAGTAGACAGATCATCAGTGGAGAAGAATCTCATTTTGTCACTCGATGCAATTCGAAAGGCAGTGGCCAGGTGCCATCTTGAGAAGGAACCAATTATTTAAAACTGAGCTGCCCCAGGGCCCTGAAAACATGGGGGAAACACAAGGCAGTGAGTCTGATTTCACCTGCTGGAGCCCCAGAGCAAAGAGAGCCCCCGGAAGCAGCTGTATAGAGTAAGGACCAGCTGCTGACCACCCAAATAATGAGAAGTGCAGGCTGTCGGAGGCTTGGCTCAGGCAGTGAAATGCTTAGGGAAAAGCCACCTTGCCCCAGCTTTACAAGGGCAGATATTGTCAACTGGGAATAAGTCTGGAGTTTGACAGCCATGAGTCTAGGGGTAGCAGGCTCTCAGTGCCCCTGGAGACACACCTACAGTATAACTATCACAGAGGGTGTGATCTGGGGAGTCTCAGGAGAGAGAACCTGCCCAGTGCACAGACTACAAAGCTAACTGTAGCCAATAGAGGCTTCTGAGGAAAAAAGGAACTTCTCCCATGAAGACAGCTCTGGTAGACAAAGATCCTTGTTCAACACGAGCTCAAAACCAGCATACACCATAGGAAAGATGAATCCACAAGTCAACTCCCAATCATATTTCCAGTTTCTGAGGATCCAAAAAGGACCTGCTTTAACCTAAGATATTGGCTTTGCCCCTTTATGTTTTCCTTTTTTATTACATGGTAGCACTACTTTTTTGCTTCCCTCTGAGACTCTACAATTCAGACCTCCATCATCTGCATTTCCCTCAGGGTTCTTATTTTCCAAACCCCCACAGAACAGTCCATTTTTTGACTGTCTTTGACTGTCAACTTTGACTGTGACGGCTTCTTGTGCATAAATAGATGTGATCTCTCAGCTCCCTGACACCATGTCTGTCTACTGCCACGTCTCCTCTGCCACTATGGATTCTCCCTCCAGAACCACAAGCCAAATAAAGTCTTTCTTTCTCCCCACCCTCCAGGCCCCCAGACAGGGTTTCTTCTGTGTAGCCCTGGCTGTCCATGGAACTCGCTCTGCAGACCAGGCTGGCCTCCAACTCAGAGATCTGCCTGCCTCTTCCTGAGATTAAAGGCTGTGCCACCAGGCTGGCATAAGTCTTTATTTCTTAAATTGCCTTTGGTTATGATGTTTTTATCATAGCAACAGAAATTAACTAATATAGAAATTAGTACCAGAGAGTGGGATCTTGCTGTTATGGACTTGAACATGTTCCTTTGGAAGAAGACTATGGAAACGTTTAGAACTTTGGGCTGGAAAATCCATTGAGTGCTCAGAACTCAATGGACTGTTCTGTGGGGGCTTGGAAAATAAGAACCCTGAGGGAAATGCAGATGATGGAGGTCTGAATTGTAGAGTCTCAGAGGGAAGCAAAGACTCTACCAGGGCTGTGTGTGTGGTATATTTGATCAATCCGTGGGAGTGAAAGCTTCGCTCTACTGGGAACGCAGGTGCTGGTTAGAAAAATCAGCGGTGATTAGTAAGACTGGTATCATTGGGGCAAAAATCTTCCAGGAAGCCGGCGGTTGGTGGCACATGCCTTTAATTTCAGCACTTGGGAGGCAGAGGCAGGCAGATCTTTGGGAGTTCGAGGCCAGCCTGGTCTACAGAGCAAGATCCAGGAAAGGCACAAAGCTACACAGAGAAACCCTGTCTCAAAAAACCAAAAAAAAAAAAAAAAAAAAAAAAAAAAACCAAAAAAAAAACCTTCCAGGAAGTATTTCTTCAGGGCCAGCATATTGAAGCTGTGTTTTAGAGGAACCAAAGTTGAATCTCAAGCTGGCAGCCAAATTTGGCAAATAATGTCTAAGAGTCTCCTACATGGTACTGTTTTGTTGTTGTTGTTGTTTTCCAGAGCTGAGGACCAACCCCAGGGCCTTGCGCTTGCTAGGCAAGCGCTCTACCACTGAGCTAAATCCCCAACCCCGGTACTGGTTTTGATAGCATGAAAGTTACAGGATTGAAGAGGTCATACAGGAAAACTTGAGGCTTGGCACCAGGAGAGGCCATTGGTTGAGGGGACAGCCTTAGTGGTCGTGGAGACCCCAAAATATTAGAGATGCCTGGACTATAGGACACCTGCCAAGAACAGCAGCGGGTATGGAGTGAACGTGGCTTTAGCACTGTGAGTGTTAAAACTAAGGAAGTGGAGCTGCCCAAGTCTTTGGAGCCAGAAGATTGTGAGTGAGTCCCAGCTTCCAGGCTGAGCTACAGGATGGGAGCTACACTGCTGGACTTTGGTTGTGCTTAAGTGCAATTGTCTTTATGCCCATTTCTCCCTCCTTGGAGTAAGAAAGTATTCAACTTTGTTTCTATAGGATGCTTTCACACCATGATGGACTGCAACCTAAAAGGTGAACCAAAATTCAGCCCTTCTATCTTTTTTTTTTTTTTTCAAGACAGGGTTTCTCTGTGTGGCTTTGTGCCTTTCCTGGCACTCACTCTGTAGCCCAGGTTGGCATCGAACTCACAGAGATCTGCCTGGCTCTGCCTCCCGAGTGCTGGGATTAAAGGCGTGCGCCGCCACCGCCGCCGCCACCACCCGGCCCTTTTATCTTTAAGTTGTTTTGGTCAGGTATTTTGGCAATGAAAAGAGTGATGAACACACCAAGCACGGGATTAATAGATGCAATATATAAAGAACTATGAAAATTAAAAACACAAAAAAATCTAAATCATCCAGTCAATAAATGGGCTAATGACTTGACTAGATCTCAAAAGAAGAAACATAAACGGTCAATAATTATTGAAAAAGTGTTCAATATCCATAACCATCAGGAAACTACAAATTAAAACTGCTCTGAGATTCCACCTTACCCCAGTCAGAATAGCTGTCATCAAGAAAACCAGTACAAGCCGGTTGTGGTGGTGCATGCCTTTAATGTCAGCTATTAGGAGGCAGAGGCAGGCAGATAACTGTGAGTTTGAGGCCAGCCTGGTCTACAGAGTGAGTTCCAGGACAGCCAGGGCTACATCAAAAGACCCTGGCCAAATGCAGAGAAAAAGAAGCCTACATACACTGCTGGTGGGAGAGTCAGTCGATATAGTCATCAGGAAGTTTCTCGAAAGATAAAAATACAGCTACCATATGACCCAGCTTTAGCACTTCTGGGCATATACAAGAGGGCTCCTGAGTCGGCATACCTCAGAGTTACTTGCACATCATGTTGCTGGACCATTTACAACAGCTAAGAATGGGATCTACCTACGTACACGTCACCCGATTGGGTGATTAAAGAGAATGTCGTGGAAGTTTATTCAGCCATAAAAGAAAATGAAATCATTACATTTACAGGAAAATTTGGGTACAGTTGAAGACTATTATTCTAGATAAATAAGCCAGACTCAAGAAGACAGATACTGCATGCTTTCTGTCATATATGGGATGTGGTTTAAATTTGCCAGGCATCATGGCTCATGCCTTTAATCCCAGCCTTCAAGAAGCAAAAGCAGGTGGATCTCTGTGAGTTACAGGTCAGCCAGGGCAACATGGTGAGGTCCTCCCCCATCCCTGTAGAAAAGCATGTGTGTGTGTGTGTGTGTGAGAGAGAGAGAGGGGGGGGGGGAGAGGGAGAGAGGGAGAGAGAGAGAGAGAGAGAGAGAGAGAGAGAGAGAGAGAGAGAGAGAGAGAGCTTGTGATAAAAGTACAAAGGGAGCTGTGAGAGGGAAGAACAGATCTTCAAATCCATATGATGTGAAGTAGAAGGGAAGACTGAGGCTGCAGGTGGGGAAGGGGAGGAAAGGAGGCCAAGTCTGGGCAGGGGAGTCAGGCAAGAATTGTGGGAAAAGGTCATGAATAAAAACAAAGTGACAGTCGGGCAGCGGTGGCACATGCCTTTAATCTCAGCACTCGGGAGGCCGAGGCAGGTGGATCTCTGCGAGTTCGAGGCCAGCCAGGTCTAGAGAGTGAGTTCCAGGATAACCAGGAATACACAGAGAAACCCTGTCTAGAAAAAAACAAAAAACCCCAAAAGAACAAAGTGATGTATGTGTATGAAAATGATGTAATAAAACCCAGTATTTTTATTCTAACTCTTAACAATAATAACTAAAGAAGAAAGACCATCCACAGCCAAATTACCACAATACTTTCACTGGAGTGAACAGTGAACACTTTCATGTATTTGTTTTAGATAAATGTTCTTTATAAAAAACCTTATAAGGAAAGGATGCATGGGATTATCAGTGTCATCTCTAGTTTGCAGAGGGAAAAAAAACATAAAACAAAAACAAGAGCCACGGGGCACAAACCTGTAATCCCTATAGTCCCAGGACTAGAGAGACTGACCTAGGAGGATCTCAAGATTAAATTGAGCGTGGCTACACAGAGAGAACTTCTGTGAGGAAAACCAAAGCCAGAGGAAAGAAGAGAGGAGGGGAAAATCAGAACATCCTACGGTGAGTGCTATGTTCTTGTATGGTGATACAGACCATGATCCATGAGCTGCGCTTTGAATGGCCAACTACTACATTGTTATTAATGGATCAACATGGCTTAGGTCTCACTCTTTTCTTTTTAAAATAATTTATTTTTTACTTTATGTGCATTGGTGTCCTGCCTGTCTGTGTGAGGGTGTCGGATCTTGTAGTTAACAGACAGTTGTGAGCCGCCACGTGAGTGCTAGGAATGGAACCCGGGTCCTCCGGAAGAGCAGTCGGTGCTCTTAACCGCTGAGCCATCTCTCCAGTCCCAGGCCTCACTCTTTATTCATTGTCATATACTGCTGGCACTTGACCACTTAGAAGTTGGTTTTCAGGGCTGGTGGGGTGGCTCAGCGGGTAAAGGTGCTTGCTGCCAAGCCTGACGACCTGAGTTCGAGTCCTGGAGCCCACATGGTGGAGGGAGAGAACTGACTTCCACGTGTTGTTCTCTGACCTCCACACGTCAATCGTGGGCACATGAACACACAATATATATTAAGAGATACAACTTAATAGCTCGTCATCTTTCCTGCCCTGGCTTGGAGTGCGACTTCTCTGGCCTTGATCTCTGAGACCAGTGAACCTACCCAGGAGTGGCTCTGCTCTGAGTAAACCTGCTGTTATACTTTTTCAACTGGTCTTGATCTGGCTTGCTGCGTCAGCAGAGAGAATCACTATTTGGGACAGAAAACCTCTGAAGTAGGACTCTTGTTCTGGGCTCTATCTCCTTGTCCCCAGGGTCTTGCTCTGGCCTCTTCTCTCTCAGTCCTGTGATTTCTGTAGAAGGAATTCAGATGGGACACAGATCACAGTGTACAGACAAGTAGGATTTAGGGTCCCGATCAGCTTGGTTTTCTCTGCCAGTGAAAGAATTCAAAGGCAGGAAAATCTCGAGTGCAGCAAGCAGCAGCAGGGGTTCTCACACTCAGGAGACAGACAGAATCAGCCTGGAAAGAAAGGGGACAAAGAAACACACACACACACACACACACACACACACACACACACACACACACACAGAATGACCCTCTGCAGAGCATCAGGAGCTAGAAGTCTGGCCTCCTTGAGAGCTGAGTGCTTTAAAGGTCTTTGAGGGTCTTCTCCCCCTAATTTCTGGTTGGTTAGTTTGAATAAAGACAGAGACTGACAGACCCACAGTTTAGGGGAAACGTCCCAATTTGCCCTTGAGTCCCTGAATTGTTCAACTGACTGGTCTACAGGCAGGGTAGGGACTGCCCGGACTTTAGGCCTACGTCTCCGGTCAGGAGTAGGAGGGAGAAGTGAGAAGCTTTCTATCATCATTATCTATTCCTGATCCTTCTTTTTATCTGTCTATCAGGGATCTGTCTAGCGCCTAGTCCCACAGGAGTAGATAATGACCATAGGGACCATTGTGCTAATTAGGTTTTAAGCAAGATTTATACCATTTCCAAAGCCATTAGATGGACAGCTTCTCCTGAGAAGGGGCATTTTCCTGTCCAGGTGATTGAGAAACCCATTTGGATTAACTCCTTTAAATGAGAGAATGAGGGAATGACCTTATTCTTTTCCAAAAAAGCCTCCAGCTAAGACTTCAGGGAAGTTCAGAAAGTTTCCAGCCAGGATCAGATTACCTTTAAGATCCCATTTTTTTTCAACATTTTTTTTAACAAAGATTTATTTACTTATTATGTATACAGTGTTCTGCCTGCTGGCCAGAAGAGGGCATCAAATCTCACTACAGATGGTTGTGAGCCACCATGTGGTTGCTGGGAATTGATCTCAGGACCTCTGGAAGAACAGCTAGTGCTCTTAACCGCTGAGCCATCTCTCCAGCCCAAGACCCCATTCTTTTTGTAAGCGTTAAGAGTCTAGCCTTGGCTTTGCAGCAGCTTTCTCATATACCGACAGACACCCTACTGGGACATTGAAGACAGGATTTCTAATGGGGAAGTAGAGTCTACATCAAAGGATTTTGTTTGTTTATTTTTATTTTTGAGGCGGGATCTCACTATGTAGCCCTGGCTGGCTCAGAGCTCACAATGTAGACTAGGCTGGCCTTAAACTCACAGAGATCCACCTGCTTTCCTGAGCGATGGGATTAAAGCTGTGCACCACCTTTGGAGGCAGGAAGGGTAGGAGAGGTAGGGATGGGAGGGTGGCGCACGCCTTTAGCCCCAGCACTCAGGAGGCAGAGGCAGGCCAATCTCTGTGAGTTCAAGGCCAGTCTGATCTACAGAGGGAGTTCCATGACAGCCAGGGCTACACAGAGAAAATCCAATCTCAGAAAAACAAAACAAAAGACATGCATCTCCCACCTGGGTGAAGTGGTATCGATAGTAAGGTATTGTTGCCATTGGTGCCACATACCTCCTGATCCCCACCCATTCCCAGTCTTTGGTCTGGGAATTAGAGAGCCCAGCTGCAAGTTCCTGCTGTGAAACTCCCGCTCTCCTCAAAAGGAATAAGAAGTGGCCCCCTCCTCAGCTATGTGTGCTGTGAGTCTCTTCAGAGACCTCACCATGCTGTCTGTCTGTCTCTGGTGCTAGGACCTGACTTCTCCTTAGAGCCTGATACTTGTTGTCCCTCTGTCTGTCCATCCATGTTAGAGCCCTGGAGGAGTGGCTAAATAGCTCTCTCTCTCTCTCTCTCTCTCTCTCTCTCATCCTTCCCAATGTGGTCATGCTGAATAAACCATTTTCTACTTTTCACTATTAATTTGGGTCTTTTAAACTGGCTTGTGGGGGCACAGGCTGTGACAGCTAAATCTGGTAACAATCCTAGAACTTGAGAGGCTTGGACTACACAGCCAAGTCCTGGATAGCCTGGGACATATAGTGAGACCCTGTCTCAAGATGAAAAAAAAGGGGGGGCGGATGGTGGACACAAGTTTTGGTCATGCTCATCTCAAAGTTATAGAGGAAAGGTTAGAATGGCAGACAGGAACACCTTGAGCATGCAGTTTTCTCAAAAAAAAAAAAAATTAGATAAATCAAAAGAGCACATGGAAGATCCACTTAAAACTCTGACCCTAAAAGTGACCACCGCACTCAGCAGATACCAAATGGAGAGAGAGCTAAGGAGGCAGGTTCCAAGTGTGAGCATGGCAGGCTTGGCACTACAGAGTCCTATTAGCCTATTGATAGATGACAGCCTGGCCTCTGCATACTGAATCTCTCCCCTGGGTTAGGACACAGGGAAAGAAGGACAGTGCTGAGCACAGGTCAGAGCACCGTAGTGTCAGGCAGACAGTACCGAAACTTGTGGCTCCCTATAGCTGGATGTCTGTCCCTCAAGCTTCTCCGTGTGTCTTTGCTCCACATAGGGAATGCCTTTGGTGAGCACAGCAGGGATGGGAATGAGACGGGACACTTGCAGGCTGAGAGTTAGGGTGGTGAAACGTAGCTAATTTAAGGGCCAGGTTTGTGGGGAGAGAAGAGGATCTGGACTTCTCTCCATCTTGGCAGCGTGGAAGACGTTGCTTATTCAATCCCCAGGGGTTTTTCCTGCATTAAGACGCTCCGGAATATAACCAGAATACCACTGGACTGCAAGAGGACTATCTATCAGGCAATTATTAAGTATTTTCCGAAAGTGATGCTGCTGTGCAAAGTGATTTAAAATAAATTGAATGTACTCTTCCATTTGGAGATGAGGAGACGCATATCACTTGGTTTTATTTAATAATGATTTAGATGATGGCAAGAAAAGCAAGTAAATTCAAATTAGATTATTGACCTTCATGATTATAAAACAGAACTCCAACAAGAATAAATGACAGATATTTGTCTATCTGAATATATTTCAATTATTTTTAAACAACATGAAAAATACATATTAGCCACAATCTGTGATGAGTGGACACGCTGGCATTGTTATTTATAAAGTCTTTCTAGGGTCCAGAACTTCCCAGAGAATTATTGTGAAGTCACTTTTCTCTAGTGACGCTGGAAGATGACATAATGGAGTCTTCCGTACAGCTCCGATCCCTGGCCATTAGTGCTGCACCCTAGCTATGATGGAGTCTTCCGTACAGCTCCGATCCCTGCCCATTAGTGCTGCACCCTAGCTATGATGGATGCTTTCCAGGCAACTCATAGAACTTACTACTAATAACTCAATATCCATTGAGTATCCTGTGGCAATAATGAAATTAGACCCAAAAGTAAACCTGTATGTGTTTGTGTGATTCATCCATTATCCCATTCAATTTCTCACATTGAATTATGGGTGTTTTTAATGTGGAAGTCTTATTCATACTATAGGCGGAGGATTAAGTGAAAAGGGACATTTTTATCATCCACTGAAGTTTATCTCAGGTACGAGTTTCAGCATAAAATCTTCCTCCTGCCCTCAACATAATGTCCCATATCTGCCTGTTGTTTAACTTCTCATTTTTGAATTGAAACATCCACTCCTGGAGCGAGGTCTCTTAAGGTTCAGAAAATAAGCAAAACTCACAAATCTCAGGAAGCTCCTGAAGCTTACAAGATCACAAGGCTCCTCCCCAAGCTTATACGATTGTGAGAGGAGACTCTAGCCAGCTATACTGCCTGCAAGTTCTGTAGGGAGTTCCAGGGTGTAGCTTTTGTGAGTCTTCCTTCATCGATGCTGGGGTGAACTTTTTGGGGGTACAACTCTCTTTGAGTCATCTATGCTGCTAAAAGAAACTTCTCAACCACACTTCTGTAAATGACCCCCAATACGGTCACTGGCTCATTATGACAGGTTTGTATAGAATTGCTTGTCGGGTCTGTGGTCACTGTTCTTTCTGGATTTGTTCATCTCTCCCCAGAGGTCATACAACCAACACGGGGCAACATGAGTGTTGTTACCCCGTAGGAAACTCACTCCTTACTGTACCTGGATCATATTTTTGTCTGGGTAGAATGCACAGTTCATTCACTTTGGCATATGTAAATATACTTATCCAACTGATAAAGAAATGAAAGCCAGCCTTGTATTTCATCCATGCTGGAACTTGGAGTTTTCAGGCTTCCAGGGTGCTGGAACTACAGGCATACATCATCTTGCCTAGCTTTATCTTACACTCCTACGTTGTACCCATCTGTGTGAAAATTCATATAGCTTCTGCCTCTACGACAGAAACCGGCTCGAGAAATGGTTCACAACTGTATGTAACTCCAGTTCCAGGTGAGTTTATGCCCCCTTCTGTCCTCCATGGGTACTGCATGCACAACATACAGGGACATACATACAGGCCAAACACTGGGACACGTAAAATAAAATTAAAGGTTTAAAAAAATAAAAGACAGAAATGTAAGTTTGAGGAAAGTCCTACATCAAAAATATTTTGACGGGGCCAGAGAGATGGCTTAGAGGTTAAGAGCACTGACTGCTCTTCCAGAGGTCCTGAGTTCAATTCCCAGCAACCACATGGTGGCCCACAACCATCTGTAGTGAGATCTGGTGCTCTCTTCTGGCCTGCAGTCATACATGCTGTATACATAATAAATAAGTAAATAAATCTTTAAAAAATATTTTGAGGATTCTCATAACTGAATGAGACATGTGGGTCATAGACTATTTACAGTCTGTGATTTAATTTAACTATTAACTCCTTTAGCATTGCAGATTCATTGATTATCCAGACTTGGTAGAAAACCCGGAACAAATTCCAGATCTAGATGGCCAGAAGCAAGTTGGACTGACAGACAATCACTTTCTGGCCCGTAGTTCCAGTATGTCCCATATACCATGTCCCTGGTGCCAGCGGCCTCAGAAAAGCTCAGCTCTGTTTGGCTTTAGTTGATCCCACACGGGCAGCCTTGCAGTCCCTGGCCTCTGTGCGCTCCTCACCTATAAGCAGTAGGGCAGAGAAACTACCAAACTCTGTGGGTAGAAAGATTTATTGAGGATCAAACAGTCAAGGCCATCTCTGGGGGTGAAGGGGCAGAGAGAAGAGCATGCAGATTTGGTATGACAGTCAGCAGGTAGGGATCTGAGCTGAGACAGGCTGTTGAGGTTGTCTGAAGTGGCTAACCTTTGGGGGAAGGTCAAGGGAAGTTCCTGGAGGAGTAAGCGTGGTTCCTGGAAAACAGGAACCCGATTTAGGAGATGTGCTTTTCTGGTAAGCAGAAAGGCTCCTTTAGGCTTCTTTACCCAACAACTGAACTGTTCATACCTCACGTTTACAGACTATCCGTTTCTTGTCTGACTCAAATTAGCCAAATAGTAAAAGCTATTTCAGGAGCTGAGCAGGAGGATCTCTGTGAGTTTGAGGCTAGCCTGCTCTACATAGAGAGCTCTAGGACAGCCAGGACTACACAAAGAGACTCTGTCGCAAAAACACACAAAAAAACCATTGGATTTTTAAAAATCCAAAGTCTCTCAACTGCGGGCTTGTAGATGTATCCAACCTTCTTATTAAATAAGAAACACAGAACCAATGCAAAGAAGAAAGCCAAGAGGTCAGAACTAAGAGCTAAAACCTTACCCTTCCTCCTGCGGTGGTCCTACCTCTCCGAACCAGAGCTACCCCTGTGTTAAAGTCTTTATATAGAGTTCCTGTCCTGCCTTCTCATTGGTTGTAAACCCAACCACATGACCGCCTCCTCACAGCCTGTCTGTATAGGCCTCCAGGTTTTCCATGATTGGTATTAAGATTAAAGGCATGTGTATCCAATAATGGCTGTATCCCTGAACACACAGAGACTTACCCAGCTCTGCCTACCAAGTGCTGGAATTACAAGCGTACGCTACCACTGCCCTGCTTTCCTATGGCTTGCTAATAGCTCTGACCCCCGGGCAACTTTATTTATTAACATACAAATAATATTTTAATACAAATAAAATATCACCATATTTCCCCTTTTCTATTTTAATGAAAAGGAAAAAAAAGAAAAAGCTTATAACTAATATAAGAAAAACTATATACAAAAGTACAATAACTATATACAATATATACAAGTAATAAATACCTAAACAATGTCTAGTCCATTTGTATTTGACAAATTCAGAGAAAATAATTTCATTATCTATCCTATTTTGGTAAGTCCAAAATGTATCCTAATTAATCTTCAACTATAACTAACTAAACTTCAACTATAACTAACTAATCTTCAACTCCCTCAGAGACCCAAGAAGGAAATAATATTAGCTAACAAAAATAAAAACAGGAAGTGCACATAAGCAACTTCCAAAAAATTTGTGAGTTGACAGAAACAGACAGCTGTCTGGACAGTCACCTGAGGTTTCTCCGAAGTGCTGGGGCATCATCTTCAGCCTATAGGCTTAGCATATCTGACAGACTCATTTGTGAAGTAGGATGTACACAAGGTCAACAGTTCAACCTCACATTGAGTGAGAGTAGTCCATGTACCAGAAACACCTGAATTCCACTAGTGTCATGTCGTGATTCAGGATTTTAAATTCTGGAAATTGTTGATGGTTTTTTAATTCAGCTGTCCATTCTTCTTGGCTGTGTATATATGGCTTCATCTCAGCATCCCGTTCTTCTCCATATCCCTCCATCAAATGCCAGTCTACTATTGAGAGGCATGAGCTTAGTTACTCTTCAAGAATAACTGTTTCAGCTGCTGTTCCATTGCACATCAGAGGCCATCGGCCCACTGCCTGTTCAGCTGCCTTCGAAGAAAAGGGCACTGTACCTTTTTCGAATTGTGAAGGCCACTTCAGGGATGGTGCCATATTGTCCTGGCCTCTGAAGATGCCTTTTGATAAAGCCATAACCACACTTGTTTTGGCAAGAATCAGTAATCCTTTGTTTTATGTCCTGTTTGTCCATTTTGTCCTGTTGATTCGAGGATACTTTGTTGTCCAGTGGCTAACTTTTGCCACAATGAAAGTTAACTCCATATGCAGTTTCTTCAATGCCCATATTTTCTCTGAAGTAGATTGGTACTGCCAGGAGCCGACATGTCTCATAGTCATAACAAAAAAGAAAAATTTTCTAAGTTATTAAAACATTTTAAATGCCATATTCTGTAGATCTCTGAAGGGTTTGAAGATAACCTGTCTATCTAAAATATATCTACTCAATCTTGAAAACATACCTAATATAACTACAAGTTCTATTATAATATCTAACTACTAACTTTCATTTCTTTATATCCTAATAGTTGGTAATAACATTCAAGGATCAGAAAATTGCATTACATTGTTAGATGAACGGTACAATTAGAAAAATATATATAACATTTTCTAACAATATCAATTTCAATATATATAATTTGTATACAATATAAAACAATCCAATCCAATGTAAAGTATTTACATTTTTCTTTTCTTTCTTTTTTTTTTTAATAAGAACCTTAAATCTAATCTCCTTTGCTTAGCCTTTTTCCTAACCCTTGACAACAACTTGTAACCAACCCCCCTAACCAATGAAAATTATCCCAGACCCAAAACCCATTAAAAGACCAAAAAAACCAACCGCCCCACATGGGCTCCTATAAAATAAAAAAATAAGTTATATATTTTCTTACTTCAAGAGTCAAGAAACGAGGCACAGTCACAAATCAAAGCAAAACTCAACAGTGTAAAAAGCTCAGTGTTTGACATCCGGGTCCTACTATCCATCCTCTGGGCCCCAAGGGCCTGGAGAGCTCCATGTATCAGTCTCTGCCCTCTGCAGCATATATAGCTTGTCTAATAAGCTCGGGTCAGCTCCACTTCCCAGGTGCTGCTGTCCTGGGTGGGCATCCCACAGTCCTGATATTTTAAATATGATGGACTGTCCATATGCTGCATCTCTACCAATGACTTCCTGACCCAAGCTTCAGGGATTCTACCTGAAGGGACACTAGCCCCCTTGAGCATGTGGCTCCGGCAGGCCTTGCCCTTCTCCCCCATTCCCTCTGCCTTCTAGAGCTAGCTACCAAGGTCTCCTCCTGAGGCTGACTACCAAGGTCCAGCTATCAAAGTATTGAAGTCCAGCAATCAAAAGCCCCCTTTGGCTCACCGAATTAACATGCCCAATTAAAATCAAACGATCATCCTAACACCGACTTTCCCCTTTCCCTTTATAAACTGCCATTTTCTTCTGGGCCACACCTGTCTCCCCTCTGGAGGAGTCCAGAGGCCATCCTTTGTCCCTCCAGGACAAATACTTCTTCCCTCTTTCTCTTGTTCTCTTCCCCTTCTCCCTCATCCTCTATCCCCTGTCTTTGTCTCTTATCCCCTGCCCTCTATCCCTCTGGGGCAATAAATCTCCATTGTGCTGAGAACTTGGCCTTGGGAGTCCTGAGCCTATACTTTTCCTTTCACCGCCTCTACCACACGATGACAAGCCTCAGCTGCTCTCCCTGACCCCTTCATGTCTTCTAAACCAATACCATGTGAGGGCCTCATATAGATAACCAAGCACAGCTGCTAGCATGAGATGCAGCCTTAGCCACCTCTGGACCACAGCTTTGTCTACCAACCCTGAGGAGATACTTCCCAGGTTTTCCCTCAGTGCTGCTGGTCCCTTAATCACAGCTAATTTTTCAGCCCCAGAAAGCCATCATTGACTGTCCCAGCGAAGCACAGGCTTCACTTCTGTTACGTTGATCTCGAGTAAATCATTGTTGATTCTTCAACCCAAGCTGACTGGCACTAGATTCTTAATTGAAATTATCACACAAAGTGGTAGTGTCTTTAAGGGACTCTGAAACTTCAGAAACCAGGCACACATTGTCTGCACTGCTCTCAGCATTATTTCCGAGTTCCCACAACAGCTCTGAACACTCAACAGTTTTTCCAGCCCCGATTCCAAAATCCTTATAATCCTCCCACGGTTAGGACAACATGGTTAGGTCTGTCACAGCAATAATCTACCCTCTGGTACCGACTTCTGTCTTAGGTTATGTTCTACTTCTGTGGTGAAACACCGTGACCAAAGGCAACCTGAGGAGACGAGGGTTTGCTTCTGCTTACAGTTGTAGTCAGTCCATTGTCGAGGTAAATCAGGAACTCGAGCAGAAACCTGGAGGGGAGATGGTGGAGGAATACTATTTACTGGCTTGTTCTTTCCCGCTCGCTTAAACTGCTTCCTTACAGACTCCAGCGCCATCTGCCCAGGGATGGCGCTGCATCAGTGGGCTGAGCCCTCCCACATCAATCATCAATCGCAGGCTTGCCTGTCAGCCAATGTGATGGAAGCATTTCCTCAGTGGAGGTTCCCCTTTCCCAGACGCTTTAGCTTGCGTCAAGTTGACAAAAACAAACAAAAGCCCAACGCACACATATTAGCACATCACAGTATACATTTTTAAAGTTTTTATTTTTTTATATTTTACTGAGTTTAGTGTGTGTATGTACACACACACACCACAACACATATATGAAGGCCAGAGGACAACTCGTAAAAGTCCACTCTCTCCTCTTAGCCTGTGGGTCCCAGGATCGAATCCAGGCCTGGTGTCAGACACCCCATCTGCTGAGCCATCTCACTGGCCCATTAATTTTTTATTTTTTATAAGTCTAACTCTAATATCCAGCTGACCTCAAATGGGAGGCAATCCTCGTGCCTCAGCTTCCTGAGTGTTGGTATTGCAGGTGAGAGTTACCATACCTAGAATTTCACGATTTTTAAAAGAACATACATAAAAGCCAGGTGGTGATGGTGCACACTTTTAATCCCAGCATTTGGGAGGCAGAGGCAGACAGATCTCTGTGAGTTTGAGGCCAGTCTATTCTACAGAGGGAGTTCCAGGACATCCAGGACTAGACATAGAGAAAACATGCCTTGAAAAACAAAACAAAAATGTAGGCAGACTTTTCTAACCCACCAGTCAGTTCTCAAATAACCACACAGAGACTTATTATTCATTATAAAGGTTTGGTCTCTAGCTCAAGCTTGTTACTAACTAGCTCTTATAATTTAAATTAACCCATTTCTATTAAGTTACTCATTGCCATATGGCTTATGGCTTGTTACCTCTCCTGTATGTCGTGCTTCCCCTGAGTCCAGTGGCTGCTCTTTGACTCTGCCGTTTTTCTTCCCAGCATCCTTAATCTGATCCTCCCACCTAACCTTATCCTGCCTAGCTGTAGGCCAGTCAGCCCCTTATTAAACCAATCACAATGACATATTCACACAGTGTAAAGGAATATTACACACACACACACACACACACACACACACACACAAACACACACACAAAAGATATATTGGTAGATTAAAATAAATGTTGGGATTAAAACCAGATGGAATTCAGAGGAAGCATCTCTCCGTGACATGTATTCCTGACATAGAGTGTGTTTTAGGGTGGAAACAAGAACAATATACATACTCTAATTTTTGTTTTTGGGAAAATGCCTCTGTCAGATTGACATGCAGGTAATCCTGTTGGTATTGTTTTTTAAAGTGTGTGTGTGTGTGTGTGTGTGTCTGTCTGTGTGTGTGTGTGTGTGTGTCTGTGTGTGTGTGAGGGTATATGCATGTTAGTGCAGGAGCCCACAGAAATGAGAAGAGGGTGTCAGATCTCCTGGAGTTGGGAGTTATAGGCTGTTGTGAGCCACTCAATGTGAGTGCTGGGAATTGAATTTGGGTCCTCCGGAAGTGCCCTAAACTGCTGAACCATCTCTCTAGCCCCCATATTCCTTTTAAAGTAACAGTATAGCAAATACACGAACATGACCTCATGTGTTTTTCCTTCTTTGACTTTATGTGGTGCTGGAGCAAGAAAATCATTTCAAAATTTTAAGTTGTGATTAAAATGTCTAATCTCAAATAAATCATATGAATTAAGTAAAAGAATAAGTTATTTGAAGTTAATATTAGGAAGAAGCAGCAACCTGGGTGGCCAGCAGTCTCTGTGGCCGTGATGTGGCTCTGGCCTCCTGACTCAGAGCTGTTGACATAGGAACGGTATTTAACTGGGGAATTAAACAGCTCGGCAGTGCCGGAATCACTTCTGTGATATCATCTATGTCCTGCTGCCAGTAAATGTTCTGAAAATACTCTGTTCTGGAAAAGCTATGTCTCAATGAGAACAGTCAGTCTGCCAAAATAATTCTCACCACCCCCCTGCCTCCAAACAAGCGAGCCATGAAAAATCCAGAGCCATGAATGGCTGCCTTTGCAAGGAGGCATTTCCTGAGAATTGAGACCAAAAGGCTTTGTGCATGATTCTCCTTCCCATTTATTATAATAAAATACCTGAGATGACAAACATCCAAGGAGAAAGTATTTATTTATTGTGACTCAGAGTTTTAGAGGTTCCAGTCCACTGAAGCCTTTGTGGGGGTAGGGGTGGGGGGCTGGGTGGAGGTGGGGGGCTGGGTGGGGGTGGGGGAGTGGGGGGTAGGGGGGTGGGAGGGTGGGAGGGGATACAGAATGGCAGTAGTGGGGAGGACATGGGTGGGAAGCATAAGGAAGAGGCCTTAGTCAATGTGAAGCTAAGCCCGGCCAATGACCCAAGGACCTCTCACTAGACTACACCTGAGCATTCTACCCTTCTTCTCCCCGCTTCCCCCTTTCCTCCTGCTCCCCCTCCCCCCTTATTCCTCTCCCCTCCCCCTCTTTTTCCTCTTCTCCCTCTCCCCACACTCCTCCTCTCCTATCTTCCTTTTCCTTTGGAAGAAAATCTGAATGCCAGAACAACTTCCAAAAAGTTTTTGTTTGAAGGCTGGCGTGGTATACACTCCTGCAACCCCAGCACTTGGGAGGTAGAGGCAAGAGGATTCAAAAATCCAAGTCCAGCCTGGAGTCTGGGAGGCTCTGCTTCACCAAATCTCAAAAAAAAAAAAAAAACAAAAAAAAAAAAACAAAAAAAAAAAAACCAAAAAAAAAACCAAAAAAAAAAAAAAAAAACAAACAAACCCAGATGTGTCATTTGAAAGAGGAGGTTAGCACTCAAAAACATAAGATAAAGACAAGATTTTACCAAGCTAGAACTGCATTAATAAAATCGGGCAGTGGCAGCGCATGCCTTTAATCCCAGCCCTTGGGAGGCAGAGGCAGGCAGTCTCTGAGTTCGAGTTTGAGACCAGCCTGGTCTACAGAGTGAGTTCCAGGACAGCCAGGGCTACACAGAGAAACCCTGTCACAAACAAACAAACAAAAACTCTGCATAATAAAAAGACAACCAGCCTTCACTTCCATAATATAAGGAAATTTTCTTATCACCTCTACAAAAGATCAAAAACTAGTTTGAAAATATACCTGAAGGGTTGGGGATTTAGCTCAGTGGTAGAGCATTTGCCTAGCAAGCGCAAGGCCCTGGGTTCAGTCCTCAGCTCCAGAAAAAAAAAAAAAAAAGAAAGAAAGAAAAAAGAAAAAAAATTAAAAAAAAGAAAAGAAAAGAAAATATACCTGACATATCCCCAAACAATTTTTTAAGTACTATAATTTGGTTAATTAAACCATTACTTCTGCTTTAAACATTTCCCCAAAATTTTATAGTCAGCATCTGTACATTTTCCAGATTCTAAATTCTTTGTTTAAAAAAAAATGTCACCATCCATTTCTTGGACCTATTATAGAAAAGAGCTCATCCTATATATTTTGGCAAGCTGTATGAAGACACAGGTCCTCTTGGTTACATTTTAGTGGAAGTTAGTTCCAGAGCTTGGAACTAGGGAAAAAAGGATCCAATGGTCTGAAGTAAAGCATGGCTGAAATAGTGTTTAAAAAGTAAAACAAAACAAAACACTAGAAGTTATTTTCAGCTGAAGAGAACTGTATGTTCCCGATTTTCTCTGGTTTCATTCTACGCCATCGTACCATTTCCAACCATCAGGCTGACAAGAGGGCTGAGGTAACCCTGGTCAGAAGGCTTTTCACATCTACTCCCTCCTCGTATCTGACCCACCACCAATATGGGCGATGAAAATAACTCTCCACTCTTGGTGACTATACTGCAAACACCATCATTTAGTGATTGCTATGGACAGTGGTCTCGAGTCTGCCCTGAGTTCCAGGTGTCATGCCTCAGAAGCCCACTTTGTTGTTCCTCAAAGCACTAAGACTTTCAGTGGGCGTGGTCAAAGTAGATAGGTACCTGAAGCTCCAACCGGGTTCCTCAGGTGTCTTTTTTTTTTTTTTCAAAGATGTATTCATTTATTATATATACAGTGTTCTGCCTGGATGTGTCCCTGCAGGCCAGAAGAGGGCACCAGATCTCATTATAGATGGTTGTGAGTCACCATGTGGTTGCTGGGAATTGAACTCAGGACCTCTGGAAGAGCAGCCAGTGTTCTTAACCTCTGAGCCATCCCTCCAGCCCCCCAGGTGTCTTAATACTCATTTTTCTCCTCCAGAACACACTCAGCCCCTCCGCTTCCCCCTTTGAGTAAAGCTACTCATGGACAAAGAGCCAGCCAGTGGTGAAGGGTGAGGACAAAGTCCAGAACACTCTCCATCCATGAGGTAAGTTCTAGGGCTTCATGGCCACTGTGGTTCTGGGACGGCAATGAGTCCATTGAAAACCTTCCCTGGTGTAAGGTTTATTTCACAGAACCTTGAAGATTGGATGACCTGAGTGGAGCTAATGTTCTGGTTGGGGGGTTCTCCCAGTTGTCATAGTGAGTGGGCGGCAGAGCCTAGCCATCTGTGATTGGCAGTATCTGAGGGCAGCGAGGAGTCAACATGCTTTACCTTATTCCTCCCCCTCTGTCATCCAAAGTAGTGACCTTACCCCTTGGTATATCACATGCTATCGCCCTGTAGGGCTTGGATGGCCTCAGCTAGCCAATGATAGCAGGATAGATAGTTGTCCTCTTCCGACTCTAATTACTGTGACCACACTTGCTTGCCTGGTCAATCTCGAGCTCTTTGCCATGAGCTTTTCTCTTGGTCATCTCCAGTTCCGTCTCCTGCCCCAAAGGTGGTAAGGGTGGATGGCAATTAATTCATATTATTAGCCTGATCTGTTTTCCGTTTTTACTGAGTTTCACTCTTTCAAGACCTTCAAGGTTCTTTAGTGAGGAATTCCTTTTGGGGGGGGGCAAGGCTCATCCTCCATTTTTCAGAGTTTTTTTTCTTTTATACATTTTAATATTTTATTTTATGTGTATGCATGTTTTGCCTACATGTATATCTGTATACCATGTGAGTGCCTGGTGCCTACAGAGGCCAGAGAGAGTGTCAGATCCCCTGGAATTGGAGTTACAGACAGTTGTGAGCTGCCATGTGGATGCTGGGAACTAAATCTAGGACCTCTGGAAGAGCAGCCAGTGCTCTTAACCACTGAGCCATCTCTCCAGAACCTTAATATCTGATGGAAACTGGGAGATAAAATGTGGAAGTATAGTTTCCCTACCTCAGAATTAAGATCTAGGTTGAGATGTTTAAGAAGTGACTCTGGGATGGGGGTGGGGATGGGGGGGGTGGGGTCTGACCTGGTTTCAGTTCTGAGCACCTATACAGCAGATCACAACTCCAGTTCCAGGGGATCCCTCTTCTGTGACTCAAGATCCTGCATGCATGCAGGGCAAGGTCACACTCTCACACACATAAAAATAAAAGATGTTTTTGAGTGCCTCTGCAAAGGCTGCTGGGTTTTCTTCAGCCCTTTGAGTGTTTTGCATCTTATCATAATTCACTGCCTTGAAGAAAGCCCTCCTTGTTCTCAAAGAGGAGGATCAGCACAGAGGGAAATCTCTCAACAGTTCTAAGAGAAGCAACATGGTCAGCAAGACCCTGACCAGTGCCAGCAGATAGCACAACTGCTTCTCTTTCCAAGTCCTTAGACATAACCCACAAGGACCAGACCATTAACTGACCTTAACAGTGAAAGGAAAATGGTTAAAACAGGCTACCTAGCTGGTTTTAAATGCCCAGTGGTAAAATAGAGCTAGAAAGTAAAACAATTGGTAATAGTAATAATAATACAAACAAAAAGGTGGAGTAAACAAAGAGACAGTCTGTCAGTGGTGGCGGTGCACACCTTTAATTCCAGCACTCGGGAGGTGAAGGCAGGCAGATCTATGAGTTGAGGCCATCCTGGCCTATAGAGTAAATTCCAGGACAGCCAAGGCTACACAGAGAAACCCTGTCTCAAAAACAAACAAAAAATAAACAAACAAAAGGAAAATGACAAGTAACTATTCAGGCCTTACAGGCCTCATTAAATCCTGCATGTGGTCTACTGAGCCATGTAATTAGTCACAGCCACCTCACCTATTACACATAGATACACTGAGTTTATGCAAACCTATTTAGATAGCTTTGTGTAAATGTATCTGTTAATGGACTGGACATTGTTAATGTAATTCTTGACTGTATATATTGTATATACTTATTGTATATAGTTTTTCTTATATTAGTTATAATCTTCTTTTATTATTTTAGACAAAAAAAGGTGAAATGTGGTGATATATTATCTATCCTAATAAACTTTGTCTGACACCAGAGGACAGAACAAGCCACTAGATTAAACATAGAGGCCAGACAGTGGTGGCACACACCTTAAATCCTAGCACTTGGGAGGCAGAGGCAGAGATCTGCCTGAATCTCTGTGGGTTCAAGGCCACCCTAGACTACATGAGTTTAATCCAGTCTAAAGGAAACAGAGTCAGGCAGTGGTGGCACACACCTTTAATCCTAGGAAGTAATATGACAGGATGAAGAAAGAATATAAGGCATGAGGAGACAGGAACTAAAGGCTCTTTTTGGCTGAGGTCTTTTGGGTAAGGACTCAGAGACTTTCAGTCTGAGGATTCCTGGAAACAGGATCGGCTGAGGAGTTGGCAAGGTGAGGTTGATTGTGGCTTGCTCTGCTTCTCTGATCTTTCAGCTTTCACCCCGATATCTGGTACCTGATTTTTTTATTATAAGACCATTTAAAATTTGAACAACATCTATTTATCTACTTTATGCTTTGGTTTTCTTCATTATTTTTCTTTTGACATTTTTGGTACTCTTTGGTTACAACCTTATACTATCTTCCTTTTAATTCACCCCATCATCAGATTCTTCTTACAACTGATTTTTTTTTTTTTTAATTTGGAGCTGAGGACCGAACCCAGGGTCTTGTGCTTGCTAGGCAAGCGCTCTGCCACTGACCTCAATCCAAAACCCCACAATTGATTTTTTTTTAATCTTGCCACATTTTGTTTTGTTTTGTTTTTGTTTTTCGAGACAGGGTTTCTCTGTGTAGTTTTGGTGCCTGTCCTGGATCTCGCTCTGTAGACCAGGCTGGCCTCAAACTCACAGAGATCTGCCTGGTTCTGCCTCCTGAGTGCTGGGATTAAAAGCATGCACCACTGCCACCCAGCTGGTTTCTTGCCACATTAAAAAAAAAAAAGATTTTGTTTATTTCTATGTGCATGTGTGAAGCAGGTGACTGTACATGTAAGTGCAGTGCCTATGGAGGCCAGAAAAGGGACCTCCTGGAGCTAGAGTTAAAGGGACCTCCTGGATCTAGAGTTAAAGGCAGCTGCAAGGTGCCTAACATGGGTGTTGGGAACTGAACACTGGGTCATCTGTAGGAACAGTATTTTCTCATGACCTGTGAGCCGTTTCTTCACAGTTCTTCAGTCCCAACTTCTGATTGATTGATTGAGGATTGATTGATTGATTTATTTTGTTGTTTTGAGACAGAGTCTCCCTGTGTAGCTCTGGCTGTCCTAGAACTCACTCTGTAGACTGGGCTGGCCTCAAACTCACAGAGATTCGCCTGCCTCTGCCTCCCAAGTGCTGGGATCAAAGGCCTGCGCCACCACCCTCTACTCCCACATATTCTTAATATGGAAACATCAGGACGTTTTGTTTGTTTTTTAACAATCCATGGGCTCTCACTCATACCTGAACTCAATTATACCTGTGTACTCGTGTGTGCACACACTCAGACCACACCAAGAACAAGTGATAAAGGATGGCCCTTCTGAAACAAACATGACCATGACTTTCCTGGTTCTTGTCTTTTCTGGGGCCATTGGCTATTCTTGCTTAAAACTTTGTTGTTGTTGAGACAGGGTTTCTTTGTGTAGCCTTGGCTGTCCTAGAACTAGCTCTGTAGACCAGGCTGATCTGGAACTCACGGAGATTCTCCTGCCTCTGCCTCCCACGTGCTAAAATTAAAGGCATGCAACATTACCCCTTAGCTTAAAACTTGTGTGTTTTGGTTGTTTTTTGTTGTTGTTGTTGTTGTTGTTGTGTTGTTTGGTTTTTTCTTTTGTTTTTTTTTGGGGGGGTGTTTTTCAAGACAGGGTTTCTCTGTAGATGTAACCAACCGTCTTATCAAATAAGAAACACAGAGCCAATTCAGAGAAGAAAGCCAAGAGGTCAGAGCTAAGAGCCTCACCCTTCCTGCTTCAGCAATCCTCTTCAGTCAAGAGAGCTCTCCGAAAGGGACCGACTTCCTGTGTGTATGTCTTTATATACTCTAGCTGTTCTGCCTTCTCATTGGTTGTAAACCCAAACATGTGACTGCCTCGTCACTGCCTGTATGTACCGCCCTCCAGGTCCTTAAAGGCGTGCGCCATCGCCGCCACGCACTTGCTATGGCTCTAATAGCTCTGACCCCCAGACAACTTTATTTATTAACATACAATTAAAATCACATTTCAGTACAAGTAAAATACCACCACATTTCTCTGTGTAGTTTTGTAGCCTGTCCTGGAACTCACTCTGTAGCCCAGGCTGGCCTTGAATTCACAAAGATCGGCCTGCCTCTGCCTTCCAAGTGCTGGGATTAAAGGCGTGCACCACCACTACCCAGCTTGTTTTGTTTTTTAGTTTTTATTTATTCTCTGTGGTTTTCACATCATGGATCTTAATCCCATTCATCTCCCCATCCCTTCATATCTTCCCTCTGCCCTTGGAATTCCCCCCCAAAAAAAAAAATTCAAGAGAAAAGAAAAAAAATATAAAGAAAAATCTCATTGTGGAAGCTGTGATGTGACACTGTGAGCCACACACTATACCCTTCAGTCCCTATATCTTTATTTGCAAATGTTCTTTGCAAAGAGTCCTTGGTCTGGTTCGAGGCCTCTGGTTTCTGCCACATTGGGCCCTCACTGGGGCTCCTCTTGGATGTGTCATGGAGATCCTGCAGCTTTAGATCTGCAGGACAGGCCCCTTCACATGCTCCATCAGATCACAGATAGAGTAGATGTTGGTAACCCTGGTTCTGAGCCTGGGTGGTTGCTGGGTTGGTCAATCCATTAGCTCTCCCTCATCCTCAACACCAGGGTGAGCTCTCCAGCATCGCCCAGGCTGGCTCCCCCTATGCAGTAGCAGCAAAGAGCAGGACTTCCATGCTCTCAGGGCCTGCTCACCCACACCTGCACCATCAGGGCCAGCTCTACTGTGTTTCCCAGGCCAGGGGAAGGGACCACTTTCCCGAGTGCTGCAGCTGGTGAGGGACAGGGACAGCTCTCCCATTCTCATGACCTCAGAGCCAGGTCCTCCACCTGCCACGGGTAGAGAGGGGAAAGAGCATCTCTCCCTTGCCCATGTCACCATATGGCAGATGTGGGGTAGGGCAAGATCTCCCACACTCCTGTTCTTGGGCCAGTTCACCTGTGCCCCATCAACAGTCAGCTCTACTGTGGTGCCCAGGTGAGGTACAGAGCCTTTCTTTTCTCCTGAGTGCTATAGCTGGTATGTGTGTTTTCGGGGGAGTCAGCTCTCTTGCCTGCCAAGGGTGTCAAGGGGTGGGGAGGGGAGGGCATCTTTCCTTCGCCCTCACCTCCACATGGCAGATGAGGGGGGTGGAGCCAGCTCTCCCATTCTTGTACCCTCATGGCCAGCTCACCTGTACACCCCCCCACACACACCGCCAACAGGGTCAGCTCTACTGTATTGCCCAGGTGAGGTGCAGGGCCTGCTTTCCCACGTGCTGCAGCTGGTGAGGGGCAGGACCAGTTCTCCCCAGTGTTGCAGCCTGTGAGGGGTGGATCCAACTCTGTGCAGCCCTATCCTCTCAGCCTTCAGTGGTAGCAGAAGCCATAAACATCAGCACAGACTGAGGCTGCCTCAGGGCCACGGACCCAGACATGGACCTAGGCGGAGCCCAGACCCAGACATCACTTCAGATGGCAAGCAGGCCACCCTCCTTAGCTGGCTCCTCACAGCCTTCACCTCTTCAGACCTGTCTCTTTCCACGTGACATGAACCATTCTATCTCTCTTTCTCTCCCATACCCACCATGTATTTGCTCACCACAATAGTGCTCGACTGCCTGGTACCTGGTGTTTTCTACTCACCACCCAGGCAGTCCACCCCAGGCAGGCATGTGGGTCTCTGTCTCCATCTCAGTCTTAATCTAAAACTTGTATTTTTAACCTTGTAAAATTTGTTGATTCTAGGATATTTTAACACTTTCAAACTAAACTCCCACTACAGGAAGTCCAAAGTGTCTTTTCTAACCAATAAATAAAGTAGGGAGAGAGCCTTGGGATCCTTCTCAGGCAGGAACTATGACCTTCATCAGCATGGAAGTAATTATAGAATACTGATAATTATACTTCTGGTCTTACCCCCCAAAAAACAATTTCTGAGACCAGAGCTCTGGGTGGGGGGCTGTGATAGGAGAATAGAGACAGAAAAATAGTAAGATCAGAATTAATGTATGAAAGAAGCCAGTTGGCAGAGGAAGACTGAAAGCCCTTCCTAGTCTGGGTTTCAGACTGCAAATGGAGCATGATCAAGGCAGTTGGTAAAAACTGGGAGCCCATTTTCCTAGGGATTCATGCAAGAACAGAGCTTGCATAAGGAAAGCCCATGATATATAAACATAGGATAGGTGGGTGTAGTGTGTAGTATAAATGTCCTATAAAATCCTGTGCTTCATAGTCGGGGTTCTGTGGGCTTTAACATCATCTCAGCAGCCAACTCCCAATCCCCAACCTTGAATGTGCTTTCCTCTTACTGTAATTTTTTTTTACATTTGTTTAATTTGTGTGTGTGTGAGTGCACATGCTTGTGGATGTTCATAGGGAAGCCAGAGGAGGGTGTGGTGGTGGGAGTTCTATCACTCTCCACCACATGTGGCAATAAATTAATTTTTGTTTTTGCTTTTTTGAGGCAGGTTTCTCTGCGTAACTGCCCCCAACTGTCCTGGAACTCGCTCTGTAGACCAGGCAAGATGGCAGAGAAAAAGTTATACCACGATGACACATGGCAAAACATAGATTAATAGGAATGGATTGAGTTAAGTTATAAGAGCTAGCTAGCAAGAAGTCTGAGCCATGGACCATACAGTTTGTAATTAATATAAGCCTCTGTATGTTTACTTGGGACCGAGCCACTGCAGGACCCGGCAGGACACAGGAAAACTTTCACCATAAAGAACATGACCAGGACAAGCCAGAATACAGCATGGAGGCAGGAGAGTCACATGGTTAAGGTTATCCTTAATGAGTTCCAAGACAACCTGGGCTATGTGAGATCATGTTGAAAAAAAAAATAGAAAGCAAGCAAGCAGGAACCATCAAGGTCATGGGGTGTGAACAAGGTCACAGTTTCAAATTGCTAAGTATAGTATACATTGGTTCTGTTCTTTCATAGAGCAATTTAATGGTGAATATAAAAGCTATAAAAATATCCATAGCAGACGCTCTAAGTGCCTTTCCCGTTTACCCTCTGCTTTCACTTCTAAATTCAAAGGTTATTTTCTTTTTGAACATTTTTGTTCCATAGAACAAGCTTAGATTACAGATACTGGGCATGCTCAGAGTGCCAGGGAGCTAATATATTCTAGAAGTTTTTTTTCAAACTATGACAACTGGGCGGCTGACAGATAACACCTCAAGTTCTTTGACTTATGGTTTGGAAAGGTTGATGGTATGCTCTGTACTGACTGTCTCCCCAGGCTCGTCAGTGGGAGGGAGGTTTAATTGCCCACGTGGTAAACGGTTGCCGATAAACCCTCTGTTGGTTTCCTTTCTTTCCTTCTCTCCCTTCCCCACTCTCTAGTGTTTCCTGGAATCACCTCCCTATCAAATACTTGGGCTCAACTCAGATCGCCATCTCAGGATTTCCTGCTTAGAAAACTGCAGGGAGAGAGCAGTGTTATCTTTCCTCAAACAATTCTATTTTTAGCTATTTGTTTAAAAAGTTCTTTGAAAGGAAAAAGAGCCAGTGTGGTGGTATGGGCCTGTAATTCCAGCTACTTTGAGAGCTGAGGCCAAGATTTCCTTCTTCTTTCCTTCCTCCCTCCCTCCCTCCCTCCCTCCCTTCCTTCCTTCCTTCCTTCCTTCCTTCCTCCCTTCCTTCCTTCCTTTCTTTTTTCTAGACAGGGTTTCTCTGTGTAGCCCTGGCTGTCCTGGAACTCCCTCTGTAGACCAGGCTGGCCTTGAACTCACAGAGATCTTCCTGCCTCTGCCTCCTGAATGCTGGGATTAAAGGTGTGCACCACCACTGCCCGGCTGCAAGCCCCTATTTCAAAATAAAAATTAAAGGGGTCTGTAGCTCATCAATAGAGAACAAGCCCTTGGGTTCAGTTCCAATACTGGGGCAAAAAAGAGGGAGGAGAAATATGTTCAAAAAAGATATTACAACGTTTTCCTATAATAGGGAATTTGAAATAATTGAAACCAGGGGTAGTGGTGCATGTCTTTAATGCCAGAACTCAGGAGGCAGAGACAGAGGCAGGCAGATCTTTGTTGAGTTTGAGGCCAGAGGTCTACATGATGAGTTCCAGGACAGCCAGGACTTCATAAAGAGACCCTGTACCCCACAAACAAACAAATAAATAAGAAACACTTGAAATGCTCAAAAAAGATTCCCTCAGTCACTCCTTCAGTCTCATTGATTTCTGTATCTGCTGCCTTCTGAGAACTCTTGTTACTCCACGTACTAACTGGAATGCTGTACAGTGGACTAGAGAAGGACAGACAGGAAGAGAGGAAGCCCTAAACCAAAGCAGCAGCAGACAAAGACAGTGCAGAGCACAGAGGGGAGATTTCTCGGAAGGCAAGAGTCAACAGAACCAAGTGACCCACTAGCTTCAGGAGATAGAGGGCAGAGATGTGTCGACAAGAATTTCCTGGTTTGGGTGTGTGTGAATGAGTGATGTCATTAACTGGAACACAATTCAGAAGAAGCAGGTTTTAAAGAGAGGTCTTTAATTCAGATTTGGATGAATTGAGTTTAAGAAGATTCAATGGACTGTTTTAATATTACGTGGCTTCCATTGGTCCTCACACTACTTGAGAATAAGCCAGGGCCCCTAGGACCTCTGTCTGAAGATTTCCTCATTCAAAAAGAAGCAAAAAGCTAACTATGCAAAACATAAAGAATACTTTGTCTATTACCTGACAGGATTTCTCCTTTTTGATGTGTGTGTGTGTGTGTGTGTGTGTGTGTGTGTGTGTGTGTGTGTGTGTTTTCTGGATTCAGGGCCTGTGTGTGCATGCTGGGCAAACCTACACTAAACAATACCCCTAGATCCCCCTTCTGAGGTGCTGGGGATTGAACCCAGGCCATCTATGTGCTGTGTACACTGTATCGCCTAGCCCATAGGATTTCTTCAAGCTTCATTCTAGGAGTCACACATCCAGGAATCCTGCCAGAAGTCTTATGTGGACATTGGTCTTTCCTCTTAAGTTGCTGTCAGCATAAATTCCTGTCCCATTCTCCCTCGTCCCATACGTGTGTGCGCACGCGCACGTTTTCTTTTTGGTTTTTTGAGACAGGGTTTCTCTGTGTACTTTTGGACCCTATCCTGGAACTGTGTAGCCCAGGCTGGCCTCCAACTCATAAAGCTCCGCCTGGCTCTGCGTGCGCCACCACTGCCTGGCACCACACTTGTCTCTGTAAGAAATGGATCTGGGGTCTCAAGAAAATGACCACACCATTCAAAGCATTTCTGCCAGGTTAAAAAGTCGGACTTTTGCAGAATGGTGTGTGTGTTGCCTTACCGAATCAAGCAAGCACACCCAGGGGCCCACTGCATTTTTATGCCTAATGCAAAAGGGTCCTGTGTCTCACTGGTCAGAGCGCCGCCTTCAAGTCTTACGTGACTGGCTGTTACTGAGCAGCGCTCGGAGAAATGAAACAAGCACATATTTTGATTTCAGGAAGTGCTGATCTTAAAGGAATTTTAATTTCTGCCAAGTGGCTTCTTTACAATTTAATTTTTGTATGGAATGTTGGTTATTTAACCCTTTGGTAGAAGAGACAGTGCACTCTGCTTGCATTGCTCACATCTTAGCATGCCGTTTCTGCCTCTGTTCATCTTCCTCTGCCTTCTCCCTCTGTTCCTTTGGTCGCACAACTCAAAGTCCCCTTCAGACTCTGCAATCTCAACGGCACGCACGCTACACCTGACCTCTCTGAAGAGGGAGTGCTGGTGTCATCGTGGGAATGGGTGTGACTTATTGATGTCTGGACTGGTCCACCCGCTTGAAATTCTGTGAAAATGTGGAACAGTGGGGGAAAGGGCAGAAGAGCACAGCACAGGACAGCCCCAAAAGGCACAGTGTGTTGTCTGCCTCGTGGCGGCTCCATCGAGAATCCTTTTAAGGTTCTGAGACGCTTCAGCGCCATTTTGCCCATGACCCACAGTCGGTTTCCTCTTTGTAGGACTTGTCACTTGATTCCCTGCTATTACAAAACACCCGACAAGCAGCAAACTTCAGGGAGAAAAGGTTTGTTTTGGCTCGCAGTTTGAGGGCCCAGACCATCATGGAGAGGTCACAGGGCAGGATTTTGAGGCAGCTAGTCACATCGCATTTGCAGTCAGGACGCAGAGTGATGAAGGAAGGCTTGTGCTCAGCTAGCTTTCCCCTTTTTATGCAGTCCAGGACGCAATCCAGGGGTGGGTGCCACCACTGTTAGTGTGAGTCTTCCATTCTCTACCATCCTAGTCAGATAATCCCTCACAGGTATGACCAGAGTCTCAGTACGTGCTTCTAGGTCCTGTCAAGGTGACAATCAATCATCACAGTAGTGTTCATCTGGCCAGGCATGGCAGTGCACTCCTGGAATGCAAGCACTGGGAGGCAGCGTCATGAGGGTTGAGTTGAGGCCCAGCCTGGGTTACATTCACAAGACTGTCTCCATTAATAAGAAAGTCTTCAACTTTAAGGAACTGTTGGCTAATACGTCATTCAGTATGCTTTGTGCTTCACATAACATGAAACCTGAATGAAAACTGGCTCCAATGAGATGGAAATGTATCAGGTCACATTTCAGAGCATGCAGGGGTAGACGCTGTTCTAACTAAGCTAGTGGTTCTTCTGGTGCTGGTTCTCTGGAAATCCCTCGGCCGTGGCTTTCTCCAATGGCTTCCTTTATTTTCTCAAGTGGATCATAGTTTCCTACTCTAGGAGAGTTTAGACTCTAAAACTTTAAACTAACTTCCTCTAAACTGTAGAGGAAGAAGGAAGACACTGGTGAGTGTATCTGCCACATCACATGAGATTTTATAGATGTAAAATAAATTCCAGGCTTTGAGATGGGGAGATAAGCCTGTTGAGTGCACAAGGGTCCTCAAAAGGTCCAACTCAAAAAGGCAGGTACAGAGATCAGAGCGATGCGGCTACTGGAACTTTCTCCCACTGTGGCAAAATGCTGGAGACCATCAACCTAAGGGGCAAAGGTCTGTTTTGGTTCATGATTTCAGAGACTTTGGTCCAGGTCACCTGGTTTGGCTACTTTGGGGCTGTGCCATGGGAACACATGCACAAAGAAAGAGGAAGGGACCAGGGCCCCGGTGTCTCCTCCAAGGATACCTTCCTGAGTTCATGGTCTTTAAAACATTAAAAACCACCTTGGCACGGTGGCACACACCTTTAGTCCCAGCACTCAGGAGGCAGAGGCAGGTGGATCTTCATGAGTTTGAGGCTAGTCTGGCCTACATAGTGAGTTCCAAGATAGCCAGGGCTACATATGGAGACTCTGTCTCAAAAACAAAACAAAGCAACAACAAAAGAAAGCAATAACAAAATTGTCTCAGATGTGTATACACAATAGCAATTGTGGTGGTTGTGTTCCTGCCCTTGTGCTGGGGTGAGACATTAACTCAGTACAGTTTTAATCTGCATTCCCTGCTGACGGAGGGTTATTTGTATACTGGCCATTGGAGATCCTCCTCACAAAATTCCCACTCAAATCTCTTGTCCATTTTTGCATTGTGTTTTCTTTTTTGTATTTACTCGTAGGAATTCTTTCTACATTTTGGACGTGATTCCTGTTTTAGGTGTGTTCATTGTAAAACTTCCTCCTCTATGGCTTGCCATTTCCTTTTTAAAATGATACACTTAGGCCAGGGAGATGGCTCAGCAGGCAAGGGTGTTTGCTGCCAAGCTTAGAGATCCGAGTTTGATGCCCAGAACCCACATTGTGGGCAGAAAGAACTGCCTGACAAAAGCTGTGCTTGCCATTCACTGCACATAAACAACCCCACACATACAAATAAATAAATATCAAAAAATTTAAATGACAAACTCTTGTATTTATATAGGACTATATGTTTAAAAACTTATTTTTTCCTCATTTCTTTTAAAAGGCAGACAGAGTAGAGGATATTAGCTCCATTTTATAGCAGATGTGAAAACATTGCTTCCATCTTTAATATATTAAAGACAGATCGGAGGTATGAACTCTAGGCTTCTACATCCATAACTGTGTTCCCATGCCTTTGTGATACAGCATTTTGAAGTACTCTAATTTTACAATGCTTTACAATGTAAGAGTAACATGTATTACATCTATTCTCGGCAGGTTAACTCTAGAGCCAACCAGCTTCATTAACTGCCGTATAACCAGAAAGCATTATTATACTCTAATTTTGAAGCTATATTAGAGAGCCCCATGAGCGAAAACTGCAGCAGGGCTGATCTGCCCAGGCTGGCCTTAAACTTACCACATAGCCAAGGATGACCTTGAACTCTACCTCCTAAGTGCTAGGATGATGTGTGTACCACCATGGCAGGCAAACACATTTTAAAGTATAACTGAACCTGTCATATTCTTATCGATTGTTTCAATGACAGGGTGGGGAAGCCAAGTGAAGGGAGCTGAGGGAAGGCTTATTTAGGGGTAGTCACTGAGGGGAAATACAAGTGCATCAACTCATCTCCTTCAAGATTAACACCCCCAGAGCCCTGTTGCTGGCCTACTACATCGTTGCCAGCAGGCCAGAGAAAAAACTTCTGGAGTCCAGGATATTCAGGAAGAGGCCCACAAATGCTGATGGCCTGGGACCTACAAAGACAAACACTGCTAATTTCACCCATGCTGAACCAACAAAATGGCCCACCCTTTCCTAATCCAGGTTTTTTTTTTTTTGGTTTTTTTTGGTTTTTTTTTTTTTTTTTTTTTTTTTTTTGGATTTTCGAGACAGGGTTTCTCTGTGTAGCTTTGCGCCATTCCTGGAACTCACTTGGTAGTCCAGGCTGGCCTCGAACTCCCAGAGATCCGCCTGCCTCTGCCTCCCGAGTGCTGGGATTAAAGGCGTGCGCCACCACTGCCCGGCCCTAATCCAGGTTTTAAGAAAAGGGTTGATGACCAGAGAAACCAGAAAGTTCCATCGGGAAGTCTGGAGGTGGAAAGGGTTGTGGGCATTTCCCGCTGTAATAGATGGTACAAGAAGCAACACAGTCTCTCACTGTGTTTCTTATTAGTTGTCTTGAAGGGGGAAACTACTTTGGTAAACTTTGGTCTTTCAAAGAACATGGAACCAGAGACAAGGGCTAGTGAGCACCTGATAGCCTTACATAAGACTTATAGGTCTCTGAGGGGAAGGGCTTCTGGACCCTCTAAAAGCAGAAGCAAGATTTGAGGATATGCATGTCTTCCTAGGAAAAGGTCTTTTCTTTCTCAAATCCTAAGCCATAGAAAAGAACTTAAGTCAGTTGCAGGGTAGGATACAAAAGCAACCAGACACAATTGGGACCAGATAGGTCTGAGCACTCAGAGACATCATCGAAAAGCTAAGACATGGATTTACAGCAGAAGACAATGTACTTTCGGGCTCTTCTTTCTAATTGTATCTCAGGCCTTTGTAAAAACAAGGCTCCTGGGATGTTCAGTATGGCTCTTGACTTGGTCCACAGCTGCATGAGCTCTGCGGAACCTTATGTACATGGTTTTGTCATCTATTTGTGAACATTAAGCCCTGAGATAGAAGATATAACAAAGCAGGACTCTTTCCTTTAGAGCATGTTCTGATTTCAGAGGAGGAAGTCAACATGGGAATCAACTGAATATTTCCCTGGAACTAGAGTGTGACAAGAGTGGCCTGTCACGATCAGAACCTACTGTCTTTCTTTTGATCCCTCCCTTCAAGTTTCGGCTGCTAAGTCAGAAAGGAATCTCTAAAAGAATGCAGTAACAGCTCCACACACCATATGCTACTACAATGTATTGTGCTTTCGGGTTCCTGGGGCTAGTTCAACATCTAGACCAGCTGGTTGGTGTAGTCACCTCCACAGCCAGGTGATCACACCTCTGTGAGGAAATCCAATGTTTTCCGGGTAGCAATAGCCTACCATCAGAGGAGGGAAGAACCATGCATCTCCTGGAAGTCCGGGACCAGCAGGCAACCTCATGAATGAGGTCTTCTGAGCAAACATTGCCACATCTCCCTGGCTTCTCTGTCCCTATGTCCTGTGTTGAACAGATGGTCTTTCTGACCTTGTCATATTATCAATGCCTGGAGAGACCAGATGCAGAACGCCTCAGGTCACATAGGCTTTCACTACAACACATTTTTAGGTTTTGGGAGAGGAGTGACTTGGGCATCGACAGGTTCTTCAGGTAGAGTTCCACAGCAATCTCTAGAGAGTAAACGTACTCATGGATCCTGGGGGTTCAACCCCAAAGGCCACAGGGTGTTTAGCGGGCATTTCCAAAGCAGAGAGGGCACTGCCACTTGTCTACAGCACAGCAGACCGACTCTCAGAACTGGTTCCGGGTGCTCACACCTGACCCTTCTCTCTCATCCATTCTGTCTCTGCCGGAACCGTCTGCTTTGCATGTCGAGTTGATGCCTGACAAGCCTTCTTCCATTTTCAGATTCTCCAGAGCCGAAGGGATCTTTCCTCCTGCCCGTGCTCCAACCCACTGTCCTGCCCGTGCTGCCTCCATGTGTTTTAGTCAAAGCCATGTTGGCTTAGCAATCTCTGATTTTGTTTTCTTTACTTTTTCCTTTAGTTATTTGAGTGAGATGGGGTCTCATGAGGCCCAGGGTAGCTTTGAACTCCCCATGAAGCAGAGGATGACCTCGAATGCCTGATCTTCCTACCTCCACCGGATCTACCTGAAACAATGGTGCACCTCTATAATTACAGGACTGGGGAGTTGGAAGCAAGAGGATTGGGAGTTCAAGGCCAGTCTTGGCTATATGGCAAATTCTAGACCCAACCTGGGCTACGTGATCCCCTACCTCTAATAATAAAAATAAAGTATCTCGGGTTGGGGATTTAGCTCAGTGGTAAAGCTCTTGCCTAGCAAGCACAAGGCCCTGGGTTCGATCCTCAGCTCCAAAAAAAAAAGAAGAAGAAGAAGAAAAATAAAATATCTCATTTTACAGTTTGTTTATTTTTGGGACAGTGTCTCACTCTGTAGCTCAGGATGACCTAGAACTTACTATATAGCCCAGGCTGGTCCCAGATGCATGGCAATCCTTCTACCTCAGGCTTCTGAGTACTTCTGAGTACCAGCTTTATGGGCATAAGCCATCACACCTGCCTTGCTGTTAAATTTAGAGTTGTATGAGTTGTTTTATTATGATTGTGATGATGACACAGAATGTCAGTATGTGTCTAATTAGAACAGAGCAACTACTCAGTCATTTTGGTTTGTTTGTGGTGCTGGGGATGGAATATAGAATCCTGAACATGCTAGGCAAGTTATCTACCACTAAACTACAATCTCAGTCCCAACCACATAATAAACTGAAAAAAAAAACTAGTGTAAAGAATAATTAAGTACAGTGAGTTGGAATGGTGCAGATTTACTAGTAAAAAGTTTAGAGAACTCGGGGCTGGAGAGATGGCTCAGCAGTTAAAGAGCACTGACTGCTCTTCCAGAGGACCTGGGGCTCAATTCCCAGCACCCACATGGCAGCTCACTCTAGTTGCAGGGGATCTGATACCCTCACACAGACATACATGCAAGAAAAACACCGATGCACATACAATGAAAATCAATTATTAAAAAAATGTTTGGAGAACTCAAAAGGATGTGGGGATACGCAGAGGGAGGAGGGGCACAAGAGTTCTAGGAAGGACGCTCCCTCTGCCCCCTCACTTCCGGCTCTAGCAAGGCTGAGACCTAGCCCTCTCTGGGGAAGACACTGCCTCTGGTTCACTAAAAGGAAGACTGAGTCCTAGTGGTACTGCACTTGCTGACAACTGTGCGGACTGCTGTCAGAACAAATCAAGACCTTGGTGGTCTAAGGAAACAGCAGTTCAGTTAATATGGTGGCTCACATGTGTAGCTCTGGTATCCAAGCCAGCCTAGGCCATGTGAAACTTCTGTTTCAAAAACAAAGCAAAACCTCTCAGCAGTTTATTCTCTTACCAATGTAGAAACCAGAAATCCATGACCAGGGGTCAACAGGCCGTGCTTCCTCCAGAGCGTTTAACAGGGAATCCTTTCTCGTTTCCTCCACCTGCTGGGGCTCCCGGTGTCTTTGTGGCTAGTAACCTATTTATTTGCCTCCATCTTCACACAGCCTTTTCTCTTAATTCTCTCTCTCCTTAGCAGAGCATTATTTGAAGGTGTGTTACTTTTGTTTGTGTTGTATTTCTTTAACTCTGTGAAGCTGTGTTACTGTGCCTGTGTAAAACATCTGATTGGTCTAATAAAGAACTGAACAGCCAATAGCAAGGCAGGAGAGAGAGAGAGAGAGACAGGGCTGGCAGGCAGAGAGGATATATAGAGGGAGAAATCTGGGAGGAGAGGAGAGGAAGATCTAGGAATGAGAGAGGAGGAGGAGGAGGAGGACTCCAGGGGTCAGCCACCCAGCTACACAGCCAGCCATGGAGTAAGAAACAAAGAAAGGTATTTAGGAATAGAAAAGAAAGAGCACAGAGGCAAAAGGTAGATGGGATAAGTTAAGGAAAGCTGGTTAGAAAAAAAAGCCAAACTAAGGCCAGGCATTCATAGTTAAGAATATGCCTCTGTGTGTGATTTATCTGGGAGCTGGGTGGTGGGGTCCCCCCCAAAAAGAGTAAAAACCTCCAACAACACTCTCCCTCTCCCTTTCTCTCTCCACTTTTTCCTTTCCTTCTCCCTCCTCTCTCTCTGCCATTCTCTTGGGAGGACACTTGTCCTTGGATTTAATGCTCCTCTGATAATCCAAGATGATCTCATCTTAAACCACTTACTTTAATTACATCTGCGAAAAACCATTTTTCCCCCCATGGAAGGCCACATTCACAGATTCTAGGAAGGCATCTTTGCAAAGGCCACCATTCCACCTTCTATAGCTCCTTGCCAATTATCTTCCTAAGGTGGAAATTGTTCAGGGGAAAAAAATGTCCCACTGAAGATATCCTGCTGCAAAGCCCCCTAGGGAATGGGGTGCTGGGATGGGGTTAGGAGGTGGGAACTGCTGGCTCCTGCAGAGACCCTCCTGGTACAGGAGCCTGCTGAGCAAGTCAAAAGAGCCCCCAAATGGGTTTCAGTCCAGCAGTGTTTCAGCACTGCCCTGTCTTGACAAAGGTTAAAAGGCACCATTGGGCAAAGGGTCCACAACATCCTCCCAGAGAGGGCTTTTCAAAAGGAAACTGGATGTACCAGGCAAAGGCAGCATACGACTTCAAACTCAGCACTCAGGATGCAGGGGTAGGAGGATCTCTGTGAGTTGAGGCCAGCCTCGTCTACACAGTAAGTTCCAAGCTAGCCAGCACTACATAGTAAGGCTTGGGTCAATAAATACATAAATGAGAGTGGGGGGAAGGAAAACCTTGGAACAATGCAAAAAAAAAAAAAAGGCAGCTCACTCAGACATTATGACAAATGAATGAATAATAATTCATTTGAGGGACTACTATATATCTCTATAGTTGAGCTAGGGAGTATTTCAATGATATTTTAAGATAGGGTCTCATATAGCTTAAGCGTGCCTTGAATTTCCAATCCTCATGCCTGGGTGCTGGGATTACAATCACAGGCCTCTTACCTAGCTGACAAAGATTTCTGTCTGGTTACAATTTTTTAAAGATTCATTATGTGTGTGAATGTTCTGCTCCATGGATGCATGGCTGGTGTGTGAGGTCAGAAGACAGTGTCAGATCCCCTAGAACTGGAGCTCTAGGAGGTTTTGAGCCACCACATGGGTGCTGGTAATTCAACTTGGGTCTCAACTGCTCAGCCAACTCTCCACACCCTGAAAAAAATTTTTTTTTCAAAGCTATAATGTATTTGGTCTTTATTTTTTATTTATTTCAAGACAGGGGTTCTCTGTGTAACCCTGGCTGTTACACTCTGCAGCCCAGGGTAGCCTTGAACTCAGAGATTCACCTGCCTCTGCTTCCTTGGTGCTAGGATTAAAGGTGTGGGCCGTCATCACCATAGGGCTTTGTATTTGTATTTGTTGGTTTTTTTGTTTTGTTTTGTTTTTTTCCTTCGAGACAGGGTTTCTCTGTAGCTTTGGAGCCTGTCCTGGAACTTGCTCTGTAGACCAGGTGAACTCACAGAGCTCCGTCTGTCTCTGCCTGAAGAGTGCTGGGATTAAAGGCGTGTGTCACCACCGCCAGGCGTAGGGCCTTGTATTTGTTATTTTTTTTTTTGGTTTTGGTTTTTTGAGACAGGACTTCTCTGTAGCTTTGGAGCCTGTCCTGGAACTCACTCTGTAGGCCAGGCTGGCCTTGAACTCACAGAGATCTGCTAGCTCTGCCTCCCAAGTGCTGGGATCAAAGACGTGTGCCACCAATGCCCAGGGCCTTGTATTTGTAAAGTCTTGTTTTTTTTTTGAATCAGTACTTGATGCTGAATAGTTATTATTTTTGTTCTGTTTGAGACAGGGTCTCATTTTGTAGCTCTGGTTGGCCTACAACTCACTATGTTATGTTGACCAGGCTGGCCTTGAAGACACAGAGATCTTCTGCCTCTGCCACAACACCTAGCAGGTACTAGCATTTTTTTTTTTTTTTTTTTTTTTTTTGGTTTTTCGAGACAGGGTTTCTCTGTGTAGCTTTGCTCCTTTCCTAGAACTCGCTTTGGAGACCAGGCTGGCCTTGAACTCACAGAGATCTGCCTGGCTCTGCCTCCTGAGTGCTGGGATTAAAGGCGTGTGCCACCACCGCCCAGCGCATTTTTGTTAGATATATAACCCGTCACCCCTATCTTAATCCACATGGTTTATAGCTGTATTCTGCAGCTGCTAGCAATTTTAGAGAATTAAAGTGCATTATATGGCTTTGGAGATAATACAGTCTTGTTAGATTCACGAGGTGGCATTAACCTACTAAACACAATGTGAGATACTCTGTGTGGCTACTATTTCTAAGCGAAACAGTCATATCCATTTTAATTTTGTAATTTTATTGAAGTTAGCATCAAGTTAAAAAATCTTATATGTGAAGCTCATTGATTAATATACACATGCACAAAATATATTATGTACAATACTGTATTTAAAGATCTAAAATATTCCAGAACAAACAATACCTCAACACCATTCCTGCTGCTCCAACTAATTCTGTTCTCGAACTTCATGAAAATGGAAACATACAATATATTTTACTGGTGAGTCCAGCACCACTTGTGATGACACCATCATTTTCCCATTTTACCAGCTATCAGCCTTCATGAAATATGTGAACATACTGGATGTATAAGTCTGTTGCTTGTTTTAGTTAACTAATCAGCCTGTTTATTATTCCATAAATATAATACTGTTGTCATGAATATGTTGTACATGCCTATGATCCTAGTACTTGGGAAGCAGAGGAAGGAGGATGTCAAGTTTAGGACCATACTGGACTACAATGTAAGACCCTACCAAAACAAAACAAAACACAAACCACACAAGCCAGGTCTGTAATCCCAATGACTTGGAGAAGGAAAAAAAGTACTTGCTTCAGTTTCAGAACAAGTTCAAGTCTAGCTTGCTGAACTCAGTGAAATTCTTTCTCAAAATCTAAAATAAATAAATAACCTTTAGTTTTATATGCATGAATATTTTGCAAGCATGTATATGCACCAAGTGTGTGCCTGGTGCGTGTGGAGACCAGAAGAAGGCATTAGATCTCCTGGGACTGGAATTACAGATGGCTGTGAGCAGCCACGTGGGTGCTGGGAATCAAACACCAGTCTTCTGAAAGAGTAGTCAGTGTTTTGAGCTAATGAGTCATCTCTCCAACCTAAATTAAAAAATAAATAAATAAAAGCTGGGGCTATAGTTAAGTAACAGAGTGCTTGCCAAGCACATGCAAGGCCCTGAGTCTAATCTGCAGTATCTAAAAAGAAAAAAAAAAGGAAATAAGAAAGAAACAAAGGATTAAAGGGAAGAGGGAGGGAGAGAGTTCCTGAAGGCAGCAAAAGACTAACGGTCCTGGGGATACAGATCAGTGGTTGAATGCTTGCCTACCAAGGACGAGTGCCTAGGTTCATGCTGGAATACTGGGAAAGGCAAGCCAACAAATAAAAGCAACCCAGAAAGTCTGTATTAACACATTTGCCACCAGGACCG
This sequence comes from Peromyscus californicus insignis, assembly GCF_007827085.1. Classification (NCBI taxonomy): domain Eukaryota; kingdom Metazoa; phylum Chordata; class Mammalia; order Rodentia; family Cricetidae; genus Peromyscus; species Peromyscus californicus. The sequence goes on along the minus strand of NW_026294469.1, from coordinate 56,322,608 downwards.
AAGTTCTCAGATCTTTTCTGGACTATTCTTGAGTTTGTTTCTGGACTCTATTCTGCACCCCTCCCCTTTTAAGACAAGGTCTCACTGTTTCTCCTCAGGCTGGCCTTGAGCATCCTACAAGTCTAGCAAGGCCCATTTCACCTTACCAGGTTTAACAGCACTTTCTGTCCTATATTGTAATCTTTTCAGGTAACTCTATCCCACAGAAATTCTTTGAAGGGTGTGGTGGCAGATGCCTGGAAATTCTAGCATTTAGGAGGTAGAAGCGGCAAGATCCCAGGTTGAAAGTTGGGCTGGTTTTTGAGACCATTTCAAAACAAACCAACCAAACCCCCGCCCCCAAACAAAACCCAAACAACCCAAACTCCAAACATCCAAACCCAAAGAATGTTCTTTGATGACACAAACGTTCTACTTGTGCTTTCGACCACAAGGCAGCCACTAGCCATGTGAGGCTACCGAGCAAAAGCGGCTAGACACTGAGAAATGGATTCAGAGGTTTTGTTCTTTGCCCCCAGTGTTGGGGGATGAACACAGGGCTTCACCGAATTTCTAATTCCAGAGCTGAGTTAATAGTAGAAAAAAATTTAAAATTTAATATTGGACGGCACATTTCATGTTTCTTTACCCCTTCACAGTTCTTCACTTGATCTTGGCTAAAAGGCCGAGAAGCATCTTCCACATCTCTTAAGATTGTCAGATGGTAAGATTTTTAAGCACATGAGTTCACCAACATTGAGTTATCTTAAATCTGAGGCAAAACGATTTCCGGAGCCAGGCACTTGTTTCGTAGAAGGGGACTTACATGTACTTTGAACAGACAACACTAACTTTGGAGCTGTGAGTCTTATTCTAAACAAGACACTCTCCCAAATGCCTTCACTTTTCCTATAAAGCTTTGTTTGTCACAAAACTTGTTGGGACCGACTATGTTCTAAAGTTGAACAAAGGCCATTAGACCAACCTAAATGCTATTTAAATAGAATTCATATCCTGCATTTTAAAAAACTTGAAGACTAAGGAGAAAAGGAGAACCGGGGCGGCGAGGAAGGCGAGGCTGGCTGGTGACTTTCCAGGGACTTTCTCACCTCCTGGGCCAGACAAGGTCCCATGTAGCTCCAGGGTGGTGCCCGGCCCCGCCCCTCCCACCTGGGCACTCTCCGGACCACGCCCCCTCGCGCCCGCCCCGCCCCGCCCCCGAGACGTCCGACCCACGCGGCGCCGAGGCGGCGCGCTGACGTCCGACGCTCCAGGTACTTTCCCCAAGGCCCGCTCGGCTCGACGTGGGGGCGGGGCGGGGCGCGGAGCGCGCATGCGCCACAGCGCCAGCGCTCTCCCCGGATAGAGCGGGGCCCGAGCCTCTCCGCTGTGGTGGTTCCGCTCCCGCTCGCGCTCTCCCGCCGCCATGTCGGCCACCATCGAGCGGGAGTTCGAGGAACTGGACGCTCAGTGTCGCTGGCAGCCGTTATACTTGGTGAGTCCTCAGGCCCGCGCGGCGTCTGGGTTCGTCCGCGGACCCGAGCTCGCGCCTGCCGGCTCCGCGTCGCCTCCCCCGCCTCCCGTTCGGGCGGAAGTGGCGAGCGCGGGCCGCGTCAGGGGCGCGCCTGCGCGGAAAGCCCTCGCCCCTTTTGCGAGGGCTTTAGACGGGGAGCATCGAGGTGGCTGCAGGCTGTTGGTTCCGAAGGCGGCGCCACAGCGGCGCCTGCTGGCTGCGTGGCCCGGCCCCGGCGTGTGGTGCGCTGGGTAGCGGTTCGAGGGACGTCGGGAGCGGGCTGAGAAAGCCTCCGGCTTCCTCCCCGACAGCGTTCTTGACGCCCGGTGTTCGGTGGCGGAGCGCACTTGGTAGCCCAGGCAGCGAAAAGGGCGACAGAGCCCTCGGGCCGGGGCCAGCGAAAGCGAAGCGGGGTGCCGGTGACTTGCCGTATCCCGGGGGCCTGTGGAGATGAGCAGAGCTGGAGCTGAAGCGGCGGCGAGAGCTCCCGAGGGATCGGGGATCGCCAGTCTTTTCATGGGCTGCTTTCTCCGGGAGAGTGGGGTCATTTCTCTGCTAGAGCTTCCCGGAACAACCAGAAGCTTTGGTTGTCTTATCAGTGGTCAAAGTAGCGTCCTCTTTAAAATTTCCTTTGCTTAGGCATACTTTATAAACGTGTGTACAGTGCACCACAGATCTTTATGTGAGTTTTGCTTTGGAGCGCGTTTCCCAAGTGAGTGCACCGATGGTTGTAGCACTCATTTTTTCAGCCCCAGAGAGGCCACATGTCCATAGGTTGCCGCTGATTTCTGTCATCAGAATAGCCTTACCTACCTATTCAGCTCATGCTAAAGTGTTCTGTACTACGAACGTTTGTGATTTTTACAGCTAGTGGGTTACCTTTTATTCCAGGCAAAACTTTCTCCCCTTACAAATGATTCATTGCTAATCATTAACATATTGCTCCCAAGATTGAATTTAGCGATTGGTGAGTTATTAAATGTGTCTCCTTATGTTTTGGCTCATTCTAACAGTACAAAAAGAAGCTAGAAAGCTTGTTTTACCTCTGGATGATTCTGTTCTCCCCCCCCCCCATTACATTTAATTAGATGACAGTAAAATTTTCTTTGGTTTTTTTTTTTTTTTTTTTTTTTTTAAGTACTTATTTCTTCCCTCATCCCTTTTGAGACAAGGTCTGGGTCTGTAACTCTTGCTGGCCTGGAACTAGCTTTGTAGACCAGTCTGACCTTGAGCTCACAAATCCTGTCTTTGCTTCCTGAGTGCTGGGATTAAAGGTGTGTGCCACCACATCTGGCTAGAACATATTTTCTTAAACACTGTAGCAACCAATATATTAAACACCCTGATTTGCCAGGTTCAGCATACGTTAGAATAAATCACTAGTTTTTATCATCATCATCATCATCATCACATGGGGAGGGGGGCAGGCATGTCCCTTGGTGTTTGTGTGGAGATCAGAGGACAACTTTCAGAATTTGGTGGTCCTGTACCATGTGGGTCCTGGAGATAGAACTTGGGTATCAGACTTGGCAGCAAATTCCTTTTACCCACTGATCCATCTTTCCAGCCCAGGCACTAGTTTCTCAAGAATGTTAATAAGGACTCTTCCAATGATATAATCTGTGTTATGCTATATTTTGTTTTGTGACAGGGTCTCAGTGTAGCCCAGGCTAGCCTTGAACTCCTGATATTTGGACTTCTGTCAAAGTCCTGGGATGAATGAAATTGTAGAAAATCTTATATGCAAATTCTAGTTCATTTTTATCTGTGTGTGTGTGTGTGTGTGTGTGTGTGTGTGTGTGTGTGTGTGTGTGTGTACCTCCAGGTCTCTTTTCTGTGCTTAGAATGGTTTTGGCAGAGACTGCTGCCTCAAAAGTGCAAATGATATAAGAAGTACAGACTTAAGAAGGAAAAGATTGCCCAGCAGTACATGCCTTCAATCCTGAAATTCAAGAGAGGCAAAGGCAGGAGGTCTCTGAGGTGGTTTTGTTTGTTTCTTTTTGAGATTTCCTATGTAGCCTTGGCTGGTGTTGAACTGAGACCATCCTGCCTCTGCTTCCTGGGTGCTAGGACTTTTTTTGTTTGTTTGTTTTTTGAGACAGGGTTTCTCTGTGTAGTTTAGGAGCCTGTCCTAGAACTCACTCTGTAGACCAGGTTGGCCTCGAACTCACAGAGATCCGTCTGCCTCTGCCTCCCAAGTGCTGGGACCAAAGGCGTGCTGTGCCGCCGCTGCCGCCGCTGCCACCACCACCACCACCCGTCTCTTCCAGAGGGGCTTGATTGATTCCTAGCACCCATAAGCAGCTCACAACTATCTCTAGCCCCTGTTCCTGGGGATCTGAAGACCTCTTCAGACCTCCAAGGACACCAGGTATGTACATGGTGCACATGCAGGCAAAATAACTACACACATAAAATTAGGGGTGTGTGTGTGTGTGTAAAAACAGTTTTTAAAGGGCTATTACTACAAGTTAATTTAGCCTAACATTTATTTTTTGAGACAAGGTCTTGCTTAGTATCACAAACTGGTTTGAAATTTACTATGTAGCCCTACTAGGTTTGGATTTGTGGCAGTCCTTCTACCTCAATCTCCTAACTGCTAGGATTACAGGTATGAGCCACCATACTTGGCTTAATTGGGTATACACATGTATAACATTAATGTCCTTGAGAAGTCAATGAAAGTTGTAATCCCTCTTAACAGCAAAAAAAAAAAAAAAAAAAAAAAAGCACTTATTGCTGGGTGTGGTGGTTCAGCCTGTAACCTAACAGTTAGGAGGCTGAAAAAAGCACGGGGATTGTTGTGAGTTTAAGACTAGCCTGTAGCTGGGCATTGGTGGCCCATACCTTTAATCCCAGCAGAGGCAGGCAGATCTCCTGGGTTTGAGGCCAGCCTGGTCTACAGAGTGAGTTCCAAGCCATTCAGGACGATGGAGTAGGATCTTGTGTACAAAAAAGATTCTAAATAAGTAAATGCCAGTCACAGTGGCACATTCTTTAATCCTAGCACTTGGGAAGTGGAGCCAGAAAAAACCTGGAGTTCCAGGCCAGCCTGCCTAGGGTAATTGAGACTCTGTCAGAAAAAAAATCTTGCTGTCAAGGTGGCTCTGTGCGTTAACTCATCTATTGCCAAGCCTGAAGACGACTTGAGTTCAGTCCTCTGATCCACATGGAAGGAGAGAGTCACCTTTTTTCACAAATTGTCCTCTGACCTCCATTCAAGTGCCTTTTTAAGTGCACCCACAATAATAACAAAGTTAAAAATATAATTTAAAAAATTGGAAGGTAGGGGAGATGACTCATTTGGTAAAATGTTTGCCATGGAAGGATGAGCACCAGTGTTTAGATCGCCGCCATTCACATTAAAAAAGCCAGGTGTACATCTCTAATCTTAGTGCTGGGGAAATAGAGACAGGCAGATCTCTGGGCTCTCTTGTGAGCCAGCCTTGCTGAATCGGTGAGCTCCAGCATCCTTGAGAGACCCAGTCTCAAAAAATAAGGTTTGGGGGCTGGAGAGATAGCTCTGGTTAGGAGGACCCTAGTTCGGTTCCCAGCATCTACATCAGGTGGCTCAGAACTGCATGTAACTCAAGTTCCAGGAGATCTGGCATCTCATGGCCTTTATAGGGAGTGCAATCTTGTGTACAAACACATATACACACACAATTAAAAATAAAGATAAAATCTTTAAAAAAAACAAAAAAACAAAAAAACAAGTGTAGCCCTGGCAATGGCAAGATGATTCAGAGCCTGTGTTTCCTGCCAAGCTTGACAATCTTAAGTTTGATCCTTGGTGTCCACGTGATGGAAGAAGATAACTGACTCCTACAACTGGTTCCCTGATCTCCACATGCGTGTATGGCCCATAAATAAATGTCAGAAAATAAATACAGGGAAAAATGCATCTACTTGTTTCACTGAAAATTTCATACTCCATTGTAAGGAATTCAGAAAACTCGCCCTTAGACTAGTACCCAAGATCTTTAAGCAGAACAGTAGTTTATGCTGGCACTTTCTTTTCCAAGCTCAAGAGCATTAAAACTGTGTTAATTGGTGTTATACTAAAAGCAAGTCAGGAAGAGTTTGAACTTAATGCTTTCTTAGGATTCTAGAGCATCTATTTCCCCATTTCACAGAGAAGGCTGTAGACAAGATGTCTGCTACCAAGGCTCTGATTCAGTGAGTCTTGAGGACCTCTTTGGAAGCTCCTAGTTTGCACTCTTGTTGGCCTCTTGGTTTAGCAGGTTCTGTGTCAGTCTCGTAATCTGAAGGGCATTTGTTCTCAAACCTGGTAAGTGCTAGGTGCTAATAGTTGGCACTGTTTAAAGACAACACTAACCTGGGCAGTGGTGACACAGGCCTTTAATCCAACACTCAGGAGGCAGAGGCGGGCAGATCTCTGAGTTTGAGGCTAGCCTGGGCTGCAGAGTGAGTTCCAGGACAGCCAGGGCTACACAGAGAAACCCTGTCTTGAAAAACCAAAATAAATAAATAGAAAAAGAAAGACAACATTCATTAGGGTCCAACCTAGTGGGAAGTAGTAAATGGCTCAGCAGGTAAAGGTGCTAACCAAAGCTTGGCAATCCGAGTTCTATTCTTGGAACCCATGTACAGGTGGAAGGAGAGAACTGACTTCACATTCTTCTCTGCCAACACACGTGCTGTGGCATACACACACAATAAATAAATGTTTTGTATGTGAAAGCAAGGGGTGTGGCTCAGTTGATAGAGTGCTTGCTGGGCATGCATGAAGCCCTGGGTTCAGCCCCCAGCAAAAGTAGGGGATAATGGTGCATACCTGGAGTCTCAGTACTCTGGAGATAGAAGCAGAAGGATTAGAGGTTCACTATTATCCTTGGGTGCATAATTTGAGGCTAACCTACTCTATGTAAGACCTGTCTCAAAAACAGGTTGGAGAGTTATCCCTTGTTATTGTTTTTTTTTTTTTTTTTTTTTTTTTTTGGTTTTTTCGAGACAGGGTTTCTCTGTGTAGCTTTGTGCCTTTCCTGGATCTCGCGCTGTAGACCAGGCTGGCCTCGAACTCACAGAGATCCGCCTGGCTCTGCCTCCCGAGTGCTGGGATTAAAGGCGTGCGCCACCACCGCCCGGCTGTTATTGTTTTTTAAAGTGCTTAGTACAAAGCTAGTATTAAGCACAGGATGCTGTGTGAATGAGTAGTTTTGGAACTATATATATATATAGTTAATTCTCAAAAGTGGTATACCTGGAATGAACTTGCGTGTGTGTTGTGCTTGCATGTATTTCTGTGCACTATGTTTGTGCCTAGTGCTCTGGGAGGCCAGAAGAGAGCATCAGATCCCCCCGGGACTGGAGTTACAGATGGTTATGAGGCACCATGTGGGTGCTGGGACTCAAACCCTGGTTCTCTGGAAAAGCAGCTGGTGCTTTTAACTGAGCCATCTCTCCAACCTCAATAGTGAAGCTTCTTGAGAGGAAAGGGCCTAACAGTCTTGAAGGGCAAATTGGTCCACTGAGAAAAGATCAAGGGAGTGGAAGAAAAAGAGTGTTCCAGGGAAAGAAGTGGGCACAAGCCACAGCGTTGACTACTGAAGGAGAGCTCCCAACAGTGTAGTCTAGGGCTGAGTTCGCTCTGAACCTGAAGTGTGGAAGAATAAGATAGAACCTAGAAGGTTCTTGTAGATCCGAGTTTGAATGACTTAATATAATAGAGACTCACTAAGGAAATTTAAACCTGGAAGTACTATTTTTTACTTTTAATTAGATCATGTTGATTGGATAGGACTAGGTTAGACAGCACTGGGAAGTCTGTCAAGTTGAAATGTTAAGCCTTTGAACATAGGCTGAAACACAGTTGGAAAGTTGAAGTAGGTCTGGGGAGACGGCTCTGCAAATAGAAGTGCTTGCCATACAAGCCTGACAGCCTGAGTTCATTCCCTCGAACCCTGCTTAAAAAAAAAAGCCAGATGTTGTGGCTGTCCTAGCACTCACTTGAAAGGCAAGATAGCAGAGACAGGAGAATGAGCTGGAAGCTCTCAGGCTAACTAGCCTGCAGTACACAGCAGAGGGACGTTACTTCAACAAAAGGCAAGCCCTGACTCCTCCTGAAAGTTGTCCTCTGACCTGTGGGCCTGGGCCTTGGCATGCATGTGCCTTCCCCCACCAAACACACGAAGTTAAAGTACATGTGGTTGAGTTACTTATAAGACACTGAAATAACTGAATGTGGTGTCCAGAAGAGAGGACTCATCTGTCCATACATACAATTAGAACTTAGGAACACATAGGTGCTGTTTAAGGTTTGAGACATCTAGGCCCTATTCATCAAGACTATCCAGGTAGTCAGGCGTGGTGGTACACGCCTTTGATCCCAGCATGCAGTGGGCAGAGGCAGGCAGGTCTACATAGTGGTACTTAACAGACCCTGTCTCAACCAAACAAAATTTACCCAGGTAACATGTAGATGTCATCTTGACTTCCAGCAGGTGTTTTTGAAAAGTTGGTAGAGAAAGGAAGCTTGCAGTGAAGACTGGAGAGTAGTAACTAAGAAAGGAGGGAGAAAAGCTGTTGACGAACGCGGAGAGTTGATAGTCGACAGGGCCCCTTGCTACAGGTGGGCAAGTGCAGTCAAGGCTAAAAGGCTCATTGAATTGAGCTCCCCAGGGTCAGGTCCCTTCTTTAAAGGGCAAGGTCAGTGCATTACAACTGTGCAGATTTGGGGACAGAGTTGGAAGAAGTGCAGATAAGTCTGACTGTTTGAGAAACAACCTGAAGGGAAGAAGTGAGAAGAGTTAGTAAACTGAACACAGCTATTTCTCTACTTCAGCCCTTTAATGACTGGTTCCCCAGTGCCCACAATGTAAAATTCAGCCCTTCTGCCTCACACCACCACTGGTGGTGCCTCTGTGGTTTTATTTTCCATGTCATTTTTCTTCCTTTTTTCCCCCACTGTGTTCTGTTCTTGGAAATGTGTGTATCCACCATCCTCTTGAGGCCTCTAGAATGTAATTTCCTTTGCACAACTGCCCCCCCTTTGTTTCCCCTGTTGCTTAACACCTCGTATTCATGTCTAAAGTTGTGCTTTCTTTGGGTAACTTTCTAACCTACCAGCCCATGCTGGATATGAGCACCTGTTACAATCTTTGACATCAGGGGTGGAGAAATGTCTCAACAGTTAAGGGCACTTGTTGCTCTTGCAGAGGGTCTGGGTTTGTTCCCAGCATCCACATGACAGCTCACATTACTGCTGTTTAAATGAGTATTCTGCTTTATTACAATAGGTGATGTTTGTGATAATGTTTTTATGACTTCTGCTTTTTGGGGGAGGATGCTGAAGGAACTAAGAAAAGGATTGTTCTTGAGCGAAAACCAGATGTTCAGCTTTTAGCTGAACTTTGCACATGAGAACTTTTACTTTATACTTTACTATAATTTTTGCAGGGAAGAATAAATTGAATATTTTTGGTTGAGGGCCTGGTCTCTGTAGAGGACCAGCCCCCATAATTATTTATCCCAGGAACTCTTGAGGATTGAGGGATAAGAAGAGACTTAGTTAGAAATAGAGAGGAGAGAAACAGAGAGGAAACAGGATAGACTCGGATGGGCCTGGATCCTTATCCACTGGCCCAGAACTTTATTCGAAGGGTTTATTTATAACAATGTCAAGGGGTGGAACAAAAGACCTCCCCTTTGCTAGTTAGACCCTTTCAAACACCTGGTACTCAGGCCCATGGTCCAATCAACCTCTTTTGAAGTCCTGCTGGGTACAGCCACTAGGAAACCTACTGGGCTCCAACAGGCCTCTTAGTCTTTTTATTCCCTATAAACAGTTGCTTTTAGAACATTACTTTTGGAAATAGGTGTTGTGACCCCACACTGATGCTAGCATTTGAGAGACTTGAGATGATCTTAGAGGTTAGTCTGAGCAAGGTTTCAGGTCAGCCTATTTATCATCACCTATTTCAAACAAACCAAACAAAACTCCATGGTTTAGTAGTAGGAAGAGTTTTTTTCTTTGGTTGGTTGGTGTGTTTTTTGAGACAAGGTCTCACGATGTAGCCTTGGCTGGCCTGGAACTGACAATATAAACCATGTTGGACTCCAACCAAAGATCCGTCTTTTTCTGCCTCCCTAGTGCTGGGATTAAAGTCATGTGCCACCATGCCTGACTTGATTTTTTGGTGTTTGTTTTTTGAGTCAGGGTTTCTCTGTGGCCCTGGCTATCCTGGAACTCATTAGATCAAGCTGTCCTTGAACTCAGAGATTTGCCTGCCTCTGCCTCCCCAGTGCTAGGATTAAAGTCATTCACCACCATGACCAGCTGACTTGTTTTTGTTTTTTGAGACAAATTCTCAATCTATAGCTGTTACTGCTTTGGAACTCACTATTTAGCTCAGCTTAGCCTTGGACCAATATTAAAGACATGGGTCATCATATCTGGTGAAAGTTGTTGGATTTGTGTGTTTTTGTTTCTTTTGGGGGTACTAGTAATCAAGACCATGGCTTCAAACATGCTAGGCAGATGTTCTACCACTGAACCATAACCAGTTTTGCCACCCGCCCCTCACCCCCCATACAGACATTTTTAACCTAGGTCTCTGTAAGTTACTGGCCTAGTGCTTGGGTTTGCAGGCCTGGGCCACCAGGATGGACAAGGTGAAAAGAAAGAAAAACAAATGCTGCAGTTGCTAAAATCTATGCCAAGGCCAAATCTTATGTCTGAGGAATTGGAAGGATAAAGAACTTTGCTGTATCTCAAGCTGAAAAAGTCAGAGCCATGGTGTGTAAGTGCACTAAGATGGGAAAGGACTTAAATCCTCCTGCCTCTACTTCCAACGTGCTGTAATTGCAAGCATATATACCACCATACTCAGAATATTTTGTATTTTAAAAGTAAGCATTACTTCAAACAAACAAACAAAAACACTTGTAAGCTTGTAAGCTAAGTGTTATGTAATCCCAGAATTTAGAAGTCTGAGAACAAGAGGTTTGCCATGAATTTGAGACCAGCCAGGGCTACAAAGCAATATCTTATCTAAAAAAACCAATCAAAAGAAACCAAGCTAACAAAAACTTTGCAAGAAATCTTAGCCCTTTTAAGTTGATACAATGTAGAAAAAAAATTATCATTTGACACAATAAGGTTTTTTTGTTACTTGTGTAAGGACAGTCTGTTCATGCCATCCGTGTGTAGAGGTCACCTAAAACTTTTGGGAGTATTTCTGTCCTTCCACAGTGGGTTCTGGGGATCAAACTCAGGTTATGTCTTAGGGTTTCTATTGTTAGGAAGAGACACCATGACCACAGCAACTCTTATAAAGGAAAACATTTAATTGCGGGGGATCGATTCCAGTTTCAGAGGTTCAGTCCATTATCATCATGATGGAGAGCATGGTGGCATACAAGCAGATGTGATGCTTGAGTAGTAGCTGAGAGTCCTATATCTTGCAGGCAACAGGAAGTCAACAGAGACACTGGGAAGTATCCTGAGCATAGGAAACCTCAAAACCTGCCCCCACGTTGACACATTTCCAGCAAGGCCATACTCACTCCAACAAAGCCACACCTCCTAATAATGCCACTCCCTGCGAGATTATGGGGGCCAATTACATTCAAACTACCACATCCCATTCTTGGTCTCCATAAGCTTGTAATAATATCATAATGCAAAATTCATTTAATCAAACTTTAAAAGTTCACAGTCTCAACAATGTTTTAAAGTTCAGTCTCTTCTGAGATTCATTCACTCTTAACTGTAATCACCTGTAAAAATCAAAATCAAAAAGCAGATCACATACTTCCAACATATAATGGCACAGGATATGCATTACCATTCCAGAATGCAGGAAAATACTGGACTAAAGCAAGACCAAAAACCAGTTGAGCAAACTCAACTCTTCATCTCTGATGTCAAACACTCTTCAGATCTCCAACACCGTTCAACTTTGTTGACTGCAACACACTTCTTTCTCTTGGGCTGGTTCCACTCCCTGTTAGCAGCTCTCCTTATGACTTGGGCATTTCCTTTTTCGGGAGGAGGAGGTTTCAAGACAGGGTTTCTATATGTAGCTCTGGTTGTTCTGGAACACATTCTGTAGACCATGCTGGCCTCAAACTCACAAGGATCCACCTGGACTCCAAGTTAAGTTTGTATGGCAATCCCTTTTACCTACTGAGCCAGCTCTACAGCCTAAGATTTTTATAGGTACATCCATTTAAAATGAACAGGCCGTTTCAATATGTAACAAAACAGAAAGATTTTTAACCAAAAGGATTTGTTTATCCTAATTCCAATAACTGCACTGCAGTAAATTCCCCTCTTGCCTAGAATTTGTAATTTAGACCAGGTATTACTTACTTCAAGTTAATTATAAGATCTGTCTTTGCTGGGTGGTGGTAGTGGTGGTGGTGGTGGTGGTGGTGGTGGTGCATACCTTTAATCCCAGCACTTGAGAGACAGAGCCAAGGCGGATCTCTGTGAGTTGTAAATTCAAGGCCAGCCTGGTCTACAGAGCAAGATCCAGGACAGGCTCCAAAACTACACAGAAACCCTGTCTCAAAAAACCAAAAAAAAGAAAAAAGATCTGTCTTTAGTATATATGTATATAAACACACACACACACACACACACACACACACACACACCACTTATTTCAGATTCTGAAATCTCCAAAATATATATGTATACATACACACATCTTTACATCTGTATATACATAAATAAAAATAGCTTAGTCTTATATTCAAATCTTCCCTACCACCACCATCTGGTTCTCTCTCTTTGAGATAAGCTTTTGTGTATCCCTGCTTGGCACTTGGTATTGTAGCCGAGGCTAGCTTCAAACTCAAGGCACTCATCCCTCTCCCAGATGCATGTGTCACCTATGCCCAGCTCTCCTGTGCTTTTATTTGATATGCACAATATTAAAAGCGATTTTCCCCTTTTTGCCTTAAAGGGGAAACTGTTATATCCAGCAAGGTAAATTTTATTCTCCTTTTTTGTTTGTTTGTTTTTTGAGACAGGGTTCCTCTGTGTAGCTCTTACTGTCCTGGAACTCACTGTATAGACCAGGCTGGCCTCGAACTCACAGAGATCCACCTGCCTCTTGTCTCTCTGAGTGCTGGGATTAAAAGTGTACATCACCACTGCCTAGCAAGCAAGGCAAATTTTTATTGAACTGCATACTTGTAATAAGCTACTGTCAAGGACATACCAAAGATAGATGAGTTATATTAGCTATTAATAGGTTTTGGAAAATTCTTAGTGTTTCAGGGTATATTTCTGTGGTTTTAGAGTTTATAAATCTATCGTATGAGAGATGGCTCAGAGGTTAAGAGTAGCCTGTTCTTCAGAGGTCCTGAGTTCAATTCCCAGCAACCATATGGTGGCTCACAACCATCTATAATGTGATCTGGTGCCCTCTTCTGGCATGCAGGCATGCATGCAGATAGAAGACTGTATGCATAAATAAATAAATCTTAAAAAAAAAAATCTATCGTATGAAGGAGCCAAGTGAATTTGGCAAGATTGGTATGATAACACTAAATGTTCCATTTTTATACTGAGTAGAATCATATGATGACCTTAAATTTAAAAAAAAGAGAGAGAGAGAGAGAGAGAAAATCCAACACATGTTGGCAGCATTAAACTTCTTAGTGCTCTTTTTCTCTCCACATGCACATTTTCTATCTCTCTCTGCCCACATGCCCTTTTTCACTGTAGATCTGAATAAGAGTAATCAGTAATAATTAGGCTGTCTTGAAATTTCCTCCATAAAGAAGAGACTATCTAGCTGGTTGGTGGCTCACGCTTTTAATCCCAGCACTCAGGACGCAGAGGCAGGAAGATCTCTGTGAGTTCAAGGCCAGCCTGGGCTACAGAGTGAGATCCAGGACAGCCAGGTCTGTGTCACAGAGAAACCCTGTCTCAAAAAACGAAACAAAAAAAAAATGTTAAATATATAATTTATATGTATATATTTAGAATTTAGAGTAATGTGAGCAAAGTCGGAACTTTCATTGTAGCATTCTTTTTTGGATTTTTTTTAAAAGTATTTCTGTTTGACCTGATGAGTTCTTGGAATAATGTATCTAGTAGATGACACCAGGCCATTATGGACACACCAGTGGCTCAGTGCAAATACAGACATTGGTTTGGAGAAAGAGGACCTTATGGGTCCTAAAGTGAGCCTGTACATTGTTGCTAAACCTTTATAGCCCTAGAAGTAAATTTTAGAAATATTTTTACTCTCAAAGTACCAATTATGTGGCAAGAAAGTTTTTAAAAAGAAATGTAGAAATTTTAAGATAAAAACTTTAAAATTCAGGTAGATACAATAGAGTTTTGTTTTTGTTTTTTTGAGACAGGGTTTCTCTGTGTAGCTTTGCGCCTTTCCTGGAACTCGATTTGGAGACTAGGCTGGCCTCGAACTCACAGAGATCCGCCTGCCTCTGCCTCCCAAGTGCTGGGATTAAAGGCGTGCACCACCACCACCACCACCACCACCACCACCACCACCACCACCACCACCACCCGGCACAATAAGAGTTTTAATCAGTATTTGAATGTGATATGTCTAATTCTGTTGCATTAATTCTGCTCTGTAAAGTGTTTCTGCTTATTTGAGGGAATTTAATAAGTAGTAAGTAGATAAAGACTTCAGTGTCTGAAGAATCTTGACTTGGTCTTGAGGCTGCCACTCACTACATACTTGACCTTTGGCAAATTATTTAATTCATTAAAGCATGGGTCATTTCCTTTAGTGTTGTGAGGTTTGCGATGACGTAAACACTGTGCTTTGTACAGTACTTAAACGTAAGTGCTTAATGTTATTCTATATTGGCTGGGAGGATATGTGTTGTTATATAAAATTTAGCAGGGATATTAAAATATATTTTTGTTATTTTAAGGAAATTCGAAATGAGTCCCATGACTATCCTCATAGAGTGGCCAAGTTTCCAGAAAACAGAAATCGAAACAGATACAGAGATGTAAGCCCATGTAAGTACTGTGGGTTTATATGCATGTGTGTGTTTTTCAGTTTGTTTCAGCAGACATGATACAGTGAAATAGAGGGTTTGGGGTAGATTGACTAGTACAGCATTTTTTAAAAATTTATATACTTTTTTTGTTTTGTTTGAGACAGGGCTTCACTGTGTAGTCCAGGCTGTTTTGGAAGCTACTGTGTAGCATATGCTAACCTCAAATTTGCAGCAGTCCTCTTGCCTCAGCCTCCAGAATGCTGGAATTGTACGTGTCAGCCACCACAGCAGGCTTAATATCTACATTTTCTCATGTGTGTGCACACACATGTGTCAGGTGTCTTCCTTGATGATGCTCCACCTTCTATATCAGGGGGAGGGTCTTTGCCTGAACCAAAACTCTACTCCAGCTAGTCTGGCTAGCTCCCCTGCTCTGTTATAACTTGTCCTGGGATTACAGTCAGGTGGCCACATCCACCTGCCATGCCTTACACTTACATAGCAAGAACTAGACTTACTTAGTCACCTTCCCATCCCTTTGGTTTGAGGAGCATTTTATTAGCTATTCTAACATGGTAGAATTCGGCAGTGAACCTGTTTCTTGGTCTCAGATGGAGGATGCTCATTAGTCTTGCTTCCTATAACATCTGAGCATTTCCCAGTCTCATCCAGAGTTCCTCAGCCTGACAGTGAAACGACCTGTATCTACCAAAGCTCTTCCTTCCCTGTGCAGCTCTCTTCTCCAGGCACCATAGCCACTTACTGTGTTTCTTGTCATCCACTCCAGCCTTCCTTCATCCTAGGCGTCCTAATGTCTCTCAGGAAACACCAGCCTTAGAGTTCCTAGACCTTTTGAGCACTCTCTACTTTGACCTTCAGTGTTTTTTTTGTTTGTTTTTCTTTTTTTTTTTTTTTTTTGGTTTTTCGAGACAGGGTTTCTCTGTGTAGCTTTGCGCCTTTCCTGGATCTCGCGCTGTAGACCAGGCTGACCTCGAACTCACAGAGATCCGCCTGCCTCTGCCTCCTGAGTGCCGCGCGCCGCCGCCGCCGCCACCACTGCCACCACCCGGCGACCTTCAGTGTTTTTGCCCAGGAAGAAAGAAAAAAAGAAAGGAGGATTGTTTATTTTGTGGCAGGGTTTCCTGTGTCTCCTGTGTAGTCCTCCAACTTGTCTCAGCCTCCTAAACCACACTCAGCTTCTACCCTTGAAATCTTAAACTCTACTGCTGCCTTGAAAGTAGCTGCTGCCACTTTCTGTGTGATAGCACTGTTTCTTGTTGTTTATTGTTTTGTTTTATTTTTGCTTTGTTTTTGTTATTAACTATTTCACTTGGAGTATATATGCTTTTTCACAGCACTGGGTTCTTTAATTTTTTGACTTTTTGCTTACTAAAGTGTTGCCACATCCTTCCTTAACCAATCTATTATTCATAACTATTTACCTGTTATAATTTAAGATCTCTTTGACCTTAATTCTTCAATTCATGAAGCCCCCATTTTGGAACACTTTGTATTCTTCATCCCTTGGAGATTTAGACACAGTTTAGAGTCAAGAAATAGCACTTGAGCTATAACCTACTACCTGGAAAGCACCTCAGCTCATAGCATTCCTGAAGTCCCAGGAGTAGAGCTTTGCTTCTGCGTTTCTTGTCTAGTCCTTTGGACCTCAGTCCTCCTTCCTCCTCATGGACCTTGCTGTTTTTACCTGCTTTCTCTCTGTGTTTTCTCCCTTTACTACATAAATCTGCCTTTCCATTCCTTTCCCTTGCTTTATTACCTATATAGATCTAGGCATGTACACAACAGTTTTTAAAGGAATACATTCTGGGACTGGAGAGATGGCTTAGAGGTTAAGAGCACTGGCTACTCTCTCAGCGGCCCTGGGTTTAATTCCCAGCACCCACCTGTTAGCTCACAAGCATCTGCAACTCCAGTTGGAGAGAATCTGATGCCCCCTCTTAGCCTCTGCAGGCATTGGGCACACAAGGGGTGCATAGATGTGGGCAAAATACCCATACACATAAAATTAAAAAATAAATAAACAAATAGATAAATAAATAAAAGAAGCCAGGCAGTGATGGTGCATGTCTTTAATCCTAGCACTCAGGAGGCAGAAGCAGATGGATTTCTGAGTTTGAGGCCAGCCTGGCCTACAGAGTAAGCAGCCAGGGCTACACAGAGAAACCTTGTCTCAAGAATCCAAAAAAAGCCGGGCGGTGGTGGCGCACGCCTTTAATCCCAGCACTCGGGAGGCAGAGCCAGGCGGATCTCTGTGAGTTCGAGGCCAGCCTGGTCTCCAAAGCGAGTTCCAGGAAAGGCGCAAAGCTACACAGAGAAACCCTGTCTCGAAAAACTAAAAAAAAGAAAGAAAGAATCCAAAAAAACCAACATTAAAGAACAATAGCTTCTACTCTTGTTCATCCTGAGCACCTGTGCCTCCTTCACCCCACCCCCCCACCCCCCATGCTTCTGCTACATCCTTGTCATTGAAATATTTAAAGACTGCCACCTTTCTGGCTTTCAGACACAGTCTCCTCTTCCCTTCTGTCCTGTGAGATTGCTGACTGGGTCTTCCCTCTCAAACACTTGTTTTTCTTTTTCTGTCTTCTCAC
Source organism: Peromyscus californicus insignis (assembly GCF_007827085.1). NCBI lineage: Eukaryota > Metazoa > Chordata > Mammalia > Rodentia > Cricetidae > Peromyscus > Peromyscus californicus. The sequence goes on along the minus strand of NW_026294469.1, from coordinate 56,305,544 downwards.
CCAGTTTTAGAACCTCCCATCCTCAGTTTAACATTATTTTCAATGATCTTTCTCTCTCCTCACTCTATGAATGATCTCATTATCTGAGGGTTCAGTTGTCATCTTTATTTCCATGACTTCATAGTTCATCTGCAATCCTTCTTAACTTCAAACAGATGTTTGCAAATTGTCCATCTCTTGTCCTGTGTCATCCTCAGACTCATTGTGTCTAGACTCTGAGTTAGTCTTAGCTAACAGAATCCAATGGTGTGGTTATTCCCCATATTGCTTAATTCTTATTTTTGTAGCTGGTACCACTATTTACATATTTGCTAAAACTGGAAACAGATTCCTTATTCATCTCCCACATCATCTAACTAGTAAGTAAATAGTTATAATTTTCACTTCCATGATATATTTAAATGTTTTCTTTTGGTGGGGGTGCAGGGAAAGGTAGCTTTCTGGTCCCTGGGACTCTGATGACTGGGACCTAGGGGCTAGACACCTGGTCTGCCAGTCCGGAGATGGAGGCTTACCTGTTCCCAGTCGGTGTAGGGTGGGTTTATGATTCTGGTGATCTGGTTCAGTGGCAGGGCAGTGCCTTCTTTTGTGTTCTCAGGTCCCGTTTTGCTCATTCGTCAACTCCTCAGCTGATCTTGTTTCCTCAGACTGAAGGCTGCAGGGTTCTGAAACCTCTCCCGAATGGATCTCAGCTGAGCAGGTTGTTCAGTAGGGCAATCTCACCAGCACCTCCAAGTTGTTGGGTTTCACAGGATCGACAGCTGGGCCCTGAGTTGGCCTCAGGCAGAATGTTCAGTCCGCTCTGGTCGCATCCCCCGGAGAGGGCTCCTTCCCCAAGTGCTAGGATTAAAGGCGTCTCTGAGTTTTTGTTTCTGTTTTTGTTTTTTTTAAACAGGGTCTCACTTTGTCTTAAATGTTTTCTTATAGGTATGTACTAGCTTGGTCCAGACCTTTTTTGCCTTTTTTTGTGATTTATTATAGTAACTTCTAAAATATTGGGCCTAGACAGATGGCTCAGGAGTTAAGAACCAAATATACTACTCTTACAGAGGACCCAGGTTCAGTTCTGAGCACCCCCATGGCGTCTCACAATTGTCTGTAACTCCAGAACCAGAGAATCCCACACCCTCACACACATATATGTGCTGGCAAAACACTAACGCACATTAAATAAATAAATAAATAATTTCAAAAACCCAGCAACTTATTTTTATTCCTTATGTGGTTTATATAGTCTTCCTGTGGTCACTGGTGCTCAAACTGATGTACTAGATTAGGAAGTTGAATATAATAAACAAATCAAAAAGGGATATTTTAAAATAGAATTTGAAGTCTACTTTGTTTTGATCCCGAGATATTTCAGTTGTCTCATGTAACTGAAACAGTCTAGAAGATGGGCAAGACCTTAGGTGGGTGAAAAGAGCAATGCCTTTATGCTGTTGGAGGTCATTGCTAGATTTTGAAGTCTTTATTTACTATTTGGTATAGAGGTAGATACCCCAGTAGTTTACTCTTCAGTATAAAAGAAAGAATATCAGGTCTTCAGTGTCTTTTTTTCATGGGTGATGAGTTTGTGTGTGCGTGTCTGGTGTTAAAATACATAACATTCTAGGTGTGGTAGCACATGTCTCTAATCCTAGCACTTGGGAGGTGGAGGCAAGAGGATTAGGAGTTAGGGGTACCTGGGTTACATTGGAACCTGTCTCAAAGGAACAAAACAAAAATACTTAAAATAAATTTGCACTTGTAGCAGATTTTAGATGTGCATTCCAATATTGCACATGTGGACATTGATAAGCAATAGATCTTTCTAGCTTGACTGTTTTGCATAACTGAGACTCTACCTACTAGATGTCCCTATTTTCTTCTTTTAGCCCCTGAACCCACTTTCCTGCTTTCTGTCTTTATTAACTCGGTTACTTTGGGAGCATGTGATATTTGTCATTTAGTGATTGGCTTCTTACACTTGACATAATGTCCTCAAGGTTTATATATGTGAAATAGTTATGCTAAGGGGATAGAAGGAAGCTGGGTGTGGTGGTACATGCCTGTAATTCTACCATTCAGGAGACAGAGACAGGGTGGTCACTATAAAGTTTGAGGCCAACTTTACATAGTGAGTGACCAGCCAGGGCCAGAGTAAGACCCTGTTTCATAAAACCACATAAATAAATAAAATTTCTGTAAATTTATGCTTCTAGTAATATGGCAGGTCATAAAATCATAGTTCATTGCTGCTACAAAACAAGAATATTCTCAGTAAATATACATTTGGATGAGTTGATGGGTGGAGAGAAAAGAACAAAAAGTTAGAGGCTTCTTGTCTTCAAGTTAGAGGCTTCTTGTCTTCCTGCCTCTTTTCTCCAGTGAAATGACATGGTTCCTTTTTTCTTTCTTTCTTTCTTTCTTTTTTTTTTTTTTTAATTTTCCCTTGCGCATAGTCTCACTGTGTAGTCTTGGCTGTCCTGACACATGTTCTGTAGAGCAGGCTGTCCTGGAACACAGAGATCCTCCTTCTCTGCATCTGAGTGCTAGGATCAAAGGTGTGCATTACTACACCCGGCAGCATAGTTATTTCCTATGAAGAAGTATGTATTAGTGCAGAGGTTTGTATACAGTTAATAAATTAGTTTTAAGTTTAAATATTCACATTAAGCAAATATGAATAGAATTATAAGGGACAAATTGACACTTCTATGTTCATGGGCTTTTTTAAAAAGTATTTTTATTTTATGTTGATGGAGGTTTTGTCTGCATGAAGGTCTGTCTGTACCCGAGGAAGCTAGAAGGTGTTGGATACCCTGGGACTGGAGTTACAGCTGGTTGTGAGCTGCTGTTGTGGGTTTGGGGAATTAAAACTCGTCTTCTGGAAGAGCATCAGGTATTAACTGCTGAGGCATCTTGTCTCTCCAGCTCTATGGATATTTTTTGAGACAAGTCTCATACTGTATCTCAGGCTGACCTCAGTTGTGGCAACTCTCCTGCCTCAGCTTCCCAAATACTGGGGTTACAGGTTTAAGCCACTACATCTAGCCTTATTTTTGGCTTTTTGAGAAAGGATCTCACTCTTTTTTTTTTTTTTTTTTTTTTTTTTGAGACAGGGTTTCTCTGTGTAGTTTTGGTGCCTGTCCTGGATCTTGCACTGTAGATCAGGCTGTCCTCAAACTCATAGAGATCTGCCTGCCTCTGCCTCCTGAGTGTTGGAATTAAACGCATGCGCCACTACTGCCTGACCAGGGTCTCACTCTTTAACTCAATTTGGCCTTGATGCTCCTCCTCTGTCTACAAAGTGCTAAGATCACGTGTACTCATGGATGTAATAAGACACAGTGTTTACAAAGAAATTGATTTATCTCTTTGCCTGTCACAGAATCTCATAGAGGCAGAGATTTGAGTTAATTCAAGATTGGCTTCATCCCTAATCCTCTGTAGCCTATGAAAGTATTGCTGCTGGAAGTATAATGAATATTAATTTTACTTTGCAAGAGGTGCTGAAGAATGCCCTCATCCTAGCAAATGGAATTCATACAGTAGCAGCATGATTATCTTTGTGTGCTTTTGTCCACCTGTGATGTATGTCAAATTTCCTGAGCACCAAATCAACCTCATTAAGGCTGACGATAAGAAGCTAGGGAAATGAGTAAGCTAGGGAAATAACTAACAGGGTCAACTTTGTAAAGTGCTTAGTTGCACTTTTATCATGGGTAAAGACAATGCCAAAGAATCTCAGACTAGTGATGTCATTGTTGAGTACTTCAAATGCAAGAAATGAACAAATGCAAATTGTTCTTGACAAAGAGATGGCTCGGTGGGTAAGAGTACTTGCGTTTGCAGAGCACCTGGGTTCACTTCACAACACCTACAAGTGGCTCACAAACTCTCTCTAACTCCAGTTAGATCCAGTTCCAGGGGATCCGATGCTTTCTGCTGCTCTCCATGGGCACCAGCCACACACATGGTACACATAACATAATACAGACAAAACTGTCATCCATATAAAAATAAGTAAATACATTTACAAAGGTTTTGTCATATTCAAAAAGAGAAAATGGGAAATTTGGACCACACTATTAAGTTTGATATAGTAGGGGAAATATATAGAACTCTGTATCTGAGAAAAATTCTAAGACTAACCTAATTCAGTTATATAATAATTACTAGAGTAAATATATATTTAACTTAAATTTAGAAGTAGCTATTTGCTATTTTCCTTATCAAATACAAAATTTAAAATACAGATGAAATTTTAGTTTAGTGCTTTAAGTTCTCAGTCATTGTTGAAAGATTTTTATTTAAAAGCTTTTTCATTAACTGTTAGGATTTCAGTCTTTATTTCTGTCTAAAGTTGTTTTTTTTTAAATTATGTATACAGTGTTCTGCCTGCACACCAGAAGAGGGCACCAGATCTCATTAAAGATGGTTGTGAGTCACCATGTAAGGTTGCTGGGAATTGAACTCAGGACCTCTGGAAGAACAACCAGTGCTCTTAACCTCTAAACCATCTCTCCAGGCCCTGTCCAAAGTTTTTAAAATTTATTTTTAGTACTCAGTTTTAATCAAGGTTGAATCAGACCTATTTGTCCTTTTAATAATTCATTTCTGCAAGCCATCAACTGAACTGGAGTGGATTCAGAGTATAAAAGAACCAGAATTTAGTGAAAGAGCTAGAGTTGATTATGCAGGGAAAGAAAAGACCTTAGCAGAGCAGTCTGTAGCTTAAAATGCTTAAACTTCTATTAATGCTTAAACATTTATAGAAATGGAACTGTTTATTCTGTATGAAGTCCAAACCATGGTGTTAGGCTCATGAGTGACTAGGCAATCATTGGATTCTAGTTTTATGAGAAAACTCTTAAGAGCTGTTAAGCACACAGATGAACTGTTATCAGTACACTCATTGTGGTTATTTATGTAAAGTGTAGATTGTTCACAGGGTTCTTCCTAGAGAACATTTGTAAGTACATAGAATGTGTCATCAGAGACTTGGAAACAACTCTTTTATGTTTCTTTCCCTCACTCCCCTTTTTGTGGTTCTGGGAATTGAACCCAGGACCTGATGCGTCTTAGACGAGTGCTATACTATGAGGTTATACCTCTATCCCTCTTTTATTGTTTCTCTTTTGAAAAAGCATCCTGTGATGTTGCCCAGATTGGCTCTTGAACTCCAAATATATCTCATTGTGCCTCATTTCCCTGATTTCCCCCTTTGTTTTCCAAGGCTCTCCCTGCCCCCTCCCCCTCTTCTGGTGTGCAGGCAGAACACTGTATACATAATTTAAAAAAAAACAACTTTAGACAGAAATAAAGACTGAAATCCTAACAGTTAATCTGTTGATTCCTACACTTGATCTTAGCCAAAAGGCAAGAAGCGATTGTTGATTCTTTATCAAGTGGAGCCTTCCTCTGTCCTCACTCCTTCTAAGACTGGAGTTTCTGTCCCTCACTAAAGATCTGTTCAGGTTGTTTTTGTTTGTTTTGGTGACAGTAGACAAATGCTGGGCTGAGGACATCTAAGTTGGTTTTATTTTCTGGCTGTTGTGACTAGTTCAGAGTATACATGGATGGGCAAATATCTCTGGCATGTTGACATAAATTCCTTTGCCCAACATTTTGGAAAATTGTGTGTATGTTTTTTTCTTGTTGTTGTTTTGGGGGGGTTTTATTTTTTGTTTTTAATGTTTGTTAACTGTATATCTTAAGATGGCTATTTTATATATTAGCTTCCATTTTCATTCACTTATAGCGAGGGTATTTTTAATTTTTGATTTTTATTTATCTATTTATTTATTTTACTATTAGTGGATAGTAGAATAGCAAAGGGAGTATTGAAAATACCATTACTCAGCCATGGTGTATGCTTTTAATCCATGAACTCAGGAGGTAGAGGCAGATGGATCTCTTGAGTTCAAGGTTCTGTGAGTTCAAGGCCAGCCTGGTCTACAGAGTGAGTTCCAGGACAGTCAGGACTACATAATAGAGAGACCTTGTCTAAAAAGGGGGTGGGGGTAAACCACTATACGTTCCTTCTCACTCATCAAATAATTCAATTTAAGAACCCTTGGGGCTGTTAAAAAGATGTGTAAAAGTGATAATGTCCTTAAAGCAAAGATCTAAGACCTTGTGTAACAGGTAAGAAAGTAAGCCCTGTACTGTTGGGTAGAGTTGCTGTATTGTGTGCAAGGGCCTGGTTTTCAGTGAGAATTGATGTATAGATAGGGCTGGGAATATGTTGCTCAGGGGTAGAGTGCTTGTTCAGTTATAAAGATAGGTTTGAATGTAGGTAGCCATGTCCACATACATAAATTGGCCTTCACTAAATCTTGTTTTTTTAAAAAACATTTTACTTTTATGTTTATGTGAGTATGTGCATACATTTGTGTGGGAATGGGTGGGTATGTCCACATGGGCAGGTGTCCAGGTGTCTGTGAAGCCCAGAAGAGTCAGTACACCTGGGGCTGGAGTTACATGTTGTTGTGAGTTGCCTGATATGGGTTCTGGGAACCAAACTCCTATCTTTTGCAAGAGCATATTCCCTTAACAATCCCGAGCCGTGTCTCCAGCCTCATTGGGAAGTCTTAAGAACAGTGATGCCCTGTTGGCACTTGGCATGCTTAGCTTTAGTAATTCGAGTTCATTCTTTACTAAGAGGAAAAAGGGCTCTTTGGACAACTGGCTGATTTCTGGGACTGGAACAAAGTGTAATCCCTTAGACAGGTGTGGTGACAAATGCCTGAGTTCCCAGCACTCCAGAGTCAAAGGCAGGGGGTTTGTGAGCTGAAGGCCAGCTTGAACTTCATTGCTAGACCTTGTCTCAAAAAAAGAAAAAGGGCTGGGTGTGATGGCACATGCCTTTAATTACAGCACTCAGGATACAGAGACAGGCTGATCTCTGAGGCTAGCCAGAACTAGAGTGAGACCCTGTCTCAAAAAAAAAAGTAAGGGCTGGGCGGTGGTGGTGTTTGACACTTGGAGGTACTTGGGAGGCAGAGGCAAGCGGATCTCTGAGTTCAAGGACAGCCTGGTCTACAGAGCAAGTCCAGGACAGCCAGGGCTACACAGAGAAACCGTGTCTTGAAAAACCAAATAAATAAGAAGGAAGAGCTTAGAATGTCTTAAATTTCTAGAAAGTAAGGATATGACTTAAACAACAAACAAGAACTGATAAGAGTGTGTCATAAAGACACCAAACCCCGCTTGAAGTCCACTGGCCAATCCCAGGGTAACTTGAACATTAAAATAATGATTTTTTACCTGTTGAGTAAAGTAGGAATCCATGAGCCTATAATAATACTAAGATATAAATAAGTAAGATGCAAATAGTGAAAGTTCCACCTTTACATAAGATGCTGAATAATAAATGTTGAAACAAGTTATTTACATTGTCCTAAGGTATTCTTCTACTAAATATTTAAATACAAGGGGGTGGGGGTGGGGGGGAGATAGTAACTGTCGAGAAGAAGTGAACAGGAGAAAATTCTGGATCTCAGGCTGTTGAAGATGGTTTAGGATGACACCAAAAACATAAACTATGTCATTTTTTAAAAATTAGTGAGTTGTAATAGCTGTATGTATGCGTGGTGTGTGTGTGTGTGTGTGTGTGAGAGAGAGAGAGAGAGAGAGATGTTTATAACTCTAGTACGTGGGAGGCCAGGGCAGGGGAATACTGTGAGTTCCAGATCCACCTGGGCTACAGAATAAAAGTCCTTGTTCAGAAAAATAAAGCAACTCTGTTGTCAAATGGTGGTCCATGCCTTCAATCCAACACTTTGGAGACTAGGGCAGGGGAATGCTGTGAGTTCACAGCCAGCCTGATCTACATAGGGAGTTCCAGACCAGTTATGGATATGTAAGACCCTGTCTCAAAGAAAAAAAGGACTAAATGAACATTTAAAAGTTTTGGAGAATGAGATGAATACAGATTGACTAGGAAAATATTGAAATAGGCTAATTAGAAAATGGACAAAGGGGAGCCAGGCACAGTGGTTCAGACCTTTAATCCCAGCACTTGGGAGGCAGAGGCAGGTGGATCTGAGTTCGAGGCCAGCCTGATCTGCACAGTAAGTTCTAGGACAACCAGGGCCACACAGAGAAACCCTATCTGGGGGTGGGTGGTGGACAAAAGGTATGAAGTACAGAAGGCAGATAAACATGTGAACATATGAAAAACATCATTAGCTATCAGAAACACTAGTTAAGACCATGGTGGTGCAATATCATTACATACCTACTGGAACAATTAGAGCAGATACTCAGGATTGTAGAGAAGCTTGATGTCCTAAGTGGCTGATGGGAATGGCATGGCTACTCTGCCTGCCTTCCCTCCTAGTCAGGGTTTCTCTGTGTAGACCTGGCTGTCCTGGAACTCTTCTTTGTAGACTGAGCTGGCCTCAAACTCAGAGGTCTGCCTGCCTCTGTCTCCCAACTGCTGGGATTAAAGACACCAGGAATATAACTACTTTCCAAAGACCCGAATGTATACTTCTATGACCTAGCAATTAGATTTCTCAGCATTTATCTCAGAGAAATGAAAGTCCCATCAATGCACAGATATGTAAATGAATGTTCATGACAGCTTTATTTGTTTAATTTTATTTTATTTTTTGGTTTTTCGAGACAGGGTTTCTCTGTGTAGCTTTGCGCCTTTCCTGGGACTCACTTGGTAGCCCAGGCTGGCCTTGAACTCAGAGATCCATCTGGCTCTGCCTCCCGAGTGCTGGGATTAAAGGCGTGCGCCACCACTGCCCGGCGACAGCTTTATTTGTAATGAGCTCAAATTGGGAACAACCCAAATGTCTTTCAGTAACGGGTGACCATAAATTCATGTTCTTGGATACTGCTCAACAATAAAAAAGAACAAACTATTGATATATACAACTTGGGTAGATCTCAAAGGATTTAGATTGAGAGTTAAAAAAAAATCCAGTGTCAGAAGGTTACATAACGATATGTTTTTGTTGTTGTTATTGTTTAGTTTTTCAAGACAGGATATCTCTGTATAGACCTGGAACTACTTTGTAGACCAGGCTGGCCTCAAACTCACAGAGATCCACCTGCCTCTGCCTCCTGAGTGCTGGGATTAAAGGCATGGACCACCTCCACCTGGTCTTTTATATATATTTTTATATAAAACTTTCTTTTGAAATTTATTGTCTGTGGGTATACGTGAGAATGTACATGTTACGGTTCAAGAGTAGAAGTCAGGGACAGCTTTTGGGATCTGGTGCTCATCTTTCACCATGGATTTCAGGCATTAAATTTTGGTTGTCAGGCTTGCATGGTGAGCATTTTAAATAGGGACCATTTTACCAGCCCCTGTGTAACTTTTTTTTTTTGAAGTGAGGCCTTACTGTATAGTCCTAGGTGTTCTAGAACTTGCTATGTGGACCACCAGCCTGGTCTTAGACTCATAGAAATTGACCTGTCTCTGCCTCCTCAGTGCTAGGACTAAAGATGTGTGCCACAACACACAGCCTATAACATTCTTGAAATAATAAATTTTAGTAGTAGATACTGTACTAAGTGATGTTTTTAGTGATGGAATTAGAGATAGGGTGAAGGAAATGTGACTCAGTGAAAGAGCACACTGTACATTTGTGGTGAAGTAATAGTTCTATACTACATATATAACAACATACATATAAAATTATGAAGTTTTATATACTCATAAATGAATGTGTGTAAAGCTGGGAGAATTACAGCTAGGTGTGAATTGGACCAGTATCTTTCCATATTTTTGATTTTTTTCTTTCCATGTTTTTTAATTTAGTATTCTTTAACACTTGGTCCTAGGCATCATAATCCTTGAGAGGTGGGAGTCAATAGTGAACCTGATGGTCCCTGGCTACCAAGAGCATAACTTTAAAAAGAAAATTATTAATGACTGGGGACCTGAGTGTTCCCTCCTTGCTGACTAAGTGACCCAGAATCTTGTCACGTGGGAAGAATGGCTTGCCTTCCAGAACTACCTGTATTCAGAATTTGGGGGGGATCCACTAAAATAAAGAAATGAAGTCGAATTTTCAAATTCCTAAAAAAGTTGAAGCTATAATAGGAATGTCAGAGATTTTATAGTTGGCCATCAGTATATTAAGGATGATTCATTGGTGAAAATAAAGACTGATCAAGTCCAGCCACTCCATCTTTTCCTTCTCATGTTGTTTTCTTTTTCAGTAGTCTACCTAACATAGGGTGTATTGGAAGTATGTGGTTCTAAAAGAGGAACCTAGTACCGAACTGAAAGTTGGACATGACCTTTTGTTTAATACAAGCACATAGACTAAATGTTAGAGTGGTGGGTTTAAGACAGTCTCACATTGGTCAGGAGTTGCTGAGGCTGGGATGACTCTAAATTTGTGATATTCCTGCTGGCATGACAGTCCTGTGTGCCACCATCCCCGGGTTAGGAGGTGATAGGGAATTGAACCCAAGTCCTCTGGGGTTCTAGGCCAGCACTCTACCCTCTGGGCTTACATCCTGCATTAGGACTCTAGGTCAGAATAGTGGAGCTGCCTTATCCATAGACCCCAGTGAGTCATATTGCCCCTTAATCAATACATAGAATTAGAGGGTCAATGGTTGAACATGATCATAAGGAAACTCTTATCTATCTAGGCCTTCCCTATTCCTCTCACGCAGTCTGATCAGCATAAAGATGATTGGAATTTCTTAAAGGCCAGTGGTCTGTAGCAGTGAACTATTCTAGGTGAGTGAAATCCTTTAATTCAAATCGCTCTAGTCTAAAAAGAAAGACATTATATTTTTGGTCAATGAGAAGCTATTTATAGCGAGTTTGTTTGTTTGTTTTGCAGAATAAACCGTTGAAATGTTCAGACTTTCATGTGTGCTAAGATTTATATTTCTTCTCCATGAAAATAATAGTGGTTATGGGACTTGGATTTAGCTCTGTCTTTGCATAGGATTCCTTGCTCAGTTTATGAAAAAAAATTTATTCTCTGTCAGCTTTTGGAGTTGAACAGTGTTGGCATAGCTATAAGATATGTTGAATTCTTGTCAGAGAACTACCACAAGTAGATAGAGAATAGGAAAATAAAAGGAGAAAAAGTCATCTGATAATATTATATTCATAGAATTGTCCTGTCTTTGCTCAGCTTGTGAGTTTGTGATTGGTTTCTGCCGTGAAGAACATGAACCCTCCCCTCTGTTGTTTGACATGTGAAACTCTACAGCAGTAGAGGCCTTTAACATGGTGATAAATTGGGTGAAATCTACAGGGTTCTTTCCTTTTTTAGTTTATAGTGAATGTTGAAAGAGGAAGCTTCTCCATATGTCAGCCACAGACAGAGCAAGTCATTTCTTGAGAGCTGAAACCATTTCTCAGAAAACCCTGAGGGTAGAAGGCAGAGAGACTTCATCAGAAGTGGATGGGCTTAATTTTTATCCAATTTTTAAGTTACAGTACTGTTATACTGTTAGATACTGAATTTCTTCATTCACTCGGTGATAAGAATTGAGAGCAGGTAATACCCTACAGAATAATCAGTATGTTCCTTACAGAGCTGCTGCTGGTGCTGTTAGGGATGGATAAGAAAGGTTGCCTGCCCATGGAAGGCAGTGTGGTTCCTTCTTTCCTTCCCCTTGCTGCATCCTTTGGAAGATCGCTCGCTCTCTCTCTCTCTCTCTCTCTCTCTCTCTCTCTCTCTCTCTCTCTCTCTCTCTCTCTCTCTCTCTCTCTCTCCACACAGAGACAGAGACAGAGAGATGACCATAGCCATAGAATACTGATCAAATATTGGGGACTTTGGGGCTCAGGTTGTAGAACTCTTGCTATTTTGATGATCTCACTTCAGAGAGTCCTGAGGGGGGGGGGGGAGTGACTTTCTACTTTTTTTCTGACTCAAAAGTCAAAAGTTTCCTTTGTTGGAAATAAACAATTTAGGGGTTCCAAAGAGGTGATTCAGCAGTGAAGGGCTCATGTGCCCTTTTAAGACTCAAGCTTCCAGCATCTACATGCAGCTGCCATTTACTCCATCCAGTTCCAGGTGATCTGAAGCCCTCTTTTGACCTTTAAGAGCATCCACATCCACATGGCGCACTCCTCCCATAGGTGTATATGTAAATAAAAAAATAAATCGTTTTTAAAAAAACTAAAATGAACAGTTCACAGATTTGGGGAGCAACTAACACTAGTGAATCAGGGAAAGGAAACAGTTAACTTCCGGTTGTCAGGGAACCTTTATGATTATGCAAACTGAGCATTTGTTAAATGATTCCTAGTAAGTGACAAGGTGGGTCCTTCACCTTTGCTGAGTACTGGAAATTGTAAAGTAACAGGCTCTTAGGGTTTTGATGGGGGTTCACTTCCTGAAATATATATATGTGGTCTTTTTAGATATTTCAAGGTAATGTATTTTAGTTAACACACATACACAAACTGGTTTTTCCTTAGAATCTCTTTTGAATCAAAAAGTTTATGTGTTTCTTTTTTAATTTTTTTCTTTTTCTTTTTGCTTTCTTGAGACAGGGTTTCTCTATGTAACAGCCCCAGCTGTCCTGGAACTTGCTTTGTAGACCAGGCTGGCCTCGAACTCACTGAGATCTGCCTGCCTCTGCCTCCCAAGTGCTGGGATTAACGGTGTGCACCACCATGCTCTGCTCTCCATTAGTCTTCGTAATAAAACTAAATAATGATATAGCTATACGTTTGAGAGTTTGTTTTCCTGAGAAGAAAATACATATTTAGTTACCAGCTGTGCTTAATTCTAAAGAGCTGTCATGTTTTCCTAAGGATTACTATTTTCTATTGTTATCTGCTAACAGTTTTAAAACTTGTCTTTTAAACCTGAGAGAATGCAGTGTCCCTTTGCTTTTACTAACTGGATAAATCATTGTTAGACAATGAAGCAAAGCCCTGTGTGTGCACTGGACCTTGGGTGGCTTTCAGATAGTGTCCAGTGCCCTACTGTGCTTCTAGTCATTGGGTGTGGTTACTGTATTGATAGTTTTGGGTTAAAGACTGAAGGAAAATAGCCGGATTCCAGGAGCAGAGAGCACTGTTTAAGCTGCTGTGCTTTTCTTCTCGTCTCAGCTTCTAAGCTCTGCCTTGGTCTTGGGAAAGTGTTATGCGTGTACACTGAATTCCTAGCACCCTGTGTAGGGGCCTAACCTTCTGAGTTGCATGTTGGCCAAAAGACTATGATTATGTGGGGGGGGGGGCAGGGGGACTTCTGGTTTGTATTCTTCTGTGATTGCAATATGAGGAATTGCATTCCTTTGGGAGACACTGTAGTGGAGTCTAGATTTTGGTGGTTGTGTTGCTTTCTCTAAAAGCTTTCATTCTTCCATTGATATGTTATCTATGGCACATATGGTCTTTATTTTGTTGAGTAGGAAGCTGTCCACCATCTTGTACAGTGTGACAATTAAAGGATGATTGAACTGTTAATAAAAAACTTTTAAAAAAGTGCTTGCCGGGTGGTGGTGGCACTTGCCTTTAATCCCAGCACTTGGGAGGCAGAGGCAGACGAATCTCTGTGAGTTGAAGGCCAGCCTGGTCTACAGAGGGAGTTCCAGGACAGCCAGAACTGTTTCACAGAGAAACTCTGTCTCGGGGAAAAAAAAAAATAATGCTTGCTGACATCCTTTTTCCCAGAAGACTACTACATGTGATTTACTACAGCTAGATCGTAGTTTTCTTTTGGCAAATGACATGTAATATTATGGAGGTCTTTTGTTCAGTCCAACAGAAACATCTGAGATACATTGGTATGGAAACTAAAGCCATTTAACATTTTTATTCACATGAAGAAATGGGTTAGACAGTTTGGGGTTTGGTTTTGTTGTAGTTGTTTCGATTTTGGTTTTAAAGTGGTAGCCCAAAAGCCTGGTATAGTAAGTAGCACACACTTTTAATCCCAGCATTCAGGGAGGCAGACACAGGCAGATATCGGAGTTCAAGGCCAGCTTGGTCTACAAAGAGAGGTCCAGGACAGCCAGGACTACACAGAGAAACCTTGTTTAGAAGAACCAAAAGAAAAAAAAAAAAAGGCTGTGTGTGGGTGAGAGGGGGTGTAGCCCAAGCTTTGAGAGATAGAGTTAGGAGGATCAGGATTTTAAGGTCATTCTCTGCTACAGATCCAGTTGAGGGCCACCCTTGGCTCCATGAGACCCTAGCTCAAAAACAGGAAGAGAAAGTGGAAAAGACGTAGAAAGAGTGAGTATTTAAGACAGATTTCTTTGAGGGGGTAGTTTATCACAGAATATATTCTCTGAAGTTAAGCATCATATATTCAGTTTGTAACTTAGTTTTATGCTTGTGGCTATCTTATGTTTAGGATTCTAAATTACAGTTAATCTTGGCCGGGCGGTGGTGGCGCACGCCTTTAATCCCAGCACTCGGGAGGCAGAGCCAGGTGGATCTCTGTGAGTTCGAGGCCAGCCTGGGCTACCAAGCGAGTCCCAGGAAAGGCGCAAAGCTACACAGAGAAACCCTGTCTCGAAAAACCAAAAAAAAAAAAAAAAAAAAAAAAGTTAATCTTGGATAAGTTCTTACATGCTTCTTATTTTTTTTCTTCCTCATCTAAATAACACAAGGTCAGGTGTTGCATTTTAGATACTAAAATTAGTATAAATTCTAAATCTGCAGTTTTTATTTTTAAAATGTAGAAATGTGTCCAACCTGTTAACATAGTCTTAAGTAATGAAGTGTTTCCAGTACTCTTGTAAAGAATATAGTTGAGATAATCCAATTATTTTAGCTTCTCGGTCTTAAGCATTATTTAAATACAGTTGTATGCATGCTGCCAAGAAGTGAAGAATCTGTTCTCATCGGTTTGAGCCCAGTTATGTTTTTGCTCATAGATACTCAGTTCCTAGGCACTGAGATTTGAGATGACTTTTCACTTCCAGTAAGGTAAGTGCCTTATTCGTTTTACTGCACATGCTGGCCAGTTTTTCATGTTACTGTAGATGATAGACTACAAACAGAAGCATTTCCTTCCCAACACCCAGTCATAAGATTGTGTTTTGACTTCCTTATTTAAAAAAAAAAAATAGGTAATTTAGGATTTGTATCAACTCTCCTTTGCTGTTAATTTATATTTTCTCTATTTCTCCTATCATCTATAACTACCTTAGAATATTGACATCAAGTAAAAAGGAATGGAAAAGTTGAAATGACAGTTACGATTTATCATTCTCTACTTTCAGATGATCACAGTCGTGTTAAACTGCAAAGTACTGAAAATGATTATATTAATGCCAGCTTAGTTGACATAGAAGAGGCACAAAGAAGTTACATCTTAACACAGGCAAGTAGTGTGGTGCTGGGTAGATACCTGGAGAGTGGAACTTGGCTGCTGTGCTTTAATCACAGCTAAATGTATATCTTGACATTTGCAAATGACATGCTATTTTAGTTTTCTGATTCTGAAATCAGTTGCAAACGTCATAGTTTTGAAACTATGAATATGTTGGTAAAAAGTAAGATTGTTTCTAATGTTACTATGTTCAATGGAGGAAATTCTTCTGAAATGGCTTGGTGCAGTTCTCTTCAGGTAAACTAACTTCTTGTACTGTATCTAACATAGCTTTTGTTATTTGGCTTGGAGTTCTCTTCCCCTAACTTGTGATGAAGAACCAGGAAGGCCCTTGAAAGCACTTTTCTGTCTATCTCTGCCCTATGAATATATTTTCAGAGAGTGCAGCTATGCTGAGAACAGGGTCTAAATGTGCAGAGCCTGTTATAGTGTAGTCCTCCCGCACCCCAGCCTCCACAAATGCAAGCATTGCTCTTCCATTCTGAGACCATAGCTTTCTCTTTATCAAATAAGAGGTTAAATAGCAGCACTGTCATTTCTGTCAGTCAAAATGTTCAGAAGTATAAGCTATAATGTTTGAGAGTTTTAAATTTTATTATTTATGTGTCTCTGTGTATATGTATATGTACATGTGTACCACGGTGCCCACAGAGGCCAAAAGAGGGTGTCCCCTAGAGTTGGAGTTACAGGCTGTTCTGAGCCATACAATATGGGTGCAGGGAACCAAACTCTGGTTTTCTGGAAGAGAAGCAAGTGCCCTTGACTGTATCTGTGAGAGGACCAGGCAAATAGTGTGACAGCCTGCCCTAATAACTCAGCTAAGAACTAGGCCTCTGTCCCTGCTTCTTGGAACTGAACAGGCAGTTTCTGAGGAAGTCACGAACAAAGGACAATTAATCTCCAACACCCCCGACAGCAAGGACAAGGAGGCCTGGTAAATGCAAGTACCAGGCCCGAGCTAGCCCCCACAGTCAGCATGTACTAGGTCAGCCAGCCTCCGCAGTCAGTGGCTCAAGGTGATAACCAAATGAGGACAGAGCCTGGAACTTGTCTAGTCCTGCCCAAAAATGGAACTGCCGTAGCCTTAATCAGCCCTTGCTAGCTCTAGCCAATTAGAACGTACTAATATGATTGCCACGTGCTTAAGCCAATCATTTCTGAGATGACCTAACTGCCCTAGGAACTCCCCTTAGCTGTGCTTAAAAGGAGCCCATACATCCCTGTCCCTCTTGGGGTCGTGGCCATTTTGCCTTTGGGTAGGATGGTTGGCTCAGCATGCTGGAATCTTTCTCGATTTAATAAATGCTCTTGTTGATGGCATACGTAGATGGTGACCTTTTGTGGGACTTCTCCAGGACCCTAACATCTGTAGCACCGTGTTTGAAGTTTTTAAAAAGTTTAACAGCTTAATGTAACCTGCTATTTGAAAGACAGAGAAAAGTATGAGTTGTTTTAAGTTCTACTTAATATACCTGTGAGCCATTAGAATTTTCTCTGTCAGAGAAACATTATTTTAAAGTAGCTCCTGTAACTAAAAAGGAAAGAGAAGCAATCTGGTGTAAAAGGGGCTAAGGATATCAATTCACAATTCACAAAACCAAATAAAGACAGACAGTGTACATTGGAGAAGATGCTGTGTTTATACAGCTATTAAGGAACATAGATTTAAAGTAGCCCAGGCACTGAGCCTCCACCAAGTACTCAGCAGCCTTCCCTTCAGGCCTCTTCTCTTTCGTACCCTCAGATCTCGTCCTGTCCCCTGCTCCTAACCTTCCTTCTCCCACAGTCACTTTCTGAAGGTGTTTACACCTAGGAGGAGGAGTATGCATGATTCCATCCAGAACTTTTACTCTCTTGAACCCTTTGCTGATCTACTAAGAACGATGAGCTGCTTCCTGCTGGCACCCATTTGAGATGCAACAGAGAATTAGCAAGAAGAACCTGACTGTTACTCCAGGGATTGCTAGTGTTTGTGGCCCCGAGCGCTTCATATCAAAGGCTAGCGCCACCATCTCCGAGCAACCTCATAGCTTTTATAATTTGAATCACTTATGGTCCTCTTTAACTTGGACCTAGTATGATTTTCTTCATGTAGTGACTTGATAATAAACAACTAAATAAAGTACAAAATGCTCAGTGGTCACTCATGGGATTGAAAAACTGATCTGAGAGGCCCAACAGAAATGATAATGTGTTTATTCCAACCTTAATTTCATGAGAGGACTGATGTGGGCTGAATGAATTAATCATCTCCATACCATTGAGGAGCAGTCAGTCATTTAGGGATTGGGAGTGTCAATTTGCTGTTCTATAGTAACTAAAGTTTTATGTTCAGTTATTATAATTTATGATTTTCTTAAATCAATATTCAGAGCTAAAAATGTACTTTCTACTGAAAATGAACATAAAAACATGGAAAAGCCTGATGTGTTATACTCTTGTTGCTGTGACAAATCTTGAAGGGAAATTTAAAAGGAAAAAAGATTTATTTTGGCCTCTAATTTCATAGATTTAAGTTCGAGGTCAGCTTTAAGGCTAAGATGAGGCAGACTGTTGTGGCAGGCAGGACACAGGGAGAACTAGGTGTGCAACAAGGGCATCCCCAGTGCTGTGCTTATTCCTGCCAAGCACTGCCTCCTAGTGCTGCCATACTAACCAGCGAAGGAATTAACCTTTGATTAGGCCCAAGCCCTTCCAAAAGTCCATCAAGAGACATCAGGCTTATAACACATGAACCCAAGGCAGAACGTTTCAAACCTAAACCAGAGCAGATGGTTGGTCACCCCTTTACAACTGTTCTTCTCTGCTGCCATTTTCCTCAGTCTCATTGGTTCTTCCGCTTACTCCCTAAAGACAGGTCTTTCTTAAGATTCTCTTTTAGCTATCCCCATGTCTACATTTCAGTTTTGGGGACCATGGTTTGTTAGTATGTTTGATTTTGTCAGGGTAGGGCCTAAAGACCCCATACACATGAGGTGAGTACTGCTACATCTGAACAACATTCCTTGCCTAGAGAACTACTCTCGCAGTAGGCCTGCACACCAGAAGAGGGCACCAGATCTCATTACAGATGGTTGTGAGCCACCATGTGGTTGCTGGGAGTTGAACTCAGGACCTCTGAAAGAGCAGCCAGTGCTCTTAACCTCTGAGCCGTTTCTGTATCCCCTCAGCCTGCTTTCTTATAGAACCCAGGACCATCAGCCCAGGGATGGCCCCACCCACAATGAACTGGGCTGTCACCCATCAATTACTAATTAAGAAAATGCCTTCAGGCCTGCCTACAGCCTGATCTTATGGAGGCATTTTTTTTTTAATTGAGGTTCTCTTCTTTCATATGACTTTAACGTGTCAAGTTCACATAAAACTATCCAGCACACTCAATGTAGTAGCTAACAACTCAGCTATTTATTGTGGCGCTTTTTCATTGCCACTTCTATTCAGATTAGTAATAATGGGATTAGTGATCTTTTTGTAAAGTTTTTTTGGTTTTTTTTGTTTGTTTGTTTTTAGAGACAGGGTTTCTCTGTATAGCTTTCCGCCTTTCCTGGGACTCACTTGGTAGCCCAGGCTGTTTGTAAAGTTTTTAAAATCTCATTGTGGTAAAAGGTCATAACAGTTTCATGATTTTTAAATCATTTGTCCCCTGTTGAACTGTTTTCTTGTGTCCTAACAGACAGGACTCAACATATTGGGAGTGGGGGAATTTAGCCGCTTGTTTCTGTACTTCTTTTTCTTCTGATTTCTTTCTGTATTTTTTCATTGCTCTGTGGCTGTTTTAACCTAGATCTTGAATTCTTTACTTCTGTGTCTAGTTGGTTGGTTAGTTGAATGATCCCCCTTCCTATTTCTTCACCCCAGTAAAGCTGTCCTCATCGTGTTCTTCCTAGTTTGCTAGCCTGCCCTTTTCAGAGTTGCTCAGTTCCACGTGTATCACTGCAGCTGTGTGAGATGTTTCCTTGTCACCAGATCCACCTGCTCTTCAGGCGGGGTCCACTCCAGTGTCCCCTACTTCTGCCATGTGCGCTTATGAGCCTTGGTTAGGTTTAGAACATGCAGAGTGACCTTAACTGCTCCTGTCCTGTTTCACCTCTCAGGCAGACTCAGGCTGTGTAGCTGTACCTTCTCAGGCTTTCTTAGAACATAAGAGCTGGTGATTTGGGTATTTGATGTTAGCGATGGAAGTAACTTCTCACCCGCCTGTTTGCACTTTGTAGGGGCTGAGACTATATTTCAGTCGTGGCTATGCATAGCATGTAACTTGAACAAAGAGAGAAAACCTATACTTAATGTTTGTTACTTACAGTATTTTGATTGTTCTTTGCTGCTTATTAGATTGTCTTTTGACTGAGTCTTTATATATATAATATATATATTTTATATATATTATATATATATATTATATATATTTTATATCATGTCCATTTTACTGTTTAAAAATCTGGTAGCATTTTAGCCAGTTGGTGGTGGCACACACTTTTAATCCCAGCACTGGGAGGCAGAGGCAGGTGGATCTCTGTGAGTTCGAGGCCAGCCTGGTCTAGAGAGAGATTTCCAGGACAGTCAGGGCTACACAGAGAAACCTTGTCTCAAAAACCAGAAAAAAAGAAAAAAAAAAAATTGGGGGGAAGCATTACTAGCTTGTGGAAGAACTGATAGATAAATTCCCATCTTTTTAGAATCCTTTGTTCTTCATACTATAACAGCTGTTTCATGTTTATTGTTTAGTCTTTAGAACCAGTAATAGAATTGAGAGGTATGTATGCGCACACAAAGGACTTCACTACTGAGTTGCTTCATAATTATCCCCCGTACCCCCCAACCCCGGAGCTGAGGACCAAACCTAGGGCCTTGCGCTTGCTAGGCAAGCACTCTACCACTGAGCTAAATCCCCAACCCCATAATTATTTTTAAAGAGTGCTTTCTTTATTTTATTATTTATTTGTGTGTTTATGTATATTTTCATATGTGCACTGTGCATATATAGGTGCCTAATGAGGCCAGAAGAGAGTATCAGATCCCCTGGAGCTAGTTATAGGTAACTGTGAGCCACACTGTGGGTCCTTTGAAAAAGCAGCAAGTACTCTTAACTGCCAAGCCATCTTTCTAGTCTCACTTCATGGTTGTTGTATTTTGTTTTGTTTTTCTGAGACAGGATCTCATTATGTAGACCAGGCTGGCCCTGAACTCACAGAGAATCCTCTTTTGGGGATTAAAGGTGTGGGTTACCATGCCCACCCAGCCCATGATATATTTTTTTTTTTTTTAAGATGAAAGGAAAAGGCATTCATTTTATTGATGATTTTCTCATTGCTTTATTTGGTGGGGAGGATGTTTGTTTTTTCGCCTTCAGACTGTATGTTTTATATTGGAAGTAGATAAGTACATTGAATGAAGAGGATTGTATCCTTTAACACTAAGGTTGTAATTTTGTAGATATCTAGCATTTTTACAGGTTAACCTTAGAGTTTATTCTTGAGCAGTATGTATTGAATATTGGCTACCCATCAAGAAATAAATCTTCCCTGAAGATGATTTCAGTGTAGAACTATTCAAACTCTCAGTTACATGTGGGACTGCAGCTCTGGTCTTCCCTGCTCCTGACACTGAACAGTCTGCTCCAGTCTGCTACATGGCTCTGGAAGTTGGCTACATGTTTAGATGGAGGTCAGTTTAATAGCTCAAAATGGTAGAGCATTTGCTCTGTTTGCATGAGGCCCTGGGTTGCATCTCCAGCCCTACAAAAAGGAAGGAAGGAAGGAAGTCAGAGTCTGGGCATGCCTCTTCATCTTTTGTCTCCTTCTGTCTCTTTTTTTTTCTTTCTTCCTATGCTATCACTAAGACAAATGTGAAAATAATTGGAAGTGTATATTTGCTTTTTTCTCCTCCATAGCATTTTGTAATAAGGACTACTGTATACTTTTAACTCTGCCAGATGATACTAGGCACAACAAACTGATTTGCAGGTGCTTTCATGATTCCTTTTTTTCCCCCTGCAAATTCTTTTGTGTTGATTTGGGCTGGTTGGTTGGTCAGTAATGACATAAACTTCCCCATTTTCCACAGATCTCCCCATGACTTGTGTGAGATATCTGTCTGTTGCAGAAACTGAAGGAGACAAATTTCCTTTTCTGAATCTTTTATAGCTAGAACATGAGCCCCCAGACATTCTCATTCTTGATTCTGATTCTGGCTTGCCTGTGTGTTACACTGTAGGCACCTTTGATCATGCCAGCAAAGCCATAATAATATGATAGATCAGAAGCAGTGAACTAAGTTGGTTTTGTTTACATGTATTTTATAATTGTTATTTGAATCTAGTTATCCAACTCTTAATTCTGAACCAGGTATCCCATACAGTTCTCCCTCCCAACCCCCAACCCCCACCCCCCATCCCCCCCAGCTGAGGACCGAACCCAGGGCCTTGCACTTGTTAGACAAGCACTCTACCACTGAGCTAAATCCCCAACCCCGCCATACAGTTCTTTTTCTGCCTAAGTAAATAAACCATCTTTACATAGAGGGACTATATTTTGAATTTAAATGCATTTAAAGTCCTGATTTTAGCAGGACCTAATCCACTGCCTATGATAGTGCATTCCAGCAGCATCCTTGAAGCTTTGTCCTTTTCCTGCTCCTTTGCCTGATGTGCTCTTGTTCTGTTATTACAGGGTCCACTTCCTAACACGTGTTGCCACTTCTGGCTCATGGTGTGGCAGCAAAAGACCAAAGCAGTTGTCATGTTAAACCGAACTGTAGAGAAAGAATCGGTGAGTAATGGTTAATCCTAATGGTTTAGTGTGCTGTATGTGATCATCAGTTTATAAATGTTTCATTTTGGGAGAGGATACACATTTAACTTTGGACCTTTGGTGGCTAAAGGGTAGTGGCCAGGATATTTCTGAACAGAGAAATAATGAATGCTTTTCCTTCCTCTCATTTTCATTACAAATTTAAAAAATTCGTTTTCTAGATTCATAGTGCTGTATGTTTTATTCTGTTCCATAAGAATATTTTCATGTAAGTGTAGGTGACGTGTTGAACATGTTCCCTGCCTCGCCTCCTCACTCCCCTTTTTCTCCCACCTCTCCTCCTTTTAGCCCTTTCTTTTGTGCTCTTCCTAGACAGTCCCACTTCCTCTCTCATGCCCATCTTCTAGATTCTGTATAGATAGGTAAATTAGAGAAAACATCCTCTCTGTTTTTCTGAGATTTTCATATTTCACTTGATACGTTTCTCTCTCAGTTGCATCCATATTTCTGCAGATGACATGACTGTGCTCTTTTTGGTTAAAACTTTTCATTCTGTAACTATACTCCATTTTCTTCATCCATCCTTCTGTAGACACCTGAGTTGGTTTCATAACTTAGCTTTCGTGCCTAGTGCCATGGTAAACGTTGATAAAATGTAGGTCTGTCTGTGATATGTTGACTTGGAGTCCTGTAGGTAGATACCCAGAAGTGTTATAGCTAAGTCATATTGTAGCTCTGTTTTTAGTTTTTTGTGGAACCTCCATACTGGTTTCTAGAGTGGCTGGACTAGTTTACGTTCTCATCAGCAGTGTGTACCAGCTCCTTCTGTCCACACCATTGCCAGCAGTTTTTTGGTTTTTGGTGGTGATGGTGGTGATGTTACTGTTATTGTTTTTCTTTATTTTGTGTAGCCCTGACTGTCCTCACAGAGATCACCTGCCTCTGCCCCCTGAGTGCTGGGATTTAAGGGGTGCACCACTATATCTAATAGTTACTTCTTTTCTTAACGACTGTCATCCCTCCTCGAGTGAGATGGGGATGTCACTGCAGTTTTAGTTTTCATTCTTCTGATAGCTGGTAAGATTGAACATGTTTTCATGTATATAATGGCCATTTGTGTCTTGTCTCTTCATTTCATTAGCCAATTTATTGATTGGGTTGTTTATGTTTTTGAGTTTTTGTATATTCTAGGTATTAGTCTTCTGTCAGATAAAATGGGTAGCAAAATTTTGCTATTCTGTCAGCATTGTTCACATAACTATTTGCTTTTCTGTGCAGAGACTTCTTAATTTCAGAGGTTCCTTTTGTCATCTGTTGACATGATTTCCTGAGTAGAGAGAGTCCTGTTCAGAAAGTCATTGCCTAGGTCTCTGATGTGTTTATGTGCGTCCACTAGGGGGAGCAGAATTTATTCTTCATTGCTTTCTGCGTTATTTTTGAGACCAGGCCTCTCACCAAACTTAAGGGCCCCTGTTTTAACTGGACTGGTTGTGAGCCATCAGGGTCTGCTTTTATCTACCCATCCACTTGTCTCCCAGTAACACCTGCATCAGAAATCACCTGGGCGAAGCTATGTTGGCTTTTTCTGGGTTCCCTTTCTATTGGATTGATCTGTGTTTCTTTTTGTGACAGTATCATGCCTTTTTGTTATTAGGGCTTTGTGGTATAACTTGAATTCATGTATGGTCTAGCATTTTTTTTTTTTAACTCAGAATTAGATTCCCCCCATCCCACGCCACCCAGGGTCTTTAGAACTTTCATAAGGGGATTAGTTTTTTGTTTGTTTGTTTAGGGGGGTTGTTTTGTTTTTGTTTGTTTGCTTTGAGACAGGGTTTCTTTGTAGCTTTGAAGCCTGTCCTGGAACTCATTCTGTAGACCAGGCTAACTTCGAACTCAGAGAGATCCTCCTGTCTCTGCCTCCCAAATGCTGGGATTGAAGGCACGTACCACCACTGTCTGGCTTGTTTTTGTTTTTCAAGACAGGGTTTCTCTTTGTAGCCCTGTGTGTCCTAGAATTCAGTCTTTAGACTTGGCTGTCCTCAAACTCACAGAGATCTGCCTGCCTCTGTCTTCCAAGTACTAGGATTAATGGTGTGCACCAACAACATCCAGATAAGGGTTTTAGGATTTTTTAAAAGTATATTTTTCAAATAGCATTGGAATTTTGACTGTGATTGCACTGAATCTGTAGATTGCTTTGGATAGTATAGCCTCTTTTACAGTATCAACCAGCTGACATACTTTCCTTCCTTTCTTCCTTCTGTTTGTCAGTCAGTATTAGGGGTTTATTACAAGGGTTTTTTTTTTTTTTGTTGTTTTGTTTTTTTAAGCTATTAGAGTGAGATCATTTCTCTGATTCTTTGTAAACATGTTTGTGTTGTTTTTAACAAAATCTGAATTGTTCAATTTTACCAATAAAGACTTGAGAGCTAGGTGCTGGGGTGAAAACCTACTAGCTCAGAGAAGCAGAGAAAGCACCCAGGTGACCTTCCTCCTCAGACAACATCCCGGAAAAACTTCCTCTCTCTTCCACGGCTCAAACAAAAAACTCCAACTGAATGTCCCTCCCTTCTACTTCCTGTGAGTCTCTCTATCCATCCTGACTCCCTCTTACTCTCTATGATTTTTTTCTTGTTCACTTCCTGTCACCTGGTTGCTTGCTCATCTCTTGACCTATGGTTAACTTTATTTAATCCTGTTTACAATAAGCAGAAAGCTCTTAGATTAAAGATATATGCTAGGGCTGAGCCACACCACAACTAGAATCAGATTTTTTTCAGTAAATAACGCAACCTTGGGGTTCACAGTGTGATCAAATATCCTGTAACATGTTTGTTATTGATATATATATAAAGACTACTGATTTTGTATATTAATGTTATATCCTGACACTTGCAAAACTGTTCATCACATCTAAGAATTTTCTGACACAGTCTTTAGGATCTCTTTTATGTAGGATCATTTTATCAATATATAAGGTTACATAGGCTTCTTCCTTTCCCATTTGTATCCCTTTCATTTCCTTCTCTTGTCTTAATGCTCTAGTTAAAACTTCAGCCGGGCGGTGGTGGTGCACGCCTTTAATCCCAGCACTCGGGAGGCAGAACCAGGCGGATCTCTGTGAGTTCGAGGCCAGCCTGGGCTACCAAGTGAGTTCCAGGAAAGGCGCAAAGCTACACAGAGAAAAACCCTGTCTCAAAAAACCAAAAAACAAAAAACAAAAAACAAAAAAAACAAAACAAAAAACAAAAAAACTTCAAGTACCATATTGAATAAGAGTAGAGGAAGATGAAAACCTCTGTCTTGTTCCTGATTGTAGCCAACATGTTTTGAATTTTTTTCCATTTGTTGTGATGTTGGCTATAGGTTTGTCATATATAGTCTTTATTATGTTAAAGTATGTTCTTTTCATTCCTAGTCTCTTTAGGACTTTTATCATGAAGGGATGTCTTTTTAACATGTGATGTCTGTCCTTGAGTCAATTTATGTGTTACAGTATGATTATTGATTTGCATATGTTGAACCATCCCTGCATCTCTGGAATGAAGCCAACTTGATCATGGTGAATGATCTCTTTTCTGTGTTCTTGAATTCAGTTTGCAAGTATTATATTGAGAATTTTGTAGTTATGTTCACCAGAGAAAGTGGTTTATCATTTTATTTATGTGTTTTGTCTTTGTCCAACATTACTACTAAAGTAATGCTGGTTTCTGTGGGAGGCCAGCTCCCACCTTTTAAAAGGGTTCCTATGAGGAGGAGAGAGGGATAAGAAACTTTTAGATAGAAAGATAGCGAAGAGGAGAAAGACAGAAACAGAATAGCTTTGGGAGGACCTGGATCAAAACCCAAAGGTCCCTTCTACCTCTTGAAAAGGGCTTTTGTTAACAATGCCAAGGGGTGGGGCAAAAGACCTCCCCTTCCTAGATCAAAGCACACCACACAGCCAAGTGTAGACCCTTCCAGACACCTGGTAACCATGCTCATGGTCAAATCATCTCCTTAGGCAGCCCTGCTGGGGAAAGCAAGCTCGGATTCTCGGATCCTGAGTAAGTTCTCACTAGGGAACCTCTATGGGTCTCTACAGGTTTCGCAAAGTGAATTTGGAATCATTTGTTTCACTGATTCTTCTTTGTATTGTTTCTTTAGTTTTCATTTCATTAGTTTCTGCCTGATCTTTTTCTTACAATCTACTTTTGGGCTTAGCTTGTTCTTATTTTTCCAAAGCCTCAGGTACATCATTATTTATTTGCAGTATCTCTGATGTATTTATTTACTTTTTTTTTTTTTTAATATTTATTTATTTATTATGTATACAGTGTTCTGTCTGCATATACACCTGCAGGTCAGAAGAGGGCACCAGATCTCTTTATGGATGGTTGTGAGCCACCATGTGGTTGCTGGGAATTGAACTCATGACCTCTGGAAGAACAGCCAGTGCTCTTAACCTCTGAGCCATCTCTCCAGCCCCTTATTTACTTATTTTTATGTTAGGCAACTACAGCTATAAACTTCTTTTAGAACTGTTTTCATTATATTCCACAGGGTTTAGAATGTTATGTTTTAACTTTTCATGCAATTCTGTATACATTTTTTATTCACTTGGTTTCTTTAGTGACCCATTTCTCATTCAGTGGTGTGTTTTCTTTTTTGTTTTTTTCTTTTTTGGTGTTTTGTTTTCAATCTATAAATCTTTGTATGTTCTGTAGTTTTTCTTATTGCTTTGAATTTTTATTCCATTGAGGTCAAGTGAAGCGTAAGACATTATTTCAGTTTTTTTCAAAATTTGCTTTCTATAAGCAATTGTGTGAACTTTTCTGTGAGGCAAACATCTGTCATTCCAGATAGAGCATCAGTGATAGAAACAGACAGTTGTACTCCAGTGTAGTTTGGCAGGTTAGTGAATGGCACTGTTTACAATAGCATAGGTGTGAAGTTGATTTTAGAAACATTGGTGATTTAGAACTGACTCTATTACCAAAGAAAAAACATCTCTCTCAAAGCCAGCTGTGGTGGTGCACACCCTCAATCCCAGTACTTGAGAGGCAGCCTGAGTTCGAGGCCAGCTTGGTCTATATAATGAGTTCCAGGGCAGTAGAGCTACATAGTGAGACCATGTCTCAAAAAACAAAAAGAAAAAAGAAAAACCTCTCTCTCTCTCTCCCCAGCCACTGTTAACTGCCTATAAACCCTTAGAGAGAAGCACCTAGTGAGTTCCTCCATACATGATGGAATGTTAAAGGGCTCAATCTTACACAGGTCTCCCATGGGTAATCACTGCTGCTGAAGTTCTAAAGCACAGTGGCGTCTCATTCCTGGAGGACAGCATCCCATAAGAGTGATCTCAAAGGAAGTTTCTTGGGCTGCTGCTAAGAACATGTAATCTGTGATGTCTTTTAGGTTAGTTTGGTCTACGATGTCATTTAACTCAAATCAGTTTTTGTCAGGATGGCCTGTCTGTGGTGAGGGATAGTCTCACTGAACCTGGAGCTCACTATTGGAAATTCTGTAATTGTTTTCTATTGTCTCCAAACTCATCTAAAAATTCAGTGGTGGGGACATTGTTTTGTTTGTTTGAATGTGTTGCAAATGAGATGATGTGTGAATTTCATCCTTCTGATTTCAAAGTAGAGTAGAATTCTTTTATTGATTCTCTGAGACTACCACCAGAACTTAGAAATGGTACTTGTGGATGCATCTAGATGCTAAGATGGAGTTGAATGATTCTTTTGGGAGGTGGGAATTCCTGCATAGGTAATACTGTGTTCTTCGTCAAAAGGCCTGTAATGTCTGCTTGTTTGTTCTAATGACCTAAGCATCTTTGTTGTTCAATTTTTACCTCTAGTTAATTTTGGCTTCCAAGATCGTATAGTTCTTTCCTTTTCTAGATTTAGTTGGCATGCTTCTACAAAAACAAAAACAGAAAAACTTTCTACCCAGCGGCTTTTATCCACATAGGAAACAGTTTTCAAACATGTTTCTTCTATAGTCTTCTCAACAGATGACTAATTGGAGTTTGCTCTATTTTGTGTGTTATGTATATTGCTTGGGCTTTTTGAGGTTTATTGTTGTTTTGTTGGGGGAGGTGGTTTTTTCAAGTTAGGGTCTATCTAATTATGAAGACCTGTCTGGCCTGCTGCTCCTGTGTAAACTGTGTTGGCCTTAAACCCAGAGTCCTCATCTTCTGCCTCCCAAGTGCTGAGACTAAAGGCATATGTCACTACACCCAGCCCTGGCTTTCTGGTTTTATTGAAGAGGAATGGTAGGAGTGGGTGAATTTCTAAATTTAAAAGGTTTGATTCATGCCAGGTAGTGGTGCACATCTTTAATCCCAGCACTCAGGAAGCAGAGGCAGATCTCTGAGTTTCAGGACAGCCAGGACTACACAGAGAAACCCTGAATAGAGAGGGAAAAAAAAAAAAAGATTTGATTAGTTTTATTCCTTTGCTTTGTATTGTACTTACTGGTAATCAAATAACTCCTTCATTGGCTAGCAAAGTTTCTCTAGGTTCGGCTTTAATCTTTGTGTTGCAGTGTTGAGACTTTAGTAGCGTCCTTTTCGCTGGAATGCCTACCAATTGCAGGTTCAGCTGATGCCACCTGAGACCTCGCATAGCTATTTGTCAGGAGCCTGTTTATACGGGACGGTGTTTTGTTTGTTTTTGATACAGGGTCTCTTTATGTAGTCATGTCTGTCTTGAGACTTGGTTGGCCTTGAACTCTCTGTAGGGATTAAAGGGGTGTACCACCACGCCTGGCTCTTTGGACAGTGATTTTTCTTGATCACTACAAAATAGGACATATGTTGCTATGAGCTCAATCATTGTTCTTAAGATTTTTCAATGAATACAGCTAAGGAAAATGTGTGTGTTAGGATAGATTGAGGCTCCCAGCACTCAGGAGGCAGAGGCAGGCAGATCTCTCTCTGAGTTTGAGTCCAACCTAATCTCTATAGTGGGTTCCGGGACAGCCAGGGCTATGTAGAGAGACAGACCCTGTCTCAATAAATTCTCAGGAGTACACGTTGATTTTTTTTTTTTTTCCTAATTCAAATCTGGAAATTTAGAAATTGGTTTTACTCCTTATGTCTTATGTCTGCTGCTCTTTTTCCTTTCCTGAAAATCCTGATTCAAAAAGACATCAGAAATATACCAAAAATACGGAATATATCAGAAATACCAGACATGAAAATTGTTGTATGACTCATTTACCTTTTCTGATAGCACAGAAAACAGTCTGAATAACATTGTCATCCAAAATAATTATTGATGATAGTCTGACATTTTTATGTTTTCCTCATTGTCTTTTGTTTTTTTTTTCCCTTTTAAGATTGATTTACTGTTGTTTATTTAATTTTCTTTTTCTTCTCTTTCTCTCTCTCTCTCTCTTTTTCTTTTCTTCTTGAGATAGGGTTTCTTTGTGTAGCCATGGCTGTCCCTGGAACTCACTCTGTAGACCAGACTGGCTTTGAGCGCACAGAGATCTGCCTGTCTTTCCCAAGGGCTGGCATTAAATTTGTGTGTGTGTGTGTGTGTGTGTGTGTGTGTGTGTGTGTGTGTGTGTACATACCACCATTGCCTAGGGATTTACTTTTATTTTTATGTCTGTTATTGTTTTGCCTACTTGTATGTCTTTGTGCACATGCATGCCTGGTGCTTGAGGGCAGAAGAGACATTATATCCCCTGGAAGGACTGGAGCAGGTGGTTGTGAGCAGCCCTGTGGGTGCTGGGAACCAAACCTGTGTCCTGTTCAACAGCAAGCAGCAAGTGCTCTTAATCACTGAGCCATCTCTCCAGCCACTCGGTTTTTGTTGTTTTTAGTTCTACTTTATCTAGAGCATGTGACATATCCCTTATCCCTCTTTAAATCTAAATTCTATACACATCCTTCATACCTGTGGAAGATTGGTTCCAGAACATTTAAGGATTGAATGTTCAAGAGGACCCACCTGAGTGTATTTAATACTTATCACCAGTCTTTGTTGATGTCTGTCCATTTATTCTAATACTCATTGTCAAGTCATAAGGAAGGACTCATGGGCATTAAAATTTTTTTTTAGATTTATTTATTTCCTTTATATGTATGAGGGTTTTGCCCAAATGTATGTGTGTACACTACATATGTACCTGGTAGTCTGAGAGGTCAGAAAAAGGCATCAATCCCCCTGGAACTGGAGTAAGGCATAGTGTGAGCTACCATGTAGGTTCTGGGAATCAAACCTGGGTCCTCTGCAAGAGCAACAAGTGCTCCTAACTGCTGAGCCATCTCTCTACCCCTCATGGGCATTTTAATCTCTGATGTCAGAGAAAGTGCATCTGCTATTTTAGTACTTTAAAGTCATTTTGGCAGGGTATAAAAAATTTTGGATCTTATTTGCTTTTCTTTGAACTAAAATACATTCATTTCTTTCTAGCATTATAGATTACTATCCAAGTCAAATGAATGTTACTTCTTTTAGAAATCCATTACTTATTTTACCTATATTACTCAAGTTTTCTCCCTTTTTCTTCTTTTTTTAAAATTTATTTATTTATTTATTTATTTATTTTATTTATTTTTTTTTTTTTTTTGGTTTTTCGAGACAGGGTTTCTCTGCAGCTTTGCGCCTTTCCTGGAACTCACTCGGTAGCCCAGGCTGGCCTTGAACTCACAGAGATCCGCCTGGCTCTGCCTCCCAAGTGCTGGGATTAAAGGCGTGCGCCACCACCGCCCGGCTTAAAATTTATTTTATATGAGGTATATGAATGTTTTGCCTGTGTATGCGAATGTGTACCATGTGTATCCCTGTTGGATCCCCTGGAACTGGGATAATGGATGGTTGCGTACCATCATATGGGTGCTAGAAATCAAACCCAGGTCCTTTGCAAGAGCAAGTTCTCTCAACCACTGAGCCATCTCTCTAGCCCCTCTCCCTTTTTCTTTAACATTAATTTTTCCAAAATATGTCTTACCATTTGATCAGTTTTTTCAGGTAAATAGTTTTGGCCTTTAAATATGTAGCTTCAAATGCCCCCCTTTCTTTAAAGAAAGAAAGGATTATTAAATCATAGTTGGTATTTATTTGTTCTGCTCCTATTGTTGTTGGTGGTGTTCTTTGGGCCCCCCAGTATAAATATGTTGGATTTTCTTTTACATTTGTCCTGTTCTCCTTGATGTTGTTTCTATTTCTCTCTTTACTGTAAAATGTCCTCCTTGTCCTCTTACACTTTATTTGTTACACTTACCCTGAGTAGCAATTCTAGGTGTGTGTCAGGGAAGGGGGGATGTTTCTGATTCTTCTGGTTGCCTGTCCTGGAATTCACTCTGTAGACCAGGCTGGCCTTGAACTCACAGAAATCTGCCTGCCTCTGCCTCTCAAGTACTGGGATTAAAGGCATGTGATAACCACTAACAGGCTTGAAAGAAAGCCTCATTGGTGTCTGCTGAAGATAAGATTCTTGCAAAATCGTGATATTTTTAGAAACCTGAAGTAAATATTTTAAAATGTAATTATGCTTTATGAATAGCATACTTTAGCAAGGCATGGTAGCCCATGCCTTTAATCCCAGCATTCAGGAGGCTAAGGCAGGTGGATCTCTGTGAGTGCACAGCCTCATCTACACAGTGAGGTCCAGGACAGCCAGGACTATATATAGTATAAAGTATATATAGTATAAAGAGACCTGTCTCAAAATAGAAGAATAGCACTTTTTATAAATCTGTTATCTGTTTATAGCTTTTTAAATTTAAAGGAAACATTTTATGGAGCTACTTTACAAAATGTCATTCTCATTAAAATACTTCAGATATTCTTAGTATTCAGTACCTGAAAAGTATAGTGTGTACATGTGAGGTTTGTTTTTCTTTTTATGGTTTTATATGTCTAAACTGTTATTCTTAAATTTAGGTTAAATGTGCACAATATTGGCCAACAGATGACCGAGAGATGCTGTTTAAGGAAACAGGATTTAGTGTGAAACTCTTATCCGAAGATGTGAAGTCATATTATACAGTACATCTACTACAGTTAGAAAATATCAATGTAAGGCTTTTCTGGTTTCAGAGTTTCAGTTTTATCTGATGGTTTTAAGAATTCTTTATTACTAGATTTGGTACTGTGCTTGGATTTGAATATTTGTAATACTATCTGGTCAAAACATGTTTAGATTGTATTTCTGTATAAAGTGACTCTGAAGAAATCCTAAAAACAAAGAATTACAGTGTTCAGGTTAATATTAATATTTGAAGATTGAAAATTAATTATTGGCACTGGAGAAAAGTCTCAGTGTTTGGGAGTGCCTGCTGTTCTTGCAGAAGGTGTAGATTCAGCTCCCAGTACCTGTGTCAAGAGGCTCACCACTGCCTGTAACTCCAGCTCTAGGGAAACCAGTGCCCTCTTCCGGCCTCCACAGCCTCTGCTACATACACGATGCACATAGATATATGCAGACATTCAAACATACACATAAGTGCAAATAAGCCAATAATCATGCTATGTGGTGATGGCATACGCCTTTAATCCCAGCACTCGGGAGGCAGAGACGGGCAGATCTCTATGAGTTCAAGGCTAGCCTGGTCTACAGAGTAAGTTCCAGAATGACCAGGGTACACAGAGAAACCCTGTCTCAAAAAAGGAACAGAAAAAAGAAAAAAGAAAAAAAAAAGAATTACTAAAAATACAAGAAGGGATGTTGTAGGTTTTGGGTATAGCTTGGTGATCAAGCACTTGCTTAGTATACTCTAGGCCCTAGATTAAGTCCCAAGAACCGAAAACTAAACTATAAGTGGGTAGTGAATATAGCTGAGTTGTAAGGTACCTTCTTGGCATGCTTGAAGGTTTGGGGTTTAGTACCCATCACCAAGAAAATGCAGAACAACATCCTTGGGAATAAAGAGAGCATCGCTGGATTCACATTCCTGTTCTGCTACTCAGTAGAGGTGTGGTTTCCTCATCTATGAGATGGAAATTGTGTATTTGCAGGCTGTTGTGGAGATCAAATAAAAGTATAGTTGTGTATAAAACATCTTATGCCAATAGGCTCAGTCTGATAGCTCCTGGTACTTAACTACTGTTGAAAGTTGAACCAAGGTTAAAAAAGACTTTAATAAAAAACTTGGAAGTGACATACAGAAATTTGATTTTATTGAGTTGGGAAGAAAATGGTAAAGTAAGTGTAGTATATGATCTCAGGAGATCTAGATCTAGATCCTAGATCTTTTCTCCAGAAGTCCATGAATCTCTCCTTGGTACATGGTTCTGACACGTATGCACAATAGACTGCAAACATGTTGCTGTCACCCTGAGTATCAGAGAGGCCAATCTTTCTTCTTTCCCATTTATCTCCTTTGCTTGCACTGTGAATTAGAGTAAGTTAGAAAAACAATGGAGAGTGTTTTGAGTTGTTAATAGAAACTAGTATAACTAGAAAATGAGGAAATGTGGAATGGATCTAGTCCATAGACACTTCATAAAGTGAAATACTGTTTGAGTTGATTATTAATATGTGATGTGCTAACAACTAAAGATCTGTAGAAAAGATAAATACATACATGTACTTTTTAGATGGCTGTAAATACCTTTTGTGGTTGCTCTTAGAAAATTTGTTTTTCCCTATAGAGAAAATGTAGCTACATTATTATATACTTAGGGCCCAAGGTTTGGTTTTCTTCCTGTCCAGTTTTTCATGATCCTCACGTGTTTTATAGCTCACCTAATTACTTTGTTCATTTGTTTGGTTGTTCTTTTTGAGACAGGCCCCAGAATTGCCTTGAAATTCCCTATATAGTCAAAGATGGCCTTGAGCTTCTGATCTTCCTATCTCTAACTCCTGAATGTTGATATTACAGGCATGCACCACAACACCCAGTTTTATGTGCTGCTAGGGATTCAGCCAGAGTTTGGTATATGACCCAGGGCTTTATATATAAGGCAAGCGCTGTTTCCACTGCTGTAGCCCCATCTCGAGTATTTTTGTTTTCACATGTTTCCAAAACATGTTTCTGCAGCAGTAATTATGTGTGTGTATAAGAGAAAAAATTAAGGGCCTGCAGAGATGGCTCAGTGGTTAAGAGCACTGGCTGCTCTTCCAGAGGTCTTGAGTTCAATTCCTAGCAACCACACGGTGGCTCACAACCATCTATAATGGGATCTGATACCCTCTTCTGGTGTGCAGATGTTCATGGAGATACAGCACTCGGATACATAAAATAAATAAATCTAAAAAAAAATTATTTAAAAAATGGGAGCTAACTTCCCCTTGATTTTCACATTTCAGAGTGGTGAAACCAGAACAATATCTCACTTTCATTATACTACCTGGCCAGATTTTGGAGTTCCTGAGTCACCAGCTTCATTCCTAAATTTCTTATTTAAAGTTAGAGAATCTGGTTCCTTGAACCCAGACCACGGACCTGCAGTGAT
The DNA here is from genome assembly GCF_007827085.1 of Peromyscus californicus insignis. NCBI lineage: Eukaryota > Metazoa > Chordata > Mammalia > Rodentia > Cricetidae > Peromyscus > Peromyscus californicus. The sequence continues at coordinate 56,271,122 of NW_026294469.1, read as the reverse complement.
CCACTGCAGTGCAGGCATCGGGCGCTCTGGTACCTTCTCTCTTGTAGATACCTGTCTTGTTCTGGTAAGTGTCCCTGGTGACCTCATTTCAGTTTGGGTGGCTTGTTTGGTTTGGTTTGGTTTGATCTTTGTGTAATAGCCTTGGCTGTCCTGGAACTCTGTTTGTAGACCAGGCTAGTCTCAAAGTCACAGAGATCCAACTGCCTCTGCCTCTCGAGTATTAGGATTAAAGGCGTGCACCACCCTGCCTGGCCAGTTTTGTGTTTTTGCTTTGCTTTGTTTTTTGTTTTTGTTTTTCGAGACAGAGTTTCTCTGTGTAGTTTTGGTGCCTCTCCTGGATCTTGCTCTGTAGACCACGGTGGCCTCGAACTCATGGAGATCTGCCTAGCTCAGCCTCATGAGCGCTGGCATCAAAGTTGTGCTTCAGCCGGGCGGTGGTGGCGCACGCCTTTAATCCCAGCACTCGGGAGGCAGAGCCAGGTGGATCTCTGTGAGTTCGAGGCCAGCCTGGGCTACCAAGTGAGTCCCAGGAAAGGCGCAAAGCTACACAGAGAAACCCTGTCTCGAAAAACCAAAAAAAAAAAAAAAAAAAAAAAAAAAAAAGTTGTGCTTCACCACTGCCTGGCTTGCTTTGCTTTGTTTTATGGTTTTATGTCAATGAAGGGCTTCCCTGTGTAGCCCTGGCTATATCTAGAACTCACTCTGTAGATGAGGCTGGCCTCTGAACTCAAGAGATTCACCTGCCTCTGCCTCCCTAGTTGTGGGATTAAACATGCATGCCACCAAGCTGATAAACATTTGTAAAGGATTTTAAAATTATGTGTGTGTTTTCCCTACAAATATGTATGTGTACCATGTGCCTGACTGGTACCTGAGGAGGTCAGAAGAGAGCATTGGATTCCTGAAACTTGAGGTGCACATAAAACTCTAGGTTTTTTTAGGTTAAACCTGTACTTTCTCATAGAAAATCTCTAGCTTCCATTGTTTATCTCCTGGCTGGTATATGAGTATGTCCCAAACAATTCCAAAGATTTTCTAAGAAGTTTTTCTCAGCCAGGCATGGGTTGAACCTGTCATCCAACACTTAAGTAAGCTGCCACAGAAATTTTGCCTCAAGTTTGAGGACAACTTGGGCTAAGGAGTGAGACCCTATCCAAGAAAGGGAGAATAAAATTAAGTCTCCCAACCTAAAAGAGAGAGAAATTGCAAAATGAAAAAAAATACCGATGTAGTAGTTAGTGTGTGCCTATCATCTCGGCATCTGAGGCCTGTAAGGGTTACCTAGTAAGATCCCACCTCCAAAGGAAATCCCAGTCTCAACTGGGGAGATGGCAAGCAAGAGAGTTTAAGTTCAGATTCCCAGCATACACTTAGAAGCCAGGCACAGTGGTACATAATTGTAATCCCAGAACTTGGGGGGAGTGGAGTCAGGTGGATCCCTAGAACTCACTGACCAGATCATTGAGACCTGTCTTAAAAAACAAGAAAGAAGGGCTGGAGAGATGGCTCAGCCGTTAAAGGCTAGGCTCACAACCAAAAAAAAAACAAGAAAGAAGTCCAGGTGTAGTGGTATACACCTTTAACCCCAGCAGAAGGAGAAGATTCTCTGAGTTCCAGACCAGCCTGGTCTACATTGCACGATCCAGGACAGGACAGCCATAGCTACATATTAGGGACCCTGTCTCAAAAGAAAAAGCAATTGAGGAAGATACCTGACATCTGCCACTGGTCTCCACACACATGTACATGTGCCTCCACAAATACATCCATACGTCATATATACATGCACAATATAATTTATAATTTTTTAAAAATATATTTGAAAATTGGATGCTAGCAGACTGGTTGAGCAGGTTAAGATATTTGTTGCCCAGCCTGATGGCCTGAATTCTACCCCAGATCCTACTGGGTATGAGCAAGTCAACTCCCACAAATTGTTATCTGACTTTAAATATTTTTTAAGCCAATGTGGTGGTACATGCCTCTAATCCCATGCTTAAGTGATGGAGACAAGAGAAACAAGAACATTTGGAGTTTGAGCTAGCCTGGGCAACACGAGAATATGTCTCTAAACACATGCCACCACCACCCCCTTTGTGGTAGCTTTGTATACAGAATTAGAAACTTCTGCCTTCAGTTAAATTCACGTGTCGTATTAAATTTTTTTTTCTTTCATGGGTAAGTGTTTCATCTCTCATTTAAAAGCCAAGGCTAATTAATGTACTTCCCAGGGTTACTATGAAAATTCTGTGAATTAATGATATTTTCTGTTCTGGTTAGCTTCAACTGTCAATTTGACACAGCCTAGAGTCATCTCAGAGGAACACCTCAATTAAAAATTCTGTAGATCAGATTGGTGTTATTTGTAGAGATGTATCTTGATTACTATTGGTATAGGAGGACCCAGCCCACTTGTGAGGATTACCATCTCTAGGCAGGTAGTCCTAAACTATATAAGAATGGGGGGTGAGTACAAGCTGCCTGTGAGCCATCAACATCCTCTATGGTTATGACTGTAATTCTTTGACTGTGTAAGAATAATGGGTGGTTGCCACCATGTGTCAAATCATTTTTTCTTTAAGAAGAACCACAGCACAGCTAAGGTCCGAGCAGTGACCTTGTATTGCTTCTGTTTTCTGGACTCAGACAAGTTGGTTTTGACTTTCTTGCAGATGGAAAAAGGAGAAGGTGTTAATGTGAAACAAGTATTACTGAATATGAGAAAGTATCGAATGGGACTTATTCAGACACCAGACCAGCTCAGATTCTCCTATATGGCCATAATAGAAGGAGCAAAGTACACACAAGGAGATTCAAATATACAGGTAAATCACTGTCACTAATGTTAGGTAACCAGACTCCATCTATGTCCGCATTCTTTCCTTACTCAGTTTGGTAGACCAGCTGGCTGTCTTGAAATTATAAAACTTCCCAGCATTCGCCAGGCAGTGGTGGCACATGCCTTTAATCCCAGCACTCAGGAGGCAAAGGCAGGCAGATCTCTGAGTTTGAGGCCAGCCTGGTTTATAGAGCGAGTTCCAGGATAGGCTCCAAAGCTACACAGAGAAACCCTCTCTCGAAATAACTAAAAACAAAAACAAACAAACAAAAAAACTTCCCAGCATTCAGGAGGCAGAGTTGGTAAGCCAGTTGCTGAGAGCTCAAGGCCAGCCTGGTACATTATATTGAGATCCTGACTTTTAAAAAAAAATTGTGTGTATAATTTAAGAACGTAGGCTCATATATACTGAGCATTAGTGGAAACAAGATTCCATTAAATTTTTACATGTGGAAGGATTTAAGCATTTAAATATTGAAATAAGTCAGAAAACATAACCTTTATCCTAGTGAACACTTCATGTGGGGGTCTGGGAGATGGCTCAGCGGTCAGTAGTTACAAGCACTGGCTGTTCTTCTAGAGGGACCCTAGTTTATTTCCAGAACCCATGTCAAACAGCTCACAACCATCTGTAACACCAGCTCCAGGAGATCCAAGACCTTTGGATCCCCTGACACCATTTGCACTCCTGTACACATACCTAAATGCACACACACATAATTAAAAATAATGGAAATAATTTTTTTAAAGTCTTCGTGTGGGCGTAAAGAATATTTACTTTGTAGGTGCTTGTCTTTATATCTGAATAGCTTCCAGTCTTATGGCAGACGTAAAGTACCAGGAGTAGTCCTTACTTGTCTGGCAGTGACATGCTCAAGAATTTTTCATTGTTGTTTTTGTTTGTTTGTTTTTTCAAGACAGGGTTTCTTCTGTGTAGCCCTGGCTGTCCTGGAACTCAGAGGTCTGCCTCCCTCTGCGTCCCAAATGCTGGAATTGAAGGCATGTGCCACCACCGCCTGCCTTTATGTGATTATTTTTATGGATGTGTACATGTTTGTGCTTTCAAGCAAGTGCTAGTGTACATATGTGCAGAGGACAAAGGTCACTGTCAGGTTCACCTTTCTGTTTTCTGCCTTATATTGAATAATTGCAACTTGCAGACTTAAAGAAAACAATTTTTTTTTCTTTTTTTTTTTTTGGTTTTTTTCGAGACAGGGTTTCTCTGTGTAGCTTTGCGCCTTTCCTGGGACTCACTTGGTAGCCCAGGCTGACCTCGAACTCACAGAGATCCGCCTGCCTCTGCCTCCCGAGTGCTGGGATTAAAGGTGTGCGCCACCACCGCCCGGCAAGAAAACAATTTTTATTGCTTATTTGTAGCTGGATATTTTTCTGTCATACCAGCCAGCTCCCAGTCACAACATGGAGACTTATTATTAAATGTGAAAGCTTGGCCAATAGCTTAGGCTTGTTTCTAACTAGCTCTTATAACTGAAATTAACCCATTTCTAGTCATCTATGTGCTGCCCAGACTCATTTGCCTCATCTACATACTGCCCATCTTGCTTTCCTACTTCCTCCAGGTCTCCTTACATCTCCACCTTCTTCTTCCCAGCCTTCTTTTCTTCCCTGAAAATCCTGCCTAGCTATTGGCCATTTAGATTTTCATTAAACCAATCCAAGTGACACGTCTTCACAGTATACAAAAAGATTATACCAATAAAAAAACAAAAAAACTGTTCCACAGCCCTTCCTTCTTTCTGTCTAAATAAAAAGGAAAGGCTTTAACCCTACGCGGTAAAACCATGCACAGTGAGAACAATAACCAGGTTTCGTCTAAATAGAAAGGGATGACATCAGCTCTAACAAAGGGCACTACACACATCGAGAACAACTGTCAAACAAGAACCTTACTTACAATGTCCAGTCCACCTGTGTTTGGCGTATTTGGAGAAAATACTCCATTATCTATCCTATCTTGATGAATTCAAAGTTTTATATTTATACCTATTATAACTTGTATTACCACCCTAAAAGTGCCTTTTTAGACCTCAAAACATCTTTTTAGATAAACAAATTAAGCTTTTTTTTTTTTACCTTATAAACTAAATCTCTTGTGTAAGTTTATTTTCTGAATTTGATAACAAGGAAAACTGTAAAACTATAACTATCTAGTCTTCAATCTCCATCAGAGCCCCAAGAAGAATAAAATATTACTTGAGTAAACAGGAAGTGTACAGAAAACAACTTCCAAAACTAAGAAATGAGAGAGACATCTGGTTACCTGAGTTTTTCTCTTGTGCCAGCCAGCCCCCAATCATGACATGCAGACTCATTATTAATTATGAAACTCGGGCTGATAGCTTAGGCTTGTTTTTAGCTAGCTCTTATACCTTAAACTTACCTGTTTCTACTAATCTATGTGCTGTCCCGAGGCTCATTTACCTCATCTATGTACTGTTGTTCATCCTCCTTTCCTGCTTCCTCCTTGTCTCCTGGGTCTCTGCCTTCTCCTTCCCAGCATTTTCTCTTCCCTGAAAATCTGCCTAGCACTTGGCCATTTAGCTTTTTATTAAGCCAATCCAAGTGATGCATCTTCAAAGTGTACAAAAAAATTATTCCACACTTACTACTTCTCTTCTGTACCTAGAAACGGTGGAGAGAACTCTCCAAAGAAGATTTGTCTCCTGTTTGTGATCATTCACAAAACAGAACAATGACTGAAAAGTACAATGGAAAGAGAATAGGTTCAGAAGAGGAAAAACTAACAGGACTTTCTTCTAAGATGCAAGACACTGTGGAAGAGAACAGTGAGAGGTATGTGCCATGTGGTGACCTACTAAGAAGGATGAGGCTGTTTAATAAATTCTGGATGTGTGAAATAATACAGATCTTTTACTTAGGTCAAAGTGTTTGGGTGGTGTTTGATGACAGAAATGTTTTCAAAGAGTTTACTGCCTTATTAAGAAAGCCAGCACGAGCTGGTCTGTGGTGGTACACTCCTTTAATTCCAGCACTCAGGAGGCAGAGACAGGCGGAACTCTGTGAGTTTGAGGCCAGCCAAGTATACAGAGTGATTTCCAGGACAGCCAAGACTACACAGAGAAACCCTGTCTCTTAAAACTTAAAAAAAAAAAGAAAGAAAGAAATTAGTTAAAATTCACCTCCCCGGGACTGTAGGTATAGTATAACTCAGTGGCAGAACTTACATTCAATATACACAATGCCCTGGGCTCAGTCCTAAGCATCAGGGGGAAAAGTATTTGCCTGCATCTTATAAAAGCTAACATTTCAATGTACAGGTACTTGTGCCTTTATATTTTAAAGATGTATTTTAGTGGAGCAAATTAACTCCTTATTAATGGCTTTAGTAGTCTAGACTACTAGCAAAAGTTTAAAAGTTGTTCCTCCTGGTATACTGGCAAAAGGAAATATGCACACAAAGCAGGCTGGCTTCCTTATTTGTACTCTTAGATCTTTTTACTTATGAGTTGTTGTGGTGAATTTTCATTTCTTAGAGCAAATTCTAGCAAATACCTTTCCCAGCTTGTAGTAGTAAGCATTCTGACAGCTTTCACATAGGCAAGCGAGGCTGTTTATCTAATAAGTAATAAGAAAAAGAATCAGCGGTGGCGCACACCTTAATCCCAGCACTTGGGAGGCAGAGGCAGGCAGATCTCTCCCAGACAGGCACCAAACTACACAGAGAAACCCTGTCTTGAAAAACCAAAAAAGAAAAAAAAGAAATGAAAAAAGAAAAAGACAAACACCTGGGCATTGGTAGCACACCTAAAATCCCAGCACTTGGAAAAGAGAGGCAGGTGGATCTCTTGAGTTCTGGTCTACAAAGTGCGTTCCAGGATAGCTAGGGGTACACAGAGAAACCTTGTCTAAAAAAAAAAACAAAAAAAGAAAGAAAAGGAAAAAGACAAGCAAGACTCCACAGGACTTAGCAATATAGGTGTACACAGCTTATTTATTATGATCCCAACTTCGATGTTAATAAGAAAATACAGTTCATGACTGAAGATGTAGCTTACCTCATGTGCACAAAGCCCTGAGTTACATCTCTGGCACCACTTACAAAAGTGGATGAGTAATTCCAACACTTGAGGAAGCGGGAGGATCAGAAGTTGAAGGGCATCCTTAGTTACACACTGAATTGGAGGCCAGCCTGGAAACCTTGTCTTTGGGTTTTTGTTTGTTTTTAAATGATGGCCAGCAAATAATCACTGAATCCTATCATAAGAGGAAGATACCCGACTTCCCACAGTTGTCCTTTGACCTCTACAGGTTCTCTCTCCCTCCCTCTCCTTCCCAGCATGCACATAAGCACAGTAATTAAATTAAAAAAGAAACTCAGAGGTGTATACCTGTACTCAAGCACTCAGAGGGCTGAGGCCAGAGAATCTCAAGTTCCAGGATAGCCGGGCTTGCATAATGAGATCTGTCTCTAAAAATAAGTCGGGAGTCCTTCATCTAGTCAGGGCTCATGCTTGTATCTAGTGAGGTGATGCTGTGGTATCCCCAGTCTGGAAGAGGTTCCACACCTTTTCTCCTTTGCTTGTCACATGATCTTTGAGAATGTCTCAGAGTTTGGATTTCTTTAATCATTGTTTTTCTTAGTTAGATTCAAGTTAAACATTTTGACCAGGAACTGTCTTGGGATCTAATAGATACTGAAAAGGCAGTCAAGATTTTCTTTTATCAGGATGAATGTTCAGTGCTGTGACTTAAAAAAATCACTGCCAAGACTGAAGCTGGTCAGGTGTTTGCTGTCACATATGTAAGTGAAAAGAGATGGGGTTTGTGATCATTTTTGTCTAGCAGAAGAGTTCAGTGGCTGACATGTTGACATTGACCATTCTTCTGTGAGTCCAGGACTGATTGCCCTGGATGCAGAGAGCTTTCAGTGAAATAAAATTCCATATTGACAGGAAGATGGCAGCTAGAAATTTGTGTGGTTAAACAGAAGAGTAGGCACCCTCCAAACAGAGCATTCATAGAAATAGTCAAGAGTATTTATCAAAGGACTTTGAGCTTTTGTGTGCTGTAACAAAAAGGGACCAGATGCTGGAGAACCTCCAGTCTGTCCCCTCTTAGCTAGTTGGGAAAGCGAGAGAGGAAAGAGGAGGAAGCAGGCAGTTTTGAAAAAATGTCTGACTTACCTTCAGGTCCTGGTAAAGTGTTACAATCAGTGTACCAGAAATTATACCCGGGTTGTCAGAGGGTATCATGGCATGTGGATCAATTGGCTTTCCCTTGATTGCTCCATTGTCTGAAGGAGATGTACACTGTGAGAATGTCTGTGGTTGGTTGGTGGCCAGGCCCGTGTGTCAGTGTAATTAAGGCCTGCTGTGCAGACACTTTAATTTGTCTCTGTCTATTCACAGTATTCTCCGGAAACGTATTCGAGAGGACAGAAAGGCTACCACAGCCCAAAAGGTGCAGCAGATGAAACAGAGGCTCAATGAAACTGAACGAAAAAGAAAAAGGTGGTTATATTGGCAACCTATTCTCACTAGGATGGGGTTTGTGTCAGTCGTTTTGGTTGGCGCTTTGGTTGGCTGGACACTGTTTTCTCAGTGAAATGTGCTGTAAATAAACAGTTTCACCCAGCACCTTTCTGCACTAGTAGCTGACAGTGAGTGCTACATTAATCTCAAGGGTTTGTTAGCAAATGCCTCATACCCCAAAACGTTGCAGTAGACTAGACACCAACCAGTAAGGGATATTTAGTCACAAGCCCAACATCTCAGGACTCATCACTGCAGGTTCCTCTGAGACCCAAACTTCAGTGACTCAAAATAAAGACAAACGTGCTTGTTGAAAACTGTTACATCTTACAGCTGTGTTCACACATGTCGAGCATCATGGTTTCACTAACCAATGTTGAGAAATCCTTTATCACAAGGATTGGCTTTTGGAGGCTTTCTGGATTTTAACCTGCACTTGATATAAGCAATAAACATTGTGTGTTTTTTCTACATTATTAATGGAAAGAAAATATCCTTTAAATGATGTGTGTAATGTGTAATGTACTGTTGAAATGGGCATTACAACTTTATATGCTTAACCATTTTAGGGTAAATATATTTTATAAGTACCTATTTAATCTTACTTTTGTAGTTAAATGTACTTTAAAAATTCAACTTGAAAATCTGTTACCATAGAAAAATAAATTGTATGTTGACTCAGTTGTATACCGGATACATTTTCCCTTTCCTGAATAGAAGTTTGATAGAGGCAGTTGAAACTATGAGCGAGCTATTTCTACTACACAGTTTTATTTCTTTTGTATTTTATGGTTTATCTTGTTTTAAAAAGAAAAGCAAAGAAACAGAATTTTTCTAAACATGTCATTGAGGGAAAATTTTCCTTTCTGTGATAGTCAAGTGACAGTTGGTCAAGACTTAGTTTAAACAACAACAACAACAACAACAAAAACCATCCTGTTTTCTGCAGGATGTGATGGCACACACAGTGCTCAGGAAGCTAAGGCAAGAGACTCAAAAGTTCGAAGCCAGCCAAGACTGCATAGCAAGGTCCTATCTTAAAATAGAAGTAGAAAAGGAGGCGCTGGAGGGGAGGTCAGAAAACACCAAGAATGAGAAATTGGTTCTTAGCCATAGGTGATGGTGCAAACCTGTCATCTCAGCACTTGGGAGATAGAGGCAGAAGGATTACAAGTTCAAGGCCAGCCAGGACTACAAGAAACACTGTCTCAAAAAACTGAAGTGGTTAAAAGAAAAGAAATTGATTTCTGTAAAGTAAAGCCCATGCATGACTTACACTGTTCTTTTTTTTTTCCTTTTTTGTGAAAATGTTAATGTAATTACCTGAACAGGATAATTTATGATTAGTAAGTAAAAGGAGCCAGCGTTTTATACATAGGATTTTAGCCCATTAGACTGAAATTTTGAAGTTAAAAAATTCAGGTTCTTTCTAAGTTCAATAAATAGTACGTTGGTGTACAAACTCACATTGTCCCTTACCTTTGTAATGGGTTTTTTTTGAAGCATATAACCACTAACAGGGTTTTGGTGGTCTCATAGTCTGTGCTTTGGATTTCAGGAACATTACCCAGGCAGTGGAGATGTTCCAAACCACTAGGACAGCATCTCCGCTTTGTGTCTTTCATATATCATGTCAAATTGCATTATAAGGCTTAATTACTTTAAATGAGACAGTTAATTTAATGCATTTTGAACACTGTAGGTATAGCTAGGAGCTGTGAATGGCCTTGAGAATCAGTCTTGAATGTGGTAAATTTACCGAAAGTCTGAAAGCGGGATGTAGGTGGTACTGCACACTAAATACGATCATGTAATGAATGTCTGAGTCTGATTCAGTATTACTATGTCCTGTAACTTTGAAATGGAGAACAGGTAAGCAGGATGTTTCCTCTTGTCAGTTTGCATTACACCTGTTTAAACAGCAAGATTCTTATGCTTTAGAATAGGTGGTTATTGGTTTTGAGTGCTATTTATTTATTGGCTTATTTTTCCAAAATGCAGTGTGTTATGTTAGCCTAGTAGGCTTTATTAAGATTCCAGTTCAAACAGGGCAAGGTGACTCACACCTTTAATCTCAGCACTTAGGAGGCCATCTCAGTGAATTCCGGCCTGGCCTGGTCTACATAGCAAGTTCCAAGCCAGCCAGAGATACACACACTGAGACCCTGGCTTGAAAGAAAGGAGTCCAGTTGAAGATAGCCTCAGCTTAAACAGCTTCTTACAAGAAAATACCAATAAGGCTGCACCCAGCCCTTTCCAGGATGTGCCTTCTAGAGATAGCATTGAACACTGCTCTCTTTGCTTCTCAGTGTGCACTGAGTGCTTCTGAGAACACATTTGGTATAGCAGATCCTCAGGCCCTTTGGCAGGGCTTTTCTTTCTCCTGAGCAGATCTTTAAGGAGGAGTTTGAACAGCAGCAGCTTTAAATAACGTTTTTGTACTGCTTACTAAGTGTACATGGCGTTGGATCACAGTGCCCATGGGCATCATCCTGGCCTTGTAGGAAGTGAGCTGTGCTGGTGAGACACCATGCCGTCTTAGGTGCTAGCCAGAGAAGGGAAGTCAGTGGTCTCTGGGGGTTCTACATCTTTGAACTGTGTGCATTGGCCTTGTGGTGTTTACTGATTTTAACTAATTTAGAAATAGTTTGACTTTAATCAAATTCTTTCTTAATAAATTGGGAAAAGAAAAGGTATTTTTAAAGGGGCTTATTATTTACAGAAAAGAATCCTTATTTCCTATCTTTTCCTGCCTTGCTTTAATGCATGATCAGTAGCTACACCTGCGGTTACTTATGCCTTTCCAAGGTTAACCAGGTACCGTGTTATATCTGCTCACTGGTTTCTGTCTATGCTTGCTCAAACATAAAGTGTGAAAACAGTTCTTTTTAAATGTTTGCATATGCAGAGACCATCTGTCAAGTTCAGCAGAGACTCTTAACACATTTGTCAGCTTTCCACATCTTGGTTCTTTCTTTTTATCCATTTCATTATGTGTTAGCATTTGTACCTAAGAGTGAACAGGAAAAGAAAAAGTGAGATGTATTTTTCCATTTCTATTCAAATAGCTGTGCTTTTCAGGTGCATCAGAGGAAAGCATCCTAATCCCCGCGTTCATTTCACATGCACTAGACTTGTTCTTCTGTCTTAAATAAACCAGAGTTGATGTTACAAATTCAAAAGTATGTCCACATTTTTAGTGACGATGTGGAACAGCCTCTGGTTCTCTTCCTTGCTCTCTGCACCAGTTCCTGGAGTGGTGACTACCATTTCCTGCCAAGCACAGAAAGACTCCTGTTGAGTCCTTTCAAAATAGAGACTGGAACTTGATGGCAGTAAAAGCAACTTTATTGACCATTGTATACAATTCATTTAACAGATTTACATTTCTAGATATGCCTATCAAGTCATTTCACAGGTTAAAAAACTACACTGCCTTCATTTTTACTTACAGATACAAATCTTCATTTGTGGTTGTTGTTGGGTGGGTTTGTTTATTCATTCATTTTTTGTTTTGTTTTGAGACAATGTCTTGCTGTTTCCCAAGCATGGCCTTAAACTCCTCAGCTCAAATGACTTTCCTCTTCAGCCTGTTGAGCAGCTAACACCATAGGCACATGCTGCTGCACACAGCTTTCAAATATAAATCTTTTGTTTTTAAAGATTTATTATGTATGTAGTGTTCTGCCTGCAGGCCAGAAGAGGGCACCAGATCCCATTATAGATGGCTATGAGCCATCATGTGGTTGTTAGAAATTGAACTCAGGACCTCTGGGAGAGCAGTCTTAGCCTCTGAGCCATCCCTCCAGCCCCAAATATGAATCTTGAGGAGACTGTTTTAAAACTGTAGTCTTTAACCAGATGTCCCTAGAAGTGTAGCATGTTTCTTTAAATGTTCAGAGTTCAGGCTTTTAGTCAAGATCCATTCATACTTCCTTCTAGTAGGGCCATCCCTGGGTCCTGATGAGCAGCATATGTAGACGTGGCATGGATTTTGTGTGGTCTGGTGTCTGGTAGGAAGCTTCACAGGGCTCGTGAGGGCTTCCATCTGTCTGAACTTGGTCCGTCTGTTGAGTTTGGGACTAAGTGCCAACAGAAATGCACGTTTTGTTTATATGCCAACAGCTAATAAAGTCTCTTATTTTTAAGATTCCTTTATATTTCTTTGTCACAGAATCTTGTATATACCTTTTCCCTTCCAAAATTAAATGTTTTTCCTCATTAAATTTGTTGTCTCATAACTTGAAATGCAGGCCTTGGTTATTGGCAGTGGCTTTCCCCAGAGGAGACCTGTTCTATTCATCCTTTCCTTGAACTCACTTGTTTGGGTCGAATGCCATTTCTTCCTCATACTGGTCTTCAGTTTGGATGGTTGGTTGGTTTTGGTTTTTCAAGACAAGTTTCTCTGTATAACAGCCCTGGCTGTCCTGGACACTTTGTAGACCAGGTTGGCCTCGAACTCAGAGATCTGCCTGCTTCTACCTCCCAAGTGCTGGGATTAAAGGTGTGCACCACCACCGCCCGGCTGGTCTTCAGTTTCTATCAGACAGTATCAACACAATGTAGCATTTATACCTGGAATTACAGCTCTATAATTGTCCCACTGAGTATGGAAGGAGGAACTCATGTTGTGTCTTCCTCCATTCCTGCTCTGCCTAGGAGTCAGTCCTCAGTCAGGGACGTGCTACACGGCCAGTGTGCTCCTTCCTGGGCCCTAGGACAGCTTCAAGCCATCCTGTACAAGTGCTTTCTCTCAGCTGTGGCTACAGGGGAGACCCATGGTCCTTTGCCAGTGGGCCTCTTCCTTGCTGTCACTGCCCCAGTATGGTGCCATTGCCACTGTGAGCCGTGCTTGAGTGGAAAGCTTGGCCTACCTGAGGGGCTTGATGAAGGCTGACATTTAGTATTAAAAGAGCCCTGACCATCTCTGGGCCGCCTGTCCAGAGAGTGAGTTCTGACTTTAGAGCTCTGCTTGGTTGTAAGATGCACAGTGGATATGAGCAGTGAGTTGTGAGGTCATCACCTATAGGGTCTGCTTGGATGTTATCTACTTTTTACCTTACCTGCTTGGGGCTGCAACAAGGAGAATTGCATGGGATTTTTTTTTTTTCTTTACAGAGACCATTTTTAAGAAGCATCGAATTATTCTTTGTAGTCACTCATTAGGCATAGATTTTTCAGACCCATGATGCTGTTGATATTTTAAATGACTATTTTAAAAAATCTTTTAAGTTTGGAAAGTTGAGGAGAGGAAGCCTGGGTAAGTTCCTTTAAAGCATGCTTGGCTTACGTGATTAGCCCTGGATGATCAATAGAATGCTACTGTCAATGTCTCATAGCAAACCAACTTTTTATGCAGTGTGACTTTCCCTCTGCCATGGGCTTGTACGCCATGGATCAGGGAGGAACACTCCAGTGTTTGCAGCAGTGGCATGGAGACGGCTGGTACCCAGGACACCCTCACAGCTCATTCCACTTGGTTTGCCTGGACCCATTATTCTTGCCTTGTTAGAAATAAGGTGGTAAAGATCCATTCAAGTAAATATAATAGAACTATCTAAAAAGCCCACTTACATTTATAGTCTTACAAAGAAAGTCATTTCCTAAAAGTTATTCTAACGATTTCCTCTTATTTTGTTACCTCTAAACACTATTTGTAAAGAAGTAATGAGTTCTAGAAACCACATCTTGTCTATTTTTAAGTGGCAGTTTTATTATTCTTAGTAAATGTGTATTTAACAAACACTAGGAAAGGGTGACAATGTGTGCATGTTGAACATCTGCAGTTCTGCCAGCCAGTTTAAATACTTAATCTGAGTAGATTTCATGACACTTTAGATAGTACCGTCCGTCAGTCAGAAGTAACTCATGCATGATCACCCAGCTTAGTGCAGATAAAGTTGAGATGCAAACTCCAGGCTGTGATTTCAATGCCTCCAAGACTCAGGCGTTTCTCAGTGTATCACACCACTGTTCTTTATTTCAAGTATTTATTTAAACCAGACATTTAAATGAGGAAATAGTAGACAACCCATTCTTAACTAAAAATCCGAACAAATTTGCTTCATGAAGTGAAAGGGGGAAAAATCCCTTTTAAAATACTTTGTGGCCATGGGTTACCATAAATTGTCTGTGCTGAAGCACTACTTCACCCCTTTCTTAACCTCTGAGCCATCTCTCCAGCCCCAACTTCACCCCTTTCTATTACATCCCACATCCTGCTGCAGTCAGAACCAACCACTTGGGTTCCAGGTTCTGGACTCTTAAATAAGCGTCATGGTTTTTCTGTGACCCGCTGACATCTAAAGAGTATGGTTTCCTAATGACAACACTATGAGTAGTCAGTGTTGAGAAATCAAACAAGACTCTGTCGAGCACCACAGGAGCTTGGTAGAGCTGCCTGCCTTTGGTGGACAAGCCAGTAGACAAGAAGAATCTTCATTCTCATGAGTGGGGAGGGGACCCTAAATGATGGAGATCTGCTTATTTCCTGTTTATGCACGGCAACAATACAAAAGTAACGAGCATTTACATTGGTAGCCTCTGTGTGGGAGAGAGAAGGGGGTGGGATGGGGTGGGGTAAGGGAGTTGGTGTAAAAATGGAAATACTTTTAACCTCCCAAAAGGTTTGGTACTGGCAAATAATTGTAAAATACAGCAAAAACTACTGCTTTTAACAGTCACATCCTGTCTCTTTGTTTAAATGCCTTCTCTCTTTTCTGTTTTACTTTTGACATTAAAATGCACTGAACTGTCATGTTTTACTTACTTTAGTAGTCATAATCATTAGTATTATCCTTCAGGAGAAAATACAAAGGCTGAAAATCCAACTTAAAGGTACAAGCCAACTTTTTGTCCAAACTTTGTATTTAAACTTTCTAGCAGTGTTACAGTGGTTGTCCAAACTGGATTAGACTTTTGCATTGAAATCAAAGTATGGGTAAGTCTAGCACATATAATAAAATCTTGCTATATTCTTGTGGCTACATTATTTTTTAAACTTGTCTGTCTCTTGGTATATTGTGTAGAGGTCATTTCTTGAATAAAACAGGGTGGCCTGAAAGATTCAGTAATTATTGAAGTGAGTCACTACGGTACATCCTATCAGTCTGTCTCACACCACTACTTCTATTTGGACACCCGCCATTTGGGGAGGCACTCAGTGTGACTGGATGTGACATGTTGGAATGGTTTTTGGTTGACTTTTCAGTTCAGTGTTAGTCCTTTCATGTTTGTATCTGTGTACATCTGTGTGTGTGGTAAATATGAATTGAATAGATGACTTCTTATTTTATGTTTTAGGCCAAGATTGACAGACACCTAAATATTCATGACTTGAGACTATTCTGCAGCTATAAATTTTGAACGTTTGATGTGCAAAGCAAGACCTGAAGCCCACTCCGGAAACTAAAGTGAGGCTTGCTAACCCTGTAGATTGCCTCACAAGTTGTCTGTTTACAAAGTAAGCTTTACATCCAGGGGATGAAGAACACCACCAGCAGAAGACTTGCAAACCCTTTAATTTGATGTATTGTTTTTTAACATGTATGAAATGAAGAAAGATGTAAAGGAAGTAAATTAGGAGAGACTACTTTGTATTGTACTGCCATTCCTAATGTATTTTTATACTTTTTGGCAGCATTAAATATTTTTATTAAATAGATTTGTTGGTTTGTGTGTGTGTATGTGTTATCTTAGGACATCTCCAGTTCAAGTAGTGAATATTTTCTAATTTTTTTGTAGCTAGAAATTAACATTTAAATTTCAGTCCGTTCTAAATACAGGTCACTTGGCTTCTTCAGCTACCCTTCAGTAGGCTTTCTGTCCTAAGTAGTACTGGCTTGGCAAAAGCAACACCAGAAAAGTTACACTGTTGCTCTTGTCACTCAGGGAAACATTAATCTTCCTAATAGTATCACCTTGTGGTCATCATTCAGTTCAGTAAGTGCAGCAGTTCCATGTGGCTTTTAACATCTCACGTGTCTTTTGTTGGACACTGTGCCGCCTTCTGAGCATTTCCTTATGTAAAGATGTTCAGAGATTCCTTCCCACCTGTGGCTTCTCCATTATTTCCCATCTAAGTGGTGGGTTTGGAATATCAGGTGACTGTAAGCCTTTTGGTGCTGGAGAAACTCAAACCATGCAGTATTCACAGAGCAGTGCTTCAAGGTAGTAAATCATAAATACACCATTTCATCCTTTAAAAATCTTCTTGCCTTATGTTCTTTTTTACCCTGTATGCCAAGTTTTCTGGGTAACTTTGAGTTCCTGCTATATTAAAAAGCTTATAGCCCCACAGAGTAGCACAGAAAGCTGTCTTCCCATTATGTCAGAATTGCCACTTGATCATTTCCTCTCATGATCCGCACCTATTTTAACATCTCCAGAAATGGCCCAGAAAAGATCTTCACTTTACACTGTAGTCATATAAAGCCCATGCAACTTCTGATGGTGATACTGTGGACTCCTCAGACGGACCTCCCTGGGTTTTCTCCTGCTCAGTTCTAATTTTAAATATTCCATCTTTGGCCCTCTGGTTTTAACATATTGGTTGTGGTTGATTTCATCTCTGTACAAGTCTGTATCATATCCTGAAGTTGATTACATGCAACTTCTTAAACCCCAGGCCAGATCTCCCTGCAGGGCTACAAACCCTAATTCCACATCCCTAACTGGAATTGAACATGACCTATATTCCCTCTTTGCATTCGCTGTAAACTTGAAAGTCCTTCCTACTTCCTGCACTTAGCTCTGTGCTCATTTTGTTCACAGACTGCTTATCCTGTACACAGACTGTTGCCTTCTGTCTCTGTCTTGGTGTAGATTACAGCAGAGACTTCCCTTCCGTGTGGGGTCTGCTGCATATTTATACCAGTTCCCTGCACAGCTTCCCATGGATGTTCCAAAAGTTGGCATCAGTATATTTTCTTCCTTCCCCCACCTTCCCCCCTCCCACCCCCGTGTGTGTGTGTGTGTGTGTGTGTGTGTGTGTGTGTGTGTGTGTGTGTGTGGTATATGGGGTATGTGTAGGTGCATGCACTATTGAAAGCCAGCAGAGGACTCTACTTTACCGCTGTCTTCCTCACTCTCGAAGACAGGATCCCTCACTGAACCTGGAGCTTTTCGTTTCTGTTTTACTCAGTCCGGGGGCCCCAGCCAGTGCGATGGTGCTGCCCAAACTTAGAGCTGGCCTATTCAGTTAACCCTCTTAGGAATGCTCCTTCCAGCCGGCCCCACTGACTGAGCTAGGCAGGCTGGCCAGTGTGTGTAGGAGGCTCGACTGCTTCCCTATAATGTTACTGAGGCAGCACTTAATTTCTTGGCATTTCAGGCACAGCTCCGTGGTAGAGCACGTGCTTAGCAAACGGGTTCTGCTTCCAGCATGGCACATGCACAGACACACACACACAAAAATCCTCCTCTCTGAAGTCGTTTTCCGTCTCATAAGCAGTGTCCTGCTACCACCCTATGCTACACATACCACACTTTAAACCTAGTTAAGAGTACTCTACAGGTGCTGTTATTTTCCAATGTGAGTCCACTATTCCTAACCAATTCTCGTCTTTATTCACTCCCAAGTGAAATATGTCAAGGGCTTCTCTCTAGTCACAATGATGACGCTGTAACACAGAGCAGTGGGCAAACCTTTTTTTCCCCTATTGACAATGGATAAGCACTGTCAAAAGGTCCACCTGAGGTCCTGTTCTCACCTGTATAAGCCTGTCCTCTGGCTTCTCGCGAGTTGGGCCCCATGAGTTAAATAAAGATCAGGCAGCCAACCACAGTACCATGTGGTTAGAGGCCCAATGCCAGAATGTTCCAAGGGCTGGAGAGATGGCTCAGCGGTTAAGAGCATGCACTACTCTTCAGAAGGACCTGGGTTCAGTTCCCAGCAACCATGTCAGGTGGTTCACAACAGCCTGTAAATAAAGTTCCAGAGAATCTGATGCCTTTTGACCTCTGAGGGCACTAGTATTCCAGGCTTGCACACACACAAACTTAAATGATAAAAAATTTTAACTATCTCTCAATAATGGCAGGCGCACAGGGTTCCTTCCAGCCCTGAGAACTCCTTCCTCTGAGTGTTAAGGAGAAATACTTTCCTTGAACCCCAAGTATAAAGGCTTCATGTTCATAGCCGGGCGGTGGTGGCGCACGCCTTTAATCCCAGCACTCGGGAGGCAGAGGCAGGCGGATCTCTGTGAGTTCGAGGCCAGCCTGGGCTACCAAGTGAGTTCCAGGAAAAGGCGCAAAGCTACACAGAGAAACCCTGTCCCGAAAAACCAAAAAAAAAAAAAAAAAAGGCTTCATGTTCAGTCAGTCCTAGCCAGTAGGATGGTGCTGCCTACATTCAGGGTAGGCCTATTCAGTTAAACCTCTCTCAGAATGCCCTCACTAACCAGCCCAGAAGTGTGCTTCCTCTGTGATTCTTGGCAATGAAAATAAACAATCATGACTCCCAGTTCACACCTCCAGATTCTACCGGAATAAGCAGCAACCGTGTAAAGCAGTAACCATGGTTAATACACATTTCCCAGTGTCTTAGTTGGGGTTTCTATTGCTGTGAAGAGACACCATGACCATGGCATCTCTTAAAAAGGGAAAACATTTATTTGGGGTGGCTTACATTTTCAGAGGATCAGTCCATTATTATCATGGCAGGACATGGCGGCATGCTGGCAGACATGATGCTGTAGAGGTAGCTAGCTGACAGGACTATATCTTGTGCAGGCAACAGTAAGTGGTCTTAGACACTAGGTGGTATCTTGAGCATATATAAGACCTCAAAGCCTGCCTCCATAGTGACCTGCTTCCTCTAACAAGACCACAGTACTCCAACAAAGGCCACACCTAATAGTGCCACTCCCTTTGGATGTCATTTTCTTTCAAACCACCACATTCCACTTCCCGTCTCCCAAAGGCTTGTAGCCATATCATAATGCAAAAGTGCATTCAGTCCAACTTCAAAAATCCGCATAGTCGGGCCGGAGAGATGGCTCAGAGGTTAAGAGCACTGACTGCTCTTCCAAAGGTCCTGAGTTCAATTTCCAGCAACCATATGGTGGCTCACAACCATCTGTAATGAGATCTGGTGCCCTCTTCTGGCCTGCAGTCATACATGCTGTATACATAATAAATAAGTAAATCTTAAAAAAAAAAAAAAAAAAAAAAAAAGCCGGGCGGTGGTGGCGCATGCCTTTAATGCCAGCACTCAGGAGGCAGAGGCAGGCGGATCTCTGTGAGTTCGAGGCCAGCCTGGTCTCCAAAGCGAGTTCCAGGAAAGGCGCAAAGCTACACGGAGAAACCCTGTCTCGAAAAACAAAAAAACAAAAACAAAACAAAAAATCCACATAGTCTATAACAATCCCAATTTATTTAAAAGTCTAAAGTTCAAAATCTCTTCTGAGATCTCATCAATCTCTTAACTTAATCCCCTGTAAAATTAAAATAAAAAAATAGATCACATACTTCCAACATATAATGGCACAGGATATGCATTACTGTTCCAAATGGAGGAAAAGGATAGTGAGGAAACTGGACCAAAGCAAGACTGACAACCAGCTGGGCAAACTCTAAACTCTGCATCTCCATGTCTGATGTCAAAACACTCTTCAGATATCCCATTCCCTCCAGCTTTGTTGACTGCAACACACTTCTTTCTCTTGGGCTAGTTCCACTCCACGTTAGCAGCTATTCTCAACAAGTATCCCAAGGCTATAACATCTCCAACATCTTGGGTTCTTCAAGGCAATCCAGGCTTCGCCTTCACAGCTTCATGGAATGTCCTCTTTAGGCCTCCATTAAGGGACACCTCCGATACATGTCTGGCCTCAGAGATTTCCTAAGCTATTGAGGGAGATTCCATAACCCCTTTCTTCTATGCTTAACTATAAAACCACGTGGCCAAAGCTGCCAAGTTCTGCTGCTTGCTGGGGATGGAACATAGCCCTCTTGTTGTTCAATTATATCTTCACCAGCTTTCTGGTTTTGATGGTTTCCTTCACTGCCTAAGCTTGACTGTTCTGGAACTGGATCTGTAGACCAGGCTGGCCTCAAATTCAGAGATCCACCAGCCTCTATTTGCCTTCCAAGTACTGGGAATAAAGGTGTGTTCCACCACAGTCAACTCTAAGCTTTTCTTTAATTCCTTTTTACTGGTTGGAAACTTAGCTGGGTGAAATCTTGCCCTGAAGTCACTACTCCCTTTATTCCATTTCTTAATCAGTGTATCTCCTTGAACCCAAGACTTAGCTCTATTCCACTTCCTGGTGTTCCTTTTCTCCCCAAATTTTACATTTTATAATCTACCCTGCTCAGCTTGCTCCTTTTCATTATAAATCTTCATTAGAGTTACCACTAATGACCACACCGCAGTCTATACTAGGCTGTTTTGAGATTTCCTCTGCCAACAAAATTAATCCAGAACCCTTCACTTAGCCTTAGTCAGGCTCTTCTTCACTAAAATATCACAAGAACGACCTCTAGGCCACATATTAATATGCTTCTCGGAAACATCTTGAGCCAAGTCCCCACGGGTCCAATGACTCCGAGCACCACTGTCTTCCATGCTTTTCCTAGTATAGCCCATTAAGCAGCACTTAGTGTTCAACTGCTTTCCCAATCCACAGTCCCAAGGTCCACATTTCTTAAAATAAAAGCATGGTCATGAAACATGAATCCAATAAGTCTTATTAAACAAACCTGGAGTCAGATATCGGGGTAAAAGTTGCAAGATCAGAGAAGTCAAGGAGCAGCCAGCCAGTCACCTCTTTCCTTTCCGATACCTCAGACTGAAAAGGGCCAAGTTCCTGTCTCTGCTCTGCCTTATCACTTCCTCTCTCTGCTCAGCCATATCACTTCCTGTCTCCTATCTGTATGGACCTCCAGACCTCTATGGTTAACTCGTGGCTAGCTCCACCCTCTGATCTTCAAGCAAGATTTATTTATCAGAACACAAACAAAATATCACAACATGGTCACATATCACAGCAACACCCTAGTCCCTGGTACCAACTTCTGTCTTAGTTAGGGTTTCTTTTTTTTTTTGTTTTTGTTTTTTTGAGACAGGGCTTCTCTGTGTAGCTTTGCACATTTTCTGGAACTCACTCTGTAGCCCAGGCTGGCCTCGAACTCACAGAGATCCACCTGGCTCTGCCTCCTGAGTGCTGGGATTAAAGGCGTGTGCCACCACTGCCCAGCTTTAGTTAGGGTTTCTATTGCTGTGAAAAGACACCATGACCACAGCAACTCTTATAAAGGAAAAATACTTAATTGGGGTGGCTTACGTTTTCAGAGGTTTAAGTCATTACTATCTTGGTGTGACGTGGTGGCGTGCAGGCAGACATGGTACTGGAGAAGGACCTGAGAGTCCTTCATCTTGACTCGCAGGCAACAGAAGAGGTCTAACTGGGCATGGCTTGAGTATATATGAGACCTCAAATCCTGCCTCCAGGAGCTGATGTGAGTGGGGAGATGGTTTCCACATACAGTTCAGCAGTCAGGGGGCAGGCACAAAGGGAGGTACCTGGCTAGGGACCTCAGTGGGAAGACAGATGGCAAGTCAGGGAGAACAGAGCATGCTCCACATGTGAAGCAAAGTCCAGAAGATTTCCGGGAGTTTGGGCCGCATCCAAGAAAGATGTACAGGGGCTCGAAGTGGTTCAGCAGGCTGGCTTCTGAGGCCCAGGCCTGAGGGGAGTTCATTCATAGTCTGATACCACAGGAAGGCATCTGGGGGGGTCTGCAGTGCAAGACTGGTGTCTGGCTGCTGTGTCTTCCAGGTGGTCGGTCCCTCAGCTGTTTATATGCTGGAATCTTGACGACAGCTGGAGGGTACTGAGGTTGCTGGGACCTTTAAGAGGTGGGGCCTCATGGGGGATGACTGAAGGAGATCTCCTAAAAGTAGATTAGCTTCTCTCAGAGTGAATCATTATGTGACAGTCAGCCTAGAGCTGAGATTGCTTTTTAATGCATAAAGCCTGCTGCCTCGGGTATTTTGTTATAACAACAAAAAATGGACAAAGACATTGTCCATAAACATTTTCTGAATGATGATGATGATTTTCAAAATTATCTCAAGATAACAAATTTATTTATTTAATACATTTATTTATTACCTCTCTGTCTCTCTCGCTCTGTGTGTGTATGTGTGCTTGTGTGTGTGTATGTGTCTGTCTGTCTGTCCGTCTGTCCTGGGAATTAAACTCAGTTCATCAGGCTTTATAGGAAGCACTTTTGACTGCTGAGGCTATCACATTAGCCACGTACTTTTTTTTTTTTGCATTTTTTAAAGCCAGATATGGGGTTGGGGTGGAGAGATGGCTCAGTGGTTAAGGGCACTTGTTGTTCTTCCAGAGGATCCAAGTTCAGTTCCCAGCACCCACATGGTGGCTCACAACTATCCGTAACTCCAGTTCCAGGGGATCCAATGCCCTCTTCTGACCTCTGCAGGCACTAGGCACACACTTGGTACACATACATACATGTAAGCAAAATACTCATAAATATATCTAATTTTTTTTCCAATATAAAAAAGTCAGGTATGATGGCTCATACCTGTAATTCCAGCACTCAGGAGACTGAAGAACAAAATCTTATTTAATAAAAAAGGTAAAAGTTAAAAATTTTCAGTTGTTTTAGTAGTTTTGTTTTTTGCTCCCCCCCCCCCCCCTTTTGAGACAGTGTCTCAAAAGACAGTATGTAGCCCTGGCTGGCCTCACAGAGATCTGTCTCCTCTACCTCTGGAGAGCTGCCACCTCTGCAGACTTCAGACTTAAAAAAACAAAACAAAACAAACCATTTTTTTTTTTTTTTTTTTTGGTGGCAGTGCATACCTTTAATCCCAGTACTCAAGAGGCAGAGGTGGGCAGATCTCTGTGAGTTTGAGGCCAGCCTGGTCTACAGAACAAGTTCCAGGATAGCCAGGGCTACACAGAGAAACCCTGTCTTAACAAAACAAAACAAAACAAAACCAAAAACAAACAAAATTAAGCATTTTTTTTTTTTTTTTTGGTTTTTCGAGACAGGGTTTCTCTGTGTAGCTTTGCGGATCTCGTGCTGTAGACCAGGCTGGCCTCGAACTCACAGAGATCCGCCTGCCTCTGCCTCCCGAGTGCTGGGATTAAAGGTGTGCGCCACCACCGCCCGGCAAAATTAAGCATTTTTAAATGTTAAGAAAAACAATGAGTTTCTATCAAAAACAAACAAAAAATTCTGTTTGAGAATTAGTGCTAGTTTAGGCCCTCATTTTGAGCTCTACCATTAATTATTAGCTACATAATATTTTGAGAGACAGGTTCTAACTCTATATCTCTGGCTGGCCTGGAACTATGTAAACCAGGCTGTCTTCCAGAGATTCGCTCTGCCCCTGCCTTCTGAATGCTGGGATTAAAGGCATGTGCCACCATGTCCAGCCATCTTCAGGCTATTTTAGCTGGGGTGAAATTGTAACGGCTATAAGGGGAAAAGAGCATAGTGGCACCATTGTGTGATGAGGATGCAGACAATTTTGAGAGCACTCTCAATTGAGAAGAATTGTGTAAGTGCCCACTAACGGGCAGGGACTGGGGACTGGGAAACAGCTCAGTGGTTAAGAGTACATAGTACTCTCCTAGTGGACTGGAGTTTTGCTCCCAGCATCTGCTGTGAATGATGTTCATTGTTAATAAACAACAACAACAACAAAAAGATTGCCTGATAGCAGGTCAAGAAGAGATTGGGTGAGACAACTTGATGTGGAAAGGCAGAGAGAATGATGGGAGGAAAAAGGGTAGAGTCAAGAGAGTGGGGGGTAGGAGCCCAAGCTAGCCACCGAGGAAGCAGGACTTGTAGAAAATGAAGTCACAAGCCATGAGCCACACGGCAAAGCATAAAAGCATAAATAGAAATATGGGTTAAGTGTAAGAGTTAGCTGGCAACAAGCCTGAGCTATCCCCTGAGCATTTATAAGTAGTATTAAGCCTCCAAGTCAATTATTTGGGAAGGGTCTGCCGGGTATTTGGGAACAGGCAAGCAGGAGAGAAATGTCTGATTACAAGCACCCATGTTGGGGAGACTCACTTATAAATCCAGCTCACAGCAAACTGGAAGTGTGTCACTTTGCATGGGGGTAAATGACAGGAAGGGTGGCTAGTGAGCGTTTTACATTTATATCCTTTTGAGTTTTTTATGTTGAGAGTATGTTTATTGCTTATGTAGTTCAATATTTGGGGGAGGAGTATAGTGGTACACACTTCTAATTCCAGCACTCAGGAGTCAGAGGCAGACAGATCTCTGAGTTCATGGCTAGCCTGTTCTACACAGCAAGTTTCCAGCTAGCCAGGACTACATAGTGATCCTGTCTCAAGAAAGAAGGAAACAAGGCCAGAAGAGGATATAAGATTCCCTGGGGTTTGAGGAACCTGAGCTGAATCTAACTCAATTCTATCTTCAGGACTTCAGTGGGGTTTTGTTGGTTGAAGTTCTGTTGGTATTTTCTTCCACAGCGTCTCATATAGCTCAGGCTGGTCTCAAACTCTCTGTGTGGCAGAAGCTCACCTTGAACTCCTGATCCTCCTCTGTCCACTTCCCAAGTGCTGGTGTTACAGGCTTGTGTCACCATGCCTGTCTGCTCCTGCCAGTTCAGTCTTCACTTCTCCTCTCAGAGCACACCAAGGAAAACAGAGGTTCGAATCCCAAGCAAATGTTAGAGACGGCTAGGTTTGTTGAAATCCGTGACTTTATTTTTTTTATTTCTATTTTTTAACGATTTATTTATTTATTTATTTATTTATTTATTTATTTATTTATTTATTTATTTATTATGTATAGTGGTATAGTGTTCTGTCTGCATGTATGCCTGCTGGCCAGCAGAGGGAGCCAGATCTCATTACGGATGGCTGTGAGCCACCACGTGGTTGCTAGGAATTGAACTCAGGACCTTTGGAAGAGCAGCCAGTGCCCTTAACTGTTGAGCCATATCTCCAGCCCGACTTTATTTTTTAAATGTATTTATTTTTATGTGCATTGGTGTTTTGCCTATGTCTGTGTGAGGATGTCAGATCACCTGGAATGGAGTTAGACAGTTGTACCTCCTGGGAACTAGAAATTGAACCCAGGTCCTCTGGAAGAGCAGCCAGGGCTCTTAATCGCTGAACCATCAGTGATATCAATGACCTCTAAATGTTTCTCCTAAGACTGAAATGCAGTTCTGCACTGCTGGGGTAAAGTTTGGCTGTAAGCTTTGGACAGACACCTATGCCCTCTGAATTTGTCTGAGTCTACTGGGCACCTACCAGGACTGAAACAGTCATCACGTGCCTGGTTTAAGAAGGTAGGCCAGAACTCAGTTCTCATTCCTGACCTCACACAGGCCACTTGAGAAGCCTGCTCTTCTTAGGCCACGGCTCTGAATGACATGGATTCTGTTCAGTTAGTCACTCTGTGCACATCTGGGCTGAGCTGCTCTGAGTTCCAAATTGTCCCTAATACACTTATTGTGGCCACTACATGTGAAAGATGGCAGCCAAGAAGGGCATGGCTGATCTGCTGTGCTTCCTCGGCAAGCAGAGGGAGCTGCTCCATGTGGGACTTGAACTCCTATTTTGTCAGGCTTGGCAGCAAGCACCTTTACTCATCTTGCTGGACTTGATAACTAGTTTTTTTTCTTTCTTTTTTTCAAGATAGGGTTTCTCTTTGTAGCTTTGTGCCTTTCCTGGAACTCGCTCCGTAGACCAGGCTGGCCTCGAACTCACAGAGATCCGCCTGGCTCTGCCTCCCGAGTGCTGGGATTAAAGGCGTGTGCTACCACCGCCTGGCCAATAACTAATTTTTTCACACCAAGAGCTCATAAAATAAATTATTTCGAGTCTTTCATATTTGTTAAGAGTTGCTCTGTGGCATTGAATACAATCACTGTTAGAGGTCTCAGAGGCTGCCGACAAGAGGTGTACTCCTTCCTTCCGTTAAATGGAAGTCTATTTTGTCTATGATACAGTTACACTTGAAGTTTCTTCATTGATTTTGTTTGAATGATACACGGAAAGATTAACAAGATACTGAAGTCATCTACTACTGCTGTGGGATGGTCTGTATGTCAAATGTGTTGCTGATTGGTCAATAAATAAATCACTGATTGGTCAGTGGCCAGGCAGGAAGTATAGGCGGGACTAACAGAGAGGAGAATTGAGAGAACAGGAAGCTGGGTGAGGGAGACACTGCCAGCCGCCATCAGGACAAGGAAGATGTAAAGTACCGGTAAGCCACAAGCCACGTGGCAAGGTATAGACTAATAGAAATGGATTAATTTAAGCTGTAAGAACAGTTAGCAAGAAGCCTGCCACGGCCATACAGTTTGTAACCAATATAAGTCTCTGTGTTTACTTGGTCGGGTTTGAGTAGCTGTGGGACTGGCGGGTGTCAGAGATTTGTCCTGACTGTGGGCCATACTACTGCTCTATCAGGACCAGACTAACTTCTTATGCCCATTAGTGTTTATTATATGAAACTGCAATCCCTGATGTTCACTGCATATAACCCCTAAATTTTCTTAAGAATTGCTTGGTTTGGCCAGGTGGTGGTGACAGGCTTTTAATCCCAGCAGGGAGGTAGAGGCAGGCAGATCTGAGTTTGAGGACAGTCTGGTCCACAGAATTAGTTCCAGGACAGTGATGGCTACACAGAGGAATTGGCTCAAAAAAAAAAAAAAAAAAAAAAAAAAAAGGATTGCTCAGTTTAACAAGCAGCGGCCTTTACATCACTGTAATAGTTATCAGAATATCCTCCAGAAAAGCAGCTCTGATACCAGCTGGACTGCAGCCTGTTTAAGGCTCTGTGTAAAATAAACTCATGGCTCCATTCCACTAGGCTTGTGATGACTTAGTACAGTATAAACAGATAGATAGTACAGTAGTGATTTCAAAAGGGAACCTTTCAGATAAACTGCTTAGGAAATAAAATTTTATTGTACAAAATTTACATTTACTCTATATAACAAGCACAGTAACTTCTAAAACCTCTTTTCTTTGAGGTTTTTCTGTGAAAAGCATTTCTAACATAACCTCAGGCAGCACAAATTTCTATACAGCGTATATTCAACCGTTCCTTCTGTGATCTCTTGGGGATGAGGGAGAAGGCTGAAAACAGATCAAAACAGTGCTGGGGGAAGTCCACTGCCGAAGAGGAGCCGCCAAGAGCTGGGGACCTTCCACGGCAAGGCAGATGCTCTGGGGTTGCTACTCTGTAAAAGAATAAAAGATACTTTCATCTCTAATCTTAACACTCAAATCTCTCTTTTGGTCCTGACACTTGTAGCTAGTCTTTACTGTTAGGAAAATTAAAGCAGTAAGTTTTCTACGTCTTTATATAAAACAATATTTCTAAGTTTCATCTCAAATATATGCCAGACCAGCTACAGATAATAAAGTGAGTAAATCAAATTCAAAAGGAACATGGGGTGGGCATGGTGGTGTATTCCTGCAGTGCCAGTACTGGGAAAGTGGAGGCAGCCATAGTTATACAGTGAGTTTGAGGCCAGCCTGGGCTACATATGTCTATTAAAAATGGGGGGGGGGGGGGAGTGTGCTGCTTAAAAAAAAAAACAAGATGACCTGCAGGTTTGCAGGGGGAGGGTTGAAACAAGGTCTTGCTGGTGGTCATCTCAGAGGAGCAGCAGGTGGCAATTGAAGTTTAAGGTGTCAGCCCACCAGGAGGAAGCTCTGATGGATCATTCTCGGACAGGCAAGGCCCTGAGACCACAGACTCCAGAATGTCTTTTGCTTCTGCTGGGCCTTCACATGTTTGCTGCTGTTATCTTTCTCTGGTGTCTGCCATGGTGTGAATGGGTTGGGGAGATCCCCACTGCCTGTAATGTAGTGTGTTTATCTCATGGAAACATCCCATTCTACTGGGCGTTTTTAACTGTGGATTGTTATGAAGATGATTCCTCCCTAAGCTGTACTATCTAATTGATAATAATAATGGTAGCTTATACAGAGTTTTGATGAATAAAAGTAAATGTAAGGAAATGTTATACAACTAGGGCCTATGAGTTTTACCTAAGGAGCTGCATAGATTGCAGTTCAGGTTAATGATTAAGGAAAACAATTGAGTCCCCAGGAGTCAGGCTGGCTCTAATTCTGTTAATGCTGAAAGATGCAGTCATAGGTTTTGGTGTGCATCATTAGCTGAAACAAAGTCTTAAAATAACTTCAGGTTAGAGCAGATGCTTTGATAATAGTTGAAAGATAAATAACCACAGAAAACAGTCTTAGAGTTCACAAGGACACATAGCTGAGCTGTCTAATTCATTAGGCCAGGGCTGAAAATACAAAACAGCCCAATTATTACTAGCTGATGCACTTTTCTTGCTAGGATTGGTTGATGACTAATTCCTTGTGTCCATTCCTGCCCTCAATCTCCTGATATAAGAAACTATTGATGAGTGGGTATGCACCCCAAAGATTTAAAGTAGAGTTCTTTTTCATATGTAAAAGTTTAGGATTCCTTCAAGATTCCTTATAAGATTGCCTTTCAAGATAAGTAATAAAGTAATTGGCACTTTCTCTGTAACTGCAAAGTGCAACCTGCCAATAAAAGACCTGACTGAGAAAAATACCTTGCTTGCCTAAATGGTTAATCTTTAACAAGTTGCTTGGGTATGAATGTATGTGGGTTCTTGGGATAATTTGTTTTTTACCTGTAATGTGTAAAATGTTTAATCATGTAAGAGATTTGGAAAATACACTGTTTTTTTTACTGTTTGTTTTGTATTCACTGTAATCATTCACTTGAAAAAACAGAATGTATCCACATTATAATTCCTATATTGCCTGAAAGATTTTGCTGGGTTATATAAGCTGTAAGGGAAAAAACAGAGAGAGTTAAAGAGTTAAAATGGGCTAGAAGAAAAATATCAGGAACGAGAGAAGGAAATCACCAGGAAAATAAAGAATAGAGAATGCAAAAGAATAAAGGAAACCATCAAGGGAGTGGGTGAGTGTCTTTTTCCCTAACCTCCTCAGATAGAAAGTCATAGTTCTGTTGACACCGTGGCTTCCCTTCGAGCCCTGTGCTGCCTGGAGGCTGGCCACCCCAGACAGCAGTAAGGTCTCACCATGTAGCTCTGGCTGTCCTTGAATTCTCTATGTAGACAGGCTGGCCTTAAACTTAATCTGTCTGTCCTTGCTTCCCGAGTGCTGGGATTAAAGGTGTGCAATATGGGACTTGGCCTGTGGTGCTTTGTTAGGCCTAAAGGCTCATTTCTCTGGGTATATGTACTGCCTAATATTGTGTCAACTTGACACAAGTTAGTCATCAGAGAGGAAGGAGCCTCAGTTGAAGAAATGCCTCCATGAGATCCAGATGTAAGGCATCTTCTCAATTAGTGATCAATGGGGAGAGGGGGAGCCCATGGTGGGTGGTGCCATCCCTGGGCTGGTGGCCTTGGGTTCTATGAGAAAGCAGACTGGGCAAGCCATGTGAGCAAACCAGTAAAGCAGCTCCTCTCCATGGTCTCTGCAACAGCTTCTACCTCCAGGATCCTGCCCTGTTTGAGTTCCTGTCCTGACTTCCTTCAGTGATGAACAGTAATGCTGAAGTGTAAGCCTAATAAACCCTTTCCTCCCCAACTTGCATTTTGGTTAAGGTCTTTTGGTGCAGCAGTAGAAACTCTGACTAAGAGAGTACAGCATTCATTTCCCAACAGGGAAGAATACGTTAATTATAGCTTACTTAAGTCATGGTACTGCTCACATGGCCACAGCAACACTTTACTTTCCTAAAGCACTAAACTGCACAGAGTTCTGGTTTATTATTATAAGAAGCTGTCTGGGGCAGGACATGAGGGCACATGCCTTTAATCCAGCACTGGGAGACAAAAGCAGGTGGATCTCTCTGAGTTCAAGGCCAGTCTGGTGTACATAACAAGCTTCAGAACCGCCAGAGCTACATAGAGAGATCCTGTCTCAAAAACTAAACCAAACAAACAAATAAAACCACACACACACAAAAGTTGTCACAAATACTATGACATGAACAGTGAGCACATTGAGGAATTTAGGACTTTCCTGTTTGGAAATCTGCCTTAAACAATGAGATAACAGATTGGTTAACTGTCCTCACTTATTTTCAAGTTTGGCTCAAACTACATTTTATGCAAAGATGTGTATTTACTGAACAAACTTTCACCTCTTCAGTCTACTTACACATAAAATGCAAGTTAATGAACACAGAATGAATCAGATCAGGGACTTACAGACTCTTTGACTATCTGAAGCCATTCATTAAGATACTCCACAAGACTGACTGCATCTGGGATGTTGTCCCCTTCTGAAACAAATTTCAACAGAACTGCCATTTGGATTTCTTTAGAGCAGCTACAAGTAAAAAAAAAAAAAAGAACAATTCAGTGTTTTCTCCTGATACAAGATGCTTACTGCAGTGTGTGAATCTTTTTTTTTTTTTTTTTTGGTTTTTCGAGACAGGATTTCTCTGTGTAGCTTTGCGCCTTTCCTGGGACTCACTTGGTAGTCCAGGCTGGCCTCGAACTCACAGAGATCCGCCTGCCTCTGCCTCCCGAGTGCTGGGATTAAAGGCGTGCGCCACCACCGCCCGGCCCAGTGTGTGAATCTTTACAGGTAAGTTACCTTGCCTCATGTTAGAAAGAGAAAAGACATCACATTGTAAGAAAGATTATTTTACCTCTCATTGTCCCACATATATTCTGCTTCCAAGGAGCCCAGGGAATACGCAAGTGTGTGCCTCATTCTCATCCGCAGGAAAAACCAGCCTTTCTATTCTTAGCTATTAATACATGAGACATGTTCTGATC
The DNA here is from genome assembly GCF_007827085.1 of Peromyscus californicus insignis. Taxonomy (NCBI): domain Eukaryota; kingdom Metazoa; phylum Chordata; class Mammalia; order Rodentia; family Cricetidae; genus Peromyscus; species Peromyscus californicus. Next base: position 56,239,963 of record NW_026294469.1, on the reverse strand, counting down.
TACTTCAATAGCCTACTTTAAGTGGTTTTCAGGGCACGCAGTGCTGACGCATGCCTTACGCACGCCTTTAATCTCAGCGCTTGGGAGGCAGAAGCAGGAGGATTTATGTGAGTTCAAAGCCAGCCTGGTTTACAGAAGAGAGTTCCAGGATAGGCTCCAAAGCTACACAGAGAAACCCTGTCTCAAAAACCAAAAGGAGTGGCTTTCAGACGCAAAGAGACTGAATAAAATAACACTCAAGTTGTGTTTAAGACAGGACCTTAGCCGGGTGGTGGCAACATATGCCTTTAATTCCAGTACTTGGGAAACATAGGCAGGTGGATCTTTTTGAGTTCAAGGCTAGCCTGGTCTACAAATCAAGTTGCAAGACAGCCAGACAACCAAAACAACAACAACAACAAAGACAGGCTCTTGTCTGGCAAGGACTGGCCTTAAACTTGCTATACAGCTGAAGTTGACTTTGAATTCCTGATCCTCCTGACTCCACCTCCCACATGCTGGGATTACAGTGTGAAACACCAACCTTGGCTTTACTCTTAATAATCTAGAGCAGTTGAAGGAAAACTAGAAGACTGTGGAATAGTAAAGAGCATTACTCCTTCTACAGATATTTTCTTCTTTTTGAGACAAAGTTTCTCTGTGCGGCCCTGGCCGTCCTGGAACTCACTCTACAGACCACCCTGACCTTGACTTGGAGATCCGCCTCCTGAGTGCTGGGATTAAAGTTGTGCACCACCACTGCCCAGCTTAGAGATTTTTTTTTAAACTGTCTCCATCTTATTTATAAATCACAGGACAAGAACAGAATAGTAGGACTGAACTCCAGCTGTCTCACTCAGCAGATGTGTTGGGTTACGTTACTTCTGTTCTAATGTTCCCCTTCTGAAAGAGTAAAGAGCCTTCCTCAAAAAGGCACACAGCTGCAGTCCTAGCACTATGCAGACCTACCTCAATGGGCACAGAGGCACACAGCTGCAGTCCTAGCACTAGGAAAACCAAGGTAGGAAGGCTGCTGAGCCTAGGCCATGTTCAGAAGCAAAATAAAACAAACAAAAAACAGCAGAGAAAGAGAGATGGAGATTGAGACAGACTGACCAACAAAGAGGCCTAGCCTCATCAAGTCTCACCCTGCACATGTGGCTGAGAACTCAAGAGGCCTGAGCCGACCCCTAGAGCCACAATTCTATTTCTGGTTTTCTGCTTGCATTTCTAGTCATCCTAGCTTTTCTGCCTCATCTTCCATCCCGTTAACTGTACAGACTGCTAGACTGTGCTGTCCCTTCAGTCTGGATGGTACCTGCCAACAGAAAGCCAGGGCAACTACAGGGCTTTGGAGGCTTTGGAGGAGGGGGGAAGCAGCTATTTTATGTATTTGGTCAAATTTCCATTTTTTTGTTTTGAATAAAAGGAGAGTATATGTGAGACGGGCTTCCATCTGACCTGTAGTGAGGACAAGGAAGGGAGAAGAAAAGTGGAAGGAGTGGAAGGCCCTCCAGGAACAGTCCCTCCGCCAGTAGTTTAGTGCAGTGGACAGATGGGTGGAGGACCACAAGGAGTTGGTGAGATGGCCTGCTCTGGAGCAGGAATCAGGGGTTGGAGGCAATGCCTGGCGATGATTTCCCAGGGACTGTTGGTAACCTGTGTGATTGATTCTGCGTGCGGAGAGTGGAGCTGGCAGCATGAAGCACACAGGACAGTCAGCTAAGGGACTCTGTGAGCAGATGTTATGGACTGAATTGCTCCTTCCCACAATTCTTCATGCTATGACTGGATCTGGAGAAAGGATCTTTACTGGATAACTGAGGTTCATAGAGGTCATAAAAGGGGACCCTAATCAAGTCAGAGCATGGCTGTACATCGAGAGAACTCTCAGTTGCTTTTCTCTGCTAATGCACACATACATACACACACACACACACACACCAAAACCAGCTGTCTAAAAGAACGAGAATCTAGTAACTCTGGCTTCCAGCCTCTCGACGGTGAGAACAAAAACAACCAACACCGCCCGGCGGTGGTGGCGCACGCCTTTAATCCCAGCACTCGGGAGGCAGAGGCAGGCGGATCTCTGTGAGTTCGAGGCCAGCCTGGGCTACCAAGTGAGTTCCAGGAAAGGCGCAAAGCTACACAGAGAAACCCTGTCTCAAAAAAAAAAAAAAAAAACAACAACCAACACCACACTGGCGTTCCAGCATGGGGCTAGAGTAAAAGAGAACACAACTGCACTACACAGACTGTTAAACAGACAGTGAGAAACAGACAGATAAACGTACCTTTCATCATAGAGTGTCTTTGTGATTCCACCTCCAGGAATTCGGATGCAAAATTCAGAATCACTCATTTCAGGAATGCATGAACTTTTTTCCATTTCTAGCCAGTTAAGGCTCTTTATTTTATTTTGAACACTCTTTTGCATAGAAGGTGTAAGCAGGTACCGGAAAGGAGTACTAGAAAAATCATATTATTATGCTTTCAAAAATTACAAATACCAGAGAAACCCAGTCTCAAAACACAAACAAACAGTCAGATCTTAGAGTAATAATAAGAGCAGTCCATATACTACTTCATAAAATTTGTGATAAAGTATAAAAGCTTCTATTTCTATTTCTGGTAAATTTTGTCTTATTTATAACTAAGAACTCACTCTAAGGGCTGGGGATGTTGCTCAGGGGTAGAGTGTTTGCCTGGTGTGTGCAAGGCCCTAGGTATGATCTCTAGCACAATCACAACACACACAGAGACACTCAGACTCTCTCTATAAACACACCATACCTATACAACCTGGATTTGATCCACAGCATGTGTACACCTCCGTAACCATAGAAACACATGAATTTACTGGCATACTTTAGTACTAGGGTACTAAAAAGATTTCTACAAATATAAATGGTTGCATACAGAAAATAATGTTCATCCATTCTTTCAAATGTTTCTAGTTAATTTCGGGGCTGGAGTATAGCTCACTCAGTGACAGAGTGCTTGCTATGCCTAAGACCTTGGTTTGATCTTGTGCCATAAAAAGTAATCTTCCTTATACCCAGCTGTGCTAGCCTCAGGAGCTAAAGGAACTCTTCTTTTCTTACCTTTCATTTACCTTCTTCTTTCTCAACTCCAGCTAGGAAAGGACAGACCTGGACTTTAAATTTTAAATAAACAAACGACCACAGTATAAACTGTAACAGTGGCAAGAACGCACCTTCGAAGTTGTAGATCATTACGGTGACAGGAATGGCTGCTTGAAAGAACGATAATCCTGGCACAGTTGCTGCTTTTCACCCATGCAAGCAGTTTCTCACAGAATGACTTGGATTTATACTTTGTATGCCATTAAGATGGAAAGAAAATACTAAGTTGAGATCTCAGAGTTGAAAATAACATATGCAACCATCTACCTATCAACTTTTTGTGATAATGATTGATATGATTTACTGACACCAAAATGATCAGTACTGTCAAATCTATTTACTTCTTTTAAACTGAAAATGAAGGACAAAGATCAATGATTTAATATTATCTTTATAATCATAAATTGTGAAGAATGTAGATCTCTATCCTAAGGAAAATTTCCCTTCTCTTTATTTAATCTACTGTACTTAATTACATAGTCATCTATGAGGTATTCTTACTAGAAATTTCACTGTACTATGATCACAAGGAAATAATCAGATGAACACTGAGTAATGACTTCCTGGCTTTGAGTCCTCAAAGGCATCAATACTGAGAAGAACAGAAAGAGGAGGGCAATAGCTAAGGCTATCAACCACAAGGATGTAACTTCCACGTGTAACAAGCCAACCTTGACTGGATCTAGAACTGAAAGAGTTCTGAAAATAACTGGGGAGATCTAAATATATTGGATGACATTTCCAAGTCATTAATAATGTTGTCAGGGTTAAGAATGGCGGTGTTGTGAGACTGTCCTTGTTTTTAATATAAATTCCTCCCTCCATGACTAGGATAGAACCCTGAGCCTCATCACACATGTTTCAAAAGGACTCTGCCACTCAGCCAAAGCTCGGGTATCTGTCCTTTCAAAGCTGTGTGTAAATTTAAGGATGAAACATACTAAGTCTGCTTGCCTAGTAAGCACAAGATCCTGGGAGTAATCTCTAACACTGGAAAAACAAAAACAAACACCCCCCCCCACCCCATCCCCAAATATAAAAGCACTATGGACAAACCACAAACAACTGCAGCATTAGTGGTTCGATGGTGCACTTAAATAACCATGCCACAGATGAACCTCACACAGAACACCGAGGAAAGGAAGCTAGGCAGAAGGAAACACCTGCTCTGAGAGTCAGTCACCTCTATAATGGTTTACCTTATCCCTATTGTTCTTGGATGGCTGATAATATTCTATTTCTTTACTTGGAGGAATTTTTACTTGAACTCTTCTTCACATATATTTAGGTAAAAAAATTAAAAACTATTATACAGTTAACTTTTCCACTAAACTCTTTTTTGGGTGGGGGTGGGGGTGTTAATACAGGGTCTCACTGTGTAGTTCTGGCTGTCCTGGAACTCACTTTGTAGACCAGGGTGACCTTGAACTTAGAGATCCACCTGCCTTTGCCTCCTGAGTGCTGGGATCAAAGTCGTGCAACACCAGTATCCAATCTTTCACTAAACTCTTAACAGGGCATGATAGTGCACACCTGTGAGAGAGGCTGAGTCTAACACTAGCTACATAGCAGACTCTGTTTTCCAAAAACAAAAACAAGAATCTTCTGTATTTTTGACCTCCGGAACAGATAATAAATAATCCCATCAACAAATGTTTACTCCATTTCTCTATGTGAAAAGCACTATCCTAGGAGCTGGGTAGGTCACTGAAAGTCATAATGTCACCCTTATTTACTCTCCCTCAGTGAGGTAATAAATATATGATATGGCAGGTAATGAGGATTTCTGAAGTGGGCACAGCATGAACAGACATGATGTAGTCTGGGAAGGTAGGCAAATACTAAAGAGAAGCAAGTCTTTAGCAGGAAAGCACTCCAAGTAGAGAAACAGGCTGGGATGAGAGTGAATTTAGTGTCTGAAAACTACCACAGGCACCAGTGTAGCTGAAGGCTGGATATGCAGAGCAACTACCAACAGAACTCTCTGCAATCATGGCAATGTTTTTTTTTTTTGGGGGGGGAGGGGGGGCTGTTTCAAGATGGGGTTTCTCAGTGTAGCCCTGGCTGTCCTGGAACTCACTCTGTAGACCAGGCTGGCCTGGAACTTAGAGATCTGCCTGCCTTTGCCTTTCGAGTGCTGGGATTAAAGGCGTGCGCCACCACCACAACCCAGCAGGTCAATGTTCTTATGGCAATCTCTTGCTATGTGTACCTACAGAGAATACAGATAGATATATGAGACTAGGCTACTTTATCAGACAGCCAGGCAGAACCTCATAGGCCCCGGTAAAGGACTGTGAATTCATTTTGAGAGATGAGAAGCCTCTGAGGGTTTCAAGGAGGAAGAGATGTGATTTGACTTGGTTTAGATGATCATTGGTATTACTGTTGGAAAACAGACTATTAAGTGTTCATGGAGGTGCTGGGGGCAGAGCAAAACTGGAGCATGAGTGATGACAATAGTTTTGGATAATTGAGCAGTGGTGGTTATAGCATGTTTTTTGTCTGTCTGTTTGTTTTTCAAAAGATTTATTTATTATGTATACAGTGTTCTGTCTGCATGTACACCTCCAGGCCAGAAGAGAGCACCAAATCTCATAGATGGTTGTGAGCCACCATGTGGTTACTTCGAATTGAACTCAGTGTTCTTAACCTCTGAGCCATCTCGCTAGCCCCTAGAGCATGTTTTAATAAATGATTCATATACCAAAATTTTTCTGTAATGCTACCCAAATTGAAAATGTGTTAACTCATAAGGCACAATTCCTTCTAGTATACAAATGAAATGACAGCAACACACCTGAAATATTATGAAACTTTCATCAAATCAGACCTTTCCTAAGTATACATAACAATACAGGAGAAATAACTCTGTCTTACTGACTTTGTATTTTGTCACTACCCTTCAATGAATTTAAAAAAGTAAATATACCAACCTTAATGAAGATGGATCTTAACTGAAGCACCACTAGCTTCCTTGAAGGTAATGAATATACTACAAAGAGAAGAAAAGGAAATCACAGGACAGGTTACAGTGAAGAAGCTGCTAAAATGAAATTATCAGCATGATAAATAATATTTGAGTTATCATAGCTTTTGCACTTAAATATTTTCAACAATTAAAATATAGGCTTTAGGGCTGGTGTACAAGTGTGAAGGTCAGAGTTCAGATCCCTAGAACCCACATGTGCTGGTTAATATTGTTTGTCAACTTGACTCCATCTGGAACCAACTAAAACACACCTGTGAGGGATTTTCTTGACTGGATCATCTGAGCTGGGAAGATCCTCCCCGAATCTGGGCAGACCTTCTGCTGGCAGCTCACAGAAAGGACACAGAGGAAGGAAGCTTTTGCGTTTTTCCTGCTTGCCCTCACTCTACCGGGCAAGTTAACCTATCCTGTTGCTCAGGCATTCCTTTGCTGGTACTAGAACCTACTTCTTCACCAGGCAGTGGTGGCACACATCTTTAATCCCAGCACTCAGGAGGCAGAGGCAGGCAGATCTCTGTGAGTTCGAGGCCAGCCAGGACTACACAGAAACCCTGTCTTAAAAAAACAACAACTACAACAACAAAAAGAACCTACTTCTTCAGGACTCCAAAACAGACTGAAGACCAGCTGAAGCATCTAACTTCATTGACTGAGTAACTCCTGGATTCTTGGCCTTTTCTTCAAGAGTCAGCCAGCCTGTCAGCCACTTTAATATTATATTCATTTCATCAGTCCTGTTGCTCTAGAAAACCCTGACTACTACACCATGTATTATATAGTATGGTGGATGTGGTGGCTCACCTGTAATTCCACCTCTCAGAAGGTGAAGACAAGGGATCCCTGGAGCAAGCTGGCTAGCCAGACTAGCTATATCATTGGACTCTGGGTTTACTTGACTCTGCCTCCGTGAACAAAACGAAGAGTGATCAAAACACACATAGAAGCACAGGCTCTAAGCGCGACACCCTTTCCAACTACTGTCCTTTAGCTCCTTCCGTTAGGTCTTGTTTTATTTTACTGTTTTGAGACAGGTCTTACAACGCGCCCAGGTTAGTCTTGAGTTCTGTTCATGCAATCATCCCTACTATGTAGCTGGAGTATAGGAGTATGCCACCAAGCATGGTTTATAGTCTTTTTCTTTTTAATTTATAAGTTAAAACACTTGCCAGGTGTGGTGGTTCATGCTTTTAATCCCAACACTTGGGAAGTAGAGGCAGGTAGATCTCTGTGAATTCAAGGTCAGCCTGGTCTACAGAGCAAGTTCCAGGACAGCCAGGGCTGTTACACAGAGCCCTGTCTCAAAAAAAAAACAAAAAACAAAAAAACAAAAAAACAAAACAAAAAAAAAAACCAAACAAACAAACAAAAAACCAAAAAAAAACAGAAAAAGAAAAAAAAAACCCAAAACCAAACAGAATCCAAAAAACAAACAAAACACCCTTATATAATTATTTCGTTTTGTATACATGCAGACACACACACACTCCCCATGGTGGCCAGAAGAGGATGTCAGATCATCTCGAGCTGGAGTTACAGGTAGGTCTGAGCAGCCTGATGTGGGTGCTGGGAACTACATTCAGGTACTCTGGAAGAGCAGCAAGTATTCTGCTCCTGACAAGTATTCTGACCACTGAGCCATCTCTCCAGCCTCTAATTAATGTTTTAGGTTGGCAGACTAGTGAGTTTCACCACAGCACTTTAAATATCGTCCCTGAACTTTGTTCCTGAGAGTCTATTCCTAGTTTTAAAAACTTAGGCTGGACATGATTATTCACAGGAGGGTAAGGAGTTCCAGAAAAGCCTGTGCTATATAGTGAGACTCTATCTCAAATAACTAACTACTCTATATAGAAAAAACGCCACAGACATACCTTCAGTATTTATACTGAGTTCGTCTGAATCTTCTTCTTCAGTTGCATAAGGATTGTTTCCAACCATTGGCACCAGGCAATCAGTATAGAAATAACCAATCTTACACATGTTCAGTGTAGAAATAATCAGATCAATTGCAAGCTGGCCAACATTTCCAACGGATACTGCCGGCTGAAATGAAAAAGATTTGCTCTATGAGTCACCAAAATTACCAGCACTTTTAAGTTTAGATAGCCAAAGTACTATATGCTTATGCTTAGGCACACAGCAGGACACAGATTCTTTTACAAAATAAAACAAACCAACAAAACTTTCTGCTCCTGCAGTTTCCATTCTACTAAGGAAGAATAAACAGTAAAACAGAGTAGTGTTATGGAGAATGCAGTGTATGTGTGCGTGCTATTTTAAGTAGGGTGATCAAGGAAAGGCTTACTTTAGGTGACAATGGCTGAAAATGGCACAGTGGAGAGCTACAGTTGACAACTGTATTCTCAAGGTTGTGCAAAATAAGTGGAAGGGCTGTGAGGTAGGAAAACAGCCAGGGCTTGGGTCTTCTTTCAGTTTGCTGTTACACTATTTACTCCAGAGGTTGGATCGATTGTTACCCCACATTACATACACACACACTCCCCCATGGCTTCAAAGTGCCAAATGTCTACCTATACCACACAAGAGTTTTCATACCACACACGAGTTTTCTGAACTCCAATCTACTGGACACACCACGTGGCTATGAAACACTCAAAATCAGCACATACAAAGCTAAATTTCTGCCTGAACTTGTCTTATTTTATATTTCACAAAAGAGCAATATTATTTATTTGTTTGCTAAAACCAGGAATTTTCTTTCTTTTCCTTTACTAACTATACCTAATTATGTAATATACAAATAATTTTATTTACCAAATCTATCTTTTGTGTGGCACATGCACCCGTGCGTAAGTACAGTTGCCTGGTGTGTGGGCACAGGTGCTTGTATATATAAGCATGGAAGCAAGTGGATAATGTTGGGTTTGGGCACCTTGCTCTGTTACTGTCTTGGTACCCTGAGACAGGATCTCTCATTGAACCCAGAGCTAGCTGGTGTCTAGGAAAGCCCAGAGATCCTTCTCATCTCTGCCCTCCATGGTGCTGGGCTTACAGGCTAACATGGCCACAGTTTTTATGAGTACCAGTGATGCCAGATCCTCAGGCCTGAGCTGTAAGAGCTCTCACTGCGCCATCTTCTGAAGCTGTTTGTTTTGTTTTTAAATACAGACAACAGTCTATGTATGTGTCCCTTTAAGGGAAGGAACACAACTGTGATCCTGCTTCAGCCAACTGGCTCTTGTTTTCATCCTTTCGGCACTGCCTTGATTTGGATGTCAGTCTTCCCTGGTTATTTTCCCACTTCTCACTGGTATTTTCCACCAGACTCCTGGTTACTTCCTGTAATTCTCTCAATGACTCTGCTACTTTTGGGTAGAATCATCAGTCTCATTATACTCCTGCATTATTCCCACTGGTATGTAATCATACTTCAATATTTTTATTCCTTTTTAAAATTATTTATTTTTATTTTATGAGCATTGGTGTTTTGCCATGGGAGTCAGGTCCTCTGTAACAGGAATACAGACAGTTGTGAGCTGCCATGTGGGTGCTGGGAATTAAACCTGGGTCCCTTGGAAGGGCAGTTAGTGCTCTTAACCACTGAGGCATCTCTCCAGCCTATTTTTTTTTTAATTTTTAAAAAATTTTCTTTGGTTTTTTGAGATAGGATTTCTCTGTATAGCCCTGGAACTCAGTCTGTAGACCAGGCTGGCCTTGAACTCAGATCCGCCTTCCTCTGCCTTCTGAGGGCTGGGATTAAAGGATGGTGCCACCACCATCCCATAGTATTTTTATTCTTTAAAAAAAAGTGTCCTTTGATGCCACACAGCACCCTCACTGCCACGCCACTCCTCAGGCCTCTACAAAGCTAAAATTCTCTAATTGCTGTCCACTACGGTCTAACTTACAGTAGGAACTTTCTCTCTGAATACACGAGCACACACACTCTACCTTAGTGGATCTCAACCTTCCCAATGCTGAGACCCCTTTTATATAGTTCCTCCTGTTGTGGTGACTCCTAACCTTAAAATATTTTCACTGCTACTTTGTAACTGTAATTTTGCTATTGTTCTGAATTGTAATGTAAGACTATCTGTGTTTTCAGATAGTCTTAGGCGACCCCTGTGAAAGGGCCACTCAACAACCCCAAAAGGGGTCCTGACCTACAGGTTGAGAACCTCTGCCTTACCTTCTCTTTTCCCATTTATTTGACCACCCATCAAAAGGCATCCTTCTTCACCATTTCACCAGTAACGGGCTTAACCACCTGACCACCTATATGCTACCACTCCCAAATGAACGACTTATGACTGACTTGCTTGATAACTGAGGAACAGGAGACATCTGTCTTTCTCATTTTATATTAAACAGTACATTGTCCTCTGGTCCCTTCGAGGTCACTGGGCCTCACTACTCTCTCCACATGTCATTCTCAATCCTTTGCAGTAGTCTAGGCACACGAGTCTCTGTTTTAGGCATCCATTTTTCCAGGGCACCCCTAACCCCATCTTTTTGGCCACCAATTTGTCTAAAAAATCAAAGGCCCCTTGTGTTTCTCCTGTCAACTTTTTAAAATTTAAAAACATTTTAAAATTATGTGTCTGTCTGCGGGTACAACATGCTCATGTGAGTGCAGGTACCCCAGGAAGCCCAAAGAGTGTCAGGGACCTTAGAGTCGGAGTTATAGGCCATTGTGAGCCTGTCACTCAACTCCATTCTCTGCAAGAACCTTACAGGTTCTAATTACTGAGCCACTTCTCCAGTCCCTTCTCTTCAATTTATGTTGTTCTTCTTGGTCTGTTTATTTATTGAGGCAAGGTCTCCTTCAGGATGGTCTGTAGACGTCTTCCAGCCTCACCCTTGGAGTGCTGGGAATACAGCTTGTTCAAACCACTCTCAGCCTTCCTCAGGTCCATGATCTCGTCTTTCTGTATCTTCTTCCAACTTCTGTCTTCTTCTTTATTGTTCTTACTGATGTACAGGTCTTTCTAACTACATCGTAAACTTTTGCGGACAAGCACCTCTTCTAACAGTCACCCTAACAGAATGCTTATCAAAAACGAGTACTTAAAAAAAAAAGGCAATTCTGCAACTGCTCGTTAGTGGCCTAGATCAGTACTGACCCAAACTACCTGAAAAGATACTTTCACGGGCAAAACTTAAGGATTTTCCTCTCGCGCGACTTATGTGCAATACAACTGCTATCTAGAAACATTACAGCTGACAGGCAACGAAGGCTCCAGCTAGCAGACAAGCCTCGAGGGCGCTGACAAAGGTGCTAATTTGGACGGTCGCCCCCAGCGACAACTTCCAGGAGCAGACACACACACGAGTCCGGTTCTCCTAAGGCCAGGTGGCGTTTCCCGGGTCGGGATGGCGACAGGGCCCAACTCAAGTGGAGACTCACCATCAGGAGTGTGAAGTTCGTTAGGTCGGGGACCGAATCCCCGCAGGGAACGAACATGACTGCCCTGGGCGGGAGAGAAGCACGAGCACCGGCCAGGAAGAGGAGGGCTCCTCCGTAGCGCAGCAGGCGGATCACGTGACCCGCCGGGGGGGTCCTTCGGGTCCTTTGGGCGCCCGGCGCTCTGCCTGATCACAGCGCGGAAAGAGGCCTTAAGCGCGCGGCGGGCGGCGCTTCCTGGGGCGTAGGTAAGGGAACCGAAGGCCGAGGACGTCTGGAACCACGCGTGGGGTGGGGCAGGAATCCCCGAGGAGGCGGCGGGGCGGACGGCGCCGATCAGGCAGCTCGGAGGACAGCCCCGGCGTCTGTCAGTCCGCACCGTTTGAAAACAGTTCGTTGTGCCGCCGCGGCAGCCGCGTTCCCGCCCTGCCGGGTCTGACGCGACCGCGCCGCCGCGGCGCTTTGTGCTCCGCCCGCCGCTGATGCTGCGTGCTCGGGACGACGGGCTCCGCGGTTGCATCGTCTGAGGCTGGCCGCCAGGCGCCAAAGTCGGCATCATGTCGCTGCCTCCGGAGAAAGCCTCGGAGCTCAAGCAGCTCATCCACCAGCAGCTGAGCAAGGTGAGGAGCGCGGGCGGACCGGCCCCGAGCTCTCTCGGTGGGGACCCGAGCTTCGGCCGGGAGTGCTGACGGCTCTGCAGCCGGCGTGTGGGACGGCTGGGAAACGGAGGCGATCGCTGGCGATTTCCTCCAGTTCAGGTAGAAGTAGTCCAAGGCGAGGTGTCAGGGTTACTCTTAGCCAGGAACCCCGATCTGCAGTAAGAGGATCATAAATGACTGACAACGAACGCATTTACCCCACTCGGGGCTTCCAGGAGAAAGAAGCGCGAGTTTCAACCTGCGGCGCTCGACTGCTGCCTGTAAGCTGAAGTAATAAAGCCTCTTTATGGTGTGTTCGTGCGCCAGGGTTTGTGCCGGGTCTCTGGCTTCTTTCGTCGAATCCTCCAAACAGTCTCACTTTTCCATCCTATAGGCAAGGGAGTAGGGCTGACAAGTAAGTTTAGAGTTGCAAGTTGAATTAGCGGAAAGCTGAAATAACTCGCTTTTGGGTCTGCCTCCTCCCAGGTTTGTGTTTCTCTACTTCCCCTCTAAAGATTGGTTTTCATTAATTTATTTGTGGGCAACCAGCAATAAAGGTAGTTAGTTGATAACCAACCAGTTCACACTTGATCTTAGCCAAAAGGCGGAGAAGCGATTAACCAACCAGTTCAGATTGCTTCTAGTATTTTGCTCAAAAGTCTCACCTCTTAAAAGCTTACTTTTATTGGCATTGGCCGTTAGTTTTAGAAGGCGAAAACTCTAGAAGTGGTATTTATTTAACAGCTTTAGAATATTGTAAATTGTGAGTTTTCTCCACAGATGGATGTCCATGGCAGGATAAGAGAAATTCTCGCCGAGACTATACGAGAAGAATTGGCACCTGATCAACAACATTTATCCACAGAAGATCTGATCAAAGCTCTTAGACGTCGAGGAATCATTGATGATGTAATGAAAGAACTTAATTTTGTGACTGTGAGTAATTTTTTAGGCAAGCAAATTGAAAGTGTGACTATTTGTTGTGTCTAAGTTTGTAGGGTCCATACCTGGGTTTCTTCATTTGTAAAACCACTATAATTTCATTCTGTCTAGTAATAGCTCTTTTTCTTAGGGTTTGTTTTTGGTTTTGTTTTTCGAGACAGGGTTCCTCTGTGCAACAGTCCTGGCTGTCCTGGAACTCACTCTGTAGACCAGGCTGGCCTCTTACTAACAGAGATCCCCGAAATACCACTGCTTCTCCATTTTTTCTTAGTTTTTAAAAAAGGACTTGTTTTATGTGTGTGGTGATTTGCCTGCATGTGTCTGTGTACCACTTGCATGCCTGGTGGTCAGGAAGGGCTTCGGTCCCCTGGAAATGGAGTGAACCACCATCATCAGTCAGGGTGTTGGGAATTGAACCTGGGTCCTCTGCAAGAGCAACAGGTGCTCTAAACTACAGCTCCTATAATATCGTTCTGTCAGGTGGTTGTTGTTGCTTTTCTTTTCTTTTTCCAGGCAGCGTTTCTTTGTGTATCCCTGGCTGTCCTGGAACTTGCTTTGTAGATCAAGCTGGCCTTGAACTCAGAGATCCTGCCTGCCTCTGCCTCCTGAGTGCTGGGATTAAAGTGGACCGCCACCACCCCCCAGCTCCTTTTCTAAGGTTTTCAGTTGGCCCCAACCTGAGTTGGCAGATAGTGCTGATGAGATGGGAGGTGTACACCATACTTCCCTCTCTGAAGTGGAGAAACTCCTGTTACTCTGTAGATGTCTTTTCTTCAGTTAGGCATGAGTTTAAAACAAGTACACTTATACAGTTCCTTAAGGAAAAAACTGACTGCACAAACCCCTCAGATCTCTACAAATAGGTCAGTAGTGGGATGTCTCCTGGTGAGCTTAGTAAGTAGGCCTTATTTTGAAAATGAGGCAATAATGGAAAACTGTGACCTCAATACAGGAATAATAGTCTACTAGAAATAGGATGGACTCATACCCGGGAGAGTTGGGCACTTTAGTACACTATCATCTTTTGGGTTTTGAGGTTTGCAAACCCATTTGTTATAAAAACTGACCTATTAACAGGCTCTGCTTTATGAATGTTACTTTTTATGTCTTTGTTTGTTTGTTTGGGTTTTTTGTTGTTGTTGTTTTGCTTTTTTGAGACAGGGTCTCACTGTATAGCTCTGGCTGTCCTGGAACTCACTATATAGACAAAGTGGCCCTGAGATCACAGAAATCCCCCTACCTCTGTCTTCCAAGTGCTGGGAGTAAAGGTAAATGCCACTATCCCCAAAAGCCAAACGTTATATAGGGATTAAAGGAAGTTTAGCCTTGTTTAAGGTATTGGTTTGTTTTAAGGCCAGGCTTGGTGGCGCATGCCTTTAGTTCCAGCACTCTTGAGGCAAACAGACAGAGCTCTGTGAGTTCGAGGCCAGCTTGGTCTACACAGCAGCCTCCAGGACAGCCAGGGCTACACAGAGAAACCTAGTCTCAAAACAACAACAAAAAGCTTAAAAAGAAAAATGTGGATGGCAAGATTTAAAGACAATTGAATCCCTTCGTATTAGACTTTTACCAGTTAGATCTCTTTTATGCGGGAGTTTATTTTCACTTTAATTAGGCTAGCAGATAAAGGCTTTAGTTTGTTTTTATCGCTTTTTTTTTATACTTTTGAAGGCAGTATGACCTAATCTCTTGCTCTACGTCCTAGAGTAGCTTTGTGAAGGAGCCTAATCCTATAGTGCTTTGTTCTGCTACTGCCGTTCTCTTAACTAGAATCTTTATTTCCTCACTTTTATTTTTTCCCTCTACTTTTCTAGGACAGTGTTGATCAAGAACTCCCTTCTCCAAAGCAAGCTGTTGCTTTTGATAAACAATCAACATTAAAAAAAAGTATGTATATACAGATATATATTTTTAACAGAAACTTGTTTGTGGTTGGAAATGGACATGCTACAGTGTTTGGTATTTGATAGAAAACATTTCAAGTTTTTCTTTTCAAAATGAAGTACTTAAAATTTGTCATTAGTTAACCTAAAACTTAGATGCTGTTTTGTGTGAAATAGATCAGATATACTATATAGTATATCCAAAATCAGGAGCATTGATTTCTGATGTTGTAATGATATATTTTATAAAAACTGATGGTACAGTGCCTTTTATCCCAGCACTTGGGAGGCAGAGGCAGCTGGATCTCTGTGAGTTCAAGGCCAGCCTGGTCTACAGAATGAGTTCCAGGGCAGCCAAGGATATATAGAGAGACCCTGTCTCCAAAAACAGAGAAAGCAAACTATCTGTGCTTGCTATTTAATGGTGAAATAATTATTTGACAAATACAGTTACTAAGTTGATAATGATCTGAGTTGGCTTGTGGAGGTGATTTCATGCTTTATAAACAGCTAAAAAGCAAAGGTACAGCTAACCTTGGCTTTGATTCTCTCAACTGTAACAAGTCTGTAAATTGAGTAAAGACTATCATATTATAGATCTCTGCTTGCTATACTGCAAATGATTCTGCTACATAGTAAACTGGGTGGTTCATTTTTTTATTTCAGTCAAAGTCTTTGTTTCTGTCAAGTCGTTTCTAATGTCTTGATCACATTCATTCAGTTATCTGGCAGTTTCCTCATATGTTGCTACACTTTGCAGCTAATGTTGATCCAACACGGAGGTATCTTTACCTTCAGGTTTTGGGTGGAAAAGCTTTCTTGGAACATCTGCAAGAACCTGAGCCTTTACCAGGACAAATTTGTTCGACGTTTACTTTATGTTTACATTATCGGAACCAACGTTTCCGCTCAAAGCCTGTTCCATGTGCTTGTGAGCCAGATTTCCATGACGGATTTCTGCTTGAAGTTCACAGAGAAAGTTTAGGTAAGAAACAGTAATGACACCTAATAAAATGTGTTTGCTTTTTGTTTATTGCAGAACAACTACAGCAATCTGTGCTATAGAGAGATTGTGAACCCAGCCTGGGGGCTCCACTTTGAATCCCAGCACTCAGGGCACAGAGGCAGTCAGAGCTCTGAGTTGCCTAGTGAGACCTTGGGGGTTGGGGGAGGAGAGATTGATTATGGTAAATGAGTATCTCTAGTTTTTTGTTCAGTTTTAACCCCTTAGTACTATTTCTTATTTAAATGAGTTCTTACCTGCTTCTTGCTCTATTCACTAATTTTCTCTTAATTTTTTTCTATGTTAATTGGTTTTGTTTTGTTTTTAGTTAATTGCTTATATCTATCATGTACATAGTCTTTTGTACTTTCAAGTACTGGAATTACAAGTATGTGCCACCACACCTAGTTTGAAACTTAACAGTCTAAGTTTGAATCTGGTTGTGGTGGTTAGTGTTTATAATCCTTATAATCCTATCACATGGCCAGTTTTAGGGGGGGGAGGAGCTAAGGCAGGAGAATTTCAAGTTGGAGCCCAGCCTGGGTTACATAGTGAGACCATGTCTCAAAAACATCACACAATGCCGGGCGGTGGTGGCGCACGCCTTTAATCCCAGCACTCGGGAGGCAGAGCCAGGCGGATCTCTGTGAGTTCGAGGCCAGCCTGGGCTACCAAGTGAGTTCCAGGAAAAAGGCGCAAAGCTACACAGAGAAACCCTGTCTCGAAAAACCAAAAAAAAAAAAAAAAAAAAAAAAACATCACACATTAAAAAAAAAGTCAAAGTTTATATAATGTATCAATGCATTAGATATATTTTACTTATCAACTTAAAGCCATAAAGCAAGCAAAATTGCAGAAGTCTGCCTAAATAATTTAGTGCCTTTAAAAGCTGCCTCAGAGCCGGGCAGTGGTGGCGCACGCCTTTAATCCCAGCACTCGGGAGGCAGAGCCAGGAGGATCTCTATGAGTTCGAGGCCAGCCTGGACTACCAAGTGAGTTCCAGGAAAGGCGCAAAGCTACACAGAGAAACCCTGTCTCGAAAAATCCAAAAAAAAAAAAGCTGCCTCAGAGATTTTTACCTTTTCCATTGTTTTTATGAGCTGGGGTTTCAAGTAGCCCAGCGTCCTTGAACTTAGTGTGTAGCTGAGGGCGGCCCTAAGCTTCTGACTCTCCTGCCTACACCCTCTAGTGCTTGAGTTTTAGGTGTGTGCCAACCTAAATGGTTTATTTGAGGCTGAGGTCAAACCCAAGGCCTTGTCCATAATAGACAAGCGCTCTACAAATTGAGCTAAACCCCAGTACTTTTGAGATTTTTTTTCTCCTTATAAAAATGTTTGTTTGTTTGAGGTTTTTGTTTGTTTGTTTGTTTTTCAAGACAGGGTTTTTCTGTATAGTCCTGGAACTCACTCTGTAGACCATTAACTTTTTTTTAGTTTTTCGAGACAGGGTTTCTCTGTGTAGCTTTGCGCCTTTCCTGGAACTCACTCTGTAGCCCAGGCTGGCCTCGAACTCACAGAGATCCGCCTGGCTCTGCCTCCTGAGTGCTGGGATTAAAGGTGTGCACCACCACCACCACCCGGCAAACATTAACATTTTTAAAGGGAGGCTACTGTGGTGGTGCACGCCTTTAATCCCAGTCCTTGGGAGGCAGAGGCAGATGGATCTCTGAGTTCTAGGCCAGCCTGGTCTAGGGTTCCAAGGACTGCCAGGACTACACAGAGAAACTCTGTCTTAAAAAACCAAAAAGAGAGAAAGAAAGGAAGAAAATGTTAATGCATACCCCCCCCCCACCCACACACACACACACACACGAAGACTTTTAAGAAATGTTAATTAGTTGGGCAGTTGTGGCGCATGCCTTTAATCCCAGCACTTGGGAGACAGAGGTAGGTGGATTGAACATCTGGCATTAATGTGAGTTCTAAGGTTCTGACCATTGGTCCTCTTGGTTGTGCAGCATGTACTATAACAACTACTAAGTCATCTTGGCCCCTGGCTCTTTCAGTTTTATGTAGATAATACTGTGATAATTTCTGGAGTTGTAGAATGAATGTAATTTGAGGATTAATGTTGACATGTGGTAGGGTTTTATATTTTTATTTTACGTGTATGGGCATTGTGCCTGCATATATGTGCGTTTGTACACAATATGTGTTGTGCAGTGCCCACAGAGGCCAGCAGAGGGCATAAGATCCCCTGGAACTGGAGTTACAGAGGGCTGTGATGGGCCATGTCGGTGCTGGGAATTGAACCCTCAGGCTCTGCAAGAACAAGTGTTCTTAGTCACTGAGCCATCTGTCCACACCAGTTTTAGGGTTCTCTTTTTGGTGTGTATGTGCTTTTTTTGAGATGGATCTCACTAAGTACTCTGACAGGACTTGAACTCAAAGATCATACTACTTCTACCTTCAGAGTGCTGGGATTGGAGGTATGTACACCTCACCTAGCTGATGGCCTTTTCTTTGTAGTATTATATAATATCATTAATTCTTTTCAAGAATAGAATTTTCATGAATCAGGAAGAATTGACTACAGTAAGTAACGTAAGTAAATAACTTCTAAATAAGTCGTCATACTCTGCTAGTCCTATCAAATATCAGTCATTGAAATGGGATGATATTTTTTTCCCCCAGATTCTGGCATACTTTTAGAGACCTCACCAAATTATTTCATTGTATGTAAGCTTATTTAGTATACTTTTCAGTAAGTGTGTGTGTGATGTGTGTATGTATGTTATGTATGTATGTGTATACCTGAGTGCTGTGTGTGTGTGTGTGTGTGTGTGTGTGTGTGTGTGTGTGTGTGCGCGCGCGCATGTGTGTGCATGTGGTGCTGGGTATGAAATCAAAGGCTTTGGGCATGCTAGGTAATCACTGCCATTTAGCTACACCCTCAGCTTGTAAAATGATTCTGTGTCCCTAAGTAATACATAATACATGTATTTTGTCTTTGGTTTGTGTTGCTAGGTGATGGAACTAGAATGGCTGATTCAACAACAATGTTATCAATAAGTGATCCAATTCACATGGTGCTGATCAAAACAGACATATTTGGTGAGACCACTTTAGTGGCATCCTATTTTCTGGAATGGAGATCAGTTTTGGGCTCAGAAAATGGAGTGACCAGTCTGACTGTGGAACTTATGGGTGTAGGTATGATGATTAGTGTCACTCTTACCTTTTTATAAATATTGTTTGTAAATACATTTTATGTCAACAAAAGGGCTTTACAGGAGGGAGACCTGTAAAACAGCGTTTAATCAGAATTTCAGTAGTAAGTTGTCTCAGGAATATCTGGAAGAACAATGTACCATAGTTCTTCAAAGTCAGTCTGGCTTATCTAAAGGAATTTTTTTTTTCCTGGAAAATGAATAGAAATTTTGGAGGTTCACCATTTTTTTTTTTTTGGTTAATTAAATATAAAGTTATAAAGAAAACCAGGATTCTTTTAAACACACATGAGTACATGTATGCATAAGCTTCTCCTGATGTGCCCAAGAGTACAGCATATCCCCATCACTACAGTGGTTCTTAGGGGCAGGTTATGGGTTATTTTGTTTTGGATTATGGCTGGAATGAGTTCTCCATATAGAGCAGTTGGCCTGCCTCAGGCTGGGATTCTTGTCGTGTATCGCTGTGCCAGCGTCATACCAGTGGTTATTGATGAATGAGTAGACGGATGTTCCTCTAGCCCCTTCCAGTAGACAAATGAAATCTGAAAGGGTTGCTAGCTTGTTCATCATCATCAGGAACAATGAACAGTAAAGGACAGAGGTTGCACATTATTACTTCCTTGGATTTTGCATACCGCCTGCTATGCAGTATATATTAGCTCATAAACTGAGGAAAACTAAAGCTACTAATGTTTTATCTATAACATATAATGGAGTTGCATTAGTATTGCAGCTTATCCATACAAGTTAAACTTGGGACTACATGACGGCTCAGTGGTTAAGATGCTGCACAGGCATGAGGAGCCGAGTTCTATCCCCAGCGCCCACATACAAAGCTGGGCATGGCGGCATGCATCTGTAACCCCAGCTCTTGATGGCAGTGGAGACATGCAAATTCTGGGAACTCACTGTCCAGCCAGTCTAGCTAATTGGTGAGCTCCAGGTTCCTTGAGGAACTTTGTCTCAAAAGCTAAGGCTGAGGGCAGTAGTGGAAGGGACCCGGCATCAGCCTCTGGTCTCCACACTCATGTGAATGGGCAAGGCCATCTACATACACATATGCATGAGCAAGCACACATACAGGGGAAAGAAAGAAAGCTAAATTTGGTCAGTAGACAGCAAGGCCTTAGTAATTTGGAATCTAAATCAGACTCAAAATAGGTCTGTATTTAAATAAAAAGAACTAAAGTTCTGTTTACACGAGATTTGTTTTAAAAAGTGATTTCCGGTCTTGTCTTCACAAATAGGCCTGGGCCTGGAGAGATGGCTCAGTGGTTGAGAGCACTGGCTGCTGTTCTAGAGGACCCACGTTCTGTATACAGCATCCACAGAGTGGCTCACTAGTGATTGTTAGTTAACTGCAGTCTCTGGGGATCTGGTCTCCAAGGGCACTGCATGCACAAGGTGCAAGATAGATATTCCTGCAAGCACTCATAACTCTAAAATCAAAAACTCAAAATCACACAACAAAAGTAGGCCTAACATGGTAATCCTAACAATGACCTGGAAATAAGTATATACTGATTTGCATAAGAAGTAATAAATAGTCATATATATATCATGGGTCCAAAACGTGCTGTGATAAGAAAGGGTAAACAGAATTACTGTATCTGTTAAAAAGTTTGAATACTTTCTTAATTGTCATGGAGACAATCTTAACAGTTGCTTTGGTTTTGTACTTAATGTAAAATCTAGTTGGAACTATATACTTAAAGATATAAATTTAAGGGGCTGGAGAGAGATGGCTCATTGGTTAATAGCACTGGCTGTTCTTCCAGAGGACCTGGATTCAATTCCCAGCACCCACATGGCAGCTTACAACTGTCTGTATCTCCAGTTCCAGGGGATCTGATACCTTCACACCAGTGCACATAAAATAAAGTTAAATAAAAAAAGCATTAACAAATTCCAAAAATATGAAAAAAAATGTAAATTTAAGAATTCCAAATCCATGAGGTCAGAAAAGTTCCTTAAATTTTTTTTTAGAGAGCTAAGAATATATTTAATGTTATAATTATGTGCTTTAGTAAAAAAAAAAAATTTTTTTGATTTGGTTCATTTTAAAACTTTGAATCATTTTAAATATGAATATTAAGTGTAATGTTGAGTATTATCATTCTACTTAGGTGATAAAGCACCTTACTCCTAAAGTATTTTGGTTATACTTTGATTGACAAAATACACATAGTCCTGAAAGTCCTATGTTTTAAATAGTTTAAGTAGAGTTTTAACTATTTATTTGTATTTATAGGCACAGAATCAAAAGTTTCTGTGGGAATTTTAAACATAAAGCTTGAGATGTACCCACCACTCAACCAAACACTATCTCAAGAAGTAGTGAACACGCAGGTAAGTCAGTTTCTCTTCTTTATACATTTGCCTTAGTTGTAGGAAGTATTTACCCCAGAAAGTATTTTCTGTTTAGAAAAAAAATAACATTCCTGTTCAGATGTGTACTATAAAATTAACCAGAGGGATAGAAAAAGAACTAGAAAGCTGGCGCTGCCGGGCTTTAATCCCAGCACTCGGGAGGAGGCAGAGCCAGGCAGATCTCTGTGAGTTCAAGGCCAGCCTGATCTACAGAGCAAGATCCAGGACAGGCACCAAAACTACACAGAGAAACCCTGTCTCGAAAAACAACAACAACAAAAAAGAAAGACAGAAAGAAAGGAAAGGAAAGGAAAGGAAAGAAAGAAAGAAAGAAAGAAGGAAAGAAAGAAAAAGCTGGGGCTGGTGGTGCAGCTCAGTGGTAGTGCTTGCTAAGCATGTACAAGGCCCCGGGTTTGATCAAACTCCAGGACTAGAAGTGTGACCAGGAGAGAGTCACAGAGTTGAAGGGGTATGGAGTAGCATCATGGGTCGGTATCTAAACAAGCTTTATTGCATTTGCATGTGTTTGTGTGCATTGGGAGTGGGGCTGTGCTGCTGTGTGACTTTCAGGAGTGGACGCTGTCATTGCACCATGCGGGTCCCGGGGATCAAGCTCAGGTCCTTAGACTTTTGTGGGTAGACACCTTGGCCTGTGGTGCCATCTTCATTTCATAGACATTTACTGAGAGCTTGGTCTTTGTGTAATCCTCTGTAGAATGCTTGGGGAGGCTTTCTTTCCTGCTGGGGTACAGCCTTGGCTCGAGTTCAGGTCCTGAGACAGGAAGGAGCACAAGGAAATTCTGACCACCAGATGGATTGCACACAAGTGGCCCTGAATAGCTTGAGCCATCTTTATTTACCCTTTAACGGAGCTTGTTCTACCAGGCTTACATAAACAGTTCTATTATTAGTTTCTGTTTTTGACTTCTAAGAATTACATTGTAGTCATCATAAAAGCCCCCCTTTGTTCCCCTTTATGCTTCCCTGAACACATTTTCCCGTCCCCTACATAATAACTTCATGCTAGACTTCGAGTTCAGTACTTTTGCAGGCTTAGCTAAATACCGAGCTAGGCACATCCTGCTCTTGCAGCACTTATGCCGGCTGGCAACTGCTTGAGTTAAAAAGTTAAAAGGTTGTAGCCATAGGTCCATTGCTTAAGGACAACAATATTTGAACCTGAAAAATGTTTTCATATACCTTTATGCTGGTCTGTGGTGGCGCACACCTTTAATTCCAGCACTCAGGAAGTAGAGACAGGTGGATCTCTGAGTTCTAATCTAGCCTGATCTACAGAGCGAGTTCCAGGACAGCCAAGGCTATACAGCGAAACCTTGTCTCAGAAAAAAAAAAAGATATGCTTTTATATTGTTCTCTGGCCTATTAGAGGGTCCTACTTGTCTCAGTCTCTCTGTAAAAGGTAGACTTTGATAAGGCACTCTTCCCATTCCACCATACCATTCTTCTTCCACCAATATAAGCCCTTGTGGATGGTTAAGATGGATCTATCCATCCCACATTTTGCATTGCATTTTTTCCTATATTGAGTCAGAGAAGTTCTCAGGGTTAGGAATTGCAGTTAGTAATTCCAGATAAGAAATTTGAGAAGCATTAGCCTCCTGCCTAATCTTATGGGAAAACATTTGAGAAAACAGAATTTCCAGGGAAAATTACAGCTGTCACATGTGTGACTGACAAAGTGAAACTGAAAACCACCAAAAGAATCAACAGCAGCTGGGCGGTGGTGGCGCACGCCTTTAATCCCAGCATATGGGAGGCAGAGCCAGGTGGATCTATGTGAGTTCGAGGCCAGCCTGGGCTACCAAGTGAGTTCCAGGAAAGGCGCAAAGCTACACAGAGAAACCCTGTCTCAAAAAACAAAAAAACAAAAAAAAAAAAAGAAAAAAAATCAACAGCATAATTAAAGAGAAAAGAGCCTGCAAGCCCTGTGAATCCAGCAGTGTCCTGCGCTGCCCAAAGTCCACTGGTCTTTGCCAAGTGAGAGAGGGCCTCCACGGACTTTGCCCCTCTCAGAGATCCGTTGGACAGGCATTCATACACTGGTCTGAGACTCGGCTGCTCGGCCCCTGTACTCTCCTAACTATACTGTCGGGTCTCAGCAGTGACTACCTGTGTTTTGTGAGATCACCAGATTTCTCAGTCCCTTGCGTTGGATTTCTGTGTCCTTGGTCCTCAGTTGCAGCTGTGGCTCTGCTTTCTTGTGGAATAATTCTTCTTGACTGTGTACTCTAGTCTTGGAGTTGTACTTTTATGCAACCCCATCATTCCCCCCCCCCCCCCCCAGACAGGGTTTCTCTGTGTAACTTTGCGCCTTTTCCTGGAACTCACTTGGTAGCCCAGGCTGGCCTCGAACTCACAGAGATCCGCCTGGTTCTGCCTCCCGAGTGCTGGGATTAAAGGCGTGCGCCACCACCGCCCGGCCCCATCATGTTTTATGGTCTTAGACTTTCTCCCTCTCCCCTTCTTTCCTCCCAACCACCTACTCTGTGGTACTGGACACAAACCCAGGGCCTTGCAACATGCTAGGCAATATAGTCTTGTTATCTCTTAGTTTTATTGCTCTTTTACTTTAATATATTTTACCTATTTGCTATACTAGGGATTGAACTGAGGGCCTTACACATGGTAGACAAGCACTATGCCACTAAATTATAGTCATAGCCCTTTAAATTTTTATTTATTTATTATTGTATATGTGTATGTATGTTATTTATAAAAACAAATTATTTGATTTTTTTTTTTTTAATTTAAGACAAGATTTCTCTGTAGCCCTAGCTGTCCTGGATCTCACTCTGTAGACTAGGCTGGTCTTGAACTCATAGATCCATCCCCCTTTCTCTGTCTCTCAAGTGCTGGGACTAAAGGTGCATGCCACCACTGCCCCAATAATTATTTTAATTACAATTTATTTTGTTGGGGTTTTGTTGTTGTTTTGAGACAAGAGTGCCTGGGCTCAAAGTTTGTTGTTTTTGAATTGGGAATTGAATCCAGGGGTTCTTGAATTATGTACATCTTATACCACTGAGTGTCATCCCCAGACCCGTGGGTTCTCCATTTTTTTTTTTTGACACAGGTTCTCACTGTGTAGCTTTGGCTGGCCCGAACCTCACAGAGATCCACCTGTTTTGGCCTCCCATGTGCTAGAATTAAAGGCCTGTGCCACAACACACGTCAGGTTCTTCTTTTTTTTTTTTTGTCCGAGACAGGGTTTTTCTGTGTAGTTTTGGTACCTGTCCTGGATCTCACTCTGTAGACCAGGCCGGCCTTGAACTCATAGAGATCTGCCTGACTCTGCCTCCTGAATGCTGGGTTAAAGGCGTATGCCAACGCCCCCAGCCAGGTTCTTCTTTTTAAACCTAACATTGTTTTATGTACTTATTTGCTTTTGGATATTTATTTTCTTTATATGTGTGTGTCTATGTTGGTGTATGTGCATGCATGTTGTGTGGATGCCCAAAGAATCTAGATGAGAAGGTTATAGCCCTCTGAAGTTGAAGTTAAAGGTGTTTGTGAGCCAGCCAATGTGGGTGCTAGGAATGAAACTCAGGACCTCTGGAAGAGCAGCCAGTGCTCTTAACCACTGAGCCACCTCTCCAGACCTTGACGTTTTATATTTTGTCATTTTTCTGTGGTAACAGTCATTTTTAGTGATAGCTTATTCTGTTTCATATATGTGTGTATGTACATATGTATATATACATATGTACACACACATATATATACACATATATGAAATGTCTAATTTCCAGACTTCCTTTTAAAAATCACGTTCTTTGTAAACATTTTTTAAATTTTATGTATTATTGTGTGTGCACTTAATGGGGGTGGGGGCACATGTGCCATGGTGCTTGTGTGGAGGCAAGAGGACTACTTGGTGGAGTTGATTCTCTCCTATCTTTACGTGCATTCTGGGGATCAAACTCAGGTCAGCAGGCTTACGTGACAAGCTCCTTTAACATGCTCAGCCACCTCACTGGTCTTATTCTTAAAATGTTAGTCAGGAATGCTTACTAGTCTTAAACAGATGCTAAAAACTGCCTGCAACTCTAACTCCAGGGGATCTAGTCACTTTTGGCCTCTGTGGGCACTTGCATCCACATACCTACACATACATGTAAGTTTGAGGGAAAAAAAAAGGTGGG
The DNA here is from genome assembly GCF_007827085.1 of Peromyscus californicus insignis. NCBI lineage: Eukaryota > Metazoa > Chordata > Mammalia > Rodentia > Cricetidae > Peromyscus > Peromyscus californicus. Next base: position 56,214,310 of record NW_026294469.1, on the reverse strand, counting down.
GGGTGGGAGAAGACCAGGTACCATGTGCTAGGGATATAATAGTGCACAGGTAGCACTTTTTTTTTTTTAAGACAGGGTCTCTCTTTTATGTAGCTGTGGCTGACTTGGAACTTACTATGTAGACCAGGCTGGCCTTGAATTCACAGAGCTCTTCCTGCCTCTGCCTCCTGAGTGCTGGGATTAAAAGCATGTGCTTCCACGCCTGGCTTACAGCAGCTTATTTTTAGGAGTCTGGAGACAGTAAACAAAATGCCAGAAACAGAAGGTGTTAAATGGAAAACTTACTACAGGGTGATAGGTGATAGAATGGTTACTGGGAGGCCAATGGAGGTCAGATGTCTAGGGTAGAGAGCTGTCTGAACTGCAAGAACGTTAGTAGTAGTAATTCCAAAATTGGGCCTGTATGTTCCAGGTAGTGGGAGCTAAAGGCTTAAACAAAAGGCTTGTGTGGATGGGAGAGAGAGAAAACGAGGCAGGGCTAGAGTGAGGCAGGTAGTTTTCAGTATGGTAGGTGATTGATCTGTTTTATTATTTAAAAACTTGCGTTGTGTGCAGGGAAAGGTCACTTGGATTATTGTGTGGATTATTGACAAGTGGTTATAAAATCCGGGAAATGTTGAGTTGTTTGCAAATAAGTCAGTGTTAGGTCAAGTTGACATGGTAGCAGGGATGGAGAGCCATGGATTGTTCCAGTAATTTAGGACATTGAATTTTTTTATTTCAAGCTTGCCTTGGAACGTCAGAAAACTGCAGAGAAAGAACGATTATTTCTGGTCTATGCTAAGCAGTGGTGGAGAGAGTATTTGCAAATTCGACCTTCACACAACTCACGGCTGGTAAAGATTTTTGCACAGGTTTGTAAATCCTGTTAGACAAGTTTCATCCCTGTATTTGAGATGCAGTGCTGTAAATATTTAATTTGCACAGAAAAATATTTTCATAACACAAATGAATATTTATTTCTAAAGTAGTTATCTTTTATTCGCTAGGTCAATGGCGTAATACAATCTTTATTAACTTGGAATATTCCTTTTTTATGATACTTAAAATTCATTAAACATTTGGATACTTTATGGCTTAATCAAATTGAACTCTGTGTACAGAACAGGGGCTCTGGACATACATTGATTGTGTTAGTTTTGTTACAAAACAAAGCAAAAAACAGTAGTAAGTGCCATTGGGATGGCACAGCGAGGAAAGTGTTCACTGTGCAAGCGGGTGACCTGAGTTCAGTCCCTGGAACTCATTTAAAGGTAGAAGGAAGAACCAACTCCAGAGTTATTCTCTGACCTTCACACCTGCATTGGAGCATCATATACACACAGTAGTAAAAATAATACATAAACCTTTTTTAAAGCAATACTCAGTGCATTAATTGTGTGTAACCAATATTTCTAAGCCGAAGACCAGGGATGTTTAACTGCATAATTTCACCTAGATGCACCTTGACTCACAGTGCAGTTTCATGTTTGTGAACGTGTTGTTAGGTTGAAAGTGCCGTTAATACAGCTGACCTGCCCTGTTGTGGCTTAGCAACATAATACACTAAGGGAGATCAGTTGTTTACCTTGCAATCAGGTGACACACTGGAGCTGTGGCTACCCAGTGTTAAGAAATATTACATGCTGCAAATTACTAGTCTAGAGATTAAAATTTAAGGTATAGTTTCTACTTAATATATAAGTATAGCTTCTGAGGAATAGATCAAATAGTTTATACATGAGCTCCTATACAGTGTTAGATTATTAGATTATTTTGACATAAGTCTCAGATGTATGCATTATATATATGTGTGTATATATTATATATTATATATATGTGTATCCTGCACTCCCTAATCATTCAGACAAACTACAAATGGCTTCATTTTCTAAATAGGGAGCTTGGGAATAAGAATCCTAAATTAGCAGCTGGGCGGTAGTGGTGTATGCCTTTAATCCCAGCACTTGGGAGGCAGAGCCAGGTGGATCTCTGTGAGTTCAAGGCCAGCCTGGTCTACAGAGCAAAAGTCCTAAATTAGCATTGGTGAGAAGGAGAAAAATTGCTTCTAACTTTATATAGTGTTATCCTTGGTAAGGTATGGGATTGTATTGGAGAAGTGCTGTGTAGAAATACATTAGTGGTTCTAAAAATTGAGCAGTAGTGTTTCTATTTGCCTGAGTTAGGTTTTATTACATCAGAGCATTTTGCATCATCTCAAGTTTTAATCACCAGTGGCTCCTTTACTTGGTTGTATTAGTAATCAAAATGTTAAGAAAATGTAAGCTTTGTTAATACCAATTCTAAAACATGGTAGTAGGCAGTGTTGTGAGACAGCCGTGTGTTCTTAGTAGTCATTCAGCACAACCGTTAACATGGGCTCCCTTTGGGTTGTGGTAACACACACCTTTACTCCCAACACTTGAGAGGCAGAAGCAGGCGGATTTATGAGTTCAAGGCCAGCTAACTCTAGTAGTTCTAGGCCACCCGAGACCATGCCCCCCCCCAAAAAAAAAAATTCAAAAGCTGCATCCTGTGTTTAGAATATATAACATTTTTCTAAATCGTTTTTCAAATTCTGCTTTCAATTGACTATCATTAAACAGTCAAATATTTTGTCTGGATATAAAGTTCTGTGTGGTAATACAAAAGATTATTTCAACTTAGATTTAGATGTCCTTCCCTTCCTTTATCTGTCTGCTAACCCCTTTAAAGAGCAGTTCTTAACTACTACAGGCTTTGACGTCAGACAGCTTAGGCTTTAAAAATCCTGGTTCCAGCACACACCTTTGATCCTAGCACTCAGGAGGCAGACACAGGACATCTCTGAGTTCGAGACCCGCCTGGTCTACAGAGTAAGTTCCAGGACAGCTAGGGCTACACAGAGAAACCCTTGTCTTTAAAAACAAAACAAGGGGCTGGAGAGATGGCTCGGAGGTTAAGAACACTGGCTGTTCTTCCAGAGGTCCTGAGTTCAATTCCCAGCACCCATATGGTGGCTCACAACCATCTGTAATGACATCTGGCGCCCTCTTCTGGCCTGCAGGGATACATGTAAACAGAACACTGTATACATAATAAATAAATACATAAATACATAATCCTAGCTCCATTGTATAATAGCTATAGTTTGTCTCATTTATGAAATGAGAATAAAATAGACTTTATAACAATTTTAAAAGATGTTAGTCAACCATTAGTAGCCTAGCGCTAGATACAAGGTATACACTCAATAAATGGTGTCCAGAATTATCTACAGGATAATAGAAAGATGTGACACTTGGCATGATTAATTTGGTGTTGCAGCTAATGTTTTCCCCTTCTTCCTCCAGGATGAAAATGGGATAAATAGACCAGTCTGTTCCTATGTTAAACCACTTCGAGCTGGACGGCTTCTGGATACTCCGAGGCAAGCAGCACGGTTTGTTAATGTCCTTGGTTACGAACGAGCCCCTGTTATCGGAGGAGGTGGCAAACAGGAGCAGTGGTGCACTCTGCTGGCTTTTCTCTGTAGAAACAAGGTATCATATACACATAACAAATAGTGATATTCGTTATCATAAGTATTCTTAATTTATAGCATACGGAATTTCCTTGAATATGTACATATTATCAACTTGAACAAGTCAAATCTTACCTCTATTATCTGTGACATTTACAATCAGCACTTAAAACTTACCATCTTTGGGGTTGGGGATTTAGCTCAGTGGTAGAGCGCTTGCCTAGCAAGCGCAAGGCCCTGGGTTTGGTCCTCAGCTCTGGAAAAAAAAAAAAAAAAAGACAAAACAACAAAAAAAACTTACCATCTTTCTTTTTGTATGGAATTTCTTATTTAATAGAACGTTGTTTGTTTCTTTATGATAAAGACTCATACCTACTTGTCAGAAACAAAGTCATAGAGTTAAATGTGTTGGCTCATGCCTGTAATTCCAGCACTTGGGAGGCTGGGGCAAAAAATCATGGATTCAAGGCCAGTCTGGACAACAGAAAGCTCCAGGCCAGCCTGTGCTATGTAGTAAGATCTTGTCTCAAGAACAGAGCATCTGGAGGTAGTGGTGTACAAAGGCAGGCGCAGGTTGTTCTCTGACTATGAGGCCAACCTAGTGTACATAGCAAGCTCCTTGTCAAATCAAGGCTACATAGTAAGACTGTATCTCAAAAAAGAACAAAAATCTTAGCTGGGGGGTAGTAGTGCAGGCCTTTAATCCCAGTACTTGGGAGGCAGAAACGGGCAGATCTCTGAGTTCGAGACCAGCCTCATCTACAGAGTGAGTTCCTGGACAGCCAGGGCTACACACACAAACCCTGTCTCCAAAAACAAAACAAAATCTATAAACAGAATAATTATGAAAAAAATTCTTGGATTTAGTGGTTTGCATTTTTCTTTAGTTTTAAACAGAATTGTATTTAGTAACTTGTATAAATTTGATATTAAACTTTACAAGAAAACTATGTATTTTTATTTTATGTGTATTGGTGTTTTGAGTGTAGGTTTTTCTGTGCATGACATGTATGCAGTACTTACAGAGGCCAGAAGAGGGCATCAAATCCCCTGGAACTGGAGTTAGAGAGTATGGAGTCACCATGTGGGTGCTGGGAAACCCAGGTCCTCTGAATAGCAGCCAGTGCTCTTAACTGCTGAGCCATCTCTCCAGCTCCTGATACTAAACTTTGAATGGTTTCAGTCATTTAACTTAGATTATGGGATGATTCTTAATCTCCTCTAAAACTGTTGCTAGTATCATGAGCAAATAAGTCAGACTGCTTTAACATTTGTTTGTGACAGTGCAACCGGAAAAGACAGACTTCTCTCACCTGTGCTCTTGGTAGTAGTTTTCTTCATGGCTGTGGAAATAGAGCGCACAGTCACGAAGGACAGCTCATTTGAGTGCGAGGTTGATTTGTCAGTTGGAAAGGTTAGTTCCTGTTTTTATTTTTGTTTGTTTTGTGGTGTTTTTGATACAGGGTCTCTCTGGGTAGTCCTGGCTGGCCTGGAACTTGCTCTGTAGACCAGGCAGGTCTCAAACTCACAGAGATCTACCTGCCTCTGTCCCTGAGTGCTTGGAATAAAGTTATATGCCTTGTTGCCAACCCCACAAAATGAGAAACTCAGCCAATGAATGCTTTCTACCCACCTTATTTCTAAAGGTTTCCAAATTTAGGGCTTATTTTAGTATCTGTTCTTCCCCCAAAAAAAGAATTTAGTTGCAACTCATAAAAAAACTTAAACTTTATGAAACTCTCAAGTGAATTTTATATACTAATGTTTACTCAGTTCATGTAGCTTAATAACTAAAACAAAGTACTGAAAATGCTTAGAAGGTTCCCCTAAACACAAAAGGTTTGGGCCCAGCTTTGTAATTATTTCAAAGTAGATTTAATGAGGCAATACTCACTAAACCAGTGTCATCTGTTAAAATTCACATAATTAAAAGGAGCAGGTATCAAGTACATACCAGATAGCTCAAGACACCCTTCCTAGGTCTCCATGGGACCCAGCAGTCATAAAAATTAAGCAATTAACGAAAGTTTGACTAAGTTATACCTTAGGGTTGGTAAATTCTGTGCCTGCCACTGTGGTCATATGATTATTAACCCAAACTAATTATTCTTGTCATAAAATGTGTTTTATGAAAGTTATCAAATAGAATTAAAATCCAGCTTACAAAGCCAGGTGGTATTGGCCCATGCCTTTAATCCCAGCACTTGGGAGGCTGAGGCAGGTGGATTGCTGTGAGTTTAAAGCCAGCATGATCTACATAGTGAATTCCAGGACATCCAGGGCTATGTAGAGAGACCCTGTCTTGAAAAACAAAAAATCAAAGCAAAACAAACAAACAAATATAACTTATATGTGAAAATTCATTGTTGGCCCTAAATCCAGTAGCAACAGAAATTCTAATGAACTAGATACACGGCAGCTAAGATCCAGACTGGGATTAGATAGCCCACTGTGCTTATGTCAATGTTCCTTGTAATTTAGAGCCTTTCACAGTAGCATATGTTCTCCTTGTTTTAGATTAATGCTGGACTAGTGGTTGAACTTGAACCTTTTATTGTAGTTTTTGTTCCGGTATTTAATGGAGCTGTGAGTACGTCCTAATCTTACTTGACTCCCCCTTCCAGGGCGATTGTGAGGACCATGCTAACCTGCTGTGCAGCCTTCTTCTTGGATATGGATTGGAGGCTTTTGTCTGTGTCGGCACCAAGGCAAAGGGGGCGCCTCATGCATGGGTTATGACTTGTGGGACTGACGGGACCATCACGTTTTGGGAGAGTTTAACAGGGCACAGGTTAGTCAACTGCGTTTACAAGGGTAGTAAAATGCAGGTCTCGGGCCAATGAGTTGGGTCCGAACGGTTGTCCTCTTGACTCCACTTGGGTTGCCATAGCGTGTGTGTGCTCACATGCTATGATCACATCACATACATGATGATAGGTAGGTATAATTGGGCTGGGGATCAAACCCAAGGCCTTGCATTTATTTGTTTATTTACTTAGTGTACTGGGGGTCAGAGGACAACTTGCAGAACTGATTTCTTCCACCATGTGGATCCTGAAGCTAAAACTCAGGTCAGGAGGTCAGGAAGCTTGGCAGCAAGCATCTTTATCCACTGAGCCATCTTGAAATTACAGAAGTTTTGTTTGTTAGGATGGTACTCAAAAGTACGTGTTTATAATTATATAATTATTGTAGGCTTTCTTACTTAAGGTAGCTAAGTAAATGACCTTTAAGAAAATACTATGTACTTCTAAAATATTCTTTACTATCATGATATTATAGCATTGTGTATATATAATTTTTTAGGTAGTCATACATAATAATATACAGTTAAATTATTTGAATTATGATGCTCTCTGGGATAAACTTTCTTGATCTTCACCATAGGCATAGAACCTTCTTTTCTTTATTTTTTTAATATTTTTTTGAGACAGAGTTTCTCTGTGTAGCCTTGGCTTTCCTGAAACTTGCTTTGTGTAGACTAGGCTGGCCTTGAACTCATAGAAATCTGTCTCCCAAGTTCTGGGATTAAAGGTGTGGTCCACTTCCGCTGCTGCTGTCACCACCACCACCACCGCCACCACCACCACCGCCCAACTTAGAAAATTTTCTATTGTTTAAAAAAAATGTAAAGCCGGGCGGTGGTGGCGCACGCCTTTAATCCCAGCACTCGGGAGGCAGAGGCAGGCGGATCTCTGTGAGTTCAAGGCCAGCCTGGTCTACAGCGCGAGATCCAGGAAAGGCGCAAAGCTACACAGAGAAACCCTGTCTCGAAAAACCAAAAAAAAAAAAAAAAAAAAAAAAAAAAAATGTAAAGTTGGTTTTTGTTTTGTTTTTGAGACAGGGTTTCTCTGTGTAACCTTTGCTATTGTAGAACTCACTCTGTAGACCAGGGTGTTCTATAACTCTGAGATCAGTAAAGTTTTTTTTTTAAGGTGTATTATGTAGATAAGGCAGAGTTAATTGGCTGGGACATAGTTTAGTGGAGCGCTTGCTATGCGATTGGGAATTCAGATCTTCAGAACTCATGCAAAAGCCTAGTGTGGGCATGTGCTAGAAGCCCCGGAGCTGTGAGTGGGGAGACAGGAGAATCCTGGGGACTCAGTGACCATCTAGTCCATTCAGAACTGTGAGCTCTGGGTTCAAGGAAAGACCCCATCTTTAAAAAAGTGGATCGCTATAGAGACAGCGGTGCAGTATCAGCTTCCCATGCACAAGTGTGAGCGAGTGAGTAAACACACAGAGTAATCAGATTGTGAAGATACAGAAAGTAAAAACAAAGGCCAAACTTGAGTCCTGGCAAGTAATTACAGCTTTGTTTTTTGTTTTTTTCCTTAGTAGGATAGCTGCCTTTATTTTAAATTTAATTTTAAAATTCTCATTGTATAAAATCATGATGTCTTTTAGGTACATCCACAAGCCTACTAATCCTGAAGGACCTCCACTTGCTGAACAGCCCAAACCATTGTACCCCTACCGAACAATTGGTTGTGTTTTCAATCATCAGATGTTCCTGGGAAACTGTCAACCCTCAGATGCAGTAGAAACTTGCATATTTGATTTGAATGATGAATCCAAGTGGAAACCCATGAGTGAAGAAGCAATTAAGTCTGTGTGTGCTCCAGGTGCCACCACGTCCCTCCCTCCCTTCCCACCTCTGTGTGCATCCACGATTGATGCCTCAGTCACAAGCAATGAAATCGAAATGCAGCTGCGGCTCCTAGTGTCGGAACACAGAAAGGTGACTAACAGAAATAGTTGTAGCTTCATACTTCCTTTGGTTGTGTTTTATTTTTTTCTAATTTTTCTTTTAGAATTATTATTTAATTTTTGGTTTTTTGAGACAGAGTTTCTTTCTGTAATAGCTCTGGCTGTTCTGGAACTCAGAGATCCACCTGCCTCTCCCAAGTGCTGGGATTAAACATGTGCACCATCATAACTGGCTAGAGTTATTATTTTGTGTTTGAGTATTTTGTTTGTAGGTATATGTATGTTCCACTTGTATGCCTGGTGCCCATGGAAGTCAGAAGCAGGCTCTGGATCCCTTGGGACTGGAATTACAATTACAAGTTGCTATGTGGGTACTGTGAATTGGACCTAGCTCTTCTGCAAGAGCAACAAGTGCTCTTAACCACTGAGCCCTCTATCCAGCCTCAACTTTTTTTCTTAAGTGTGTTCAATACCAGTAGTCACTCATTAGCCTATCCTTGCCCTTGTGAAGATAATAGTGATGGAAGTCATGGGACATAGTTGTGAGACTTAAAAATGGCTAAATCTGGCCTGGAAAGGTAGGTTAGTGGCTAAGAACACTTCTTGCTGTTCCAGAGGACCCATGTTCAGATCCTAGCACCCATGTCTGTTAGCTCACAGCCTGTAACTCCATTTCTAGGGAATCCGACACACTCTTCAGGTCCCCATATACATGTGGAACACACAGACACATGCACATACACATAATAAAAATAAATGTTTTTTAAGGATTCCCAAGGTTGCTGAACCTTCTGAAGTTATTACTTCCTCCTAGATTGAAGAATTACAGATTTGTTCACATTCTACAGTCAGACTGGTTGGATTTCCTCTTTATGAAAGGTTTATTCAGATAATCGATCCATATAAAACAGTTTGATTAATTTCCTTTTGTCCCCACTCCCAGGCTTGTTTCTGATTGTTTGTTTGTTTTTTTAAGATTTATTATATATTTTATGTGAAAGTATTTTGGCCTGCATGTATGTGTATATGTATGTATACCAGACGTGTGCGTCATGCCTGCAGAGGTCAAAAGAGGGCATCAGATTCCCTGGAACTGGAGTTAACAGGTGGTTGTAAACTGCCATGTGAGTTCTATCCTTTTAACTGCTAAGTGATCTCTCCAGCCCTGTCCTGTTTATTTTCTTCCACATGGGTTGTTGTAAAACTTTGTCCTCATTCTAGCTTTAATTTGCGTTCCTTTAATAATAGGGTCAGATGTCTTGTTTATTAGCCATGTAGATTTCTTTCGTAAGAACGTTAAAGACAAGATGCACGAATTAGAAGGAAGAAATTAACATGTTTTATTTATTCATTTTTTTTAAACTTACGTACTTATTTATTTTTGTGTTTTTGAGACAGACTCTTACTCTGTAACTCTGGCTGGCCTGGAACTCACTATGTAGCCCAAGCTGTCCTTGAATTCAGAGAACCTGCCTCTTCTAGTACACCACCGTGGCTGATGAGATTAAACTGGGAGTATAGTCCAATGGTAGAGTATTTGTTTAGCATGTACAAAGTCTCCAAACACACACACACACACACACACACACACACACACACACACACACACACACACACACACACACACACACACACTCTCCCCTAACTTGTCATTTATCAAAAGAAACTGTTGGAGACTGAAGCCTTGGAGTAGTAAGTTATTTGTAATTCACAGCCAACAAGGGACTGAAATCCAAAATTTCCAGAAAAGATTTATTTCTAGTTTACCTCTGATGCTTTTAGAATCCCCTTCTTGGAGAAACATCCCTTATTTTCCTGAAGCTGTCAAAGGCAAACTGATTGATTGTATTCTCTGGATTCCCAATCACTGATTGCTTTGGCTTAGCATACTTCTTGCTCATCAGCTCATGAAGCATTTACGTTTCCACCCACCATGGAGCTGGTGGGCAGACTACTTAATTATACTGCTGGAAATGAAAGTTCTTCCTTGCTTTCTCTTTCTCTCATATTGCCTAGTAATATTAACACGAGAACAGTATTTTATTATACTATAAGCTTGTTTTTGACACAGTCCTGTGTTTTCACCATAGTATTCTGATATTATGTATGAAGGTTTACATAGCTAATCAGCACCTGTTTGTAATCAGGGAACTATAACTTAAGGTCAGAAAATGAGGGTATCATTTTCCGTTGACTCTTGTAGCTGAAATTAGTGTCATTAGCTAAAAGTCACTCGTTCTGTAACCTTCAGGGGGCTATGGCAGGGAAAGGATTAAGTTGACACAGGCCTTTGAGACTCCCTTACAACAGCTAGAACCCTGAGATGGTAGGAGACAGTCATGGTCAGTAATAACATAATGACAATACTCAGAATTTTAAGAAGTTTTTGATATTTGTACGTAAAGGTTTTTACTCAGTTTGTCTATATATTAGTAGTTTACTTTTGTTTACAGATGAAATCATAATTATCTTGAACATTCATAGAAATGTGTCTGTTAAGTTTCCTGTCAGCTGATAGGTAGCATGTTTTTACCATTTTTAAATTTGTGTTTTAGATTTATTTTATTATTATGTGTATGAGTATTTGCAGGTATGTATGTGCATGCCTAGTGTCCACGAAGTTCAGAAGAGGGCTTCTGATCCCTTGGAACTGGAGTTATAGATGGTTGTGAGCGGCATGTGTGTGCTGGGAACTGAACCCAGTTCTCTGCAAGAGCAACAAGTGCTTTTCTTAACTGCTGAGCCAACTTTCCGGCCCTGTCTTTACCTTTACTCTCTTACAGTGTAAAGACGATGCCTTTTAGAACCACTGTTCAGGAGATACCTGAGCTTCATTTATTCAGCTGATTTAGTGACTTTCTCCCCACTGCAGATGAGTTGGTGTAGATTGTCTTACTAAACTTTTTGAGGGGCAAGAGGAAAGGACAGGGTCTCCTATCCTGGGCTGGCCTCATACGTCCTGTGTAGCTGAGATTGGACTTCAGTCCTCCTGCCTCCGCCTCCTGTGTGCTGGGATTACAGGTGTGCACTTTCACACCTAGTTGTACGTAGTGCTGGGGATTGAGCCCAGGGCTCCATGCTTACCAAACAGTTTAAATAAAATATAATCTCAGCCGGGCGGTGGTGGCGCACGCCTTTAATCCCAGCACTCGGGAGGCAGAGCCAGGCGGATCTCTGTGAGTTCGAGGCCAGCCTGGGCTACCAAGTGAGTTCCAGGAGAGGCGCAAAGCTACACAGAGAAACCCTGTCTCGAAAAACCAAAAAAAAAAAAAAAAAAAAAAATATATAATCTCAAAACTTATTGACATTATATCTTCCATTTTAGGATGATTCTATGTATTCTATCTAATCGGTGTTTATTTTGTAGTTTTGAGCCTTATACATGCTAGATAAATCATTGTATTGAATGATTTTTAGTTATTCCTAAGAAATGGAACATAATAACTTCCTCTTATTTTTATTACTGTTCATCCCTAGAATAATTAATTGGAAATTGAGAAATTATTACAGCTTAAAAAAAATCTCTTCGGTTGGGCATGATGACACACGTCTTTAATCCAAGCACTTGGGAGACTGAGATGGCCTGATCTCTGGAGGCCGACGTGGTCTACATAGTGAGTTCTAGGAGAGCTAGAGCTGTGTAGAAGAGACCCTGTCTTTAAAAAAAAAATTCTTGAAAGCTTGGGAGACAGAATCAAGCAAATCTGAGTTCTAGGACAGCCAGGGCTGCATGGCGACAAACTATCCAAAAACAAACACAGATCTCTCTGTCTCAGGTGCGGTGGCACACGTCTGCAATCCCAGCACTCAGGAGGCATGAGCAGGAGAATCATTGCAAGATGGAGGCCATCCTGGAAGGGCTACATAGTTAGATTCTAAAAAAGGAACACACACAGACATCTTGAGTTGGGTATGGTGGCACATACCTGTAATCCCAGCATTTGGGAGATGAAAGCAGGAAAATCAAGGACATACTCAGCATCACATCTAGTTGAGACCACCTTGGACTATATGAGACCCTGTCTCAAAACAACAAAAATAAATAGATGAACCTTTTTTTGGCATACATTAAAATGAGAAGTTAGCTAGGAATAGTAGTGCTGTCTGTAATCCTAGAACTCAAAGGCTAAAGCAGTAGGATTATAAATTCTGTGCCCATCAAGATCACGTTCAGAGCCGGGCGGTGGTGGTTCATGCCTTTAATCCCAGCACTGGGGAGGCAGAGGCAGGCGGATCTCTGTGAGTTCGAGGCCGGCCTGGGCTACAGAGTGAGTTCCAGGGCAGCCAGGGCTGTTACACAGAGAAACTGTTTGGAAAAAGCAAAACAAAGCAGTAGAAAGTACATTTTTATTTCATTGGTTTTTAAGATATTAATTTTTTTTTTTTTTCTAATTGCTCCAGGACCTTGGCCTCACCACTGTTTGGGAAGACCAGCTCTCCTATCTCTTATCGCCAGCGCTGGCTTCGTATGAATTTGAGCGGACGACAAGCATATCTGCCGGCAATGAGGAGTTCCAGGACGCCATAAGGAGGGCTGTACCTGACGGCCACACGTTCAAAGGGTTCCCAATACACTTCGTGTATAGGAACGCAAGGCGTGCGTTTGCCACGTGTCTTCGGTAAGGACTTTATGGATTCAGCTGGGCGCAGGCCTTTAATCCCTGCACTCGGGAGGCAGAGGCAGGGGGATCTCTGTGAGTTCAAGGCCAGCCTGGTCTACCCTGGTCTACAGAGTGAGTTCCAGGGCAGCCAGAGCTACACAGAGAAACCCTGTCTTGAAAAAAAAAAAAAATCTAGGAAAGCAATCATTCTGATAATTGCTAGGAGTGACAGCACGAATGCGTGGGAGCTTCTCCAGTGACTTTCAATACATTTTCTTTCTACATAGGTCTCCTTTTTGTGAAGAAATAATCTGTTGTCGTGGAGACCAGGTGCGACTGGCAGTCCGTGTTCGAGTGTTTACCTACCCTGAATCTGCATGTGCTGTTTGGATCATGTTTGCTTGTAAATATCGCTCAGTATTATAGGACTAACGTTTCCTAAGAATTACTCCTGTGCTTTATTAGAATTGTATATGACTGACTAGCTGTGTGAAGGTTTCTTAATTTAAATTCAGCCTCTGACTTTGGATGTGATTGTTTTGTATAGATCTGACTGCTAATGTTTTAAAAAATCATGTATGTACTTAAAAATTCAGGATAAAAAAGTTTGTATTGAATTTAGTATAAATTAAGGGTATAATAATAAATGGTACTTTGTTTTGAGGGACTCCGTAGTTTAACTGTGAATATAAGATGTTTTCTTTACATTAATGAGTAAAGAGATTTGTCTAGTAGTTTAAGCTGTAGTTAAATCAAAATGGTCATTATTTTTCATAAGTGAAAGATTATTTTACACAAATTAGAAGAAATTAATCTCATAATAGGTTATTTATTACATAGATGAAAATATATTTTGCTGAACTATAATTTTGTGGTTTACTCATGACACTAGGGTATTCAAGGCTTTCCAGAAATGTATATGAAGACTTTGATGGAAGAATAGGAAGAAGGGCTAGGTATGGTGGCTTTTAATCGCATGAGAGGCCAGCCTGGTCTACATAGCAAGTTCCATGCCAGTCAGGGCTATACAGTGGGAACCTGTCTCAAAAAGAAAAATATTAATAACAAATCTCACATGAGTTTGTGGGAGTGTACATAATTTATGAACATTATTACAATGAATTGAGCACTTTAGAAAATATTTATTATACTTCCTTGTTACAATATAGGTTGTTCTTTATTTTTTTGTTGTGTTAAAAACATCAGCGTACATGTGACTAATCTCAATGAAAAAAATCATAAGAGACCATTGAGAAAAATATGAGTTCAAACTCACTTATTTTTAAATTGAGCAAGTTTTAAAAGTTTTGGTAAGCATTAAAAACTAAAGTGACTTGACTTTCTGTAAGGAGCTAATGATAAATGATAAATGTGTTAAGTTTGACTGTCCATTTTTCTGTGCAGAAGGTTGTTTTGTTTTTATGATACTAGAAATCCAGGGCTTCCTACATGCTAGGCAAACACTGCCACTGAACTACACCTACAGTATCTCACTTTGTACCCCTGGCTGGCCTGGAACTCAGAGATTTGCCTGCCTCTGTGTGCAGTTTCTTAGTTTAGTTGTTTTAGCCATTGGTTGTCTTAAGAAATAAGTGTATGCTAGTTCACTATCCACATTATTTATTCTTTTCATTACCTACTGTTGCAATAAAATGACTTTATTTATTTATTTATTTTTGGATGTCTGACTTTTTTTTTTACATTGACTTCGTGTGTGTGTGTGTGTGTGTGTGTGTGTGTGTGTGTGTGTGTGTGTGTCTGTGTGTGTCTGTGTCTGTGTGTGTGTCTGTGTGTGTACACGTACGTACGTACGTACATACGTACGTACGTACGTACATGTGGATATGTGTCACAGAGTAGGTGGAAATCAGGACAACTTTCAGGAGAAGGTGCTGTCTTTCATGCTGGAGATTGAACTCAGGTCATCAGACTTGGCAGCAAGTAAGTGCCTTTACCTGCTGAGCCATTTCACTGGCCTAAAACTTATTTTTTGAAATTAAAATCTAAAGATATTGTGCCAGGCAGAGGCAGAGGCAGGTGATCTCTGTGAATTCGAGGCCACCCTGGACTATAGAACCAGTTCCAGGACAGCCAGAGCTATACAGAGAAATTCTGTATTAAAAACCAAAAACAAAAAAACGAAAGAACTCACCTCAAGATATCTTAAAACTTAAAAAATATTGTGAAGTGAATATTTATGACTTTACTTTTTTTAGATGTCTGAAAATATTATTCTTGGTTTTGATCTCTTGAAGACTGACATAGTCACTTTAGAGAATTAATCTGTTACCAGAATTACACATAAAGCCATCAACAGAAAATTGCTTGTAATTTTCAACTTTTGAGACCAACTATGAGGCACTTATAAAGAAGCTGTATGTATTGAGATCAAAGATCTTTTATCATTAGGTTGGACCTTCTGCCTTCCTGTATATTAACACATGTATTTCAGCATGCTTTGCTATAAATTCTAAAATAAATTTGTTACAATAGAGTCTGGTAAGAGCACTGACTGCTCTTGCAGAGTACCTGTGTTCAATTCCCAGCACCCACATGCAGCCCACAACTGTCTGTAAGTCCAGTTCCAGGGGAGCTGACACCCTCACACAATCAGACAGGCAGGCAGACCCGCAGGCAAAATGCCAATGCGCTTTTAAAAAAAGAGAGGAAAAGATGGTTATGCAGTTAATTCATTGATCAGTAGAATTCTTGTGCTAATTTTTTGTCTTAGTTCCCCTTCCTGTTGCTGTGACAAAGTGCCATGATGAAAGCGACTCAAGGAAGGCAGGGTTTGTTTTGGCTCTAGTGGGAGGTTGCACTGGTCAGGGGAGTAGCGCTTGAAGCTGCTGAAGAAGAGTTTCTTCACAGTCCACCAGGGATCCCAGCCTAGGGCAGGTGCAACCTTCTGTCAGGGTGGGTCTTCTTAAATCCCTCCTAGGTGTGCCTGGAAGCTTGCCAAGGCGGGGATTCCAGATCTTGTGATACTGACAGTCAGTATGTTCCTTTGGGTCTCTCTCTCTCTGTCTCTCTGTCTCTGTCTCTGTCTCTGTCTCTGTCTCTCTCTCTCTCTCTCTCTCTCTCTCTCTCTCTCCTCTCTCTCATTTTTCAAGACAGAGTTTCTGTGTGTAGCCCTGGCTGTCCTGGAACTCACAGAGATCCACCTGCCTCTGGCTCCGCCACCACTGCCCAGCTCTTTTGGATCTTTTGAGACAGTCTTTTTATGTAGCTATTGCTGGTCTCAAACTCTAGGCAATCCTCCTGCCTCAGTCTCCCAAGTGCTTTATTACAGTTGTCCATCACCACATCCAGTAATAAGTTTTATCTTTAAGAATTAAACTTGGGGGCTGGAGAGGTGGCTCAGTGGTTAAGAGCATCGACAGCTCTTCCAAAGGTCCTGAGTTCAGTTTCCACCAACCACATGGTAGCTCACAGCCATCCTTGAAGGGATCTGATGTCCTCTTCTGGTATGTAGGTGTATATGCAGATAGAGCACTGTATACATAAAATAAATCTTAAATTTTTTGTTTTGTTGTTTGTTTTTCGAGACAGGGTTTCTCTGTGTAGCTTTGGTGGCTATCCTGGATTTGGATCTCACTCTGTAGACCAGGCTGGCCTCAAACTTACGGAGATCTGCCTGGCTGTGCCAACCCAATGCTGGGATTAAAGGAGTTCACCACCACCGCCTGGCTGTAAATGCTTTTAAATATTGGAGTTTTGGTATTTTCTTCTGAGGTTTTATTGGTATATTTCTTATAATTATATTTGATTTATAGTTGACATATGATGAATACATTTGAAACCCATTTTCCTATGGCATAACAGAGTTTGAACGAAATGATGTATAGACTTTTTGTTTATAGAATTATTTTTATGTATGTATGTGTGCCTGCTTGTCTGCATGTGCACCATGTCCATGCAGTGTCCTCAGGTCAGATGAGGGTGTCCTTGGAAGTACAAGACTTCAATGTTTACGAAAAGCAATATATCTGTTTTTTCTTTTGTGGTTCGTGGTTGTGACTGAAGAATCTGTTGCCGAATCTGTAGCTGCACAGATACACATTCTCTTCTCAGCTTTAAGTTTTCAGTGAACCATATAAGGTGTAGGGTGAGGGTAGTGCAATGGCACTCTTTGTTTTAGAAACTTTCCCCCTAGCCCGGCGGTGGTGGTGGTGGTGGTGTACGCTTTAATCCCAGCACTTGGGAGGCAGAGGCAGGTGGATCTCTGGGTTTGAGGCCAGCCTGGTCTACAAAGCAAGTTCCAGGACAGCCAGGACTGTTGCACAAAGAAACTGTCTCAAAAAACCAAAAGAAGAAAAGTTTTCACCTTGGTCTTGTCTTCTTGAAGAAAACGATTTGGCCATAGATGTACATGTTTTCTCTTGAGTCACAATTCTCTTCCTATTATGCCAGTACTACCCTTTTTTTTTTTTTTTAAACAATCCCATTTATGTGGCCTAGGATTCATTCAGTAAACCAGACTGGCTTGGAACTTGCTACAGTCCCAAGTGCTAGGATTACAGGTGTGTACGTACCATCAAGCCCAGTTTGTGACAGTTATCTTTCTGAGGCAGGGTTTCACATAAGCCAGGTTGGCATTAAATTCACTCTGGTAACCTGAGGGTTACTGAATTTTTGGTCCTCTTGACTCTGCCTCCTGAGTCCTGGGATTACAGATGTGTGCCACCACACCCAGTTCTATGTAGTAGTGGAAGCCAAACCAGAGCCTTATGCCCACTAGGCAAGCACTTTACCAATGGCACTACACCCCTAGCAATACACATTTTTATAACTGTTTCTTTATAGTGGAGTTCTGTGCTTGGGAAAGTGAATTCACAACCTTGTTCTTTTTCTAAGGTCACTTAAGTTATTCTGGGTACCTTGAAATTCCATGTAAATTTTAGAACCAGATTTTCAGTTTATATTAGGAAGAAAAAAAAAAGCGGGGGTTGGGGGAGCCTGGAGAAATGGCTCAGAGATTAAGAGCACTGACCAGAGGTCCTGAGTTCAGTTCCCAGCAACCACATGGTGGCTCACAGCCACCTGCAATGAAATCTGGTGCTCTCTTCTGGTGTGCAAGCATACATGCAGGCAGAACTCTGTATACCTTTTTTTTTTAAGCAAGCTGGTGGGGTGGGGCAGGCAGGGGAGAGAAAGTCAGCTGGTGTTCTAATGGGTCACTTGGAATATGTGGAACACGTTGGGGAATGTTGCTTTTCATGATCATAACCTCTTCCATTCTTAAACTTTCAACTGATCCATGTCTTTGAATCTAAAGTTTATCTTAAACAGATGACATATAACTGAATCTATTTTAAAATCCAGTTGAAAGTCTGTGTGTCTTGATGGGATTGTTAAATAGATTCACACTTGGGTTCAGTGGTAGAACATATGCTTAGCATGTGGAAGAGTATGTATTGAATTCCCAATAACCTCTTCAAGAAAAATACATTCACATTCATTATTATATATTCATTATTATTGATATAGTTATACTTAGGCCTACCATTTTACTTTTTATTTTTTTCTAATACCTGCTTTGTTCTTTTTAAAGATTTATGTTATGTATACATTGAATGTATACATTGTTCTGCCTTCATGTATTCCTTCAGGCCAGAAGAGAACACCAGATCTCATTGCAGATGGCTGTGAGCCACCATGTGGTTGTTGGGAATTGAACTCAGGACCTCTGGAAGAGCAGCCAGTGCTCTTAACCGCTGGGCCATCTCTCCAGCACGTTTTGTTCTTTTGTTCCTCCTTTCCTACTGTCTTGTTTTGGGGTGTTGGTGTCCCTATATCTTGTGAGCCCCACTATGATATCCCCTTCCTCAAGACAGAACTTTGCTGTGCAGCCCAGATTGCTCTCAAACTTGAGATCCTCCTGCCTCAGTTTCCCCAGTGCTGGGATTACATATGTGTACCACCATGCTCTTCTTCTTTTTTCCTCCCTCACCCCTTCTTTTTTTTTTCCCTCACTACTGCCTTTATTTTATGTTAAGTGACTGTTCTGTAACGTGACAAACACTCACACTCCTGAGCCATCTCCTCAGCCCCAGGTCCTTTATAAAAAAGTATCTTCAGCATTAATTATTTTGAGAATATGCCTTTTTTTTTTTTTTTTTTTTTTTTTTTTTTTTTTTTTTTTTTTTTTTTTTTTTTTTAAAGACAGAGTTTCTCTATGTAGTCCTGGCTGTTCTGGAGCTAGCAATGTAGACCAGGCTGGCCTTGAACTCAGAGAGATCTGCCTGCCTTTGCCTAGGGTTAAAGGTATATATCACCATGCCAGGCTTGAGACTATGTCTTTAGTCAGATGTGATGGCTCATACATGTAATCACAACACTCCAAAGGTTGAGAAAGAGTTGCTACCTTGAACTACTTAAGTTTCAGGTAGGTCTGAGCTACAGAATGAGACTGTGTCAAAAAAATTATTTAAATGGTACATTTATCTTCTAAAGTGTATATAGGAGAGAGTCCAATCATTTGGTTGGTACTTGTATTTGTGTATGTGTATGTGCATTTTTTTTGTGTGTCTGTATATGTACATTTGTGTGTGCGCGTATGTGTACACGTGTGTAGAGGCCAGAGGTGTAGTTACTGAGGATTAAACTTAGGTCCTCTGCAATAGCAACAAGTGCTCTTAACTGCGGGGCTGTCTCTCCAGCCCAAGACTGTAAGTTAGCCTTCGTGATGACTTATAATTGTTTTATAGGGATGAGACCATGTCAATCCGGTGGAAAGCAATTACTATGGGAGATGATGGAGGTGACAAAGCCTAAATGCCAATTAATTTACAAAAACTAATCAAGGAGGATGGCCTAGTTTGGGAATTTCAGCTAGGGTTTTAAACAGTCATAATGGTCTCCTCCTAGACTTGATAGGAGGAGGGCTAAGTGTCGGCAGCAGAGAAGAGTGGTCAGGAGGCCTGGACTCCACCTCCACCCTCTCACTTACCAGCCCTACATTTGTCTTGCGACTGTGTCATCCCACCTGTAAGACAGTGATAATAATAACTCCGCCTTTAGTTTTTGTAACTGGAGAAAGAAAGCACTAAAATTCACTACAATATAAGGACTATAATGATTGACATTGGAAATTGAGGTTACAACATGGAAAAAACCCACTGTTCTATTTTTTTTCCCCTTTTGGTGTACTTTTCTAGGTGAATGTGCCTCTTAGGAGCGTTTGTCTGGGAGTGTCTGGGATAAGCTTGGGCTGCACAGATAGGACGTGCTCCCCAAAGGCCTCGGAGCAGCTCAGCCTGCCTCACGTCCAGAGTATCAAGCATGAAGTACAATTATTCTACAAAAATGATAAGTAAATATAAGAAAAACTCTCCAGGATCCTATTTTTAAAATAAACATAAGAAAATCAAGGAAAACTTAAGATTATATTCTGAGTTACCCATGCCATTTTCTTTTACTAATCTCCTGACACTTTGAAGATATCTTAAATGTTGACTTGGATTGTTTGGACATTCTAAATATATAAAGTCACTTTTAGAAACCCGAATTACAGTCAGGTGGTGGTGGCTCATGCCTTTAGTCCCAGCACTCAGGAGGTAGAGCCAGGAGGATCTATGTGAGTTCGAGGCCAGCCTGGTCTACAGAGTGAGATCCAGGACAGGCACCAAAACTACACAGAGAAACCCTGTCTTGAAAAACAAAAACAAAACAAACAAACAAAAAACCCTGAATTACAGAGTAAAAAAAAAAAAGCCAGTGAGAGTAACTCAAATGAAATATACCAAACATAAAGGTATTTGAGCCTGTTGAGACTGAATGGAAAATAAGAAGCAGAAAGCTGCCCACGATGGCAGAGGATTCCAGGGATCCACAAGGAGCATGGCATCCCTTGAGCAGCTAGCCGTCACTCAGAAGAGAATGTCATGATGGTGGACGAGGGGCTCATCAAAACTGCAAGATACTGAAAATCTCCATACACACACAGTGTCCAGTGTTCAGCTACAACCTGAGTAGATGCGTACTAGAATATGGACATGATTTTAAGGATTTTCCTCCTACGTGTTCTGTGTCGAGAAGGAATGTCAGTGTTCTAGTTGTCATCTGGCTTCAACTTAATTACATGTATGCTCACAAAAGGCAGAGCATCTACTTCATATTACATATCAGAATTTGTACTTAACAAAAGCAAACTCAAACCTCTCTTTGTGTATAACCTTCCAGTGACTCATGGTATTTTTCCCTTTCAAAATGTTTACATTTTAAAATTATTACTCAGGAAATGAAAACAATCCTGGGGTTGCAAATCAGCTTTCAAAGAATTTAAAAAAATATTCAACATGGGGATTGTGGGTAGAGCTAAGTTGTTAGTGTTATTGCCTAGCATGCAGGAACCCTGGGTTTGACCCTGCATAAATCAAGCATGGGTACACAGTCAAGAGTTATCCTTGGCTACACAGAGAATTAGAAGCCAGCCTGGGCTGCATAAAATTCTAATTCTATGGGCTAGAGAGATGGCTCAGTGGTTAAGAGTATTGGCTGCTCTTTCAGAGGGCCTGGGTTTAATCCCCAGCACCCACATGGCAGCTCACAACTGTCTGTAAGTCCAGGATCCAACACCCTCACACAGACGTACATATAGGCAAAACACCTATAAAATAAAAATAATTTTAAAAATTCTAAAATTTGGATTTTAACAAAATTTTTGCTCATTTCCACCTCTTTCCTCCTTCTCCACATTGTTATAGTTATTTGGGTGTTTATTTACTGCCCTGTTTGAGTGAATGGCTCATGGAATCCTTTCATTAATCCATTTAACATGTTTTGAGTGGGTAAGGCAAGGTCAAAACTGGTTCGTGTGCCATGGGCAGCAATACTCCATAAGGCCAGAAGATGGTGATGTTGTCCACAAAAGTGGCCCATTTGTTTCCCTGCATTGTTCAAAAAAAATTTTAAGCTCCTCTGTATTTTCAAAAGCCACACAGGATCCAGGGCATCTGTGGTTGGTATGTGGAATGAATAAAATATTTCTTAATTAAAAAAATAAAATAGCAAAATTTGGGAATGTTAGCATATTAATGTTATCATAGTAATTCTAGTATTACTATGTATTACTCTCACACACAAGCAACGAGAAAGGTCTTTGCCTCGGAGCTTTGTTGTACATAAATGCCGCATTATTTATTTCTTACATTTGTGTGTGTGTGTGTGTGTGTGTGTGTGTGTGTGTGTGTGTATGTGTGTGTGTGTGTTGTGTATATGCACATGCTCACCGAGTTCAGAGACCAACTTTGTGGGTGTGGGTTCTCTCCTACAACTTTATGGTCTGTCTGTCAGGCTTGGCAGCAAGGTCCTGTCACCTGCTGAGCCATCTCGCTGGCCCCAACTAATAATTCAGTGATTCTACTTGAGAGGTTTGTTTTACAAAAGGGTGCTCACGGAGCTTTTTTCCTCGATTGCCTCTCCATTTCTTACCCTTAACGACTTTCTGTTTTTCTTTCAATTCCTGCTGTCTGCATGGTGACATCTTGCACATTACCTAACCATGATGATGTCTACTATAAGATTAGCTGTAGCGTGCATTTCCCCACATTCCACATAGAATGGTACCTACTTTGATTTTCTTACTTGGTTGATGCTACAACTCTAGGGATTTCGAAGACTAGCCTGGGTGGGATGTTACCAATTAAAACCATCTACCAATGGATGGACATTTTAAGAACTATCTGTTTAATCGCACACTTGAATGGGTTCAGGGAGGTCCCTTAGCTTTGTCTCTGACACCAACTCCTTCTCATATGACAGGCTGGGTTAACTGGGCTAGGATGAGCGTGGTTATCGGAGATTACCCCAGGAAGTCTGTTGTAACATTTCAAACGAATCTGAAAGGCTGCCTTAATGAATCCCTGAGCACTGTGCACCGCACCCCAGGCCTTGATCTAGGCTTTCGGAGAATTCGGCGAGGCAAGCCCAAGACCGCTGTCCTCATTGAATGTGTGAGCCGAGAGAGAATACCCAGACACAAGAAACCTAAGGTGTATGTATGTATGTATACCTTGCGATCTCACTCAGGAAGCCAAGCTGAAGAATAATTGCCAGTTCAAGGCCAGTTTGGGTTACCCAGGGAGACTGTTTCAAAATAAATGTATATATAAATATATCTAAAGATTAATTTTACAAATGGACAGGGACAGTATGTGTCGAGTGGCCAGGAGAAATGGCCACGAGGTTCGAGGGGCCACGGGGAGCCGTGCTCACGGGCCAAAGCCGGGAGGCCACGGGCAGCCAGGTGCGGGGGGGGGGGGGCGATTCAGATGACCGTTTCTTTTTTTAGCAATTCGCCCCAGATTGAATTCAAGTTCTTAAATAGACCACGAGCGAGCCGAGGCGAGACGAACCGGGTGACAGCGACAGGGCGGCCAGACGCCAGCACAGTCCGCGCGCGCAGACCCTGCCGAACCCACAGCCCCGGCCCCGGCCAAGCCGTCGCCCCTCGCACGTCACTCACACCGGGGGCGACGCCCCCAGGCCACGCTCGGCGCTCGGCCGCACGTCACTCACACGGGGGGCGACGCCCCCCCAGGCCGTGCTCGCCCCTCGCCGCACGTCACTCACTTCGGGGGCAACGCCCCCAGGCCTCGCGCCGCGCTCGACCGCGCGGCCCCCGAAGACAGAACGAAGCGAGGAGGGGCGGGGCGAGGCGGGGCGGGGCGGGGCGAGCGGACGCCATCGCCGCGCTACCGGCCGGCGGCGTGCTGGCCAGCGCCGAGCGCCGCGGCGTCCCCGCCTAGTCCCCGCGGCGGCGCGCGGCCGGCCTGGGCGGCGGCGGCCCGGGGATGCGGAGGCGGCGGCGGCGGCTGGCGGAGACGATGCTCCGGAGCTGAGGAGACGCGGCACCCCCCGAGCGCCGGCCGGCCAGCGCAGCGACGTGGGCCGCATGGCGCAGCCCTCCAGTCCGGGCGGCGAGGGGCCGCAGCTCGGCGCCACGGGGGGCCCCCGGGACTCGCTGAGCCTGGAGGAGATCCTGCGCCTCTACAACCAGCCCATCAACGAGGAGCAGGCGTGGGCCGTGTGCTTCCAGTGCTGCGGCTCCCTGCGCGCCGCCGCCCGCCGCCAGCCCCACCGCCGGGTGCGCTCGGCCGCGCAGATCCGCGTCTGGAGGGACGGCGCCGTCACCCTGGCGCCCGCCGCCGGCGAAGAGGGAGAGCCGCCCCCCGCCTCCGGTGAGGTCGCGGCCCGACATCCCCCCCCCCCCAACACACACACACACACACACACACACACACACACACATCCCGGCCGATTGGGAGCCGGCGGGTGGCCCCGGGAGGGCGGGCGGGCGGGGCCGCGGGACCCGGGCTCCGGGGACGCTATGTGTGGCGTGTCCGCCGGTCTCGGCTGTTGACCGGTGGCTGCGCTCGGGGCGGGAGTGAGGGCTCAGAAGAGGCTCGCGTGAGGTCCTGTCGGGAAGATTCCATCTTTGGGAAATGAGCAGTCGTCACTAGTCCTTGGGAATGCCAGGGAAGCCGCCGAGCCCCGAGAATTCTGCTATTTTGGAGAGCAATAGAATAAATGATGTGACTCTGGGTACTGAGTGTGGAAAATTTGCTGTGATGAAAAGTACAGATATATATATTATATATATAATATATATATTATATATATACAGGCCATTTGGGTAACATTGCTTTTAGTTAGTACGCATACGTTCTTCATGACTTGCCACCTAAACAGTGACACATAACCAGGAGCTTACTCACATGCTGTATTGATGGTAAGACTGGTAATAGGTTTTCCCTATCCGGTTTTATCTAATTCATTCTTTGAGAAGCAAGTCTATTAAAAACATAGCAAAACATTCCACCTTCACCTTTAGAAAGTTGATGGAAGTGTCAAAATGCTTAAGGTGGAAAATGTAATTAGAATAGTCTGTAAAATGACAGTGAAAATTCTTTCCTAAATTCAGTATTATCAGTGCTACCAGAATGTTCTCTCATATTTTTTTTAGTTAAAATAAGCATAGCTTTATTAATTAATGTAAAGCCAGCCTTGTGATGTATTAAAAACCTCAGTGTTGCACTATTTTCGGAATACTGTGTGACGTTTTGATACACGTGTACCTTGAATGATATTTAAAGCTGGCTTTTTTTTTAATCTCTCTTTTTTTCTCCCTTCAAACGTTGATTTGATCTGTTGCTTGATTTTAGACTTGGCCATAGCAGATTACAATTTCAGTTGTAATTTATTTGTAAGATGCCATGAAAAGGTAATTTTCTCAAAACAAGGAGGCTTTGTCTTGGTCCCAAACTGTTTGAAGAGGAGAGTGTGTGCAGCCTCACTTCAGAAGAATCTTTGGTGGTATTGAAAGAACAGGCCTGGTTGTATGGTGTATCAAGGACTGTTGAAGAACTTGGCCCCAGAAGTGTTTTGACTATTTATCAGAGACTGATAGATTTGTTTAGGAATAGATTGTTTGTTGGAACGCTGAAATGAATGAGTTTTTACATCGTTGATATGACAATAATACACTTCAACAGTAAATAGATGTTAACCAGAAACTACAATGGGGTTTTAAAACTTATTTTCAAATTTGCCGCCATACTTGGGCAGGTCAGAGGACAGCGTGGTGGCACCTGTTCGACCTTTAAACCGGTTCTGGGGGGTCAAACTTGGGTTGCCAGGTTTGTGAGGCTAGCTCATTACTCACAGGGCCATCTCACCAGCCCTCTTAATTTATTTTCATTTTTACATTTTTTGGGACTAAGCCTTCTCCACTCTAGCTGAAGCTGTTCTTGAACTCTCGCTTCTTCTGCCTTCACCCCCCCCCCCCCATGCTAGGCTCTGCATGGGACCCCACACCCTCCTTTGTACTGGATTTATAACCATCTTCTTTCTCCTATCCCAGTTCATGACCTCTGCTACCAGATAGTCAGAGTAGTTGAGAGTCTGGAGCATCTCAGGGTTATATATGCTGGTTAAAATAGTTAGGGATGAAAGGAGGGGAAAATTAGAATAAAAATACATTGTATGAAAAAAGGTTTTGATAAAAATATTTAAGGTTGTCCATTTTCAAATGTTGTTATATTAGTTTATTTCCTCCTGGGATTTAA
Source organism: Peromyscus californicus insignis (assembly GCF_007827085.1). Taxonomy (NCBI): domain Eukaryota; kingdom Metazoa; phylum Chordata; class Mammalia; order Rodentia; family Cricetidae; genus Peromyscus; species Peromyscus californicus. The sequence goes on along the minus strand of NW_026294469.1, from coordinate 56,188,451 downwards.
GAGTAGGTTCTTGGTTGTGGAAAATATGTGTCTTTAAACATTTCATCTTGATTTTTGTTTAAGACAGGGTCTCCTGTGGCCAGGGTAGGTCTCAAACATTCCATGAAACAGGGCTTGGCCTTGAACTTTTGATCTTCCTGCCTACAACGTCCCAAGTCGAAGTGCTTGGATTACAGATGTGTGCTATCATGCCCAGCTTTAAATCTTGTTTTTAATAAGTGATTAGTAATGCCTATTGGTTGCCTGCCCTGGACTCTTGGGGGAAAAATGTAATTAGTAGTTTGGTACTGGGTAAATTTTTTTTTCTTTTTTTTTTTTTTTGATACAGGGTCTCACTATGTAGCCCTGGGTGGCCTTGAACTCACAGATTTATCTGCCTCTGCTGGGATTAAAGGCTAGAGCCACCACACCCCACTTCAGGAATTCATTTTCTAACCCAGGCTGGTGGCCTGTAACTCACTCACCTTGAATAGCCCAGGCTGACCTTTAACTTGTGACAATCCTCCTGCTCCTCAAGTGCTGGGATTACAGCCAGGGGCTTCATCCTCAGCTCATTTCTTTTCCAAGGAGAGGTTTAGAGAAGTCCAGTGACATGTTCAAAGTCAAACTGGTAAACTCTGACTCAAACCCAGGTCTAAGCGTCACAGCTTTGAGAAGTGACAGAGATTTTGTTTGACTCCTCTCCTTCGGAGCTGAATGGCGTCAAGGAAAGTCCCCCAGTCTTCAAATGTCCAGGATGCTGTGGGGAATCAGTATCTCTCTTTTTTTTCTTTTTAAATCTGGGCAATGTATGCAGTAATGACATGACTCACAGATCCATCTTTACTCTGTGGCCCTCTCACACCACCATGGTGTCTTTTGTCTAACAGTTGTAAAAAACTCTTCACTAAAAATTGGGACAGATGTCGAGGACAGATGTCTCTTAATCTCAACACCATTGACATTTTGAGCCAAATAAGTCCCTGTTGTGGGCTGTCTTGTGGGCACATTTCTCTTTGCAGTATCTCGGGACTCTACCACTGGTTAACACTAACCCCCTTTTTTCATTGTGACAATAAAAGATACTGATTTATTTATTTTGAGATAAGGTCTCTCTATGTAGCTCTGGCTGTTCTGAACTCCCTATATAGACCATGCTGGCCTTGAACTCACAAAGATCCTCATGCCTCTGTCTCCCAAGTGCTGGGATTAAAGGCGTGTGCTATGATGTTTGGCAGTAAAAGATCTTTAGATGCCAGGCAGTCTTTGGACTGGGGACTGGAGAGATGGCTCAGTGATTTAGAGCACTTGTTCTTGCCGAGGACCTGGGTTCCATTCCCACCTACATGGAGATTCAGAACCACCTAAAACTCCAGTTCTAGGGGATCTGATGCCCTCTCTTGACCTCCACGTGCAACATACACACACACACACACACACACACACACACACACACACACAAAACCAAAACAAAACAAAACAAAAAAACACCACGGTGCATATATACATGTCAGCAAGACATTCATACACATAAAATAGATTTAAGAAAAATTAATTAAAAAAAGGTCTTCAGACATTGCCAGCTCTGCCACCGAGTAGTCCCGGCTGAGAAGTGGTGTTAGTAGTTGATGGGTGATACCCAGGATTGTGGCTGTTATCCTTGAGTCAGAATTCTTCACCTGTCTCTGTTCACGGAGCTGTTGAGTTGAATGAATGAGTACCGTAGCTCTTGCCCACCAGTATTACTCCATTGAATCTCATCAGGAAAAAGAGCGCCTCACATGCTTTTCTGATTTAGTTCCCGACGGAATACAGTAGAACGTTCCCTGTCCTACTTCTGACTTTACTTGTGGTGTGACCATGTTCATTATAATCTCAAAGGGAAAGAAAAAACTTGTCAACAACAACAGAAAACCCCAATCTTATTCCACGCATTCCAGTAACCTTTTTTTTGTATATTTACCTCATTGTATTGTAAGTAGTAGGTTTGTATGAGATAGTGTTAAAAACCCCAGAGATGAAGGTTTATTTTTTTTCCCCTTTGCCTATGTAGTTTCTATTTATTTTTTGGTGTGTTTGATGTATGTGTGGAAACAATGCCCAACAATATAAACATAATTTTATTTTGCCGAGTTGTATTAAAAATAAAAGAAAGAAAGAGTTGCAACCAGTGAAATTTAGATAATAGCCTAGCTCTTTCTAAGGTTAAAATGTTTATTTGTCTGAAATGTCACAAAGAAATGTTAACCGAGTCATATTAGAGATGAGAATCCCACGTGGCCCCATCAGCCGTTCAGTATTTAAATACTCATTAGACTGCAGTCAGTTTTAACTTTGGTTCCAAAATTTTGATGCACCTTTAGCTTTAGATGTATAAAGAACGTTTTAAAACTTGTGGGCCCATCTTGATTTTAAAGAACCTGAAGGGTTACGGTAGCAAGATAGGTTTTCCTGGGAGTAACAATGAAGGCTTGTGTGCATACTAATGAGAGGATCCCTCGGGGATGGTTTTTGGTATAGGGAACATTCAGGCTTTGTTTGGGATGTGAAAAGAGGGTATGATCAGTCAGGCTTCTCAGCAAGGTTCACGCTTATGTGAGGAGAGTGGTCTATTTGATTCTAAAGAAACAGTGTTTGTGGAAAAGGTGGACACAGTGAAAACGGGCTTCAGAATAGTCTAGTCCACTCTTGCTGTGTTTCTTGAGTGTTCATAGCCTGATTACTATCAGCTGTCTGTGTAAGAGTATATGTGTATGAGTCCAAGGGAGATGTCTGCGAGTCAGTGGTGGAATTACGGACTGCCGAAATACATTATTGATCACAAGAATAAGAAAGAGTCATCTTTGTTGCATGTGTCAGACTAGTTCAATTTAACAAACATATCTTGAATTTATATTTGTGCAGGCAGTATTCTGGTTTCCAGTGCAGTTTAAACGAATAGCTGTAAGAAGAAAAAAAATGTAAATACAGTGGTAAATTTACCATGAAGTTAATACTGCTTAAATGTCAAGCCTCTTACTCATCTAGTCTCTTTCCAGGAAGGTTTAATCACATGCTGAAATGCTCATTTGCAAAATGAAAACTGATTGGATAAAATTGCTGTCACTTTCAACTTCAGTTTACTCCTCAAATACTTACTGGGTTGGATTATCTCCAAATAGCCACAGCATTCTGGGGAGAAATTTGGGAATGATACTTTGTAGTTTTCTGTGTTTCTGCCTATGCCAAGGGATGTAAATAGTTTGATCATATTCAGATATTGATACTTAAGTTTGAACTCTGTTAAAAAAAAATGATTAGCTTAAGAGTTTTCACTGAAGCTGGGCAGTGGTGGCCCATGCCATTAATCCCAGCACTGGGGAGGCAGAGCCAGGCGGATCTTGGTGAGTTCGAGGACAGCCTGGTCTTGCAGAGCAAGCTCCAGGATAGGCACCAAAACTACAGAGAAACCCTGCCTCAAAAAAAAAAAAAAAAAAAAAAAAAAAAAAAAGTTTTCACTGAACAGAAGAAAGAGAAAAAACCCACATACATTTACCAATGGTTGTATGTTGACAGACTACTTAATACTCTGCATGCATGGTAACTCACATATCTGAAATCCCAGCATTCAGGAGGCTGAGACAGGAGGATTGCCAAAGGTTCAAGAACAGCCCGGGCTACCTAGTTAGAGATTGAGAGAGCATGCCCAGAGAGAATAGAACACAGCAGGCCAGTCAGTCACCCTGTTTGGTCACCTCCGAAGCATTTTTCTGTGTCATAGCGTCTGTAGCATAGAAACAGTCCCTATCTGTCTCCTGTATCAGTACTCAGGAGGCAGAGGCGGATGGAGCTCTAGTTCAAGGCCATCCCATCTACATAGCAAATTTCAGGCCAGCCAGGGCTACATAGCAATAGCCCAAAACAAAATGAAGAAAGAAGAAGAAAGGCCACCAGTAGTGAATAGGAAGTGCATCTTGTATTTACGTACCATGTCCCCAGTCTCTTGGGATCTATGGGAGTTTTTCACAAGTTTGGCTTTGCTTGTGTTTTCGTGACTAGACAGGGCTGTAGGTTTGGGGAGAATACCAGAGTGGTGACGGTCTCATCTTCTTACATTATATCTGGGCACATGGCATCCCATGTAACATTGATGTTCTGGTAGTTGGCTCAAGACAGTGTTTATCAAGTTATTTTTGCACTAAAAGTTATTTGTACCTTTCTATATGATTGTTTAGGAATGACACTTAAAAAATAAATCTAATTAAAAGGTTTCGTTTTTTTTTTTTTAGTTGTTATGAATCATACCCAGGACCTTGCATATGCTGGGCCTTCACTCTACTGCTAAGCACTCCACCATCTCTAAAACCTCACCTTTAATTCTAGTTCAGATTTGTTTACATTTAGTCTCCTTACTGAAATTTGGATTTTATAAACTATTTTGTTTGCCACCTCTTCTATATTAATAGTCTGTTGGTTTTTTCCCCCCCTTTTTGAGACAGGGTTTCTCTGTGTAGCTCTGGCTGTCCTGGAACTCAATTTGTAGACCACGCTGGCCTTGAACTCACAGAGATCCACCTGCCTCTGCGTCCTGAGTGCTGGAATTAAAGACATGTGGCACCACTGCTAGGCGCACTGGTGGCGCACGTCTTTAATCCCAGCACTTGGAGGCAGAGCCAGGCAGATCTCTGTGAGTTCCAGGAAAGGCGCAAAGCTACACACAGAAATCCTGTCTAAAAGAAGAAAAAGAAAAGCTGGCTAGAAACAAGCCAAGCTAAGGTTGGGCATTCATAAGAAAGAATAAGTCTCCATGTATTTATTTGGGAGCTGGGTGGTGGGACCCCCAAGAGCAAAGAGTTAAAAAAACAAAACAAAACAAAAACAACAACGCGAACTATTTTCAATATGCACTCAAGACATTACTATCTTGATATTAAAGATAGACTTTCCTAGATATCAACAAGGGATTGGTTCTAGTGTTCCCCATCCCTTACCTTGTCAGGTACCAAAACCCCAGAATGCTCACGTCCCTTATGTAAGATGGTTAAGCGTTGCATGTGATCTGTGTGTATACCCTCCATACTTTAAATCATCTAGATCTAAAGGGATACCTAATGTAAGAGTCCTATAAATAGTTAGACTCCATTACTTGGTGTATAAGAAGGAACAAAGTGTGTATGTTTAGCAAGGATGCAGGCCTTTGTTGTTTTGTGGTTTTTGTGAATTCTTTCCATCTGTGATTGGCTGAATCACTGGTGTGGACCTCATGGATACAGAAGGCCTACTGCTTATGTGTTGTTTTTGTTGTACTATATACTTTCTGTGGGGCTACTCTTCTCTTGCCTGTATAATTTTTTTGCTTATTTTTTTCGTATTATATATCTGTCACTGTTGAGTTTGAAAATACCTATATTTTTTTATTGACTTTTTCCCCCTCCCTTTTGAGACAGGGTCTCACTTATACCAGGCTAGCCTTGAATTTACTATGTAGCTGATGTTGAACTTGACCTTAGATATCTTTGTTGTTTTTTAAGTAATTTTTTAAATTTTGAAATTATAGTATAATGACATCATTTACTCCTTCTCTTACCTCCTTTTTTTTTTTTGTTTGTTTTTTTGAGACATTTTCTTTGTGTAGCCTTGGCTGTACTAGAACTAGCTCTGTAGACCAAGCTGTCCTCGAACTTACAGAGATCTCTCTGCCTCTGCCTCCTGAGTGCTGGAATTAAAGGCTGCACTACCACCACTCGGCCCCTTTCCTCCTAATCCCTTCCACGCATTACCCTTGCTCTTTCTCAAATCCATAGCCTCTTTTTCTTTATTGTTACATACGTACGTACATCCATACATACATACATATGCATAAATACAACCTGCTCAGTCTGTTTGATGTTACCTGTATGTATATAATCTCAGGGCTGACCAGTGGGTATTGGGTAGCCAGCTGGAGGACTCTTCTCTGGAGAAGGCCATTTCTTTTGATTTCAGCACTCCCCAGTCGCCTGCAGTTCTTTGTCTAGGGTTGAAGCCTGAAAGCTCCCCTCTGTTAGCATGCTCATGGATGTCTTGTTGTTGACCTTGAACTTGTGATATTTCTGCCTTTTGAGTGCTTGGAGTATGCAGTGCTGGGGATCAAACCCTGGGCTTTTGAGCATGTTAAGCCAGCACTCTACCGCCTGAGTGACATCCTCAGCTCTTGTCCTAATTTTAAGGCAAATTTTAATGAAAATGTAATCTACAGAAAAGTATGTAACAATGTGAATACACTCATGCTTGTGCAAGCAGGACTCACATGACAAAACAGAACTTTTCTAACATCTGGAAAGGTTTGTCCTGTGCACCTTTAAGTCAGTGTGGTCAGAACTTCTGATGCGTAAGTTGTGCCTGCTTTCTGTCTCTCATGGAGAGATTTAGACAAAATAGATGTTCTTGTGTGACTTCTCTTTCTAAACTTTGTGAAATCAATTCAGAGTGTTGCATATAGTTTGTAGTTGGTTCATATTTTACTGTCACATTCCTTTGTATGACTATGCTGTTGATTCATTCCACTCTACATTGATATTTGGGATGCAGATACCCAATATTGTGAATAATGCTGCTTGAACATGCCTTTTGGTGAATAGATGTAGCATTTGTGTTGAGTAATATGCCTGAAAGGGCAGTTGCTCTTCATTTGTGTGTCTAACATTATAGTAGATACTATAAGTTTTCCAGAGTGATTGTACCTCACAAACTGAAGAGTTATTTTTATTTTATGTGTGTTTTGTCTGCATATATGTCTGTGTACCACACGCAGGTGGTACACATGGAGGCCAGAACAGGATGTTGGCTTCCCTGGAACTGGAGATACATGTAGTTGTGAGCCACTATATGGGTTCTGGGAATCGAACTCAGGTACTCTGAAAGAGCAGCTTGTGCTCTTAGCCACTGAGCCATCATATTTCTAGCCTATCTCACAAACTTTTAAAATTAAAGTCTTTCTGGGACATGTAGGTGACTATATCAATAATGTATATTTCACAGTAGTAAAATGAAATGAGGGCTGGTGGAATGGCTCAGTGGGTAAATACACCTTCTGGCAAGCCTGAAGATCTGAGTTTGATCCACGGAACGCACCCAGAGGCAGAACCAACTCCACTAGTTGTCTTCTGACCTCCTAGAATGCTGTGGCATATGGACCCCCCCCACACACAAACTCCTAGCATATACATCCACACACTATAATAATTCTTCAAAAAGTCTCAAGGCAGGGCATGGTGGCACATGCTTTTAATCCCAGCATTTTGAAGGTGTAGGGAGGCAGATCTCTGAGATGGACTCCAGCCTGGTCTACTTACTGAGTTTCAGGCTAGTGGGGATTACATTGTAAGACCCTGTCTCAACCAAAAAGAAAGTGTCTCAGTTTTGAAGAGACCAGGGACCCATGACAAATAAATGATACATGATATGTGAATCCTGGCATATGAAAAGGACAGTGGTGGAAAAACTGAAGAAATCTGAATTAGAAAAGAAAAGCAGAGGGAGAGGCAGGGTGATCTCTTGAGTTTGGAGGTCATCCTAGTTCATATAGGGAGTTCCAGGCCAGCCAGAGCTACATAGTGAGACCCTGTCTGCAAAAACAAAACAACCCCAGAAATGATAACACTTTAAGGTAGGTATTTATGTAGATATTTTAATGTAGGTATTTGATCATCTAAAATGTGTTGAAATATCACTTTACATTTCATAAATATGTATAGTTTTATTTGTCCACTTTACTTGTACATTTTTTACCCCCTCTGAGACAGGGTTTCTCTGTGTAACAGTCCTGGCTGTCCTGGAACTCGCTTTGTAGACCAGTCTGGCCTTAAACTCACAGAGATCCTCCTGCCTCTCCCAAGTGCTGGGATTAAAGGTGTACACCACCACTGACTAGCCACATAAGTGTTTTTATTTGTGGTATGTGGAGGGATTATAGTCTTAATAATAATAACCTCAGGGCCTCTATTTAGCTTCTGAAAACTTTAAATCTTACATGCTTTCACACTGCTTGTGCTAATGCTTTTTTTTTTTAATTAGGACTATTGTCTTCTCATTTTGCTGCTTTCTCTACTACCCCCAGTATGCTTCCTCAGTGTGTGTTTTCTGAGAGATGATGAGCACAGTTGGCAAGTGATGGCAGTGTGTAATCAGCCTAGCACATGGGCTCTCTGGCTGGATTGGGCTCTTAGGTTTTCAGTGAAAGCCCAAGTTCTTACTGTATTAGAGGAACCCCTGTTAAACACTTTCATGTGCACATTTCACCAGTATTTGCATGTCTTTCAAGTGAGCTCTACTAGATGTGGAAGGTGCACAGAGGAACAGTACACCCGCACGTAGAAGCTCACAGATGCAGAAGCAGCCACCTGTGGGACAGAACAGTGATTCAGAGGCTAGAGACTGTAGAAACTGTGAGCCCAGAGAAAGAGTGGCTGCCTTTGCCTCATGACTGTTCACAAGCAAGTTTTACCTGGGAGACTGAGTTTGGAAGTTGTGAAGGATGAAGTATGCAGTGGTGTCCACACAGACAGAAGTATGTATGTACATAGAAAGGTTTAGAAATGTGGAAAGACATAGAGTATCCAAAGGCCAAGGTACCACACGTGTAGACACTGTGACATTTGTCGTGCCACCCACTTCCCATGCTAGAAGCAAACATGGCTTACTAATAGGCCATGACTTTTCTTGCTGTTAAATTTATAAGCTGCCTCTTGAGTTCTCAACAGGATGCTTCAGGCAGGCACTACAATTATCTGGACTTGGCATGTGAGGTTAAACCCGTTTGTCTGCTTTGTGGTGGGTGTTCACTATGCCTGGAGCATAGGATGTGTGTGGGAGTGGTGGGGAGTGAGACAGGCTGGAAAGGCATGTTTATTGAGAGCCACATTATTGTTTGTGTCTATAGGTTGGATGGGCAGTGGAGCGCATGTAAGGAATTTAAACTAGAAAATATATAAACAATTATTCTTTTTAGAAAGACATCCAGGCTTTGTAGAAAGTGCCTATCTTCTGCAGTGCCTGTGATCCCAGTACTTACTTGGGAGGCTGAGACAGAAGGATTATTTGAGTTTGAGGCTAACCTGGGCTACATATTGACAACCAGGCCAACCAGGCTACCAGCAAGACCTTGTCTCAACAAAACAGAAGAATAGGTATATGTCTTCTACAAAATGTAACTGGACAGATGCCAGTTGGCATTTCATACTATCTCAGATATTAGTAGTCCCTGAGCTGATAAACCATTGGGGTATTTCAGCTTCAGACCAGAGTGATGAAGATTTGACAGAGCAGTAGGAATTGAAAGTCAGGTTGGTGCTTTAGAAAATGGACCACAGCATGGCTCTTTTGATATATAGGTGGAAGAAGGAAGTCTGGAAGGCTCTCAGACTCCTACCTGGGTGATGGGGAAGGCAGGAGGAGCAGGTTAGGGTGGCAAGATGATGATTTATGCTGCATGGAAATGAAGGTGGCGTGGAACATATTTTCCAGGTAGAGTCATGTTAATTTCCACCAAGTTCCTTTGCTTTTTCAGATGCATGCAAATCACCTTTGATGTCCCCTGGTAGCACAGGACTTCGTTGGGACTGCAGGAGAGATACTGTTTAGATTCTTAGTTCTGAGGCTTAATGTGTAGTTAAAGCCTTTGGTAAGCCACTTAGCCTTTCTGGTTCTGGTTGTTTTTTTTTTTTTGGTGTTGTTGTTGTTGTTTTTTTTTTTTTTTTTTTTTTTTTTTTACTTTGTAAAAATGGGAGTTGTGTTTATCCAGCTTCTAAGACTGTATGTTTGGGTATATTGTCAGCTCATATACAATATACAAAGATATTTTCCTATCTTTTTGTGAAAAGCATTTCAAGATCCTTTGACCGAAGATAGATTCTAAAATGATATCAACTCTATATTTGGAAGTCCAGAAAATGAGGTTGACAAAATGTAGAATGTAGATATTTGTAGTTGCCCTAGGTCTGTGAACAGGTTTTTGAATGGATTTATGAGCTGTGGAGAATTTCTTCAGACTGCTGGAAAAAGTTAGTATCTGATTGCCATTCATAATGATTTCTATGAGTAGTTTTTATGTGGTTCTATTTCTCTGAACTATCTAGAGGAGGCAACTCTGTTGATTGATGGGGTCGTCACTGTGGCTAAGGATGCTCACTGTCTGGTTGCAGAGGTGCCATTTAAATCCTTTCTTTTTTTTTCTTTTTGGTTTTTCGAGACAGGGTTTCTCCATGTAGTAATGGTGCCTGTCCTGGATCTCGCTCTGTAGACCAGGCTGGCCTTGAACTCACAGAGATCCGCCTGGCTCTGTCTCCCGAGTGCTGGGACTAAAGGTGTGTGCCACCACTGCCCGGCTCATTTAAATCCTTTTAACCAGATTTGAATTGGGCTGTTTTTCCTCTGACTGAGTTTTAGGTTATGGTTGAGTTTTAGGGGGTTCTTCATATCAAGTCTTTGATGTTTAGTTAATTTCTTTTGGATGGAATGAGATAAGGGTCTATCGTCATTTCTCCTGTATGTGGATATCCAGTTTCCCTAAGACTGTCTGTTGGAGAAACTGTTCCTTCTTCATTAGCTGGCCTTGGCAGAGACACAAACAACTTCCCATGCATGTATTCTTGATTCAGTTGCTTTTCTTTCCAGCTGACTGTTAGTTATTTATTTGTTGACTATTTAGTCTAACCTCCCTAAGTTCTCTGGGAGATGAAGGGGGGTTTCTTTACATCAGTAATAAAACTGTGCAAATGTATTTCTTCATTTCTGTAACATTTCATTTGAGATGTAGTTTAAATGAGACATTTGGACTATTGCCTGATGTATGTAGTATTAAATCTTGGGAGAAAATTGACCATTCATTAGCTTAGTGGCTCTCGGGCTTGGACATTCTTCTTTGTTTGTGCTTATTTCATTCTGTTTATCTTTGAAGAAGTTAGGCACTCTAGAGGCTGAATACCAGTGATTTCCATGCGAGGCTGGGGAACATCATGAGACCCCTTACTCAAAAACAGAACACAAACTTAGTCCTTTATTTATTATATAATAAAACGTATAATTAGAAAATTACAGAAGGGTTATTTCTTGGTAATAAATATAGTAAAAGTTAAACAGCAAAAATGTGTATGTGGTTGTTTTATTTATTTATTTTTCCTTTTTCCCTCTTTCACTACTGGAGATTAAACCCAGGGACTTGCATGTACTAGCCAATGTTACACTACTGAGCTATACCCTCAAGCCAACCTGGATAGTTTTGATAGCTTAAATAATTCATACCTTTCTCTGCTCTCCTTTCTTCTGCTTCCTTCTCCGCTTCTCCTTCCTCTCCTGTTTTCTTCCCTTTTCCTTCTTCTCTTGAGTCAGGGTTCACGATGTAGTCCCAGCTAGCCTCAAACTGGAAATCCTTCTGGCATCTTCCTTTTGGGTGCTAGGGTTAAGGATGTGCACTACTTCTTAGCAGCCTGCTATTCTTGATAGAGAATTAGTAAGAAAGAGTTAAGTGGAAAGCCAGGCATGGTGGTGCACAGCTTCATCCCAGAGGCAGGCAGATCTCTTTGAGTTGGAGGCCAGCGTGTTCCACATAGGGAACTCTAGACCAGCTAAGGCTAAAGACCCTGTCTCAGAGCGGGGGTGGGTGGTGGTGGGGGGGTGTAGAAAAGTATCAGAGATAGGTCAGCAAGATGGCTCCACAGGAGAGCAGGTAAAATCTGGTGATCTGAGTAGTTCGATCCTCAGAGCCTCCATTGTCGAGGGAGAGAACAACTCCAGAAGGTTGTCCTCAAACTTCCACACAGGGCTCTGTGCGTGCTGTGCTCGGGCTCCTGTGTGTGTACACACACACACACACACACACACACACACACACACATCCACCAAACAAACAAACAAACAAACAAACAAATGAGTAGGTAAGTAAGTAAATAATTTTGGCATTTTTTTTGTTTTGTTTTGGGTTTTTTTGTTTGTTTGTTTTTTGAGACAGGGTGTCTTTGTGTGGCCCTGACTGTCCTGAAATTCATTCTGTAGACCAGGCTGGCCTCGAACTCAGAGGTCCGCCTGCCTTTGCCTCCTGAGTGCTGGAATTAAAGGTGTGTGCCAACACGCACAGCTTACTTTTGATATATTAATAGGGAACTAAAATATAATAATATTCATGAATGGATCCCAGGTCCTCAGTGTCTGTGATCTTTTAAAAATTGAAGTATGGCCGGGTGGTGGTGGCGCACATCTTTTTTTTTTTTTTTTTTTAAAGATGGATTTTTTTTTTAAAGATTTATTTATTTATTATGTATACCGCATGTATGACTGCAGGCCAGAACAGGGCACCAGATCTCATTACAGATGGTTGTAAGCCACCATGTGGTTGCTGGGAATTGAACTCAGGATCTCTGGAAGAGCACCAAGTGCTCTTAACCTCTGAGCCATCTCTCCAGCCCGGTGGCGCACATCTTTAATCCCAACACTGGGGAGGCAGAGCCACGCAGATCTCTGTGAGTTCAAGGCCAGCCTGGTCTACAGAGCAAGATCCAGGACAGGCACCAAAACTACACAGAGAAACTCTGCCTCAAAAAATAAATAAATAAATAAATAAAATAAAATTTTAAAAAATCAAGTGTTATTAGGTTGCAAAAAGTTTTTTAACTGCTAAATTTCGGCGTATTCATTATTCAGAATTATGCTTTTTTGTTTTTAAATTAATGGGACAGCTACCTTAAATCTCAACACCCCTCATCCTCCCTTTTGGAGACAGTCTTAATGTAATATATGCTGGCCTGGAATTCTTAACTATGTAACCCAGGTTGGCCTGGAACTTAGGATAGTCCTATTGCCTCAGCCTTGTACTTAAAGTTAGCTACTATGCTTGTGCTGGGAGATTGTACCTAGTGCCTCACACTCGATAAGCACACATTCTGCCACTGAACTAATCCCCATTCTCTTCAATTATCTTTTGACTCCTCTTATCTTTCACAACCCTGTAGCTGTACCTTGGGCTGCCCATCCCCCTTGCTCTCTAGAACGACAGAAGCATCCTGGCTGGCCTGTGCTTGCACTGTGTCCCTCTGGACAAAGGCTGCCCTAGCCAGTGTCATCCAGTCTCCTGAGGGCTCTTGAGTCCACCAAATCAGGTAGGATAGACTGTGTGCCTTTGCAAAGTGGAGTTCTCCGTTTTTGGTGTGCAGAGCTTGTTTTTCAAATTGGGTAATGGCTCTAATTCCAGATCAGCACCCAGAGCGTCCTCTCCTTCCCATAGGTTAGGTTTTATATTGTCACACGGCACAATCCATGACTTCTCAGCATTGCTGTTCTCTCCTCTGCTTATGCTATAATACATGGAACTGGATTTCTGAGTTTTTACCAATAAAAAGCAGATTTGCTAGGCATGGTTGTTCACACCATTAATTACAGCACGGTAGACGGATCTCTATGAGTTCAAGGCCAGCCTGATCTATATAGAGAGTCCCAGGCTGTCAGGACTGCATATCCAGACCTTGTCTCAAAAAAATCAAATAAACAAGAAACCTCAAGTTAGTATAGGTCTCTAATACTTGTTTGTTTGCCATCTTTCAGGGAGGGGGCAGAGTGTTATGTAACTCAGGCTGGCCTCAACTTCACTGTCTAGCCAAGGATGACCTGACCTTCTGAATCTCTGCTCTTCACCTTCCAAGTGCTGGAATTGCAGGCATGAACCACCACACCTGGTTTACACAGTGCCAGAAATGAACCCAATGCTTTGTGCATACTCTCTACCAACCGAGCTACACTCCCAGCCCTTGATTCCAGAGTTCTTACGCTTTTTTTCTTCCTTAAGAATTACTTCCTATTGATGTGATCCTTGTACTTTTAAAGAAGTTGCTTTCTTTCTGCTCTCCTTCTCCTCTTCTGCACAGTCAAGTACTCAATGTTTCCCCGCAGATACGCTCTGTGCTCTGCTCTGAGCTGTCTCTAACGGTGTTCCTAGGCAAATTAATTGCCAATTCTGTAGGAGTCTTAACTCCTATAAGTAATCTACCACACTATTATGCTCTGAACAGTCTTAGGTTTATATAAATAAAAAATATATCACTATATATGAGTATATTTTTCATTAGCAACAAATTTATGCCATATATTTAGCAATTCCCACTTGCTATATAAAAGCCTTGTAAGTTAAAGTCGTTTTGTATGCATGTTGATACAGTTTTTTTAAATATTTTATCTTTATTTTATTTGCATTGGTGTTTTGCCTGCATGTGTGTCTGAATGAGAGCCTTGGATTCCCTGGAACTAGAGTTACAGACAGTTGTGAGCTGCCATGTGAGTGCTGGGAATTGAACGTGGGTCCTCTGGCGGAACAGGAACAGTCAGTGCTCTTAACCACTGAGCCATCTCCCCAGCCTCCATTGATACAATTTTTATTGCTTGTATATAGTTTATATTTTGCAAGATCCAAGGTTCCCGTTTTCTAGTCTGAGTTTCAGCCACTGTTTTATATTGCATAGGATTATATTAGGATCATTAGGCTTTAAGGAACTGTGGGTTTCAACTGTATTTTTCATTTTAAGAATTGGATGTCCAAAAAAAAAAAAAAAAAAAAAAAAAAAAAAGAATTGGATGTCATACAGATATGATTATTTATGTTTTTTAACGATGTCACTATGAACAGCAAGATGGGTAAATCCTTTTTAAGCATTAAAAATTTCAAGCATGGTAGAACCACTGCTGTGGAATAGGCATAGATGTCGTAGGCAGGGAGAAGTAGGAGTTATAGGAGATTAGTACTGGGAGGGAGGGAAGGCTGTGCAGACATATATGTATAAAGCTCGGACAGCGATGCTTAAGGAGATAGATGGGGCCCATGAGGTGGCTTAATGAGTTAGAGGTGCTTGCCACCAAGCCTGACGATCGGAGTTCAGTCCTCAGGACCTGCATGGTGGGAGGCCTTCTCAGCACACACGTGCTGTGGCATGTTTGTGCACACACATGAATAAATAGTAGATGGAAAAATTAAAGCTTCTACTACCCAATGTAAAGTTATCATCTGGTTTTTATTTAAATAGATGACTCTTAAAGTAGCTGCTTTTATTTTTAAAGTATGATTTTTGTCCCAAATTGACAAAAATATAGTTGTACAAGTTCTTGGTATTATGTCTCATTGATGAGAAAAAACACTGTTGTGGGTATAGTCAGCTGTTGTTGGGTTCCAGGGGTGTCTTAGGGTTTCTGCAATGAAACAACACTATGACCAAAAAGCAAGTTGGGGAGGAAAGGGTTTATTTGGTTTACAGCTCCGCATCGCTCTTTGTCACTGAAGGAAGTCAAGGACAGGAACTCAAGCAGGGCAGGATCCTGGAGGCAGGAGCTGATGCAGAGGCCATGGAGGGGTGCTGCTCACTGACTTGCTCACATGGCTTGCTCAGCCTGCTTTTTTATAGAACCCAGGACCTCCAGGCCAGGGATGGCACCACCCACACCCAGGATGGGCTGGGCCCTCCCACATTGATCACTAATTGAGAAAAAGCCTTACAGCTGGATCTCATGGAGGCATTTCCTCAGCTGAGGTTCCTTCCTCTCTGATGACTCTAGCTTGAGTCAAGTTGTCACACAACCAGCCAGTACAGGGGTTTCTTTCTTCGTTTTCGTTGTTATGTGTTGATACAAGGTCTCACTCTCAGTTCATGTTGGCCAGAAACTCTAGATTCTCCTGCCTCAGCCCAAGAGTCAGTCAGGGTTTCTCTCATGTCTCTTTCTCTCTGTTGTCTGCATTTTTGAGACATTGTCTCACTCTATAGCCCTGGCTGTCCTGGAACTCACAGAGATCCACCTGCCTCTGCCTCAGGAGTTAAAGATGTGTATCAACTATGTCCAGCATTTTTTTTTCTCCTTTCCCCTTTCTTTTGATCATGAATACAGTTTTTTGGGGTTTTTTTTTTTTTTTTTTTACTTTTTCTTGAAAAATTTTCTTTCACCGGGTGGTGGTGGTGCATGCGTTTAGTCCCAGCACTTGGGAGGCAGAGCCAGGTGGATCTCTGTGAGTTCGAGGCTACCCTGGTCTACAGAGCGAGATCCAGGACAGGCACCAAAAACTACACAGAGAAACCCTGTTTCGAAAAACCAAAAAATAATAATAATAATAATAATAATAATTTTTTCTTTCTTTTTTGGGGGGAATCTCATTAGTCCTGGTTGTCCTGGACCTTGCTCTGTAGACCAGGCCAGCCTAGAACTTGCAGTGATCTTCTTTCTCCAGCCTCTTGAGTTCTGGGGTTATGAGTATGCAGTCAGCTTGGTAACTAAATGAACCAACAACTTTGTATATAAAAAAAAAAAAAAAAAATCGGGGGCTGGAGAGATGGCTCAGAGGTTAAGAGCACTGACTGCTCTTCCAGAGGTCCTGAGTTCAATTCCCGGCAGCCTCATGGTGGCTCACAGCCATCTGTAACAAGATCTGGTGCCCTCTTCTGGCCTGCAGTCAGTCATACATGCTGTATACATGGTAAATGAATAAATCTTTAAAAAAAAAAAATCATTCTAGCACTTGTTATTTTCATATGTTTAATATGTTTATTTAAGTCATGGCTATCTTGCTTGAATATATTATTGATGATTTTAAAAGCCCTCAATCATTTGAAAGTAACTTTTTGTATTTTTATTACAGGTAAATTGGGATATTCACACTGTACAGAAACAGAGGTAAGAGAAATGTATGGATATTTCTGTAACACAGCCTTATACTTTTTGGCATGACTTAAGTAGTGAACTCTTGCTGTGGGTTTTTCAGTTTTCAGATAATGCTATATTGAGAACAGGCACCTATCTTCTCTATTCAGGAAGAGCAAGTGAAAAAAATCAGTTACCTTGTCCACTTGTCTGTGGCATTAGGAGAAATGGCTTAAACATAGCTTATTTCCTGTATTTGTAAAATGACTTAACAGAGTGCCGAATAAGAATTATTTTAAGTTTATCTTTAATACAGTGTGGTGTGTCGTGATAATAACATGCTTGAATGGGAACGCTTCCATAGGGCTTCTTTAGTAGGACAAAATTAAGACGTGGGCATTGTTTCAGTGAGATTAATAATGTGAGATGCTTGGGTATTTCTAAAAGTAGGTCCATCACCTTAAAATACTTTTATCCAGGATTCTCATGTGAAATTTGAGGAGTTTCTATATGATTGCTTGTGTTCCTTGCAGGGATTTCAAGGATAACATTAGACGCCAGGTTGCCTATCTGTGTGCCGTCCTATCCAATAGCAGAGCACCATCCTTAGACTAGAGTATTAGCAACCTTGTTAATGCCTAATATTTAAGAAATTGTAGCCAGTGGTGGGGGCGCACACCTTTAATCCCAGCACTCGGGAGGCAGAGACAGATGGATCTCTGTGATTTTGAGGCCAGTCTGGTCTACAAAGTGAGTTCCAGGACAGCCAAATCTACACAGAGAAACCCTGTCTCAAAAAAACAAAAAAATAAAAAAATAGAGATTGTGTGTCTACTTTTATAATGCATCTGAACATTGATAATTGGTTTCAGTAAATTTACTGTAATTTAGTAAATTCAGAATTTTAATTCATTTTGTATAAAATGCAAGCTTCCTAAAAGATGCTACATAATTAAAAAACCAAAAACAATACATTCTTTTTTTAAATTCAGTTCATTTTTGTGTTTTCTATTCAACTTTCAAAGTACAAATTTTCCAAATTAGTTTTTTTAATGGACGAAGAACTTAATATTTTCTTTAAATTTTTTAAAGATCTTCGTATTTTCATATAGTTAGGACTTTTGATACATTTTTCCACAAGATAGAAGAATTTGATCTAAGTCAGAAGAGAGAAGTGTTGCTATAGTTTCAGGGTCTATATATTTATAGCTATGACATTTTGAGCGATGAGTTTTCCCCCAGACCTTTGCCTATAAAATATTTAAGGTCATTTCTGTTAAGCTCGTAAGACCATGGAACTGTAAAAAGAGAACATATGTGAAATGTTTCATTAGCTCCACGGCACTATTGTAAATTAAGAGTACACAAATAAATACAGTTCACATCCATGTGCATTTGGTATTGCAATGTCCTAATGCAAGGCTTGTCAACAGCCTCCTCCTTCTGTCTTGAGGTGCATTGCCCTGAGAGCAGCATGGTTTTAACGGTGTGATTCCTGCGAGCATGACTGTCAGACCAGCTGCAGAGGCAGACAGGAGACTGGCTGTCCATGACTGAGTCCAGTAGAGAGTTAGAAAGGTGTAAAATAGCACCTTAATATTTTTGTTCAACGGTAGTTCTTTTTCTTCCTTAAAAGTGTTATTTATATTAATGGGCTGCAGGTTTGAGTGGTTAAATTAATAAATGTCTTTAAATTTTGTTTTGATTTCTAGTTTTGTTAATGTTAGTAGTTTACAGACTGCATCAATAAAAGCTCTTTGCAGCGATATTTTTTGTTTTTGTTTTTGTTTTTCAAAGGGTGCCAAGGTTGGAGAACCTGGCACTCTTGGGCTGGAGCTCGCCTACAAGTGCAGCTTGTTTCTGAGAAGTGGAGCTGGGGCAGAGAGGAAGCTAGAGTGCTGTGGCAGCACTCGGGAGTCCCTGCTGGCCGATAGAAAAGTCAGGCCTGGGAGAGTTGCCCGGACTAGACAGGGTACTTCTGAGAGCCCGTCTGGTTCTGAATTGATTTTCTTCTTGAGGAAGGAGACTCCCACGTCAGGTGTGTGGCAGGCAGGCCTGACTAAGAATGTATAGCGCTAGCTGTGTCCCGACTGTGTCCATGCCTGAGCATGTGAGTGGGTGGGGGTCGGTGGTGGAGGAGGGGTGGCCAGCGCCCTCTCCTCCCAGCTTTCTCGTGTCTTCGTCCGTGATGGATTCCTGCGAAGGCGGGCTTGATGAAGATGGAGCATGCCTTGATGTAGCGTACTGTTACTCTTCTTTGAAAGGGGCCTCATGGAGGAAAATAAAATTACCTTTCCTGAGGCTGTAGGAGCCTGATCAAAGCAATGTAGTCAGCATAGAGTTTTTAATAGTACATAAAAGCCATGTTAGGAATTATCTTTTAGCTTTTAAATATGAATTTTAGTTTATTATTTGAGATTTCATAAATGTATACAATGTATTTTGATCATGTTCACTCATTTTCATTCTCCAACTCCTCTTGGATCCTCTTCTTCATTCCCCATCTCCACACTTCATGTCCTCTTTATTTTCCTCTTAAAACATCACACTGAGACAGTTTGCACTGCCCATGTGTGCGTAGGTGTGAGGTCATCCCCTGGAACAGGCCGTCTACCGGGGCCACACCCCTAAAGAAAATGACTCTCTCTCCCTGTGCAGGTTAGTTGTGTTGTCATCTTGACATAAGCTAAGTTCATCTGGGAAGAGAGAACGAAATTGAGAAAACGCCTCCATCACACTTTCTTGACTTAGGATTGTTGTGATAGCTCTGGGCGGATGGTCCTCAGTTGTCTAAGCTGGCTGAGCAAACCATGAGGAGCAAGCCAGTAGGCAGTGTTGCTCTGTGGTGTCTGCTTCAGTTCCTGCTCCAGTTCCTGTCTGCCTTCCTGCCCTGGTTTCCTTTCGTGACGGACGTAAGTGATAAGATGAAGTACACCCTCTCCTCCCTTGCTTTTGGTTATGGTGTTTATCGCAGCAATAGGAAGCAAACTAGAATATTTCCCTAGCAGCTATCAACTAATAGCTCCTCAGCTACGGGTAGGAGCTTGTGAGTCCCTCCCCTCAGCCCATGCTGGAATGGTGACTGGCTTCATTTTGTGCAGGTCTTGTGCAGGCAACCACAACTGCTGTGAGTTCAGAGTGCAGCTGCCTGTCATGTGCAGAAGACACCGTTTAACCCTGTTTCTCAAGGACCCCCGGTTCTTATTGTTGTTCTGCCCCATCTCCCCCAGTGTTCTCTGAACCTCTGGGGAGGGTACGTGGTATAGATACCTGGCTTATGGCTGAGAACACCATAGACATATACTCTCTGCATTTTGGCTGCAGTCCACTGTACAAGGAAGCTTCTCAGGTGAGGACGGGAAGCTGCACTAACCTGTGGGTATAGGAGTATGTATTTAAAAGGCAATTTGGTACTATAGCTGCTTACTGAAATAATAGTAGGGTCTCTTCTAGGGCTTGTGAGCTCACTAGCCATGAGTTTAGGCCACATACTGTACCAGGGTACCTGGTTTCCTCCTGTGGAAAGCCCTCAAATTCGGTATAAAGTGCTGGCTACTCTAACATTCATGGTACTATTGCACCCATGAGGATATCAATCTTGCCATATTTTGGTCACAGAGTTCACAGCTGGGTAAAACTGTTGATGGCCATCCCCTGCAGCAGCCTATAGATCACTTTCTGGTACCATTAGAGCTAGCTGTTATGGACAAAGCTTCAAGGTCAGTACTAGCTTGATTTCTCTATGTCCTGTGACCAAAGTGTGTGGTGTCTTCAGCAATAGGGTCCTACCTGCCATGAAGTTTGGGAAGACAAGTAGGAGCAATGCCTATAGCCTGTATTATTTGGGTTATGTCTTTGGGGACACACACACTACCCCCACCTACACACTGATTAGGTTTTGTTATTGGTTTGAGACCAGATCTCTTTATGTAGCCATGCTATCTTGGAACTCACTATGTAGACCAGGATTGCATTGAACTCACAGAGATCTGCCTACCTTTGCCTCTTGAGTGCTAAGATTAAAGGAGTGTGCCACCACACCCAGCTGGTTAATTTTTTGTCAGCACAAGCTAGGTTCATCTGGGAAGAGGGAATCTAATTTAAGAAAATGTCTCCATCAGATTTGCCTATAGGCAAGTTTGTCAGAGCATTTTCTTTATTAATGATTGATGTGGGAGGGCTGAGCACACTGTGGGTGGTGCTACTCTTTGGCATATCATTCTGGGAAGTATAAAAAATGTAGCTGAGCTGGGTGGTGGTGGCACACACTTTTAATCTCAGCACTCAGGAGGCAGAGGCAGGTGGATCTCGTTGAGTTGAAAGCCAAGCCTGGTCTACAGAATGATTGCAGAACAACCAGGGCTACACAGTGAAACCCTGTCTTGAAAAAACAAAACAAAACAAAGCAAAAAACAACAAAAATAAATAAATAAAAAGAAATGTAGCTGATAGTGAATCTGGGAAGGAAGCCAGTAAACATCGTTCCTCCATGGCATCTGCTTCAGCTCCTCCCGTGACGTCCCTTCATGATGGACTGTAAGCTGTAGATGAATAAAAGAAGCCCTTTCTTCCTGACGTTCTTGGTCATGGTGGTCATGGTGTTTGTCATTGCAGTAGAAACTTAACTAAGACACCCGCCTCCTAATGACTCAAGGGGAGGTATTCCATATTAGAGCTTTTATTTGGCTAACTATGGCTCCTGGGGGTTCTTAATCCCTTGTATAGTGTAATTTCTATTTAATCTCTCTCTCTCTCTCTCTCTCTCTCTCTCTCTCTCTCTCTCTCTCTCTGTGTGTGTGTGTGTGTGTGTGTTTAGGAAGCTTATAAAATAGTAGGTTTCCATATGACATTTGAGACATCTTTAGTATTAATTCTCTTCTGCTCTCTCCTCTGTCTGCCCTCACATTCCCCTCCCATCTTCTCATTTTCTTACTTATACTTCCTTTATAATTTATTTTATTTTTGTATGTTTTACTTTTATTTACTTATTTTGTGTATGTATGTGTGTGTGTGTGTGCTCACACATGCATGTAGAGATCAAAGAATAATTTTTGAGCGTCGTTTCTCCCCTCCCGCCCTGTCATTTCGGAAGTATCAAACTTGCAGCCAGGTTTGGTAGCATGTCCTTTTAACCATGGAGCCATCTTGCTGGCCCCTATAATCCTCTTTTTAGTACTTTTTCTAATTCATAGAAACCAAATTGAAATTGAATATAAAGAAAGCCAGGAGAAGCTGGGCAGTGGTTGTACATGCCTTTAATTCCAGCACTCAGGAGGCAGAGGCAGGCAGATCTCTGTGAGTTCAAGGTCAGCCTGGCCTACAGAGTGAGTTCCAGGACAGCCAGGACTACACAGAGAAACTCTGTCTTGAGAAACAGTGGAAAAACCAGAGGAGTATTTTTGGTATTCAGTTAGGCCTTTTTCCTTAAGGCAGCCTGGTATCTCTTAAAGTCAAGCATTTTAAACGTCTCTCTCTCTCTCTCTTTGGGAAGGTTTTATTATTTTCAGTGCTTGGTATTTAACTTAGGTCCTGGCACATACTAAGTCAGTGCTGTACTGCATAGATATACCTTAGCCACCTGGAAAATGTCTTCACAAACTTGACCCTTAGCGTTCTCAGCACTGGAATTTGTGAAGGAACTATCCCCTTTCTTGTTCTGTCCTTGTTTTGATTTTGAGACAGGTCTTGCTGTGTATCCTGGGCTGGCCTTGAACTCACTGTGTAGCCAAGTGGCCTTTCACATGCAGCAGTACTTCTGCCTCAGCTTTCTGTGTGTCAGGGTGACAGGGACACACCACTGTGCCAGCTTAGCTGTTTTCTTTTTCTTTTTTCCTCTCATGGCCAGCTTTCATAGATTTGCTTTATGGAATGTTCTTTAAATAAAGACAGGCTTTTCACTGTGTAGTAGATGCTAGCCTTTACCTCACACTCCTGCATATACTGCCCGAGTGTTGGGACTTCAGGTATATGCCATCATGCCTGGCTTCAGTATGAATATTTAAAAGTTTTTAATAGGCAATTAAATTTCCCCCTTTTTTGATTCTTAATAATTTTAAAATTTTAATTAAAATACAATTACATTGTTTCCCTCTAACTTCTTTTTCCTCCTACCAAACCCTCTCATTTTCTCTCCCTCTAACCCCCCCCATTTGTGTCTCTTTGATTATTATTGTTACATACATGCATGCATGCATGCATATGTATATATAAACACAAATACATAAATGCAACCTGCTGACTCTGTTTTGTGTTGTTTGTGTGTGTATGATTTCAGGGCTGACCACTTGGTTTTTGAAGGCATAATTTCCAGTGGTTTATGACCACACCCTTCTAGGCATCCTCATGGTCAGATCCCATCATCCCCACAAGTCCCACCCCTATATCTTCATATTCCCACACCTAGCAGACATCCATCTCTTGCTGTTCTTAATGCTTTAAGGAGACCTGCAATCCTTCTTCCCAGAAGTGGCTCACAGTCCAGCTGGTAACTTATAAACTTATAAATGGGTGACTGACCTGTGCCTGCACTTGCCTATCCAGAAGGCAACTCTGACCCAGGCTTAGGGAGAGCTTTTACTACTGCCATTTTAAAAGTTTTCCTAAGCCGTTATTTAAATAGTATGCATGGATCTGAATCCTTGAAGAAAGCTGCTGGACACGTAAAATTACTAGATTGTAACTGAATTTGTAGTTTTTAGTCTGAGCATGCTCCATTTCGTCTTGTATATTAACTGCTACCAATCAGAGAGCACGCAGCCTTTCCCTTTGAAAGGAGAGTGGTTAAATGAGTAACTAGAACAGGCTGCTGTTCTTGTGGAGCATTGGCTGTGTTTTAAGTGGAATAGGTTAAACCATTATATAACAGGTAGTTAGCTTTATCATTACTTAATCTTGATAGAGCTCCTTTAATTGGGCACTCATTGATAGAGCTGATTGTAATCTGTGCAATAAAAGAAAAACTGGAGCTTCACTGAAGGAAACTGTTATAAACACTCATGCTTACATTTTAAAAGATTTATTTTTATTTTTAGTTATGTATATGTGTGTGGGTATGTGTGTTTGAGTGCAGTGCCCATGAAGGCCAGAGGCAGTGGATTCCCTGGAGCTGGAGTTACAGGCTGTTGTGAGCCATCTGGGATGGGTGCAGAGAACTCTGGTCCTCTGCAAGAATGATAGGTACTCTTAACTGCGGAGTCCACTATCCACCTCCTCACGCTTATATCTTAAACAGTTCATAAATACTGTTTGTAATACTTACACTCCTACATGCATTTTTAAAAACTACAGAGGGACTTTTGTGGTAGACATTGATGGAGACATTAATTTTAATAACAAATTTATGAACTGATATTATGATTATTGATATTTTGGAGATGAGAATTAAAGAATAGAGACACATAGTAACTTTTGATGTTAATCTTCCCTATTGACTTTAGAATCACTTGGGAGACACACTTGTGGATATGCTTGTGAGGATGTTTCTAGAGAGTCTTAACTCTGAAGAGGGAAGATTCACCTTAACTATGGGCAGCACTGCCTCATGGGCAAGGGTCCCAAACTGAATAAAAAGATAAAAAGGAGAAAGTGAGCTGAGCACCAGCATTCACCTCTCTCTGCTTTCTGTGAACACAGTGTGACCAGCCAGCTCCTGCTGCTGCTGCTATGCCTTTCTACCATGATGAACTGTACTGTGCACCTGTGAGCAACCGTGAGCGGGAGGACCCTTCCTTTGGTTGCTTTTGTCTGGTACCTCGTTACAACAGAAGTAACTGGTACACTTGCCCAGGCTCAGATGGCTAGTAGGTAGCAGTACTCACTGCTTGCTTCCCTGTGTTGTCTTTGTCCAGCTTGTTGTTACCTTCAGTGTGATGCGGCGACCCAGTGTGGAAATCATCTCAGTGTCCCTTTGGAACAGTGAAATGAGGAGGTGTCATATTCTGTCTTCACGTGCCTCTAGCCAGTGACTCCTTCAGTTACAGCTTTTTGAAGCCAGGGATGTGCTTCAGCTAAAATGAAACTTGGGAAAAGGTCCGATGCAGCCCATGAGCCCTCAGCCCTCATGGATTAGATGGGTGCAGGTTTTTTTTCTGTAGGAATTTATAAAATAGGGCGATTCTAATCACTCAGAATGGTTTAAGATTTGTCCTATATATTGAAATCCTTGGGGAAACTGGACCTGTAATTCTAGGTGTGCCTTGGGGAAACTTACATATCTTGGGAATGAATTAAAAAATACGTTGACCTTAGTGTCTTAGACACTTGCTCCCTGTGGTTGTTTGTGGATAGTTTTTGGCCTATACTTCAGTGGGTGAGAAGTTTCCTGATAGCCTAAAATAAATAACTAAAGGTAATGTGTAGGGTGTGTTGCTTTAATGCAGAGTATAACATTGAAAAATGTGCATTTGGTCTTTAGCCAAATCTGCGCATTCCATTTTGACCTCACCTCTGGCTCATGAATGCTCATGTGATAATTGGATGCATACTGCTTTTTAAGTTGACACTGGCTAAACTTTGGTTAATTTCAGAAGTGATTAAAAAAAAAAACCCAACCTGAAAGAAGTAATGTGACGTTTTTAATAAAAATATCAGCAGGCCGAGGAAATGGCTCAGCTGGTCTAGTGCTGCTGCACAGGCCTCAGGGCCGGAGTTCACCCCCAGCACCCATGTAATGCTCCGGCATGGCACCTACCCGGAACCCGAGCACAGGGAAGACTTGCAGAGCAGTGGTGCTTTTGCTGGCAGTTGACTGGAAGATGACCTCAGCTGTCCGAAGTCCTGTGTGAGACCCCAGCATGGCTTCCCTCTTCTCAGAGCCAGCCAAGAAGCAGCTCCTCCAACACTGGGTAACATGACCATGGACTTGGAACCATAAGCATCGCGTCAGCTTTGCTATGTTCTGTTGCCTAGAGGCATACTGCAGGTCTCATCTACATGACCGTCAGGATGTGGAGACCACAGGGCCACCGTAGAGTCTGTCCATAGGATCGGAGGTCACAAACCATATGACATGCCACTTACTGTGCTGTAAGAGCACACTTCTGCCTCTCAGGGAGCTTGCTAACCCTGCATGACCCAGGGACATGAGATAGATGAATACCCTAGGAGCTATGTGCCCACCTGTACTTCTCCTAAAGACAAAACTAAGGAACTGTTCTAGGTTAAAGGAGGCTAAACAGATAAGGACAAATGGAATCGATGATACTGGTTAGGAACAAAGTACAGAGAACACATTTAGGGGACAGTTGTTGACATTTCAATATGAATTATGCATTGCATTGTATAGGTGATAATTTTTCTGATTTGGATAACTACTGTGGTCATCTAAGATATGTCCTTAGTTTTAGAAAATAAAATTCTACAATATTTGGATAATAGGTAGGCATTTTGTGTGCTACTTTACTCCCAGATCTGAGGTGGGGGGATAGAGAAGTGTGATACAGCAGATGAGACAGTCTTAATTAATTATTGATAAATCTGGTAAAAGACAAGTAGACATTCTTAAGGGCACTTTTGAGATGTTTCTGAAACTTTAAAATTATATCACAATAAAGTTCCCCAAATTGACTTGAATGACAAGAAAATTGTCCTGGAAGTTGGGAGTCTAATTGGGGATTGGCCTTAGTTAATGCTGGTCTATCTGTCCCCAGCTCCAATCTCTTAGGAACTCCTCCTCTGCCATATGCCAGGGATCCTTAGAGATGCCGCCTTTCTCCCTGAGTCAATAAATATTGTTGCTATTTAAGTTGGTTTAAGATTTTGTAAATTGCTGAGTGGTGGCAGTGGTGGCACATGCCTTTAATCCCAGCACTCGGGAGGTAGAGGCAGGCAAATCTCTGAGTCTGATGCCAGCCTGGTCTACAGAGTGAGTTCCAGGACAGCCAGAGTTGTAACACAGAGAAACCCTGTCTTGAAAAACTAACCAGCCAACCAAACAGAAAACCAACCTATAAGCAGTGCTTTATGTTACACATTCATTGAGACAAGTACAGCTGGAAAGCAGGTGTGAGGGGAGAGCCCTTTCCTTTTCTTCTGTGGTCATTAAATGTCATTAGACTTGTGTCTTGTCTGAGGGAAATCTTAGAGGTAAAATACTGTTTTAATAAAATCTAGGAGCATGGAGAGTATTCAGAAAAGAATCAGTTCTTCTGAGGTAATTTTAGATTTGCAATACCTTCTAAACATTGTATATGTCTAGTTTAGTTTAAAATACAGTTGTAGACCTGTTAGATGGCTCAGCAGGAGTATCTACCTGCAGCTAAGCCTGTGAGCTCGAGTTCTATCAAGCCCTGGAACCCACTTGGTAGAAATGACTCCAGAAAGTTGTCTTCTGACCTCCACAGGCGTACTGTGACACATCTGTGCCCCCGCCCCCACATACATGTGCCAGTGTAGTTAAGTCATACCAGGCAAGTACAAGAAACTATGTAACTAAATGTCACAGTTATTACTTAGTGTCTACATTTATTTCAGAATTTTGAAATGTCAGTGGTTTGATATCCTTTCCTTTGGTGATTCAGTCTGGTCTATTGTATAAAAATGCAAAATATTCAGACTGTGTGCTGCCTTGGCGTGCAGACACCAGTCCAGGCCAGTTGTCTCCACACCCACCACTTCATCCAGCTTCCTGGAGTCCCTAGTAGATGCGATTGGGCAGGGCCTACACACCCAACTATGCGCTAGTGTGGGCATGGGAGCCACTGGGGTCCACTCTTCTCTCCTTCAGCTGGCACACTTAATCAGGACTGTTCTAGTTGGTTTTCTGTTGTAATAACACTAGCCAAAGCCAGCTTGGGGAGGAAAGGGTTTAGTTTGCTTTACACTTCCAGTCCAGGGCAGGAGCTCCAGGAAGAACATGGAATCAAGAACTGAAGCAGAGACCATGCAGGAGTACGGCTTACTTCGCGGCTTGCTCTCAGGCTTGGGTTCTGCTACCTGCACAGCCCATGCCCTACTGCCTAGGGATGATAGCACCCACAGTGTACTGGGCCTACATCAGTTAGCAATCAAGAGGATGCCCCACAGACCTGCCTACAGGCCACTCTGATAGAGGCAGTTTCTCAGCTGTCTTCCTCTTCTGGGTGTGTCAGGAAGACAACCAGTATTAGCTGTCACAGACTTCGTGGTAAGTGGTGTCAAGAAATTAACTCAGCTATTTCAGGCCTTTGAGAAGCTCTGAAAAAGCCGTAGAAAACTGTCTACTTTGCTTCTTGAGCGCTATTAGTATAAGAGAAATCAGGAGTTGAAGCTGTTGGTATATAGTCTCAGCAAATTGTCACTCTACAGCATTTCTTTTCTTCCTTGCCAAGCATGTCTTTGAAGCAATCAAATTTATTTTGGGGACCCTGAGATGAATTCTGCAATTAACAAATGTGCAAAACAGCCAGGCACAGACATTCAGAATTAGTCTTTCCTTACTTAGTGGTACCAGTGTAGCATAGGAAAGCTTTTCTGGCTTCTACCTGTCTACACGAGTCTTCAGTGCCTGTTCATGGGTTAAAGCAGCACCTGCCACCTGGTCACAGCACAGCCTTCCCCTCTGTATCATTACTTCTGGAGCCCAGAAAGGGGGGATGGCTGGTGGGAAATGAAACAGTGACTCTGAGTAAGGGGTGCTCAGGTTGTACAAAGAGGCAAAAGAAGCAGGTCTGGTCCACCTTCAAAGCTGGAATTGTGGAAGCAACAGGGCTGTGGAGATGGGAGCAGGGTTTGCTTGTCTTACAGTGAGGAGGAAGTAAGAGGGTCCCTGGTCCTAAATGCTCACGTCTGCAGGGATCGTGTATTTTGAGACAGTCTCCTCAGGGTTAGGGTTAGGGTTGTACCCCAGGCGAAACTTGAACTTGCAATAGGAGAATCGTGAAGTTCCAATCCTCTGTCTCTACTTCCCAAGTGGTGGGATTATAAGTGTGCACCACCCTCCTCAGCTTGTCCTCTGGGTCGAACCCAGAACCTCTTGCACACTGAGCAGACACTCTGCCTACCAGCTGAGCCACAGCTCCAGCCCTCAATGACTTCCTATAATGTGAAGTCAGTTGTTAGAAAGTTAATGGCAAAGGCCTGTCTCCCTTTTTTTGTGAATTATTTGATTGTCATTTTAAACATTAAGATCAATCAAGTAGGAATAAAATAGTATTTGTCCTTGGAATATATGGAATTTGGTCTAAGCTACAGATTTCCCCTAATGAAATTTCACTGTGAATTGTCTGTCACAATTACTTATGTTGATTACTCAAAAATACTTCCTCTCTAACTTTGTAGGGAAATATTTCTTTCTAAGCTTCTGTTCAGTAAAATCTAAATACTCAGTGACTGTCTTTTCTGTCTGATTTGTGTATTACTGTATTTTTGAACATTGGAAGTAGAATGATGAAAGAGAAAAATGTATGTCTGTGACACAAAAAAGGCAAAATAAAACTGAAATTCTAGTGATGGTTTTGAGAGTTGAAGAGTTGAGACTGACGTGAGAGGGAAACACCTGTTTACTCGACACATGAAACAAGAGAAAGTACTAGTTGCCTTTCCTGGGCTTCTGTTTAAGTCCTCACCTCTTTTTCATTCAGTAAAAATAGGCGGGTACTCTAGGCCTTCCCGTTTTCTCGGCTCCTTGAATTTCCTTGAAAACTGCACATGGAGTCAGACCCCGTTGCACACCTGTCCTTGACAGTCCAGAGCTCTGCAGAGTCGGGGTGGAGCTAGAGCAGCGATAAGGACTCTGGGTCTGGCCATTGTGTCCTTCCAACAATGGCTCCTTGTAAGGCAGGTTGAGTGCATCAATACTACATTGTAGTTCTGGTGTGTGTAATTGGTACAGTGTCTCTTCCAGCCCTCTCCCCAACTTTCTTCAGGTGGCAAATAGGTCAAGGTCTTGTGGATAAATGTGACTCTCTGAGGTACATGAGGAAGATAGCAAGGACGGGCTTCTCAAATGACAGTGGCCTCTGACCTCAGAAATCCACGGTTTCTGCTGTGACATCTCTCCTGACAGTTACCTCCCGAAGCCAGACAGACTATCTCTTCTCCCTCTGGCTCTCTCTTCCCCTCAGGTGTTTTTCAGGAGCTGTGCACCTTTGTTTTTGAGACAGGGTCTTTCTCTGGGACTTGAGGAATGATAATTTGGTTCTCTGGCCGGCCAGTGAGCCCTAAGGATCTGTCGTCTTGTCTTCTCCATGCTAGGATTACACGTGTGCAGCACCCTGCTCTCTTTTTAACGTCGTGTGTGCTGGGGATCAGTAAGCACTGTACTGGCTGAGCTTTCTCCCCAGCCCTCCAGGTCACACTTTGGATGTCCTGTGTATCTCTTCCTCTTGACCGAGCTGTTGACCGAGCTGTTTGAGGTCAAGGACTGTGCTTCATCTGTCTTCGCAACACATTTCAGTGTGTGGTGTGAAGCAGGGCTTAAATGAAGATTAGTTGCAGAGTTGCTTAAAAACCACAGACACAACTTTGACTGTTTGGGGAGAGGGAGGGTTGGGCAAAGGGCTCACGAAGCCTAGCCTTTCCTCCAACTCGCTAGATGGCTGAAGCTGTTGTCAACTAGTCTTCCTGCCTCCACCTCCAGAGTGCTTGGCTTACAGGCATGTAGCCCCGGTGCACACTGGACGACTTCAGATGTCTGCTGTTCTCCTGTCTCAGTGGCAGGTGTGCTGTATTCCGTTTTCTTTAATGCACGTAACCCATGCTAAGGATTCTAGTTCACTTTGGCTTGTTTATATTAATATTTGTTTGTTTGTTTTTGAGATGGGGTCTCACTATATACAGCCCTGGTAGGCCTAAAACTTGATATGTAGAGCAGGCTGGCCTTGAACTCAGAGAGATCTGCCTGCCTCTGTCTCCTGAGTGCTGAGATTAAAGGCATGTGCCAGGCTTTATTTATATTAATTTTTACAGTAAAAAATGGAATGGTTAGAAAATAAGCCATCCCCCATCACCTCCTGTTCCCACTCCCTAGTAATAAAAGCCATTAGAATTTTATATTTTTCTTACCTTTTTTTCCTTGTGGGCATGTGTTTTTGTAAGAATTATATTACGTGTGAACAATATTGGTTTGTAACCAAATTTTTTTCACCTCAGAGGCTCTGGTAGTAGAGATTGAGCATCCAAGCTATTAGGCAGATCGATTAAATCCATTTTTCTTAGGATGAGTTCATTGAGATGCAGCACTCTGTGTTAGTTACTGTGTGTATGTGTGTGTGCGTGCACATGCGTATGCATGTGCTGTGATCAAATAGCATGAGCAAAGGCAACTTAAGAAAAATTTATTTTGGCTTATGGTTCCAGAAAGCCAGATGTCCATAATGTAGGGAAGGCGTGGTGGGTGGCAGGAAGAGGAAGCTGAGAGATCATATCTCAAGCCCACTCAGGAAGTAGAGCTCGAACTGGAGGTGGGTCAAGACAATAGACCCACAAAGCCTGTCCTCAGTGATATACTTCCTTCAGCGAGGCTCCGCCTCCTAAAGGTTGGACATTCTCCCTAAACAGTGCCATCACTGGGGACCAAGTGTTCAAATACATGAGTTATGGGAACATTTGTTCATTTAAACCACTACACGCTCTCCTAAACAAAGGAGCAACTGCGTTGTCTTTAAATACCAGTGATTCTGACCTGGATGTGCTCAGGGTGTTGTGCCGATGTGAAGACACTCTGAGGAACCATGCTAGATTTGTAGTTGTTGCTGTAAGGAGAGGTTCATGTGGGCAGCTGTGGACGGGAGGCTGGACCTGGAGTCTGCACACTGGTGGTGTACTCTACCTGGGGCTAGATGTGTGAACTTTGAGCAAGTCATTTAACCTCTTTTCACCTTCTGTAGAGCAAAAGAATTGAATAGAGTGTGAACTCCCTTGTTGTTTTTTCAAGACAGGGTTTCTCTGTGTAGTCCTGCCTGTTCTGGAACTCACTCTGTAGACCAAGGCGGGCCTTGAACTCAGCGATTCTCCTGCCTCTGCCCCCCAGTACTGGAGAGGCACGTGCTACCACTGCCTGGCTTGTGAACTCACTTTAATAAGACGTGTTCTTTGATTTTTTTTCTGATGTTCAAACATACAAAAAAAATTTTGTGTTTCAACTGTCAGTTTTGTTCTCAAAAGAAGAATGATGTGAGTGAAAACTGCTTATGCCCCTTGCAGTAACTGAGTGCTGACGTGCAGCTGGGAGCCGCCTTCTCACCCTCTCTCCTTCCCACTCCTCTTTTCCCTGCAGTCCAAAGGCAGGGTGTTGTCATGCCTCACTCTGTCACTCTGTGGGCTCTTGCAGGGCTCCCATTGTCCCTTCATCAGAATGCTTACAGGAGTTGGTCTGGCTTCTGTTGGTGTGAGCAGCCTGGCCTCTCAGCTGATGCTGCCTCTCTTGTTCATTGTCCCTCACACACTGGCTACCTTGCTGTGTGACAGAACATCTCAGGCCCTTCTGTCTCAGGCTCTTTGTGCTGGCCACTGCTGCTTCTAATGCTTTCTCAGATTGTGGTATACCCAGCTATCCCTCACCCACCTCCATTCTTCTCTGGTGTAGCCACAGGGTATGAAGTATGCATTAATTATTTAAAATCTTACGCTGCTGCCTTGAAATACCTGTTCTCTTCACACGTTATCTTGTCTCTTTCCTACGAGAACGTAAACTTTAGAGAGCACAGGTTTTTTTTCTTGCGTTCACTGCTGTGTCCGGCTCTGCAGTTCTGAGCAGATAACTTCATCTTCAGAGACTTTTCTCATCTGTGTAAAACGGTAATGTGTTTATAGCGTTTATAGGCATCGTTTTGGCTAAGCACTGCTCCAGTGAGCTTATGTTAACTAAGCTCATAAAGAAATAAAGATTCATAAAGAAATCATGACAGCAGTACAACCCATTTCACAAGCTGCACACAGAAGCACTGGTGTAGAAAGCCCCTGACTCAGGACAGGTATCCTGCTACACTGTACTAGTCTGGGGGCCTGTGAACCCTCCCCTCATGAGGATGGTATCCTTAGGGAGCCGCTGGGGACCCTCACACTGATGTCTTTCCTCTACAGAGCTCATGCTGCCCTTTCCCTCGTGACTTAGGAGTTGTGTGGTGGATGTGAGGCTCATGCCGCTTTTGAGATGCATCTAGTTGAAATGTTCTGCTGTGGCCTCATACTGGAATGTTTTCTAACTTTATGAGGAAAATTAATTTCGAGTTTACAGACCACATCAGAAGAAAACTTTGAAGCCTAATCTATTCAGCAGTTAGAGTGGCTATTCAGCCACTGGTTAAAATGCTCTCACGTGCCAGCTAGTCTAAGCCTGAACCTGCAGACCTCTTCTTTATCAGGGTTTGCTTATTATGCAAATGAATTATATGTAGGCAGCTCTTGGGAAAGTACTTATTTTGTTAACTTTAAACCACCCTCTGTGTAGCAAAAGGTAACTTGGTCTTTAATAACATTAGGTCCCTGCTTCCTTGTTTTGCTGCATAAGATAGCAGAGGTGGTTGCTGTCGCTGGATTAAACTAGAAGGAGCCTGCAGCAGTGTGTCCATCTGTCTTTGTCCTGTTTCTCCTCAGACTGGGCCTTCTTGTTTGTTTTTTCAGTTTGGCACAGAAGCTCTTTTCAGAAGTGATACACTGTAAACCACTTAGAACAGGCTGCTTTCCCTAGGAGCAATTTTTACCCAAGCACCTGGGGCTGAGGGCAAATGTTCCTTATATACTGGCAGAGTTTGGACCCTTTCTGTCCTGCTGATGTTTGTGTATGTGTTTGAAAGCTGATCATGGTAAATAAGAGTACACGTGATTTCTCTCTAGGAAGTTCCAGTAGGGCAGGCTGCCTGCACACCTCCTCTCTTAGTCCCTGGGCAGGGTGGTTCCAAGGTCAGTGTTTCCTCTTCCCTCTGTTGACTTTGACCACATAGCACTAGAGTTCATGGGTTCTAGAGATGGAACCGGGTCTAAACTCTAGCTAAATTGCCTGCTCAAATCCCTGATATCCTTAATCTCGATTCCGAGCCTCTAAAATTGGGGAGAGGTGTAGGTTAATATGCATAGTGCCTATTTAATAGTGCTAGTATGAGAATTAAGATGTGTGAAAAGAATTAACCGGGGACCTTGCACATCACAGTCAGGTAGATGTCAGCTGATAGGAAAATCTACTTTAAGTTGTACTTCTTTCTTTTACATGGATGTTAACTTATCCGTACATGTGAAAACCTATCTGACCTCTCTAGGTGCTGAATACACAAGACTGACCCAAACAGACCTGACCTTGAGCAGAGTCCAGTAGGAGAGACGTGTGTGCCTTGAAACCTGACAGTTACTCGGACCTTTATGTTGAACCAGGAATGGAGTTTTAAATACAGACTTTAATTTTTAAAAACTTCTACATGAAACAAAATAAGAAAAAAAAATGAGTGTAGTTTTCTAGAGTTTTGAGAAAGACATGCTCACATGAGCTGAGAGAGCCTGTGTAACTGTCCTTCAAGGACAGTTAGTAGGTCAGTAGAAACGGAAGAAAGGGATAGAAAGAAACAGGGTTTGTCAAGCAGACTGGAGCAAGTCCATTGAGGATTTTTTTTTTTAAAGTGAAACAAGGAGAGCAATTGTGAACTGGAAAGTGAAGTCCGTAATTTTCCAGCCCTGAAGCCATAACTTCTGACAGCAGAGTCAGAATGAGTAGCTGGTTTTGCCAGAAATAAAATTTGGTTTAAAAGTATGAACAAACCTCAACAATTCTAACATGGTACAGGGGTCATGTTTGTTTTTGGTGTAACCAAATATTATGTAAAAGTTTACTATTAACTATTAAATAGTATGTCATTTAAAAATATTTTTATGTATATGAATGATCTCTCCCCCATATATGGTACACACACACACACACACACACACACACACACACACACACACACATCTGGTGCCTACAGAAGTCAGAAGAGGGCATTGGATCCCCTGGAACTATAGTTACAGATGGTGTGAGCCATGCCACGTGGGTGCTGGGAACCAAACCAGGTCCCTTGCAAGAGCAGCAAGTGTTTTTAAAACTGAGCCATCTCTTCAGCCCCTTACACATCAGTTTTATAGTGAATGAGATTTAGCATAATGAGAGCTGGGCACAGTGGCTCACACCTTTAATCCTAGCAGTTGGGAGGCAGAGGTAGGTGGATCTCTGTCAGTTTGAAGCCAGCTTGGTCTACAGAGTGAATTCTAGGACAGCCAGGGCTACACAAAGGAAACCCTGTCTTTTTTTTTTTTTTTTTTTTTTTTTGGTTTTTCGAGATAGGGGTTCTCTGTGTAGCTTTGCACCTTTCCTGGAACTCACTCTGTAGCCCAAGCTGGCCTCGAATTCACAGAGATCCGCCTGGCTCTGCCTCCCGAGTGCTGGGATTAAAGGCGTGCGCCACCACTGCCCGGCGGAAACACTGTCTTAAAAAAAGAAACAATAACAACAAAAGATTTAGCATAATGAACATATTAAGTATATTGATGCATTTACTTTTTAAAAATGTAAATGCAGTTTTTCCTCATTTATTTTCTTTATATTAAAATAAGGCAATTTAAAAAATAACAGTAGCTATCAACTGATAAATGAATGACTAAAATGTGGTATATCCGTACAATAGAATGTTATTTGACAATAAAAAGATGTGAAATGCTAATATAGCATAATATGAGCAGAACATGCGAAGTGAGAGTGGCCCTTTACTAATGACCATTTGTTGTATGATTGCATTTATGTGATGTCCAGAATTGTTCCTGTGTAGAGACAGAAAGTAGACCAGTCATTGTGTGGGATAGAGGAGGAGAGAGGTTGGAAAACGGTGACTGCAGGAGGCCACAGTGTACTGAGGCAAAGGAGGGCAACGAACAAATAGAAGTCTGCCTGTGACTGCGCATGTACACTGAGTGCATTGTATGGTATGTGATTATGTAGTATGGAAGCTGGTGTGGTTTTGTGGTTTTCTTTTTCTTTAAATTAACTGCTAAGGTATAGAAGGTAGAACTCCATGCGTATCCTGGGGCTCTAACTTATAACTCAGGTTGTCAGATTTGGCAGCAGGTGTCTTGCTAAGCCATATCTCAGGCCCTGCTTCAATTTTTTAAAACAAATTGATCTATAATTATTATTGTCTAATGTGTGTGTTGTGAGTTTAGCCACATGTGTGTGGGTAAGAGTGGAGGCCAGCAAAGTGAGTTGGCTATCATACCTAGTCCCAGCTGAGTTTAGGCAGTTGTGAGTAACCTGACTTGGATACTGGAAATTGAACTCAAGGTCTCTGGAAGAGCAGCAGGTGCTCTTAACCACTGGGCATCTCTCTAGCCCTTGGCTCAATTTCTTTCTTTCTTTCTAGCTCTTTTTTTGAGATAGGGTTTCTCTGTGTTTCCCTGGCTGTCCTGAGACTTGCTCTGTAGACGAGGCTGGTCTCAAACTCAGTGATCTATCTGCCTGCCGCTGCCTCCTAAGTGCTGGTATTAAAGGTGTGCGCCACCGTGCCCAGCTTTACTTGAAATTTTTAATCAGGAAGAAATAGGGTAACAATCACATCTCCTTGGTAGAATTATTGTGAGGACTTGCAGTGTCATACATGTGGATCTTGATGCAGATGCTGGCACGTGCACAGTAAAGTTACACTGTTTTGTTTCGTGATTTCCTAATAATAGATTTTCAGGTACTGATCCCTTCCCACTCCCCTCCCCCCCTCCCCCCAGGTTTTTCTAGACAGGGTTTCTCTGTGTAGTTTTGGTGCCTGTCCTGGATCTCGCTCTGTAGACCAGGCTGGTCTCAAACTCACAGAGATCCGCTTGGCTCTGTCTCCCGTGTGCTGGGATTAAAGGCATGCGCCACCACTGCCCGGCTCAGGTATTGATATTTTAACAGCCTTGAGCCATGAAATATTTTTAAATTAAAATTTAAAATATGCATTTTCTCAACTTACCTACAATGTAAATTTCCAGCTTGGGCTCAGGCTAAAAACTAAGAGCAAAGATTACCAAATTTTACCAAATTTGTCTTGAGACTGGAGCCCTATGCTGTTTTTGGGATACATGGTAAACTGGATGTAGACTAGAAAGAGTGTATAATGAAGATGTGGTATATATACACAAAGAAACTTTAACTTAGCTGTTAAGAAAAATAAAATTATGATATTCACAGGAAAATAGATGGAACTGCAAAGTGTTTTAGATGACATGACCCCGTATCAGAATGACAAAATTTGCATATTCTCTCTCACGTGTGGATTCTAACTTAATGTTTGTGTGTGTATGTAAATAAGGAGGCATGAGACATTTTCTGTGGGCAAATACTTCCCTTTCCTTACATCTAGATGATTATTCTGTTTGTCCTGGAGGCATAGATCTTTCTATACCCTGTTCCTTAGCACATGTCTTACACACGGCAGAGTCTATAAATGTCCATGGAACTATGAAGTAAATATTTCACTGAGTGAAATAAAAAGTTCAGAACTCCAGAGGGTGGGATTGAGAATCTCTTAAAAAGAACAAACATGGCCCATCTTATCAAAATAGCACAAAATAATCATGATATGTAAATCAGTGATCTGAGGCCAGTCATTTCTCCAGAAAGGTCAGCTGCTTATTTGAAATGTTATTATGGCCGGGCGGTGGTGGCGCACGCCTTTAATCCCAGCACTCGGGAGGCAGAGCCAGGCGGATCTCTGTGAGTTCGAGGCCAGCCTGGACTACCAAGTGAGTTCCAGGAAAGGCGCAAAGCTACACAGAGAAACCCTGTCTCGAAAAACCAAAAAAAAAAAAAAAAAAAAATTGAAATGTTATTATGAACTTTGAACTGAAGGGACTTTCATCTCATGCTTAAAGCACATGATTAGTAAGCATTAATTAAAGTTCCATATGACACAAAATTATAATCTCCATTTTGAAAGCCAAGGTTAAATACTAACTATGACTAAAAGATACAGATGTTGAAAGTAAAAAGGCCTGTTTGTTATTATTTAACTTTACTCTGATTAAATATGAACTCCCCCCCTTTAAATTTATCTATTGAAAAAATTCACTTTGAGAGCCAAGCCAATGTTCCCAACACTTGAGATTGATAATACAGACAAGGAACTCGAGGAACTACTTTTTCAATCACAGGTTTCACTAACAACTATCTACTACTCTACCAGATTCAAAAGCTCTCAAAGAAAACTCCATCCCCCCCAGTTCCACAGGTGGTTCAACTCAAAGAAGCCACCCTGAGTACAACAACATACCAGAGCACCATAGAAATCAAGTCAACTTCATGCCCATAATAACTCTGCCTTCTGGGAAGTAGAAACTGCTTCTAGTCCAGCCACTCATTTTCTGTGCTTCAGTAATCTCTGGCTTGCCAGTAATTGATATTGATATGAGAAGGCATAAGCATGTGTACGGAAAGGTACAGGAAAGCTTAACATTTGAAGAAAAAAATTAACAAAAGGACATATTTCATCTTGCTTTATGTTACCCAAATGGTGATGCCCACTTATCCATCAACTTTAATAAAAAAATTTAAAAAAGAAGCTAAAATTGTGGTTTGGTATGTCTTTGTATATCACACTAATCTAATGTTTGGCATCACAAAATTGTCCTATTGTGTATCTGGCTTGCCTTTACTATTTTTTGAAATGTTTCTTACTACTTCTTTAAATATCATTTTCTTTAAACCTGTTTTTCCTTTTGGTTAATACAGTCTTGTTTGAATCTCAGGTGGTCTTTTAATAAAAAACCCAGAGCCAGATATCAGGGTGAAAGCTGAAAGATCAGAGAAGCAGAGCAGCCAGCCACTAGTTCTTCCCTCTACGAAATCCTCATTCTAAAGAGAGTGAGTTCCTGTCTCCTCACGCCTTATGTACCTTTCTCTGCCCTGCCATGTCACTTCCTGGGATTAAAGATGTGTGCTTCCCAAGCAAAGGCCTGAGATCTCAAGTGCTGGGATTCAAGGTGTGTGCCACCACTGCCTGGCTGTTTCTCTCCTATACCGGATCAGTCTCATGTAGCCCAGTGTGGCCTTGAACTCACAGAGATCCACCTCTGTCTCCTGAGTGATAGGATTAAGGGTGTGTGCCACCACTGTCTGGCCTCTATGTCTAATCTAGTGGCTGGCTCTGTCCGCTGATCCTCAGGCAAGTTTATTCAGGTACACAGTATATCACCACACAGTCTTTCTTCTCATTTGTTTTTTTCCTGGCATGGCAGTTCTGCCTCTTTACACTATTCTGTGCTGTGTTTTAGGTGTGTTTGTAGTGACTAGTGTGTTATGAAGTTACTTTTTTAAAACAATTCCCACTTGAGAATCTGCCTCTTAATGGGCATGTTTCACCTGTTTGCATTCATTAGGATGTCTAATATATGTGGACTAAGATCTGTTTTCAGGTTGTTTGCCCCGTTTTGGTCTTCATGCCTCCTCCCACACTGCAGAGCACATTTTGCAGTCAAGCATGCATTTCTGCATAGAAGCAGTGATATAGAAAAGCCATGGACACTGCTCTCTCCAATTGATCAAAGTCCCCACAGCTCTTTCTGTCCTTCTGACCCATGATAACAGGATCCAGACCAAAAGTTCCTTCAGAGAATGAGTACCAGACAGATTTGGAATTACTTAAACTGTTTTATGGACTTCTCTACCCATTGTTGAAAATTGTGATGCAAAACATTGATTACTGGGTAACCTACTTAATGTGATTAGTGTAGGGTCAA
Organism: Peromyscus californicus insignis; assembly: GCF_007827085.1. Lineage (NCBI taxonomy): Eukaryota > Metazoa > Chordata > Mammalia > Rodentia > Cricetidae > Peromyscus > Peromyscus californicus. The sequence goes on along the minus strand of NW_026294469.1, from coordinate 56,149,211 downwards.
GTTTCCTATATACAAAGCCACATACCAAGCCACAATTTTAGCTTTTTGTTTTTCTTTCTGTAAGTATACTGTAACAAAGCACCATGTCATCCTAAATGTACTTAGTACTTGGACGTCAAGTATATTAACTCATACTCACAATATTGGCTTCCTGGGACCATTGAGATGGCTCAGTGGGTAAAGGCTCTTAATGCCAAGCCTGACAACATAACTTTGATCCTTAGAACCTACATGGTGAAAGAAGGGAATTGAAATCACCCTCTAACCCCACCACACACACAAAACACATACACACACACACACACACACACACACACACACACACACACGAATGTAAATTAAAAAAATGATTTGGTCTCTTTGTTGTATAGTAACACTAATAGTGGTTGAATTTGTAGTATTTTTCAGGCCCTACCTGTCTTTATTATGCTTTGGGTATAAAATATAAATGTGTGCCAGATCCCAATATGGCCTTTCTTGTAATGTCTGTGACTTGTCCACAGGCTCATATAAAAAGCATTGTTTTCCTTACTCTATAGACCTGTGTTGTTTAGTTTGGTAGCCACTTTCTACCTTTTAAAATTATGATTAGATAAAAATGTTAGCTTTTCAGTGGTCCCTTGTGCCTAATGAACAGCAGTAGGCAACCTAAATATAGAGCATGTTGCGCTAGAATATTCTTTTAGACAATGCTGCAGTTTAGAATAAAGATCACTTTGTAGATTTATGAATATTTATTCATTCAGTTGGGTTCTGCCCATCAAATTCACATTTTAAGATATTATTGTAGTTATACCATGCTGTGTTTTTTGTTTTGTTTTCTTTTTGTCATTTTCCATTTTTACTATACCTTTAGCAATATTTTTAAATGCTTTTTTTAAATTTGAGACTTTCATGTATGGCTACATTTTGTTTGCATCATTCCCACCTTCTTCTCTCCTCTCCATCTCCTCCTGTGCTCCTCCTATCCCTTCTCTTTTTCTCCCCAACTCCCTCTCAAATTCATGACCTCTCTTTTAATTATTGTTACACACACATCCCCCAACTGAGTCCAATTAGTGTTGCTGTTACTTGAACGTGTTCGGGGCTGATCACTCAAGGATTGGGGTCTGTCCCTGATAAACACTGGTTCCCTCTCTCTGAGTAGTCATTGACTTCCTGTAGATTTTTATATTTTTAATCAAAACACAATTTACATACCATGACATTTGTCCATTTAAAATGTGTAGTTCATGATGCTCAGTATGTCCTTTTGGGAATGGGGAGGAAAGGGTTTATTTGGTTTACAGTTTATGTCACAGTCCATCATTGAGGGAGGGAAGTCAGGCAGGAACTCAGTGAAGAACCTGAAGGTAGGAACAGGCAGAAACAGCTGGAAAACAAAGCTATATGAGCATCACAGCCACTAAGTTGTGAATATTTTCTTCATCCCAAGAAGTGTTTGTTTTGGTTTTTCAAGACAAGGTTTCTCTGTGTAACAATCCTGGCTCTCACTTTGCAGCCCAGGCTGGCTTCGAACTCATAGAGATCTGCTGGCCTCTACCTCCCCAAGTGCTGGGATTAAAGGTGTGTACCACCACCACCGCCCAGTGATTTTTTTTTTTTTAATATTTATCCGTTTTTTATTTTATGTGTTTGAGTGCTTTGCTTGCATCTAGTAAGTGAACCATGTGCATGCCTTATGCTGCAGAAGATCTGGATCCCCTGGAGCTGGAGTTCCAGGAGGCTGGGAGCCTCCCAATGTGGGTGCTGGGAACCAAAGTCTATTCTCCTAGAACAGCAGGCACTTCTAACCACTGAGCCATCTTGCCAGCCCCAAGGATTTTTATACCGATTGGCAGTTATTACTCACGTCTCAGTAGTCTGGCTTTAGGCAATTAAAAAATCTTTCTGTCTCTATAGATTACCAGTCATAGGTATTTTATATAAATAGTGACTTTTGCTTCCCAGGGTCTGTGATGGAATACCTTTGTGTCAGTGGGACATTTGTCTTTTTATGACCCTCTAATACTGTTTTCTATGGATACACCAAAGTTATATGCTGCAATTGAATTTGGGCTTTTACTGAAGTTTGTAACCATTCTTATATTTCTGTAATATTTAAAATAAAATTTGCTATATAAAGAAGTTAGGTGCTGAGGCTGTAGCTTGGTAAGTGTTTAGAATGTGTGAGAATGTGAGCATTTCAGATTCAGAATTTCAGAATTGTGATACCCAGCATCTCAAAAGAGGGCACTGGGGAGAGAGCTTAGTTAGTAAAATGCTTGTGCAAGTATGAGGGCCTGAGCGGGGATCCCCAGCATCCCATAAAAGCTCGGTGCCTGGTATGTCTGCAGTCTCTTCATGGTGAGGGAGGAGGGACACGCCAGTCCCCTTGAGTCACCGGGTGTTTATTTGGTGATGAGTATCTCCAGCATCACTGCTCACATCAGGGGTGTGGGTTAGCATCAGATATTTTATCAAAAATGTCTGTGTAGTAAATAGAAATTATATTTTATCTCACTCCCCATGTCTTCATGCAGTAGATGCTACTGTGCCTTCCCAGTCAGTCTGAGGGCATGCTGAGCTCCTGGGCACATCCCTTCCTCTAAGAATGACTACTGGCTTTCTTCCCCATTGCAGAAGGCATGGGGGACTTCATCTGACTCACACTCACTGGAAAATTCTTTAGTGTACTTTTTTTTTTTCAAGAGAACTATAGTAACATTTCACCGAGACCATGTCCTTGCTCAGCTGGGAAGCACTTTCAAACCTTGTTTTCCTCTTCAGCTCTTCAGTACTCTCCTTCTTCCTCACTCCCAGCTCTAATTGCAGTTTCCTTCACTTGAGAAAACAGAAACACCCAAGGAGCACTTCTGCATTCTCCTCCACCCGGTGCACTGCCGAAATCCTCACTCAGGAACAGCGGTTCTCATGCAGGCCGTGATCGGATGGAAACCAGCAGAAGACTGTGGAACCAGGAGAAGAAACTGGCTCAGAAGGAGGACAGGCCCTGTGGGTCTTATGCGGCCGTGGTGGACTCAGAGGCTTAATGATTGAAGGCAGCTGAGGCCTGCCCAGGGCTCTGCACTGAATGGTGGCATGGGATGCAGCTGTCCTCCTGAGGAGTACTGCTGCTGGTGCCTGAGTAGACGTGTTGACTCCATCTGGGACATTTATCTTGTTTTGGAAACTTAGGAACCGCAGTAAATAAGAAGGCTTGGGCCTTTTGATTGCTGCTAAGTGGTAACACTTCCTAAGGATTGAATTAAGCTCAGTGTTTTTTAAAATTCTATACCTTGTTTGTGTGTGTGTCCCTGGAGTTACAGATGGTAGTGAACTGCCTGGTGGGAGTGCTGGAAATTGAACTCGGGTTCTCTGTGAGAACAGTCGTGCCCTTCACCGCTGAGCCCTCTCCTGCCCTGACCCCGGCGTCCCTGTTGTAATAAAATATACGTACCATCCTAACCATTTCAAGCATACACCCTGTGCCATTAAAGCCATTTATAGTGATCCACATCTGTCACTACTGTCTGCTTCCAAAACTGTTACATAAACTCTGTACTCACCAAACCTTAACTAACCTGCTCCCTACTGGTCTTGAGTATGTTTTCTGTCTCTATAAATTTCCTTATTCTAGATGTTTCATTTAGTGGAATCCTAGCTTTTTGTGTGACTTCTTTTACTTAAGATAATGTATTAGTTTGCTTTCTGTTGCTGTGACAAAACACTGTGACCAAAGCCCACTCGGGTTTATTTCATTTACAGCTTACAGTCCATCATGAAGGGAAGTCAGGGCAACAACTCAGGCAGGAACCTGGACGGGGAACTGAAGCGGAGGCTGTGGAAGAGTGTTGCTTGTTGGCTGGCTCTTCATGGTTTACTCAGCCTGCTTTCTTACACAACCCAGAACCACCTGCTTAGAGTAGACTGGGCCTCCCACACCAATCATGAATCAAGAAAATGCCCCAAAGCTTGCCTCCAGTACAGTCGGATGGAGGCAATCCCTCTGTTAAGGTTCCCTCTTCCCAGATGACTCTAGCTTGTATGAGCTGACCAAAAAACCAAAACAAACAAACAAAAAAACCCCACTAACCAGCACACATTTTTAAGGTTCATCCATGATATCGTATGGCTCAGAATTTCATTGCTGTAAGGGCTTGGTGATGCTTTACTGTATATATAGCCTCAATCTGTTAGTTTGTGACAGTGTCTCATATTGCCTAGTCTGGCCTTGAACTTACTGTATAGCCAGGGATGGCCTTGAACTCCTGATCCTCCTGTTTCAGTGTTCCAAGTGCTGGAATGACAGGCATGTGTCATTTCCCAATCATTTTAAGCAAGCTTCAGTACTACTTAGGAATATATATGTATAAATCCTTCTCAACAGTGGAAAGTTCCTCTTTCTCAGCATTGTTCAGATTTGATTGTCTCTGATTTGTTTCTTCTCCAGATGACCTTAAAGCCCAATTTGTTTTCAACTGAAGGAGAGAACCAGTTCCAAAATTGAGTATTTCTTCAGAGGCCAGGCAGGTTGTCATGATGACGGTTAGATTGCTAATGTAGGTCTTCTTTACAGTACAATTTATTTTAACACCTACTTGAAAAAATTTTTACTTAGCCTTTCTATTAATCAAAACTAAAGTATTATACCTTTGGTTTTTCATGTTTTAATTCTGTGTTTTATTACTCATAATGTTAATGCTGGTTGGTGTAAGCTGAATAGCAGCATCACCTGGGATTGAGTGGTTGGTCTGAGGTCACACATCAGCTAGCAGGCGGAATCCCATCTCACGATTCCTGGTTCAGTGTCCTCTTCACAGAAGAATGAACTCACTCAGCTAGTTTTCAGCAGTCTTGAGAGCCAGGATGTGTGGTTCACACCTTCAGTCGTAGCACTTGGGAGTTTGAGGCAGGAAACTACTACTACAGGATGAGTTCCAGGCCAGCCTGGGCTACCAAGGTGAGGCACTACTTGAAAACAAACAAATCTTGAGCCACAAATAATTTAAATGTAATAATATATTGCTAATTTAGATAGTTTGATGTATAAACAAATCTGTAGTCTTGTATAAATGCTATCCAAATCATTTCTTCACCCCAGAAGTTATCTTTACTGTCAGGTCTCCTACCCCAGCTCCAATTTCCTGTACATGGAATCATACAGGATATTCTTTTTATACTGCCTTTATTGTTGCTGCTGGGTTGTTTCTTTGTTCCTATTTTTGATTGAACAAGAATTTCTGCAACTCCTCTGTTATCACATTCTCTAGTAGTGTGTTCTTTCTTTTTGTCACCAGCCTTGTATTCCATTGTATCACGTTAGGTTGTTTACAGTATGTGGCTGTTGTGAGCACTTATGTTTGAATCTTTTAAGAATCCTGTGTATGATGTGTATGATGTGTGTGTGCATGTAGAGGTCATAGGACGACTTTAGGTGTTGGTTGTTGCCTTTTTTTGAGATAGGGCCTTTTGCTGTTCACCCTTGTGTACAGCAGGCTGGCTGGCCTGAGGGCTTCTGGGGACTCTCTTGTTTCTGCCTCCCGTCATGCTCTAGGAACAGGTGTGTGCTACTACTTTCAGCTTTTTGTAGGTTCTGGGGATCAAACTCAGGTCCTCATGCTTGCAAGCACTCCACCTGCTGAGCCATCTCCCCAGCTTATGTGAGTCTTTGTTTGTTTTGAGACAGGATCTCTATGTAGCCCTGGCTGTCCTAGAACTTGCTACATAGACCAAGCTGGCCTTGAACTCACAGAAATGCACCTATCTCTGCCTGTGCCTCCTGAGTACTAGGGTTAAAATCAAGCCCTGCCATGCCTGGTCTGTGTAAATCTTTTTATGGACATATATGTTTATTGCTCTTGGGAAATATCCTGGTTGGGTTTTTGTCAACTTGACCCAAGCTAGCATTATCTGGGGAAAGGAAACTTAAATGAGAAATTGTCTTCATCCAGATTGGCTGTAGTCCAGTCTGTGGGGATTGGTTGATTGTTGATGAGGGAGGACCCAGCCCACTGTGGGTGATGCCACCCCAGGGCCTGTGTTTCTGAATAATATAAGAAACAGGCTGAGGAAGCCATGAGGAGCAAGTCAGGAAGTAGTGTTCTCCATGGCTTGTGCTTCAGTTCCTGCCTCCAGATTCCTACCTCGAGTTTCTGCCCTGACTTCCTCAATGATGGACTGTAATGTGGAAGTGTCAGTGAAATAAACCCTTTCCTCTCCAACTTGCTTTTGGTAATGGTGTTTTTATCACAATAATAGAAACCCTAAGACAGTAAATAACTAGAAATGTAAATAACTAGAAACCCTAAGACAGTAAATAACTAGAAATGTTATTGGAACTTAGTGTGGTAAATATGTGTGACTTTTAAAAGAAACTGTTAGATATTTTTCAATATACTTGTAGTTATATTATTTTCTGTTCATATTAGCAAATATGAAAGTTCCCACCCTCCCCAATACTTGGATTTAAAGGCTGAATGAATAGAGGTGGGATTTGTCAGACAAAACGTTGGGTGAGGACCACTTGGAGGGTATTGTGAGTCCAAAGGAAAGGTACAACACAGTGAAAGTGCTCCAAGTGATCTACAGTGGGATGCTGAGAGCCTGGGGACCATTTGTAAATGGCTTGAGTGACATGTGAATGAATAGATGATATGTTGACCTAGAAAGTCCTCTAATGTTGGTCAAGGAGTAACTACCATGCATGTGCATGTAGACTTTTTTTTAATCACGTAACTAAGCAACTGGGCCAGCACTTGAAGCAGAAGCCCTGGGTTCAGTGCCCCCAGCACTGCACCAAAAACAACCACACAAGCAGATCAGATCTACTTCAGGGAAAGTGGTTTTTTTGGAGGGTTGGGGAAGTCCCTAAGTTGGGGATATAATTGGTCACCTGATCACTACAGTAATCCTGACTTTTGTCTTTCCATTGTCTTCGACTTTTCGCTCCCTGCTTCATCACTATTTCCAGACATACACATACAATACTTTGTTGTCTACACACACACACACACACACACACACACACACACACACACACACACACACACACGCTACTCCCCTCTGCCTAGTCTTTTTTGTTATTTTGTCTTTTTTTTTTTTTTTTCAGAGCTGAGGACCGAACCCTGGGCCTTGCGCTTGCTAGGCAAGCGCTCTACCACTGAGCTAAATCCCCAACCCCCCCTCTGCCTAGTCTTATAGCCAGCTGATGCCATGTATTTTTCTTCCTTCTGATAGAATTTTCTGAGACTGCTAGGTACATATCACTGTTTATACAGAAGTCACGTGATCACCACCTACCTGAGCCAATGGGTGTGCTCTGTGCGTCCTCTTCCTCTTGGCTACATTCAGTATACATACACAGCTATGTTTTTCTTCTTCAGGTACTCTCTCTCTTTGATTTTTGTCTTTATTTCATCCTCCCATTCCTTCCCCTCCTGTCCCTCCTTTATAGTCTGGTCCTGGGCTTTTTAGCCTCTAGCTGATGGTTCAGGATTTAGCTCCTTCCCTGTCTGTTTTTCTAGACTTTTTCACATAACTTCACTGATTTAAGTGTATAGCATGAAATCTCTTATGGTTAGGTCACATAGCTGCCTACCTAAGGTCTAGGACTGCACTCCCTGTAGGTGTCTGAACTGACCAAAATGCCATCACAGGCTCTACAAGACTCACTTGGACTCCTTCCTACACTTAAAACATTGAAAAGTCCTATTCATTCTTCCTCCAGACACTCCTTCCTTCGGACCCACTGTTGTTCCATACCCTCTCCCCCTTTAATGTCTCATAATTATCTTAACAGTTGACCTAAGCATCTGCCATGGTGATGTCAGCCTCCATTCCTGGCTCAATACTGGTAGACGCTATCTGCTTAGCATCTGAGAAGGGCTATATGAGAGGCAGTGAGTTTTGGATCCTCATCTGGTAACTTTCCCTGAGAGTTTAGGGGCTCCAGCACAGGTGTTTAGGTTCCTGTTTTCACAGTGATTCCCAGAGTCTTAGTAGGAATCCAGGCTGTGGCTGTCACTAGGAAATTTATCACATGATTCCTCCAGCAGTTTCATTTTGTAGCTGGTTAGGATGATTCTAATTGCATGATTCCACAGTCATCTTTCAGATATATTTAAAATCCTTGCTGTCTCAGATATAGATTAGGAGTCTGAGAATTAGACATGCCGGGTGGTGGCGGCGCACACCTTTGATCCCAGCACTTGGGAGGCAGAGGCCAGCCGGGGCTACAGAGCGAGATCCAGGAAAGGCTCCAAAGCTACACAGAGAAACCCTGTCTCAAAAAACCAAAAAAAAAAGAAGAAAAAGAAGAAAAAGAAGAAGAAGAAGAAGAAGAAGAAGAAGAAGAAGAAGAAGAAGAAGAAGAAGAAGAAGAAGAATTGGACACTCTGATTCCACACATAGAGTGTGCAAGCGTGGGAAGCTGATTTGATCCCCAGCATCCAGATGCAGTGCAGCACATTCTAGCCCTGGAGGAGAGGCCTGTTGGTCAGCCAGTCGAGCTGAACTAGTTAGCTCCAGGTTCAGTGAAAGAGCCCATCACAAAACACAAGCTGAAGGCCCGGTAAGGTAGCTAAGCAGGTAAAGCCCTTCCATGTAAGTCTGATGACTGACCTGAGTTCTATCCCTGGAGTCCCCAGTGGAAGGAGAAAACTGACTCCTGAAAGTTGTCCTCTGACCTCCACTGTATACCGTGTGACATGCATGTGCCACATTCTCACACTCATATGTGCATACACAAGTAATTAAAATTAAAAGATGAGGCAAAGAATGCTTGAGGAACCTAGGAGACTCTGGGCTTCACATGAACACATATTACTTGTGCCCTCAGACACACGCTAAGTATGTATACACAGCATACACATGTGCACACACAAATGGAAGTTACATTTGAAAGCCACTAGACTTCTAAGAGACGAATCTAAGTGAGACTACTCACATTACAGAGGCACGTGTGCTATCTTTTTTCCTCTTTTAACTGGATTTTATACCAGTGCTTAAACTTGACTGGGCCTTAGCTTGAGGTTGTGTGGCGTGGGAGTGCTTTTGCTGTGCGAAGTGAGACAAGCCCTGCCTGAGTGTTGCTGGAAGCCTGGTGATACTCCATAACAGCTCATCAGTCTGTGCCTATCTTTCCACACACTTCACTCCCTCTCGAGTAGTTTAGAACTGAAGGAGGTTTGCCAAGTGTCTGCCTGTTTGCTCTTCCTTCCCTCTTCTCTCCCCAGCCTTCCCGCCTTGTTTTCCTCTTGGTCAGTGTGTGTAACATGTAGGATTTGTACTACTCAATCCAACTGGAGACACAGATATAGACTCTTTACCATGCAGAATTAACATTAAGCCTAAATAAAGTATTCAACATTCAAATCATCACGATACTTCTATTTTTATTTATTTTTTAAGGATTTATTTATTTATTATGTATACAGTGTTCTCTTTGCATGTATCTCTGCAGGCCAAAAGAGGGAGCCAGATCTCATTACAGATAACCATCTCACTATAGATGGTTGTAAGCCACCATATGGGTGCTGGGAATTGAACTCAGGACCTCTGGAAGGACAGCCAGTGTTATTAACCCTGAGCCATCTCTCCAGCCCCCACATGATACTTTTATAGTACATAAATGAAAGCCATGCTGCAGGCTGGCAGAGGTACTAGAGGGACCCGTGCTCAGCAATGCCTGCCACTGCCTCTTTGCTAAGAAGACAGCAAACGGGCTGGAGAGATGGCTCAGAGGTCAAGAGAACTGACTGCTCTTCCAGAGGTCCTGAGATCAATTCCCAGCTACCACATGGTGGCTCACAACCATCTATAGTGAGATCTTGTGCCCTCTTCTTGCCTGCAGGCATACAAGCAGACAGAACACTGTAAACATAATAAATAAATAAATCTTAGAAGAAGAAGGAGGAGGAGGAGGAGGAGGAGAAGCCGCCGCCGCCGTTTGGGCTGATTTCTAATTTGTTCTTTGCCACTGTGCCTTCTAAGCTACAGCTTCTGTATATTTATTCCAGTCAGTAGACTTCATTCTCTCAGAGCATTGTTAGGTTTGCAGAACAGAGAAGTCCCCACACAGTCCTCCCCTTCTCCCATAATGTTCTGCATAATTTTGGGACATTGGTTATTGCTGAAGAACCAATATTGGTATGTTATTGATGGAAGTCCATAGTATACTAGGGTTCATTCTTTGTGTTGGGCATCTATTGGGTCCTGACACATACGTAATGACACGACACGCCTCTCATACTGTGTCCTATAGATGTACTACTGATAGAGTACTTTCATTACCCAAAAACTCTGGTACTTTACCTCCTCCCTTCCCCTGAACCCCAGCAACCATTGTTGATCTCCTCCAGAATGTGACATAGTTAGAATGATACAACGAGTAACCTATCAAATTGGCTGCCTCATCTAGTAAAATCATTAAGGGCTTACATTTTGTACAGTTCCTTGAACTTGATAGCCTTTTTGATTGCTAGGCTCAGGCCTCACTGAGCTGTACCAGCCTTAATTCAGTTCTTTTTATCTGTGAATAATATTCAGTGTCTTGATGTGCTACAAATTATTCATCCACTTATTTACTGAAGGATGTCTTGTCTGTGTGTGGGCAATTATGAATAAAATTGCTGTCAATATTTCAGGTCTTGATTTTTTTATGTGGACATAAATGTTTAGCTTATTTGAGTATAATTGCTGGATCATATGGTAAGAAGATGTTTACTTTTATAAGAAACTGCTGAACTGTGGGCATGACATGGTGAGCATGCCATGTTGCATTCCCAGCATCAATGAATAAGAGTTCCTGTTGGTCACAGCTGGTGAGCTGGCATGCATTTGTCGATTCAGCCACTTCCTAGTCTGAGGAAGAAGGGTAGCTTGAGGCCAGCGAGAGAACCATTGTGAAACTGTCTCAAAAAGAGAGAGAGAGAAAAGACAGTTCCCATTATTCCACACCTTGTTAGCACTTGTTGCTGTCAACTTTGGGACTAGCCTTTCTAGTAAAGGGGTATAGTAGTGACTCATTTTTACTTGAAGTTCCTTTAAAAATCATAGAATGTACAGCTTCTTCTTTTTTTTTTTTCTTTTAGTTTTTCAAGGCAGGGTTTCTCTGTGTAGCCCTGGCCATCCTGGAACTCACTGTATAGACCAAACTGACCTTGAATTCAGAGATTCACTTGTCTCCCTACCTTCCCCCCACTCCCCAGTGCTGGGATTAAAGGCGTGAGCCACCACCACCTGGAGAACAACTTCTTTTTATGTGCCTGTTGCCATCTACTTTATCTTTGATGAGGAGGCCACACACCATTTTACTTTTTAATATTTATATTTTAATTGTGTGAATCGTGGGGGTTATGTATACGTAAGTGCTCATGCCTGTGGAGGCCAGAGGCATCAAGTCCAAATGGAGTCAGAGTTACAGGTGGTTGTGAGTGTGCCAAGAATCAAACTCAGGTCCTCTGAAGAGCAGTAGTATGTGCTCTTAATAATTGAGCCATCTCTCCAGCTCCTTAAGCTTTTTAAAATGTTTCCACATGATTTGGCCAGTGCTCTTCTAATGTCAGTTTTAAGTTGTTGTCTATGGGAGCGGCCATGTCCAGATATGTGTCCAAATCCTCTTAAATTTTTAGTAGTTTTTCTGGTGGTCACCTCTTGTCCTCAGCTCAAGACTGAAGAACTACTTAAATACTACTTGCATACTACTTGAAGTTTTTTTCTTCCTATCAAAGGGAAGAGCCACCTGGTGTCTAATGAAGCCCAGTTGTGTCTGTGTCGTGCCTGTGTCTGTAAGAGGCTGGCTTACATTTAGAACTACCTGTGACTCAGGCTGGAGTCAGGCTTAAGACGAACAGTTCTGGAATGTTTAAATGGACCAGATGCTGTTTACTTCTGGGTAGGAGATCCTCCAGGATGTTTCAGAGCCCGTCAGGTAGGACCACCAGTGTAGTGATCAGTTGGGAAGACAGAGATTGAAGTGACAGGTAATCCAACCCATGACCATAAGGTCCATATCTGAACTTGAGACCTTGCATACATGAGTGGAAGGAATTTATATCTTACTGACATTTTCATTAACTATTAAGTCCCTACTGCTTATAAAACAATTTGAACATATGAAGTGAAGAGGGATTTTTACTTTCAATATGAGCTTAGTCTTTTTGTTGGAGAATTAAGATGTGTCCATAACAATTCACACTCTTGGAATGAGCCACAGAGATTCACAAGGCAGTGTCATGCAGTATTCCTGTTCTTATTAGATGAGTGTCTGCTTAGTTTATTTGTGTCCATTCCTTTAAGAATCAAGTCCACATGGAGTTAGAGTTACAGGTGATTGTAAGTGTGCTAAGAATCAAACTCAGGTCCTCTGAAGAGCAGTAGTATGTGCTCTTAATCACTGAGCCATCTCTCCAGTTCCTCAAGCTTTTTAAAATGTTTCCACATGGTTTGGCCAGTGTTCTTCTAAAGTCAGTTTTAAGTTGTTGTCTATGGGAGCGGCCATGTCCAGATATGTGTCCAAATCCTCTTAAATTTTTAGTAGTTTTTCTGGTGGTCACCTCTTGTCCTCAGCTCGGTATACTGATTTTTAGTTCACTTTTAGACTTGTATTTGAAGTGTGTAGATTATTGATGCCCGAAATTATTGCTGATAAAGTTGTATTAACATCTACTATATTTGTTTTCTTTTATTCTTTTTTGTTTGTTTGTTTGTTTCTTGAGACAGGGTTTCTCTGTGTATCCCTGGCTGTTCTAGAACTCGCTCTGTAGATAGGCTGGCCTCGAACTCACAAAGATCCATCTGCCTCTGCTTCCTGAGTGCTGGGATCAAAGACGTGTGCTGTCACCACCACCCGACTCTGTTTTTTTTTAACCTTTGTTCTCCGCTCTTTCGCATTCCACGGTCTTTCTGCCTTTTGTGATTTTAAAGGAGCATTTTATGTGACTGTTTTCTTACCTTTGTTAGGACACCGGCTACACTTACGTTGTTGTTGTTGTTGTTGTTGTTCTCTTCAGTGGCTGCCCTAAAGTTTGCACTGTGCATTGACAACCAAGTCAAGCCCAGGTTCCTGTAACACTACTCCACCCGCTTTGTAGGCCGAGCAATTGACCTGTCCTACCAAAACAATCCCAGCTCTTCCTCCTGTCACTTGTATTATTTCAGGTTCACATTCAGACACACATATGCAACACAGGAGATATGTATATAAGCACACATAATTACTGTGGCTGTTATTATTTTAAACTGTCATCTGTTAGTAGCCAGAATAAAAGTTTTTACTTCACCTTAATTCATTCTTTCTTCAGTGGTTTTCTTTTCATGGAGATCTGAGTTTCTGCCTCATTTTCTTTCTTTCTAAAGAATTATCCCCCACTCCCCAGGCTAGTGATGGCACCTAGGACATTGTATTGAGCAAGGGTTCTGAGAAAGTCTCCTTCACTTTTGAAAGATAACCTCGTAGAGTACAAAGTATGAGTTGGGTTGGTTTTGTTGTTGTTTCCTTGTAGGTAGTGAATATTTTGCTTCTATCTGGTCGAATGCTTTTTGGTGATAGAAGAAACACAGCTCTCACACTAAAGAGAATAAGAGATGGTTTATTCTGGAGCCATTTTGAGTGACCATGGCCCAGGAGCCAGCAGTTTCCTGAGTTTTACAGAACATTGGTGGGTACATCAGAGAGGTGGGTACAGCAAGATGAGGGAGTCTTTTCTGTAGGCCTCAGAGGCTATCTGATGACATTCTTAGCTTTTGGGTTGGCGGAGGCCAATGGGTCTGCTAAGTCAATAGATTCCAAGTGTTAATCTATTACTCACAGGATGTTAGTGCAGACACACAGGTGTGGACAAGGTGGACTATCCAGGGGGCTATTGTTAGCCCAAGATAAGGTGACTTGCCTCAGGACCCGTATGACATTTTGGTCTTCCCACAGTACTGCAGTTCTGATCAGTCGTACAGTCTCTGCAGACAGTGTCTTTCCTGGAGTCCTTCACGTTTCTGAGAGTCGGATGTCCTTCATTTCCTTACTTTAATAAGATGGCTGTTCCCCCACTAGCTTCTTTCAGAATGTTGTTTCTTTGATTTGCTTTAACTTGAAAACGCATGTCTGAATTCAAATTTTGTTTGTTTCTATGCTTGTTTGTTTTTGCATTTATCCTGCTTGGTGTTTGCTGAGCAACCTGGATCGGAATGAACCTCCCGCCAAGAATTTGTGTCCGAATTAGTTAGTAGTTTCCTCTTTCAGAGCTTGGGATGGCTCCTTGAGTCTCTCACTACCATTTCCAGCTACTGCTTCTCTATGGTCTGCCATGTCTACACTTTCGTGGATACATGAGTTCTAGTGTCCAAGGCTCTGAGGAAGTGGGGGCAGTGGATGGTTTGTACTTCCTTTTGCCTCTGGGTAATTCCAGCTTCCACTGTCTTTGCTGAGGCTGTCTTTGTCCTTGTGGAGTCTCTACCTTGGCTTACTTCTAGTGCTTGTGCTCCCAAGCCACTTGCTTTGGGTGTGGGTAGGATAAGGTTTTCCCTTGAGGTAAGTCACTCTGGGATGATGGTAGAGTAAGACTCAGCCTTAGATTGCCACATTCCATGGCCTTGCAGCCAGCACCTATAACTACCAGTTTCTGGCCCTTCTATGACCCTTCCATCTTTTTCTGGCTCCCTGGGCCCTGAGTCCCTGTGTTGGGTGCCATACATTCTAGCCCAGCAGTTGGTGTCAGTGAACAGGCCCTGCACTAAATGGCTGCTACTCCCAGGGCTTCTTCAGTCGTGGAGGACTTTCCAAATCTCCCCTCCATATGCTTCTCCCCACATGCTTCTGCCCCTCCACTTAGCTGTTTTCTCTCTTTGGAGCAAACCAACTTGGTGTTGTTAACTGTATTTTCTTTTAAAGGAAAAAGACCTAAGATGAAAAAGTTTTGACTCTTCTTCCTTCATCAGGTCACACAGAGGCAGCTTCTAATCTGCCATTTTACACAGAAGTATTTTTTAAAAATAGTTGCATTGCTTCAAAATTAGAGGTTAAGAATTTTAAGTAATGGGGCTGGAGAGATGACTCAGCTGTTAAGAGCACTGGCTGCTTTTCCAGAGGTCCTGAGTTCAGTTCCCAGCACCCATGTGGTGGCTCACAGCCGTCTATAATGGGATGTGATGCCCTCTTCTGGCATAAAGTTGATAGAGCACTCATATACATAAAAGAAATCTTTTAAAAAAGAATTTAAAGAGCCGGGCGGTGGTGGCGCACGCCTTTAATCCCAGCACTCGGGAGGCAGAGCCAGGTGGATCTCTGTGAGTTCGAGGCCAGCCTGGACTACCAAGTGAGTCCCAGGAAAGGCGCAAAGCTACACAGAGAAACCCTGTCTCGAAAAACCAAAAAAAAAAAAAAAAGAATTTAAAGTATATTTATTTTAAATGCTTGTATTATTTCCTCTGGTAATATAGCTTTCAGATTTTGTAGAATTTATTGAGTAATTGTGTGAATGCTTTTACAGGGTATTGTATATGATGACATTGATGCTATTGTGTTTAACTTACAACTCTTGGGTTAAAAATACTGTATAGAGGGGCTGGGGATTTAGCTCAGTGTAGAGCGCTTGCCTAGCAAGGGCAAGGCCCTGGGTTTGGGCCTCAGCTCTGAAAAAAAAGACAAAAAAAATACTGTATAGATTATTTTTTAAAAATCACATCATTGAATAACTAAAAGTAGAATAAAGAAAATGAAGTTTCTTTGCAATTTTGAGGTTGGTAACTGGATAAACATTGGAAACAAGTGAATGTAAGAAAGGGGAGAAGAACAGATTATATTTATTAACTCAGGTACTGTCCTTTCTAACATAATCACGCATTTAAGGTCTTCAAGAGCTCATGAAATACAAAGGTTATTAGTACCCATTTTACAGAAAAATCACCTAAAATAATTTTCCTTGAGCCAGATGACTAGTGATAAGGGTCAGTATTTTTAATTCTAAATCTTTGGTGTTGTTGACTGTATTTTCTTTTAAAGGAAAAAGACTTAAGATGAAATGAATAGTGTGCTATTAGTATTATAAAGTAAAATAAAAGCACTACATTTGTGGTTGTACTGAGCAAGTGAGAAAGGCAGTATTGAGGAGTAATCTAAAATTCTCCATACTGGCCACATCTGGAGCATTTGTCGGGTACTGTTTAGCAGTGATGGACCCACTATTCACAAGTCAGGTTCACATTGCCTAGAAGTATTGTTGGTGGAGGTAGTTGTAGGGAAGATTATCTGTGTCCTTCATTGCAAGTTCTGGTTTTAAAAAGTAAGTAAATCTCCCATTTGCTTGTATTATTTGAGAGAGATGTGTTTCCAATGAGTGGAACTCAGAGAGCAATATGTATATTGATATGAAGAGATTTCTTGTTATTTGGGCTTAAGTGAATTGCTACTTAGAATTGAATTTTTAGCCTCAGCTACTTTGGGGGAATCTATGAAGTCTCTAAACATTGGCATAAAATTTTTCTTTTTGGAAATATAGCAAGTCAGCTTGGTCAGTATTTTTTTTATATGAATGGGAAATACTGATCTTAACATCTAGTGTGTGCATATATATATTTATTTATTTCCAGACAGGGTTTCTCTGTGTAGCTTTGGAGCCTGTCCTGGAACTCACTCTGTAGACCAGGCTGGCCTTGAACTCACAGAGATCCACCTGCCTCTGGGATTAAAGGTGTGCGCCACCACCACCTGGCCCTCTAGTATAAACTTAACAAAGTACGAAAAGTGTTTATGGATAGGTTATAATGAAATCACACAAAAATTGCAGTTTTCAAAATTTTAAATTCATGTGTTGGTAAAAAAATTTTAAATTTCTCCTCAAATATTAGTTATGTCTGAAATACTGAACATTTTATACCTTACAGTTAGTCCTCCATTCACGACCTTCTTTAATGCCCGTAGGTTATTGAGTCCCTGGGAATTATTATTTATAAAGCACTGGACTATGGCTTGAAGGAAAATGAAGAAAGGGAGCTGAGCCCTCCTCTGGAGCAGCTCATCGACCAAATGGCCAACACTGTGGAGGCTGATGGTAACACCGATGAGGGGTATGAGGCTGCAGATGAAGGCCTGGAAGATGAAGATGGAGAAAAGAGAAACATCTCAGCTATTCGGTCCTATCAAGATGTCATGAAGGTAAGCCATAGTTCACTTAGTGTTTGTCCCTCTGTGAGTCATTATCTCATCGTTTAAAAGAGTGGCCTAGTGACTCAGCATTT